>NC_133132.1:72364031-73789031 GCF_048418815.1 Hemitrygon akajei | reverse complement strand
ATGTGACCACGACATCTTGGAGACTGAGGGAGGAGCAGTGCCTCCAATCGCCTTTATTCAGGGGTCTGTGGGAGGAGCCACAGGAGCAGTCAGCAGAGGGGCGTGTCCAGACGGGTATACACATAGTTTACCACATTAGGTAAGGCCTACTTACAGATGGAGATGGAAGAATTATTACAAAGTTTAGAAGGTTATGGGCCCAGAGCACGACACGTGTGAATTCTTTAAATAAAACATCACTTACTGAGGTTATATCATCAACACACAAGGATTACACAAGTGTGCTGAGAAAATTCAAGCAGTGCTGGATGCCCCAAGGCCAAAGGACTTATTAGAGTTGCAGTCCTGTTTTAGGATTTGTCAATTACTATAAAAGGTTCCTGCCAAACTTAGCCACTGTGCTCCACTCATTACTACAGATCGGGAAGAAATTACAATGGAGCAAGCAGTGTCAGGTGGCTTTCCAAAAGATTAAGAAAATTGTGATGTCAGACACTGCGCTCACACAATATGATCCACATCATTCAGCACAGCTTGCTATGCGCTGTTCGGGATGCCAACACATCCAGAAGAAAAGTGTCCAGAGCTTTCAGAACTGCTTCCTGCAGTCCCAGAGGCAACTCCAGTGATTATCATGGAGGAGGTCCCAGAACATGAGATTGTTGCACAGCCACAAGTCTTTCCTCCCAAGCACAGTGAACCGCCCCTACCACTTGTAAGGAAAGGCGTTGTCCCACAGGAGTAAGTCTTCCACAGCAATTAAATCTTTAGGCCTGAATGGATGGAGCATTTTAAAATTTACCGTGCTATGGATGTCTATATAGTAGTTGCATTATATAAGAATATACTGTATATATGAGCTGAGATGCATTTTAAATGAAGTTGGAGTTTATAGCTAAGTGGGGGTAGTGTTGTGTGTTTATTATTTCAGACATATTTAAGTAATATTGTAAATATGTTGTTTGATTAAGCATTCTTTGTTTAAGCAATTCATTATGGGTCATATGTAATAGGATGTGAATTGCACATGCCCTCATGCCACCACGTCATATGTGTGTACCTCGCTAAAAGTAAAAAGTGAAACTAAGGACAACACACACAAAATGCTGGTGGAACACAGCAGGCCAGGCAGCATCTATAGGGAGAAGTGCTGTCGACGCTTCTCCCTATAGATGCTGCCTGGCCTGCTGTGTTCCACCAGCATTTTGTGTGTGTCGTTGTTTGAATTTCCAGCATCTGCAGATTTCCTCGTGAAGTGAAACTAAGGTCTGTTCTCCTGGGCTTTTGTCTTTTTCTAGCAATTGGTTTTCTGTTTGGAGTTAGAAAACATCAGAGTTGTGAAGCGTTTTGGAGATGTGAAGTGAGTAACTGCAATGTAGAGGTTACTTACTGTCTGCTGCTGCTCAAAGCATAGATGTTTAGGTGGGCTGATAAGATATCAAATGGACAGCTTTGTCTTGGACAGTGTCAAACAGCTTGAGTGTTGTTGAAGTTACATTCACATGGAGTATGCTGTCACAGTCCTGGTGAGTGGCTTGTTTTTAGGGCTGCAGGGTGTTGAATCACTTGCCTCAGGATATCCAGTTTCTGCCCTGTGTTTGTAGCTGCAGTACTTGCTCAGCTGATTCAATTGAGTTCTGGTCACTGGAGGTTCCTAAGGTGTTGAATATGGGGAACTTGACAATGGTAACAACACTAGATGTTGTTTAAAGATGGGTTGTTGCAATTTCTTGTTGGAGATGGTGATTGCCTGGCATTTTTGTGCTGCAAATTTTACAGGGATCTTATCAACCAATAGGTGAATTGTTAGCCTGTACTGAGGTTGGTTCGATCCCATCTTCCACTCAGATTATATATTAAATATTTCAGTATAACTTACCCTTGGCTCAGTTGCTCAGATATTTCCTCAAGTGTTTGATTTTTAGTCTCAGGTATAAAGAAAAAGATAAAAATCAGCCCAGCGGAACTCAGTATTGCATACATCAGAAGCATCCACATCAGGCCTATAGATTCTGGAATCAGCAAAGAATAATGCAAGTTATATTTCATCTTGAAATGACATTTTATGATGAATTAATAATGGACTAAATTCTCACTACAGCAATGTCAGAATAATTAGACAGGAGTGACTCTTATAGTGTAAATCCACCCTTAATTCCTTTCGGCTAGTTATAAAAGTGATTTTTAAAACTTCAGAGATTTTTATATTTTGAACAAATAGTTAATTAATGCTGGTTTATGGATCTTTATTTGACAAGAATATAAAAACATCAGCTACTCAATGCTTTCAGCCCATCCAGCAAGCTTACAAGATTGTCTCACAGCTCAATTTCCCTACTAAATCACCCCCTAATGTTTACCTCCTAAAAAAATTAATTGTTGCCAGGTTTGGAAGGTTCATTTCAACCAGCATCCACAGATTTTTGGAAGGGTTTGCTAACTGAATGTTTGAGTTGCAGAGCTATGATTCCCTTCATTTGCAACTGAACTGATCCAGATGTGACCTTTATAAATGCAGACGTTAGGAATTTGGATTCTGTGCTGTCTTATCATGTTTAAGTGCCTCAAAGCACTCAAAATTATGAAAAGTTTGTTTTGAAGTGCAACGAAATGTTCTGCAATAAGAAGCCAATAGTCTCTTACATGCAATTTTCTGAAACAAAAATGATTATGTGAAGGGTTTGGAGGCACTTCAATGTCACCTGGAAATATTGTCTTACATTTCCAGTTCCCTTTCGTTCAAGTTTACCCCCAACAGGGCAGGACTTCATTTCATCCTACAGTTGATATGGAGCCCAGCTGGGACCATGAGATTATAAATGCATGAGGTATAAAAGAAAAACAACTATAAAAATTATTATATCTTAATGAATTGAAAAGGACCTTATAGTAAATTAAGTAATTTTTTTTAAGATAGTTGAAAGTCAGGACAGTGGTTAATTTGCATATCCAGCTACGCTGCTGAAGTGTGGGAGGGGATGCAGTGCTCTGCACTTTGATAATCAGCTGCAATGAACAAGTATAGGCACTCTCCAAACTAATGATAAAATTGTTCTTTTAATTAGCTTTTATTGGGCAGTATTCCAAGGATCATTGAAGTAGACTGTTTTCCTTCCATGTACCCATTCAGCTGTTGATTGGTAGATTCTGCTTGATCAGGACAATCATCTAGTGGGAAGTGTAGGGAGGATACAAAGGAATCATGGGGCACATCTCTGAATAGTTCTCCATCTGCATTTATTCTTGTTCTAATCAACAAGCTCCTTAACCTGGTCCTCTGTACCTCACTCTGGATTTCTGCCTTCCTCACTGGCTGACCAGAGTCAGGGCAGATTGAAAATAGCACCTGCTTGCTGAAATCAACACTGATGTGTGCTTAGCCCACTGTCCTCCTCTCTCTACACCCACGGCTGCGTGGCCAGGCACAGTTCAAAACCCCCATCTATAAGTTTGCTGACAACACAACTATTGTTGGCAGAATTTCGATGGTGATGAAGAGGTGTAAATCAATTGGTTGAGTGGTGTTGCAGCAACAACCTTGCACTCAACATTAGTAAGACCAAGGAATTGATTGTGGACTTCAGAAAGGGGAAGTCGAGGGAACACACACCAGTCCTCATTGAGGGATCAGCAGTGGAAAGGGTGAGCAGTTTCAAGTTTCTGCGTGTCAACATCTCTGAGGATCTATCCTGGGCCCAACATATCGATGCAATTACAATGAAGGCACAAGAACAGCTACGTTTCATTAGGAGTTTGAGGAGAACTGCTATGTCACCAAAGACACTTGAAAGATGTACCGCAAAGAGCATTGCAACTGGTCGTATCACTGCCTGGTATGGAGCAGCCACTACACAGATTGGAAAAAGCTGCAGAAAGTTGTGAACTCTGCCAGCTCCATCATGGGCATCAGCCTCCTCAGCCCCCAGGACACCTGCAAAAGGTGATGCCTCAAAAATGTGGCATCCAGGATGAAGGACTTCTATCACCCTCCTCTCATTCCTACCATCAAGGAGGAGGAGCATGAGCATGAAAACTCACACTCAACATTTCAGGGACAACTTCTTCCCCATCGTTATCAAATTTCTGAATGGGCAATGAACCCATGTACACTATGTCATTACATATTTTTGCTCTCACTGTCACTACTTAATGAATTTTTTTTTACTATCTATACAGATTGACTACTGCTAATACAAAATTCCAAAACATGAACACCTCCAAAATCCAGAATTATTTTGAGCACTGATATGATGTCACAAATGGAAAATTCCTGAAGGCACTGGGAAGGTTTCCAGGTGATGCACAGGTCTCTGCATGCTACAGACAGTTTTGAGAAGTCACCTCACATACATAATTAATAGAAGTCAATGAAAAATTGTTATATACTGCAGAGAGTGGTAAAAGATCTTGATCGTGTATTGAAAGGGTAGATTCATCAGTGTTCAAGTGAACATTATGCTGATCATGAAACAAGCAATGATCTATCACGATGAGCAGGAAATTGAAGGTAATTGTGAATATTCAGCAGGCTGGTTGCAGAAATTTAAGAAAAGGCACAGCATTAAATTTTTAAAGATTGGTAAGTCTTTAAAAATCTGCTGTTCATGAAATTCATTAATGAGTTTGCCAAGGTTGTTGCTGATGAAAATCTAACATGCTGAATGGCTGTATCAGTACCTATGTGTGACGAACAAGTGTAAGACAAATTCTGCTTACCGGTAGCACATAAATTCAGTCAGAAATGATGGTAATCCCAAGCTATTTTATTATGTATTGTATTCCAAAATCTGAAAGGCTACTGGCCCAAGCGTTTCGGATAAGGGGTACTCAACCTGTACTTTTTATAGTAGTTTATAGTTTTAATTATTATGTATTGCAATGTACTGCTGCTGCAAAACAAAAAAAATTCACAACATATGCCAGTGATTCTGATTCACTTTTAAAAACCCTGAGCAGATAATTTATATAATTGTAAATACCAGTTCTATAACGATATAACTCTGTGTCCCAGCTTATCTGGCATTTACATCTGGAGCTTTACAACTGGAAGACAAAGTGATTTGACTCTCTTAGCCAAGATCTCATTTGGTAACATGAGCTAGACAGAAAGTCAATCAGCTCCTTGCTACAAATCTACAGAGTTGTCACCCAGAGTGATTTATCACAGTACACCATGTTCTGGGTCTGTGAAACAGCAAATGTTGATTTGTCACTATATATCCCTAAGTGTTCAAAATATTCATGAGCTTTTTTTTTAAAAGGGACTTCTGATATGTATGGACTTCTGCAAATACTAAAGATATTGTGATACCTAGCTGAATATTGTATTCCAATTTAAATCATCAGATGAATTAGCCAAATTGCACATAGTTTGTAGTTGAAGCCTGGACTTTATGGAGATTTAACTAAAGTGAGGAAGTATTTTCCCAGGGTGGCAATGGCCAGTACCAGAGGACATTTCATTTAAGCTGAGTGGTGGAAAGTTTAGGGGAGATGTCAGAAGTAGGTTTCATACACGGAGAACGGTAGGTATCTGGAGTGCACTGTCAGGGGCGGTAGCAGAGGCTGATATTATAGGGTTTTAAAAGTATCTTAGAAATGCACATGTAAGAAAAATGGAGAGTTATGGACTGATTAGGAGAGGAGGGTTAGATTGATCATGAGCTAGCTTTATATAGATTGGCCAAAGGGACCATAATGTTGTGCCAACCTTCTTAAAGCTATGCTGTACTGTTCTATGTTCTCTGTTCTATTTTACTGGGGACTTTGGAATTAGATTGTCCCCAGAGATGATAGGTTTGTCATGTGGGAGATATTAAGTAGACAGGGACTAATGAGTTTAGAAGAATGAGAGGCAATCTCATTGAAGCATACAAGTTTCTTGCAGGGCTTGACAAACTGGACAGAGGGAGGTTGTTTGCCCTGAATGAGCGGTTCATTGACAGGGAGTAGAGTTAAAGAATAATGTGTGGGCCTTTTAGGAAGGCAGGGAGAAATATCCTTACTTTGGTGAGACTTTGGAATTTGGAGGGTTGTGGAAGCACGGTCACTCTTCATTCAAAACAGATATGAGATTGATAGTTCTCTGGATAAAAGGCAATTAGGAGATACTGGGATAGTGCTGGAAAATGGCACTGAGGAACAAAATTAGCCATGACACTGATGAATACCTGAGCCGGCTCATAAGTGCTGGATGGTCCGCCTCACTTTCTACTTCTTGTATTCCGAGGTAGAATTTTTGTTACATGTTTTTTTCTGACTTGTTACATCTGTACAAAGCTCACCTATGGTGAAGTGAGCTGTTACGAATAATTCGGGGGATAGGGGGTGCAATTCAATATGCTGGCAGACAAGTTTAAATAGATACAAAGTAGATACAAAAAAGGGAAACTCATTGTATGTTATGTGAATGTTACTCCAGGTTACCACTACAGTATTAGCATATGAGTGGTCAGAAATGGAGACAGGTTTGATGCTCCGATCATATTTGCCAACCTCACGCTGCAGATCTGCCGCATTATTCCTCTGAATGATAACACAAACCTGCTTGCTTTCTGTTGATATGAACGCTGTAAAAACTATGGACTTTGTGAAGTTCGAACTGGCCAGACAGTGTTGATGTGACATCTGGCTGGTTACAGGCGTTAAGTCTACATGGCAAATAGTTCCCCCGGCAAGCTTTTGTGTGTAATTAATATTTCAACAACATTCGAGTAATATGTAAAAAGAGGTGAATAGCATACATCATTACATTGCCAAGTCGTATTTGCTTGCCTCACTAAAAAGTAAAATTAATACCATACACATTCCCAGTTCTGTTTTTCTTTCGATTAGTTTTATGTTTTGGAGTTACAAAACATAACAATGGCAATGACTAAGTTTTAAAACAAACCTGAGGTGACTACCTATCTGTTTAACCACAGCAAGACACTTAAGTTAAAAAAAAGTGCAGTGCACTTTCTTCTCAAGGGGAGACAGAGACAGTCAAGTTTAAAAAAAGGCAGAAAACAGACAAAATTCATGGGTTCTAAAGAGAGTGTACTGGGTGATAGTAACAAATAAATTAATGAATATCTAGGTACATCAGAAAGAAAGATGCATTCAACTGCACAACAGAAAACTGGATGATGTTTACTGAATGAATTCAGCAGTATTTTAAAGCAAATGGAATGGCCAATGAGAAGCACGTGCCAGTTTTACTGAGTGCAATTGGTAGAAGAGCATACCGTTTGCTTAGAAGTTTCACTGCTCCAACCAAACCAACTGAAATGAGCTTTGCTGATATCATGAAAATATTGCAGGAACGTTTAGAACTGAAATCGATGTTGATTGCAGAATGCCTTAGGTTTCATAAGTGGAATCAAAAAGGAGGGGCCATTTCAGTGTATGTTGTTGAACTGAAGAAATTGTCCGAGTATTGTTATTTTAGTGGTGGGCTTAATGATGCACTGAGAGGTCATTAAATCTGTGGAATTTTATAAGAAAGCATTCAAAAATGTCTCCATACTGACGCACAACTCACATTTAAAAGAGCAGTTGAAATTGCTGTATCAATGGAAGCAGCAGCCAGGGATGAAATTAAGTTGTAGTCAGACGTGAAAGTTAGCATGAACAAAATAGCTACATAAAAAGGGAAACCACCCCAGGTGAACAAATTGTAGTACGTTGGTGGCAGCGGCTTACATACAACAATGCAGGTTTAAAGACCATAAAACCATAAGATATAGGAGCAGAAGTAGGCCATTCAGCCCATCGAGTCTGCTCCATCATTCAATCATGGGCTGATCCAATTCTTCCAATCATCCCCACTCCCCTGCTTTCTCCCCATACCCTTTGATGCCCTGGCTAATCAAGAACCTATCTATCTTTGCCTTAAATGCACCCAGTGACTTGGCCTCCACAACCATTCATAGCAACAAATTCCATAGATTTACCACCCTCTGACAGATTCAGCTTCTGAAGGAGCATGTTGCAGCACTGAAGAAAGAACTGGATGACCTCAGGTTTATCCGCGAAAACGAGTGTTTTCTGGACAGGACCTACAGTGAGGTCGTTACACCGAGGATACCGAAGAGAGAAAGGGCGACGATGAGGAAGGAAAGGATGCTTAAAGTACAGGAGACCCCAGGGGATGTACCTCTCGTAAACAGGTTCACCTTCTTGGAAGCTGTCAGGACAGAAGATACTGCCAGTCTGAGAGGCGGACAGGTCTGCGAGCCGAAAATTGGTGCAGAAGCAGAGCTGAGGAGTCAGACATCAGGAAGAGCCGTGGTAGTAGGGGACTCCATAGTAAGAGGTACGGAAAGGGGTTTCTGCGGCAACAGGCAAGATTTAAGGATGGTGTGTTGCCTCCCTGGTGCTAGGATCCAGGACATCACGGACCGATTGCAGGGAATCCCCAAGGATGAAGGTGAACAGCCGGAAGTGGTAGTGCATGTCGGCACAAATGACATCGGGAAGAAGAGGAAGGACATTCTGCAGCGGGACTTCAGAAAACTCGGAAGAAGGCTGAAAAGCAGGACTTCCAGGGTGGTTATCTCTGGTTTTCTTCCAGTTCTTCGTGCTGGAGAGGGCAGGAACAGGGAGATAATGGATCTGAATGTGTGGCTGAGGAACTGGTGCAGGAAGCAAGGGTTTACATTCTTGGACCACTGGGATCTGTTTTGGGGTAGGGATGAATTGTACAAAAGGGACGGGTTGCACCATAATAGGCGGGGGACCAGCATTCTGGCAGACAGGTTTGCCACTGCAACATGGATGTGTTTAAACTAAGTAGTTGGGGGGGGGGGGGAGGGGATGAACTGGAAATATAAGGATGGAGTTAAAGGGAAAGTGAAAATAAGAAAAGTTAAAAAGGACAACAGAATCAATGGAGTAGAAAGCTCAAGAAGAGATCATACAGTATGGCCAATTGAAATAGGAATTGATATGAAAGGAGAGGGGAGTACCGAATTAAAAGTATTATATATGAATGCACGAAATATAAGGAATAAAGTAGATGAGCTTGAGGTTCAGTTGGAAATTGACAAGTACGATATTGTGGGAATAACTGAGACATGGCTTCAAGTGGACAGGGCCTGGGAAATGAATATTCAAGGATATACATCTTATCAAAAGGACAGACTGACTGGCAAAGGGGGTGGGGTGGCTCTGTTGGTGAGGAATGATATTCAGTCCCTTGCGAGGGGGGACATAGAATCTGGGGATGTAGAGTCAGTATGGATAGAACTGAGAAATTCTAAGGGTAGAAAGACCTTAATGGGAGTTATCTACAGGCCCCCAAACAGCAGTCTGGATGTAGGGTGTAAGTTGAATGAAGAGTTAAAATTGGCATGTCGCAAAGGTCATGGCGATGATAGGTCATGACAGTTGTCATGGGGGATTTCAACATGCAGGTAGACTGGGAGAATCAGAATGGTACTGGACCCCAAGAAAGGGAGTTTGTGGAGTGCCTCCGAGATGGATTCTTAGAACAGCTTGTACTGGAGCCTACCAGGGAGAAGGCAATTCTAGATTTAGTGTTGTGCAATGAACCGGATTTGATCAGGGACCTCGAGGTAAAGGAACCATTAGGAGTAAGTGGCCATAATATGATATGTTTTAACCTAAAATTTGAGAAGGAGAAGGGAAAATCGGATGTGTCAGTAGTACAGTTGAACAAAGGGAACTATGGAGCTATGAGGGAGGAGCTGGCCAAAGTTCAATGGAACAATACCCTAGCAGGGAAGACAGTGGATCAAAAATGGCAGGTATTTCTGGGAATAATGCAGAAGGTGCAGGATCGGTTCATTCCAAAGAGGAAGTGTTACGAATGAGGAGCAACTCTGATGGGCAGAAGGGTACAGAATCGCCAATGCCCACCCCCCCCCCCCCTTTTGAGAATCACAAGATCACTATTATTTCAGGTCTGATACCCAGGAACTGAAAGAGAGACAACGCCAGAATACACAAGGTGGATTGTCTCCTATTGACAAAGAGAGAGATTACTGCTATTGTCTCTTGAAGGAGGAATTGTGTATTGAGTACTGTACTATTCATTGAAACCCCTCAGGGGGCAGCCAGAGTGGTCTGGTTGAGGGATTGCATCATCCCAACCTGATTGACACCTGAGACCCCATGAGTGAGGATAAAATTGGGGTCTGGGGAACACCCCTCAGATGCACCAGGAGAAACGCTACGAGACCGGTGGGGTCTTGTGTGTGTGTCCACCCTTGCCTGGGTGATGAGTCCACCACGGAACGGTCTAGCTAAAGGACGGAGGGATCATACATGAATGGCCACAACAACAACGCATCGATGGATCAAGATCGTAAAAGGAAAGTCAGCAAGCTAATAGCTGTTACTGCTTTTTCTCTCTTTCTCTCTCTCCAACAATTGCAACACCGCGAGCAACAATGACTGCAGCCTGTATGAACTGAACTGAACTTTATATTTCCATCGGACAATTCATTATCCCCTAGACAACGATAGAGCTATTTCTTATTGATTATTATTATACCCGCACTTTTAGGTTTAGTATTGATGACGTATATTATCTGTATATTTGCATTGATATTATTTTTGTGTATTTTTACTAATAAAAATGGTTAAAAACAGTATCATCAGACTTCAACAGCTACTCCTATCTTTGCTGGTAAGACACCCAGTTACGGGGTTCGTAACAGAAGAAAGATTCTAAGGGGAGTAAGGGGCGGCTGTGGCTGATGAGGGAAGTAAAGGGCAGTACAAAAATAAAAGAGAAGAAGTATAGCATAGCAAAGATGAGCGGGAAACCGGAGGACTGGGAAGCTTTTAAAGAGCAACAGAAGATAACAAAAAAGGCAATACGCCAAGAAAAATGAGATACGAAGGTAAAGTAGCCAAGAATATAAAGGAGGATTGTAAAAGCTTCTTTAGGTATGTGAATAGCAAAAAAATAGTTAAGACCAAAATTGGGCCATTGAAGACAGAAATGGGTGAATTTATTATGGGGAACAAGGAAATGGCAGATGAGTTGAACAGATACTTTGGATCTGTCTTCACTAGGGAAGACACAAACAATCTCCCAGATGTAATAGTGGCCAAAAGAACTAGGGTAAAAGATGAACTGAAGGAAATTTATATTAGGCAAGAAACAGTGTTGAATAGACTGTTGAGTCTTAAAGCTGATAAGTCCCCGGGACCTGATGGTCTGCATCCCAGGGTACTTAAAGAGGTGGCTCTAGAAATTGTGGATGCATTGGTAATCATTTTCCAATGTTCTATAGATTCAGGAACAGTTCCTGCTGATTGGAGGGTGGCTAATGTTGTCCCACTTTACAAGAAAGGAGGGAGAGAGAAAACAGAATTATAGACTGGTTAGCCTGACGTCAGTGGTGGGAAAGATGCTGGAGTCAATTATAAAAGAGGAAATTACGACATATTTGGATAGCAGTAGAAGGATCAGTCTGAGTCAGCATGGATTTATGAAGGGAAAATCATGCTTGACTAATCTTCTGGAGTTTTTTGAGGATGTAACTATGAAAATGGACAAGGGAGAGCCAGTGGATGTAGTGTACCTGGACTTCCAGAAAGCTTTTGATAAAGTCCCACATAGGAGATTAGTGGGCAAAATTAGGGTACATGGTATTGGGGGCAGAGTACTGACATAGATTGAAAATTGGCTGGCTGACAGGAAATGAAGAGTAGTGATTAATGGGTCCCTTTCAGAATGGCAGGCTGTGACCAGTGGGGTACCTCAAGGTTCGGTGCTGGGACCGCAGCTGTTTACAATATACATTAATGATTTAGATGAAGGGATTAAAAGTAACATTAGCAAATTTGCTGATGACACAAAGCTGGGTGGCAGTGTGAAATGTCAGGATGATGTTATGAGAATGCAGGGTGACTTGGACAGGTTGGGTGAGTGGGCAAATGTATGGCAGATGCAGTTTAATGTGGATAAATGTGAGGTTATCCACTTTGGTGGCAAGAACAGGAAGGCAGATTACTATCTAAATGGAGCCAAGTTAGGAAAAGGGGAAGTACAACGAGATCTAGGTGTTCTTGTACATCAGTCAATGAAAGCAAGCATGCAGGTACAGCAGGCAGTGAAGAAAGCTAATGGCATGCTGGCTTTTATAACAAGAGGAATTGAGTATAGGAGTAAAGAGGTCCTTCTGCAGCTGTACAGGGCCCTGGTGAGACCCCACCTGGAGTATTGTGTGCAGTTTTGGTCTCCAAATCTGAGGAAGGACATTCTTGCTATTGAGGGAGTGCAGCGTAGGTTCACAAGGTTAATTCCCGGAATGGCAGGACTGTCATATGTTGAAAGATTGGAGCGACTGGGCTTGTATACACTGGAATTTAGAAGGATGAGAGGGGATCTGATTGAAACATATAAGATTACTAAGGGATTGGACACACTGGAGGCAGGAAGCATGTTCCCGCTGATGGGTGAGTCCAGAACTAGAGGCCACAGTTTAAGAATAAGGGGTAGGCCATTTAGAACAGAGATGCAGAAAAACTTTTTCACCCAGAGAGTGGTGGATATGTGGAATGCTCTGCCCCAGAAGGCAGTGGAGGCCAAGTCTCTGGATGCATTCAAGAGAGAGTTAGATAGAGCTCTTATAGATAGCGGGGTCAAGGAATATGGGGAGAGGGCAGGAACGGGGTACTGACTGTGTATGATCAGCCATGATCACAGTGAATGGCGGTGCTGGCTAGAAGGGCCGAAGGGCCTACTCCTGCACCTACTGTCTATTGTCTATTGTCTATTGTCTATAAACTAATTTCTCCACATCTCTGTTCTAAAAGGATGTCCTTCAATCCTGAAGTCGTGCCCTCTTGTCCTAGAATCCCCTACTGTGGGAAATAACTTTGCCATAACTAATCTGTTCAGGCCTTTTAACATCTGGAATGTTTCTATGAAATCCCCCCCTCATTCTCTTGAACTCCAGGGAATACAGCCCAAGTGCTGCCAGATATTCCTCATACAGTAACCCTTTCATTCCTGCAATCATTCTTGTGAATCTTCTCTGAACCCTCTCCAATGTAGTATATCCTTTCTAAAATAAGGAGCCCAAAATTGCACACAATACTCTAAGTGTGGTCTCACAAGTGCCTTATAGAGCCTAAAGGCGACACTGGCAGAAAATGCAATAAAGTAGTACATATATAAAAAGAGCATGTTGGGCAGACAAAAATAAACAGACTGCACAGGGATGAGATAAAGAGAAAAAGTCAAGTTGCAGTTTCAAAAATAATACTAATCTGCATGATGTTGAGAAAAATCTGATAATGCTGAGAGTGGCAAAGGACTGGAAATTTACATTGCCAGAACTAACAATAGACAAGCAATATGGTTTACACCAGAAGTGACTGGAAAATTAATTAAAAGTGGGATTGAACACTGGCTCAAACAAGAAAAAATCTGCAGATGCTAGAAATCCAAGCAACATGCACAAAATGCTGGAGGAACTCAGCAGGTGAGGCAGCATCTATGGAAAAGAGTATAGTTGATGTTTTGGGCCAAGACCTTTCATCAGGACTGGAAAAAATAGTCCAACACATAATTCTCCATAACTTCCATCATCTCCAACAGGATCCCACCACCAAAACATCTTTCCCTCTCCCTGCATCACTTTTTGCTTTCTGCAGGGATGTGATTCTATGTGATTCCCTGGTTCATCCATGCCTCCCCACTGATGTCTCTCCTGGCACTTATCCTTGCACTTGCCCCTGCACCTCCTCACTACTATTCAAGGCCCCTAACAGTCTTTCCAGCTGAGGTGAAACTTCACCTGTGAGTCTTCTGAAGTCACCTACTGTTTCTAGTGCTCCCAGTGTGGCCTCCTGTATATTGGTAAGACCCAAAGTAGATTGGGAGTCTGCTTCACCGAGCACCTATGCTCCATCCACCAGAAAAAGAGGGATCTCCCTGTGGCCACCCATTTTAATTCTACTTCCCATTCCAACATGCCAGTCCATGGCCTCCTCTGTCACTCTGATGCCACACTCAGGCTGGTGGAGCAACATCTTATATTCCATCCGGGTAGCCTCCAACCTGATGGCATGAACATCGACTTCTCAAACTTCCAGTAATGACCCTGCCCCCCTCACTCCATTTCCCATTCCCTTTTCCCTCTCTTACATTATTTCCTTACCTGCCTATCACCTCCCTCAGGTGCGCCTCCCCCTTTTCTTTGTCTCATAGCCTTCTGTCCTCTCCTATCAGATTCCCCCCTTCTCCAGCCCTGAATCTCTTTCACCAATCAACTTCCCAGCCCTTCTCTTCACTTACTCCCCTCCCAGTTTCACCTATCATCTTGTGTTTCTTCTTCCCTTCACCCCATCTTCTATCTCTGACCCCTCATCTTTTTTTTTCTCCAGTCCTGCTGAAGGGTCTCAGCCCAAAACGTCAATTATACTCTTTTCCATAGATGTTGCCTGGCCTGCTGAGTTCCTCCAGTATTTTGTGTGTGTTGAACACTGGCTCAACTGTTTCAGTCATTCCAGAAAATGCATTTGAATGCCATTTCAAAGATACAGAACTGAAGCCCACAGATATCCAACTAGGGACGTACTGGAGAAAAGATCATTCTTGTGGGAATGACATTCGTAACTGTGAAGTACAACAACCAACAAGCCACATTGGCCTTGTATGTGTCAACACAGGAGGACCGGCATTGTGGGACCATGATTGTCTGAGACAACTACAACTTAATTGGACAACCATCCACTATTTGCATGCCTCATCCCCTGCTTTAGAGTCAACTGAAAGTGAATTACGAAAGGTACTGGATGATGTCACAATAGTGTTCAAGGATGGCATTAGAAAACTCAAACATATCAAGGATAAAATAGTGTTAAATGAAAATGCCACACCCACATTTTACAAAGCCTGCCTGGTTCTTTATATCATCTATGATAAAGTAGTCAATGAGCTAGATTGCATGGAAGCTGAAGGAATTCTTTCCAAGATTGAGTGAAACCCATGGGCTACACCACTGATCCTAGTGGTCAAGAAGGATAGGTCTGTCAGGGTCTATAGTGATTTCAAGGTCACCATCAACTTAGTACCAAAAGTAAATTAATACCTTCTGCCCTAGATAGAGAATATCTTTCTGGAGGGAAATACTTCAGCAAAGTGGTCTTAGCTGAGGCCTACCTAAAGATGGAGATGCAAGAAGAGTCAGAAGTGTTTCTCACCATAAATACTCCTGACAGATGGCTTTATCGCTATAATAGACTTATCTTTGGAGTGGTATCTGCACCTGTACTTTGGCAGAAAACTATGGACCAGATGCTGAAAGGCTGTCCAGGCACTTAATATTACCTGGATGACATTATTGTTACCAGTGAGGAGGACAAGGAACATCTCCAAATTCTCAAGACAGTGTTAAAAAGATTAGAACATTATGGGCTCAGAGCACAATGCATCAAGTGTGATTTCTTTAAACTAGGCATCACCTACTGTGGTCACACCATTGATGAACAAGATATACTCTAATGTACTGAGAAAATTCATGCAGTGGTGGATGCCCCAAGCCCAAGAATGTGTCATAGTTGCGATCGATTTTAGGATTTGTCAATTACTATAACAGTTTCCTGTTATATCTGGCTGCTGTGCTCTACTCCTTGAACTCATTTCTACTAATCAGGAAGAAATGCCAATGGACAAAGCAATGTGAGCTGGCTTTCAAAAAGGTAAAGAAAATGGTGATGGCGGACACTGTACTCACGCAATACAATCTACATTGTCCAGTAAAGCTTGCCTGTGAAGCCTCACACTATGTTATAGGTGCAATCATATCACGTGTCAGGAATAATTGAAGTCAATGCTCTGTAGCCTTTGCACCATATTCCCTTATCGCTACAAAGAAAAATAACACTCAGATTGACAGAGAGACCTTGAGTCTGGTTTGGAGAGTGAAACATTTCAACCAGTACTTGTATGAGAGAGAGTTTACTCTTTAAAGATCATCAACTATTAGTGTCCATTTTCAATCCACGGAATGCTGTGCCACTAACAGCAGCAGCATGAATGCAGAGATTAGCTCTGTTTCTTGGAGGATACAATTACAAGACTGAACTCAGGAGGTTGACTGATTATGGAAATGCTGATTGTTTGTCCTGTTTACTCTTGGAAAAAGAAATACCTGAAAAACTTACAAAGGAGGACACTCTTCTTGATGTACTCTCCCTAATGCAAATCAAAAGTCTCCCTATTACAGCAGAGATGATCCAAAGGGAAACCGGAAAATGTCCCACACCGTCTCAGGTCTACACGGCCACTCAAAGTGCAGGGAATGTGTAGCAGAAACTCCAGTTCCCTAATTTTTACCAGTTCGGAGATGAACTTGCCCTTGACTGGGGTTGCTTTATGTGGGAATGAGAGTTGTTGTACCATCCAAGCTGAGAGTTAAATTGTTGGAGGAGCTACATGCCGGTCATCTTGATACTGTGAAAATGAAAGTTCTGGCTTGAGTATTTGTCTGGTGGCTTGGGATAGATTAGCAAATTGAGCAACTTGCCAAGTACTCTTCAGGATGCCAACACACCCAGAAGATGCCCAAAGCAACGCCCCTCCATTTCCAGGAATGGCCTGCGTTGCTCTGGCAAAAGATTCATGTGGATTCTTCCAGACAATTCATAGGCACAAACTTCTTGGTGGTAGTGAATGCAGCTACAAAATGGCCAGAACATTTCCAATAGCCTCCACTGTAGCCTTGCATGCTATTGATGTGTTGAGAAAACTCTTCTTAAAGACTGCTGTTCCAGAACACTTAGTGACAATGGACCACAGTTTGTTGTGGAACAGTTTCAGCCATTCCTGAAAATGAATGAAATAAGACATATAACATCTGTACTGTACCACTCAGCTACAAATGGCTTAGCAGAAAGTTTTATCTGGAGCCTGAAGAACGCACTGCAAGCAATGTCAGCAGATCACACTACACTGACACTGAATCAGAAGCTCACCAATTTCCTCCTTGCATATCGCAGTGCAGCACACTCCACAACCAACAACTCACCAGCTTTACTGTTCCTGGGTTGTCCCTTGCGCTCATGCTTGGATCTCCTCAAACCCAGTCTCAGAAAGAGTATGCAGGATAAACAGCTGAGAAAAAACTGAGGGCTCCTCAAACAAGAAGGTTCAATGTTTCACTGCTGGACAAGCAGTCCTTGCAAGGGACTATAGAGATGATCAAAAGTGGGCACATGGTAAAATTAGGGACAGAACTGGACCACTCTCCTACACAGTGAAGATTGTGTCTGATGTCATTTGGAAATGACACATCAATAAGTTGTGAGAAGAGTCAATTGTTAGACAAAAAGGTGGCCAGGGCTGTCTGAACCTCTTCCTGCAGTTCCAGAGTCATCTCCTACAACTACCACAGAGGAGGCCACAGAACCCAAGATTGTTTCACAGCCATGAGCCTCACCTGCTAAGCAAGTGACCCCCACCAGTCAAGAAAGACACTATCCCGCAAGAGTAAGAAGTCTTCCACAGCGATTAAATCTTTAGGCCTGAATGGGACATTTTAGAATTTACAATGCTGTGGAAGTCTACAGTTGTTGTATTACATAGTATACTTGTATATGTAGTGTATTTAATATTTCAGTAATATTATAAATATATTGTATGGTTAAGCATTCATTAAGTAATGTATTACATTCAAATTATTGTGAACGCCATACGTTATGGCATAAATAGGCATTCGTTAGTCTTGTGAGACCATGGATTTGTGCCTTGGAAGGTTTCCAGGGTGCAGTCCTGGGCAGGGTTGTATGGGAGACCGGCAGCTGCCCAAGCTGCAAGCCTTCCCCTCTCCACGCCACTGATGTTGTCCAAGGGAAGGGCACTAGGGCACTAACAGCTTGGTACCGGTGTTGTCACAGAGCAATGTGTTGTTAAGTGTCTTGCTCAAGGACACAACACGTTGCCTCAGCTGAGGCTCAAACCAGTGACCTTCAGATCACTAGACCGAAGCCTTATCCACTAGGCCACATGCCAACTCATATCTGTGCATTAATAAGTAAAATGAAGAGTTACATCTTACTCCTGACTCCATGTTTCTTTTTCGATTGGCTTTATGTTTTGGACTTACATTATACTGCAGCTTTCTCTCTTAATCACATTTCACCTCAGGGGAGATTTTGAAAAGTCATCCTCCATTACAGTTAACCACTTGTTAAAGTATTGCATTTGCACTATTGGATTTGTTGTCACAGCCTAGACTGAATTAGAAAATCCATCTGCATCAATCCAGTGTTAAATCAAAGAATTTGCCTCTCCTTCTTTGCAAGTGTGTTGCTACCAGCAGGAGAAGAGAGAATGCAGAGTGTGATCTGACTGACTGTCACCCACTGGTTTTCTTTCTGTTCTCTGAAAGCTTGCTCACACTGGGAACCCAACAATCAATGGAGCTGAACAATATAAAAGGCAGTAGAATGTAACTGCTGGAGAAACCTATCAAAAACCACAGAAGCTGTGACAATAAGAAAACACTAATTAAGACAGTGCAGAAGGAATGTTAGACTCAAAGATAATGACACAATTATGTCCCATAACTCAATATAAGCTCATAGACCCACAGTGTCTGAACTGTCACAGTGATGTACATACATCTGAATTTTGTCCATGTAGGGGCATCAGAAAATCATATGCTGAATGCAGTTTGCAAAATGAAGAATGTTAAAATGACATTTGATAGAGGGAAACATTATGGGTTTAGCATTGATATGTAGTAAGCATCCAGGGTCAGGTAACAGGTGTTCCAAACTTTTATGAGTCAAGGAAGAAATAGATAAGGATTTGAACACCATTTTACAAACTGCACTGGCTACATGCATTCTACTGGAGGACTGGAAAATCACTAGCATTGTATCATTGTTTAAGATGGGGTAAGGGAAAGGCCAGACATAACTTTCAATTAAATTTACTTAATTTGTATTGCTCCTATTTTCATTTTGCCAATCTTAACACTTGTTTGATTCTTCTGTTGTCTGGGCCAGTGCTCCATGCTGCGAGCATGGGCAAACAGGGAAACTACACAAGTCCATGTCCACCTTTGTATGACTTGTAAAAGTAATTTGCAAAACAATATAATTAAAAATTCAAACTATGACTACAATAATTATCAATGTAAAAATCTAGGCCTGGTGCTAACAGTTAGCTTTTCTTTACCTGTCACAGAGAGAAAAGTTAAAGCAATGAGCAGATTGAATGCCCAGTTGAAGAATCCTATGAATGATGTAGCTCTGCCTTTTATCCCTATTGGAAATATTTCACTCAACAGCACCCATACCACTGTAATTAAAAAAAGAAAATTGTGTTAAATACTGCTCACAATAATTTTACACATATAGCTGCACATCATTTTGACATGAGAGAAATGTCTCAGCCAATTTTTAACATAGCAGAAAATTGAATTCATCTCAGAACTATTACAATGTGATAATTATATAACAATACATTGAACCAACTAAGTCTAAAAAATAAAGTTTATCAAGTTTCCTACTAAAAACATCATCCAAGAAAGACTAATTTCAACAGTGAGATGCTTACCTGGTCCAAAACTTATGGAAAAAGCAGCAACATATACAAGTAAGCAAGCAAGGGACAGCCATTTCAGCAAAGGAGGTACTTCTTCCTTCCCATCTCCATTCTTCTTCGAGCTTCCTGTGAATGGAGAGGAGGATTGATATGGCACTGTTGTATTTCCCATATTGCTTTGATTTGCCAATGAATTCCTTCTATTTTCCAATGAAGCAACTTGCTCGCCAAACGTGCTGACTATTGTTGAATTATAGCCAGGTATTGTAGATGTGACATTATCTTGCCAGTGATCAGTGTGATTGGGGTACTTGCAGACATCTGTGAATTGCACTGGAATTTTATGGACCACCATAGCCAGAATGGTCAACATTACAATCATAGTAGCGCTTCCAATGTAGAGAAATATTTTGCGTCCTACTCGGTCCAAAAGTAGCATTGCTAAAGGTGTGCCAAGCACTTTTACCAGCCCCACACTAACTGAGGCTAATGTCGCTGTTGTGTTACTTGCAAAGCCAACTGATCTTAAGATAGTTGATGCATAATATAAAACATTTGGTTGGCCGGAAGCTTGCAAGAAAAAAGCCAGACCAAACCCTATTCCCACTCGTAGTCTCATGTTGTCCTTTGCCCGAAACACATCACAATATGTATAATTGCTCTCAATGCTCAATGACGATTTGATGGCTGTCAGTTCATCATCAACATTGGAATATGATCTAATTTTCTGCAGGATGAGACTTGCCTTTTCATCGTATCCTTTTCTAATCATAAACCGAGGACTTGGTGGAATAAAGAAGACACCAATGATTTGCAGCACAGCTGGAATGAGATTAATAGCGAACATCCACCGCCAACCTTCTGAAACGCTTGAGAAACTGTAATTAATAATATATGCGAACAAAACACCAATAACAATCATGAATTCAATCAGGGAAACCAGCATGCCTCTTTTTTCAGGTGGTGCAATCTCTGACAGATAAATACATGCTGAAAATACACTTGAAGTTGTAGCGACTCCCACGATGATGCGGCCCAGTACAAGTATTGCGTAGGAAGAAGAGGAAGACATAATGATGTTGCCGACTATAAAACACAAAGATGTTACAATGATTCCTATCCTCCTTTCCCATCGATCGATAATGTATCCACCAGCAAGGGAACCTATTACTCCTCCAATTAAGACTGCGCTGACGAGTACTTCTTGTTGCACGCAGGTAAGATTGAAGTCAGTCTTCAACTGCAGAAGAGCTCCCGAAATGTTTGTAAGCTCATAGCCAAAGGTAAGTCCACTTACAGATGCAGTTATAGATGCAGCAATGAGAATAAAGCTGAAAGGTCCTAGAATAAAATACAAATTATTGATGAAAATTATAGTCCAAACTATGACCATTAAGCTAAATACTGAGGAATCATTCAATGCCTTAAAGAACTGCACCTATGTAATCTATACCAAACCAAGCAAATTAGATTGACTATTCAATTTGGTAAAGTCATTGAAAGATGCCAAAGCACAGGGCTCGGTGATTTGCACATGATATTTCAAATGAAGAAGTAAGTTACTACCCAGATCTAGTGTGTTTGAGCATGCATTAGACAAGGGGAAATCTGAGGTTACTTTAAATCTTTAGTTTGCCAATAGACCTTCAGAAATTCAAATTGTACCCTATTCCACAACATGCTTGGGTTAGTTTATCTACGGTATATACGAGATTAAGGAAAGTTATGGTGGCAGAGAGGTGGATAATTAAGTCAGCAGAGAGAAATTTATCACAAAACTCTTTTTACCTTTTGTTGTTGTAGGCTGGTTCAAGCGAGTAAATGAAAAATCATTTTGAATCTCAGTTGACTTATTTTCATTTTCCAATTCAAGTTCCAACTCCATGTTCATGTATATATATTGCTGTAAAGAACAGAATGAAGTTAAGTGTGCAGTTTGGAAACAGTGCCCACAATTCCTTAGGTTTTAAAGTAGCTATAGATAAGGATAAGTATGAACCTTCTGACAGAGTATTAAATTGGAGCAGGGCAAATTACAACAGTGTTAGGCGGGAACTAGGGAGAGTTATTTGGAAACAACTGTTTTCTGACATGTGGAAGGTGTTTAAGGACCAGCTACGCAGAGTATAGGACAGGTTCCAGTCAGAAGAAAGAACAAGGATGACAAGGTAAGAGAACCTTGGATGTTAAGTGAAGTGATGAATGTAGTCAGGAGGAAAAAGGAAATGTATGTAAAACTTAGGAAGCTAGAATCAAGCAGAACCCTTGAGGATTATAAAGAAGCTAGAAAAGAACTGAAAAAGGGAATTAGGAAGGCTAGGAGTTGGGGGGGGGGGTCCTGAAAAGTCCTTGACAAGTAGGATTAATGACATCCAAAGGCAATCTATGCTTACACAAAGAAGAACATGAGGATAGTTAGGGTGAGGGTAGGACCATTTAGGAATAAAGGGGGGAATATTTGTTTGGATATGGCGGATGTGAATGAGGTACTTAATGAGGGATTTGCAACAGTATTTCCCAATGAGAAGGACATGGAGGATACAGAGATAAATGATGAGCATTATAAATATGTTGGAGTGTTTCAAGGTAAAGGTGCAGGTAGTGTTGGGTTTTTAAAAGAGCATTAAGGTGGATGTCCTCAAAACCTGATGGCATACACCCCAGGACATTGAGAGAGGCAAGAGATGAGATTGCTGAGGCCTTGACCAGTATGCTTGTGTCCTGTCTTGTCACAGACGAGCTCCCAGTGAACTGGAAAGTAGCTAAAGCTGTTCCATCAGTCAAGAAGGGAACCAGGGATAATCCTGGAAACTATAGACTGGTGAGTCTCATGTAAGTGGCATGGAAATTACAGAAGAGGAGTAGAATTTATAATCATTTGGAAAACATAGCCTAATTAGAGACAGCCAACTAGAGGGAGAGATGGAGAGATATGTTCAGGGCAAGTCGTGTCTTACTAACTTGATTGAGTTTATTGATGAGGTGATGAAGACGATTGATGAAGGTAGAGCTGTGGATGTTGTCTACATGGATTTTAGTAAGGTGTTTGACAAGTTCCCTCAACCAGAAGATGCATAGGATTCATGGTGAATTAGCCATTTGGATTCAGAACTGGTTTGTTCATAAAAGACAGAGGATCACTCGGACTTATTGTAGCTGGAGGTCTGTGATTAGTGGTGTTGATTATCTACGGTAAATGGTGTGGATGAAAATGTAGATGGGCGGGTTAGGAAGTCTGCAGATGATACAAAGATTGGTAGTATTGCAGATAGCATAGAAGACAGGCAAAGAATACAATGGGATATAGATCATTTGCAGATATGGGCAGAGAAATGGCAGATGGAATTTAACCTGGCCAAATGTGAAGTGTTGCACCTTGTTAAGTCAAATGTAAAGAAACATTTCACTGTTAAAGGCAAGGCCATAACAGTGTTGATAAACAGAGGGATTTTAGGGTTCAAGTTCATAGTTTTCTGAAAGTGTCCATGTAGGTCCCAACATATCGATGCAGCTACAAAGAAGGCAAGACAGCGACTATACTTCATTAGGAGTTTGAAGAGATTTGGTATGTCAACACATACACTCAAAAACTTCTACATATGTACCATGGAGAACATTCTGACAGGCTGCTTTACTGTCTGGCATGGGAGGTGGGGGGTGGGTGGCTACTGCACAGGACCAGAACAAGCTGCAGAGGGTTGTAAATTTAGTAGGCTCCATTGTGGGTATTTGCCTACAAAGTACCCAGGACATCTTCAAGGAGTGGTGTCTCAGAAAGGCAGTGTCCATTATCAGGGGCTCCCAGCACCCAGGGCATGCCCTTTTCTCACTGTTACCATCAGGAAGGAGGTACAGAAGCCTGAAGGCACACACTCAGTGATTCAGGAACAGCTTCTTCCCCTCTGCCATCTGATTCCTAAATGGACATTGAACCCACGGACACTACCTCACTTTTTAATTATATATTATTTCCGTTTTTGCACAATTTTTAACCTATTCATTATACGTATACTATAATTGATTGATTTATTTATTTATTATTACTTTTTCTTTCTCTGCTAGATTATGCATTGCATTGAACTGCTGCTGCTAAGTTAACAGATTTCACCACGCATGCCGGTGATCATAAACCAGATTCCGATTCTGAGGTGATTAAGAAGGCATATGGCATGCTTGCCTTTATCAGTCGAGGCACTGGGTTTGAAATCAGGAAGTTATGTTGCAGCTTTATCAAACTCTAGCTCAGCAACATCTGGAGAATTGCGTACATTTCTGGTCATCCCATCATAGGAAGGATGTGGAAGCTTCAGAGAGGGTGCAGGAGAGTTTACCAGGATGCTGACTGGATTAGAGGGCACGTGCTATAACAAGAGGCTGGACAAATTTGAGCTGTATTCTCCGGAGCAGTGGAGGCTGATGGGAGACCCGATAGAGTTTTATAACATTATGAGAGGCACAAGTAGAGTAGACAGATACATCTATCTAGGCTAGATTTTCAACAGCTTTTGTACACAGTTCCTGTACCCTACCAAACTGTCCCTGTCTCATTGGAACGTACCTATGCAGAGTACCACACAAATATCTCCTGAACATTTGTCACATTTCTGCCATACATTTCCCTGAGAACATCCATTCCCAATTTTTGCTTCCAATTTCCTTCCTGATGGCTTCATAATTCCCCTTACTCCAATTAAACACTTTCCTAACTTGTCTGTTCCTGTCCCTCTCCAATGCTATGGTAAAGGAGATAGAATTGTGATCACCATCTTCAAAATGCTCACCCACTGAGAGACTTGACACCTGACCAGGTTCATTTCCCAATACCAGATCAAGGACAGCCTGTCCTCTTGTAGGCTTATCTACATATTGTGTCAGGAATCCTTCCTGAACACACCTAACAAACTCCACCCTATCTAAACCCCTCACTCTAGGGAGATGCCAATCGATATTGGGGAAATTAAAATCTCCCACCACAACCCTGTTATTATCTGTCTCCCTATCTGCTCCTCGATGTCCCTGTTACTATTGAGTGGTCTATAAAAAACACCCAGTAAAGTTATTGACCCCTTCCTGTTTCTAACTTCCACCCACAGAGACTTCCTAGACAATCCCTCCATGACTTCCTCCTTTTCTATAGCTGTGACACTATCTCAGATCAGCAGTGCCACACACCCACCTCTTTTGCCTCCCTCCCTGTCCTTTCTGAAACATTTAAAGCCTGGCACGCTAAGTAACCATTCTTGCCCCTGAGCCATCCAAGTCTCTGTAATGGCCACAATATCATAGCTCCAAGTACTGATCCACACTCTAAGCTCATCCGCTTTGTTCATGGTGCTTCTTGCATTAAAATAGACACATCTGAAGCCATCGGTCTGAGCACATCCCTTCTCTATCTCCTGCCTATTTTCCCTCTCGCACTGTCTCCTAGCTTTCTCTATTTGTGAGCTAACAGCTCCTTCCTCCGTCTCTTCAGTTCGGTTCCCACCTGTCAGCAATTCTAGTTTAAACTCTCCCCAATAGCCTTGCCAGAATATTGGTCCCCCTCAGATTCATGTGCAACCCATCCTTTTTGCACAGGTCACACCTGCCCCAAAATAGGTCCCAATGATCCAGAAATCTGAATCCCTGCTCCTTGCTCCAATCCATCAGCCACACATTTATCCTCACCTCACTCTATTCCTATACTCACTGTCGAGAGGCACAGGCAGTAATCCCGAGATTACTACCTTCGAGGTCCTGCTTCTCAACTTCCTTTCTAACACCCATAGTCTGTTTTCAGGACCTCCTCCTTTTCCTACCTGTGTCGTTGGTACCAATATGTATCACAACCTCTGGCTGTTCACCTTCCCACTTCTGGCTGTTGTGGACGTGATCATTCCAGACCCTGGCACCTGGGTGGCAAATGACCATTTGTGTTTCTTTCCACAGAATCGCCTGTTTGACCCCCTAACTATAGAGTCCCCTATCACTGCTGCCTTCCTCTTCCTTTCCCTACTCTTCTGAGCCACAGGACCAGACTCTGTGCCAGAAGCACGGCCACTGTCGCTTCCCCCAGGTAGGCCATCCCCCCCCAACAGTACTCAAACAGGAGTACTTATTGTTAAGGGGTACAGCCACAGGGGCACTCTCTAGTATCTGACCCTTGTCCTTCCCTCTCCTGACTGTTACCCACTTATCTGTCTCTCGAGGGCGCAGAGTGACTACCTGCCTATAGCTCCTCTCTACCACCTCCTCACTTTCCCTGACCAGACGAAGGTCATCGAACTGCATCTCCAGTTCCCTAATGTGGTCCCTAAGGAGCTGCACCTCGACACACCTGGCACAGATGTGGCCTTCCGGGAGGCTGGAGTCTCCCAGACTTCCCACATCTGACACCCAGTACAGAACACCGGCCTCACAGACATACTTCCTGTTTCTATTCTGCACAAGTAACCTACCTCGCCTCAACCCATTATCGCCAAAGCCCTCCTACTCTCTCTACCTCTACTCCTGCACCCGCTCTATAAATCTGTCTTCTTTTTATACTTGTCCCAATGGTCTTATGGTCTCATGGTCACAATATCTATTGCTTATGGTTTCAGTATCTATATGCTTATTATTTCTTTCATTTTCTTTGTATTTGTACATTTTTTTGTCTTTTGCATATTGGTTGTTTGTCCTGTCAGGTGCGGTCTTTCATTGATTCTATTATGTTTCTTGGATTTACTGAGTATGCCCACAAGAAAACAAATCACAAGATTGTACGTGGTGACATACACGTACTTTGATAATAAATTTACTTTGAACTTTGAGCATCTGTTCTCACGATGAAGCTTTCCATTTCAGGACATCTAAGTTGTCCTCTTTTTTTCCCCAGAGAATGTGGTTTCCCCATGACAATCAATGCAAAGCACAGCTACATTCCTTCTATTTCCCTCATGTCCGCCCATACCCAATCTGTCCTACAAATATTCAATCATAGAGTTCCCTGTGACCTCACCTACAACCTCATGAGCCTCCCTGTAGAATATATCATTCTCTGCAACTTCTGCCATCTCCAAAAGAATTCCACCATCAGGATCTCTTTCCCTTCCTTTTCCACTTTCCACAGGAATCGCTTCTTCCACGACTCCCTCATTCACTCATCCCTACCCACCTATCCCCCTCCAGGCACTTACCCTTGAATCATTTCTACGTGTTACACATCTCCACAAACCCGGACACTGCCATTCAGAATCGGAAACAGTCCTTCCAGGTGAGGCTGTACTTGACACCTGAATTGATTGCTGTCATTTATTGCATCAGGTGCTCCCAATGTGGACTCCTTTTTGTCAGCGAGGCCCAGCCAGATTGGACATCAATGTGCCTGGCACCTTCACTATATCCACCTTAGCAGCAAGATCTCCCGGTGGTCATCCATGTTAATTCCACCTCCCATTCCCACACTAGCATACCTGTTCACAGCCACCTCTATTGCCAAGTTAAGGCTGGACACCTATTAGAACAGAAGGAACAACAACTCCTACTCTGCCTTGGTAATCTCTAATCTAATGGCATGGAAATTGATTTCCCTAACTCCTGGTAAGCACTCCCCTCTGTCCTCCCTTTGCTTTCTCTTATCCCACAAGCCCCATCGCCCCTTCCGTTTTCCCTCCCCCTCCATCTCGATCTGCACATTCCTATTTCTGGATTTCCTCCTCATTTGTTTCCCTTTATTCCATGGTCATCTGTCCTCTTCTATTAGTCTCCATCTTCTTCAGCCGTTTGACATTTCCACCTATCACCTCCCAGCTTTTTACATCATTCCCTTTCTCTCCCTTTCCTACCTACCTACTCCTCTTGCCCGGATTCACCTATCACCCTCCCGCTCTTGCTCCACCATTTCCTCCCCACCCTTTTATACTGGCCATCTCCCCTGTAAGGCCTCTTTAAGGAAATATTACTGGCAGCAGATAGCCCCACCTGCTAGAAGTATGCATTACTGAATGGATCATTGGAAAATGGGGGAAAAACATGTTACAAATTTCCAACATACAGGAAGCTGTTAGTTCCTACAACGAGTAGGTTAGAGTTGTGAATCTAAACATATTTGAGAGAATAGGAAGTGGGGTTAGGGAAGGAGTCCTTGAACAGCCTAGGAGGCGAGAAGTCCAACGAAAATAAAAAAGATATATTTTTTAAAGCAGTCACTTTAACAAGCATTGGTTCAGACCCCAGTCGTGGTCTTTTTGTGTCCACATCACCCTTCTCTCCATTTGCACCAGAATTATACAGCCGCACACCTAGAATCCTGATTTCCATTTGAGGCATCCAAACGTTTATTTCAAAGCCTGGAATATTGCATAATGTATACCTTGGGAGATAAGCGAACAGCAAAGTGTTTCACATTCCAAACTTCAACTGCACCATAACTACTTGTCACTCAGTGCACACTTAGGACCTGAATTTCTCCTTTGTAAATCATTAACTCTGCTTCTCCATTTCATAGCTTCTGGTGTTAAAGATTTCTCCTGATTTTTGACCTACACACCTTGCATCTAATTCTCTGTATTGACTTACATCTTTGTTACTGAACTTCACGCCCAGTGAAGCAGTTTGCCTCCCTCAGAATCTGTTCCATTCCTTCCTCGGTTACTGACATCAACACTCTGAGACAGTATTTCAGCAACAACAAACGTTCAAAACTAGCAGTTACTACAAAGAAGTGTTTTTACCTGTAGGTCAACACGTTTGCTTCCTGCTTGAAGTTTAGAAGAAAAGCTCTTTTACCTGGGCACTGCAATGCAGCAACTGCAAATAGACCAATTTGAGTTTGAAAGAGCATTGTCATTTCAACCAAGATTTCATAAGCCCTCATACTTCCTGCTTAGATGTGCGTAAATTACATCTGGCAATGTGCCATTTTAGTTGCCACAGTTACCTTGCACTGACTCGGCAAGTGAAATGCAAAACAAGGCAGAGTGAAATAAAAGATGGTATGATAGTCTGCTGGACAGAGGGCAGAGTTTCTTAACTGAGTGATGCAACAGGAGATTTCATACAGCAGGAAACCAAAGGAAGAGACAACAAGTTACTAAAGAGAAAGAAAAAAGTCAGGTGTGCAATTATCAACCTGTCAACAACTGCTCCATACGTACTGAGGCTTTGTTTTGACTAGACAATAGTGACCTTCCAATGATTCACAAAGGATCTGGAGCTTTTTATATATCACAGGTACAGCTTCCTTGTTGCTCTGTTAGTCACAAAATTGTTAGACTAGCATTGGTGGTCTTTTTGATGGTGCTTTAAGAAGTTCTAAAAATGAAACCATATTATTTGTACCAATTCCAAACTTAGGTGTGTACAGGCAATTGAGGAACAAGTAGTTCAGTGGAGAAAATCTACCAGCATAGCAGCACCTGTGGGAGGAAAGGAATTGTCCAAACTCCGAATCAGGGCATCTGCATCCAAGCTCACTCGTTGAGCAGTTTTCCTGAATTAATAACATCTCTCCTCACAGTTATGACTTCGGCAAAATTACATTGCAAGCCAAAAGAGCTCTTTCAGCTATTGTGGATAAGGACAGAATGAATGCTACACTGAAGGGACGAGTTGGTGAATCCACTGAAGGTGCAAAGGAACCAGCATTTTAGAGCTTTGCAAGCTAGACATAGTTTCTTGGTTCCAAGATACTTCACAGCATGGATAGCACAGTTCCGGTGACCTGGATTCTGGATTCAATCCTGATCTCCGGCACTGTCTGTGTGGAGTTTGCATGTTCTCTGTGAGTCATTGTGGGATTCCACCTACTCTGATTTTCTGCCGCATTTCAAAGATATGCAAGTTGGTCAGTTAGTTGGTCTTTGTAAATTGCCCTGAGTGTGTAGGCATGTGGTGAAATGTGCCTGGAATTAATGGGAAATTGGGAAGAATAATAAATGGGGCTAGAGTAGGATTAATGTGAATGGGTGCTTGATGGCTGGCATGGTCTCTGTTGGCAAAGGGCCTACTCTGTAGTGTACAATATGATGAAGTTGCCAGGTGGGAGATGCCATAAGTGTCCTCAATAATTGCCTGCATTTCTGTGAGCCTTGAAACGCTGCCAAATGTCATGTTAATGTAAATACATAGGACACATCTTTAAAAATCTGATGGCGCAGCATTACCACTGGGGTTTTCCTTGACACCTGTACCGTAGCAAAAAGGAAGAAAGTGTCACATGTGGCACACTTAGTCCAAAGAACTGGCTGCTTTCTCTAGTCAATCTGTTCCAGTACAGTTATAACACTGAACACCAACTTTCAAACAGGCATTCCAGACCAAGCACCATCACAGCAAGAGATTATAAATGGAGAGAGGAAATGATTTAAGGATGGTTTCAAAGTGACAGTTTGCACACAGAGAGAAACAAGAAGATGAAGAAGATAACATTGGCATCTACTCAACATTCTGGTAAGTAACATAGTGCTCAGGTTTATTTATTGATTGAAGTACGGCACCGAATTAGCCCTTCCAACCCTTGGAGCCACATCACCCAGCAACCCTCGGCTTAACCCTAGCCCAATCATGGGACAGTTTATGAGACCATTTAATCTATCATCTTTGGACTGTGGAAGGAAAATGATGTTCCCAGAGGATCTCACTCAGTCATAGAGAGAACATACAGATTCCTTACAGACAGCTGCAGGAATTGAATCTGGGTCACCGGTACTGTAAAGCATTGTGCTAACCATGCCACCTCAAATTTAACATGGCTAGTAAATAACCTCTCAATCATCAGCAAAGCTATCAATGTTAGTCCTTTGATACTCACCTATGTTCATCTATAACTGCTCATTGAAACTTATTTTCACATTTGTCTATTCCACAAAGCTGCAGTTCCCATCAGAGATTTAGCCCAAGTGTGGCCCAAAGACTTAGATTTCTGTGATAAGAGTGTCTGTCCTTGAGATCAAGGCAATTTGACCAACCATGGCAGTAAGAATGCCTGGTAAATTCAAACCAATTGGCAGCAAAGAAGAAACATTCTGATATTTGCAACTAAATTTCATGAAAGCCTTACAAACGAGTTCAGTTTCACTCCAGCAATGAGCTGTTAATTGGAAAGTAATATTTATATACTTAAGGGATGAATTGGAAAGGTGACTGTTCTGACAGCCAGGAAATGGATTTTAATGGCAAAGTCATAAATCAAGAAGAGGCATGTGTGTCTATGTCTTAATCCATTGATATGATTTTATTCTCACCTCTTTTGTTGCTAATGATGAAAATAAATCTAACAACACAAATCTTTAATTCAAGAATCCTGCACAGTTATTTTTTCCCCAGTTGAATTTAGACTGCTGACACACCAGAGAAATCCAAATATCACCAGTCTCAGAGTCTGTGTCGCAAAGGCAGTTTGAGTCTCCTCAAAAGCAAGAATTCTTTACACAGATCAGACAATGTTAGTTTATATATCCTCCTCTTGTGCTGTATGGGTTGAAGTAAATTGGCTCCAGTCAGGGATACATTAACTACTTGATTCTGTCACAGGACACATAATCCAAAACCATTGATTAATAATCCTGAAACAAAGTCAAATTCCATTGCAGAGCCTGTGGAATATAGATTCTGTCATTTGATTAAATGCATCTGGATGAAAATGCTTATGTCAGTTTTGCTGACAATAAGCTTAATCTGGCTCATGTGTCATTCAACATCCGTTTCAATGTTTGAAGCTTAATGTCCTCTGAAGTGAGCAATTGGGGATTGAAAATCCCCAGGCTTGCCACTGAGACATAACACAATTAAAATAAAAGGTGAATTATTAAAGGATTTGCATGAATTGTGAATTGGTTGTATTTATTTCTGTTATTATGTGGAAAACCAGTTTACACGCTTTGTTAGTTAAAGGGAACAAGGAAATAGTAATCATGCAGAAATATGGCAAAACTAGCCTCAGTGAAAATAATGATAAACACCTAATTGCTTTGCTCATTTAAAAAATTCTGGATGTTTACTGATGCTCTCCTTGCAGGTGGTGTCCATGAGATAATTATTCCACTTGCCGAATTGCATGGAAAGTCCTGCAGAGATTGTGTGTCAACTTTTCTGAAGGATTTTGGGGCCCATTTGAAATCCAGCCTCCATTTTAATGAGATTAACTGTGGCCTGCCTGACAATGGGGATGAAACCTACTGCACAGGTGGAATGAATTGAAATTTGAAAAATAGAGAACAGGAAGACCAAAACAAAGCTACATATTGGGAGGGGCACTGTCCCATTACAGTTTTAACAGAAGCCACTTGCGATCCCTTCAAAGATGGGATTGTTTAAGCTGCAGTTGAACTTCTTTCATAAGACACTATTACACACTTTTTCTGCTGAACATGATCAATGTCTAAATTCTGGAACTTTCTTCCCAATGGACCAGACAACTGCAGCTGTTTCAGGAGGCCGTTCAGCACCACTTCTCAAAGGGATGTGCAATAATTAAGTGCTTTTCCAGCAATGCCCTCATTCTGAAATGAATAAAAACAAAGGACTCGGGAAACCAATTGGAGTTCCTGCACAGGAGGTGTAAACTAGATTCATATATTTCACAGAAATGTGATATCATCCTTCCTAATGAAGGGCTTTGGTCTAAAACATTAACTGTTTATTCCCTTCTTTAGATGTTGCCTACTTGCTGAGTTCCCGCAGCATCTTGTGTGTGTTTCGTAGAAGGGTCCTGAGCTGAAAATGTTGCAGGACTCGAGTTAGGTGAGCTAATCCAGAACTGACTGAGCAGCGGTCACGGAAGCTCAATGTGGCAGAGGTCATGCCACTGCTACTATTTGAGCCTCTTCTCAAGAAACTGGTATACTATATGCTCAAAAAAAAAGAAAAAAAAGCAAATGCTAATTTTCATTCTGATGTGTCAACATTTCTGGAGCGTGGCCTATGCAAGTTCCAGGGTACTGAATCATAGCCACCAAATAACCTGAGGTAGACACTGCCTTTTTGCGTTGTTGAAAGAAATAAGTGTAATGCCTGGCTAAGGTTTCCACTGCGATGCTGTGAGGTTGTTTATATCAGCAGTTTTCTGTCAAAGCAGTGTGCCACGCTGGAGAGTGTGTTTTGGCTTCGGCTAAGTTAAGGATATATGTTGTCCAGTTTAGGAATGTGAGTTAGCCAATCAGGATTGTGGGATGTGAGAGAAGGTTCTAGAGAGCTGTAGGGATGAGCTTTCTGAAGGACAGTAGTCTGGTCTGGGGTTCTTTGGTGGGAGCATAAGGGAATATACTGCAGAATGCTGTTGGATAGACAGTCCCTATTGCAAAAAGAGCTTTGTGTCGATGAACGGCTCCAAGAAGGCAATACTCCTGAGAGAGAGAGAGCCAGTTCGTTCTAGATGGTCTTTGAGGGGAGTTTGAAAATGTGGTGGGTGTTTTCAACTGGATTGTGCATGAGTAAGTGATACACCCCCCGGATACTCCAGTACGAGCTCCAATGGTTATGTGCACATTGGACTGGTTAAACTGGAATGGGCCCTTTTTTCCTCTTTTCTTTTTCCTATTACCTGTTTGATACAGCTGAAATTGGCAAATATATTTTCTTTATAATTTTATGCAACGTACAATCTGTTATTCCTTGGTAACCAATAACTGTGGCAGTATTTACACAGCATTCACTCAAATCCTGGTTCCATTGATCAGAATATCCCAACATTCCTGCTTGGTTGAACCCCAAATCATACTGACTCTAGACATACTGTGTTCATACAGGTGGCCTTCTCATCGCAGATTCCCGTGGCTGTTAGCTGAGTTAGCTATCGAGCCAAGTCTACATACGAGCCCGGTGAGTGGGTTACACAAGTTTAAATTGACATTTTGTGTGAGAGATCAAATGCGTTAAAGTTTCTTTATCAAGTAGAGACAAAGCAGAGATAATTAATTATATAGTTGGTTCTGTTGGGTCTCAGAGAACACACTAGAGGTAATAAATGACAACAGCAGACTTTTAGGTGAAGTTCAGGCTCTTCTAAAAAGACCATACGGGGTCCTGAATGGTGGTGAGGGAGGAGTTATAGGGGCAGGTGTAGCGATTAGTTACACCTGGTTGCAGGGATGAGTGCCAGGGAGGGTGAGTGAGTCATACACAATCCGTATGGAAAGCTGAGAAAAGTGCGGGACGGAGAATGATGTGCTTCGTGGTAGGATCCCGTTGAAATGTCGGAAGTTGTAGAGAATGATGACCTGGATACGAAGGCTAGTGGTGTGGTAGGTAAAGCCAAAGGGAACACTGTGCCTGCTACAACAGTGTGGTGAGGGCAGATGTGCAGGAAATGGAGTAAATATAGGTGAGGGCAGCACTGATAGTGGTGGATGGGAAACAATGCATTTTGAAAAAAAGGACCTTTTAGATGTTCTAGACTAAAAAGTCTCCTTCCAATGTAATGCGCTGTAAGGTTTCACTGCTAATGTAATAGTTTCTCTGTAGAAGCAGTGTTTGGGTTATGACTAGGGATATTGGGGCTTTGGAATGTGGAGCTATCCAATGAGAGGGATGTTGTTCTTTCTTATGGGTCTGAGAGAAGGGATTCATGGTCTTTTGTCGGCGAGAGTTGAAGAGAGAAGACGCGAAAGGAGAGAGTTGGTAGACCACTGGACGGAACGGACTTGGAGTGAGGGTCCGAGGGTCGAAGACACTTGGAGGAGGTTGATGGGGAAGGAATGGACAGAACTGTGAGCATCAACGTGCACATTAGGCTGTTTCATGAGAATGGGCCCTTTTCCTTTTTTGTTTCTTTATAACCATATAGTCAAACTAAGAATTATAAAGCTCAATCATTTATATTGTGTACTGTTTGTTATTTCGTGGTACTGATTTGTGTCAAGGGAACACATCACACAGCATCCACCCAAACAAGATTTCTTAAGTTTGACAAGGGCCATCTTCCCCTAGATTAAGCCACTAGTTGAACCCAGGGTTACAATTGTGGGGGTATTGTTCAGGATTAAGTTCATTGGATGCTGTGTAATTACTCTGAGCATTAAACCAGTATGGTAGATATTCGTACTCTGAATGAATTGTTAATCTGCCTGTTAAGTACTGTTAAAGTTGCGATTGTGGGCTGAGGTTTGATAAAATGGCGGGTGCAGCTCTCATTTTAATGCAGACCAGCGCTGATGTAGTGGTAGAGTGGGCCGAATCACAAGACAAGTTTCCTGTAGCTGGAGGCGGAGATTTCAAAGACAGGGTTCTCTCGTTTCTGAGGAGTGAGGGAAGGAGTGGTCGGATTTGGAATGTCTAATTAGCCCCTGTTATGCCTGCAGCCCCCTCCTTTGTGAGAATCGCAAGATCACTATTGGGTTGGGTCCGGGTACCCAGGAAATGAGAGACGGACGTGCAGAATGCCTCGTTCCCCAGCGATGTAAAACTACGGGACATGGCCATTGTCTCTTGGAGTCACATTTGTGGATTGCGATACAACACTACGTGAATGCCCTCAGGCAAAGAGGGCTGGGTGAGGGAGAGATTGCATCACCCCAACCTGATTGACATCTACAACCCTGCGAGTCAGGATAAAAGAGGGTCTATAGGAACAGCCCCTCAGACGCACCAGAAGAAACGCTAGCGATCCCGTAATAGCGGGAAGCCATTTGAAGGAGGCCACGTGTGTTCAGTTCCGTTGCTTGGAACTGGTGGCTGGAACCACGGAAAACGGCTTTTAGCTAACAACGGGGAAATCAACTCCCCCGACTCAAAGGACTGGCATCATAAAAGACCTGGGCAAGTTTAAAACCATCTCTCTTAAACCCAAAGAGCTGCAGCTTGAACGAACTAACAGTGACTGTTATATTTCCATCGGACAATACATTATCCCCTAGATAGAGCTATTTCTTATTGATTATTATTATACCTGTGCTTTTAGATTTAGTACTGACGACGTATATTATCTGTATGTTTGCATTAATCTTATTTTTGTGCCCCTTTATCAATAAATACTTTTAAAAATAGTACCATCAGACTTCAACGGACCTCTCTATCTTTGCTGGTAAGTGACCCAGTTACGGGGTACGTAACACCCTGTCCCCCAGGGAAGAGTGAGAATTCTGAATTAGTATCTGTCCTTACCTCTCGGTGAAACTGGATACCACAGGCCATCGGTGGTTGGCGGTGTTGTCTACCTATGAATTCAGCCTGAAGTACCGGCCGGGAAGCCGGAATGTTGATGCTGATGCTTTGTCCCGACAGGCGTATGAGGGACTGGTCAGGGACGAGGAGTGGGAGAGCATTCCCGCCCCAGGGGTGAGGGCCCTGTGTCAGTTTGCTATCACCGTGAAGGCGGAGGGAAAGGAGGGGCAGGATCGAGCAATGGATCTATTGGGAGCTTCTGATGACGCCACCCCCCAAGTTTACCGTAACCTGACTGCTCTGAAGACAAATCAGCTGCCGGAATTGAGTGGCAGCTGCTCAGTGAGATGATCCAGGCATCGGTACCATCTGGTCAGCGGTCGAAAAGGGAGGCATGGGTCAGGCAGAGAAGACGAAACACATTACTGAGAGAATGGCCTCGGTTGGAGTTGAGGAACCAGATCCCATACCAGGTCACGTCACTCCCAAGCCGACCTCGGTGTGCCAGCTGGTTCTGCTGGAGAAATATCGGAGGATTGCGTTGAAGTCACTTCATGATGATTCTGGACATTGGGGGGTGGAAAAGACCTATGGATTGCTCAGAGACCAGTTTTACTGGTCCTGAATGAAGTCAGAGGTCGAAGAATACTGCAAGTTGTGCATTCGCTGCATAGGGCGGAAGACACTGCCTGCGCGGGCAGCTCCTTTGTCCCACTTGTAGAGTGCGGGGCCCCTGGACCTGGTGTGTATGGATTTCCTGTAAATAGAACCTGATGCCAGCAACAAGGCGAATGTCTCACCCATCACAGACCACTAGCCAGATATGCACCAGGCTTTTCCTACTAAGGACCAGAGGGCGTCCACAGTGGGCTAAGTGTAATGGGAGAAGTATTTCATTTATTATGGCCTTCCCAGGCAGATACATAGTGATCAAGGATGGGATTTAGAGAGCAGACTCATCCATGAATTACTGGGCATGCTCGGAGTCGAGAAGTTGAGGACCGTGCCCTATCATCTGCAGGGTGATCCCCAGCCCAAGAGGTTTAATCGGACCTTGCTAGTCATGCTCTGGACCTTGGAGATCAGCAAGAAGAGCAGGTGGAGTCAACATATTGGACATCTGGTCCACAGTTACAACTGCACCCGAAATGAAGCTACTGTGTACTCACCACATTATCTGATGTTTGGGTGTGAGGCGAGGTTGCCCATTGACCTTTATTTTGGGACTAACGATGGTGACTTACCACCGAAGACTTATCTGAAGTATGTGTCTGATATGAGAAGAGAGCTGAGAAGGGCTTATGAGTTAGCTGGGGTTGTGGTTGCCAAGCAGAATCAAGGAAATAGGAGGAGGTATGATCAAAAGGTGAGGTTCTCCCAACTCCTGCCAGGAGATCAAGCCCTCATCAGGAATTTGGGGCTACCTGGGAAACACAAGTTGGCTGACTGCTGGACGGCTACGCCCTATGTGGTGGAGAATCAGATGCCAAACCTACCAGTTTTCCAGGTGAAACCAGAGGATGAGAGTGGGCCTGTCAAGATTCTCCATCGGAACCACCACCTGCCCTGGGACAAGAGGTGCAGGTAGACCCAGAGCCTGATCTGGAGCCTACACCTGGTAAGAGGACTCTGCAGAAACACGGGGTGACTGCAGGGCCAACACCCGAGAGGGATACTGATTCGGAGGATGAGGACCTGGATGTGTGGTATATGCTGTCTTTTACTAACTCGCCATTGATGAAGAGACTCCCAGCCCTTCTGCCACTGTCGGGTGAAATTGGACCTATCTGTGGACAGCTTGAGTTGCAGTGGGACCCTGAAAGGGATGAATCAGGGGTTGGCCATGGGACAGAGGGGTCCGAGTTGTTTGTGGGCATGAGGGAGAGGCGGGGAGAGGCCTTGCCAGGTAGGCCAGACGTATCCCCAGGAGTGTCTGAACTTGAAGAGTTAAGTGAGGGGGAAGAGAGGTCTCAGAGAATTAGGAGACCTCCGGATAGGCTGGCCTACGTAGCACTGGGGGAACAGAGTGTGACCGCTACCATTTTGGGGAGCTATGTCACTGCCTTTTACACCTGGATTGGGCTTTGTGTTTTGCAGGAAGGGTTGGTGAATTATTTCAACGTCATGAGGACATGACTAAATTTGGTGGGGGGAGAGTGTAAGGTTTCACTGCTAATGTAACGGCTTCTCTGCAGCAGCAATGTTTGGGTTATGACTAGAGATAATGGGGGCTTTGGAATGTATGTCATCCAATGAGAGGCATGTTGTTTCTTTCTTGTGGGGCTGAGAGGAGGGATTTGTGGTCCTTTATCGGCAAGAGATGAAGAGAAATGACGTGAGTGGAGAGAGTTGGTAGACCGCCGGGTGGAGTGGACTTGGAACTTGAGTCCGAGGGTCAGCGACACTCGGAGGAGATGGATGGGGAACAGATGGACGGAAACGTGAGCTCCTGCATTGTGCATTAGGAGAAAGTTTATTAGGATATCTCTGTCATTTTAATGCACATAAGTGTGTAATGGACTTTCTGGAAAGTCTTAGACTTTTTGATATTATTTGAGGATTTTTTTGCAGGTGAATTAAAGTGGGTGTGCTTCCTGCTACACACGCCAGCTCAGTATGTGGTGGTAATGCATCATATGTTTAATTGCAGTTGCCATTAAACATTACAAGAAGAAGAGGAGGTTCAGTTGTTCAGACCAAACATCAGAAAGGGGAAGAAATGTGAACTAAGTGACTTTGACCATGGAATGATTGTTGGTGCCAGATGGGGTGGTTTGAGTATCTTAAACTCATTGATCTCCTTAGGATTTTCACCCACAACAGTTTCAAGAGTTTACAGCGAGTGGTATGAAAAACAAAAGAAAATCCAGTGAGCAGCAGCTCTGTGGACCTTGTTAGTGAGACAGGTCAGTGGAGAATGGCCAACATACTTCAAGCTGACAGGAAGGTGACAGTAATTCAAATAACCACAGGAGATACCTAACAAAGTGGCCACTGTCGAACTATGTTGTCTCTAATGCTATGAGCTTGTGACGGTGCTGCAAGTAAGATTGTCATTGCTCCTGGGCATTTGTGTGCTTTGCGTTTGCTGTGGAAGGCCTTTGAGTCGTTTCTACACAGTAAATAATGGTCTGCTCTTTGGTGGGTTTTCAGCTCCAGCAGAGCAGGATGTAGAATCCATCCTGCTCTGTTCCCTTCACCTGGCTCACGATTCTTGTACTGCTTGGCCTTCATCAATCATGGGATTGAGTATAGGGGCCGAGAGGTAATGTTGCAGCTATATAGGACCCTGTGCTCAGCTCTGGTCACCTCACTACAGGAAGGATGTGGAAACCATAGAAAGGGTGCAGAGGAGATTTACAAGGATGTTGCCTGAATTGGGGAGCATGCCTTATGAGAATAGTCTGAGTGAACTCGGCCTTTTCTCCTCGGAGCGACAGAGGATGAGCGGTGACCTGATAGTGGTGTATAAGATGATGAGAGGCATTGATCATGTGGATAGTCAGAAGCTTTTTCCCACGGCTGAAATGACTAGCATGAGAGGGTACAGTTTTAAGGTGCTTGGAAGTAGGTACAGAGGAAATGTCAGGAGTAAGTTTTTTTTACGCAGAGTAGTGAGTGTGTGGAATGGGCTGCTGGCGACAGTGGTGGAGACGGATACGATAGGGTCTTTTGAGAGACTCCTGGATAGGTACATGGAGATTAGAAAAATAGAGGGCTATGGGTAACCCTAGGTAATTCCTAAGGCAAGGACATGTTCGGCACAGCATTGTGGGCCGAAGGGCCTGTATTGCGCTGTAGGTTTTCTAGGTTTCTATTACACTGTTTCATTAAAATGGGACCTTTTCCTTCTTTGTTTCTTTACTAACCATATAGTGAAATTAAGAATCATAAAGCTCAATCATTTAATCGCATATTGTGTACTGTTTGTTATTTGGTGGCACTGATTTTTTAATAGGGGACACTTCACACAGCATCCACCCAAATAAGATGTCTTAGGTTTGGCCCGGTCGGGGGCTGTCTTCCCCTAGATTAAGCCGCTAGCCGAAACTAGGGTCACACTAAGAACAGATGCGGCAGAGGCAGAGAAACTGAGAGAACAGAACAGCATTTTTGCAACTGACAGTGGGAAAAAGCAGTCAAGATCACTGCAAGAGTCAGAGAGTTTGTAAAAGATGTCAATAGATAGAGAGATTGAGGACGGCGAGAGAGATACCAGAGATGAACCAATACATTTAGTGGCAGAGTGGAATTTGGAGATAAAGTTGATGAAATTGACAAACTGGAAGTGGGTATAAAGACTTAAATTCCTGCTGAAGTGTTTATAAATGTGAGTATAGCCTGTTGGTCAGGCTTCACAACCACACCTTTAACAACACATTGTGCAGAGCAAGAAGATTAATGTGTTGGCAGTTATCCCATTTAAGCCATTTCAACTCACTCTATCAGAGATATTTCAGAATCATAGAAAAGTACAGCTCAGAAACAGGCCCTTCAGCCCATCTAGTCCATGTTGAACCATTTAAATGCCTACTCTCATTGACCTGCACCTGGACCCCAGCCCTTCATACCCCAACATCCACGTACCTATCCAAATCCCTCTTAAATGCTGAAATCAAACCCATATCCACCACTTCCACTGACAACTCATTTCACACTGAGTAAGTTCCCCTCATGTTCCCCTTAAATGATTTCACCTTTCACCCTTAAACAATGACCTCTGTTTCTAGTCTCACCCAAACTCAATTGACCAAGCCTGCTTGCATTTGCCCTATCAATACCCCTCATAATTTTATATACCTCTATCAAATCTCTTCTCAGTCTTCTACGTTCCAAGGAATAAAATCTTTCCATATAACTCAGATCCTTCAAACCTGGCAGCATCCTTGTAAATTTTCTTCGTATTCTTTCAACCTCATTTATATCTTTTCTGTAGGTAGGTGACCGAAACAGTAGTGTTCACCAATGTCTTATTCAACATAACATCCCCCCTCCTGTACTCAATACACTGATTTATGAAGACCAATGTGCCAGAAGCTTTACAACCCTATCTACCTATGAATTATGAATCTGTATTCCCAGAACCCTATGTTCTACCACTTTCCTCAGTGCCCTATCATCATTCACTGTATGATGGGGTGATTGATAAATTCGTGGCCTAAGGTAGAAGGAGTCAATTTTAGAAAATCTAGCACATTTATTTTTCAACATAGTTCCCTCCTACATTTACACACTTAGTACAGCAGTCATGGAGCATACAGATCTTGGACCTGCAGGAAGTGTCCACAGCAGGGGTGACTGATAAATTTGTGGCCTAAGGTAGAAGGAGATGAGTTATACAGCTCTTATTACATGCACATACAGTTCAATTCTTTGAGTGATTATACAGAAAGTTTGAAGTTAATAAATTATCTCCCTCTACCTTAGACCATGAACTTATCAATCACCCCTGCTGTGGACACTTTCTGAAGGTCCAAGATCCGTATGCTCCATGACCACCAGACTAAGTGTGTAAATGTAGGAGAGGACTTTGTTGAAAAATAAATGTACTAGGTTTTCTAAAATTGACTCCTTCTACCTTAGGCCACGAATGTATCAATCACCCCTCGTATGAGACCTATCCTTGTTGATTTTACTGAAGTGCAACACCTCGCACTTGTCTGCATTAAACTCCATCTGCCATTTTTCCAGTTGGTCCAGATTCCTCTGCAAGCCATGACAGCCTTCCTTGCTGTCCTCTACAAGCTTAATCTTGATGTCATCCGCAAATTTGCTGATCCAGTTAAACTACATTTTCATCTAGCTCATTGATATAGATGATAACCGGAAATGGACCCAGCACTGATCCCTACGGTATTCCACTAGTCACAGGTCTTCAGTTGGAGATGTTACCATCAACTACCACACTCTGACTTTTTTCTGTAAAGCCAATGTCTAATCCAATGTACTACCTCATCCTGAATGTGCAGGGACTAATCTCCTTGACCAGCTTCACATGTGGGTCCTTGTTAAGTGCCTTGCCAAAGTCCATGTAGACAACATCCATTGTCTTGCCTTCATCAACTTTCCTGGCAACTTCCTCAAAGAACTCTAAAAGATTCATCAGACACAACCTACCATGCATGAAGCCATGCTGACTATCCTTAATCAGTTTATGTCTCTCCAAATACTCATATCCAGTCCCTTAGAATATCTTCCATTATCTTTCCCAGTACTGATGTCAGGCTCACTGACCTGTAAGCTTCTGGTTCATTTTTAGAGCCTTTCTTAAACAGTGGAACAACATCTCCTCCTCTGTAATCAGTACAGAGTCCATGAAGTTGATGCCATTTTGTCTCACTTCTACAGACTCTGTATCTGTCTCCCGAGGAAGTACAGAGGCAAACTAATGCATTTAAGATCCTCCGTCTGTTTTGGCTCCATGCATAGATTGCCAATCCAATTTTCCAGAGGATTAATTTTGTTCCTTGCAATCCTTTTGCTCTTAACATATCTTTAGGATCCTTTAGGATTCTCATTCTTCTTATCGACTAAGGCAACCTCATACCTTTTTTCAGCCCTCCTGATTTCTTAATTCAGTATCCTCTTGCATTTCAAAGGTTTCACAGGTATATTTAATGTCAGAGAAATGTATACAATATATATCCTGAAATGCTTTTTCTTCACAATCATCCACGAAAACAGAGGAGTGTCCCAAAGAATGAATGACAGTTAAATGTTAGAACCCCAAAGTTCCAGCTCCCCTCCCTCCCACACGTGAGCACCGGCAAAAGAAGTATTGGCATCCACCACCGAGCATTTAAGCGTGCAGCAAAAGCAACAGCAAAGACACAGACTTGCAGTACTCCAAAGACTTTGTGTTTCACCTGGTATTTGACATACCACAAGCTCTCTCTCTCTCTCTCTCCCTAATAAGGGAGAAAGAGGTGTCCCCATTTCGCAGTGAGAGGGGAGACATAACAAACTCATCGCTGGATTACGATGTTAAAAGTCCATTGCATCACTCTTTCTGAGCTCTGTGCCCAAAGATCTCAGGTCTCTGGGCACACAGCCAATATCTTCCCCTCCCATGACTCACCAGTCTGTCGGGACACCGATCTTCGATTTGCCCCTCTCCAGAGCCCTGAGATCCTAAGCCTCCAAAGGTGAACTGAACTCTTGGCATACTCCATACTCCATAAGCACCACATTTGTTCCTACCTACCTATACTTTTCAATCACCACCTTCCTTTTCTTAACCAGGGCCTCAATATTTTTTGAAAACCAAAGTTCCTACACCTGTTATCTTTATCTTTTATTCTGACAGGCACATAGAAGCTTTATACTCTCAAAATTTAATTTTTAAAGGCTTCCCACTTACCAAATACACTTTTGCTAGAAAACCGCCCGTCCCAATCCACATTTGCCATATCCTTTCAGATACCATCAAAATTGGCCTTTCTCCAATTTAGAATCTCAAACAGACCTATCTTTTTGCATATTTACTTTGAAACGAATGGCATTGAGATCACTAGATACAAAGTGTTGCCCTACACAAATTTCTATCACTTGCCCTGTCTCATTCCCTAATGGCAGATTATCGCAGTCTCTCAATGGGACTTCTATCTCCTGATTGAGGAAACTTTCCTCAACATGTTTGACAAATTTTATCCCATCTAGTCCTTTAACAGTATGGGAATTGATATGTGGAAAGTCAAAATCACCTACTATAACAAATTTATATTTCTTGCAACAGTCTGCGATCTCTTTACAAATTTGTTCCTCTAAATCCCTCAGGCTGTTGAGCGGTCTGTAATATAGCCCCATTAATATGGGCATACTGTTCTTATTCCTCAGTTCCATCCATAATGCCTCACTAGATGAGTTCTGCAGACTGTCCTGATGGAGCACTGCTGTGACATTTTCCCCGACTAGTAACACTACCCCTCCCCCTTTAATCCCTCCCGCTCGGTAGCGTCTAAAACAACAGAACCCCAGAATATTGAGCTGTCAGTCCTGCAACCAAGCCTCAGTCCCCATAGCAATCAGGTAGCAGCAGGGCACGTTTTAGTTGCTGAGGAGCAGGCAGAGGCTGTGGGGAGAGGGAGAGAGCTCCCAATGATCACTCAGGGAAGTATCAGTCCTGATCAATGAGAGTCATGCCAGGCTGTTCTATCTGCTAGGCAGGCCACCATAAAAAGATTCAGCTGGGAACCAGCTACAACCACCTCCCCCCACTAGACAACAGGAGAGATGTGGAAAGAAATGCTGTGTCCTTACAAGATAATCAGGGTGATCTTGCACATCACTGTTTATAGCTCCTGCATGCAAATTCTCTTAAGGAGTGCATAATTATGCAAATTTCTGACTTGTTTTAAACAGAGATTCTGATCATCAGGAAATACAAAGATGTATCAAGCCAATAAAGTAAGGTGCATAGACACATTAATTCATTATATTCAGTATAGGTGCATGGCACATCGGGTTGTGTGGGAACTTTCTCCCTCAGTTTGGCTGCCCTGGCCAATTACACTTTGTTAGTGTTTCAGAATGGAGAGTGGAAAGGGGAACCTAGTTTCCATTAGATAATGTAATTCTGCACGCTCTTGCATGCCTAATTCTTGCATGACTACTCCCTGCCTTCTTGGCTTAGCCAGGAGACATCGCTCAGTAACCATGTGCTCTCCAGATTCTTTGTCCGTGTCTGCTTGTTGCCTTACCTCCAGCAGCAGCAGCTTTTCTCAGTGCCACGTCAGCAGACAGCAATGAATTCTCCAGGGCTGCTTGGACTGCACTGTCAAGCAGTCCCGGCCTTCTGCAGCTATTTAAAGCTCGTCACCACGCCTTTCCAATTGTCGTCTTGGCACTTGTGTTGGTCATAGTATATCTGCATTCAGGTGTGGTGTGAGTAGCCAGGGAAGTGGAGTTGTAGGGTAAAGTGCTAGATTACCTCAATACATAATTACTGCAGAAGGGACAGTGTGACCTCATGAAGAGGTTTGTTCGTTTATTTTGTCCCAGAGTAAAGACACAAAGCAATCTGTTTAAATGCATGTTTCCCTGACTTTTATGTTACTACAGTTCATTTGCAATAAAGGGCAATTTTATGTTTGTTGCAAATCTGAATCATACTTATCTTTAAAACTGAAACATCCAGGAAGTCAGATTTTTTTTTGATAGCCATGTTGGGAATGTTTGAAAGATGTTCCAGAACTTAACCACATGCAATGTGGCTTTCGCCTCAGCTCAATACGGAAAAGAGGACACCTAGAATAGAATAGTACAGCAAAGGAACAGGCCATTCGGCTCTCAATGTTGTGTCAACCCAGCTAAAAAGCAAATTAAAAACACCAAAACTCTATCCTTACCGACAGCATGTTCATATCCCTCCATCTTGCTCACATTCATGTGTCTGTCCAAATGTCTCTTAAAAGCCTCTGATGTATTTGCCTCTACCACCATACCAGGCAGCGCAATCCAGGCATCCACCACTCTCTGAGTAAAATACTTACTCCTCAAATCCCCCTTGAATCTACCCCCTCACCTTCACTGCATGCCCCCTGGTACTAGACATTGGGAAAGAGATACTCTGCCTCCACTCTATGTCTTTCATAAACTTATAAACCTCCATTAGATCTCTCCTCAGTTTCCAATGCTCCAAAGAAAACAATCCAAGTTTATCCAGCCTCTCATGCCCTCTAACCCAGGCAGCGTCCCGGTAAACCTCTTCTGCACCCTCTCCAAAGCCTCAATATCCTTCCTATAATGGGTCGATCAAAACTGTACACAATACTCCAGATGTGGCCTAACCAGAGTTTTATAAAGTTGCAACATAACCTCCTGACTTTTGAACTCTAGACACCTGGATTAGTTTGGCAGAATTATCCTACGGCCACGAAGTCGGGGCAGAATATGAAGGTGTCCGGGTATTGAAAAAGCTCACTAAACGTTGCAAGTTTCATGCTAATACATGTGAAGATATAATCAACCACTGACTCATGTCTGGGATTGCAGATCCATAGATGGATGAAATGTTGCTTCAAGAAAATAAATTTAACCTTAGAGAAATCATCTAATATTTTTCATTAGCACAAAAAGAATAGAACTTCAGCTAGAAGCAAAGGCATCAGAATACAAGACAACAAGGATGCCTATTTCAGAATCTGTTTCTGGATTTCATTTTGGCATTCAATGCTATTGTCCCACAGACCTTGGTGAACAAACTCCTACTCCTCAATCTAAATACACCTCTGAATCCTCAGATGCTTCAACAAAACTCAGGTGGCCAGGATGCACAAATGTTGCTTGCTCCCCATTGTCCTCAACGTGGGTTCTCTCCAGGGCTGTATGCTGAGCCCATTGCTGTGCACTCTGCTCATAAGCGACTGCACGGCCAGACACCCAAGCAATCAAATCGACAAGTTCACAGATGACACAACAGTGGTGGGACTCATTACCAACAACGACAAGGTGGCCTGCAGAGAGGAGGACAAAGAGCTCGAGGCCTGGTTCTAGATGAATAACCTCTTCTTCAATGTCAGCAAGACGAAGGAGATGGTTATCAACTTCAGAAGAACTTGCCCCATGCATTGCCTTCTCTACATCAGTGGAGATTGCGAGAAGTTTCAAACATCTTGTAGAACCTCTCATGCTCCCAGACCACATCCTACACAGTCAGTTTATGTTTATAAACTATCTCATCTATTTATATATTTAATGTGTTATGTGCCAGCAGCAATAGACAACAGACTCAGTTTTAATGTTAAACAACTATATTTTCTATATTTTATATATAAACAACTGTATTTGGGAACAGTTCTTCCCAAATCTTACTCAAACACACTCCCAGAAATGGCAATCCAGATGACTCCAGAAATTCACGGAAACATGTGAGGGAAAGAAATTTGTAAATCTGCACTAAGATGACATGAGGCGGCAATCACGGAAAATTCCAGAGGATCCATGCTGAGAATACAAGATAGCAGTCGCAGCAGATTCCAGACATTGAGTAGTGTTCCAAAATCTACCTACGGATACTACAAGGTGACAGTCATGGAATATTCCTTAACACAAGTGGTCACCACCTAACACACCCAAATCCATGTATGGGTTAACAAAAAGTGGTCGCTACAGGAAACTCCAAAAATCCAAGTATGGATCATACGAAGTGACAGTCATGTATCCAATATGCACTGTGTGCCACTAATTATCACAATCCTCTGGACTTGGAGAAGGATTAGACTTGTCCGCTGCCGTAGTGAACTCTTCAACTATCTCCACCCAGCTCACTCTCCTGCTGGTAGCTTGCAGTCCACTGTTCCTTCTCTGCAGAAACCTGTCCACATTTTGTTATAATGACATCAGTCACCCGCCTCGTACAGGAGCTTAAAATGATGCTTGCAGTAAAAAAAATGTTGACGCATAACAAATGTGTTATTTTAAACTAAATTTGCAAGGGGGTGGAAACCGAAGTGAAGACGTAGGAGATGGGGCAGTTGGTACACAAGTAGTGACAGCTTGTAGGGAGCTTTTGAGGAAGGACAGGCCGATGATTGACCAAAGAAGCACTCGGCCAGATGGTGTGAGGTTAATGCAAGGAGTATAATAAACAAGGTGGATGGAGCGTGGATCAATAGGTGGAACGATGATGTGGCCATTACAGAGACTTGGATAACTCAGGGGCAGGAATGGCTGCTGAGTGTGCTAGGCTTTAGAAGTTTCAGGAAGGACGAGGGTGGAGGCAAAAGAGGTGAGGGAGTGGCACTGCTAATCAGGAATAGTATCACAGCTGCAGAAAAGGAGGAGGTCATGGAGGGATTGTCTGCTGAGTCAGTGTGGCTGGAGGGCAGAAACAGGAAGAGTTAGAGCAATAACTCTACTCGGTATGTTTTTTTACAGACCCCCCCCCCCCCCACCAATAGTAACAGAGACATCGAGACGCAGATATGGAGGCAGATTCTGGAATTGTTGAGATGGGTGATTTTCACTTTTCTAATATTGACTGACATTTCCTTAGAGAAAAGGGTTCAGATGGAGTAGAGTTTGTTAGGTGTGTTCAGGGAAATTTCTCAGCCAGCTAGATGAGAGGCTATACTTGATTTGGTATTGGGAAATGAACCTGGTCTGGTGTTAGGTCTCTCAGAGGAAGAGCATTTTGGAGGTAGTGATCACAACTTTACCAGAACACTGGGGAGGGATAGGAGCAGACAATTTGGGAAAACATTTAATTGGGAAAGGGGGAAATTACGATGCTATTAGGCAGGAACTTGGGAGCATAAATTGGGAGCAGATGTTCTCAGGGAAATGCACGGCAGAAATGTGGCAAATGTTAAGGAACATATGCATGATGTTCTGCATAGGCACATTCCATTGAGGCAGGGAAAAGAAGGTAGAGTTAAAGAACCATGGTGTACCAAGTATGTAGAAAATCTAGTTAAGAAAAAAAGAAAAGCTTATGAAAGGTTCAAGAAACTAGGTACTGCTCGAGCTCCTTCCTAAGAAGGTTGGCGTCATTCTATGTCTGTAGTGAGATGCTGAAGATGTTCTATAGGTCAGTTGTAGAGAGCGCCCTCTTCTTTGTGGTGGTGTGTTGGGGAGGAAGCATTAAGAAGAGGGACGCCTCACGTCTTAATAAGCTGGTAAGGAAGGCGGGCTCTGTCGTGGGCAAAGTACTGGAGAGTTTAACATCGGTAGCTGAGCGAAGGGCGCTGAGTAGGCTACGGTCAATTATGGATAACTCTGAACATCCTCTACATAGCACCATCCTGAGACAGAGAAGCAGTTTCAGCGACAGGTTACTATCGATGCAATGCTCCTCAGACAGGATGAAGAGGTCAATACTCCCCAATGCCATTAGGCTTTACAATTCTACCGCCAGGACTTAAGAACTTTTTAAAGCTATTATTAATGCTTTTTGAGATGGTGATTTAGATGCATATCATATTTTTTTTACTGAGTTAAGTATTGTATGTAATTAGTTTTGCTACAACAAGTGTATGGGACATTGGAAAAAAGTTGAATTTCCCCATGGGGATGAATAAAGTATCTATCTATCTTTCTATCATCTATCTATCTAGAAAATTACAAGGGTGCCAGGATGGAGCTCAGGAATGGAATTAGGAGAGCTGGAAGGGGCCATGAGAAGGTTTTGGTGAGCAGGATTAAAGAAAACCCCAAGGCATTCTACAAGTATGTGAAGAGCAAGAGGATGAGCCATGTGAGAATATGACCAATCAGGAGCGAGAGTGGAAGCATATGCATGGAACTGGAACAGCTAGTGAAGATACTTAATGAATACTTTACTTCAGTATTCACCAGGGAAAAGGACCTTGGCAATTGTGGGGATGACTTACGGTGGACTGAAACACTTGAGTGTATAGACATCAAAAAAGAATATGTGCTGGAGCTTTGAAAGGTATTAAGTTAGATAAGTCGACAGGACCAGATGGAATATACCCAGGCTACTGTGGGGAGTAAGGAAGGTGATTGATGAGCCTCTGGCAATGATTTTTGTATCATCAATAGGGACTAGAGAAGTATCAAAGGATTGGAAGTTTGCAGATGTTGTTCCCTTGTTCAAGAAAGGGAATGGAGATAACCCAGGAAATTATAGAGCAATGAGACTTACTTCAGTGGTGGGCAAGTTGTTGAAGATCCTGAGAGGCAGGACTTATTAGTATTTGAAGAGACATAACTTGATTAAGGATAGTCAGCATGGCTTTGTCAAGGGAAGGAAATGCCTGATGAGCCTGATTGAATTCCTTGAGGATGAAACAAAACACATTGATGAAGGTAGAGCAGTGGATATAGTGTATATGGATTTCAGTAAGGCATTTGACAAGTTTCCCCATGCAAGGCTCGTTCAGAAAGTATTGAGGTGTGGGGTCCAAGGAGACCTTGCTTTGTGGATCCAGAATTGGCTTATCCACAGAACGCAAAGGGTGGTTGTAGATGGTTCATATTCTGCATGGAGGACAGTGATCTGTGGTGTTCTGCAGGAATCTGTTCTGGGACCTCTCCTCTTTGATTTTTATAAATGACCCTGGATGAGGAAGTAGAAGGATGGGTTAGTAAGTTTGCGGATGACACAAAGGCTGGGGGTGTCATGGATGCCCTAGAGGGTTGTCAGAGGTTACAGCTGAACATCGATAGGATGCAGAACTGGGCTGAGAAGTGGCAGATGGAGTTCAATCCAAATGAGTGTGAAGTGGTTCATTTCAGTAGGTCAAATTTGAAGACAGGATATAGTATTAATGGTAAGACTCTTGGCAGTGTGGCGGATCAGTAAGATTCTTGGGGTTCGTGTCCATAGGACACTCAAAGCTGCTGCGCAGATTGACAGTGTTGTTAAGAAGGCATATGATGTGTTAGCCTTCATCAAGCATGGAATTGAGTTCAAGAGCCATGAGGTAACGTTACAGCCACATATGACCTTAGTTAGACCTGTTATGCCCGCAGCCCCCTCCTTTGTGAGAATCGCAAGATCACTATTGGGTTGGGTCAGGGGGCCCAGGAAATGAGAAGGAGACGTGCGGACTGTCTCGTTCCCTGGCGATGTAAAGCAAGGGGAAATGGCCATTGTCTCTTGGAGACAAATTTGTGGATTGAGATCCTATGCTACGTGAGAGCCCTCGGGCAAAGTGGGCTGGGTGAAGGGGAGAGATTGCATCATCCCCCAACCTGATTGACATCTACGACCCTGCAAGTCAGGATAAAAAGAGGGGCTGTAGGAACGGCCCCTCAGACGCACCAGAAGACGCGCTAGCAATCCCGGAATAGCGGGAGGCCATTTGAAGGAAGCCACGTGTGTTCAGTTCCCTTGCCTGGGAGCTGGTGGCTGATACCACAGAAAGAGACTTTGAACTAACAACGGGCAACCAACTCCCCCGACTCAACGGATTGACATCATAAAAGACCCGGGCAAGTTTAAAACCGTCTCTCTTAAACCCAAAGGCTGCAGCCTGCATGAACTGAGTGAACTTTATATTTCCATCGGACAATACATTATCCCCTAGACAACGATAGAGCTTATTTCTTATTGATTATTATTATTATACCCCCGCTTTTAGATTGAGTATTGATGACGTATATTATCTGAATCTTTGTATTAATCTTATTTTTGTACCCCTTTATCAATAAAGAATTTAAAAAATAGTACCATCAGACTTCAACGGACCGCTCTATCTTTGCTGGTAAGTGACCCAGTTACGGGGTACGTAACAGACCCCACTTGGAGTACTGTGTTCAGTTCTGGTTACCTCATTACAGGAAGGATGTGGCTACTATAGAGAGAGTGTAGAAGAGATTGACAAGGATGTTGCCTTGATTGGAGAATGTGCCTTAAGAGAATAGGTTGAGTGAACTCAGCCTTTTCTCCTTGGAGTGGTAAAGGTGAGAGGTGACCTGAAAGAGGTGTATAAGATGATGAGAGGCATTGATCGTGTGGATAGCCAGAGGTTTTTTCCCAGGGCTGAAATGGCTAACAGGAGGAAGCATCATTTTACGGTGCTTGGAAATAGATACGGGGGGGATGGCAGAGGCGAATTTTTCCACACAGAGAGTGGTGGGTGCGTGGAACGCACTGCCAATGACGGTGGTAGAGGTGGATACAATAGGGTCTTTTAAGAGACTCTTAGATAGGCAGATGGAGTTTAGAAAAATAGAGGGTAATGCGGTAGGGAAACTCTATAGGCAGTTTCCAGAGTCGGTTACATGGTTGGCACGTCATTGTGGGCAGAAGGGCCTATAATGTGCTATAGATTTCCATATTTCTATGTTTCTATGTTTTATTATGCTCTTTATCTTATTGTATTTTATTTTTTGCTACATCAGATCTGGAGTAACAATTATTTCATTCTCCTTAATAGTTGCATACTGAAATGACATTGAACATTCTTGCATCTTGAATCTGAAAGTAATTAGCAAGTCAATGTTTTAGTGGTAGAGTGGAGAAGTTACTGGACTAGCAGCCAGAATTCTTATTCATTAATAGAAAGGCACATTTGAATTATTAGATTGAGAACTTAAATTCATGGAATAAAATTTAATCACTTCTGAAATTAAATCTATTCTCAGTAATCTATAAACAACCTGTTTGTAAAATCTCATCTGTTTCTTTGATACCCTTAGGGAAATTGTTGTACTTACATTTTCTGGCCTATAAATGACAATAGACCCACCCATAACTCCTGAAAGCCTCCTCAGTTCAGAGGTGATTAAAGATTGGCATAAGTGCTCTCATCGTCAGCAACACTCACATCCCAAGAACAATGAATTAAAAAGACAGAGTGTAGCTTCAGGAAATCACTAGAGGTGTCAGAAGAAAGCTGCAAACTGAAGGCTCACGGACACGAGAGTGTTGGACGGAACCATACATTCCACAGAAAAAATCACACCTGATTTGGGCACAAAATGTAGCAAAGATTGGCACGTAGCATACAGCGTGGACTGTAGCAGTGTTTAACTTAATGCTATTGCAGCGCCAGGCACCAGGTTCAATTCCGCCACTGTCTGTAAGGGTCTCATATGTTCTCCCTGCGACTGCGTGGTTTTTCCTCTGGGTGATCTAGTTTCCGCTCACAGATCAAAGACATATTGGTTAGGAGGTTATAATTGGGTCTCATTGGGCCAGGAAGGCCTGTTATAGTGCAATATCGCTAAATAAAAATAAATAATTAAGTGGCTTGGAAAAGAGTTATATGTACATAGAAACATAGAAAACCTACAGCACGATACAAGCCCTTCAATGCTGTGCTGAATATGTCCCAACCTTAGAAATTACTAGGCTTACCTATAGCCCTATTTTACTAAGCTCCATGTACCTATCTAAAAGTCTCTTAAAAGACCCTATTGTATCCACCTCCACCACTGTTGCCGGCAGCCCATTCCACGCACTCACCACTCTGCATAAAAAACTTACCATCTCCTCTGTATCTGCTCACCAGCATCTTAAACCTGTGTCCTCTTGTGGCAACCATTTTAGCCCTGGGAAAAAGCCTCTGACTATCCACACGATCAATGCCTCTCATCATTTTACACACCTCTATCAGGTCACCTGTCATCCTCCTTCGCTCCAAGGAGAAAAGGCCGAGCTGACTCAACCTATTCTCATAAGGCATGCTCCCCAATCCAGGCAACATTCTTATAAGTCTCCTCTTCACCCTTTCTATGGCTTCCACATCCTTCCTGTAGTGAGGCGACCAGAAATGAGCACAGTACTCCAAGTGGGGTTTGACCTGTCGATGCCTTCCAGTTTCTAACTTCCACCCACAGAGATTCAGTAGACAATCCTTCCATGACTTCCTCCTTTTCTGAGCCATCCAAGTCTTTGTAATGGCCACAACATCATAGCTCCGTACTGATCCACGCTCTAAGCTCATCCGCTTTGTTCATGATGCTTCTTGCATTAAAATAGACACATCTCAAACCATCAGTCTGAGTGCATCCCTTCTCTATTTCCTGCCTATCCTCCCTCTCATATTTTCTCCAAGCTTTCTCTATTTGTGAGTCAACCACCCCTTCCTTCGTCTCTTCAGTTCCCAACCCCCCAGCAATTCTAATTTAAACTCTCCCCAATAGCTTTAGAAAACCTCCCTGCCAGGATATTGGTGCCCATTAGATTCAGTACAACCAGTCCTTTTTGTACAGATCACGCCTGTCCCAATGATCCAGAAATCTGAATCCCTGCCCCTGCTCCAATTCCTCAGCCATGCATTTATCTTCCACCTCACTCTGTTCCTATATTCACTGTTGTGGGGCACAAGCAGTAATCCCGAGATTACTACCTTCGAGGTCTTGCTTCTCAGCTTCTTTCCTAGCTCCCTGTAGTCTGTTTTCAGGACCTCCTCCCTATTCCTACCTATGTCGTTGGTACCAATATGTACCACGACCTCTGACTGTTCTCCTTCCCACTTCAGGATATCTTGGATGCGATCAGAAACAACACACGCAGGTGGCAGAGCCTCTCGACACAGAGGCATGAATACATCTGACCTCTGTGTTCAGATTCCCACTCTGAAATTTTTTTTTACCAAATATTAAGGAAAACAAATATTAACTAATAGAATTCATTGCCAATGGGAATGCTACGACAGACAGATAGGGTGCCATGATAGTGTAGGGGTAAGCGTGGTGCTATTACAGTTCAGAACATTGGAGTTCAGAGTTCAATTCTGATGTCATATGTATGTCCTCACTGTGAAAAGATTGGGTTTTCTCTGGGTGCTCTGGTTTCCTCCCCCAGTGCACAGACATACCGGCTAGTAGGTTAATTGGTCATTGTAAATTATCCCATGATTAGGCTAGGATTAAATTGGTTTAAAAGATTAAAGAACCATAAGACATAGGAGAAGAATAAGGCTATTTGGGCCCCAGAGTCTGCAGTGATACTTCTAGGTGCCTGCTCTCCTTGTCCTTCAAGATGGTGGAAGGCTTGGACTTGGTTGTCCCAGGCTATTTGAGCCACACACAATTGGGAGCATTTAATAGGTCGTGTGAGCTTGTCCTCATTTCCACCCCCAGCTATAACAAATGCTATTGCATTTCTTTATTTTCCTGTATATGGCTGTAAGAAAGAGTATCTCAAGGTAGTACATGGAGACATGTCTGTACTTTGATAATAAATTTAATTTCAAAGATTCAAGATTAAAAGCACATTTATTATCAGAGAATATATAAATTATACACATTGAAATTTGACTGTTTATCGGCAGCCACAAAACAAGAAACTCGAATAACTCAGTTAAAAAAACAAGACCAAAAACCACTGCACAGAGAAAGAGAGAGAAAAGTAACACATCATGCAAACAATAGAAGTAGGCCAACAGCATCCCGAGCCAGACTGAGTCCCAGTTCCTCTCCTGGAGCAGCTAGGGTAGGCCCAAGCCAAGCCTCGGTCCTCAGTTTCACACTAGCTGGGCTGAAACGCAAAGCAGCTGGCTCAGTTTGCAGTCTTGGCACCACGGAGAAAGAAATGAACTTCCACAGGAGAGCGAGCAAGATCTGCCTGACCCTCGCCTCCGACACTTGGGCTTCCAGTTTATCTGTGCCGCTGTTTAAATTGTCCAAACACCAAGTAGACCCACGTTCTAGGACCCAGATCCAGGCGCCCCCATACGCTGGGCCGCCCTGCCCAAAACTGCTCTCAATCTCACCACGTCAGCTCAGCATGTGGAGCGATCCAGCCTCGCACCCTGGTTAGGTGGATGAACATCAGAACTCTTCCGTATCGATTCCTCTCCAAATCGCTCACTCCATCTCTGGTAGAAATGCAAAATCTATCTGTGAATCTGGCGGCTCAAACACATTGCGCCTTGCAAAGGCCCAGCATGGCTCATGCCCAAAGCAGCCTCAGCTCTGCCTGCCTCCTCACTGTCGGCCGTGATAGCTCATCACAATTTGCTCATGAAAGATGTCAAGAATATGACTTTGATACCACCAAGATGCACAGAAAAACCATAAGGCATTGGAGACAAATTAGGCCTTTTGGCCCATCGAGTCTGCTCTGCCATTAGTGCTGCAGTGAGCAAAACTGTCAGAAATGGAGCAGGCTCCAAATGATTCCGTTCCCGGGTAGTTAATGATGCTTATCATGGGTGGAAGCTGCAAGAAAGACCTCAGAAATACAAGTGTACATAACTTCAAACACAAGGGGAGTACAAGCCAGTGTTGTACTGGGAATGGGGGCTGAAGGGGGCCTGGCTTATAAAGCTTCGAATGAACTTAGGTCTTTGGAAGATTGAAGGCAAAAGCACGGGGACAGCCAGGATCCAGTTGTATTTATCAGTCCTGCAATGTCAGAGATACAGATGAGCTAGAGACTGGTTAGCATGCAAACTGTGATGGTTCTCATGGAGAGTATCAAAACTAAGCCCGGTTTCATTCTTATCCAACATTTCTTAATTATACTGCCTGATAAATGGACTGTAAAAGTATTGGGGTGAGTGGAAGATGCATTCTCTGTACTTCCAAGTGACACTACAAACAAGAAAGTCTTCCGATCTTTAATAAGTTTAGAACAGCAGATATTGCCTTATCAGAACATACACAAGAGTGCACTTTTAACTGATTATCAAAGACTAAAAGCTAAATGATAACAGCTTGATTGAAACAGGAAAGCAGAACAAAACCATGATTAGTCAAGTGCACTTAACTTCACAAAAGTCATCAGGAGAAGCACAGTCACCTCTGCAATCATGAATCACAACGCTGACCTTGGAAACTTTTTTTTTATAAAACATCTGAATAAAACACCAGGATAGGTCTGGTCTTTGGGTTGAGATTCTAAATTGGAGAAAGACCAATTTTGATGGCACCAGAACAGATCAGTTAAGTGTGATTGACACGAGTTGTTTTCTGGCAAAGGTATACTTGGAAGCCAGAGGGTGGTTGTTTCTCTAGTTAGAGGCTAGTGACTAGTGTTGTGCTGTATGGGGTAGTGCTGGATCCACTGTACCTTGTCATCTAAGTCAATGATCTGGATGATAATGTGGTAAACTGAATCAGCAAATTTGCGGATGAAACCACAAATGGGTGTGTAGTAGACTGCAAGGGAGACTATCAAAGCTTGCAGCAGGACCTGGGCCAGCTAGTGAAATGGGCTAAAAAATGGCAAATGGAATTTAGTGCAGACATGTGGGAGCACCAACCACTGTCGATCTTACATGGTGAGCAGTAGGGCACTGAGGAGTGCAGTAAAAAAAGGACGATCTAGGAATACAGATCCATGATTCCTTGAAAATGACGTCACAGATAGATAGGACAGTAAGGAAAGATTTTGGTACATTGGTCTTCATAAATCAACATGTAATGCCCTGGTTAAGGACCATGCTTTATTTTATTGATATAGTTATGCTATTAGGCATTTTATTTTCTGCAGATCGCAAAATGCAAAGTTATATAAAAAGTGTTTAAATCACAAACAAGAGAACATCTGCAGAGGCTGGAAATCCAAGCAACAAACACAAAATACTGGAAGAACTCAGCAGGCCAGGCAGCATCTATGGAAAAAAGTACAGTTGATGTTTTGGGCCGAACCCCTTCCTTTAGTAACATTATACCATTGAGTATTTCATTTCTGCTGTTTAAAATAAATATTCAGCTAAGTTAGGCTTTCTGTAATTAGCTAATAGGATTTGTCTTATGAACATTTTCTTGAGAAAGCATGGGAAAAGAACCAGGGAGCCTTTTTTTTTTAAAACAGAGAGCATGGGATCGAAGGAGTTCGGAGAAGGAAGGAAAAAGACAGAGGAAGTGACAATGGACAGCGAACGTAGTGGAAGAACATGGTGAAATGCTCACAGAACCCCATTTGGAAGGACAGATACAGATGTTGGAACATCCTTATGCAGACTATGGGTTTTGCAGAGAATGTACAGATAAATTTCAGTTAGCAGCTAGCTCAAGATCTTGGAGAAACTTTGATACCTTTCTCCTTGGATGTTACATGGATTTTTTTTCTCTAAAACTACCAGAAATGAAGCAGGTGATGGACCCTTTCCTTTGTTTTGTTTGTTATAGTTTAAAATATTTTGTTAATACAATTTCAATTTAAGTTTCAACTGGTTTGAGCCAAATTAAACAGTAAATTTGCATGCGTGAGTCAATATTCAAACAAGTAATTGTCTTATTTTCCCTTAGAATAAACATTTAGACTTTTGTGCTTTTGAGTTTACCTGAATCATATCCACCCTAAATCTGTTTTTAACTGGTAATGGCCTTGATGGTTATTCCTATGCAATGTAGAGTTAAGTCTGTATTCACAGTAACATAACTCATTATGAGCCTACGGTGAGAGGTTTACAAATACAGGAGCACAGATGTCATGTTGAAATTGCATAAGGCATTGGTGAGGTCTAATTTGGAGTGTTGTGCCCAGGTTTGTTCACCTTCCTACAGGAAAGATGAAAATAAGATTGAAAGAGTACTGAGAAAACTTACAAAGTTGTTGCTGGGACTTGAGGACCTGAGTGATAGGGTCAGGGGGAATACGTTAGGACTTTATTCCCTAGAATATAGAAGATTGAGGGGAGATTTGATGGAGGTGTTCAAAATTATAAGGGGTATACATAGGGTAAATGCAAGCAGGCTTTTGCCACTGAAGTTTGGTAAGATGAGAACTAGAGACCATAAGATCATAAGATGTAGGAGCAGAATCTGGCCATTTGGCCCATCGACCTGCTCCACCATTCAATCATGGCTGATCTATTTTTCCCTCCTCAGCCCTACACCCCAGCCTTCTCCCCCTAACCATTGATGCCATGTCCAATTAAAATCGACCAAGCTCTGCTTTAAATACACCCAATGACCTGGCCTTCACAGCTGCCTGTGGTAATAAATTCCACAAATTCACTGCCCTCTGGCTGAAGAAATGATGGATGAAAAGTGGAAACCTCATTACTCAGAGGGTGGTGCGAGTGTGGATGTGGGCTGCCAGCGCAAGTTGCAGATGTGGGGTCGATTTCAATATTTTAGACAAATTTGGATAGGTACATGAATGAGGGGGTATGGAGGGCTAGGGCCTGGGTGCAGGTTGACGGGACTAGGCAGATTAATTGTTTGGCATAGACTATACAGCCAAAGGGCTTGTTTCTGTTTAGTAGTGTTCTCTGACTCTTCCCAGAACATTTATTATATAATCAGAAATACTGTATACATTCTTAATACTGTAAGGAAAGTATAATCTCATATTGGAAATAATAATCAAGAGAACATGGAGAAGGGGCAAGAGAATGAAGAAATTTGCATTATCTCCTGTGAGATCGTTAAAGTATCAATGTACACTGCTACTGGTCTAAAAGCAGCCTGAGCTGCTGAACACTTATACAATCCACTTCTGAGCAAAATTCAAGCACAAATAAGTTTCAAAAGTTAGGTTCCAAACTCGGTTATAGAAGAGGTAAGTACAATACATTGAGTTAATACAAAAAATTATTTAAGCTAGATTGAATTCCTAGCTCTACACTTCAGGATTTAGTCAAATGCAAAATCTGTTTCTTTATTCACACAAGAGACAGATGAGATAGGGAGTCATTTATTTCAAACCATGCCCACTGTTCCATTCACAGGCCTTTCAGATTGTTACTCCTCTCCCTCACATTCTGATTCTTGTACTTCTCTCATAAAAGTTTTATATTTTTCAATATCATTAGTTAATCCCAGCTGGAACTAACTACTTCCACATTCATCCTGATGCAATACCTACTGATCTGGTGCATACAGTATGTAGTTCTAGACATTTTACTCACCAGTGCTGAACACAATAATTCTTCAGATCTCCACTCAACATGTAAACTTTGAGTGAGGCAGAAGTCAAAAATTTTCTGAATGATGTGATTCTCTTTCAGAAGTTGCACGTTATTTGACGCCAATAAATTCTGCCAAGTTTTCAGAACGCACTTATATTACTAACCAAGGTGAGGCCCTATCTGACTATCAATTACTTCATGCAAGCCAAACTTTAGTGAAACGACTTGTATAAAAAGGGCATTGATAATGTTTTGATTAGTTCTCTAATCAAAACTTTAGGGGTGACCTTTGGACACAAGAATGATTTTGATAACCTTGTATAGATCCTGCAAACTTAGCTTAATGCAATAAAATCAGAATAGCAATTATAATCCTAATTAAAATTGACATTGTGTTAGAGAAAAACATTTAAAATTCTAAATTAAAGAATGGGTATTCATGGAAGAAGATATTAAAGGACAGGAATTTTTGAAAAATTAATGGGAAAATTTCTAATGGCAGTCCTTACCAGCTGTAGAAAGGAATCAAGGAACGAGAGGGACTCACTTATGAAATGGCTTTTTCCTGTACAGAAAAAACCAGCAGTCAGTTTAGCACTTTTGGTGTTTAATTGCTAGGAACAGTAGGAACTTTTCAGACAACAAGCAATCCCTCACAAACAAGGAAGTTTGAACTAAATCAACACATTTGATTTAGTGTGGAGGAACTCAGCTGGCCAGGCAGCATCTAGGAAAAGAGTAAACAATCAATGCTTCGGGCCAAAACGTCGACTGTACTCTTTTCCGAGATGCTGCCTGGCCTGCTGAGTTCTTCCAGCATTTTGTGTGTGTTGCTAGGATTTCCAGCATCTGCAGATTTTCCCTTGTTTGAGTCTAGACAGGATGACCTATTTTATGGTATTTTTTCAGGGATTGTTACATTGTTCTAATGTAGCAGTAAAGGTGATGCCAGCAATGAGTGAATTGTTCAACACAATTGTGTGAATTGTTGAATACAATTGTTTATCCCAGTTTGGCAAAAGAATAAACCAGGGAAGGTAGAGCACCCGTGGCTGACAAGGGAAATTAGGGATAGTATCAAGTCCAAAGAAGAAACATATAAATTAGCAAAAAAAAGCGGCACACCTGAGGACTGGGAGAAATTCAGAGACCAGCAGAGGAGGACAAAGGACTTAATTAGGAAAGGGAAAAAAGATTATGAGAGAAAGCTGGCAGGGAACATAAAAACTGACTGTAAAAGCTTTTATAGATACGTGAAAAGAAAAAGATTGGTCAAGACAAATGTAGGTCCTTTACAGTCAGAAACAGGTGAATTGATCATAGGGAACAAAGACATGGCAGACCAATTGAATAACTACTTTGGTTCTGTCTTCACTAAGGAGGACATAAATAATCTTCTGGAAATAGTAAGGGACCAAGGGTCTAGTGAGATTGGAGGAACTGAGGGAAATACATGTTAGTAGGGAAGTGGTGTTAGGTAAATTGAAGGGATTAAAGGCAGAAAAATCCCCAGGGCCAGATGGTCTGCATCCTAGAGTGCTTAAGGAAGTAACCCGAGAAATAGTGGATGCATTAGTGATAATTTTTCAAAACTCCTTAGATTCTGGATTAGTTCCTGAGGATTGGAGGGTGGCTAATGTAACCCCACTTTTTAAAAAAAGGAGGGATAGAGAAATCGTGGAATTATAGACCAGTTAGTCTGACATCGGTGGTGGGGAAAATGCTAGAGTCGGTTATCAAAGATGTGATAACAGCACATTTGGAAAGAGGTGAAATCATCGGACAAAGTCAGCATGGATTTGTGAAAGGAAAATCATGTCTGACGAATCTTATAGAATTTTTTGAAGATGTAACTAGTAGAGTGGAAAGGGGAGAGCCAGAGGATGTGGTATATTTAGATTTTCAAAAGGCTTTTGACAAGGTCCCACACAGGAGATTAGTGTGCAAACTTAAAGCACATGGTATTGGGGGTATGGTATTGATGTGGATAGAGAATTGGTTGGCAGACAGGAAGCAAAGACTGGGAGTAAACGGGACCTTTTCAGAATGGCAGGCAGTGACCAGTGGGGTACCGCAAGGCTCAGTGCTGGGACCCCAGTTGTTTACAATATATATTAATGATTTAGACGAGGGAATTAAATGCAGCATCTCCAAGTGTGCAGATGACACGAAGCTGGGCGGCGGTGTTAGCTGTGAGGAGGATGCTAAGAGGATGCAGGGTGACTTGGATAGGTTAGGTGAGTGGGCAAATTCATGGCAAATGCAATTTAATGTGGATAAATGTGAGGTTATCCACTTTGGTTGCAAGAACAGGAAAACAGATTATTATCTGAACGGTGGCCGATTAGGAAAAGGGGAGATGCAACGAGACCTGGGTGTCATTGTACACCAGTCATTGAAGGTGGGCATGCAGGTACAGCAGGCGGTGAAAAAGGCAAATGGTATGTTGGCATTCATAGCAAAAGGATTTGAGTACAGGAGCAGGGAGGTTCTACTGCAGTTGCACAAGGCCTTGGTGAGACCGCACCTGGAGTATTGTGTGCAGTTTTGGTCCCCTAATCTGAGGAAAGACATTCTTTCCATAGAGGGAGTACAGAGAAGGTTCACCAGATTGATTCCTGGGATGGCAGGACTTTCATATGAAGAAAGACTGGATTGACTAGGCTTATACTCGCTGGAATTTAGAAGATTGAGGGGGGATCTTATTGAAACGTATAAAATTCTAAAGGGATTGGACAGGCTAGATGCAGGAAGATTGTTTGCGATGTTGGGGAAGTCCAGAACGAGGCGTCACAGTTTAAGGATAAAGGGGAAGCCTTTTAGGACCGAGATGAGGAAAAACTTCTTCACACAGAGAGTGGTGAATCTGTGGAATTCTCTGCCACAGGAAACAGTTGAGGCCGCTTCATTGGCTATATTTAAGAGGAAGTTAGATATGGCCCTTGTGGCTAAAGGGATCAGGGGGTATGGAGAGAAAGCAGGTACAGGATTCTGAGTTGGATGATCAGCCATGATCATACTGAATGGCAGTGCAGGCTCGAAGGGCCAAATGGCCTACTCCTGCACCTATTTTCTATGTTTCTATGAATGGAGGGATTACCTATTGGTCTCACTCTGCTGAAGGTCAATCAAATACTCTGGCTCCGAGGGGTTTGGGGTTTGCATCCCATTTACATTACCTCAGCAATGCAATGCAATCCAGTTTACCATGTTTGGATGTGACTTTAAATTCTGAGGAGGATGCAGTTCAGGCTCTTATGTTTTATTTCTTCAGTTCACTTATCATTCAAAGTAGTATTAAGCTGTGGTTTTTGTTGAGTTTGTGGTTCAGACAATTATTTTCTTTGCTTATAGGGATGTTTTAGAGTTGGAGAGGGGAGTTAGAACAACACACACAAAATGCAGGAGGAACTCAGCAGGCCAGGCAACATCTAGGAAAGGAGCGCAGTCGACGTTTCGGGCTGAGACCCTTCGGCAGGAAAAGCTGAGGAGTATATTCAAAAGGTGGGGGGGGGGAGGGGAGAGAGGAACACAAGGTGATAGGTGAAATGTGAAGGGGGAGGGAGGAAGTAAAGACCTGGAAGTTGATTGGTGGAAGAGATGTAAGACCATGGAAGAAAATGGGGGAGAAGCACCAGAGTGAGACAATGGATGGCATGGAGATAAGGTGAGAGAGGGAAAAGGGGATGGGAAATGGTGAAGGAGAGGGGGTGGGGACATTACTGGAAGTTTGAGAAATCAATGTTCATACCATCAGGTTGGAGGCTGCACAGACGGAATACAAGGTGCTGTTCCTCCAACCTGAGTGTGGTCCCACGACAGTGGAGGAGGCCATGGATGGACATATCAGAATGGGAATGGGAAGTGGAACTAAAATGGGTGGCCACTGGGAGATCCTGCTTGTTCTGGTGGAGCTGATTGACAAATTTAGTGTTTAGTAGTTTCTACAAAGGGCTTAGCCACTGACTGTCTAGTGGCAGAAGGCCCATAGAGTACAGTCTTTCCCCTCAAAACATTTGAATTGGCTGCATAAAGCTTCTGTGCATTGGTCAGTACACACTTGTGCAGCCTAGAATATGCGAGTCAACAGAATTGATGGATGTTTTGGAAAGAGTGATCATAGTATGATTGAATTTCGCATACAGATGAAGGATGAAATAGTTAGATCTAAACTAGTGTATTATGCAAAAACAAGGGAGACTACAACAGGATAGGAAGGAGCTGGCTAATGTGGACTGAGAGCACAGGCTATTTGGTAGGACAGTTGAGGAACAGTGGAATACTTTCAAAGAGATTTTTCACAGTGCTCAACAAAAGTATATTCTGGTCAGAAGCAAGGACAGTAAGTGTGGGGAGAGCCAGCCTTGGATAACTAAGGAAATAAAAGATAGTATCAAATTAAAAGCTCATGTGTAGAAAGTCGTGAAGAGTAGTGGGAGACTGGAGGATCGGGAAAACTTTAAAACGCAACAAAGAACAACTAAACAAGAAATAAGGAAAGGGAAGATAGAGTATGAAAGTAAATTAGCACAAAATATAAAAACAGCAAAAGTTTTTATAAATATATAAAGCAGAAGACATTGGCTAAAGTCAATGTAGCTCCCTTGGAAGATAAGGGAAATTGATATTGGGTGATAAGGAAATGGCTGAGGCATTGAACGACTATTTTGTGTTGGAATTCATGGTCGAGGACACGTCCAATATGCCAAAGAATGATGTTATGGATGAAATGGGAGGTGAGGACCTCGATAAAATCACTGTCAGTGAAGAGATGGTGATGAGGAAACTAGAGGGCCTGAAGGTAGATAAGTCCCCTGGTCCTGATGGGATGATCCCAGGATGCTGAGGGAATTGGCGGAGGTTATAGTAGACGCGTTGGTAATCGTTTATCAAAACTCTCTAGACTCTGGGCAGGTCCTGTCAGATTGGAAGACAGCAAATGTCACGCCACTTTTTTTAAAAGGATGTAAGCAAAAGACAGACAACTATAGGCCAGTTAGCTTAACTTAACATCAGTAGTCCGGAAAATGCTTGAAGCTGTCATTAAAGAAGAAATAGAAAAACATTTAGAAAGGAGTGGTTCCATTAGACAGATGCAGAATGGATTCAGAAAGGGCAGGTCCTGTTTGACAAACTAACTGGAGTTCTTTGAGGACATAATGAGTGCAGTGGATAGAGGGGAACAGGTGGATGTCATATACTTGGATTTCCAGAAGGCATTCGATAAGGTGCCGCACAAGAGACTTATAAATAAGATACAGATACATGGAGTCGGAGGAAGTGTATTGGCATGCTTGGTTAACCAATAGAAGGCAGAGAGTTGGTATAAATGGGTGTTTCTCCAGTTGGCAGTCGGTGGTGAGTGGGGTACCACAGGAGTTGGTGCTGGGCCCGCAGCTGTTTACCATTTACATAGGTAAACAATGTATACATTTGGAAGAGGGGACTGAGCGTAACATAGCGAACTTTGCTGATGACACTAAACTGAGTGGAAAAGCAAATTGTACAGAGGATGTGGAGAGTCTGCAGAGGGATATAGATAGGTTAAGTGAGTGGGCCAAGGTCTGGCAGATGGAATACAATGTTGGTAAATGCAAGATCATTCACTTTGGATGGAATAATATAAGAGCAGATTATTATTTAAATGGTGAAAGATTGCAGCATGCTGTTGTGCAGAGGGACTTGGGAGTGCTTGTTCATGAATCGCAAAAAGTTGGCTTGCAGGTACAACAGGTTATTAAGAAGGCAAATGGAATGTTGGCCTTCATTGCTAGAGGGATTGAATTCAAGAGCAGAGGGGTCATGATGCAACTATACAGGGTACTGGTGAGGCTGCACTTGGAATACTGTGTGCAGTTCTGGTCTCCATACTTGAGGAAGGATATACTGGCTTTGGAGGCAGTGCAGAGGAGATTCACCAGGTTGATTCCAGAGATGAAGGGGTTAACCTATGAGGAGAGATTGAGTTGCCTGGGACTATACTCTCTGGAATTCAGAAGAATGAGAGGGGATCTTATAGAAACATAGAATTTTGAAAGGGATAGATAAGATAGAAGTAGGAAAGTTGTTTCCATTGGTAGGTGAGGCTAGAACTAGGGGACATTGCCTCAAGATTCAGGGGAGAAGATTTAGGATGGAGATGAAGAGAAACTTTTTCCCCAGAAAGTGGTGAATCTGTGGAATTCTCTGCCCAGGGAAGCAGTTGAGGCTTCTTCACTAAATATATTTAAGATAGATTTTTATATAGTAGGGGAATTAAGAGTTATGGGGAAAAGGCAATTAGATGGAGCTGAGTTTACGGACAGATCAGCCATGATCTTATTGAATGGCGGGGCAGGCTCGATGAGCCACATGGCCTACTGCTGCTCCTATTTCTTATGTTCTAGGCAGATCAAAGAGTGTCTTTCACTGAATTAAACGTTCAGCAGCACTTGATATCTGTCTCCATTTGTGTTTCTGGCAACAGCCCATAGATCAGAAATTCCTCTCTGTGACACAGCTGCTTCGATGAGCTGTGACTAGTGTTACGAACCCCGTAACTGGGTCACTTACCAGCAAAGATAGAGAGGTCTGTTGAAGTCTGATGGTACTATTTTTAACAGTATTTATTAGTAAAAATACACAAAAATAATATCAATGCAAACATACAGATAATATACGTCATCAATACTAAATCTAAAAGTGTGGGTTTAATAATAATCAATAAGAAATAAGCTCTATCGTTGTCTAGGGGATAATGTATTGTCCGATGGAAATATAAAAGTCACTCAGTTCATTCAGGCTGCAGCCTTTGGTTGGAGTCAAGAGAGAGATTCTTAGAAACTTGCCAGCTTTTCCTTTTTATGATTTTGATCCTTCCAGACTTCCGTTGGTGTGGCCAGTCCTTTAGCTAAGCCGTTCTTCCGTGGCGAGCCCGCCAATTCCCAGGCAAGGGAAAAGGGCACATGCGAGCCCCCACCGGCTGTCGCTATTAAACGCTGTCACGGGATTTCTAGCGTTTCTCCTGGTGCGTCTGAGGGGTGTTCTCCAGACCCTCTTTTATCCTTACTCACGGGGTCTCAGGTGTCAGTCAGGTTGGGGAGGATGCCATCCCTCAACCACCCCACTCTGGTCATTCTCTGAGGGCTTCAATGAATAGTACAGTACTCAATACACAATTCCGTCTCCAAGAGACAATGGCCGTTATCCGTGGCTTTGTCTTGCTGAGGCCAGGACACATTCCAAACCTTGAGGATTTCTCTCTCATTTCCTGGGTCCCAGACCCGAATTAATAGCGATCTTGCGATTCTCAAGAAGGAGGGGGCTACTTTGTGCCCTTCGGCCCCTCAGAGTTGTGGCACATTCGTAACACTAGAACCTTCTCCACATCTTTGCAAGTGCACAGTCAATAAAGAGGCAGGCATACCATCTCAGCCTCATCGCTAGTGCCGAGCCTGTTGGGGGTAAGGCTCCATCTGTGCAGGAACGAATGGACAGGGAGGGCTCCTCTCACCGCTAGACGCACAAGATCCTGTTGCTTGTTGGTGAGCTCTGGGGATTAGGCATTCTGCCAGATAATTTGAGTGTTTGCTCAGAGGACCATCCCACAGGATCCGTCATGTGGTTTGTCCCACTGTGCCTGCAGGATATTCCATGTTAACCACAGCCTGATGGACTGATGGGCAAAGGTATTTTTCTGAAAGAAGTTTTTGATGAAGGATGGGTTGCACAGAAATGCCCAACTAACTGTGCAGCAATGGGGATGTCCGACCCATCACAACACCAGCAACAGATAGAATTTCAACATTAGCACCGTTTTCAGCCTCAAGTACTGGGAGTCATAGAGTCATTGAGTAACACAGACTGTCTGCTCTGTAGTTGGTAGAAGAATACTTCTTCTTTGGTAGAAGAAATGAAAGAGTTGGCTATTTTCTAAATGGAGAGAAAAATACAAAACACTGAGACACAAAGGGACTTGGGAGTCCTTATGCAGGATTCCCTAAAGGTTAATTTACAGGTTGAGTCTGTCGTAAGGAAGGCAAATGCAATGTTAGCATTTACTTCAAGAAGACTAGAATATAAAAGCAAGGATGTAATGTTGAAACTTTATAAAGCACTGGTGAGGCCTCGCTTGGAGTATTGTGAACTGGGTGGCCCCACTTATTTTAGAAAGGATGTGCTGAAACTGGAGAGGGTTCAAAGAAGGTTCACGAATATGATTCCAGGATTGAAACCTATTGAATAGTGAAAGGCTCTGAGAGAGTGGAAGTGGAGAGTCTAAGACCACAGGATGCAGCGTCAGAATAGAGGGGTGTTCTTTTAGAATGGAGATGAGAAGGAATTTCTTTAGCCAGAGAGTGGTGAATCTGGGAATTCTTTGCCACAGACAGCTGTGGAGGCCAAGTCTTTATATATCTTTAAAGCAGAGCTGATAGATTCTTAATTGGTCAAGGCATGAAGGGATACGGGCAGAAGGCAGGAGACTGGAGCTGAGAGGAAAATTGGATCAGCCATGATGAAATGGCGGAGCAAACCCGATAGGCCAAATGGCCTAATTCTGCTCCTGTATCTTATGGAAACAAGCCCTTTGACCCAATTTGTCCCTGCCAATTGTGGTGCCCACCAGGGTAGGCTCTTTCTCCCAGGAAGTAGGTTCGTCAGCAGGGCAGCTGGCTCTATCACTGAGGTGAGATCAGTTTGTGCCCCTTTTACTTTGGGTTCTGTCTGTTTGTGCTCTGGTTTTTACATCCATCTCCTGCACATGTGATACATCAGGTGCTGCTCCAATCCTGGTCTCCCAGAAATGGCATTACACTGCTCCCAGTCTCCCAGAACTGGGTAGTATCATGGTGGCCATATCAAAGGATCACATTGATTTTCCAGTTATATTTAATACAGTACCTTAAATTGTAAATCACCAGTCGCTGAGACAGAATTCAGATCTATGTCTTCAATCAATAAGGCAGTGAATTAATTGTTTCACCATCTTTAGGGTAGTTTAACATATGGTAATCAGTAAATTTGAACTAAACTCCAGACTTTCAAGTGGGTATTTTCTGGATCCACTTCCCACTTAGGGCTATTTTTCATTCTTAAACCAATAGCCTCTCAAGAAAAATTATTGCATACTTTAATTCCTTTTCACTTCTGTTACATACCCGTGACATGTGACAGTGGTGTACTTGTCACGTGACTGGTGTTGAAGCTATACTGGACTTGAGGTAATGGTCTTATGATGATGGATTGACGTCATTTTCCCGCCAGTAGAGGTCATGTGACAGGTTTTTTTTTACAGGGTATAAAAGGAGGACCCCTCCCTGTGAGGAGGGACAGTTCGTGGCTGGATTTGCCATGTTGACTTCATGCCACTGCGTGATTTAATGTTATGATGCAGTTTAGTTGAAAGATGGAGTTTTATTTAATCTCTAAAGTTTAAAAGGTCATTGCCAGCAGTTTCTTTATAATACTGCTAGTTGAGAATCAGTGGAGAGTGAAGATCAGAGTTCGGAAGTTAAAAGATCAAGGAAAGTCGATTTCGACAGTGAAACAGGTTCGACCTTGTATGATCCTCATTCGGAAGGAATTCGTTGACTGTCCTCGTGTTAATCCCTGTGATTAGCAGAAAGGATTGGGTACAGTTTTGTAAAGGAAAGGTCAGTGCCTTTAAGCCGTTTCATTTTCCATCTTCATAAATTCTTCGTGGGAAAAGTAGTTCCACTGGGAACTGCAGTGACACGACGTGAAAGAGAATTTAAATTGTCTTAAAAAGTCTCTCCCTTAAATGGACTGTAAACATTTTGAACTTTTGCAATACTACTTTGAAGAACTGTTTTTTGCAACATCACTTTAAGAACTGTTTAAGCTTCATTGCTTTAAGAACTGTTTAAGCTTCCTTGCTTTAAGAACTGTTTAAGCTGCCGCACAGCAGCTGATTTCTGGTTACGTTAGTGATTTGTTTACTTTTGGGGGTTTGTTTTTCAGTGTTTAATAAATGTTTTATTTGTTATAAAAACTCCTGCCTCACTCATATATTTATTGTTGCTGAATTCGTAACATAAATATGGGGGCTCATCCGGGATGAATCAGTTTTGTGTTTAAATGCTTGTTAAATTTTGAATTGGTGTTTTGGAAAAGGGGAATACTTGATTCTTTTGCTTGATTGGCTTGTGAGTGGTATTCAGCAACAATGAATATTGATGAGTTTCTGGCTTCGCCAGACGCGGAGTTGTTAGCGAAGGCGAAAAAAACTGAGGTGTCTGAGATAGCTAGTAGATTGCAACTTAAAGGTATTTTGAAGTCTACATCAAAGGCTCTAATACAGAGAGAAATTGCGTCACACTATGTGGATTCAGGTTATTTTGATGAATCGATTTTAGTCGTTTCCAATAAGTAATATAGAGATGCAGTTGCAAATCGAACAAATGAAGTTGGAACAAAGTAAAGCTGAATTGGAGCGTTGTAGGTTAGAAGCTGATAATAAAAAAAGGGAATTTGAATATGTGATGGCGGAATTAAGGTCTGGGAATCAGTCTTCTGGTTCTAGAAAACTGTTTGTTGCTAGTCAAGAAATTAAATTGGTCCCACCATTTAGTGAAACAGAAGTGGAAAGATATTTCCAACATTTTGAAACGATTGCTCAGATTTCAGAGTGGCCGAAAGATAAATGGTCAGTGTTGTTACAGAGTGTAACAACAAGTTTATACAGCTTTAACTGCTGCACAAGCACTTGATTATGATATTGTGAAAAAGCATATTTTGAAAGCATACGAATTGGTCCCAGAAGCGTATAGAGAAAGATTCAGAAGTTTGAAGAAGTCTGTGGAAAAAACTTATGTGGAATTTGCCTATGATAAAGCTGTGTGTTTTGAGAGATGGGTTTCTTCTAAAAATGTAAATGGGTACTATAATACATTGAAAGAGCTGATTTTAATGGAGGAATTTAAAAGAAGCATCCCTATTGAAGTAAGGACCTACTTAAATGAGGGGGATACTGATACATTGCAGGACTCTGCTAGATTAGCTGACGAGTATGTTTTAATCCATAAGAATAAATTTCCTCAGGGCAGAATTTTTAAGAGGAAAAATAACACAGAGACTCAAGGTAAATCAGAAATTAAATCAGAAGTTAATGAGAAAGGTAAGGAGGAAGGAAAACCTGTGAAGGAAAGACAGTTTGGTCCTATTTGTAACTATTGTAAGAAACCTGGCCATGTAATAGCTAACTGTTTCAGATTGAAAAAGAAAGAGAAGGAAGCAGTTCCAGATGCTTGTTTGCAACATATTGAAGCACCTGTACAATTACAGGGTTTGATAAACACAAATGAGGTTTTGTTAGAGTCTGACCAAATTAAAAAGGGATATGACCATTTTATAACTGAAGGGTTTGTATCCTTGAAAGAAGGATCTACTCTGGTGCCAATTAAATTCCTTAGGGATACTGGAGCTTCTCAATCACTGATGTTAGACAGTGTATTGAAGTTTAATGAAGAGTCTGATACTGGTGAGGTAAATTATATACGAGGTGTTGGGAGTGATTTTATGCCTGTACATTTACATAAAGTAAATTTAAAGTCAGGGTTAGTTACAGGATTTGTTAAAGTAGGATTACAGCCTAGCTTACCTGTGAAGGATATTTCTTTATTGCTAGGTAATGACTTGGCAGGTGGACAAGTTTTTCCTGAAGTGCATTTGACAATGGAGTCAGAGGAACCACAAATGAATTCTAACACAGATTCTTCCTGTGCTGTGACTAGAGCTATGGCTAAAAAGATTGATGCACAGAATGAAGTTGTTACTCATGACTGTTCAACTCAGGATTCTGGTTTTGAGGATATGTCAGAGACGTTCTTACCTTCATTGTTTGAACAAGATTCTTGGAGTAAGTCTGACTATGAAGATTTATCTCTGACTCAGAAGGAGATGATAGCAGAGCAGAATAGAGACCCTGAGATTATAAAATTAAGAGAACAAGCTCTACTAGATAGTGAAATTGAGAAGGTGCCAGTATTACTTGGAAAAAGGAGTGTTGATGAGGAAGTGGATTAGTAAGGAAGTACACACTAATTTGTTGGACTATGTTTTGAAATTTAAGGACAGGTTACATAAAGCTTGTAGCTTAGCCAAGGAAAATTTAAAGTTGGCTCAGGAGAAAATGAAAATTTGGTATGATAAAGAAGCTAGGATGAGGATGTTTAAGCCTGGAGATAAGGTGCTGGTTTTTTTCCCCCAGTGCAAATGAATCCTTTACAAGCTAGATTTCATGGTCCTTATGAAATTGTGTCTAAAATCAATGATGTGGATTATGTGATAAAAACTCCAGATCGTAGAAGGCCAACACAACTTTGCCATATAAATATGATAAAACCATATTTTGAGAAACAATCTGATACTGTGACTGTTGTGGTTAATGATAATGAGTTTGATTTAACTAGGAACATGATAGATGATTCATCTGAATTTCATTCTAAATCCAACATTGTTTCTGTTAGGTTACCAAATTCAACCATTCTGGAAAATATTGATGAGAAACTAGCACATTTACAGCTAGAGCAGAAACAGCAGATGAAGGAATTAATTTTTAAATATAAGGATTTGTTTCCAGATGTTCCAAGAAGGACTACTATAGCTTCACATGATGTAGATGTTGGAGATGCCAAACCTATTAAGCAACACCCATATAGGATGAACATAGAAAAATGTGAACTTTCTGAGAAAGAAATTAAATATATGTTACAGAATAATATTATTAGACCTTCTAATTTGAATTGGAGTTCACCCTGTGTTATGGTGCCAAAACCAGATGGTAGTATTAGGTTTTGTACGGACTATAGGAAGGTGAATGCTGTAACGAAAACAGATGCATATCCAATTCCTAGAGTAGATAAAGTTGGAAAAGCAAAGTTCCTTACAAAGATTGATTTATTGAAAGGGTATTGGTGTGTTCCATTGGTGTGACAGAGGTAGAGAGATTTCTGCATTTGTAACTCCATCTGGGCTATATGAATATAATGTTCTTCCATTTGGGATGAAGAATGCCCCAGGTACTTTCCAGAGGATGATTAACTCTGTGATTCAGGGATTGAAAGATACTGATGCTTATATTGATGATTTTGTGACAGGAAATGATACTTGGGAAGCACACATTATTGCAGTGGAGAAATTGTTTGAAAGGCTTTCAAAAGCTAACTTAACTATTAATTTAGCTAAGAGTGAATCTGGATATGCCACTGTGACTTAACTTGGTTATGTTGTGGGTCAAGGTAAGGTAGCTCCTGTTCAGGCAAAAGTTCAGGCAATTTTAGAGATTCCCACTCCAACGGGGAAAAAAACTCTCATAAGATTCTTGGGAATGGTAGGATATTATCGAAAATTTTGTAAGAATTTTGCTAATGTTGCCCTTCCATTAACTAACCTTTTGCAGAAGAATGTGAAGTTTATGTGGACAGTGCCTTGTCGAAGCATTTGAAAAATTGAAAACTATGATATGTCAACAACCTGTGCTCAAGGCACCTGACTTTGAAAAACCCTTTTCATTAGCTGTAGATGCTAGTGATGAGGCTGCAGGAGCAGTATTAATGCAAAGGAATGAGGGTGATGAGGTTGATCATCCGGTAGCTTACTTTTCTAAGAAATTTAATAAGCATCAAAGAAATTATTCGACAATAGAGAAGGAATTGTTATCTCTTGTTTTAGCTTTAGAATATTTTGAGGTATATGTTGGTACAACTCAAAACCCACTTATTGTTTACACTGATCATAATCCGTTAGTTTTTCTGAGTAAGATGAAAAACAAGGTTATTAAATTGGAGTTTGATGTTACAAGAGTACAATATTGTGATAACTCATATTAAAGGTAAAGATAATGTGGTTGCTGATTGTCTATCTCGATGTTGAATGTACAATGTAATTTTTTTTATGGAGTGGTTTTTCACAATTGTAACACTCCTACTGTATTGTAAGTTGTAAGATGTTATATGATACTATGTATATTGTGTATGTTATAAAATTTATACATTTGTTTTTCTTGTAAATAATTGTTAAAATTTTTGTTCTTGACAGACCAATTTTTTTTTGGAGGGAGGTGTTACGTACCCGTGACACGTGACACTGGTGTACTTGTCACGTGACTGGTGTTGAAGCTATACTGGACTTGAGGTAATGGTCTTGTGATGGTGGAGTGATGTCATTTTCCCGCCAGTAGAGGTCATGTGACAGGTTTTTTTTACAGGGTATAAAAGGAGGACCCCTCCCTGTGAGGAGGGGCAGTTCGTGGCTGGATTTGCCATGTTGACTTCATGCCACTGCGTGATTTAATGTTATGATGTAGTTTAGTTGAAAGATGGAGTTTTATTTAATGCCTAAAGTTTAAAAGGTCATTGCCAGCAGTTTCTTTATAATACTGCTAGTTGAGAATCAGTGGAGAGTGAAGATCGGAGTTCGGGAGTTAAAAGATCAAGGAAAGTCGATTTCGACGGTGAAACAGGTTCAACCTTGTTTGATCCTCATTCGGAAGGAATTCGTTGACTGTCCCCGTGTTAATCCCTGTGAATAGCAGAAAGGATTGGGTACAGTTTTGTAAAGGAAAGGTCAGTGTCTTTAAGCCGTTTCATTTTCCATCTTCGTAAATTCTTCATGGGAAAAGTAGTTCCACTGGGAACTGCAGCGACACGACTTGAAAGAGAATTTAAATTGTCTTAAAAAGTCTCTCCCTTAAATGGACTGTAAACATTTTGAACTTTTGCAATACTACTTTGAAGAACTGTTTTTTGCAACATCGCTTTAAGAACTGTTTAAGCTTCATTGCTTTAAGAACTGTTTAAGCTTCCTTGCTTTAAGAACTGTTTAAGCTGCCGCACAGCAGCTGATTTCCGGTTATGTTAGTGATTTGTTTACTTTTGGGGGTTTGTTTTTCAGTGTTTAATAAATGTTTTATTTGTTATAAAAACTCCTGCCTCACTCATATATTTATTGTTGCTGAATCCGTAACACTTCTCAAAGCTGGGTCCAGAGATGCACATGGAACTACAGATACACTATCAGTATGTTGAGCTTTCAATTTGTGTACTTACATCACAATTTAAATTGTTCCATCCCAGGACCAAATTACCAAGGAAAAAGGAAATTTGCTGTTACCTTCATTATGCATATCTGCAGAAATGTTAAAATGTTATTTACAATTGTCTTGTTCAAAAATGCAGTCTAAGTATGAGGGTGAAAGTCATTATCAAGGTCATCATTTCAAAGGACATCAAGTCACCTGTTGTTGCAAAGGATTACCTGATAAACAAGATAAAGTCAGTAAGTGCTTTTAGTGTATCAACATAAATTTGAAAGGCACAGGCACTACCACTCCACTCTGCAGTATCGCAGCACCAAAAAGTTTATCTTGGAAATCGGATCCATTTTATTGAGTAAACATTCAGGTGCCCAATAATTTCCTAAAGGAAAACTGACAAAGCAAATAATTTTAATGTTATCAAAGAATTACGATAATTTAATCATTTCCTGGCATGACCAACAATTGTTGCTTATTCCTAACTGCCCTTGAATGGAGAAGTTTCCTCGTCCAGTTCAGAGTACTGCTGTAGTTCAGGAACCATTTGTAGAGTGGACCAAGTAAATGCAGCAGACCCTCTCCCTGAAGGACATTAATGAACAAGATGGTCATTTCATGATCATTGCTGATACCATAATTTTATTTCAGATTTACTTAATTTCTTAATGAGTCACTTTCTTCATTGATCCACAGGGGTTGAAGTAGTTCCAGTTTAGTTCTGTGAGATCAGAGGTGGCTGGTAAGAGAACAAGTAGAACAGGAGGCACATCACAGGATGGGAAAGTGCTCCTTTCCATATTTAAGCTGGGCTCTGTGTAAACTTCTGGTTGTTTACTTGAACCTAAATGCTAGATCCAAAATTTCAGTGGTTAAAGCCAAGAAATTCCCATTAATAGGGATGTTCCACTTTATCCCAGAGATTTTGAAATTATCCACAAATCTTTGCTCTATCTGTCCAATAATCCCTTGCTAGGACAGATCTGGTGTTGTTCAGCTTGACCTAGATAACTCTGCTAATTGAGTGCAACTTGTGCCCCAGTGCTGTGGATCTTGGCCTGAGAGAGGAGACTGGTGTTGGTTGGCTTAAGTTGCTAATGAACTTGAAGAGTTTTACAGAGAGAGTCGAGAGATTAAATACTGAAGTACTGGATGAGTCGAATTCAATTTTTCCAGCAACTTGTTAGGATTTGAACTCAAATTTCTGTCTGTGGTGGGTGGAGGTATTCATTGAAAAAGAAATCTAAAGGTTCTTCACATTGCTGCATTTGTGGGGGACATATGGATATCAATGCAATAGGAGTTATTAATGAAGCAGCTGATGATTCATTCAGTTAAAATCTCTGCAACATCTGGCCTCTGTTTCTGAATGAAATCAGAGTTGGAATCTTGCAGGTATTGTCCTCTGAACAGACGACAGAGCAATTCCACCCCTGTCCAAAACCCCAGTGACTGAGAACTGGGAAATGCTACCCCCTATGTGCTTCCAAGTGTCCTCCCCAAACCAGGACAATCGGCTCCATGACAGAGTTGGATTCACCAGGGCCAGCTCACTCCCAGGCAAAGAAGAACAGTCTTCAGCAAGATCTGTGAAGAAGATAGGATCAGTAGAATCCCTTATCAGATTGACAAGGTGTCCCCTCAGACTGTGTGGGACGCTAGTGCAGAAGTTGCAGGGAATGTGGCACAGGTATTTAAAATGTTCTTAACCATGGGTGAGATGCTGAAGGACTGGAGGATATCTAATGCTCCATTGTTAAAGAAAAGCTCTAGGGATAAGTTGGGAAATTATAGGCAGTGACCCTGAGGTCAGTAGCGGGTAAATTATTGGAAGGTATTCTCAGGGACAAGATACATAATTATCTGGAGAGACAGGATCTCATTTGGGATAGTCAACTAGGCTTTGTGCATGGTAGGCCATGTCTAAACAATATTATAGTGCTTTTCAACATACATCACACACACCACATAAAACAAAATACTGCCATAAATAGGTTAATAAAATATGATTCAAGGTGCATGTAGTGTGCAACACAGGTAGCCAGTAAACACCTCACTATCCCAGTGATGAGACCTTGGTGGGGCAGAGTATTCATTAGTCTCAGAGCCTGTGGAAAGCAGATGTTACCTAGTCTGGCAGTCCTAGTCCTGACGTTCTTATACCTCCTTCCGGACAATAGTGGGTCAAAGAGATTGTAGGAAGGGTGGTAGGGATCCTCTACCATGTTTGGGCTGTTCGTCTACAATACTTGCATTAAATCTCACAAATCGGCGGGGAAGAAGACGCCGATGATCCTCTCAATGGTCTTTACTATCCTCTGTAGGGTCTTGCGGTCCAATGCCTTGTAGCTTACATACCACGCAATGATGCAGCCAGAAGTGGTTGGAATGGAAATTCTAGCCATTATGGAAATCATATATAGGTCTCCATACAGTACACAAGATGTGGTGTTGAGATTGCAAAGGAAGCTGGAAATGGCATATAATAAGGGTAATGACACAATTGTAATAGGGGACTTCAATATGCAAGGGGCTTGGGAAGATCAGGTTGGTGTCAGATCACAAGGGAGGGAATTTGTTGAATGCCTAGAAAATGGCTTTTTAAGAGCAGCTTGTGCTGAGCCTACTTGGGGAAAAGCCATCTTGGATTGGGTGTTGTGTAATAACCCAGATCCTATTAGTGAACTTAATGTAAAGGAACCCTTAGAGGGTGTGATCATAATGTGATTGAAATCATACTGCAATTTGAGAGGGAGAAGCATAAGTCACATGTATCAGTATCACAGTGGAATAAAGGGAATTACAGAGGCATGAAGAGCAGCTTGCCCAGGTGGATTGGAGGAGGATACTGGCGGGGATGACGGCAGAGCAGAGGTGGCTGAAATTTCTGGGAAAAGTTCACAAGGCACTGGATAGATGTGTCCCTGGGAAAACGAAGTTCTCAAATGGCAGGGGTAGGCAACCGTGGCTGACAAGGGAAGTTAAGGACCGCATAAAAGCCAAGGAAAGGGCATATAATGCAGCAAAAGTAAGTGGGAAGTTGGATGATTGGGAGACCTATAAAATCCAACAAAAGGCAACTAAAAAAGATATAAGACGGGAAAAGATGAAATACGAGGGCAAACTAGCTAATAATATAAAGCAGTACACTAAAAGTTTTTTCAGTTACATAGAGTAAAAGGGAGGTGAGAGTTGATGTTGGACCACTGGAAATGATGCTAGTGAGATAGTAATGGGGGACAAAGAAATGGCAGATGAACTGAATGAATACTTTTCTTTAGTCTTCATTGTGGAAGACACCAGCAGTCTGCCAGATGTCCGTGACTGTCAGGGAGCAGGAATGAGAGCCATGGCTATGACAAAAGAAAAAAGTGCTGGGCAAACTGAAAGGTCTTAAGGTGGATAAATCACCTGGGCCAGATGGACTACATTCCAGAGTCCTGAAAAATGTATCTGAAGAAATAACGGATGCATTGGTCATGATCTTTTAAGAATCGCTTGGTTCTGGCATGGTCCCAGAGGTCTGGAAGATTGCAAATGACACATCACTCTTTAAGAAGGGAGGAAGGCAAAAGAAAGGAAATTATAGGCCAGTTAGCCTAAGCAGTTGGGAAAGTGTTGGAATCTAATAAGTATGAGGTTTCAAGGTACTTGGAGATGAATGATAAAACAGGTCAAAGTCAGCATGGTTTCTGTGAAGGGAAATCCTGCCTGTCAAATCTGTTAAGAGTTCTTCAAGGAAGTAACAAGCAGTGTGGAACAAGGAGAGGCAACGGATGTCATTTACTTGGATTTTCAGAAGGCATTTGATAAGGTGTCACACACGAAGCTGCTTAATAAGGTGCAATACTATGGTGTTACAGGAAAGATTCTAGCTGACTGACAGGAGGCAGTGAATGGGAATAAAGGGGGCCTTTTCTGGTTGGCTGCTGGTGATTAGTGATGTTCCTCAGGGTCAGTATTGGGACTGCTACTTTTCACATTGTCAATGATTTGAATAATGGAATTGGTGGCTTTGTGGCAAAGTTTGTGGATAATACAGAAGTAGGTGAAGGGGGAGGAATGCTGAGGAAGCAATGCGATTGCAGCAGGACTTAGACAAATTGGAAGAATGGGCAAAAAAGTGGCAGATGGAATACAGCTTTGGGAAATATATGATAATGCATTTTGGTAAAAGGAACAACAGTGCAGACTATTATCTAAATGGGGAGAAGGTTCAAACATCAGAGTTGTAGAGGGACTTCGGAGTCCTTGTGCAAGACTTCCAGAAGGTTAATTTACAGGTTGAGTCTATGCTTAAAAAAAGGGAAAATGCAATATTGGCATTTGTTTCAAGGGGAGCAGAATGTAAAAGCTAGGAGATGGGGCTTTATAAAGCAACTAGTCAGGCCACACTTGGAGTATTGTGAACAGTTTTGGGCCCCATCTCTCAGAAAAGATGTGTTGCCATTGGGGAGAGTCCAGAGGAGGTTCAAACAAGGATGATTCTAGGAATGAAGGTGTTAACATATGAGCGTTTGTCAGCTTTGAGCCTGTACTCACTGGAATTTAGAAGAATGCGGAGGTATCTCACTGAAACCTATCGAAAGTTAAAGGACTAGATGTGGAGAGGATGTTTCCTGTGGTGGGGGTATCCAGAACCAGAGGGCACCACCTCACAATTGAGGGGCGACCCTTTAGAACAAAGGTAAGAAGGAATTTTCTTTAGCCAGAAAGAAATGAAACCGTGGAATGCTCTGCCACAGACTGCAGTGGAGGCCAAGTCTGTGGGTATATTTAACATGGAAGTTGATAATTTCCTGATCAGTCAGGGCACCAAAAGATATGGCAAGAAGGTGAGTATGGGGTTGTGTGGGATCCGGGATCAGTCAGGATAGAATGGTGGAGCAGACTCAGTTGGCTGAATGGCCTAATTTTGCTCCTATGTCTTATGGTCTTAATGGGGGTGTGAAGTCTTGCACACCTCAATCTCCTCAAACAAATTAGACACTGTTGTGCTTTCTTGACTATTGTGGAGGTGTTGTGGGTCTAGGTTTAGATCAACCATTATGTGCAGAACAAGGAACTTTGTGCTCTTCACTCTCTCCATGGCAGAGCCTTTGATAGTCAATGGAGAGTGGTCAACCTGTGCCTTCCTGAAGGCCACAATTATCTCTTTTGTCTCATCCACATTGAGACGCAGGTTGTTCACACACCATTTGACAAGCCCCTCTACCTCCTCTCTGTATGCTGACTCATCATTGTTGCTGACGAGGCCAGTCACTGTTGTATCATCAGCAAACTTGGTGATGTGGTTTGAGTTGGATATGACAGTGTAGTTGTGAGTCAGCAGAGTGAACAGCAGCGGGCTGAGCACACCGACCTGCTGAGCAGAAGTGATCAGCGTGATGGAGTTTGAGATGTTGCTGCCAACTTGGACTGATTGGGGTCTTTCAATAAAAAAGTCCAAGATCCAGCAACAGAAAAGGGCGTTGAGTTTCAGTGAGGGCAGTATGGATGAAACTGGCTGAGCGAGAAATGAGAGAGAACAGTAGTAGATGGTTGCCTCTCTTATTGGAGGGACTGTGCTACTTGGTGAGTTGCAGGGCGAGAGCTAGATACATTGCTGTTTGTCACCCACATTAATGATTTGGATGATAATGTGGTAAACTGGATCTACAAACTTGTGGACAACACCAAGACATAGTCACATAGTGGACAGCACAGATGGGTATCAAAGCTTGCAGCAGCATCTGGACCATGGGAAAAAATAGGCTGAAAATAGCAGATGGAATTTAATGCAGAGAAGTGTGAGGTGTTGCACTTTGGGAAGACCAGCCAGGACAGTACTTACACAACAAATGGTAGAGTGTGGTAGAATAAAGAGGCCTCGGAATGCAGATCCATAAATCCTTGAAATTCGAGTCCCAGATAGATGGAGTCATGAAGGGAACTTTTGGCATGTTGACCAGAGTCATAGGTAAAGGGAAAATAGGTTAGGATTTTATTCCCTGGAGTGCAGGAGAATGAAGGGAAATGTCCTTATATCAAGAGCACCCAGGAAGTAGGCAGAGGGGGTGGGGATGGCCTGTTGGTGAAAAATGAACTCAAATCCATAGAAAGAGTTGACATAGGATTTGAAGGTGTAGAATCATTGTGGGTAGAGATAAGAATTGCAAGGGTACAAAAAAGACCTTGACAGGAGTTAAATACAGGCCCCCAAACAGTGGCCAGGATGTGGGATGCAAGTTTCAATGGGAAATTATGTAATAATTTCAATTATGTAATAATTATGTAATAATCAAGACATGTAATAAGAGCAAGATGGCTCTGACAACCAAAGATGATGTTTTGCAAACTGCTCACAAAACTCCTAAGTACTCTAGTAGATATACATCTCCTTCTGAACTGCCATCACTGCAGACTGCGGCCTGTAATTTCCCTTTTAAGGATGAAGTTTTGAAACTACTGAACTAGATGCCATTTTTTGCGTTCTCCTATGGGATTTGGTGAACTAGACTCAAAAGTGCGGGAACAGCCGAGGTTACTAACAGAACCACCCCTTCCTCTGCCTACCTGCACGTCACTTCGATGTAATGTGTGTCCTTGGATGTTAAGCTCCCACCAATGACTTTCTTTCAGCCATGACACAGAAATGTCCACAAGATCATACCTGCCAGTCTCTAACTGCGCCGCAAGATCATCTACCTTATTCCGTATAGTAGTGATTGGTTGTATTCCGTAAGAGTCGGTATTGGGACCACTCCTTTCATGTTATAGGTCAACAATTTGGATGACGGAATTGACGGTTTTGTAGCCAAGCTTGCAGACAATGCAAAGACAGGTGGAGGGACAGATAGTGTTGGGGAAGCAGGGAGTCTGCAGAAGGATTTGGACAGATTAAGAGAATTGGCAAAGAAGTGGAAGATGGAATATAATGCAGGAAAGTGTATGGTCATGCACTTTGGTAGAAGGAATAAAGGCAGGGTTTATTTTCTGTATGGTGAGAAGATTCAATCATCAGAGCTGCAAAAGGACTTGGGAGTCCTTGTGCAGGATTTCCTATAGGTCAACTGCAGGTCGAGTCAGTGGTGAGGAAGGCAAATGCAATGTTAGCATTCATTTTGAGAAGACTAGAATATAAGAGCAGGGATGTGATGCTGAGGTTTTATAAAGCATTGGTTAGAATGTACTTGGAGTATTTTGAGCAGTTTTGGGCCCCTTATCTGAGAAAAGATGTGCTGGCATTGGAGAGGTTCCTGAGAATGTTCACAAGACTGATTCAAGAATGAAAGGGTTAACGTATAAGGGGTGTGAGATGGCTCTGGGTCTGTATTTGCAGGAGTTGGGGGGGGTTCTCATTGAAAGCTACCAAATATTCAAATGCCTAGATGGAGTCGACGTGTAGAGGACGTCTCCTTCATTGGCGAGCCTTGGACTCGAGGGCACAGCCAGAGTGTGATGAATCTGTGTAATTCGTTGCCATGGACAGCTGTGGAGGCAAAGTCGTTGGATATATTTAAAGCAGTGATTGATAGTCAGGGCATCACAGGTTTCAGGGAGAATGCAGGATAACAGGGTTGAGAGGGATAATAAATCAGCCATGATGCAATGACAGAGCAGGCTCGATGGGCTGAGTGGCCTAATTCTGCTCTGCCTTATGGTTTGATGATAAAAAAATTATGAGGAGTAGGGATAGGATAAATGAAAGCAGGTTTTTTCCCCCCACTGAGCTTGAATGAGACTAGAAGTAGAGATCACAGATTAAGGCTGAAAGATGAAATATTTAAAGGAAACCTGAGGGGATCCTCTTCACCGAGGGTGGTGAGAGTGCGGAATGAGCTGCCAGCTGCAGTGCTGGATGCTGGTTCAATTGCAACACTTAAGATGGTACATAGATGGGAGGGGTATTGAGGTCCATGGTGCAGGTACAGGTTGATGAACTAGGTAGAATAACAGTCTTGCATGGACGAGATTGGCTGGTGGACTTGTTTCTGTGCTGTAGTGCCCTCTGATTTGTCTGATACTGCACTGAGGACAGGGCATAGGAGGTTTCACCTGTGGGGCCTGCAGCCTACTGACTGACCATGGATACTGAAACTCACATTCACCTGAACCTCCTATAGCCATCTGCTTCCTGGCATCAAACAAGTGTCTCAGAAAGTTTGAGGGCATTGGGCAACAGTGGGCATGTGAAAGGCAGAGGCACTCTGCCCCTTCTTACACCTGATATTCAGTTAGTTAAGACTGTGATTAGTCAGTGGGATACATTGAAGGTGAAAGCTCCAGGAATATGGGGCAAGATTCAAATCCCCACCCCGGCCCTCTGAGCCCACAGTTCCAATTGATCAGTTTGGTTAAAGGTCCATCATTTTTAAAATTCAAAGCACTACAGTTGCAGAAATCCTCCCCACTCCTTCCTGGGTGCAGAAGTAGGAGCAATGTCTATTAATAAGACCATAAGATATACGAGCTGAAGTAGGCCATTTGGCCCATCAAGTCTGCTCCGCTATTCAATCATGGCTGATCTATTTTCCCCTGCTCTGCCCCATTCCCCAGCCTTCTCTACATCTGTTTTAAATGGATGTCCCTCTATTCTGAAGCTGTGCCCTCTTGTCCTAGAGTCCACCACCATGGGAAACATCCTTTGCACATCTACCCTGTCTAGGCCTTTGAACATTCGAAATATTTCAATGAGATCCACCCCCCATCCTTCTAAAATTCCATCGAGTACAGACCTAGAGCTATCAAACATTCCTATAATGATAACCCTTTCATTCCCAGAATCTTCCTTGTGAATCTCCTCTGAACCCTCTCCTATGTCAGCACATCTTTTTTTTTGGATGAGGAGCCCAAAATTGTTCACAATACTCAAGGTGAGTCCTCACCAGTGCCCTGTAAAGCCTCAGCATCACATTCCTGCTCTTGTATTCAAGACCTTTTGAAGTCAATGCTAACACGGCATTTGCCTTCTACACCACTGACTTTCCCTGCAAGTTATTCCAAGTCCTTTTGCATCTCATATTTTTGGATTTTCACCCCATTTAGAAAATAGTCTGCACATTTCTTTCTATTACCAAGGTGCACAACCATGCAATTTCCAATATTGTATTTCATTTGCCACTCTCTTGCCCATTTTCCTAATCTGTCTAATTCCTTCTGTCACCTACTTGTTTCCTCAACACCACCTGCTCCTCTATCAATCTTCGTATAATCTGCAAACTTGGCAACAAACCCATCTAAGTCATTGATATACAGCATAACAAGAAGCGGTTGAGACCGACCCCTGCAAAACACTACTAGTCACTGGCAGCCAGCCAGAAAGGATCCCTTTATTCCCACTTACTACCTTCTACCAATCAGCCACTGCTCTAACCATGCCAATAACTGTCCTGTAATACATGGGCTCTTAACTTAGTATGCAGCCTCATGTGTGGAGCCTTGTAAAAGGCTTTCTGAAAGTCCAAATATACAACATCCACTGCATCCCTTTTATCTCTCCCATGTGTAATCTTCTCAAAAAATTCTAACCAGTTCATCAGGCAAGATTTTTCCATAAGGAAACCATGCTGACTTTGTCCTGTGTCACCAAGTATTCCATAACCTTATCCTTAACACTTGACTCCAACATCTTCCCAACCACTGAGCTCAGACTAACTGGTCTATAATTTCCTTTCTGTTGCTTTCCTCCTTTCTTAAAGAGTGGAGTGACATTTGCAATTTTCCAGTCCTCTGGCACCATGCCAGAGTCCAATGACTTTTGAAAGATCATTACTAATGCCTTCACAATCTCTAATGCTACTTCTTTCAGAACCCGAAGGTGCAGTTCATCTGGTCCTGGTGACTTATGTACTTTTACCTCTTTCAGCTTTTTGAGCAGCTTCTCCCTTGTAATGGTAACTGTACTCACTTCTCTTCCCTTGCAACCTTCAATATCTGGCACACTACTAATATCTTCCGCAGTAAAGAATAATGCAAAATACTCATTTAATTCATCTACCATCTCCTTGTTCCCCATTATTTTTTCTCCAGTCTCATTTTCTAGTGGGCCTATATCCACTCTTATCTTTCTTTTATTTTTACATATCTGATAAAGCTTTTACTATCCACTTTGATGTTGTTTGCTAGCTCGCTTTTATATTTCATTTTTTCCCTCCTAATGATTCTTTTATTTGCTCTCTGTAGGGTTTTAAAAGCTTCCCAGTCCTCTGTCTTCCCAATAAGTTTTGCTTTGTTGTAAAATCTTTTGATTTGACATTAGCTTTGACATCCCTTGTTAGCCACAGTTGTACTATTTTGCCAATTGAGTATTTCTTTGTTTTTGGAATACATCTATCCTGCACCTTCCTCATTTTCCCCAGAAACTCATGCCACTGCTACTCTGCTGTCATCCCTGCCAGCATCTCCTTCCAATTTATTTTGGCCAGCTCCTCTCTCATACCACTGTAATTTCCTTTACTTCATTGAAATACTGCTATGTCAGACTTTACTTTCTCCCTATCAAATTGAACTCAATCATATTGAGATCATTGGTTCCCAAGGGTTCTTTTACCTTAAACTCTCTAATCACTTCTGGTTCATTACATAGCACCCAATCCAGTATAGCTGATCCCCTAGTAGTCTTATAGGCGTTCAACAAACTCACTCTCGAGATTCATTACCAACCTGATTTTCTGCAATCGACTTGCATGTTGAAATCTCCCATGACTATCATAACATTACCCTTTTGACACACCTTTTCTATTTCCTGTTGCAACCCATGGGCCAGGTCCCAGCTACTGTCAGGAGGCTCCACCAGCATCCTTTCACCCTTGCAGAACCCACAAGGATTCAACATCTTCTGATCCTATGTCACATACTTCTACTGATCTCACGCCATACTTGACCAGCAGAGCTACACCACCCTCTCTGCTGACCTTTCCATCTCTCGAATGCAACGTAGGGATACGCTACATTTATGCACAAATGCCAAACCCAATCATAACTATAAAGTCTTGGTCTAAATTTTGTCATGCCATTTTTAAAGGTACCAGTGCAGTAAACCGCACAATCAAATGCTTCATTCGCAATATTCATTGGAAAGCGACATTCATATCTGGAAACTTTTCCAAGTCAAAACCCTGTAATCAGTCAGGTCACAAACCAGAGGAGTTGCTTGACATGTTTGTGGCCCTGTATTGATAGTCTTAAATGTTGGATGTTCATACATAGCCTCTCAAAATTGAAGATACAAATATATTGAATGGGTACATATAGCATAAGCCACCAGCACTATGCATGCACAAAGTAGCCTAACTTCATTAAATGAGAGTATCCATTTCAATCTAAATGTGTTCATCTTCTCTCACATTAGAAATGAATAACACATGTAGAGAGTAAATTACAGGACCAGAAGTCAAATTAAATGTGTTGTCAAACCTTTGGTTAGTATTGTAGCTTGTATGCCGTTCTAAAATAGATATTAATTTTTTCAAGTAGCTAATTGATGAAATCAGAGGCTTTAATGAGTCAAAGCTGGCAATGTTTAACAACTGGTGTTGTTACCTGCATTTTCATTGAAGTTGTCATGCAGTGAAGATCACCTCCACCACCTGAAAATATATATCATTGACAGCAATTTCTGGAAATACCTGGCCTATGACTGTTCAAAGGAGGAAGTTTTAGGATAGTGTCGAGAACCCTTGAGTTCACACATCAGGGGAGCGCAGAAAACCCTGTATAAATGACAGTAAAAACAAACTATAATGCACCAACTGCCCCATTGATGACAAAATCTTCAGGCCCCCTCAATGCCCTCATCAATCACCTGAGAACCCACAGAGTAGGAAAGACAGAATGTGGTTCACACTCCCAAGGGGTGGCCAAGGGAGAAGGGAAGCAGCTGAAGTTCTGGTTCAAGGATCCGAAGACACAGATTTGAATTGCACCGTGACAGCTGGGGAATTTAAAATCAAGTAGTCAAATAAATCAAAAAGTTGAAATAAATAGCTGGCCTAGGTATCAGTAGTCATGAAACTACTGGATTGTTGTAAAACCCGAACTGGTCCATTGATGATCTTCAGGAAGAGAACTCTTCAGTCCTGATCTGGTCTAACCAATATGTAACACCAGACCGAGCAATGCAGTCTGCTCTTAACTGCCTCCTCAGTTCAAGGGTAAATAGGGATGGAAACTAAATGAATAATTCTTTAAAAATTATTAGTAGAGAACAAGCAAGAGCTTGAGAGGGTTGTTTGTAAAGTCACACAACATGTGTCGGACAGCAAATCTCCCACACAGCAGCATGCTTGGTAATGACAGCTGGGATCCAACCATCAACAGTTGGATTTAACAGGGAAGAATTCACAGAGCTATGCATTCATGAACGCAATGCTGAATGTAATAGAAACAGGGCATCTTTGTCTCATTTCTGTACTTACCCTGAAATAAAACTGAAGTCTAGGGAAGGAGGGAGGGGAGTGACATTGGGTTAAATTACTTCTTCAGAGGAGACTGAACAGAACATTGACATCTTACCAAGGTCTTTCACTCCTCTTATCTACACAGTTTCCACTAGATGGTGCTAATATAGCATTCACTAAATTGAGTACCGGTATTTTCGTCTCCAATCTCAGTTTAACTCTGAGCGAATTAAGCACTTAATATTCGTTAAGTATTGACCTGCAGCTTGCACACTTTGCGCTTGTGTTGGTGACAATATCACTTGCAGAGGGGTAGTAGAAATGTTTTTATTGTTCCTTTCACACCTTGTGGCACATTAGGTGGCAACCTTTCTGTTCCTTTAGCATTTTTTCTGTTTTTTTAAAAATGAGGCCAATTTGCTAGCTCGACACTCAACCCAGCTCAGCTAGAAAGCGTGCAAGGAGCCGGCCGGATTTGAACCTGGGACCACTCACCTCGAATTCCGGTGCAGATGCCTCTACACCAAGTTGGCTTATTGTAGAAATGTGGGCTACTCTAATGTTTAAATTCCTCACATTATTAAGAAGTGAGGATTTTATGGATGTATGTACCTGCAGAAAGGCATAGAAGTTGGGTTTTTTCCCTGATACACTCAGGCTGTATACAATTTCTCATTAATTTTTTGTCAAAACAATGCATGGCTAATACTGGGTTTCTGAGCTTAGTAGGTCAAGATTCTCCTGCATCTATGCAAAAAGAAACACTTTTAGTGTTTCAAGTCAGTTTTGGGAGATACCAACGGCCAGGGTTGAGCTATCAAAATCATCCACCCTATTCAGAACACAAGAAATAGAAACAGGAGTAAGCCACTCTTCTTGAGCCCACTGTGACATTCAATAACTGTACCACCTCTGCTCCATTTTCCCACCAGAACCACTGAGTCCACAACAGTCCAAATATCTAATGTTTTCAGTCTTTAATGTTCTTTATAATGGCGGCGAGGTGGAGATATATCGTTACCAAAGGAGGTGTAAAACACTCCTTCCCTCCACTAGCCTGCAGGTCACCCTTGGCCAAGGTGTAGCACCTGCTTTGCCCCAGATCAGGGTCACGTGAAGCCATGGGAGCAGGTGGTGGATGGTCGCAAGAGCAGCTGGTGCACATCATAAGTCCTGGGTTTGCGACAAATAACGCCAGGCAGATAGTCTCTGACGACAATAGACAGTAGGTGCAGGAGTAGGCCTTTCGGCCCTTCTAGCCAGCACCACCATTCACTGTGATCATGGCTGATCATACACAATCAGTACCCCGTTCCTGCCCTCTCCCCATATCCCTTGACCCCGCTATCTATAAGAGCTCTAGCTAACTCTCTCTTGAAAGCATCCAGAGACTTGGCCTCCACTGCCTTCTGGGGCAGAGCATTCCACATATCCACCACTCTCTGGGTGAAAAAGTTTTTTCACATCTCTGTTCTAAATGGCCTACCCCTTATTCTTAAACTGTGGCCTCTAGTTCTGGACTCACCCATCAGCGGGAACATGCTTCCTGCCTCCAGCGTGTCCAATCCCTTAATAATCTTAAATGTTTCAATGTGTTGATGAGTGTTGATAATAGCTGGAGTCACCCATCTTGTAAAGGCACTGCCCAGAAGAAAGCAATAGCAAACCATTTCTGTAGAAAAATTTGCTAAGAACAAACATGGCCAAAGAAAGACCATGATTGTCCATTTTATAGAGCATGGCACAGGATGGACAAACAAATAGAGACAGATTTATTCTCCTTCTCTTGCTTTTCTTCTGCCATGGAGCAGTAGGTGCATACCAAATGGCAACGTGGCCTGTGACAACACACCTACAATTGAAGAGAACCGATTTCTCAATACAGCCTCTAGCATAACACCATTATCCTAGCAATACACCATTGAAGCAGTTTAGAGTGCACAGAAGTTATAGGTGTGCTTCACGCTCGTTCTTACCAGACTCAACGATCATTCCTGTTACCGACTCCAGATGCAACCTTCGGCAGCACCCGAGTGAAGTGAAGCCCCAGGTGCAATGAAGCCCACTATGTAGTGGAATTTTGAGAGGGGTTATTTATTAGATCAACCTTGTCAAGAGCACCAGCTAGTTAATAAAACATAACTTTAGTTGCAAGTACTGAGAATTTTAATGAGCACTTGTTCAAAAGCAGCAGTGTTAAATGGTTATAATTGGGAATTTATGAAGAATAACGAACAGCAGAAGTGGCCACTCTTGGGTTAACTTGGATTCATCTCCCTCAGAGTGTTAAAAAGCAGCTGTGCTCTGGAATGGGATTAGAACGTATGTCTGAAACTGACATTACATTATGGGAAAAGCAAACGACCACAAATTTTCAGGGTTATTGAAATGATCCGGAAATAGTGACATTTCATGTCATTTTCCCCAAAGTGCATTATCAGATATGTCATTAAAATTAAAAAGCTGTTGATGCTGCAAATCTGCAATAAAGCCAAAAATGCTGAGAACTCTGAGGGTCAGGCATATTACTGCAGAAAACAATGCAGTCAGTTTCAGATCCACAACCTTCATTATAGCTGAGAGTTAAATGTTTCTCTTTCCACTGACACTGTCTGATCTTCAGAGAGTTTTCAATATTTTCTGCTTTTATTTCAAACAGGTTCATATTTCTAAGTCCATAATTACTAAGTGTCCTATCTGTCATTTACTTAACAGTTCTGGTTAAGATGGCACCAAACTGTGCTCTCCATTAATGTCGTAGCTCAGACTGCTCTCTTTTAGGTTCATATGGATGGTTTTGTGGACAGAGAATAGATCTAAGGGTCAGGTGAGGGTTTAAGGACACTGATGTGGGGTAATTAGAGGTCAGCCTGGAGTTAAGGTCTCCGTGTTTGAAGTCCAGTGATGTGAATGTATGTCGAAGGACATCAATGGTCAGATGTCCAGCTAGCAGATCAGACAGAACGAGGGCTGGTGACCCCACCAGGTCAGTGAGCCATCTGTGGGCTCCTGGATCAGAGTTCCATGTGGGCAGGAAGCACAAGAGACAGTCACCCCCTAGGTGCGCATTTCAGCAAGACTGAAGTTTGAAGCCTGGTGTTCGGGGTCCCATCATCGGCAAGCCCAGAGTTCAAGGCCTGGAGTTCGGGGTCCTCATTCATTGTCGTTGGTAAGTCCCGGGGCTGATATTGGAAATTGAAGCCTGAAGGTTGATTGGAAGTCCGGAATTTAAGACCCAATAGTTGAAGTTCTGGGTCTGCGAGTCTGAGAGTTTACAGATCCACAGGGGAAGTGGAAGCTCAATATCTGTGAGTCTACAAGTCTGTTGGAAGCTGGAGACCTGTGGCTACGCTTGCATGTCCTTAAGCTGCACTGGTCATTAACACAAATGACCCATTTCATATCTCTTGATGTACATGTAATAAATAAATCTGAATCCCAATCAGAACTGAATATGTATCAATGTTTAAATTAATAATCCTTCACTCAGCACTTTAGCAGTTACGAGGTAGAAGTGGTAATCAATAATAATAATATCAATAACGACAATGCTAAAGAGTCAAAATGTTCCAGGCTGTTGGTTGGTCTTAAACCTACAATACTTTGGACAGCCAAAGCAAACACAGGCCACATCTGTTGGAATAGATCAACAACCCTTTGCCGAAATCAAGGAGGAGGAAATAGAAGTTTGTAAAACTCCAGGAAGGGTTGGGGGAGAAGGAGAATGCAGTATATCTGATAGGGATAGATGTGATCTGAGCTGCAACATATTTGCAGCATTTTTCTGCTTGTGATTTAGATCTCCATTGTCTGCAGCTTTAAAAAAAATTCATAGGAGGCTGAAGACCACAAGATGGCAATATTAGCTCAGAAAACCTACAGTTTGCCCCCAAATGTGCATTGATAGTTAATTATTAGTAAAGATTGTTTAGTTTGTATTGTATTATAAATTACCTCAAGAAGGTTTAAATATTTCAAAGTCAAGTGAGAATACAGTGATAACATAGAGGGGTTCATGTATTCCATCTGATATTAAAGGATCAAATCCTATTGTTGACTGACAGTAAGGTTAGTATTAGTAATCCCCAATTAGAAATTACAGTTAATGTAGATTTCTGATATGTATTGGATGGCAGTCAACATACCTTCAATCACATCTTTGCACTCTTGAGTGAATCAAGGACAAAAGGACATGGTTTTGGGATAGGGTGCCCAACTTGAAGTTGTTCTTTGACAGCCATTCTAAATGGACAATTGTGAATTGGTAGCCTGCTCAATAATTAGCACTCAATGGCAAACAGGTGCCACATGACTTTTCCATGACCTAATTGAGTTGACCCTGCTGCGTGGAGTTCCGATCACAATTATTACAGATGTTCAATGCAGATTAGGCACTTCAGGAAAATACTATGCAGGTGATTTTAATATATTTGGAAATATAGGTTCTACTCCCAACAAACAGAACTTAAAATATGCTTAAATTTGTTACTTTTACTTATACATTTATGACAGCTACTGAATCATTATATGATTTCCATTTGATATTACTATATTTAAAAAATTCTCATTGGCTTGGCCTGTCATAAATGAAAATGCATTAAATGCATTTGTATAATAAATCTGCCTGTTGCTGGAAGATACCAGCTGCTGTTTTCCATTATAAGACACAGAAACAAGTGTTGAAGTTACATTTTTGTATGTTCCGATTAAGCTTTCCTGGTTTGAATATCCTACTTAAAGCAGAGCCTTCAACTGTTTGCTTTGTATTTATATTTAACTTAAATTCATCATGTTTTCATCCCATAGGTCTAACCTTATTGCCGGATATTAATAATTGCCAATTTATAAAGCATTTTCTGCTTGTGTGTGTTTTTTAATGAGCTATAGATGGAACTTCCCCAGTGGACAGATTTGTTTGCAGTGTCAAGTTCCAAAAGAAATAAAAACTACTTTTATTACCCCGTCACCTATGTCAAAAAAACTGAAAACATTTAGCAAAAATTACTGACTTTAAAACACGACGTTTTATTATTTTGGGAGCACAGCAATCCTCGAATCTATAGAAGATCACATGAGTTGAATTATCAGTCAATACATTTTTTGGCTCAAAGAAGTATTTGTTATTTGTTTACCATATTTTATTTATTAAAAATTAGCAGATAACTAAACTAGAATAAGTGATTGCATCCTGAATATAATACAGAGTTTCACATTACAGAAACAGGGTATTTAGCCCAGAGATCCTCACAATACGTGTCTTCTTTCACTTTATTTTACTCTACGCTATTGTAAGATCCATTATTTACATTTTTGTACTTAAATGTTTCCTAGGTGTTGCTGTCCTAGTGGTTGAACAGAACTGTAGTTTTCAGAGTATTTCTATGTTCAGTGAGAGACCACAAAAAGGATATTTTTATAATTTATTTACATGATAACTTATGCATATGTTTTATCAATGAAATCATTCTGGTGCTATCTGCAAATACAGAGTTGGTCAATGTGGAGAATTTAAGGAAGAGGCCTCACCCAAGTCCACTCCAGGCAGCTAAATACCAGTAGAATCACTTCATTAACGATTCGGCACATGTATCATAAATGATGTTTATACAATTATGATACAAAAAGCACAAAATCCATAGAAAAGATGATCAGAGGAATCATTTTAAATGATCTCTTAAACTCTGGAGCCCACTGATCAACTGGATGTTTTTCTGGTTAAGGTTTCTCCTCATCATTTTGATTAATGCATTATACGCAGCTGTAGATAATCCCCTGATCAGGCTGTGAACATGTTATGTCAATAGCACAGAAGCTCATAAATTAATGATATATTTAGTAGTCTGAAATTGTTTGAGTGGCTCAAAGATGGCATTTCAGAATTTGTTCATTACAATGTCCATCGTGGCTTCCAAAGATGCTGGGAAAGTATAGCCGAATACCGCGGTGCCTTTCCAAATCAGAATCAGGTTTATTATCAATGTCCTGTATGACATGAAGTTTGTTGTTTTGTGGCAGTACAGCACAAAAACATAAAATTACTATGAATTGAAAATAAAGAGTGCAAATAAATGGAATAATGAGGTAGTACTCATGGATTCATGGACTGTTCAGAAGTCTAGTGGTAGAGGGGAAGAAGCTGTTCCTGAATCATTGAGTGTGGGCCTTAAGGCTCGTGTATCTCATCCGTAACAGTAGTAATGAGAAGAAGGCATGCTCAGATGGTGGTGCTTTCCTGAGACATTGCCTCTTCAGTGGTGGGGAACGGTGAGACTGTGGTGGAGCTGGCTGAGTCTACAATTCTCTGCAGCCTCCTGTGCATTGGAGTTTCATACCAGGCTGTGACATGACCAGTCAGAATACTCTCCACTGTACATTTATAGAAAGCTGTAAGAGTCGTTAATGACATACCAAATCTGCTGGCTTGCTCATTCATCAACACAATAATGTGTTGGGCCCAGGATAAACCCTCTGAGATGCAGACACTCAGTAAGTTAAATCTGCTCACTCTTCCCGCTGACGCTGCTGACGGGTGCATGTTCTCGAACTTCCCCTACTTGACCCCCACAAACAGTTCCCTGATCTTTCTGATACAGAGTGAGAGGTTGTTGTTGTGACACCATTCAACTAGCTGACCTATCTCACTCGTGTATGTATGCCTCCTCATCACCACTCGTAGTCTACTGAGGAAGAAGCCAAGGATCCAGTTGCAGAGTCCTAAGATACATATTGAGGGGATGATGGTATTGAATGTCAAATAGTAATTAACAAACAGCAGCCTGATATATCTTTAGCTGTTGTCTACATTCTACAAAGCAAGGAGAGACAGAGAGATATCATTCACCGTAGACCTTTGTGGCAGTAGGCAAATTACAGCAGATCATGGTTCTTGCTCAGGCAGGAGTTAATGCTGGCCATAAACAACCTGTCAAGGCATCTCATTACGGTAAATGTGAGTGCTGCCAGGTAATAGTTATTGGGGTTGCTCACCTTGTTCTCCTTGGGCACCGCAGTGGTGCCTGCCCTTTTGTAGCAAGTGGGACCCTCAGACCTTCAACAGTGACAGGTTGAAAGTGTTCTTGAACACTCTGTTCAGTTGATCACCACAGGTTTTCAGTTCAGCCAAATACACTGTTGAGGTCTGATGCATTGTTGAGGATTCACCCTCTTGAAGAACTTTCTGACATTGATCTCTAAGACAGAGATAAGAGTCACCAGATGCTATAGGGGTTTGTGCAGGTGTAGTGTTATTCTCCCTTCCAAAGGCCTATAGTTCATTTATGTGAAGTTAGTCCACTAAGAAATTCCAAGTTCCAGCCATTCTACCCAAACCAAAGTTTTTCATCAGATCATTCCATTCTTGGTGACTGTATTTGCACTGATATTTCTATTTTGATATTCTACCATTCTATAGTACTACAGATTGCTGTGCTTTACACATTGGCGAGTAGTTTAAAGTTGTGATTGCAACTTTACTTTTATGTTTACTCCTTTTGGTTGCCTTGGCAAAAGACAACATAGCTCAACATCCCTGAGGCTATTAAGTGTTGCCAAGATCAGAACCTATCTTCATATGAGGGGTGATGTGGCAGTACGGATTCTTGCAACTTGGAAATTAAATAGTGCAATATGACTCATCAACAAATAATTTGACAATTTAGACCAAAACTTGTGAATTTCTTAATGTCCTGTTATCTCTGCCTTTTCCCTGCTTTAACTTTATTGGGGTGGGGGAGGGGAAGAAAACTTTGTTTCTTCACTCATTGAAGACAATTTTTTTATCTTCACAACCTTTGAACACAGAGTAGGTTCAATTTTGGGGTAATTATTTAATTATACATTTTTTGAGATTTGGGTGCTGATGGATAGGCTAACAGCTTCATCCTTCCCTAAATGTCTTTGCCAATACAGGATCAATCACACCAGTGTGTCTGGAATCACAAGTAGGCCAGAACACACAAGAGAGCAGAGCTTCCCCCCAAAAAACTGGTAGTGAACCACAGAGCTTGCTTTCTAACAATAGTTCTGTGCTCATCATAACTTTTATTTTTTTTAAACTTGCACGTCTGATTCATTATTTGTACCCCTGTTGCACTATCATCACTCACCTTAGTACTGGAATTCCCTCATCAGACCTCTTCATATATCCTTAAAACTCTATATTTAGTTTTCTCCCCTAAAGGTGAGTGATATAATATTTCTCTAAATCATCTATGCTTCAGAATGTGCAATCTGTCCCTCATCCAAAACTGTTGCCTTAATCAATAACCCATTGGTGGAATGCAAAAACATAGTGGCCTTCTGAAGCAGGAAAAGCAGATAAGTGACTTAAATCTATTTGGTTACCATGAGGATGTGTGAATTTGTTGATTATGAATGGATCTAGCCAACTTGTTATCTTGTTGATGAGAAGTGTGCTGAAACAGTGATAAATCATGTATACTTCACTATAAAACTGGGGAACAACACTTACTTTAAATAATTTTACATTTATTGCAAACCCATCCTTAGTTCAGGAATGTATACATTTCAAAACAAATTAAAATTATAATCTATTATACAGTAAAACCATTTACATTATTGATAATATCTTAAATATACACATTAAAACTAGTGCAGCAACAGATCACATCATACAGATTTCTTTACATATGCACAGCTGAAATGAGACAACCATTAAAATCTGGAATGCAATGGAGACAAACAATTAATTTATGCACATCTGGGATTTCTAGCACATATAAGCTAGTTGGAAATTATAAGACAAGACTCCGTATTTAGGGCATTTTGGTCCTAGAAACAAAATTTACAATTCTATCTATAGCAGCAATGATTCAAGCTTATTGTAGTGAACCATTTCAGATTCTGTATGTGTGTGCATGTTTGTATTTGTATGCATATATGTGCCTGTGTGCTCACACACGTCTGCATACATGTTCACGTGTGAGCATATGTGTATGTTCATGCATGTCCTTGTGTGCTTGTACATGTGTTTTTTGTCCGTGTGTATTTTGGAGGGGGAGGGAAATTAAATTAGAGGGATATTATCTACAGTTCATCTCATCTTTCTAGTCCTTGCTGTGTCCATCAGAGTTACTGAAGCCAAATTTTAAACCAAAGAACAAGTATTAGGTTCAATGGCTGTTACAAAACCATACTTTCACCAGTGTTCACCTCTCCACTTGTTGTGGCACAGCAGTTGAACATGACACTCCAATTCCTACAACCTTGCTTACTGCGAAAGGCACATATAGCTGAAGCAACAGTCTTCAGACAACCATCATCCTTATTCAAGTCAGGTTGAAATAAAAATTCTTGAAATAATGGGATGACAGCAAGTTCTTATTCTGCCCCTTTGATTGATGAACTTTCTTCCCGTGTGCAGCAACACAGTACTGCCACAACTTTCTCCCAGACACAGAGTAGCAAGTATTCCTTGAAGACTTCAGCACCATCTCCGAAATGGAAGTGAAGGCCAGGCAGCTGCCAATGAGATGTATAATTTTCCTTCCAGTTAAGTCTCATTTCTTGGTAAATCCAAACAAGATCTCAGCTGATGTAAACCACCATCAGACAAGTCACTACAGGAAGGAGTCCATGGGTGGAGCATAGGAAAATCCAAGAAAAGCTTCCGATGCTTCCTTCGCGCTGGCAGTTATCAGGGCAGCATCAGGAGACCGGCCAATTGAGTTCGGAACTGGCTCCTCAGTGAACTCCGGGTCAAAGTGCTGCAGGTCAGAAGGTCCACTCTGGAATTATAATTAACAATAAAAAGAATTACAATCCTAGAAGTTATTCTTGAAGTGGTTCCCCAATTTAAAATGAAAGTTACAAATATGAACAGATTTGTGTAAGTCACACAGAACTATTACTGTGAAGCTATTCAGTGAGCATCTAGCAACTTACCACATTTGGGTTAAATGGAGGCATCAATTTCTTGGCATTTAAGTCAGTCCAGTTTATTGGAGAAAAGAAGATGTGTGCCTTAATATCCAACTGTTGAAAAAGCAGAATACAGTCAAGCAAATGGACCTTCAATGGAAGTTTAATTTGACTAAAGTTATTTAGTTCTGTGGCGAGGTTTTTAAAATGCAGGAGCACAAATGGTCATGTTTAAAATATGCTGCTAATTGAAAAGTTTTAATGAAATTTTCTAGTATAATTTGCTATGATTTAGGACAGGCATGATTAGAATAAAGGGAATAAGAGCCTCAATATAAAATAAGCTATACACAAATAACCTTATTAATGTCAACAAAGAGCCTCCCCATAGTTCCAAAAGCCAATAGGAAAACAATTTGATCAAAAGCAATAACCATTTACTTACAAAGTCCTCCTTTGCACCCATCCGCTTTGTTCTGTCCTTTTGCAGCAAACCCTCCAGCAAATCCCTGGCAGCATTGGAGATGTTTGGTTTCAACAGTAGTGGTTTGTTCAGAATATTGTCATACATTTCCGCCGTGTTCCTGCTGTAGAATGGAGGCTGCATCAAAACACAAGGCAAAAATTATTTATTTACAATTATCCAAAATGGTTAAATGAAAGGATCATCATTATTTTTGGTTAATATTGCTTTTATGGAACTTACCAATCCATATAACATCTCATAGAGAACTGCGCCCAAGCACCACCAGTCAACTGTTCTGTCATAGGGCTGCTTGTGTAAAACTTCAGGAGCCAGGTACTGTCAGATAATAAAGGAAAAAGCAATTTGAAATTATTTGTTTTCATAATGAGAAGCGAACACATCTAATACTGTAAAGACTGAGGAATCTTCTCTAATTATTTGATAGTTTCATAATCTGTTTAAATGTTATCTCTTTAGGAGAACTGATTCTGTATTTCTTCCTAATTCTATCTGTCCTCTGCTACATGATACCAACAGAAACAAATACAGTTGTGTGTGTGTGAGTGAGTGTGCACACAGCTGCTAAGGCTGGATCAGATCTTTCCTGGCAACTGGGGAAGATCTGCATTTGGCAGCAGTAGGAAAACCACAATATAAACGAAGGCTGGCTGAGCACTGATCTTGAACACAACTGGAAAACAGCGATACTGCAGCCTGAGGAAGGGTTAAACTTGCACCTCTATGACCCCATTGACAACAATGTCATCTCATTCATCTCTCGGCACCCTTCTCCCCTCCCTGAGACAGCAATGCTGACGGGCAGCCCTGGAAACTGGTTACATCTAAACAAGAGTTGGGATAGCAAAGAGTATGAAGAGTATCTATAAAAAAATGCCTTATGTTACACTTACCTCAGGGGTGCCACAGAAAGTGCACGTTGTGTCATTTGATTCAATGTTCTCTTTGCATAGTCCAAAGTCAGTTAACACAATATGGCCCTGGCGGTCAAGTAAGATATTCTCAGGCTTCAAATCTCTACAAGGTAAAAACAAGAAAAAGAGTTGCTTACAATCCATTCAGATCAACATCCCATGAAACATCCTGTAGTTTAGTGACTTGAATAACATCTTTGTTTAAAATATGGAGCAAAGCTCTGCTGGTTAAATGATGCTCCATCTCAAGATTAAACTAGCAGGCCAGCTATCCTAATGCAAGTCTTTACCAACCTGTAAACAATGTTGAGGGAGTGGAGGTACCCCAGAGCACTGGCAATCTCAGCAGCGTAAAATCTGGCTCGTGGTTCCAGGAAGCAGCGTTCACGTTGCAGGTGATAAAACAACTGCAAAAAGAAAGAATGTGGATGAAAGTACAATCCAGCCGCTCTTCCAGTAAGTGTTATTGCACACCCCGCCCATCTACTAATTTTACATTTCTCAGCCAATAGGTGAAATGATGGAGCAGAATCGAAGGGCCGAAAGGCCTAATTCATCTAATTGGAGTTACTAGTCCCTCAGTCTGTCCTTCCAATCCCGTTATAAATCTCCCACCCTCCCCTTGCTCTACCTTGGAGGTGGAGATGGCTAGTACTTGGAACAGGAAATCCCGCCTTGCCGCTTACCTCGCCTCCGTTGATGTAGTCCAGGACAAAGTAGAGCTTATCAGCTGTCTGAAAGGAGTAGTGGAGTCCGACCAAGAAAGGGTGTTGCACATTCTTCAGCAGGACATTACGCTCGGACATGATGTGCTTTTCCTGAAATAGACCACCACCACAAAAAGAAATGTGAGTGCCAATCTCAAAAGAATCAATGGGCATAAACATTCCTTCTTGTCCAGCGAAGCGGGAATTGTGCGCCCAATTTTGTGCATCACGTCCCCTTTGAAGACCCACTCAGCAGCAAGCGGTAACAGTAGGCCCAATGAGAAACAGTGCAATTACCTCCTTCTTCTTCAGGATGGCCTTTTTCTGCAAGACTTTCACTGCGTAAAACTGGTCGTCATATTTGTGTTTGGCGAGCAGGACCTGTGGAAGGGGAAAACCAGAGCTTGAGATTTTTTTCCACGCTTTCCAAAGAGATTTTTTTCAAAGGAAGTTTTAATGTCTGTAATCTGATTTCAGAGCAGAAAGGCGGGATACAAACCTTTCCGAAGCTTCCTTTGCCGATGACTTTGAGAAAGTTGAAGTCATTTGGTTTGGCTCTGCTGGGCAGGAAAATAAATCGTCAGGAAAGGCTAAAGTTCCACGGCAAACAGCAGTGATGAATGAATAAATACACTGATACTTACTGAGGGTTAGAGGAGGGCCCCAGGTTGATCCGCTCTGTAGTTGGGCTGGGCTATGGGAGAAATCAGATCACGGGAAAAGTTAAACATTGCTGGAAGGACGAGCCACAAATGACAAATACAAATCGAGTTCATTGCTATCGGTTACACTCACCGGAGGAGACGGTCTGGTTACATTCTTTTCAGCTTCCTTCGGACTAGCGTGCAACATGGCTGGGACTTCCGAGCTGTTCAAAGACACAATTTATCAAATCGTTAGGAACTGGCCCCGAGGCCGCCAGCCGTCTTCAGAACCTGCCCGCAAACGCCAAGCTCTTGAGCAAATCAGTTTCTGGGATTTCAGTGAGAACAAAGCCTTGTTTCAACCCGGGGAGATTAGCTGGAGATGTCTCAGTGCAAGACAGGCGCACTATTGTCCGAAGCCCAGGTGCGGAGATCTAACTGGGGAACGGGTTTGACCAAACCCGGGCCAAACATACCCTCACTGCAACCGCCACCATTGCCATTACAAACACCTCAGATCAGCTCCCCGTTAGCGCACATAGTACCCGACATCCTGCCAACGAGGGGTCGGTGAAAGGAAGGCGAAAGTTACTTACTGTTTACAAGTGTAGGATTGAGAGGCAGCGAGCTTCTGGATGAGATCGTTCAGTCCCATTCGCTTCTGCTTCATGAAAGCTGCAAATAAAATCAAAATACTTAGACTAACAGGAACAGGGTTCATTTAGAAAGTTACAAAAATGAGCAGACGTCTAACTTTCTGCAGCTTCCTTTTGAGATTAAATGGTAATTAATTAAATTAGCTGTCTACAGAGTGAATTTAGAAACTCGTCCTGGTAATCTTAAACACACTGCAACTTCATTTTTTAAAATGATATTATACATAAAAGAGCCAGTAAACTGGTGGTTTGAAAGCCAACATTACCGGTAAGAATCGCGACCATCCCTCTCATTTTGGAGTACGTCAGAAGAGATGCCGAGGAGTTGGATTTAACAGTCATGGCTAAAAGATTACCACTTTATTTGGGATTGGAAGACTGGGTTTGGTTTCTCTGCACTGTCTTTGTACGATCCTTTCACAGTGTATGCACGTGAGAGAGATTGGCGACTGACTGAGCTTTCTGGAAGACACACGTGTATATATATGCCGGCAGGAGAGTTGGTTGGGGGCGTTGGTATGTGAGCAATGTAACAGTACTAGGCGGTCCCGGCCGCTCTGACTCAACCTGTCAATAACTCTCGCCCTCCGCTTCCTCCCTGAACTCGGCGTCACAATTCAAACAGCCGCCAGCAGATGCATATCATCGATCCGTGACCGGCTCCCAGGAGCACCTCCCTGCTCCGCACCCCCACCTGTTCATCTCCCTGCACCTCCGTGCAAACACAACTCACAGACCTCTGGTGAGAAGTGCCCGAGCAGCTTTGTACAATGAGGGCAAACGCGTATTTGTGCCAACTGTTCACTGGCACCGTTCCTTAGAGAAACAAATTCTGGAAACATCATTTAGGCATTTCATTTTCAGCAGATTTAAGCATAAACTTGGCAAGATGCGTCATGGCACAGGCAGTAACGATGGAAGAATGTTATTTCGCAAGAGGAAAAGGTGTCTCATCACAAATCGGAGTGATTTTCCTAAATCAAGCAAAAAAGTATGCCTAATTATAACCACACGTCTCCTCCCACGACCTGTCCGACCGAGTTCGAATCAGTCTACAGGTTCAGATTATCATTTTCCGACCGCACTGGCCCCGGATCGGGGGGGGGGGGGGCGTTCAATGCCAGTCCCACTGCAAGAAGCCTCGACCTTCGTGTATACAATACTGCTCCCACTCTCGCAGTCTGGAGATGTGTCTGAGTAGCGATAGGTATCAGAATAAATTCACCCCCGGAATAATCTGTACATTAAGCACCGTCGCAGGTATACCAGTGATAGAAAGATGATGATCTTAACTCAATGCTTCACTAACAGGGAGTTAGGAAATTCCCATTCTCCATTCTTCTCGAATGTTGGTAACGAAGCGAATATACATCTCTTAAATGAGATGTATATTAGCTTATTAGGTAGAGTAAATATGAATAAGCCAACAATTCAGTATATGAACAATTTGCATCTCTCTCTCTCACACACACACACAATCAATACACCTTGAAAAATCAATTTCCTTCTACAACATTTACTACGACTGTTGACATTCCGGACCCTTGAATAGATGTCACTGGCTTCCAGAATCCGGCCGAATTACAAGCAGGTCTGTGCCAGTAAACCATAAACCCAGATCAGACCGGAGAACACCGGCCATTCGAAGACAGGGCTCTGTGAGTTTGCTCAGCGAGCCCAACTCCTTCACCAATTGCCAGGGTCGCCTCTCACGTTAACAGCAAAGTTACAAGTCAATGCACCCTCAGCAGCGAAAAATATCTAACCTGTAAATGAAGTATTTTCTGTCAAATTTTTCATGTTCGTCTCCACTCGTGGACAGCCCTTACCTGATCCACTAAGAACTGACGGAGAACCCGAGGGCGGTGTGTTCTTCAATATATAGTCTAAGTGCCTTCAATTAAATTTTAATGGATATAGATAACTTATCACTGTGCGTCGCCTATAAATTCCACAACGTAAGGAGTATGTTTGCTTTGTCACACAGTTAAAAGCGACACTCCTGCAATACATGTACTTGACCTCGACATGTCAATCACATTTACTATTTAATTTTCACTACATTTTCGAAGTTCCAGTTGGCAGCAATTACTCTAATTTAGAGGGAGAAGAGTGTATTAACGATGGCCGAGGTGCGTTTCAGCGTCACCAGCCAGCGACGAGAAGTTCTGGTGGCGCCTGGGCTCTGTCCTGTTCCGGGACTTCAGGCACCGAAGTAATTGCGTGGAAGGGACTTGTTGAGACTGCTTGCAAGGGACCGGATAGCTCCAGGGCGGAGGAGGCGTCCCCTGCTAATTCCTGGCTTCCACCACAGGCTTCCTCCGAGGAAGACGGTCGGCCGGGAGCTGAGCGAAGTTCACAGTGCTACTTGCGACGTGCAGCATCTTATCCGCTCTGCCTTACCACATTTTTAATACAAACCCATATGGAATTTTCTATAATTAAATGTTACGTATACACACACATCGTTCTCTGTGTCAGAGCAGTCAATCTCCTCTCTTCTTAGTAAAACATATATTAGGCCGCCAAGACCAAGGAATGTCGTGGAAATAGTTTCTGAGTGAAAATACAGAAATGGGAATACGGGCAACATTTCTCTCCAACGAACCATCATTTACCCTTACTCCAGCATGGAATAAGACCTTAACATAAAACGTTTCATCTTATTTTGAACTCGATTTGGTGAATAAATGAATCGTTGACGCAGAGCGGGTCGCAGCCATTCCGCGGCTTCCTCTTTTCTGGGTTTAGCATTCCTCCGGTGCGATATTTAATTCAGTAATGGGGAGTGGAGAAAGGAGTTTTAAGAGGTGCTTTTAACATTCTGATGAGTATTCCCATTTTAGCTTCAACACAGAATCTTGAATATGAGATATTAAATTCTAAATGCTTGAAGATGTATTTATGCAATAAGTGTGACACTAGAAAAGTGGATTCTCCAAGACTGTAGAACGTGTTGTGCTATTGTCCATTGGATACTTTTAGCAATCTTGCCAACAAATGTAATTTTTTTTAAATCGCACTTTAACAGATTGAAATCCCATAAGAGATGTGTCACCCAAGCAGAATTGATTTAATAAACTAAAAGTTTTGGTAGCTTGTCATCCTTTCTCTCAAGATCCTCTAACTTGTATAATTTATTACAATTATAGAGGCCACTTTATTCCATAGGTAGTGGAGTTTACTGTGAACAGATGAAGTCCTTTGGTAATGGGAGACAGATTGTCGTATTGAATTAAATGAAACAAAGCAAATTTGTGTCTATAGCAGAAACCAGCCTCTCCTCTCTGGATTCTGTTTCACTGTCTTGGTAAAGCAGCCAATATAATCAAAGACCATGGACGTTCTGTTTTCTCCCCTGTCCCCTCAGACAGAAGAAAGGAAAGCCTGAAAGCACCCACCACCAGATTCGAGACCGGCTTCTGCCCGGCTGTTAGAAGACGAGTGAATGGTTCCCCAGTATGATAAGATGGACTCTTGACCTCACGATCTACCTCATTAGATCTTGCACTTTATTGTCTACCTGCACTGCACTTTCTCTGTAATTATAACGCTCTATTCTGCATTTGGGGTTTCCATTCTACTACTTCAATACATTGCTGTAATGAGATTATCTGTACGGATGGTTTGCAAAACAAAGTCTCTCACTGTACCTCGATAGAAGTGACAATAATAAAGCAATTATCAATTACCAATACCATGGCTTACATTGCATTGATATTTTGTTTTAAACTACAAGTTACAAAACATATGTGGCTCATTATATTCAAACAATTTTAACTGAAAGGAGGTAAAACGTAATCTCATTTAAATGGTTTCTTCAACAGGACTGAAAGCTTCTGACTGAAATGTGGCAAAGACAAAATAAGACAGCACCAATAGCAGAAGAGCTGTGACTGCGGGATATTTTTCAGAGGTATTGGTTGAGAGATAAATGAGAATCAGGATGCTAATCCATTCTCTCTCTGACCTAATGCTACTAGTCTATCAGAGGCTGATCACATACTGCCCACCCTGTACATGGTCACAATAAGTCGCATCAGGAAAGCTGACAATGTAACCAAAGATGCCTGCCACTGACTTTTCCCCTTTTCTCTTTTCTACCTTCTTGGAGAAAGTACAGGAGCTCAAAAGTCTGGATAAGCAGAATCAAGAAATTCCCACTGCTATCAGACTTCTGAACTAATCATCTCCTTCCCAGTGGTGCTCTCACATCTGTGAACCCTTCACTCTTCCTCTTGCATTACTTCACTTAAGCATTCTCTTTACACTCCTTCATCTGAACTACTGGGCCTTCCATCACTCTATTCTTTTTGAATATATCACTGTATTTGGGCGGCATGGCAACATAGCTGTTAGCACAATGCTTTACTACGCCAGCGATCACCGATCGCGGGTCAATACCCACCACTGTCTGTAACGAGTTTGAATGTTCTCCCAGACTGCATGGGATTCCTCCAGGGGCTCCAGTTTCCTCCCGCTTTCCAAAGGCGTGCAGTTAGGTTTAGGGTTGCTGAGTTGTTGGCATGCTGGAAGCATGCTGATATGATGTACCCAGCACATCATCAGAATGTGTTGCTCATTTACACAAATGACACACTTCACTGTATGTTTTGATGTACATGTGACATATAAAGCTAATCTTTATTGTTGTATTTGTAATTGCCATCTACACAGTTTCCACTGTAAGGAACTCCATTGTACCCTGGTTTATATGACAACAAACTAATCTGAATGTACTAATACCACTCCTAACATCCAAAGAGTGAAGGCCCAGATACCTACCTCCAGACTGACACACACTGCAACTACTCCCTAGGACCACTGTGGTTCTGTCTCTGGACTCGCTACCCCATTAACCTTCCTTTATCTGTGCTTCTCTATGATATTTACCCTCCACGATGGAGTGATTACATACAGGAGGGCCACATACTATCCAGGCTGGAGGAATATCAGGCCATAGGTCACTCTTTCATTTTACATCCACACACCACCACCCCCCAACACTCCTCCTCCTATTTTGCTAGATCCAATGGAGAGTTGGCATGAGTAGAGTTCATTGTGGGTGTTCTTGTTTGCAAAAGTAAATCTTTCAATTCAAAAGATTGAAGATTGGTTTGGAAAGCAGGTGGTAAATACTTTAGATACCTTTGAATGGATTATTACTGACATACCACTCACTGACTTGGAGGAGTCAGGACAGGAACACCCAAGCAGCTCATTTTATAGGGGGAAGTACAGAGGGATGTTAGATCCAGCAGTAGATTTGTGCTGTTGCACATGTAACCGTGTGTCAGAGGTAAGTTTTTCACGCAGAGTGGTGAGTGCGTGGAATGAGCTGTGGGTGACGGTGGTGAAGGCGGATGCAATACAGTCTTTTAAGAGACTCTTGGATAGGTACATGGAGCTTAGAAAAATAGAGGGCTATGAGTAACCCTAGGTAATTTCTAAGGTAAGGACATGTTCGGCACAGCTTTGTGAGCTGAAGGGCTTGTACTGTGCTGTAGGTTTTCTATGTTACCATTGCACAAATGGTGGCTTTCAGGAGTAAAGGAGAGAGCAAACTGAAGTCATTCATAAACCCAAAATTAAAATGACAGCTCAGAATCTATTAATCTTTTGCAGCAGAGTCTGTGCTGTTGGTCTTTTATTTTACATGTTAAATGTGTCATAATGATACCAGCTTGGCAATGATGTGAGGTGACATTGGATAATTGGTGACACTTGCTGTCTACTTATAAAACTGAAATACCCACAGAGAATACAAGGTGGAACAACTTTGAGAACAACTCATGATATTTGCTCAATAATCTCTTCTCTTTGAGCCCTTTCCTACCAAAAGGTTAATCCAATTAGAAACCTTAGATTAATTTCCAAACAATAACAGAATTTATTATTCTACTTAAAATTGGCAAATCATTCATTTTCCACATCAAAACTCATGACCATCTAAACCGTTTCTCAATGATTTCTCCTAATGTAATTAAAAACATATCATTTCCTTTAAAGTCATGTTTTTAATATTTATCCACTAAAAGATGCCTAAACATTTTCTCCAACTTCAGTTCCCTCCCATAACATTCAGAATCAGAATTATGTTTATTATCACCATATGAGGTGAGTCTTGTGTTTTGCAGCATAAAATTATAATACACTACAAAATAAGTAAGTGATGTTCAAAAAATTAAAATTATGAGGTAGTGTTCATGGGTTCAATGACTGTTCAAGAATCTGATGATGGAGGGGAAGAAGCTGAGTGTGGCTATTCAGGCTCCTAAGGTAGTAACAAGAAGAGGGCATGTCCTGGATGGTGAGAGTTCTTAGTGATGGTAGTTGCCTTCTTGCGGCATCACCTCTTGATGATGTCCTCTATGGTGGGGAGGGTTGTGCCTGTAATGGAACTGGCTGAGTTTATACCCACTGAGGCCTCTTGTAGTCCTGTGCATTGGACCAGCCATGCCAGGCTGTGTAGCAACTGGTCAGAATATTCTCTGCTCTACTTCTATAGAAGTTTACAAGTCTTTGGTGACATACCAAATGCTGTCAAATTTCTAACAAAGAAGAGTATTACAGTATTTTGAAACATTTTTATTTGGAATGCAATCATTGTGCCAGTTCCTCAACAACATAAAAATGTTTCCAATAAAAAAATAAGGTCTATCACACATTAACAATACTATCAAACAATAAACTGACTTCCAACAACTTCCTCATCCTTCCCACCCCTTACACAGGAAGCACAATGCCTCCCCTGGGCCTTAAATATCTCAGCACATCCTGGACACTGCATACACCTTTCATGCTATTGTGTACCACTCCAGGTTGAGGCACAGCTGAAAATGTAGAGAAGTGATCAAGTGTGGAGTCTATATTTAACTTGCTCAGTGGCAAGTTGAATACAGATTACATTGCCAGTCAGATCCAAGCAGGTCACAAATTTAGTGGTGTACTGGTGTTCTAGAAATACATTAGCTATGATCAACTGCTCTCTCTGAGGAACCTCCCAAGACTGAAGCGTTTACATCATCTACTGCAGCTGCATACAGATGAGTGATGTAAGTGTGCAGCAGGGAGACTCTGATGTGCTCGTTTTGTTTCAATATGAGGGCTAGTATTTAAAGGCAAGGGTATAATGCTGAGGCTTTATAAGGCACTGGTGAGGCCTCACTTGGAGTATTGTCAGCAGTTTTGGGCCCCTTACTTAAGAAAGGATGTTCTGACATTGAAGAGTGTACATAAGAGAGTCACAAAAATAACTCTGGGATTGCAAAGCTTACATGAGGAGCACTTGATGCCTCTGGGCCTGTACTCACTGGAATTCAGAACAACGAGGGGGGATCTGATTGAAACCTATCGAATGTTGAAAGGTCTCAATAGCATGGATGTGGAGAGGATGTTTCCTATGGTGGGGGAGTCTAAAACCAGAGGACGCAGCATCAGAATAGAGGGGTGTCCTTTTAGAATAGAGATGAGGAGAAATTTCTTTAGCCAGAGAGTAGTGAATTTGTGGAATTTGTTGCCACATATGACTGTGGAGACCAAGTCGTTGGGTGCATTTAAGACAGAGGTTGATAGATTGTTGATTAGTCAGGACAGGAAAGGATGGAAATAGCGACTGAGAGGGAACTGGATCCACCATGATGAAATGGCAGAGCAGACTCGATGGGCCAAATGGCCTAATCTTGCTCCTATATCTTGTGGTCTTATTGAACAAAAGACCTAGCCGGGAACAGAAAATTTGAGGGAGTGCAGGCTCATAACCCCGTCCAGTGTTGATACAACAGGGTGCACCAATGCAGTGCTTTCTGTGTAGAGAAACCCACACACACTGCTACAGCGCTTGCTCAGAAGCTCTACCACCTAAAATACACCTTGAGTTGTATTTACTAACAGGTGGTTATTGATTGGAAGGGTGGTGATTATTGGGGTGTAGCAATGATGTGATTATTGATTGGAAGAGTGGTGATTATTGGGGTGTAGCAATGATGTGGTTATTGATTGGAAGGGTGGTGATTATTGGGGGTGCAGAATGATCATGGAATGGTTTATTATTATTTATTTTATTTAGCCAAAAGGGGTGGAGTCGGCCCTTCTGGGTCTTTGATCCACACTGCTCCAGCGATCCCCATTAACTCTAATGTAATCACAGGACAACTTACTAAGACCAATTAACATGCCCAGTACATCTTTGGACTGTGGGAGGAAACAGGAGCACCTGGGTAAAACCACGCATTCCTGTGACTTACAGACACTCCCAGAGAATGGCGTCAGAATTGAACTCGGTAACGATGGCGAGCACTGGAGACAAGTGTGGTGGGGGATAGATGAAGGACATCACCAGAAAGGTGGGGGAATTAATCAGAGGGATCACTGGAGATTAGCAAAAGACTCTAAAAATTGAGCGGATCAAAGGAGTGTATTGGAGAATAGATGGTGAGGATCACTAGGGATCAGTGGAGACTAGATCAAGGGGTGATTGATATAGGGCAAAACTGGAGATGTTGGGGTAGATGGAGGGGGAAATCACAATCAGTATTGGGAATAGAACAAGGAATCACAAGAGTCAATGGGGGAGAGATCAAGAGGGTCACTGCAGATCATCACAGGGTCTATTGCAGGGGTGTCAAACTCATTTTAGGTCACGGGCCGGATTGAGCAAAATGCAGCTTCATGCGGGCCGGATCAGTCGGACGCGTGCGAACGCAGCTTTCGTTGCCTCCGTTTTTTCAGCCTGCTCTCATGTGTCTCAGTCTCTGCTATAACTGCAAAGTGTTTCACTTTACAAATTCCGTTTCTTATGAAGAAGACTGCCGAATAAACACTAAAAACCCTGAAAACCTGGTACCTGAATAAACTCAGCATTAGCCATATCATACGCCATAGGCGCTTCGATTACTGGGGCCAGCTTTAATAGTAATTAGATATTATCTCGCGGGCCAAAGATAATTCCACTGCGGGCCGGATTTGGCCCGCGGGCCTTGAGTTTGACATATATGGTCTATAGATTAAGGAATCATTGTTGTTCAGTGGGGAGCAGATGATGGAAACACTAGAGGGTGTCTGTGAATAGAGGGGATCACTGGTGTCCATTGGAGGGGGGGCTTGAAATTAGGATGTGTGTGGAGGTGTAATGGATGGAAGTGGGAGAGAGTGAGGACTGGTGTGGAAGTTGGGGGGAAGCTTCATGAAAGTGTGAGGAGTGTAGGTATAAATTCTGGATTAGAGGGGAGCAGTGAAAACAGTTTAGGATTAGTGGGAGCAGGGAGATCAATTTGGGATATGTGAGGGGAACATGGGATTGCTTAGGGATTTGTGAGAGAATCCATTTTAAATTAGCTGGGAGATTTAGAGGAAACAGTGGGACCAGTTTGGGATTAAAGGGGAGAGTGGGATTTTTTGGATGAGGTGGGATAGGACTGAGAATTTGAAGCCGTTTATGGCCTAAAACAAATGGTCACTCTGGTGACAAATGCATCAGTACCAAAGACAGGATTCTTCCATTTTTTAGTTCCATGTCTTATGATCTGGCACCACAATTGTTGACTTTTTTAACTGAGTGTTTAAGTTGTAGGAAAGTTAACATGAAAATGCAAACTGTGATCCAACTCATTGTTCTGCCCTCTTCCCATTCTCAGTCCCAAACTTGTTTTGAGATAACAGGGAAGTTCAAAAGGGAGGCAACAAGCTTTCAGGTAAGTTCCAGTCAGAGACATTTGTGGAAAGGAGTGGCAACAGGGATTAGGGTTATGACCTGTAGAGGCCAACGGAATTACCTGTCCTGATGAAGAGTCTTGACCCAAAATGTTTTCTGTTTATTTCCCTCAATAGATATTGCCTGACTTGCTGAGTTCCTTCAGCATTTTGTGTGAGTTGCACAGGATTTCCAACATCTGCAAAATCTCTTGTGCAAAGGAATGACTGGCATGCTGGTCGACTGCCCTGCTACATTGCCGCTACCCATGACTTTCAGAAAGTTCTGTTGAAATCCGACCCTGAGTTTTTTTTGAAGTATCAGGTAAACAGTGTGACAAGTTCACAGTGTTTTGATACATTTTGTAAACAATATATAAGATTGTTTTCAATCATCTTATATTAAATTATTTCATATTGAAAATAATTCCATTGACCACATGTCCTAATGATATGGGAGAGTGTCAGTGTGCACATGAGATATGGGAAAGAGTCTAACTATATGTAAAGTGTGGGAAAGTGACGTATTCACATGCCGTGAGAAAGAGTCCAGCAAGTCAGCTGGTTGTGGGAAAAAGACTGTCTGACGTGTATGCAGATTACAAAGCATGCTGGTATGTTCTGAACTCTCAGTCTCCAAAAAAAAAGATTATTAGTTAAAACCATCAGCTAAATAAGAAAATATCCCTTGATTTGCTAGAAGTAATTAACCAATGTTCTGCAAAACAGTAATCAGATATTCAAAATAAAGCTCAAAACCTTTTTTTGCTGCATAATACACATAGTGACAACTTTATTAGGTACACCTGCTCATTAATGCAATCATCTAATCAGCCAATCATGTGGCAGCAACTCAATCTATAAAAGCATGTAGACATGGTCAAGCAGTTCAGTGGTTCAGACCAAACATCAGAATGGGGAAGAAATGTGACCTAAGTGACTGTGAACTTGAAATGATTGTTGGTGCTGGATGGGGAGCTTTGAGTATTTAAAACTGCTGATCTCCTGGGGTTTTCCACGCACAACAGTCTTTAGAGTTCATAAAGAATGGTAAACAGTTAAAATATCCAGTGAGCAGCAGTTCTATGGGCAAAAATGCCTTGTTAATGAGAGAGGTCAGAGAAGAATGGACAGACTGGTTCAAGGTGACAGAAAGGTGACAGTAACTCAAATGACTATATGTTACAACACTGGTGTGCAGAAGGGCATCTCTGAATGCACAACATGTCGAACCTTGAAGTAGATGGGCTACAGCAGCAGAAGACAACAAACATACACTCATTGGCCATTTTATTAGGTAATGGAGATATTTAATCATTCAAAACACAATTGTAAATTTCTCCAGACGTTATAGTCCCACTTTCCTATGTCTTCCTCTTTGTTGTGCTTTGATAACTCACTGAAAGTTAACACATGGATCTAGTCTCTATACCCCTTGCTTTAATTATTTCATTGTCGCCCCATTCCCCACATGTAGTAGCTTTCCGATCCCCCACATACATTCCATTTTTCATTCCATACACCCACCCTGATAGAAACAGTGCTTCTGAACTGCAACCCCCCCCCCCCCCCCCACCCCCGTCAGGTTCACAGCAGTAGACCCCGTCCTGCCAGGTACCTGTAACCAACAACCACACTATCACACTTTTGTTTCAATCCACCAGACTCTGAATAAAGAGAAGTCCTAAACGAGTGCTTCCATACCTGACATCAATGTCGCTGAAGCAATAAAGAATACACAGCAGGTCAGAGAGGGTCTGTGCTGAAACAAACGATTTAGGTTTCAGATCAATGACCTTTCATTCAGACCTGGGTGTAAAATGTTGTATAATCCCTAGTTTGGGAAGTCCTCCTCAGCTGTAACCTCCCTTGTTCTGAAGCAGAAGCAAACAGTAAACTATAAGGAAAAGTTGTTGAAGAAAGGACAAGGTAATTGATTTCTGAATTCATGTAGGCTGAGTGTGTAAGGTCATTGTTCAGAACAAATGCTCTTCATCACCATTAAGTACTGACCTCATATTCCAGTGTTATTGCTGCCAAATGTCCCATCCCTGATCTTCCTAACCTCCCTCTTTCCTTGATAGACGTTGTTCATATTTTCAAGCCTCAGATTCCAACTCCTCTAGACCCTAGCAAATCTGACAAATCCCAAAGTGTCCTCCCGGATTACACCCTACCCAAACTGTTCATCCTACATGACGCTTGTGGGAGGTAGACCTTCTTCATGAACTGGTGTTTGCCAGGCAAAACATCAATGGGGCAAAAAGAGAGCCACAGAGATGATAGACTAGGAAGTGACATCGACTTCTCTTTTCCAAACAAGGTCTATGAAGCAACTGGGTCCTTAATGCCAATCATCATTTAATGAAACATCAGGATTTTGTATTCTGATATGGTGGGAATTGCACTCATTCAAACAGTGAGAGGTGCAACAGAAATTGTACCTACTTTATTTGGAGATACATTTTCTATTGGGTAGAGAAACTGCTTGACGGCACTAGCTGCATGTTCGCTTAAATATAATTGGCCTGAATTCCCTTCCCTGTATTTGTATATCCTGGAAATCTAAGGTAAATTTATGCAACTTAATATGTATCAAAGGTTACTTCACAAAACAATGTGAAGGGCAGTTGTAAAAGTAACACAGTTGGCAAGCTGATGTGGGCCATAATGAACACAGTTTCTCTCCATTACCCCTCCTGAACCTTTCTGTTAGGTATTTATTTTTGCCTGCAACCCTATTACTCGCACCAGTGGATTTCCCAGTGTTTGAACAAAGTATGGAAGATCCCAGACAGGTCAGGTGGCATGAGAAATACAGGGAGCCTGCTGGTACCCACATGACTTCAATCTGAATAACAGAAGTGAGCACATGCCTTGCTTTGACAGACAGTGCAAGAGGAGACTTCACTTCTTGAAAGAAGAAGGCACAACAAACGTAACACCCTCAAATGGGATACATGCTGCCAAGCTAACCACGATATTGAAAGTTTGTTGGCACGCGATTGTTAGTTGACTTTGTTATGGCAATACTATGCATGGAAAGGAAAACCAGAGTGATCACAGACCAGCACTGCCTGATTAGACACACCTACCATAAAGCACACCCACCTGTATTTAGGAAAAGCCAAGAGAGTCTGTTTCCTGATGTTACAAGCCAGCAATGAAACAATGATGACAAGGAACCCTGCAGCCACATGCACCAAATGGGACATTATTAAAGAATTACCTGAAGTCTGACTCCACCTCCTCCACTGTTCCACTGCTAACATTTCTGGGTGATGCAGTGCAATTACACACATAACTATCCTCACAACCTACACTTCAGTGATAAAACAGATCTGCTTGCAGACCCGCGCCTGTGCTTTGTGCCTTACGTTTTGAGTGCCTCATCTCCCAGGTCTTTTAGCCTTAACATCAGTTCTAAAAGGTAGTTTTCAAATCTCTTTCAAGTCCTTAAAAGTTTTTTTTCCTGTATATTCTGTAAAATCCTTAACTATCTCTAGTCTTTAAAATTTCTAACTCTTCTAGAAAGGCCAAGAATTCCAACCCCCAACTCGTATTTATTATTAATGGAGATGCAGTGTGGAATAGGCCCTACCAACCCTTTGAGCCATATTACCCAGCAACCCCTTAACCTAGTCATGGGGCAATTTACAATGACCAATTAACCAAGTCATGTCTTTGGACTGTGGGAAGAAACGGGACCGCTTGAAGAAAACCTATGCAATCCACAGGGGGGATGGATGGACTCCTTACAGATGACATTGGAACTGACCTCTGAACTCCGATGCCAAAATGTGTAATAGTGTCTCTCTAACCACTACGTTACCATCACTTTAATCTTCTATCTCATTCACATCCTGATCCCTGTAACCCTGGCCCTCTATCATATCGGATACTTGTTTGCAATTGTGAAAACCATAAAGTACCATGTCCTATCTTATTAACTTAAGCCTGTAACAACACTTCCATCTTTGGACTAGGCACATTAAAATATATGGACTCATGAATAATTTCAATAATTTCGAACAATGATTCTGCTATTCACATTTGCATTTCCTCTAGAAATTATTTTTGATGTCCGTGAATTACTTTCTTCATTAGATCCTTGATTTGCCCAGTTATCATCTACATTAATGTACACCACCAATCCTTTGGCCAATCAGTCTCTGCCATCTCTCAGCCTATGACTGGCCTTCCCTTTCATTCTCTCTGCTTCTAAATTACCTCCAACTATTTCCCATTCTGATACTAGGTCATTGACCTGCAGCATCGCTTTATTCCTCCAAACATGTTTTCTAACAAATCAAATATTTATTATTTTCATCTTCCATTTCAAATGTCCTGCATTAGCAATACTTTCCTCTGATATTGTTGAAAAGGAAGTTATGGTGAATTATTTGGGTAGGAATCCAGAGGCTACTCTTTCTCTAGTAGTTGCACTCTTGCCCAAAGCATATCCTCAAGAGAAATATGGAGTAACATTTCTTTTCATGTATTTTTCATCTCTGCAGTTGAGATCAAAACAAAATGATGTCACCATGTGATTGACATGACTAACAGTCCTGATTGCTAAGAACTTTCATTAAAACCACACCCACAATGAATTAATAACAACAACAATAATAATAATAATAATAATAATAATAATAATAATAACAACAACAGAAAAGTACCTCTTTTTAGCATGACAAATTTAAAATCCTGCTGCCCAAAACAATACAAATCCTCAGCTCAGAATCTTCTTTGCAAAATCTCCAATCTGATATTGCTGGTCGGCAAATATACTATGAAGCTTCAGATGAATTTATGTAATTGCTGGCAAAGATAACTGCACTGCCATAGCAACCAATAAATTTGTAAACAAGTACGCTCCCAAAATCATATAAATATTGCATGAAGATTTTGGTTTATTATAAAATGTATCTGGATTCTAACAGATCAAAGCTGCTACTTAAATCAGCAGTTGATTCACTTCAACTGTATCAATGGGGTTCCATTTCCTGAAGTGCATCCTTGCATAACTATATTTCAAAATACTGTATGATCTGGTCAAACTTGAAAGAAATTTATAATTCATGTAGTGCAAACGTGTCATTTCAAAACTACTCTTGATGATGCAAAGAGCAATTTTGACTCACAAAGTTCCATTCATGTTTTCACCTGTTTTATGCATTATTCTTGTCAGTCAAACATGTGTTATCAGAATAATGTGTACCCTATACACATAGTTGCATGTTAGAAACCATTTGTGGGACACATGCAATTACATTCACTCCAATGTCTTCCTTTAATAAAGCAGCAAAACCAAAATATCATAATTAAATAATGGAGATGCCACCTAAACATGCCAACATCTTAAAAATTAAAGATTAGATTTATTTGTAACATGCACATGAAAATATCGAAACAAACAGAAAAATGTGTCAATAACCAACATTGTCCGAGGATGTGCTGGGAGCAGCCTGCAAGTATCGCCATGCCTCCAGCACCACATAACCCTAACCTGCACGCCTTTGGAACATAGGAGGAAACCGGAGCACTCGGAGGAAACCCGCACAGTCATGGGTAGAATCTAGAAACTCCTTATGGACAGTGACAAGAATTGAACCTGTACTGCTGGTTCTGTAGGGTGTTACACTAACCGCTACAGTACTTTATCACAGGAAAACTCAAGCAAAGTCACAGTTGCTGTATAGCTTTGCAATAAAAAGGAACACATGGATGCAGAAGGTGGATAGGAGGCCCATGATAGAGTTAACATAAGAGATGGAAGAGGTGAAAAATTTGTCATGGAGATTGAGGGAGAATGAGTAGCACCGATAGATCCATATTGTCTGTATACTGTCTGACCATTACACGACAGTTTCTTTGTAGGCAAACAAAAATTGACAGAGGAGAATTGGAATGGTATAAATTTACCAGAACTTAATTACATATATACTTATATAGCTCCTAACAATAGATGATTTTAGTGACCCCTTGAACTACATTTTTAATTGCACACATTTGTCAGTGCCCAGGCCATAAGTACATCGAGGCAGTGTGAAGAGAAAGGATGTTGGTGGGTTGTAGATGGTCAGACCAAGTACACTGCAGAGCCACGTAGCAATATCTAGCATATTTACAGCCAGAGTTCTGCCTGCCTCAAGAATATCACTCTCCTTCAAAATTGTTCAAATATTTTCAGCGCTCTTACTCCTATCTTATACACACTTTTGGTGTTTGACATACATGTTATGAGAAACATTTCTCACTACTCATATATCCATGCTCTCATTATTTTGTATACCTTTTAGTGAAAGACCCCTTTGCTTTCTCCACTCCAAACAAAGAAAAGCAAACCCAGACAATCAAGCCTCTCCTTGTAACTGAAACATTCCATCTGAGGTAGCATCTTGGTAAATCTGCTCCGTGTGTTCCCAAGAGCATCAGACTATATCTTCTGTGTGTCATCTAGATATGCACACATCTCCAGCTATGGCCAAAGATTTATAAAGTTGTACCAGGATCTCCATGCTCTCGTATTCCATGCCTCAGACAGAGAAGGCCAATGTCCTATATCAATGTGTGCTTCCAACTTTAGGAATCTATGGATTTGCTCCTCAATACTCTCTAGAGTCCTACATTTCCTCAACTACGTCTTACCCTACTTGACCTGCCAAAATGCAACACCTCACACTTCTCAGGATTCAGTTCATGTGACCAACCTAATAGACGATCAATATGCATTCAGAACCAAAGAATATCCTTCCCATTATCAACACCACCAATTTGGGTGCCATCTGCAAATTTACTAATCAAACACTCATATCCCTGTTATTAATATACAGTGTACCCATAAGACAAATAGTAAGAGTCCCAGCACTGATCCCTGTGGTGGGACTGATAACAGTCTTTCAAGAATTGAAGCAGTTTGCTGCCTCATCCTCTGTCTCTGATTACCAAGTCAACTTTGGATCCAATATAGTCTAATCACCTCATATCTCAAAGATAAATTCATTTTGCAGTACTGGCAGAATCCTTGCTCCCTCTCAAAGACTGCTTAAGGGTTTGCAAAAACTTTTAACCTTTAGACTTTATAAAATTGGAGAAGGTTAGCTATGATTTATATCTCATTGTGAGATCAATAAACTAAAGGTTAATTAACCTTTATCCACATCACAATACACAGCAAGTAACAGAAGAAGGCTGTTCATCAGAAGAACGTGATGAGTGTTCATTTTCCAACTATTACATATGTGTAGTACAAGCAAGGCTGCTTATTTGCTCACTTGCCTTTTTTCTTTGGATATTGCTAAACAAAAACTGGCAGTTATGCTACAGCGAGAAGACATCAAGACTAATTTTTCAATTCTGAGGAATTATGGGTGAAACCTACTATACGATTTTGTCGATTGTTACAGCCACGATTTTGCAGCTCTGAATGATGCCCTCAGATAGTTCCAAGTTTACATACATGACATGAATGCCACCAATAGCAAATGCATTCTAATGATAATCCTGACTTTCACAAGGTAAACTTCCCTTGAAGCGGTGGCATGGACGTAGAGGGGTTTCATACATTGGAGGACAAAGGCAAATGTTTTAAAGAAGCAAAAAGGGTAGTGATGAAGGAAAATTCCAATTTTAGAGCTCAGCCAATTAGAAAAGGTTGAATCTTCACTGTACCAGATTCAGAACGGTCCAAAGGGGATAACTTCACTTGCCAATTCAATAGAAATGTTCCTACAACCTATGGACACACTTTCAAGGTCTCTTCATTTCATATTCTCAATATTTGTTGCTTATTATTTTATTTACGGTACTCTTTCTTTCTACTTTTATTGCACAGTTTGTCTTTTGCACATTGGTTGAATGTCCAAGTTGGTGTGGTCTTTCATGGATTCTATTATGGTTATTACTCTATTATGGATTTACTGAGTATACCTGCAAGAAAATGAATTTCAACGTTGTACATTGTGACATACCGTATATGTACTTCGATAATAAATTTACTTTGAACTTTAAGGGATGTCTGAATACTTAAGATAAACTGTACCTGGATCGCAGTTGTTTGTGTGGATTTTGTGAGAGGAATGTTTTTGGAGTTCACTTTGACATTGCTTCTTTGCCTGGAGTAATAAAAGTATCATTAGTTGTTATTTTGTACCATTTACCATTCAATAATCAAATTACAAATTATCAAGAAACAATCAGAAAAACTTCATGTCTTTCCAATTCGCTCCCACTATGTCCAGAACACAATGTCACACAACCAGTTTATTACCCATACAAAAGACTATATTCATTGGCCACTTTGTTAGGCACCTTCTTTAACCTAATAAAGTGGCCACAGAGTATGTTTGTGGTCTTTTGCTGCTGTAGCTTATCCACTTCAAAGTTTGACGTGTTGTGCATTCAGAAATACTTTCCTGCACACCGCTGTTGTATCGCGTGGTTACTTGAGTTACTGTTGCCTTCCTGTCAGCTTGACCCAGTCTGCCTATTCTCTTTTGACCTCTCTCATTAACAAAGTATTTTTGCCCATGGAACTACCACTCACTGGATATTTTTGTTTTGTTTCTTGCACCATTCTCTGTAAACTCTGTGTGTGGAAACACCAGGAGATCAGCAGTTTCTGAGATTCTCAAACTATCCCATCTGGTACCAATGATTTTTCTTCGGTCAAAGTCATTAAGTTCACATTTCTTTCCCATTCTGATGTTTGGTGTGACTACAACGGAATCTCTTCTCCTTGTTGTAAAGTTTAATGGTGGTTGGCAGACCAACATAAGATGCATTACCACCATCTACCGAGGTGGAGTGTGGAGTACCGACATGGTGGAGACCTACTTTAATTCCCTCCCCCAAAAAATCTCAAATAATATCACAAAGTCAAATACTCACTACATACATTATGATGGTAGTGATCTTAAGCAATTCGATGTTTGCTTTGCACCTCGTAGGATTGACATTCAAATAATACATGTCACACCATTTCTTGACAAGTACATTCCCTACAAATGCCTGTATAACGCATACTAATTCTGAACAAGGAATTATTTAACCTAGTATGGCCTGTCCATAAACATCGAAGTATAACTTCTTCCCACCTGTTATATCCATCTTCCTGTTGAGTTGCTATCATCCTCTGAATTCTATATAGATGCTATCCTTTCCTTTCCCAACTTCAATCAAATAGACTTTTTAATTATGGCTTTTACCTCCTCTTTATGCAAAGAGGCCAATTGAATTTACATCCTTAATTTTAAGTGATTGCTTGGCTTGAATGTCTGCCACCTCATTTCCCTCAAGCCCAACCTGGGTAGGGAACCATAAGAAATACATACCCAGGTCTAGACCCTGCAATCTCAACAGATGTTGCCCAATTTCTAGAAAAATGTCTGGCCTACAATTTCAAATACCTCCTTTAATAGGTGTCAAACAGAGAATGAATCAGAGAAGTACTTAATACTTCTTTGACCCGTTCTGAGGCTAAAATGATATCAACCATTTCAGACATGAATACTGATACTTTGATATTCTTTTCTTAACAGTCAACTGAAACTTTAGAACATAAAGAGAAACAGCTGAATGACCTGTCACTGGACCTTTTGAACCATCCGTATAAATACACAAGAAACCATAGCATCTGCCATAATATTTTCCATATTATGGCAGAACTACCTGCACCACTGATATACAATCAGTCTTCATCTTTTCTTGAAGGCCTAAATCAACAACAGGCTAAAGGAAAATCCATAGAGGAGTGTCAGAAGAGGATACACTGGGACCATATTCCATATTAAATAATCCAAGTTTGTGCCCATTCATTTCCCATCCACGCAAAAACTGAAGATCTTACGAATGAATTGCTCTCCGCACTCTACTAATGTTGCTAATATTGGATTGCCTACTTTATGTTCTCTTACATTAACCCAATAAGCTATTGCTAACTGTAACTGCTGTAGATATAAAGTTAATTCACCCACTTCTACCAGTAATGCCGAAATTGGGGATGATCTAATTGCACAAAGTAATCTCAATGCTTGAGCTTGAACCTTATCTAGGTGCTTTAAGACCACTGCTGAGGTTGACCCATAAACAACCCATCCATACTCAAATACAGATCTGGTTATTGCAATATGCATTTGTATAAGTGACCTCCTACTTGCACCCCCAGTCATACCCAGCTAAGTACCTGAGCACATTAAGGACTTTTTTTTATACTTTTCTGAAATTTTATTCACATGCACTTTCCGTGTTAGTCTCCTGTCCATCCACATAACTAAAAACTTTACCACTGACTCTTGTTTAAGAGAGTTACCATATAGTTTGAGATCAATTGTGGGTGTAACATTCCTTTTAGAAAAAAACAAATAACTTGAGTCTTTGCAGCAATCCCTGTGTCCATAAAACATCATAAGCTTTTTTAACATCAAAGAAAAATGCTAGCACTGATCCTTTATTAACTTGTATCTTATGAATATCAGATTCTAAACTTAAATCCGAATCCATGGTCATTATTCTCTCTTTACATAATCCAGATAGGAATACAACTAATTTTCTACAAAATAAGAAAGCCTTGCTATAACTATTCATTCCATTATCTTACATCCATGTGCTTAGTTAAATTGGTCGAAAACTGGATGGATCTGATTGACCCTTAACAGGTTTCAATATTGGATAAAAACTGCTGTCAGGAAGGAGAAAGTCGCCCTTCAACCCATATTATATTAAAAAATTCCAGAAACAGAAGTTTCAAATCCAATAACCGTGTAAGCATATTATAACAAATATCATCTTTATCAGGTGATATCTGACCAGCACTATAATAGTCCTTTAAGTTCAGATACCATAAACTTAATATCCAAGCAAGAACAGGAACATTCTCTTTACTCTGCAATCTGAGGATTGATGGTCAAAACTGTTTCTCCATAAAATCTCTCTACTTTTTTTAAATTGGCCAAACTGATATATGTTTTTGCTAATAATTCTGTTCTTTAGAGTTAATAACAGTTACCTTTTTCCCAATGTACAAAACCGCTAATGCATCAAGTTTTCGAACCCCCCCCCCAACTTCTGCTACCTGTCTCTCTTTTCCAACACTATTACAGTCCATTCTCTAATACACTTTCTTTTTCCTTCTCACTAACTTTCTCACTATAGTTTAAACTCTTCAATATTTTATGAAGACAAATAGGAGAGACACTGCCTAACTTTCTGAAAAGTTTTATTCCACATCTTCACAGCTCATTTACATTCATCTGTCCACCAGGGAATAGCTTTGCTTTTGTTGTCTCCTAACGATCTGGTAATTGCTTCCTTAGCTAATAGGTAGAGAACACAAGTTATTACTCAACTCAATATCCACCAAAACCAAATGGTCAGAAAACACACTTTCACATCAATCATCAAACACTTTCCAATCTGCCTTTTTTAAATTCCATCTGGAGATAACTGAACTTTGTGACTATGTCTGCATGCTTTTGTGCATTGAGTTGCTGCCACATGATTGGCATTTTGGCTATTGAGCAGGTGTACAGGTGTACCTAATAAAGTGGCCACTGATTGTATTTTTCAGTTCAAAATGGACTAACATGACAAGTGTATGGGATTTTTACTGAGGGAGAGGAAACTACTACAAAGGCCTACTTCTCCATTCCACCTTTTCCTGATGTCTTGGGACATACTGCTAATGAACTGACATGGTTTGGAAGCACCTGTATCACCACCAATGTTTGTAAGGGGTGGTCTTAGGGGAACTGAGTTCAATGTGGCCTGGTTTGATTTTTTCCACAAGAAAAGGCCAGATGGATGAGATTTGACTCATAGCTGAAAAATCAAACAATGAGCACAGCTGGTTGTCTTCATTAGCAGGAACCGTAGCTGATGCTTTGAGTGAGATCTGGAGTGTACACTAATATCTTTAACCTCTTGCTTAAGCGGTCTGAGGTATGCACCCACTTCACGCAGGCTTCATTTATACCGGTGACTAAGAAGAATGCGGTAACCTCCCTCAATGTCTCTCATCCAATCGCAGTTTCATCCACTGTGATGAAGTTCTTTGAGTGGTTGGCTGTTTGAACATTCCTATCTGAGAAACGACTTGGATCCTCTCCAATTTACCTACCAGCACAACGTCCAGAGCCGATGCCATCTCGTTCATTCTCCACTCAACCCTGGAACACCTGGACAGCAATGCTGCATGCATCAAGATGCACGTTATCAACGACAACTCAGCAATCAATACCATAATCCCCTCAAAACCAGTCAATAAGTTTCAAGACCTTGGCCTCAATACCTCCTTGTGTAATTGGATCCTGGATTTCCTCACTTGAGAACCTCAGTCAGTTCATATTGGCAAATTCACCTCCTCCAAAATGTCCATCAGCACAGGTGTACCACAGGCTAGCTCCAATTCCATATTTCTGCTTGCTGTCATATGCCGAATCAAAGATGGTGATGAATCAGCATGTAGGAGGGAGATGCAGATCTGGCTGAGCGGTGTCATATCAACAGCCTCTCAATGTCTGCAAGAACAAAGAGCTGATTATTGACCTCAGCAAGTGGAACTCGGAGGTCCAAGAGCCAGTCCTCATTGGGGATCAGAGATGGAGAAGGTTAACAACTTTAAGTTCCTCAGTGTCATCATTTCAAGGATCTGTCCTGGGCCCAGCATGCAAGTACAATTATGAAGAAAGCATGGATTCCTTCCTTCTGCCTCAGTTTCAGAAGTTCGAAGTAACTTCTACTTCTTTAGAAGTTTGCGATGATCGATATGTAAAATTTTGACAAACTTCTATAGCTGTGTGGGGAAAAGTAAATATAAAAGTAAATGATTGTGCATATGGCTCAGTCCATCATGGGTAAAGCCCGCCCCACCACTGAGCACGTCTGCACTGAGTGCTGTCATAGGAAAGCTGCATCCATCATCAAGGACATGCTCTCTTCTTGCTGATACCATCAGGAAGAAGGTATATCTGCCCCAGGACCCACACCACCAGTTTGAGGAACAATTATTACCCCTCAACCATCAGGCTCTTGAACAAGCCCCATCACTGAACTGTTCCCACAACTAATGGATTCACTTTCAAGGACTCTTCATTTCATGTTCTCAATATTTGTTAAATATTTAGTACTTCTTTTTCTTTTGTATTTGCACAGTTTGGAGTCTTTTGCACTCTGAGCGTTTGTCCATCCAGTCTTTCATTGATTCTATTAAGTTTCTTGAATTTACTGAGTATGCCCACAAGAAAATGAATCTCAGGGTTGTATATGGTGACGTATATATTTTGATAATAAATTTACTTTGAATTTTGAATTTTTTAAAATCAATTCTGCTCCATATAACAAGCAGCATTACATCTGCTCACTGAGTGAAAATGGGAGCATTAAAGAAATAAGCAACCCGGAGAGTTGTGTTAGAGAAGGTAGGACTGAATGATTTTAGTTCTCATCTGAATATTTTAACCACGGTTAATCACTGCAGGTCAGATGCTGAAAAAGACCAAAGCCTCAACAACTACACCTCAATAAAGACTAAAGTACTTTCATGACAGTGATATGATAGAGAAAGTTGTAAAAAGCCTTTAAGCATTTCAAAGAGTAATTTATTATCGAAGTATACAACTCTGAAATTCTTCTTCTCCAGATAGTCATGAAGCCAAGAAAGAACAGCAGCACAATCATCAATCCCCCAAATCCTTCCTCCCAGATCGATCCACAAACCCTGCACACAAAAAAAATGAGAAAGATAGGGCAAAAACACAATACAAAAAAACCCATAAGACTGAAAAAAGTCCACAATCCAAGTCCACATCCGAAATGCAGAAAACCTGGGCAACATTCTTCCTCTCATCTCACCAGAGATAAAAAGGCAGGCAGCCAGCGTTTCAGTCTCTCTCATCGCTTTAATAGATGACCAATGGAAGCTTCAATGGGTGAAGTGGAGTTAGACATTGGCCCACAGCCTTCTTGCCTGCATGCTGCCCCTGCCTCCTGGGATCCTCTTGGAGAGCACTGGAAAACCCAAACTATCTCCAAACTACAAATCACAACTCCAACAATTCCAGAATCACATTCAAGATGAAAAACAATTGTAAAAGACTTTAAAAAAGTGAAACACATGGTTTCATGATCTATCCAGAAGATGTCGACCGAAGGAGTGTTGTGCACAGGCATCATCTTTAATTCAATCAAATTAATTTGATTCGAAGAATTCTTTCTTTGGATTAATTTGGACTGGAATCTTTTACAGTAAATCTCTCATCTATTGATTTAAGTTGAATGCATGAAAACAGTTAACTTTTGGAAATACTACAGACAAGATATAAACTTTCATGTTGTTTTACAATATGGCTGTGTTTTAATTTAAAATATTCATTAAAGCTTCATTTATCTTGAGGACAACGATGCTTTGTGGAGAAGTTACTGACATTCGAATTTTAGCACAAAGGGATTTTATGTTATACTACCAATTACTACCATGGAATTTCTTACCTACCCCTAGACTTTGCAAATTTGAAATGATAGGAAGAGTAGTTTTCAATTTTTTTTGCTATTCTCATCATGTTGGCAGCTTATTCAAAATAACACCATTCATGGTTTGCATAGTGACACAAAATCCCAAGCCCGTCCATACATATTCCATACGAGTTTCTTCCAACTGCATTTGCAGGGATTCCTCAGTTCACAAAAAGGTTGACCTCCTAGAAATCATTTTCTTCTGTAAAGACTTGTAAACTGTGAATCTGATGCCCATTGGTTTGAATGTAACTCTTTTGGTTGTGTTCCAGAATGCAAGAATTGCCATCTAAAAAACCTAAGCATTTAAAAATATGCAAAAAAATTGAAAAAATAAGGTATCATTCTATTAACAATTCTAATTTAAGACAATGGAGTTGTATATAATGCACCTTTTCAGTGTATTCATCAAGCAACATACAAAATCCTGAGGGGTGGATGTGAGGAGTATGCTTTGCTTAAAGGAGAATCAACAAAGGTCATAGTTTAATACTAAAGGCTTCCCAGTTTAAGAAAAAATTGATACGTGAATCTTTGGAAATCTTGGAGGTCCTCTGTTGTTTGGGTTGACCATGGATGTTGCTTCCTAGCTGTGCCATCAAACAATATGTAATCCAGGGCAATATGATACGGAGAGCAAGCTGTTGCCCTTGCAACAAGCTCTCCCTCTCCACGCAGCTGATGATTCCAAATGAATGGCAAAGACAGATACAATTTGGCACCAGCAAGGTCGCAGGAGTTTCCAATTAGCATTGAAATCAACATAGGGTTGCTTTAGGGACTCTGGATGTTTTGTCAAGATTTACCCTCAAACCCTTCCCCATGAGTGGGGAATAGCTGCAAGGCAGCAGAGGTTTGAGATCAGCATCTTCCTTCTCCGAAATGAACTGCCAACTACAGCCGATGAGCCCCATCTTCACCACTATCCCACCTTTTCCCCTCTCCTGTCAGTAGAAATGGTTCAACCAGGCTTAATAGATAAGCCTCACACTGAGGCCTGGAGATGGATTTGGTTGTCAGAGGCTATTTGAAACTCATACCACTGGAAGCATTTAATCATAGTGGGAGCTTAGACTCACTACCTCCCCCAGCTCTGACAAATTTAAGGAATCCTATTCCTTAAAGAACAAAGGAAGCAGAGTCTACCTAAGGCCCTTTCTTGATAGGCAAGGGAGTGAACGGCAATTGTGGATAGGCAGGAGTGCAGAATTGAGATTGCAACCAGATCTGCCATGATCTTATGGAAAGGTTAGCAGACTCGTGCTCACAGTTGGTGATTCTGTATCTGCTTGTGCCTGTGAAATGTTGAGTGGTGGCTGAGGAGAGAGGTGAGTTGTCACCCGTGGTTGTTTCGTCATGCTGGTGGTTAACCTGAGCTTGATGAAGTCTGTGACACTGATGGTGTGGGTTCACCCATTGACTGCGCCTGGAGAGCTGATGAATGAACCCTCAGGAAGCTACTAAAGAAATCAGAGATACTGTATTCCGAAGCAATAAGCAATCTGCCGGAGGAATTCAGCAGGTCAAGCAGCATTTGTGGAAGGAAACAAACTATCAATGAGGAGTCTTGATGTAGGATCTGGACCTTAAATGTCAACAGCTCCTTTCTTCCCACAGATGCCACTTGACCTGCCAAGTTGTTGTTTCCAGAAGCTATTGATGGAAATCTGGAATTTTTTTTTTTCATTTGATAGAGCTCCTCACAGCGGAAGTATTTTCTGTCATACAACCACATCTAATGCTGTATTCCATATTTAGAATGCCATCTCTGAAGAAAGCAATTGTTTTGTTGGTGTAGAGAAAAACAGATCTAAAAGCAATTTCACAGTAAAGGTTCCTTATCAGTGGCTTCTCGTTCTTCTTGTGACCTCTGTTGTTTGGGCTCTTACAGAGACACACTTGCGAGCGTTGTGCCATGGGATTTCAGTAACTCAACTTCATTGAACCCAGCCTTATTTGGCAACTTGACAATAACTCCTTGGAGATTTCTCATGTTCATAAATTCACAGATGTCAGGCACAAACCCTGGCCATTAATTTTGTTATGCATCATTCACTGAAGTAGAATCATTCAGCACAGACACAAGACCTTCAGACACTTTGTCTGTGCCAGTCATCATGTACCTATTAATACTAATCCAGCACCTGGTCCCTTAAGGACTTGCCCGGTTAAAAAAAAGAGTTGCGCGTCTTTGAAACTCTATTCCTTAAAGGACAATAGAAACGGAGTCTACCTACGGCATGGAGGTGAAAAGAAATTGTGGATAGTCAGGAGTGCAGAATTGAGATTGCAGCTAGATCTGCCAGGGCCTTACAGAATGGCAGAGCAGAGACACAACTGGTGTTTTTGTATCTTCTTGTGTCTTTGAAAGTGGTGGCACGATGAAGTCGTGGTGGCCGAGGTGAGAGGCAGGGTTGTTACCCATGTCTGGTTCATCATGGTGGTGGTTCATCTGAGTTTCAGACAGTCTTTGACATTGATGATGAGGGTTTTCCCTTTGACGTGACCGGATGCTTGATGGCTGAGGCTTCAGGAAGCTACTAGAGACACAAGGGATGCATGCAGTAGCCTAACTACATAAAGACTTGTGCAGTTGCAGCATAACTTGCCAGCTCTTATGTTCTATACTTCAACTACCTTCAGAGATTGTTGTTCACCAAGGTCTGTCTGTTCCTCAGCTCTACATAGCATCCTATGGCATAGATTACATCATCACAAAAGGCACGGGCATTGTCTGTGGTTATCTCAGTGTTGCCACAGACTACATCAGTGTCTTTTGGGATGCTGCAAAGCAGTGACAAACCAACCACGTCTCCTAAACGGTAGGTTTGTCACTGCTACACAACAGGCCTCATTAAGTGCTGAAGGTATAAGTCCTTAATGTAGAGATAGCACCTTGGTTCATGGTTACAATGATGAAATATTAGGGGTCAAAACACTACTATATCAAGGTGCCATGTCAATGATGACTAAAGATCTATTTTCAAGATTATTAAAGATCTTGACAGCAGACGCTTACTCACAACAGGTCACTCCACTGTACTATTTATATTGTGCGATGGAGGGGAGAAGAACAAAACGTCATAATCATAGAAAGGTAGTGTTGTCACTGGGGCTTTTTTGCCCACCAGCGGCAGGATGGCCTTTCAATGTTTTTTTTTAGAGCCTTTGAACTCTCTGAGTGTTCGATCAGGACAGTTGGATGACTTGGAGCAGTTTTCTCGTCCATCAAGATCAGTGTGCAGGAGGGTATGCCCTTCCAAAGGAATACAGTCTCATCAACACTTAGAAATTTTATGGGAGAATATTTACTTTCTTTGAGAATACACTCAGCTGCTGGGGATAATTTTCTACCAGCTTCCTTTTCCAGCAGGATGAATATCATGTGGCCAGACATGTTTTAAGAAGGCTATCAGCTGGACAAGACTGACCCAGAACATATCAGAAAGCTCATCACTAGGAAATCTGCAGATGCTGGAAATTCAAGCAATACACATAAAATGCTGGTGAAACGCAGCAGGCCAGGCAGCATCTATAGGGAGAAGCGCTGTCGATGTTTCGGGCTGAGACCCTTCGTCAGGACTTCGACCCTCCTGACGAAGGGTCTCGGCCCGAAACGACGACAGCACTTCTCAGAAAGCTCATCATCCCTCTCATGTTCTCGCATTATTTGCCATCACCACCTCAATTTTTTCTGGATCATCATCAAACTCAGGGAAATGCTGTACATGTTTTATAAGCCATCCACGACTGGCCTTGAATGTATCAGAAGGCCCATCATCCCTTTAATGTTCTCCCTCAACTTGCTGTCACTATCTCGATTTCTCCTGGATTATTATCAAACTCAGGCAAATGCTGTTAATTCTGATCTAACTAAACTCTTAAATAATCCATTTCCTGCATTTCTGTCCTTTGCAAGATGTATTTATTGGGGTAACACTTTGATGATGAACTTTTATTTTTCATCTGCTTTATTAAGGACTATTCAGATCTTTGAGTACTGATGTCTGACAAACCCCCATCTGTTTGACAAGTGTTAGCTATGTGCAGCTTAGTTTTCATGCCCATAGCTTGCTATGATTCCTTCGGGGAGAACAGCTGGGGAAGTTTGAAGTTGTCTTGCACAGAATCCCAATAACAAGTGGCGGTCTCTAAGCACAAAGCACTGTGGGAGAAGAAATGCAATATACTTCGCGCAGAACAAAATGCTTTCCACCAAAGTGAAGAGAGCTTCAGAAATTAAGGAAATTTATCCAAAAAATTCAATGACATTATCGTGACAAACGTTGGTATTCTGAGCAGTACCTGCAGCTCTTCGCAGTGGGTCAGCGGCTGATTGTTCACAGTTTCCGGAGGAGTGTTTCCTCCTTTCCAAGCTGGCTAAAGGGAAACTTGCATGCACAAGGAAAGTTTTATTTGCTTTAGCCGCATTCACCGCAAAAAAAGTAATTTGCTTTAATTGGTGTAGAAAGACAGATGTAGAAAGACAGGACTTAACTCATGTAATTAATAGCCCTTCCACCTACTCTGGTTTTGACCTTATTATATATTTTCTTTTGCTGACATAATCTTCCACATCCTGTTTGGCAGTTAACACAGGGTCATATTATTGGAATGAAAACACATTCACCCTTTTCTCAGAAACCCCGGAGACTGAGAAACTACCCGCCCACACAGAATCCTCAGCAGGTCTGAAGGGTTCAATTTAATAGTCGCTGGAAACAGATGTAGGGATCAGGACACATAATTTACTCATGCCAGTTACTTCCGATGTCCACATCTTTGTGCTGCCTGCCTGTTTTAATGATGTCAGCATGCAGTTGCTGCTAACCACGCTGTACTTGGCTGCGTGCCTCAGTAACAGGCCGAAATTGTGAGCAGCCAGCACCATTTAAAACCAGCCTCTTCTATGAAAGGCAAGCCCTGAGGCAACCACAAGTGCTGGCAGATACTGTAGAACCCAAACTGACTTGGGAGGCACCAAAGAGTGGTTGAAGCTGAGAGAGAAGCTGCGGCTGGTGGCTGGGTGAGGGACTGGAGAACTTGGTGAAGGTAGTGAAGTGGAAGTGGTCTGCATTCTCTCAAGGAACCCTCTGGCTAAACTGGTTAAGATTGTGAAAACAGTGAGACGGACAGCTGTGCCAGCTAGTCCTGGGAGTCCAGGTCTGGTGTGCATGCTCAGTGTTAGCCTATGAAACTATAAGACATAGGAACAGAACTAGACCATTCTGCCCAATGAATCTGTCCACTATTCCATCATAGCTGAGATTTATTATCTCTCTCAACCCCATTTTCCTGCCATCTCCCCTCAACCGTTGACACTGTCACTAATCAACAACCTATTAACCTCCACTTTAAATATACACAGCTGCCTCTGGCAAAGAATTCCATGGATTCACTTTCCTCTGGCTAAAGAAATTCCTCCTCGTCTCTGTTCTGAAGGGACGTCATTGTACTCTGAGGCTGTGCCCTCTGGTCCTTGACTTCTCCATTAGAGGACGTACCCTCTTCACGTCCACTCTGTCTAGCCTATTCAATGAGATCTCCAGGTGTCACCAGGTGTACCACCAACCTAGGCAGTGCTCAATGCCTCCCTCCCTGGTGTCAAATATGGAAAAGTGCAACATAGTCCTCTCCTAAATGTACACAGTTTTGTTCTGAAACTGCAGCCCATACTTTCTCGCATGGGAGGCATCAGTAACTCCATTATAGCACACCTGCAGGCTCAGGAGGAACGGAGGATCTGATATTTGAAGACTTTGCTGCACAGGAAGGTCAGTGTTGTGCAGTGGAAGCTTAGACAATCGTTTTGCAAGTTCAATTGGCTGCCAAGAACAGTTACAATACTCTTATGACTGCTCTGGATATTGAATCTGAAAGGGGGTTTTTGTAGGCTGCCAGAGTGGTCCAGAAATGCACCCAGTAGATGACCAAGATTGTTGATACCTTTAACACCTCAGGACAGGCTAATGGTAGTAGGGAGCATGAATCTGTCGTCACCTCTCAAGATAACAGATAGCATTCCTGCCACTCAATCAGCACCTGTGACATTGCCTATCAATCAGCCAACACAGCCATCTGCTGCTTACAAGCTTAGAGCAACTTTTACAGTCAATCCTCCTGAAGGTCAACAACTTTCCAAAGGCCAGTTAAAAAAACACTTGTCAATAATCCTTTTAGATAAACTGAGTGGTGTGATAAGCAGGGGTGACCATCTTTTAAATAAGATGAGTCTGTGTTATTTAAATAAAACAGTGACATAGCTTGATCAATAGTTTTTGATCTTTGGGAACACAGGTGACTACAGATGCTGGAGTCGGGAGCTACAAACAATCTGAATGAACTCAGCTTCTATGGAGGAAAAAGGACGAAGTTTCAGGTCTAGCTACTGGGTCAGTTCTGAGAGTGCAGAGGGAAGGTAACTAGACCAGAGCGTAGAGGACACATGGTGAGACAGGGTGATAGGTGGACCAAGAAGGAGGTGAAGGATAATGGGCAGGTGGAGCCAAGTGGATGAGGAGGAAGGGTGAAATTGGGAGACAGAGCCAAGTGGCAGACAAAGAAAACAAAAGGTAGGTTGAGCCAGATGAGATGAGGGGAGGCTGAAGGTGGAGGTAGCTTAGAGGGTTGCAAAGTTTGTTTTCCAGTGACAGGTAATGGTTGTCCCTGTTATGAATTAATTACACAGGAGAGACTCACTACAAGGCATTAAAAGAGATCCAGACAGCAATATCTAAGTACTAAGTTTTCTTTACAAATGAAAGTTTATTTTGCCGACTCTGTTGAGAATGTTTAAAGCAGTTAGTGTAGGGGCTTTTCCTCCCTCTGCTCAGCTTGAGTGAAGGAGTGGTTCCTCCAAATTCAAGGAGCCCTGCCATCTTTGTCCTGTCTCAAACCCCTGCCACCGCAGTGGATTCAGTGTCACAAGCAGGATTCTGTGTGAGATACATTATAATTGTCACAGGCTTCACTTGGAGAAACCTCCAGTGTTCTCTCATTTTATGTGTGTGTACATGTAGAAATTCCAAAGTTGCAGCCAGTTGCTAAGGCTATTGTCCTGATTCAAGATAGTTTACTGTCACTCTTCTTCACTGTGTAAAGGAGAACAAAAAAATTGCTACTCTGGATCTGATGCAGTATAAAAAAGCATAAAAACACAATAAATATAAATATAAGAGCATTCCTACAAAACACAATGTACAAGTAACTGTTGTCTACCGCCATTTATACATAAGATTAGCTTATATACACAGACTAATAGTATGTACGGTATAGAAAGTGGGATGTAGTGCTGGTGGGATGGTAGAGTGGGTTAAAGGATGGAGTTGCTGATCAGCCTGATGGCTTGAGGGAGGTAACTGGCCTCGAGACCAGTGGTCCTGGCCTAGATGCTGCATAGCCTCTTCCCTGATGTGATTTTGAGAAATAGTCCATAAACAGGGTGGCTGGGATCCTTCATGATATACATGGCATTATTGCAGCACCTCTCTGTATATATCTCCGTGATGGCGAGTGGCCAGTCCCGTTGATACACAGGGTAGTTTTAACTACCTGTTGTAGGGCTCTCCTGTCTGCCAAGTGCAGTTTCCATTCCATGTAAACAATTAGGTTAGGCCTGGCTCAGAAACAGTGTTTTCTTTGGGAATGGCTTGAAGGACTAAGATCGGTTGAAGTTAATTTAGATTTATGTTTAATTTTATGTGTATTTATATACTTTGATTTTTAACTTTTTTTAAAATAAATTTGAATACTTATACTATTTTGGCAGGTTTGACTCATCCGGCTGAGCCAGCAGCATGGCTCGGCAGACAGTCCAAGATCTCCCTTGGACTTGTTCAGGTCCCACGCATAATGGACTTCCTTTTTACAGAAAGCTTTACCTCGGCCAGTGGAACTGGATCCAGACTGTAAGAGAGAGTTAAAGGTGAAACCTCGTATCAGCAATCAATATGGAAGCTCACGCTGACCACAAGGTATGGCCCAAGAGAGTCTCCAGAGCTAAAGCAGAGCCAGGAAACATCAGGGAAGGATTGCAAGGGGGTCTACATAGGTTCGTTAGGACTCCCTAGACCAAACAGGCATGGGAGGTCAGCCTGATGGAAGGAGATGCTGAAGAATATTCAGCTGTGCAAGGTTAAGGATCACTGAGACTTAAAAGTCAAGCGGGCAGTATGCATTGACATGATCAGTGTACTCTGTATCCTTCCTGTTATATGGAGTACACCTGAGCCAATAGCCTCTCCAGTAGGTCAGCTGGAGTAACTCATCCAACAAAAGCATGCCACATTAGAGCTAATTAAGCATCCAAGCAGACTATTCGGCTAAATGCTTCATGATGCTGAGATGCATCCTAGGATAGGCTGGGACAATTCATCAGTGAAGTGACCCGGGGTCATCGGGTCTTTCAACATCAGACACCCTCGCCCAGGCGACCCAGCCAGGGTTGATCAGACTCTGGCTTGTGTCCCAGCAGCACTGGTCCATGGGTTTCACCTCTTAATCCATAGCCATCTGGAGACATGCTCAGCAGCCTCTGTGACTGTCCTGATGGCTTTTCCATTCACAGCCACCGTAGGCTCTACAGAGCAAGCGCCCAACAACACCTCTCATTAAGGCCATGTTTTGTACGCACATTTTGTGTTTGGCTAATTGGCACCTGATCTTTCTGTCCTATCTCACACACACACGCCCTAATGATATAAAATAGATGGGAATGTACAATTATGAATAAGATATTCAAATATGTCGTTATTTTACCTTTACTCTAAAAACACTCAGGTAAATAAATAAGAAATAAACTGAAGTACTCTATAACAGAAACCAAAGTTTGGGCCCCTTATCTTAGAAAGGATATGCTGAAACTGGAGTGGGTTCAAAGGAGATAAAAATGATTCCAGGTTTGAACAACTTGTCATATGAAGGACGTTTTATGGTTCTGGGCCTGAATTCACCAGAATTTAGAAGAATGATGGGTGACGTCATTGAAACCTATCGAATGGTGAAAGGCCTTGACAGAGTGGATGTGGAAAGGATGTTTCCTGTGGTGGGAGATTCCAAGACCAGAGGACTCAGCCGCAGAAATAGAGGGGTGTCCTTTTAGAATGGAGATGAGGAGGAATTTCTTTAGCCAGAGAGTGGTGGATCTGTGGAATTCATTGCCATGGGCAGCTGTGGAGGCCAAATCGTTATGTATATTTAAGGCAGAGATTGACAGATTCTTGATTGGTCAGGGCATGAAGGGATACAGGGAGAAGGCATGAGTTTGGAGCTGAGAGGAAAGTCGGATCAGCCATGATGAAATGGCGAAGCAGGCTTGATGGGCCAAATGGTCTAATTCTTCTCCTATATCTTACGGTCTTAGTGATTAAAGAAGTTTATTGTAGATGATTATATATCAATTGTGTTATGAAACCTAGAACGTTATTTGAATTGAAATCTGAGTGAGAATATTTGTAGGGGCTGATTTTGACAAATTAAATGAAACAATTTAAAGTGACTTCTAAATAGAAAGACTCAGCTTGTGTTTAGGAGGTGTGGGGTTTTAGCTGCCTGACCTGCTGTATATCTCCTATGTACAATACTACCAAAATCTTTAGACGCTGTCCAAAATAAATAATTACTGAACTAGTAAAGAATAGACCGAATGTTCTCCTGTAAAGCAGGGACAATGAATAAGCGTACAGGCTGTTTCCTCACCAGGTACATTGAGACACAGATGCACTTACCTGCAACTTGGCAGGTGGTTCAGGGCTTGCCAATTTATACTGCTAAAATCTACAGCTCCACATTTTGCCAAAATCTGCTTATCAGCTTAGGTAACATCATTGATCTGTTCAACATCTACAGTATGTGCATGTGTATAGATTTTTATTCAGGGGTAATTAAATAATTGAAAAGCTGAAATTTGGAAAGCTGCTCTTCAGTCTCTGTTGCCCTCCTTTCGCTGCATAGCAGAACTTGTTTTCCAAAGCCAAAACAGGACGATGCTGGAACACTGAAATAGGCCCCCTTTTGCAGGTTTCCAGCATCTTGATTTTTATTTACATTGGTTATTTTCTTTTTTTTTCTTAGTCATGCAGTTAAGCAAAATCTGTAAATAATGCATGAAACTTTAGAATGAATGCCTGGATGTGTTACCAATACATTAGGAATACCGAATTCCTACCACTTCTGTAAAACTGTCCTTTAAGTTAAGGGAATGGAGGCCGATTCAGACTGAAGTCAGTAAAATGGAACTATAGTGTGCACAGTACAATGAGTACAGAATTACTGTATTATCAATCTAAACCAAACTACAGTAGCTTAAACTCAAAGTTTCAGCAGAGCATTTACAGCAGGATCCTAGAAGGGATACTATTGGTTCCAAACCTCTACAATCATGTCATCCGCAAGAGATGACTAAGTGTTGTGAGCAGTGGGATCTGTGTGTCATTGTGATGGTGCATGTGATGTGTCATGGAAACTGGGATGGAGTGGAAAATTGACAACAGCTGCTCTTGCTTAGTTTGACTTCTGAGTATTTCAAATGACAAAGTCTTAATTGGGACTGTTGACATACGACACAGTAGAGAGATGGAGAACAAGAGCAGAGACATTTTTGTTTTTTCTATACTTCCTCTAAGGCAAAACCTAACAGTGTTACTGGATGTGATGCTTCACTCCACAACAAACTCAAGAAAATGTATGCAGACTCTGAAAGGGAGAATAAAACTATACTTGTGCAAATCCCTCTGAGCATCTGGTGACCCTGAGACCTCTGTCTTAGAGGCTGACATCAGAACACCAATTCAAGAGGATAAATTCTCGCAAGGTATCAGACCCCGATCGATGATGTGCTTAAAACTTGTGCTGACCAACTGGCTGGATTATTCAAGTACACCATCAATCTCTTACTGCTGCAGCTGGAGATTCCCGCCTACTTCAAAAGGGCAGTAATCAATACTGGTGCCCATGAAGAGCAGGGTGAGCTGTCTCAATGACTACCACTGGGTAGCACTCACTGAGAAGAGCTTCGAGAGTTTAGGGTCATAGCTGGATTTAACTCCTGCCTGAACGAGGAATTCAATCCCCTGTAATTTGCCCACTGCCACATCTACTGTGGATGCAGTCTCACTGGATCTCCAATAGGCTTTGGAGCACCTGGACAACAGCAATACCTATGTTAGGCTGCTGTTTATCAACTACAGCTCGATATTCAATATCATCAGCACTAATCAACAAGTTCTCAAACCCTGAGCCTCTGTACCTGCCTGTGCAAACAGGATCCTTCACTTCAACATAGGCCTACCTAAGGACACGTACTTAGTTCACTGCTCTACTCATAACTAAGCACTGATAAAAGACTATCTATGAATTTGCGGATGACACGACTGTTGTTGGCAGAGTCTCATTGCAGTGATGAGGCTAACAGGAGTGAAATAGATTGGGAGGTTTTCATTGAGATGCACAATGTCAGCAATACAAATGCATTGAGGAAGGGAGAGTCGGGGGAACACACACCAGTCCTCACTGAGGGTCAGCAGTGGAAAGGTAGAGTAGTTTCACGATCTAGGGCATCATTACCCCAGAGGATCTATCCTAGGCCCAACGCATTGCTGGAGTTATGATGAAGGCATGCCAGCGACTTCACTTCATTAGGAATTTGAGGAGATTTGGTGTGTCACCAAAGACTCTTTCAAATTTCTACATATTGGAGAGCATTCTGACTGTCTGCATCACTGCCTGGAATGGAGGTTGCAATGCACAGGATCCAAAGAAGCCGCAGAAGGTTGAAAAGTCAGCCAGCTCCGTCATGAGCACAACTGTTCCTGCCATCAAGGGCATCTTCAAGAGGCTGTGCCTCAAGGACGCAGCATCCATCATTAAAGACCCTCACCATCCTTCACATGACCTCTTTGTGTGACGACCATCAGAAGGGACAGGAGCCTGAACACCTGTATTCAACACCTTCCTGCTCTCTGCCATCAGATTTCTGAATAGGCATTAACTCCTTTGCACTATTTATCTATTTATCGTGATTTTTATGTATCGCACTGTGTTGCTGCCATAAAACAACAAATTTCACAATGTATGTCAGTGATTTTTAAAAAAATCTGATTCTGTAGTAAGGCAATGTACAAAATCAGCCATGAAGATGTCTCATATATTGCCATTACACTTCCCATTGTCTGCATCTGGCTTCTAAAAAGAAATATGAAGCAATCACAGAGTAGTAATGACCTGTGGATCATTAAAATTTGTAAAGCAGCCTATGTGTGTGACCGACGTCTGCCTCCAGTTTATCAATGGCTTTTGTGAGACCTTCATTCACGAGCTACTTAACTGTCAAAGTGTGAAGTTGATCTCTTTTCTTTATTAGCTCACTACCAGAAGGCAAAATTGTGTGGTTTGAGGCAGATTTTAAATATATCACAATAATGCAAATTTAATGATTGTCCTGTACTCACCTAATGCCCACTAATGTATGCTATCAGCAAGTTTCACCCTCTGCTTTTTTCACCTCTACCTTAGCCACATTTGAATTCTTCCATTTCGTTATCTGTAGTTTCCATTAGTTATTTTTTGCTGCTCTTTTCAACCACAGCAAAGCCCCTATCAGAAGCTCTTGTCAGAAGACATTTAATTTGAGGCCACAGTGCAACCTATTTTGTGCAGGTCTGAAGAATATAAAAAGCAAAGCAATTTTCCTCTCTTTAATCCTTCTGATTTTTAATGTATTTTCAAATATTAGAATTCAAAATACATGCAAGCTGAGCTGATTTCCTCGCAGATCAGTGGAACTGCACTACATATTAGGAGGTGTTGCTCAATGTCCTTATCAGAGCCAGCTCCAGCTTTCAAGGTCATTGGAAAGATAAAATTATCTTCAGTCTTAATTGTATCTAAGCATTATAACTTTCCAGACACAACCTGGTGCCAATGAATCATTTCTTTTGCAGTATAAAAATTCTGCATTACTTTGTGGCTGTGCCTTTATTACATTAGAATGAAAAAGACCACAAGACCTCGGAGCTGAAATAGGCCATTCAGCCTTCGCCATTCCAGCATGGCTGATTTATTATCCCTCTCAACCCCACTCACCTGCCTTCACTTTAATGTAATGCACCTTATTAAGCAAAATACCATAAGAAAGTCACCATATCTGCTCCAGTATAAATTCTGCTTAAATCTGAAATCATGAAATAGACTATTTATCTGCCAGATCCTGAACTTTCCTTCAGCGTCAAACCGAAGGAAAACATTTGTGATTTAATAGTTGTAAAAATTCTGAGCATCATGGGGAAAGTGGATAGTTGAGAATCATCTAGTCAGGAGATGCAATGTATGATTACCACTTTGCACTGCATGCAATATCAACATAGCTTTGAAGCAAGTTACACCACATCTCCGATTTTAGGAACATATAGTCATTAACATATAGAAAACATATAACATCAGCAAAGAATGTCCCGGATGACAAAGAATTTACTTTTCTCAACGATGTACAAATTAAACCACACAGGCTGAATCTTTTGCATCATCATTACTCCATTGGGTCTGGGCAAGTAAAGAGAAGGCAATTGTTAACTTCACCGTCACTGAAATTCAGAACTGCTTCACAGTGTCCTGAAACATTTAATGAACTGAAGGTGCCACCAACCATCATCTGCTTTCAGCTGCAGTCAGGATTTCAGGCATCATACCGACATGTTATGGTCCGGTCCGGAGCCTGCATTCCAGGTCTTGATCCGGTCCACGGACTCCGGGTCTTGTAGCCGTCCCTCCTTTCACCCTTAAGCCCAAATAGGATCATCTTGGCTCAAGGAGGTGCACCTGAGACCTATCGGCTGACAGGTATATATAAGGGGCACTGGGACTGAGTCTAGTTGGGGAGTTGTCCTGTTTGTCTTGTACCTGCTGTTCTGTCTGGTTTGCTTTGTTTGTGCTGTTTGCCTGGCTATCCTGTTTTGACCCTTGCTTGGAGTACCCACTGTTAATCATCTAGTTTTGTAAGTCTGTTCTTGTAGTCACCCTGGACTGAGCTCCCTTCTGATCCCTTGCCTCTGTTGGGTAAGCAGGCTGGACAGCTGTTGCCTGGTGGGGGGACTCTGACCCTTTCCTACCCCTCGCTTCCTATGGGTTGTGCCCTGCATCCTGCCCAAGTGCCCTGTGACCTGCCCAGGCCCCTGTGCTCCTGCCTGGGAGGCTGGGCCCTGCCCAGAAGTAATGTGGCCTACCCTGAGAGCTATCCTCCCAGCATTCCTTGTCCCATAGACCCATCCTTTAGCCTAGCCAGGGTCCTGCCTTTGCCATGAACTCTCTGAACCCCAGTGTCACCAGCAACATGCAAAGTAAGAAAAGATAATTACTGGTGAATAGTAAACATGAATAGGCAGCTAATTGGTGAACTCAAATCTGGTTTTTAGCCAAAATCCAAAATTTGCTTGGATCAGGGGCTTGTTAATCTGGAATGATTTATATTGAAGTAAGCCATTTGGCAAGCAGAACAAAAGACCTTACTGTTTAAAAATGTGTTTGAAGAGTTTGTCAGCAGTACCTCACAAGCATTTAATAGAGCATCTTTCCTTCAGAATAAAAGTGCGTCTAGAATAAAACCATAAGTTCTGTTGGCCGTATTTTATAGTTGGATGACTATGAGACTGTTGGAGCAGGAGGCTGTTGACAGGATAGGTGGGCAACTGATTGTGTGAGGTTGTATGTTCCACCACTTAATGCAGGGCTTCACAAAGAAGTGCTCCCAATGCATGGCCTTGAAGTTCTCTGGACCATACCATTTGCCCTTTCTCCATTTTGAAAAGTTGTGAGGATGTCGCACTTCTTCACAAAAGCCTTGAGCATGTTCTTCAGTCTTTCTCTCTGTCCACCTGGTAATTTGTCCTATTTCAGATCTTGCAACAGAGCATCTGATTCAGGTATATGCTGCTGGGCATGGGAGTGACCCAGTCTGCCCAGTTGATCTGACTGAGTAAGGCTCCATGATGGGGGTGTCATTCTGGAGGAGGATGCTAAATTGATTTTGCTTATTTTATGATTTTTAAATACCCTTTTCCTCTTTTGACCAAAGACTGTTTGATTGATTTAATGCAGTAGTGAATTTCAGCATCAATGGTAGTCCATTGGCTCCCAAAATATAGAAAGTGCTCCACATTTTCCAATTACGACAGGTGTGGTAGGACTAAAGAGCTTTGATCTGACCTGTTGGTTGTGAATTTGCTTAGCTTGGCTGATCACATGCTATTTAGAACACACGTGTTCCTGTGTTGCTGGTTCTTTAGACTGATACGTCATCATTCTTCAGTCTTGATAAAGGGTCTTGGCCCAAACCGTTGACTCTTTAATCTTTTCCATAGATGCTGCCTGGCCTGCTGCTGATTCCTCCAGCAATTTACATGTGTTGCTTGGATTTCCAGCATTCTGCCAATTTTCTCCTGTAAGTGACATCATTATTCTTGGCTGCACCTATTGCTACCTCCTGCAAGCCTTTCTGGAACCCATTTTAAATCAGGGTACATCACTCGGCTTGATAGTAATGGCAGAGTGGAGGATTTGCAGGGCCCTGAGGTGACAGATCATGGCAGTGTACCCACATTACTATTGCTCCCATCACCCACAGTAGCTCATAGATGTTCATTTTTGGAGCTGCCAGATCCCAAGCTAATCCATTTATAACAATTGTAAACTCACACAAAGTAATGGACAGCACAGTTGGTCTGATATCAGGACCCTGGCTCCGCAAGAATTGTGCGGTTGTCATCGATGCCATCGTGATCAGAGGGACCTGACAAGGGTAGATTGGTGAGGATAGGTTCTAGGTGGTTATTCAGCATACTGTTTCACTCAATACCTGCAGAGGCAGTTTGGGAGATATGCGATTCAGAATTTGGCCAGCTCATTGCTGCAAGCCCACGTTTGGTGATGGGCGTCTAAGTCCTTACCACACCAAAGTACATGTTGAGCCCTGGCTGATTCCAGTGTCTCTTATGAATGTTGTTCAACATGGAGGAGCTCTGATTCATTAGCTAAGGGAGGATGGTAGATCGTAATGAGGAGGAGGCTTCCGTGGCTATCTTGCTCCTTATTTCATGGAATCTGGAGTCAACTGGAGAAATGTGTGTTTGGAAGAACCACCAGCTGCGTTTGTCCATAAAAATCCAGGTGTACAGAACTGCCATCATCACAACACTGCTATATAGCTCTGAAGCCTGAGCCTTGTACTGCAAGCAAATTTGATTGCTCAAGTTCTTCCATCAGCACTGCCTCCACTCCATTGTGGGTATCAGCTGGCAGGATCGTGCCTCCAACAACGAGGTCCTGGAGAAGGGTCAACTTCCAAGCACTGAAGCCACTTTGCTGCTCAAGCAGCTTCCTTGGTTAGGCCACGTGGACAAATCCAAGTTACCGAAAGCAGTGCTCTATGCAGAACTATCGCAAGGCAAGAGAGATCGTGGTATCCTGCGCAAGAGGTACAAATAACAACTTAAGCAGCAGCTCCCTCCGGCGGAATAGACATCAACAAGTGGCAGCAGCTGGCTTGTGACAGAGCCCTCTGCAGAACAGCCAAGAATGCTGAGGAGTCCAGAACAGTGACTTCTGAAGAGAAGGGGGGAACACAGGAAGGATCTTACTACCCAAGTGCCCGCATCCCAGCTGTTCCCCTGTCCATACTGCGCCAGAGTCTGCAGATCCAGGATTGGCTTCTACAGTTAGCAAGGTTTGTGCCATCGCTCCTGAGAACTCTTCTTCCGTCCTGATCTTCGCAAGCGAAGAACCAGCCAGTAGCAGCAGCATCATCTCATGGAATCTGAAGTCAACGCTGAGAACTCCAAGGACTACTCCCACCCACCTGTATATTGCTGAGCCACCATCTCTGGAGGGTCTGTCCTGCCCTTAGGACTAGACGCACCCAGAGATTATCATGGATTATTAGCCTGGCACAGTGCTTGTAAACTATGATTCTGTAGTAGGACCACATCAGGTTATGGTATGACTAGATGGGAAAGCTCCCCCAATTTAGACGCCAGTCCCCCAGATATTTGTGAGGGAGGATTTTGCAAAGTCAACTGGTCTGGGACCAACCTTGTCTGACTGGACCTTCAACCTCTTTTTAAAGGCAATGGTAATAGTAGAACTAAGTGGATTGCTGAGCCTCTTCCGATTCAACTACATGGAGTGGATCTGGCGTCACACATGGGTCAGACTGAGCAGGGAGGGCAGAATTCCACTCCTGAAGGATATTGGGGAACCAGATAAGATTTTACAGCAATCTAGTAGTTTTCATCCAAATTATTCTTAAGGCTAGCTTTGTGGTTTTTTTTTCCAAATTCCAGATTAATAATTGACTTTAAATTCTGCAGCAGCAAGGATGGGATACAAACTTATCTGCGAATGTTTAGTCCACCTCTCTGGAATCCCAGGTTGTTAACAAGTATGCCTTCACCCGTATTGTAGCCCAGTGGCAGGCCATATACACTAAGGCTGTGACTGAAGCTGAAAACAGCCATCTGCCAAGCTGCATATAACAATAAAACTTGTACCAGGAATTCTTCAATGACATGAAACATTAGTCACTTTTCAGAGAAGATCTGCCTTTAGCAAATCAACAGATACATTTAATGTCAGAGAAATGTATACAATATACATTCTGAAATTCTTTCATTTGCAAACATCCAAGGAAGACAGAGGAATGCCCCAAAGAATGAATTAGTTAAATGTTAGAACCCCAACGCACACCCTCTGCTCCCCCCCCATACACAAGCAGTGGCAAGGCAACAACCCCCCCTGGAAAAAAGCATCGGCACCCTCCACCGAGCACTCAAGCGTACAGCAAAGCATCAAGAAATACACAGACTTGCAGTATCCCCAAAGACTACTCATTCACCCGACACACCACAGGCTCTCTCTCTAACATGGGGAAAAGAGGTGTCCCCATTTCACAACAGGAATACTTCCAACTCAGTTGGGAACTAATCTGCATCTACTTTTGCAAAATCAAATGTCTAATATTCTGGCATTTTTGAGACCTTTCACTCCATTGTGCTTCTTTATATATGGTGGCACTACATATAGAATCGCTGTGTATAGTGACCAAGAAATATTGGAAACTATATTCCAAATAAGAAGCATAACTTGCACTCCATGTTTCTTTCACACTGTACTGAAGTACTAACTTATGCAGTTAACAGTTCCTTCGGCTTACCAGATGGTCATTTCTCATATGTAATTACCTGCAGTGAGAAAGCCGCTTGACAACAGTTGGCCCTGAATCCAAGCCAGATCCTGAACCAGCGACAGTGGACACTTTGCCACATGAATTGTGATGAAGAGTGGAAACTCTGACGAGAATTACCTCCTCAGATTAAGGTTTTAAAGCCACCTACAGCACCTCAATCCTCACCATCAGTGAATTGAAATAAAACCACAGATCAGGTTTGAATGATTGTGTTCCATGTTGGAGTCTAGTTTCAAAGTCAAGGTACATTTATTATCAGTATATATCACCAGATACCACATTGAGATTCATCGCCAGGAAAATAAAGAGGTACAATAGAATTTTTGAAACTATACGCAAGCAAAAACTGACAAACAAGCAATTCTTTTCATTTGCATAACTTGTCTTCTTTTGCACAATCACAACCAGTTGTGTAAAATAAGACAAACAGTGCAAATAAAAAATTAAAACAGAACAAGTTGTCGAGTCCTTGAAAGTGAATCTGTAGGTTGTTGGAGGAGTTCAGAGCTGAGGTGAGTGAAGTTATCCACACTGGTTCAGGAAATTGATGGCTGTAGGGTAATAACTGGTGCTGTATCTGGTGACAAGGGAACTAAGGATTCTGTAGCTCCTGCCCTTTGGTCGTAGTGAGAAGAATGTATGGCCTGGTCCTGGATAATGGATGCTGCTTTCTCGTGCAGCTCTCCTTGTAAGTGGGCTCAGTGATGGAAACAATCAAAGCTGGTTTAAAGACAATCATTTCCTTCTCAAATTTAAATCACGATTCTCTCTTAATGCTTTGGCTTTGCGCTACCAAATTACTTCATTCCTCATTTGTGTCTACATTTCCAAGGTTAGTTAAGCATTCATGAAATGCGGGCCCTGTCTCTCACACACTGTAACATCACATTAAATGTGATTTGTTTTCTAATCCAGCTATTAGTTTCTTGAAAATTGTTTCATATGGAACTAAAATTGCAGATAATGACCAGATTTTAGATTATCCTTATTTACAGTTTTTTAAAAGTGTGGGATAAATTCTATTTTTATTGCAGTAAATGTTATTTTTAATTTATCAGTCTTTTTTATAGAAGAATAAAATGTATTTAGGGCTATCCACAAACCATGCAAAATAATTGGTTGACAGTAAAATCACAGGTTGCTCTCTACACCTTTGAAATACACCAGGTACCAAGGTAGGGTAGTGGTTAGCACAATGCTATTACAGCCTGGAGTTCAAACCCAGCGTCCACTGTAACGAGTCCCTGTATGTGGAATGCATGGGTTTTCTTCAGTTTCCTCCCCTCCAAAGACATACTGGGTAGGTTAACTGGTCATTGTAAATTGTCCAGTGATTAGGTTAAAGTTAAATTGTGGTTGTTGGGTGTTGTTAGGCAGAGCAGTTTAAAGGGCTAGAAGAGACTATTCTGCACTGTAATAAATAATTTTTTTTTAAATTAGGAAGCTTTATAAGGGATGTAGGACTTTAGTTATAAGAAACTGGTAACGGGGAAAAGAAACAATAGATAATTTTTTTGCTCAAAGGCAGGCCATGCAGATTAGTAAGACTTGGTTTGGCCCAGTTTGAAATTTACCATCTGCTAAGTATGCGTTCTACAGTAAAGCATATGCCAGGTGTACTGTTTGCAAGAATGTGATTTAAAAGCTACTTGGAGAGTGCAGGGGAAGGGACATAAATGGGAGTTCTCTTGGAGAGATTTCCCTTATGCCGTAAAAAGTCAAATAAGAATGAAATTTGATGGAGAAAGCTCCTAGCTGTTCATGGCCAATGAAATAGATTTAAACTGGTTAATTCTGTTGGATTCCTTTTTCAGCCCTTTACCCTTTCCACCCGTCACCTCCTAGCTTCTCACTTCATCCTCCCACCCCACCTACGTACCTTACCCCTCACCTGGCTTCACCCATCCCCTTCTAGCTTGTACCACCTCACCCCTCCCCCATATTCTTATTCTGGATTGTTCCCCCTTCCTCTCCAGTCCTTGTCCTGAAATGCTATTTATTTCCCTTCATTGATGCTGCCTGGCCTGCTGAGTTCCTCTGGCATTTTGTATGTGTTATTCCTGTAATGCAGGAGAGGCAGCTAGTCTACACAAAGTTCCCACAAAGAGCAATACAGTGAACATATTTTAGTGATGTCAACTGAAGGAAAAAAACGACCGAAAGAACCAGAATTGCTCTATTACACCTCTTCCAAATCGAGTCATGGAATAATTTACATTGCCTGTGAGAAACCGAGAGCATTAGTTCACTCATCATTCAAAAGATAGAATCTCACTGATAATGCTGCCATCCCTCAGTATCTGGAGCATTAAGCCTGATTATTGTGCTCAAGACTCTGCAGTGTGTTTTCAACCCACAACCTCTGACTCAGAGGGATGAGTGAGATCTACTGAACAATATTTGACAAAATGTGATGTTGTAAATGTCTTTTTTTTTATGTATGTTGAATTAAATAAATCTAAACTGGATACTTCTTCACCAACATTTCGTAGCTGTCCAGTATTTTGATTGGCAAACATGATTTGTTTTCGCCTCAGAAGAAACACAATAACTCAGGTGAAAAACACTGTCAGAAGTAACTATCTCACCTGAAATTCCTATTAAATAGGACATGTCCTCCTTTCAATGATTTTTATCAATATCTTGTTACTATTTAAGAATTAGTAAATTGCCGGTTTCAAGATCTATGGAAAGCAAGATCAAATATAAGCAGGCTATGCATTCAGAAGAGATCAGGTTGTCAACAGCTTTGTGAGTGTTTAGAAAAAGCAATAAATTCTTGACTTTGGTTATGAACATAACAACCAATTTATATTGAGTAACTTTAAGAATGGACAGACTTAACATTCCTTCTAACCTAGTGAGTCTCTTCTGAAACTTGTTAATGGACTTGCAATAAAAAGGAAGCCACTTTCAACAACCCAAATGGAAGTGTCCTATCAACTGCTTTGTTTGACATCACCCTCCCTGGCACAATAATTTTTCTGTTATTATATTTACAGGGTTTTTTTTAAATCAACTGATCCAACACCAGTATGTTTGAAACATGATCTACAACTGAACCAAAACAGCCAAATGCCTTAAAGGTATACGGCGGCACAGTATTGCATCAGTGTCAGAGATCCACATCCTGTCCTGACCTTGGGCACCATCTGTGTGGACTAGTCTCTGTGGCCCACCACTGGCCAGTTCTCCAGTCTGAGAAACCTCCCTTCACCACCACCCGTTGACACCTTCCACCCAATCAATTCTGTATCCATTTGGCTGGCTCAGCTGTACCACATGGATTTGCCCCAGATACTTTGGATTCTTCCTAAATTCCTAAATCATGTAGGTTAGTTGGCTTATTGGCCACTGCTATTTGCCCTCAGTGTGCAGGCTGAATCACACAGCATGGAAACTGGCTTTTCAGCCAAACCCGTCCAAGCCTACCAAACTGCCCTCCTGAGCCAGTGTCATCTGCCTGTATTTTACTCCTATTCCTCTAAACTTTTTCTGCACATGTTCCTGTCCAAGTGACCTATCAAATTGGAATTGTACTAGCCTCAGTCACTTCCTCTGGCAGCTCAACCCATATACTCACCACTGTCTGTGTGCAAAGTTTGCCTCTCAGCCCCTCTTCAAAATCTTGCCCCTCTCACCCTAAACCTATACCATCTACTTACAGACCCCACTGCCCTGGGAAAAGCTGTGGCAATCCATCCTATCTATGCCCCTCATGATTTTATAAACTCCCTCAGACTCCATCATTCCAGGGGAGAGAATCCCTGACTATCCAGTCTCTCCATGTAACTGATGCCTTCAGCTCCAACAACATTCTTGTTGTTACTTTCAGCATCCTTTCTAGTTTAATCACATCCTTCCTATGGTGTAACGGACTCCTAGGTCTATCTGTCCTCTAACACACTCCTGCCGTTCACTATGTTGTTCTATCCTAGTTTATCTTCCTTAAATGCACCACTTCACACTTCTCTGAGTTAAATCCCATCTGTGATTCCTTTGCTCACTTTCCCAGTTGATCTAGGTCTGGTTGTAATCTTAAGCAACATTGTATACTGCCCACCATACAGCCAATTTCAGTGTCATCTGCAAACTTACTAATCATGTCACTTATTTTGTCATAAATTGGTTTTATAAATACATATGCCAAACACAAGGATCCCAATGGCACACTAGTGGTCATAGTTCTCCTATCAGAAAGATAACCCTTCACTTCCACCCTCTGTCTCCTTCCACCAAACCAATTCTGCACTCATTTGGCTAGATCATTCTGGATCGCATGTCAAAAGTCTTGTCTCTGTCCATTCTAAGTTCCTTCCTTGAATTCCTTGCCTCTCCAAATGCACAGAATCCCTCCCAGTGACATTTCCACTGCCGATGTTAGTCTCAGGAGCCTGTAGTTCCCTAACTTGTCCTTGCAGCCCTTCCTAACCATTCTCCAATCTTCCAGCACTTCATCATTGTCTCAGGAAGATGTAAAATTCCTGCTAGGCCCCAACAATTTCTTTCTTCCTTTCCATAATGTCATAGAATACACTTGATCAAATACTAATGATTTATCCATCTTTATGCAATTCAAGGCTGCTAGTAACTCTTCTTTCATAATGTCATTGTACTTCAGACATTACTGTTTTCTTCCCTAAATTTCTTAGCTTCCATGACCTTTTCCATGGTAACTATAGATAAGAAGTATTCATTTAACATTTAGTCCATCTCTTGTGGCTCCACACATAGAACTTCAAACTGATCCTCAAGTGGACCAATTCTCTCCATAGTTATCCTTTTGCTCTTAATATACTTAGAAATTCTTAGAATTCTACTTTATCTTATTTGCCAAGATAATCTCAACTCCCTATTTGCCTTTCTGATTTCTTTCCTAAGTGTATTCCCACATTCCAGATACTCAAGTGCTTTGCATGATCCAAGTTCCCTTTACCTAGTGTATGCATCACTTCTCTTGACCAGGGGCTCAATATCCTTTATTGTCATTCAAGATTTCCTCCTCCTGCAAGTTTTGCCCTTCACTCTAACAGGAACATTTTGGCCTCGCACTCTCCTGATCTCACTTTTAAAAACCTCCTACTTACCTGCTAATAGCCTCAGCCAATGAACTTTTGCAGGTTCCTGTGTAAGGGTATCAAAATTAGCCTTCTTTCAATATAGGACTTTAACTTGTGGACCAAAACAATCATTACACAGAAATATTTTGAAATTAATAGAACTGGTCCAAAAGTGCTCCTCCACAGATATTTGGGCCACTTGCCCAGGCTCATTGTCCAATAAGAGTTTGAGTATTGCCCCATTTCTTGCCCCATTGCCCCAACTACATATTGCCTGAGAAAGTTTTATTGTATTCAGACTTGCAGCACAGAACGGGCTCTTCTGGCCCCATGAGCTGCACTATCCAGAAACCCACCACGTTAACCCTAGCCTCATCACAGGACAATTTACAAGGACCAATTAATCTACCAATCGGTAAGTCTTTGGAATGTGGGAGGAAACCAGAGCACCCAGAGGAAGCCCACACATTCACGGTGAGTACATACAAACTCCTTACAGCTAGTGTTGGAGTTGAGTTCTGTACTCCAACTCTCCGAGTTATAATAGCGTTGTACTAACTGCTATCTTGCTGTGGCACCTCCATGGGTTTCCTAGACACACCTAACAAATTCTGTCCCATCTTATTCCCTAGCACTGTGGGAGCCCCAGTCAATATTAAGGCAGTTAATATCACCTAATATTACATCTGTTACTCCTACAACTATTTTGAACCTACCACATATTTGCTCCTCTAATTCTCTCTGAGTATTGAGGAGCCTACAGCACAAACCTGTCAAGGTGATCACTTCCTTCTTATCAGGGTTCTTGCATTGAAATATATAGAGATGTAGCCTGTCACATCTCCCTTGCTCCCTGTCCATCCTATTGGATTTGCTCAATTTCCATATTTTTCAACTCTTTCACCCGTCACACTACTATGTTGGCTCTCGCCGCCTTGCCAGGCTAGTTTACACCATCCTGAATAGCTCCAGCAAATCTCCCCTTTGAATTCAGGAGCAACCTGTCCCTCTGAAACAAGTTACCTCTGCCTCAGAAGCGATCCCCATAGTCAAAGAACCTGAATCCCTTCCACTTGAAGACATCCTCGACCCTAGCACCCGGCTTTTGACATACCTTCCCAGAGCTGCATTTGTGACCACAGAATATTCTGTTTGCCTCTCTATCTCCTATCACTACAGCTGCTCTTGACTCCATCCTCTCCCACTATGCCTCAGAGCCAGGTGATGTGGGAAAATCAAAATGGGATTAATGTAGGTGAGTAGTTAGTGACTCGGTGGGGTGAATGCTGTTTCTGTGGTATACCTTGCTAAGACCGATTGGATACATCAATGATACCACAGATGAAAATGAAAATTCAGTGCTGTACCAATAAAACAAGGATGTGTTTGACATTAATAAAAAGTTTTAAATCTTTTGCATCATTGTTCTTTAAACAGCATCCTTGCAACTCCATGAATGTCATTATAAATCTTTCCGTGGAAAAAAAAACATTGCTGGAAAAAGCTTAATTTGGGTTCAAATCCCTTTTTCTTCTGCCATGACTCTTTTGATTTTGTTTTCATATTCTGCAATCCAACTTTAGGAAGGATGTACTCCAGATATTATGTCATTTACGTTGACAACTCCAATTTGGACATTTTGGTTTCTATCTCAGTGTATATAAAAGACTGTCATCTCTGAGACAAGTTCTGTTGATATTCAGAATGATTAATGACATTAACTTGTGTTGTTCTAACCAGTACAATAAAGTCCCTTCTATAATTCATGCTCCTTGTTGATTTAACTCATCTCAAAATCAGCATTTCTGACCCGAGGCCAGGGAAGGTGTTTAAGACTGGTAGGAATGTTGTCTCCCTTTGACACCCATCAACATTTAATATGCTATTGGTAGTTCTTTGCACTGTACTTATTTAAATATCTCTTGATCGGTATCTGGTTGCGTCTCTGACAATATGTACTTGAGTCCATCATTGGATCAGGGCTGCAATTAGATCTGGAGCCAGCTCCAATCTGAACTGAAGATCAGTGGCTAAATCAGCAATAAGATCCATGCAGAAACACATTTAAAAAGCTTTTGCCCTTCAATGAAGCTAATGACAAGATTAAAGTAAATTGTTATTATTTCAGGCTCTGCAGACAGAGGAACTACAGCTAAAGCTTTTGGGCATAAAAATTCAAAAATAGAAACAGGAAACAGGTAAAATCCAATTAGCCCCTGATGACTACTCTACCATTCAACAAAATATGGATCTTTAACCTCGGCGCCATTTTCCTTTATCAACTCCATGTTCCTTGATATCCAAGTATCTTTATTGTAAAACAGTAAAGGAGGCTATTCAGCCCAATGGGCTCATGACAGCTCCTAGGGAAACAATCTCCTTTCCTCCCCTAAAAGAGGGGAGACCAAAAACATCCCTCCCCTCTTTATTTCTCAACATCTCTGCAAAATATTTGCTCTCACACATGCCTGCTGACTTTGATTCCTTTCACCAAGGAGAAATTTAAAGTGGCCATTTAACCTGGCACATGTATGGGACGGGGAAGGAATTGGAGTACTTGGTGGAAACTAAACAGAGAAACTGACATGAAACAGAACTGGATGCCAGGATTAAACCTGGGACGCTGGAGCTGTGAGACATCAACACTGTCAGCTTCACCTCTCTGCACCATCTCACCACCCCCAACCCATTAACACTATGGTAGGCATCTAATTGTTAGGGCCTACTGCTGAAGGTGTCCAGCTGACTCTCAGTTGTCATGTCTGTCTCTAGCTTCCTGCGACACTTAGGACTGCCAGTTTTATAAATGAGGCCTGAGAGCGAAAAAGACCCTTATCTTCCTTTCTGAAATCAGGCCAAGCTAAAACTCATGTTCACTACCCAGTTCCAATTAAAATATGACAATATTATTCCGGTCAAATAAACTAGGCTTAAACAAACTTGTGTGATTTTACTCCCACAGTTACATTTCCTTGACGTCTCAGTTGTGGGAGCATTATTTTGTTTTTTGTGGCGCATCTTACTCTGTAGGAAATTCTTCATATCACCCAGCTCCATTTGTTCCTTCGTTTGCTCCTAATGTAATCCAGGTCCATTAAGTTCAGACCTAAACTGTATGTACCATGATTGGTGATATTAGTAATTAAACTGAATGAATTCCAGTGCAATTAAACCAATGGAACAAATGAAAATGTGATTTTCTCAAGTACAATTCTTGACCAAGTCTCCCCATTTATTGCAGATGCAGGTGGCATGTGGCTTCCATACCATCTTTGTTTTCCCACAAACAAATATGTAAAGATTAACTGAACTGCTCTTTGGCGAGCGCAGGGTTCATTAACTCCACAAATGAACAGAGGGTTTCAGATACCTACTGTTGGGTTATATAAGGGCTTGGATTTTGTTATCATCCTTCCTATCAGTCCCTCAAGCACAGTTGACTGGAGATGATTATCTAGATACTAGGCAGTTATGATGCAAGCTGTGGTCCTTTGGTCCTATTAAAGCAATTGGGCGCAGTAAAATTCAGGAGGGAGAACAGAGCCATATGATAGGGAATGTTGCTGGCAGAAAATAAACAGTCCCTGCATGATTCAAGCAAGTGCCTTGGTTACTAGAGAATATCAGCTGACTGAATTGACCCAGGAAACGATGGGAAATGACTTGCTCCAATTTTATGTTAAATTATATTAACGACCAATTCCAATCATACAGTGCTTGTCCCTTGACTAAAATGCCTCAGGATGCTTTGCAGATTTAGCCAATAAAAAATGTCAAACCTCAAAAGAAGTAATCAGGATAGATGGTCAAAAAATGGAAAAAGAGCTTTAAGTGTCTCTTAAAGGAGTCAAGAGAGGTCTTGAGTTTGCAGAAAATAGTCCATATTAGAGCAATTACATTCAGCATTGCTTAGGCATTAATCAATTGCAGATATCTAACTGGATTACAGAATAGTCATTTGCATTGATAGTGGACCTAAAATCCAAAGTTATTCTTTTTCTGCTCACCTACTCACTTTTTTTTTCCATAAATTATTTACTGAAACATCTCACACTATGAAAAGGATGGAGTACATCATCAATACAGAAAAACAACAAAATGAAAACAGAAAACAAAATACAAATCTCCCAAAGGATCATCACACTAACATGACAATCTTTTATTGCATCTTTGTCACGTCCTATAGGATATTTTTAATTGCATGCAAAGCAAAATCTGCTTTCAATTAAATATATTAGAAGTAAATTCATGCATCTAATAAACACAAGGAATTCTGCAGATGCTGGAATTCCAGAGTTACATGCACAAAATGCTGGAGGAACTCAGTAGGTCAAGCAGCATCTATGGAAAGGACAAACAGTCAATGATCCTCCAGCAATTTGTGTGTGTTCTTCAAGCATCTAAAACCAGTTGTAAAGTGGACATGTGAGCCAATATTATCTCTAAATGAGGAGGAATTCAAGCAACACTATTAGAGGTCGATCAGGGAATGAGAGAGATTACTTTGGGTATTTTGTTCAGAAATCCAAATGGACTATCTGCTAACCTGGTAATAAATAACTAATAATGATTATTTATCTCAATAAATTTGTGATAAAATTTTGTTTGGTGATAAAATACAGTTGGCCCTCCTTATCCACGAGTTCCGCATGCGTGGATCCAACCAACCGCGAATTGAGAAAACCTGTAAATTCTCTTCCAGCACTCGTCGTTCGAGCATTGTTCGCCTCGTGTCTCGGTCATACACTACTTTGTTCCTATGAAAATATGGCTCCTGAAAAGCAATTATTTGGTCAAAGCAATTCCTCAAAGGCTAAGAGGGAGCATAAAGTGCTAACTCTCACCGAGAAAGTAGAAACATTAGATCTTTTAAAAAGTGGCAAATTCGTGGAAGTGTTAGTGCTGCCCCTATAATGGCAAAAATGGTCTCTCTGGTTTGTGATAAAGTGCTTGCGAAGACTGAGAAAGCTTTAAATATGTGGCTAGAGGACATGTCACAGAAACATATCCTTATCGATGGCAAGATTATACGTGAAAAAGCTCTTAGTCTCTATGAGCACTACTGTGACGGGGTTGATGAGAGCGAGAAAAAAAAGTTTAAGGCTAGTAAGGAATAGCTGGCTGACTATGTAAAGCACTACAGCCTCAAGAACGTAAAGATCAGGGGGAATTGGCATTGGCTTATACTGAGGCCACAGTAGCGTTCCCAGAGGAGCTCAAGAAACTCATAGTAGAGAAAGGCGACCTTGCAAGATTGTCTGATGATGCAAAGAGAAAGAAGAGACAGCTTCCTATAACAATGTTTCTAACTAAAGCATCTGCAATTCCAAAGTCTCGACGTCCAACGCTTGAAGAATCTGCTCCAAAGTGTCCTTATTCCCTAAACAAGACAGAGTAACAACTACTGTACAGGTATTACAAGTTTTACTCATTGTTTGATCATTGTTCGCCTCGCATCTCATTCGTTCGCTGCTTGTGTTGTGAACAAGATGAACATGTGCAGTTCTTGTTTTCTTGTCATTATTCCCTAAACATTACAGTATAACAACTATTTACATAGCATTTACATTGTATTAGGTGTTATAGTTAATCTAGAGATGACTTAAAGTATACGGGAGGATGTGCGTAGGTTATATGTGTTAGGGTTAATGTTAGGGTTAATTCGAGACTGCCATTACAGGTCAGGAGTGGCTCACGTAATATTAGGAGACCGGAATGCGAGGGAGGGGGGGAAGCGAAACTGGGGATTCCGCTACACCGAAACTGCTAGTGTCACGCGATTCAGTAAACAAAAGAAACAGGTAACTCGTGAGTGTATGGCATCGGGCCAATAAGATGGACACAAGTGCCTGATATTACCTAATATGTAGCGGGGGGTTGTGCTGGGGGGAAAAGGGGTATAAATAAGAGCAGATTGTAAGGGGAAGACGGAACGCGCCTTCTCCAGCGACTCCGTGGATTCACTGTGCCAGTTACGAATTCTGCAATAAACCCAAGTTTTGTAATAATCAGGTGTCGGTTGTCTCTCTTCCTAAACGAACACAGGGCAGAATTTCAAGCCCAACATATGCAAATACTACGCCATTTTATATAAGGGACTTGAGCATCTGCATGTTTTGGTATCCGCGGGAGATCCTGGAACCAATCCCTCGCGGATAAGGAGGGCCGACTGTATTGAAATGTTTTAGTTGGAACTTGCTATTAGATAAGAAAATGCCTTCCTTGCAAGTTTCTGTGGAATTGGAAAATTAAAGTTGAAATTGGTTTATTATTGTAAACTGTACTAAGGTACATATGACAATAATAAACCAATTCTAATTTCTTGCATACAATTCTGACGGGTCAAAGCATTACACCACGCATTGAAGTAGAACAAGGTAAAACAGTAACATTTAATAGTCTTATAACAGAGGTGGGAGGAGGCGGGGGTTGAAGCTGTCCTTGAACCTGGTAGTATATACTTCCGCACTTTTGTATCTTCTGCCTGGTGGAAGAGGGAATATCTGGGGTAGGTGAGGTTCTTGATTATGCTGGCAGCGAGAAGTACAGACAGTCCATTGAGGGGAAGTGGGGTTCCGCGATGTGTTGAGTTGTGTCCACAACTCTCTGCAATTTCCTGCAGTCACATTCAGAGTGTACTAATTCATGATGCATCCATCCAGGTAGGATACTTTCTATAGTATATTGAGAAAAATTGGTAAAGGTCAACAGGAACTTGTCAAATCTATTTAACCCCTTGAGGAAGTAGAGGCAGTCGGTCTCCTTGCTTGCCCGTGGCATCTACAATGCGTGTTTTGACCAGGTCAGGCTATTGATGAAGTTCACTCTGAGGAACTTGAAACTGTCAAACCTCTGGGTAACCAGCTCAAATTTTCATGGGGGATGAAATTTACAATTATCTCCCCATGAGCCTAGTCATCTGTAACCAGGGATGACGGTGTAGTGGTTAAATTACTTGGCTAATAATGTCTGAAATTGCTCTGCACTGAGTCTAGGTCTATTCTGCACCATTAATGGCATGCTGTGATCATGACCTAGTCTAACGAGAGGGCTCCACCTTCCCTCTCGATACTTTCTTCAGTCTTTCTCACCAGTGTTGCACAAGGCTTCAATAAGCTTCATTCATTACTTCCACACCAGGAACAAGGGGATGTGGTACCACAACTTCAGTAACTGAGTTGCACTAGACCAATGAAAATTACATACATGTGCCCTTGGAGGCAAATACACCATTAGCTTTTTCACTGAAGCATACTTATACTCAACACCCACTGAAGAAAGGACCTCAACCGTCCTTTCACGACTGTAAAACAATAAAACATGACCTTAGAAAATACAAGCCATTGGCAATCTCATTGTCATAGTCTGAAAGTTCCATAACATTGAAATTGGCCCTTCGGCTTCTCAAGTCCACTCTGAAAATCAAGCACTCATTTATGCTAATCCCACAATTCAATTTTCCATCTCTGCATATTCCTCTCAACTCTGACCAGATTCTACCACTCACCTACACAAGAAGGCCACTTTACTGTTCTGTATGAATCTACCCATCCACGTCTTTGGGATGTGAGAGGAAACCAGAATATCTAGAGGAAGCCCTGCTGTTCACAGGAATAACTTGCAAGCTTCCACGCACACAGTACTGCAGCTCAGGATTGAACCCAGGTTCCAGAGACCTGGCTTGTCATTCATGACCCTCAGCCTCCTCTTGTGTGCTTTTGAGGCCTAGGCTAGAGCAGAAGGCATATCAAAACACTGGAGAGATATTTATACGGCCTTTTCTGTGAATGTTCCAAATCCACTAACAAGGTAAGCAACCTAAAATCAAGATCCACTCCCAAGCTGGCACCCCAGCAATGAGGCACTAATTAGACTCAGTTATGTCACCGCTGACACCCTGTTCCATGGCTACTCAAAGCGGTCGATCTCAATCTCACTTCTCAGGAGCACATACCTCTTAAACTACCTGACAATTCCATCAGTCACATCCTACCCCATCTGTGGAAAAGTTTGTAATTCCCACATTTAGCCACCTCAGAACATGCAAGTTGCTTATTCCTTCCGGGCTGCCACTGAAGAATAATATGCCCGGACTAAAAGTCTAGAGTCAATGCATTAAAGTGATCTGATCAGATAACCTGGAATTAGATCATCTAAGAGTCTCAGTATTGATATTACAGACAATTATGGGAACTCATGTAGCTCAATCTTATTCAGAGACGGAAATCTGTACAGGAGGTTCCCCATAAAGAGGTCACTGCATGTATGTTCATGATCTTCTGCTGATGTAGCCCATTCACTTCAAAGTTTGACTTGCTGCGCATTCAGGGATGCTCTTCTGTACACGTGGTTACTTGAGTTGCTCTCGACTTCTTGTCAGCTTGAACCAGTCTGGCCATTTTCCATTGACTCTTCTCATTGATAAAGGGTTTTTCACCCACAGAACTGCCACTCACTGGATGTGTTTATTTTTCGCACCATTTTCTGTAAACTCCAGGGGAGTTTTGTGTGTGAAAATCCCAGGAGATCAGCAGTTTCCAAGATATTCAAACAACCCCATTTGGAACCATTAATCATTCCACATTCAAAGTCACTTAGATCACATTTCTTCAACATTCTGATATTTGGTCGGAACTACAATTGAACGTCTTGACCAGGTCTGTATGTTTTTATTTATTGAATTGCTGCTACGTGATTGGCTGATTTGTATTAATGAGCAGGTGAGTAGGTGTGCCTAATAAAGTGGCCACTGAGTGTACGTCATCCAGATTAATAAAAATATGGCTGACTCTCAATTGCCTCCGACTTGGCCTACCAAGCTAGATCAAACATTGCTGTTTTTAAAGTAGGATAGGAACAACAGATGGCATGCACAGAATTCAATCTTGGCAAAACCATTCCTATCCCTGTTGACTTCAAATGCTTCTCACAAAATCTGAGGTATGGTGCCAAGTTTGGAGAGCTATCCCACTAACTACAGAAGCCTGGCATAATTGTTCTGGCATCATAGTGACTTATAGTCTCAATATAGTATTTACACAATCCTTTGCTGAGAGTGGATTGCTCATTTTTCCCCTCATCTTGCCTCCATTTTAACTGGAAGAAGATACATTTGGATGAGTTTGAGTCCTCCAAATTCTTTACATCTTGTTCTTGAAAAAGCCGCAGGACATTAATTTTTGTGAGTTACTATTCATCCAAGTGTTTACACAAGAGGTAGATTTGGGTCATCTTTGATAAAATCTCTGTTTAGGTTGGCAAAGTCTGTCAAATCACATGTAAGTATTTGCTGCTTATATCAATAAATTAACCACAAGATGTACTGCAGGTCCTCTAGTAGACTGTGCATCTGTGTAATGAATTGCTACTAACATTTCTTCGCTCCCGAAGTGTAATTTAAAATTACTACCTGAGCCGTAGGGATATAAATAAATGAGATAACCAACTTTATCTCGGCAGTTTTTGTGAAGCAAATGTCATGATTCTTCAACAGCTGCCATCAATCTCAAGTGATAATCCAACCTATCACTTGCATTGGGTTGTAAATCTGCGGCCTACCATAATGAAAGGAATATAAAATTACCAGTCATTACCCATCCAGACCAATATGCCAGGAGCAGTGGGTTTTAAGATAAACAATATTAGCATAAAAGAGAAATGCACTGCTTTAATTTATTCAGATGGAAACATCTGCAAATTGTATTAGGCTTTGTCACAGACTGCAAAATTAAACCTCATTAGCCTGGGTGCTCTGACAGGCCAATGGTTCTGGAGTACCTGTGCAATAACTGCAGATACTAATTGAGTAGATTAAGTGGTTCGGGCCTCTGTTCAGCCTATTCAGTTGACCGACTACACCTTCCTATAGCTGGACACTCAATGGTTAATATCTACTTTTTGTTTTATCTCATTTTCAAACCTATTTCTGATGATTTAGAGTGTGCAATATCAACAGATCCATTCATAGATTAACAAAATAAAAGCCCATTATTTAATATTTTACCTAAAATGATATTATTTTATATTAAAATGTAATGGCTGGTTGGAATTTTCCAGTTAGCTTCAAGGCTAGGTTGCAGGCTAGCATTCACACTACAAGGCTGAATATCATGGGTCCTAACCCCTGTAAAATTTTGACCAAGCAAGGGATCTTCTGACTTACCTGCTGTAATCTCAGCTATTGATCCTGGAAAAAAAGGCATTTGAGCTAATTCACCAGTATAATAGAAAGGGAGGGAGTGCTGCCATTTCATATGTCAGGATATCAATGATATGGTCAGATTTAACTGTGGCTTATTTGGAAACAGACGTGCACTGAGAGGACCAAGTTTGACTTTGAGTGATGATGCATTTCACAAGGCAATCTGCACAGCCTCTACTTCCTGAGGAGACTGAGGTCCTGTGGAGTTTGCAGGCCTCTCCTTCACATGTTCTACCTGTCTGTTGTCGCCAATACAATCTTCTATGTGGAGGTGTGCTGGGGCAATGGCATCAACACGGGTGATGCCAACAGGCTCAATAAACCGATTAGAAAGGCCGGCTCTGTTATAGGAGTCAAACTAGACACACTGGAGGCTGTGGTATAACAGAGGACCCTACGGAAAATCCTGGCAATTCTGGACAATGTTTCTCACTCCCCTGCACGCCACCTTGGCTGAACAGCAGAGCAGTTTCAGTAATAGACTAAGACAACTGTGCTGATCCAAAGAGCACTATAAAAGATCACTCTTACCCTCGGCCATTAGACTCTACACTGAGTCAACCTAAAAGCCAGGGAAGTGATTACCCCGCCCTCCTGTTAGACTGTTTGAGGTAACTTTTTTTATTCTTTCTTACTTCCCTACTAATATTTGTATATCTGTGTACGTGTAATGCTACTGTGACACTGTAATTTTCTTTGGGATAAATAAAGTATTTATCTATTACATATTCTGTCTGAAATGTGCATTAATTTCAATGGAAATAAATGTTAGGAGTGATATGTGGCTGTATCATTATTTCCCACTTTATATCATTGTCTAATATCAGATCCAACCAATAGTCTGGCTGGTATTCAAACTTTAACTGACAATACTCACACACTGGTCGTCTATCCTAGTCACTGTTTTTGAGTTCAGCTACAAATAAACTGGCTGCTGTATTGTCTACAAATTAATTATGATTACACCACAAAAATAATTCAACTCCCTAAGGACAGAGAAGATGTTTAATAAATGCAAAGCCTTTAGTGTTTGTAAATGCTTCACCAATGAGAAAAATAACTTTGCCCCACATCATTGCCTCACTTGCTCTTATCATAATGGTCAACATAATGGTCTCTCTGTTAGCAAACAAGTATATGTCCAACAGTTTTAATCATAATAGCTTCACTTAAAAAGAGAAGTGTACAATTTTAACTGGTTTACCTTGGAACTCCCTCGTTTCCACAATCCATCACATTTATGTGCGATATTCCCTTGGCAACAGTGACATTCCATTTTGGATGAGTGAGCGACCATTCGAGGGCCTTTGCCTGATTTAGATTCTGGATCGTCTGCCTTTATCACCAGCATTTTCTCTGGTTTGAATCTGTCACTCTTCTTCCATTTTCTGACCTGTAGAAGAATATTAAGTTCAAGTTGTTGAAAGACTAGCAGATTTGTTACTCATTTCTTCAGTCTAAAGAACTAGCGGCACAAATAGTTATTTACACCATTCTCGGATAGTGCAGCTTTTGCCAGATTAGTACGATTCCAAAAAAGAGATCAAGAGAGGCTGTAAATATGAAATTAAACAGAATATGTTAGATGTACTGGAAACTCTCAGTTCTGAAAACCTCTCAATATATTAAGTTACCTCTGTTGTTGGGCTCAGCTTCTTCTGAAAATTTCAAATATTTTTAGTTTTCTTAATAACTGAATTTCAAATGTTTCATTTGGTTATCTATGAATTTTCCATGAACACAAAATACTTTGGAAAAGAGTAGAAATGTAACACATGAATAGTTGCATGTATATAGTATATGCATAGCACAAATAACTGTTGACCCATAAAAGTTTTAAGCATAATCAAATTCTTCCACTGACCAGTTTTTTTCAAATTTCAAGGCACTTAATCCAGAGAAACATGCAATTAAAACAAGGCAGTGAACTCTACCATATATCAATGGGAAGATGTGGTATGGAGTACCTCCACATCTACAAAGATGCTGCCAGGACTGGAAAATCGCAGCTGTCAGCTACAGTTGTTTTCTTCAGGCAGAAGAGGCTACTGGTGTTTTCCTTGAGATACCAGAAATTAAAGGGACTCCAGATGGAGTAATTTATTTTCTGTGGCTGCAGCATTAAAAAACAGCAGATGGATGGATTTAACATACTTGGTTGAAGGATTACAGAAGAGATGAGAAATCTTTTTGTTCATCCAGAGGAGAGCTGATTTGAAACTCACTGCCTGATGACTGTTAAAGGCAGAAACTTCCATCACAGTTAAGTAGTATGTGGCTGTGTACTTGAAGACAGGAATGTAGACACGACTTGACACAAAAGCAGAGCAGAGGAAACGGTTTAGCAGTAAACAATACTTTACTAATAACAAGCCACAAGGGGCTACAAAATAAGAGAGACCGGATACTAACCACCACAGACAAGGTAACTGAAGGCTAGGAACAATTGGTATAGGCTGGTGGGCCAACAGGTAAACAAGGACTGTGGGTGGGACCTGGGTTTAAATAGGTGCGGGTGATGAGTTGGAAGTGAGTGGACGGTGACACTAGTTAGCTGGGTGGAGACTAGAAGGTGCCTGCCTGTGCAGGCTTGACACCTGCAGGTTATATATCTATGCTGGAAGGTGAGATTAGGTTGGGTGTCTCTTTTTTGTCAGCATAGACATGATAAGCCAAATGACTTCCTATTGTACTGTAAGATTACTACCATTCTTTTAAGAGACTTTTGGATAGGTACATGGAGCTTAGAAAATAGAGGACTATGGGTAAGACTAGTAATTTCTAAGGTAGGGACATGTTCCGCACAACTTTGTGGGCTGAAGGGCCTGTATTGTGCTGTAGGTTTTCTATATTTTTATGTTTCTGTTCCATATCACTCTACAACTGTTCAACATCCATTCTTGTAAAACCAATTTACACCTGAAGAAGTTGAAATTCTGCTATGGACACAAGTAGGGAATTGTCCCGAAAGTTGTATGAATTTATGGCTCACACTCACCATCAATCTCTTTTGTGCATTCAGAAGCTCAAAACTCCTCAACACAGATGAAATTGGTTAACATATTCAAAGTAGTTACTCTTCCCTTTGGATTAAAAGTATTCCTTGGAAAATGGCAACTAAGAGTGGGATAATGCAAAGTTAGATTAGAATTTCCACTTCATAGTATATTTGGGAAATTCCTTCAGAAGGTTACAATTATCTAAATATTTCCAGTCTCTGATATCTGTACAATATTGTACTATCAACACCACTCATTCACCTATGCCTAATACACTTCAGATGGAATCTAATACTTTATACAAATCAAATAATTCAACTATATTGTACTTCCGAGGTGTAAGAATTGGAAAGGAGGATGAAGTCCAAGTTGGAATAAAATAGTCTTTACAAGAGGCAGGATGTTCATATGTTACAGCTTTAGTCATTGTACCAAATGGCATTAGAGAACTCCACATCCAGAAGCAGAGTAATGCTATCATTTCTAAATGCTTTCCTCGCAAACAACACAGCATTAATGAAATGGATACTATTGAGATGAGCTGCAAAGGCAGTTTTAGTAACATTGGGAACTTACAACTCAATAAAGGCCCTCCAAAGTATTTGGGCCAAATGTCAAATAGAAACATAGAAAACCTACAGCACAATACAGGCCTTTCGGCCCACAAAGCTGTGCTGAACATGTCCTTACCTGAGAAATTACCTAGGGTTACCCATAGCCCTCTATTTTTCTGAGCTCCATATACCTGTCCGGAGTCTCTTAAAAGACCCTATCGTATTCGCCTCCACCACCGATGCCGGCAGCCCATTCCATACAGTCACCACTCTCTGCGTAGAAAACTTACCCCTGACATCTCCTCTGTACCTACTCCCCAGCACCTTAAAACTGTGCCCTCTCGTGTTAGCCATTTCAGCCCTAGGAAAAAACCTCTGATTATCCACATGATCAATGCCTCTCATCATCTCATACATCTCTATCAGGTCACCTCTCATCCTCTGTCGCTCCAAGGAGAAAAGGCTGAGTTCACTCAGCCTATTCTCATAAGGCAACACCCCTGGAAATCTCCTCTGCACCCTTTCTATGGTTTCTACATCCTTCCTGTAGTGAGGCGACCAGAACTGAGCACAGTACTCCAAGTGGGGTCTGACCAGGGTCCTATATAGCTGCAACATTACCTCTTGGCTCTTGAACTCAATCCCATGATTGATGAAGGCCAATGCACCGTATGCCTTCTTAATCACAGAGTCAACCTGCTCAGCAGCCTTGAGCGTCTATAGACTCAGACCCCACGACCCCTCTGATCTTCCACACTGCCAAGAGTCTTACCATTAATACTATATTATGTCTCATATTTGACCTACAAATGAACCACCTCACACTTATTGAACCACTTCACACTTAGAGGAAATCAAAATGGACTGTAACTTAACAGAAAGCTTTCAAATGTCAAGAATCATTCTCCATTCTCCAGCTTATCTGATGATAATAAACTGTAATAGTGCCGATCATCATTGGTAAGATATTATTTTCTTTCTTTGCAAAAGCAGACACTGTCTTCATTGTTATGAAATTGTAGCTACATGCATGTAGAAACCAGAAGTACAAAATCTGTGGTATTTATTACACCCTCTAAATGCTTTGAGTCAAACAAGGATTGAAAGCATTGAAAATACCAAAAACTTGATTCTACTTTAAGAATACATCTCACCAGTAAATGAAATGTGTTTAACCATGGAAAAAGAGAACATTATTACTTGAAGAGCAATGCAGGTAGTTTCACTCCTCGAATTTTCCCTGGGGTTCTTGCATTTTCCTCCTTCAAATATTTATTTGAGCTTTCTGTTTCATGAGTACAAATGAATCTGTAACTAGGGCACTAACAGATATTGCTTTCCAAAATCTGATTACAGGTTGCTATAAAAGGGATTTTTTCTACTGGGCAAAAGCAAGTCACTTGGCTGATAGTGTATGGATGTATAAACTCAAGGAATTGAGGGTCATAGGGAACAGGCACAGAAGAGGTGCTATCCCCAGCATTAACCAGCCACCATATTGAATGGTGGACAAGGCTTGAGGAGCCTGGTGCCTAATCCTGCTCCTGCTCCTGTTTTTCTGTCCTTGTTCAATTGTCAGTTAACTCAGATCTTTGCCTTCCATCACTGGGAACTGTTTCCATCTGTCTACTCTTCTCATGATTTTAAACAATTCTCTCAAACCTGCATTTAGCCTTCTCTATGGAGGACAACTACTGTTTTTCAAATATGATTTGAGACCAATTTATTGAATCTTTTCTGTTTTTTCCCCCAAGGCTTCTTTTTCGTCCCAATGAATAAACAAGCAAAAACCTCCTCCTCGCAGGAAACTTTTGAAACAGATAAAAGGAAGTGCAGACACAACATCTTTATTTGCAGGAAAGAACAGCTGACAGAGGGGTGAGTGGCCGACAGTCCAAGGGTCCAGAAGGCAACTTGAAAATGGTCCTCTCAGAGATTGTGAGGGCATCCCTGAACCAGATTTATTGATCTTCCAATCCTAAATAAATCCAGAAACTAGTCATTTCAGAATGTATTCACCATAGCAGCACACATTAACTAAGTCAATTCACTCAATAGTTTGGTATGCTTGTTGTTGGGTATCAGTTGTGATCCACCCAGTTAAAAGTGCATCAATGTCCCAATGACATCACCGTGCCCCTACTTCAATCTTGGCGAGCTCCTTGCCCATTTCTGCTTTTGTCCCCAAAGTTACTGTAGTCAAAATAATTCAATTATAGGATGTGGAGTTGTTAGTCATTTGTTGTCATTTTCACCATGCTCTTTTGAAGCTTGACATTCAAATTCAAGCCTTGGATCCTGAATTGGACAATATTTCTCTTTACATAGACTTAGTCGAAATTAAATTGATGTAATTTGTATTTACTTCAGTGTTTAGCTCACACTATTATCAAGAAAGTAATAGCAGGCGAGCAAATTGAAATTGTTTAGGGGGTGGTATGTAAATGGGTGTGCATTGAATTTCTTCATCCATTTCACTCCCACCTATTCCTCCTGAACCCTGCCTTTAATGCCTTTCCAAGTTTGTTGCTATTTGAAGGAATTCTGGTTACCACAAGCTATAGGTAGGAATTTGTGAAAGGAAGGAAACTCTAACCTAGTCAAGCCCGAGCTGTTTTAACTGTGTAGACTTTTGTCTCCTCTCACCCTCCCCTATCCACAATACAATGTTCAAGGTCTATCTGTGCCTGAGACACAGGGGGCATAAGGAGGCAGCCAAATGAATGCAAGTTTTAGGCAGCAGGAAGCAACTTCCAATGACTAAATGCATCTTCTGTGATGTTCAAACTAATCAATACATTTGGTGGTGAGATGACTGGGTTCGTAAGGAAAAGGAAGAAATTGTGAGGCAGGAAAATTCTCCAAAGCAAGTTGCATTTATGTAAATCTTTTACAACTTCACCAAGTCTCAAAGTTCTTCCTGGCCAATAAAATAGTTGTTATTGCAGTCTCACTGTAATCAAGCAGGAAACCCAGCAGTGAGTTTCTGCAAAGCAATGTAAGACTAACAGTAATTGATGTAGGATACCTGGGAACACCAGCGCTTGGAAATCCCCCTCCATCACTCACCATCCTGACTTGGAAACATATCGCCCTTCCTTCATTGTCACTGGGCTCCCTCCCTAACAGCACTGTGGGTGTCCCTACACCTCAGGGACTGCAGTCGTTCAAGGAGGCCACTCATCACCATCTTCTTAAGGACAACTGGGGCTGGGCAATAAATGCTGGCGTAGCTGGCGACGCCCATATCCCATAAATGAATAATTAAAAAAAATACTTCTAGTGATGTTAACAGAGGCAGAAATATTAGTCAAAACACCAAGGATACTTGAATGCTCTTCTTTGAAATCAACAATATAGATTATTTCAGTTTATCTGAAAAAGCAAGGTTTAGAATTTCATCCAAATATGACACCATCGAAAGATCATCATCTCTCTGTACTGCATTCAAGATTCACTCATGAGCACCAGAGAGGCATTCCTGACTTTTGCAGCCCCTGACTTGTGAACGAGTGAACACATTGTATATTCTTTGAAAAGTAAGCTGCCGCTGGGCAGGAATGCAATGTGAATGGAGAGTAAACACATACACACAAATAACTGAACAAACGCACACACACAGTTACCTTCTCACAGACACACACACACAGATCAGAGTAAATATCCACATGCAGAGACACGGACTCATATACACATTCGTGCATATGCACGCACAGATATGTACAAACATACACAGAGATTATATTCATATACAAACACTGAAAATATGTACACAGATGCGGATTGTAAATTGTCAGGAATGGGAGTTTATGACTTTTCTGATCTGTGACCCTAGCCTGCAGTAAGTCGGGGGGAGCCAGATCACACCTCAGTAAAGAATGTTGGAGGTAAGGCCTAGAAAGGCCTGTGTATTCTGGGTTGCTTCCCCTTTTTTGACATTAAGGAAGAAAAGCATGGCGCAGTCACAGTGCTCATTTTATACCACACTTTCATATGTGGGATGGTCAAGGTGATCTAAAATTTCTGCAGCTTTCTGTGATTTATGAGAAGATAAAATGGTATTAATACTGAAAATTATAGTAAATCTGCCACTTTGACTCACTCGCATTCAAGCAGCCCACAGATGAGAACCACTGCAAAACAAAAGGGGCAACAAAGTGGGAAGAGCTCCAGTTACATCAGGTTTTCACTGCCACATTTGGCAGAGTTTATCTGTAACTCATTAAGTAACCGGACTGCTTTAATTACAGTGTTTCTCACAGCTTTTCAACCAAAGTCATGGGAGACGGGAGGAAGAAGGCCTGTGGAGCTGCCACCCTTAAGAGCTTGACTGAGCAGAATGAAGTGTATATTGTGCTTCACAGCAGTTGTTAAACTTAAAGCCCTGGAACCCAGGGATGACGTGCAGAATGTACCATTAGTTCCTGAGACATCAGCCTCACACTAGAAGGGATATAATTGAATGAGGAATGCAAAAGTGACTCTGAGAGACAGTATGCAGCAGCATAGGAGAGTTAAGCAGTCAGAGGAAAGCCCACACAATGGAACTTAACGCAGAATGTATGCTTTAATTCAAACCTAGTTCACTGTGTTCCAGTGGTGAAAATGCTACCTTGCATAATAAACGTAGTTTAGGTCATGTGAGGCAGTTCAAAGCATGCCCACCCTTTCCTCTCATTCCATTTCCCTCTCTCACCTTATCTCCTTACCTGCCCATCACCTCCCTCTGGTGCTCCTCCCCCTTTCCTTTCTTCCATGGCCTTCGGTCCTTTTCAGTCAGATTCCTCCTTCTCCATCCCTATATCCCCTTCATCAATCAACTTCCTAGCTCTTTACTTCACCCCTCCTCCCTCTCCCGGTTTCACCTGTCACCATGTGTTTCTTCCTCCCCTCACCTTCTAACTCTGCCTCCTCATCTTTTTTCTCCAGTCCTGATGAAGGGGCTTGGCACGAATCATCTACAGATACGCTGGGCCTGCTGAGCTCCTCCAGCACTTTGTGTGTGTTGAACGTATGCTTTACTTTTATTTTCTGGATGAAAAGATGAAGGCTCCAAACCCATAGTTAATAAGTTAACTTCGTTCCAGAGCTGGTTTTGTTACTGGAAAAGTTTGTTAAATGAAGAACTGTTAGTAATTTTCAGATGACTTCACCTGTCGTAACGTTACACAGCAGAATTCAAAGCTAGTTCACTGTGTTCCAGTGATGAAAAAGCTACCTTGTATAATGAACCCAATTTAGGTTCAAAGGTCAGCACTTCTATTTCTCATTCAGATTAATTTTTAAAAATTATTATTTTGGAAGCTGTCTCCTGTAGACCCTTTAAAAAAACGTCGTTGTTGAGTGCTGTCAAGTCAATGTTGACTCTATGGCGACCCTATGGATAGTGTAGTTGTCCATAGGGTTGTTGTGGCAAGTTATGGAAGTAGATTGCCAGGCCTTTCTTCGACATACTGCTCCTGGCCAGATTTGAACTCGTGACCATCTACCTCAAAGTCCAGTGCTGATGCCACTACACCACCTGCCAGCCCAAAAAAAACATGCACCTAAGAAGGCCATAGGGAATTCTGCAAAGGGATCTGAGGTTTGTGCTCGTACTCCATTTTCCATATGAAGTCTGGACCCAAGGCAAGTTTCAGAGGGCCAGGCCTGAAACTTATAAACCACACTGTTCTCCACAGCACTTAATTTTCCAGCTGACAATCCAGTTTCTAGACCAGAAGTAAATCCCAGTACTTTTTTTTAAATTTTAACACTCCAAATCATTTGGAATTTTCTGAAGATTTGCAAACACTGGGGGAGATTGAAGACCTTTGTGAGAGTTTATGAAACTTCAAAATTTGGTTGACCATGTGCAACTCCACTCTTTGCTTCCACAAACTCTCAGGAGGTCCCAGAAGTCCTGAAGTCTCACTGCATCATTATCAGTTAACACTTTCAAAAAGTCACAATACAAAGAATTTATGGGCTCAGCAGAGGTGGTGACAGCCTATGGCTTGATGAGTTGTAATTACATTTTTGGATGTATAATAGAATATTCCTTACCTACTTATAGTTCATCCGATCCCTCTGCTCATCTAAATTTGTGCCTGAAGCTAGGTTCATGAGAAAATCTCGGAAAACTTGTTGCAAATATTTCAGTTCAATCTACTGTACAATATGACAGTCAACATAATAGTGTTTAATCGACAAAGGAGATGTTACAATGTGAGCAAGGAATTGTGGAGATTGTACCTAGTGACCCAAGAATCTCAAAAATGGAGAGAACAATTCTCATAAATGGTGCCTGCCAGTCAACCTTACAATCATGAAAGAATCATTCTAAGATTATTCCCATTGGGACATATTCTTTTGGCTATAATGCTGTAATAAAGCCTTCTGAAAGATAACTGCAATTCAGACTGATAATTTAGCATTTGATTTTTTATAGCTGTTACAAGAATCACCTCTTGTAATAATGATCAGTGAGACACAGAGAATCTGTAGTTACCAACAAGTAACTTCTATTGTTTCAACTAAAAAGCACGTGGGTTCACAAACTATCTACTTGTGTGCACCCTACTAGAACAGTCCATGAACAGTCAATGAAGAGAAAAGGTATTACCTGGGAAAGGATATGCTGGTCAAGTGTTCCTCGTGTTCTAAACCTCCACATCTCCGTGGGGTCCTCCTTATCTGCAATGGTTGGTCTCTGGTTGCTGGAGAGTTATTGCCCCTGTGTATTTCGAGCTCCTCAGTCTTATACTGTTCCTCATCAATTGAACCATTGGATCTCTATCCCATTGGCTCAAGGTCACCTGACCTATCTGAGTCACCTTCTTACTGGTCACTGTACAGGTCTACACCCAACATTGTTTTATGGCTCTGCCCACCCCAGTCTTGTGTATTTGTGTCTTTACACTCTGACTTGTCCAAACCAGTAAATGAGGCAACTCAGACAGACTCTAACAAGATTACAGATTGCTTCTTTGGTAGGTCCGGTATTTTATATAATAACTTCCTATCCCTCTGAGAATGGTCTCAGATTCAGCAGGTCATTACCTGAAGTTCCTTGTGTCCACATTCAATTGCTCTGATTAGATTGTCCCTGAGCAAGATTCAGTTCAGAGTCCACAAAATAGGGGGAAAGAAAGACACCTGGTTTGTCTGCTTCCCCTGTCCTTGATTAGACTGTAATTTCTTGTGGTCAACATAGCTTTATATAGGCTTAAAACAGGACCACCGAAGCAACAAATCTGGAAACCTGAACTAAGAAGAGAACATAGCAAAAATACTCAGCAGATCCATAAAACCAGGATAAGATATAGGAGAAGTATTAGACTACTAGGCCCCTTGAGTCTGCTTCACCAGCATTTGGTAGATGGCCGTTTTTTAATTAATCTTGTTCTCCCGCCTTCTCCCTGCAACCCTCCATAACTTAATGAATCAAAGTTCAGGCAGCATCTGGGAATAAAGAAAATGAGTTAACATTCAGTGTCAATGACTATTTATCAGAATTGCTACAATTCTCTATGAAGCCTTTATGCTCAGTGTAGTTTGCCAGGCTGCCAAAAGGGAAAATGGATTCAGCTGTTATTGTTTGGAAGGGAAACATCAATATGAGTTTCAGTGCCATCTTTCTGAAATCTGACTGCAACTCACTGTGAGTGAGTCAGCTGCAGCAATGTTTATGGACTATTATCTAGCATTACATGAACTATGCACCACTGAATCGCCATTAGGCCCATCCTATTGGTGCCAACATTTTTTGCTCCATGCACATCTCTTCTCTTCTTTTATCTAATTATATCAAAACCCTTTAATGTATTTACCCTGCCAGACTGCTTTCCCCACTATCTTACCAGCATCTGACTTCCTTCTGCATTCCTAATTTGATGTATTCCCTTTCATTGTCTTTAGTTTTACTCTTTCCCAGAAGAAGAAATAGGTGCTCAACCTTTCAGAGTTTTAAGACCTCTTTGAGGTGACATTCTCACCCATCTTTTTTCATAATGTCTAATACCCTGACGCACAAAGTCAACATCAAATTATACCCACGTTAGGAATGGCTGTGTGAGTTACCCGAAGGAGCATTGGACTAGGGGAGCCAAATCATAACGCAGTAACTTGCCTGTAAGTTCATCCACGCCAATAGCACTACACACCTTATGTGACAGCCTGCCCCCAAACTCCATTCTACTGACCCTGAATGAAAAGTTCATCAGAATTTTCTAAGTGGTTTTGTACTCATAATTCTATCAGGCTTAAAAAGGGTGAAAAGCTGAAAACTTCTTTCCCTTACCAGAAAATAGTTTCAAAGAATAGTCCACTAGAGTTTAAAGATACATTAAAATGTTTAACTAGCAATGATTTCCTGTCCATTTTAGTTTAAACTGCTTGGCAAGAATATCCCTGATGAATGATTAAACCGATGCAGCTCAAAAAAGCCCAAGATACAGTATTCAAAGCCAACAAATACACAAGAATTCAAATCTTTATTTGTCATTCCTTCCCAGAGATTCAGTTCTTCCATCACTGAAAGGACAGGCACATATGTTTATTCTTAGATTAGCAATGTGCTGATCACAGCTGGTTCTGTGAATGGTGGTGTTAAATGAGACACGGTATACCAATGGACTGCATACTGTCTACTTGATGACATGTACTTCTCCTTGGTATCTAAAGCCATATAACCAAAGCATTGAAGGCTGTCCTTCACTAAGAACGAAGCAAGGTATTCTGTTGACATGTGCACAAGTAACACATGCATCTGGAAATTATTACTTGAGCTGCCAGCGGAAAAGCAATTAGCCTGTTCCAGTACTTGGCTACAGCTGAAGGCCCGTTTAATATAAACGGATTGCTAAGGTAAGGGTAGAGAGTATAGTATACACATTAACCAGACATCCGCCAATATTGCAGCAATAACTTGCAAGCTGCCCTGAGTGTCACAGTGAGCTTAAAGTTAGCATTTTGCTCTAAATCAGAAAGTAGTGTCTTCAAGCACAGTAAAAATGGGGCTCATAATCTGCATACATCACAAATAGCCCTCTGATCATGTCTATAACCTTCATATCTTGCCCCCAACTTTCCCCAGTGTCCGGAATGTCACTTGCCAGCTTGATCTCCCTCCCTTCCTCCCACCACCTCATTCTGTCTTTTGCCCACTTCCTTTCCGGTCCAGATGAAAGGTCTCATCCTCAAAAATCAACTGCTTATTCCTCTTCATAGATGCTGATTTCCTCTAGTATTTTGTGAGCATTGCTGTGGATTTATAGTGCCTGCAGAATTTTTTGTGTTTATGTCCTCTGCCTTTTATCTGCATTGAAATTATCAGTGCCTCTCTGTAGGTGTAATTTCATCCCCACCCCTATTAATTATACTGTTGAGCTGACATTATCCTCTGTGATTCAAAAAAGCTACATTGCAGAATACCCTCTGCCACAGACGTAGAATCACCTGGGACAGGCACTTAAACTGATCATCAGTTTAACTGTCTGAAATGGTCTTCAGGGGCTTCCTGTCATCTGTTCTATCAGCAATTGAATGTGATCAGGACAGCCTAATACAGTGATGCAATCTTTTGAACTCCTAATTCCTGCAACGATTCAATTCAGAAGCAAATTATAGTTTGAGCAGAGCAGCAATCACATTAAAGCTAAACTGTCAAATGCATTGAACCCAGAGCTGGAAATTGCCAGCAATCTGGCTTTTGCAGGGTTATCATTAGGAACTGTGCAAATACAGTACACAAAGCCACTGCGGCATGCATTGCCATGATTGCATTAGCATGTTAACCCTCAATATCAGCTTGAACAACTGCTTGTAAGGCATATCATACCATTTGGAAGTATAGTGCCTATAAAAAGTACTAACACCCCCCCCCCTCCATCTTTATTGTTTTACAGCATTGAATCAAAGTGGATTTAACTTGGCTTTTTTTGACACTGATCAACAGAAAAAAGTCTCTTCATTTCAAAGTGAAAACAGATCTCTACCAGGTGATCTAAATTAATTACAAATATAAAACACAAAATAATTGATTGCATAAGTATTCACCCCCTTTAATATGACACACCAAATCTTCATTGGTGCAGCCAATTCAAGTCAAGTCAAGTCACTTTTATTGTCATTTTGACCATAACTGCTGGTACAGTACACAGTAAAAAATAAGACAACGTTTTTCAGGATCACGGTGTTACATGACACAGTACAAAAACTAGACTGAACTACGTAAAAAAAACCAACAATACAGAGAAAGCTACACTAGACTACAGACCTACACAGGACTACATAAAGTGCACAAAAACAGTGCAGGCATTACAATAAATAATAAACAGGACAATAGGGCAAGATGTCAGTTCAGGCTTCGGGTATTGAGGAGTCTGATAGCCTGGGGGAAGAAACTATTTCAGAAGTCACATAATTAGTTAAATGGAGATCACTGTGTGCAGTCAAGGTGTTTAAATTGATTGTAGTAAAACTACACCTGTATCTGGAAGGTCCAGCTGTTGGTGAGTCAGTATCCTGACAAAAACTACAGCATGAAGACAAAAGAACACTCTAAGTAACTTTGTGAAAAAGGTTAACGAAAAGCACAAATCAGGAGATTGCTACAAGAAAGTTTCTAAGACACTGAATATCCCTTGGAGTACAGTTATTTCAATCATCAAGAAATGGAAAGAATATGATACAGATGTAAATCTGGCTAGAGTAGGTTGTCCTCAAAAACTGACTGACTGCAAGAAGGGGACTAACGAGCAAAGCCACCAAGAGACCTATGACAACTCTGGAGGAATTTTAAGCTTCAGTGGCTGAGATGGGAGAGACAGCACATACAACAACTGCTACCTGGGTGCTTCACTAGTTACAGTTTTATGGGAGAGTGGTAAAGAGAAAGACACTGTTGGGGAAAAAAAATGAAATCTTGGCTAGAGTTTGTCAGAAGGTATGTGGAAGACTCTGAAGTCAGCTGGAAGGAGGTTCTATGGTCTGGTGAAACCAAAATTGAGCTTTTAGGCCATTAGACTGACGCTATGTTTGGCGTAAGCCAATCACTGCACATCATCAGAAACACACCATCCCTACCGTGAAGCAAGGTGGTGTCTGCATCATGCTGTGGGAATGCTTCACTGCAGCAGGATAGAGTGTAAAATGAACACAGCAAAATACAGGGAAATCCTGGAGGAAAACCTGATGCAGTCTGCAAGAGAACTGCGACTTGGGAAAAGATTTGTTTGCTAGTAAGAAAATGACCCAAGCATAAAACCACAGCGACACAGGAAAGGCTTAAAAACAACAAAGTTAATGACCTAGAGTGGCCAAGTCAGAGTCCAGACTTCAATCCAAATGAGAATTTGTAGGTGGACTTGAAAGTAGCTGTTCACTCCTGATCTACATGCAATCTGACAGAGATTGAACAGTTTTGTAAAGGAGACGGGGAAAAATTGCAGTGTCCAGATGTGCAAAGCTGACAGAGACCTATCCACACAGACTCGTGGCTGTAATTGCTGCCAAAGGTGCATCTACTGAATACTGACTTGAAGGGGATAAATACTTATGTAATCAATTATTTTGTTTTATATTTCTAATTAATTTAGATCACTTTGTAGAGATCTGATTTCAGTTTGACACGAAAGAGAATTTTTCTGTTGATCAGTGTCAAAAAAGCCAAATTAAATCCACTGTGATTCAATGTTATAAAACAATAGAACATGAAACAGGGCTGGTGGGGGGGGGGAGAGGGAATTACTTTTTTTAGGCACTGTAGAAGCAGTCAAATCCTGTTATTGCTGTTCCCTCTTAGTAAGCAGGACTGCTTCTAGTATCTCACACTGATTGTGCTGAGGGGAATATATGTGGTGAAGTGGGTATGGAAGGAGAGCTTGATACGTGACATAAGCCAGCCCAGCCTGTAAGTACAGGGTAATATGGAAAATCCCTAACCACAAAAAGAATGGTTCTGAAAATCTATCTATATGGTAAGTTTTCCTTTTGGATTCACTGGAGGCATATTCATATTTACTAATTATTTCATATTTCAATGATAGATTGTTCCTATCCCCTCATGTGCTAAGCAGCACATGATTACACCATAGTCTGCTGTACTAATTTTTAAATCATTGTGGAAAAGAAAATAATTTTAAAAATAATTTTCCATTAACCTCACATACCTTAACTCCCGGTGTTATTTTGCTTGTACAAGTGGTTGGTGATGGAGGTGGTAGGATGCTGACTAGTAAATGAGATGAGGAGAAGAAAGAGGGGGATGGGCTGGAGATGGTTGGGTTGGCCAAGATGAAGGTGCCGGTGACCTTTCAACCTTCATTCTGGATTTGTACGAGTGGGATGGAAATTATTCATTATAGATTTTTTTTTTCTGCTGCACATTCTTGGATGATTCTGCCGGCCATCAGGAACCCGGAGGTGTTAAAGTCCACCTTCTCATTATAGCTTTGTGTTGAAGTGCCTGAATACTTGGGCCAAATCATTCAAGGTCTACTGGTTTGGTAGTTCAGCCCCTACACACATGACCACGTGCCTACATATACATATCTATAAAAATTTATAGATTGGAAGGTTTTACATTAAGCCAGTTTGTGTACACTAAGTCCAGTGTAACATACCTTGGAAAGCATTTGTAAAATGCAAGGACAGAGGTTCAAGGTAACAGACACATTTGACAACTGCAACAGATTCAGGAAGCTCTTTAAGGACAGATTGAAGTGGTACATATCTAAATGTTTGAGTAAACAATGGAAAATAATTGTTAGGTTTATTTTGCTTAATTTGACTTGAACAAAACGTAGTGTGGTAGTGCTGTTATTTTGCATTGAGTGAATTAATTTCCAATGTTAACATTTTGACTTGAACTTCACAAAGTAGCATCTGAAGCATCCATGCATGCTTTTTACTTTCTTCACTGTTTGCTGAAGCTAGCTTCCCAATAATTGGAATGATTTTAGTGGATATGTGCAAAAAGTCACAAGTGTCCAGTTCATAACACAAGCTGCTTGCACAGTAACACTGTTATTGTGATTAGGGCTGCTAACAGTTTTGTATTGGATTGTATCTCTTGTACATGATGCTTAATCGCTTGCAGCTCATGATGTCAGTATAGGACACTCTGCTCTTTAATTTTAACAACCTAGCAACCTAGTGTATAAAGGTTTATGCTGAAATTGATAAGGAAAATCTCCATATGGTATTGGTTTCAGTGTCTGCTAGCAAACAGTGGCTAGAATGTTCATCAGTGAGATTCAAAATAAATGATAGCTTACTGGTGACTTCCCATCTGGAGGTACTGTATAATGAGAGAAAGGGCATTCCTCCCCAGGAAGGCACCACAAATTCTGCCCACTACCAAACCCACAGTATGATGCATCTCTTCTGGCTATTGAACACTCAAATTTATCTGAATTGACCATGAAATCAGAGGTCTATCTCTCCACAGTATCTTGCTTCAAGTATTAAGGGTGAGCCTCCAAAGATTGCAGAGAAAGGTACAACTAATCTTCTCAAGTCTGATCTTTTCTTGGTTTCTGAGCAAAATAGCTGCTTCTTTTGGTGACGGACAACATAGAGCACGTTTTCATTCGGCAAAGGGGGCCAGGAGAGTTAGCAAAGCCACTTCTCACACACAAGGGTTTCTTGCTATGGGCCTTCTATCTGCCCCCCTCTCTAATGAAACGTCGCAAATATCAATTTGCAATATGAAGGAATAGCAAACTAATATGGCAGATTTCTGGCTATTTTTCCTGTCTGGAGCTCAAGGAAATAATTACTTAGATGATATAAAGAAGAATTCTTGGGTCCACTTTCTTTCATGAATCTTTGGAAAGTAATGAGAACCACAAACTCTCGTTGATCTTACATGACATGTATGGAGACTACTTCTATTGCATCAGGGAAAAGATATTATTTTCTTTGTTTTATTTGGAGATAGAAGGCCCTTCCGACCCAGTGAACACATGCCACACAATTACTCCCATATCACCAATTAGCTGCTGACCCCTCAGTCTTTAGAATGTGGGAGGAAACCAGAGCACTCCTAATGAAGGCATACGCTCACGCAAACTCCTTCCATACAGTGGCAGGGATTGAACTGGGGTTGCTGGTGTGTAATAGCATTATGCTAACCACTATGCTACAGTTCAGCCCAAAATGTGTCACTTGTGTGAAATCAAACAGTGAGGATCATGCTGGGGCCATATTCCTGGTGCCAACATATCATGCCCACAGCTCACTAACTCTAATCATACATCTCTGGAATCTGGAAGGAAACTGGAGCACCAGGAGGACCCCCGTGCAGCCACAGAGAGTACATACAAACTCCTTGCAGAGAGTGGTGAGAATTGAACTCCAGTCAATGATCACTCACAGCATAAAGCAATTGAAAGAGAGCGACCTTTGGGCAGCTTCTACCTTGGGCCATGGACAGAATGTATGTAATGTTGCCCTGGGTACTAGATGGCCAACGATGTGCAACGATGAGGAATTTCCTTGCTCTTTCAGTTGTTTTCAAGGTTCACATTATTGAAAATCAATATCCTAGTGTGGACACAGCATCAAGGTCACATCAATATTTTTATCCATCTATGGTATGAGTCTGTGAATAGAGCCAGGATGTATTATCCATTCCTAGTTGTCCTGGAAAAGTGGCTCTAAACTGCCTTCTTCAAAGTGACTGCTCTGTTAGGAGACTTTGACAATATTCCTGTGGGCTTAGAGCAGCGCAAAAGCCAGGCAGGGTAATGATGGCTCATTCTTGAAATGGATGGACCTTTCTTGCAGTTATTGAAATACATCACATCTTTTCAGTGATAAGTGTGGATGGTGGGTGGCAATGGATATGCATTGTCCATCTAGCTTTTTGTATGCTCTGTCCATTGAACAGCCTACCCGTTGTACCCATCAAGCATTACATAACATGATTTAAAACTATTGTAACTATCATTTTCTTTGTCTATATAGCAATTTTCATTTTTTTAGATTGAAGTAAATCTTAATGATAGCAGACTGCATTGCAGTACTTACATGACGTGCCTTGGAGTGATTAGACATGAGCTTGCTTCAAACATTTCCAATGGGAAAAATTGTTGCACCAGAGAAAGAGGTGATGAATGGAGCTACACCCAAAATTATTCTGGAATCAAGCTCTGACTAAGCTTGTGATTGGAAAGTCATTATGAGGGCCCTCCTTAACTGCCTCCTCCCAGGACTGAAGAGCTGTTCTCCAGATCACAATGTGAGCATGATCTTCACCACCTAACAGCACCAAGAGAAATGTAGGGTGCAGTAGTAGACGTTGTACTTGGCCTACTTCCAGCCTGCAGTGGACACCATGCCATAGTGATCTAGGCAAGTAACACATGACACAGGAAAACAAAAAGGAGTACAAATATCTGAAAAGGAAGCATGTTATACTAAGACAAGGAAGGAAAAAAGGCAAAGTTTGGTTCCGATTAAAATGTGTTCTTGCATAAAGACCAGCTTTCCCTATTGATATTATTATTTTGGAGGACTTGTCTTGGGCCCAGCACTTAAGTGTATTTACAAAGAAAGCATAGCAGTGTCTCTACTTCCTTAGGAGTTTGCAGAGATTTAGCATGACTTCTTAAACTTTGTCAAACTTCTATACAGTGGAGAGTATATTGACCAGCTACATGGAAACACCAATGCCCTTGAATAGAAAGTCCTACAAAAACTAGTGGATGCAGCCTAGTCCATCACGGGTAAAGGCTCTCCCCACCATTGAACACATCTACGTACAAGGCTATTGTGGGAAAACAACATCCATCATCACCATCCAGGCATTAGCTCCTCTTGCTGTTGCCATCAGGAAGAAGCTATATGAGCCTCAGGACTCACACCACCAGGTTCGCTACCCCTCAACCATTAGGCTCTTGAACCAAATTCACACAGCTTCACTTGCCCTATTATTGAAATATTCCCAGACCCAATGGACTTCATCTCATGTACTCAATATTTATTGCTTATTTACTCATCATTATTCTTTCTTTTTTGTATTTGCACAATTTGTTGTCTTCTGCACGTTGGTTGACCACCCAAGTTGGGCAGTCTTTCATTGATTCTGCAATGGTTATTGTTCTATAGATTTATTGAATACGCCAACAAAAAATGAACCTTGGTTGTATATGGTAACATGTATGAACTTTGATAATAAATTTACTTTAAACTTTGAACTTTTTCCTGAGCTGCTTGTCAGCATTCCTCTTTGAACTATTCACGAGCTGGAACAAAGTTGTTTGCTGACTTGGTTCCAATGAATGCTTAGCAATAGGTCTAGGGAACAGGTCTGGAGGAACTTAACCTGCAAAATATGTTCCATATGTTGTGTTTAACTTCAGAAACAGCTGAAACAATTTGCTACTATGTGAGTTAAGCTAACTGTTTCCATGTTTTTGAAGTGAATAACATAGGAATGAATGCTTTTGTTGGCTCAGTATGAGAAGACTATTGAGGATGTGGGCAGAAGTTTACTTTGGGTGATAACACAAAAGATGTGCTATTAATCTGGTACCACATCCATGTCAATGGAATTGAAAATTGAATATGAGGTGGGAGATATCACAGATGACTATATTAATATCACCCTTTCCAGGAGAACCAGGTAATAAATTCTTACACACCTTATTTGATATTGTTAAATACATTTTAAGAGTAAACCCAGTGCATTCTTTAAAGGGTGATTTGACTGATTTCGTCAAGCTATTAAAGAAGTCTAATGGTGAAAGGTGAATTATTTGTTCTCAACTTTCCATTATCATACATGTTAATTAACTAACATGGAACCATAGAAATTTGGACCAGAATTAGACCATTTGGCCCTGCAAGAATGTTTAATGACAGATACCCGATCTCAACAACATATTCCCATTCTTCCGCTCTGCCCTTTGATGCATGTAGTGTGTCAAAATTATATCTCTTTAAGTATATTCAGTGACTTGGGCTTCACAGCTTTCTGTGGTAGAGAATTTCTAAGTTCACCAAAGCCTGAGCATATGTGTTAGGCTATGACTGTGATCCCTTATTCTAGTGCACTAGCCCAGGAAACATCCTTCCCACATTCAGTCCATCCAGTCCTGTCAGAATTGTGATTGTTTCAGTGAGATTCCCTCTCATTCTTTTGAATTACAATGATACAATGTAATTTCTCCTTTTATGTCAATCCAGGCATTCCAAAAATGAGTCTGATAAAACTTTGCCACAATCCCTCTTTGGCAACTATATTCTGGCTTGTACAGTATAAGAGCAAAAATGTACACAATCCTCTAGATGTTGTCTCATGTGTAATTGTAGTAAAACATCCTTCTTCGTACATCCAGATCCTCTTGCCATGAAGTCTAAAGTATTCTCAACAGCTTGTTGCAGCAATGTTTGCTTTCAATAACCTATGAGAAGACATACGGCAAGCGTGATTATCTGAAGAAGAAAGCCAAGTAAAGAGGGATCTCCCTGGTGTCTGTTTCAGGAAAGTCACTATGAGGGTCCTCCTCAACTGCCTCCTCCCAGGACAGATGAGCTATTTCCCCAGATCACAATGTGGATTCTGAGCACACCACAATGCCAACGGAGAGGCAGGGTGCAGCAAGACATTGTACATGGCCTACTCCAACTTGGACTATGGAACATCATAATCACAATCAGTAGCCCACACAAGTCCATCTATATCCTTTATTTTCTCCATGATGGCATAAAAGTCATAACACTAATCAATAGGTCTATAACAGAGGCAATCTCATTGAAGATTGGTGTCAATCAAAGCTGCGTCATCATCCTAATTCTTTCCCTAATCTTTCTTGCTGTAGTGTTGACATCATATCCAATAAACTTCTCAGGAAGAAGCAGCTAATCTTCAAGACTAATGGGAAATTATTCAACATACTGCAGCTACCCTCCAGAACTAATGTCACCCAGCAGATGCATTTGAGCACACATCTTTAACTCATTTACTGAAGCATTTGAGACTGGTCATCCGCAAGCTGGAAGTCTTTAACAACTAGACTCAGATTGCCCTCCAACAATACAGGTTCATGACAAGACCCTGGAAAATATGGACAACTTCTCATGTGTTAGGATGCCTCCCTTGGCAAGGACAGACAATGACAATATTCACCATTGTCTTTAATGCATGGGCAACTGAGGAAAATGATATTGGAAGTTCAAGACTGTCAGGCTTGGAACAAATGCTGGCACCTGGTTTACTGGACAGTAGTGATCCTTCCCCTGAGATCGGATACCCAGTGCAGGCATCTCTGGGCTCTGGAAAACTACAACCAAAGCTGAGTCCACAAAATATTCCAACATTACTCTAAAGATCTTCATGCAGAACAATATATCTCCAGTATAAAGAACCTCATTTCATCAGTCAGCTATGCTGGTTAATCTTCCAAAACATGCTTTCCACTTCTAGTTCTGTTGAATGAGAACATTACCAAGTGAGAAGAGAACAAAATTTAGGGATGTGCACAAACTCATTTGAAGAAATGCAACATCTCCACTAGCTTCAGGGAACTTCTAGCCATAATTGCTCAAAGAGAAGAAGAGGCATATCAGATGGTACTAAGTACTTTGAGTATATGAAACAAAAATACTCACCAGCCTCCTGCCCTGCCAGCCTCTCAGACTCACCAGCCTCCTGCCCTGTCAGCCTCACAGACTCACCAGTCTCCTGCCCTGACAATCTCACAGACTCACCAGCCTCCTGCCCCGTCAGCCTCACAGACTCACCAGCCTCCTGCCCCGTCAGCCTCACAGACTCACCAGCCTCCTGCCCCATCAGCCTCACAGACTCACCAGCCTCCTGCCCCGTCAACCTCACAGACTCACCAGTCTCCTGCCCTGTCAGCCTCACAGACTCACCAGCCTCCTGCCCTGTCAACCTCACAGACTCACCAGTCTCCTGCCCTGTCAGCCTCACAGACTCACCAGCCTCCTGCCCTGACAACCTCACAGACTCACCAGCCTCCTGCCCTGACAACCTCACAGACTCACCAGTCTCCTGCCCCGTCAACCTCACAGACTCACCAGCCTCCTGCCCCATCAACCTCACAGACTCACCAGCCTCCTGCCCTGACAACCTCACAGACTCACCAGCCTCCTGCCCTGCCAGCCTCACAGACTCACCAGCCTCCTGCCCCGTCAACCTCACAGACTCACCAGCCTCCTGCCCTGCCAGCCTCACAGACTCACCAGCCTCCTGCCCCGTCAACCTCACAGACTCACCAGCCTCCTGCCCCGTCAACCTCACAGACTCACCAGCCTCCTGCCCCATCAACCTCACAGACTCACCAGCCTCCTGCCCTGACAACCTCACAGACTCACCAGCCTCCTGCCCTGCCAGCCTCACAGACTCACCAGCCTCCTGCCCCGTCAACCTCACAGACTCACCAGCCTCCTGCCCCATCAACCTCACAGACTCACCAGCCTCCTGCCCTGACAACCTCACAGACTCACCAGCCTCCTGCCCTGCCAGCCTCACAGACTCACCAGCCTCCTGCCCCGTCAACCTCACAGACTCACCAGCCTCCTGCCCTGCCAGCCTCACAGACTCACCAGCCTCCTGCCCCGTCAACCTCACAGACTCACCAGCCTCCTGCCCTGACAACCTCACAGACTCACCAGCCTCCTGCCCTGCCAGCCTCACAGACTCACCAGCCTCCTGCCCCGTCAACCTCACAGACTCACCAGCCTCCTGCCCCGTCAACCTCACAGACTCACCAGCCTCCTGCCCCGTCAACCTCACAGACTCACCAGCCTCCTGCCCTGCCAGCCTCACAGACTCACCAGCCTCCTGCCCCGTCAACCTCACAGACTCACCAGCCTCCTGCCCTGACAACCTCACAGACTCACCAGCCTCCTGCCCTGCCAGCCTCACAGACTCACCAGCCTCCTGCCCCGTCAACCTCACAGACTCACCAGCCTCCTGCCCCGTCAACCTCACAGACTCACCAGCCTCCTGCCCCGTCAGCCTCACAGACTCACCAGCCTCCTGCCCTGCCAGCCTCACAGACTCACCAGCCTCCTGCCCTGCCAGCCTCACAGACTCACCAGCCTCCTGCCCCGTCAGCCTCACAGACTCACCAGCCTCCTGCCCCGCCAGCCTCACAGACTCACCAGCCTCCTGCCCCGTCAGCCTCACAGACTCACCAGCCTCCTGCCCCGTCAACCTCACAGACTCACCAGCCTCCTGCCCCGTCAACCTCACAGACTCACCAGTCTCCTGCCCTGTCAACCTCACAGACTCACCAGTCTCCTGCCCTGACAACCTCACAGACTCACCAGTCTCCTGCCCTGTCAACCTCACAGACTCACCAGCCTCCTGCCCTGTCAGCCTCACAGACTCACCAGCCTCCTGCCCCGTCAACCTCACAGACTCACCAGTCTCCTGCCCTGTCAACCTCACAGACTCACCAGCCTCCTGCCCTGTCAGCCTCACAGACTCACCAGCCTCCTGCCCTGCCAGCCAGCTTCAGCCCTATCTGCGGAAAAGTCTGTGAATCCCACCCTAGCCTCATTGCCAACTTCAAAATCTACAGATTTGGAATGGAAGTCCTCCTCAGTCCCAAAGAACTGCATTGGAGGAAGTTGTAGAAATATGCCCTGTTCCTTTTGTTCATCGTTTCTATAAATCCCTTTTTGTTTCTCTTGCCGAAGTGGATAGCTTCATTTTCATCTACGTATACAGCATCTACAATATGTCCCCTACTTCAGTTGTTGAAAACCTTGAAACTTTCTTGCATTTTCAGCATAACTTGCAATCTCAGCATGTTTCATCTCATAGACAAACTTAGAAATATTAAGAGATGTTACAACTAGTTGTCTCATCCACATTATTGTCCACAATGTGAAAAACTGTGTCCCAAGCACTGATCTCTGTGGAATCCCATTATTAATTATCTGGCACCATTAGAATCTCCTGTTTTATTTTAACTTTGTTTCCTGACTATCAATTAACTTTCTAGCCATACACGTTAATGAATAGGAAAACACTAACAAATACTAATACTGGACCATGCTGCAACATGTGAACTGGAACTAACAGCCAGATCAGTGAAGCTAGTACTCCTGATCAATTGTCTCTGCCTGAAAGGTCAACTGTTTATTCCTCTCTGTGGATGCTGCCTGACTTGCTGAGTGCCCTCAGTACTTGGGTGTGTTGCTCAAGACTTCCAGCTGCTGCAGGATCTCTTGTTTCTACTCAGCCTTTATAGCACTGTGCACTGAGTGGGCAGAGCACAGTGACCGCATAATCAACAGGTTAGATTAAGCCTCTCCAGCCCAGCCACAGACAGTCAAGAATTATAGAGGATAATTAAACAGCTTTACACGCAAAGACATTAGCAATCATATTCAGCCAGAGCTGTCGAGTGCCATTGCTGAAGCCAAATTTCAGCTAATTTTATTCACAACATGAAAAGTCAGGAGTTAGTTGTGAACATGGGGAAAATGTCCTTGGTGTCAGCTGCAGAGTGTGTCAGTACATCTGCAGAGTTGGCATATGCCACAGGATATAGAAAATTGCCTAGGTATGGTCTAACCACAAAAAAAAAACAGCTCAAATCTAACCCAGCCAATAATTGTTCCAGCATAGGCAATGGCCCACATAGATGGAAGTGCTCTCAGATGGGACTTACTCACCAACAAGCTGTATACTGGGGTTGAGTCTGAATTTCACCTGGACAACTCCACTCCAGGCCTCAAGTCCAGCCTTGGTCCAAACATAGACAAAGAGCTGAAATCCAGAGGTGAGGTGAGAATGACTGTCCTTGACAAGAAGGCAGCATTTGACTGAGTATGGCATGAAGGAACCCTGCAATAAAATGAGGTAATGGGCATCAAGGGGAATATACTCCATTGCTCAGAGTCACAATAGAAGATGGTTGTGGTAGTTGAAAAGCAATCATTCCAGCCCCAGCAGATTACTGCAACGGTTCCTCACAGCCTTAGTGCTTGATTGGACAAATGCGCTTCTAGTATCAAATCAAATAGCCAGATTTCTGAACTTGGTTGACCAGCTTTGCTTGCTTCCAGTTGGAGATAAATATTGGAACATTCGGCTCTACATTGTTGAAATGTTGAATTATTGGTGGAAAAACATTTCAGTAAAATGTTAACTTATTTAGATTGCTACCCCATTTATAAATTCTGTCATTTGTCTAGCTACCATTCTTTCTTTTGCATCAGATTCCAGCATCTATTTTGTCCCCAATTTTATATGGTAAAGATGGTATTCAGTGAGTAGATTGACATCTTATCCGTGGATCAGCAGCTTTCTGTAGCATGCCAGTCAAAAGGTATCAAAATTGTTCAAATGTTTAACAATATTTGTTCACAAAGTACCATGTCTTTCAGCACAATATCATGGGTTGAAAGGCCTGTCCAGTGCTTGCTGTTCTGTGTTCACACTGGGCTTTAGGTTCCTCATACAAATCCTCACCTTTACATTACAATTGCAGTGTGTTGACTTTTAACAATTGCAGAAATTAACCCAAACTCTATTATATCTAATATAAAACTCACATTACATGGTAGTTAATGACACATCAAATACATATATACATGTATAGCATCCAGTTCATGATGCCAATAAAAAGGGCTTAAGTAGGAAAGACCAAGTCATAGAGCCATAGGAAAGTACAGCACAGAAACCACCCCTATGGCCCACCTGGTCTGTGCTGAACTATTTAAACTGCCTACTCCCATTGACCTACAACAAAACCATAGCCCTCCATGCCCCTACCATCTAAGTATCTGTCCAAACTTGTCTTTAACATTGAAATTGATCTTGCATGCACCACTTCTGCTGGCAGCTTGTTCCACACTCTCACAACCAACTGTTCACCTGAAACATTTTACCTTTCACTCTTAACCCATGACCTCTAGTTGTAGTCCCACCTAACCTCAGATTTAAAGGCCTGCTTGCATTTAACCTATCTATACCCCTAATAGTTGTGTATACATCCAGCAAATCTTCTCTCAATCTTCTATGTTCCAAAGAATAAAGTCCTAACCTATTCAATCTTCCCTTATAATTCAGATCCTCCAGACCCAGTAACATCCTTGTAAATTTTCTCTGTGCTCTTTCAACCTTACATCTTTCCTGTAGGTAGGTGACCAAAACTGCACACATTAGGCTTCACCAATGTCTTCTACAACTTCAACATAACATCTCATCTGCTGTACTTAATACTTTGGTTTATAAAGGCCAATATGTCAAAAGCTTTCTTTACGACCATATCTACCTGTGACACCACTTTCAATGAAGGTTGCCTGTATGCAAGTCCATGATGCTCAAGATTTTCTGAATATTATTATATTCTGATGGAAAGTACGTCCCTCAACACCTTTCTGGTGGAACCATCCGGCTGTCTCCTCTCTGAACTAGAGAGGTCATTTTGACTATGGGTTCCAATGCAAATAGAAAATTTTTGTATTAGCTGATTGTTATTCCAAGCAAGGTCTGGGTGTAACTCCTTAGTTCAAAGGATGAACTGAGGGTCTGTACTTGCACAACAACTTCAAAATCACTCTCAATTTGTGACCGGAAGAAAGAGCAATGAACTCCCATTTGTTCTGCACCTCTTATAATGTTGGGAAGTCCCAAGCTGTTGAAGTATAGCATTGAAACTTGGCTGACAACAGAAGCCCGCAAACAACAGTAATTTGTTTATTGGCTTTGGTAAGAAGCAAAGGCACTAGGGAGAACTCCCTTGCTTTCCTTCAAAAAAAAAATACCTTGGGACTTTTTTTCCACCCACATAAAAGTACACATTGACTGAAGAGAGATTTTTTCACTTGATGGTGTTTTCTTTGTCCACTGGGGTAACATCAGACCTACACTTGGGGGTTTCCCAGCCCTTCCTGTACAATTCAAAACAGGATCTTGCCCTGCAGAATAACAAGGGTGCCAAATGGGATCTAACCACCACGTGGTTTGGTGCACTGTTGCAGCATCATCTTGCTTATCCTCATCATCCGGAGATCCCTTTAGACAACGCTCATGCTTATTTTCCTTGAACTTGACACGCACCCAAACTCTTAGTGTAAAAACACAACCTCTGATTCTCAGCAATTAAACTTAGAAAAGTGATTCACGCCAAGTATGATTCAGGAAGCACATGTAATTCTGGCATTTTACTTATTATTTGTAATCAATGAATATTTCTGCAGCTTAAATCCAAGTTCAAAGATGTGCTTTTTAGTCAGAATCAATGTGTACATTGTAGCTCTTGTTGGCCAGTTTGTGCTTTACAGAAATGTAGCCAAAATAAAGAAAACATACTTTAATATTCCTGGACACCAAAGACATGAAGGGTGATACTTAATGAGCAATTTAACCATTTCTATTACAGACCATACCTACAGCATTGGTTGAAAAATTACATTAAATCTGTGTCAGCACGCACAATTAAATCTGTTATTGAATCAACATAACCTTATACTGTTACAATAAGAATGAAATTTTACTTAGATTTGCACATGTTTGTACATATTTCAAAATTTTTCAACACAAAATCTGAAATAAGATTTCTCTCTCTCTCTCTCTCTCTCTCTCTCTCTCGTTTTCAGTGTCTCTCTCTCTCTCTCGTTTTCAGTGTTTGTACTGATATAGATAACAATCTGTTCAGGCTATGATTCTCTATTATTTCTGATGCAGAACAACACCAGGTGATTTATAGATTCTATCCAGGGCTGACATCTCAGCTCAAACACCTGGTTCTATTTAGCACTAGAATGAGGGCTCAAATATAAAAAAAACCAAGAGCACACAGAATTACAGAAGAAAGGCTCTTCTTTAACCAGCATTGACATGATGGCCAGACAGTGTAAATGAAGGCCATTTGGTCCATCAATTGCCTGTTGAAGAAGAGACATCCAACCTAGCCTATCTTCTAGCAAATAAATCTGTAGCCCTGCAGATCACGGCTCTTCAAGTACAGGTCCAAGTACTGTGCAAATATGATGAAGATTACTCACTCTTTAGGCAGCAGGTTCGGAACCCCCACATGACCTTTTAGGGATGAAATAGATCCCTTTTTCCCCCTTTAATCTTCCTAGCAAGCATTTTCAACACCCTGCCCCTCTGGTGTAGACCCTACTGACAAAGGAAAGAGATCCTTTCTACTTGCCTGATCTGACCCTTCCATAATTTTACTAACTTCGGTTTCCTCAGCCTCCTCTATTCCAAAGGAAATAAACTCTTCTGTTTACTTGCTGTAAACAAGACCTAAAGAAGCTGTAACTGTGGTAGATACCATTTTGATTAGTTTTTACAGCAATCATTCATGGAAAAGAAAAGTGCAACTGCTTTCATCTGTAATATGAATTAGTGGATTCAGGCAACATGCAAGTTGTGTCAGAAAAAAGCAAATCATTTGAATATTTTATTCATCAAGTAGAGAGTAGCTAATTCAAGGTTTATGAATATGATGTTCAAAGAGGAAACTAGATATCCGCAGGCTGTGTTACTTCAGCACTTAAAAAAATAAAAATGAATATTTTACAGACTGAAACCCAATAACATGAACCTGAATTATCACTGAATAGATGAAAATGTAAACAGATTAGACAGGAGCTGAGTACATTGAATGCAACAGTCTACTAGATGTAATCTTCTGCATGAGTCATCAATAAGGCAGTGTTCTATTTTAATATAATATGCTTCTTTTTAATTAAGTTCAAAAGCTCTTCACACCTTGCAGGCTATTTGATGAAATTTAAATACACTTAATTGCTATTTTCATTTCTGTTGCCATGAATGGCGATGTTAGTTTATGACGATACCACTAAAATTGCAATGTGATTATAACCTTTAAATCACTGGCAGTAAATTGCATTAAATGAAGTAATTCTAATGATGAGAAGTTATAAAAGATTTCACTAGAAAAATTATTCTCACAGATCGATTGTGCACGGCATAGCCCCGCATAACATTAATTCTGAAATAATCTTGTTTCAGAGGTTTATTTTTTAAAAATATAGATCCTTAATTTTAACTGACATCTGAGAGTAATGGCCTTTGTAACAGTATCCCATGACATTTATATTTATCCCTGTTATTCTGATCCAGTGTCTTAGCTGTCAGATTAAAGCAGTGACATTGAGGTAATTGCTCATTCAGGGGAACTGCAGAATAATAGACAGAAATTGCAATAAAATTAAATTTTCTTACCCGCTTTTTTAAAAACTGAAATGCAGAACATTTGGTGACTGAAAAGCCAGCTATTGTCCTATTTTTCATCTTCAGAAACCTGCAATGAAGCAGCACTCCGGCTCCAGCTTGCTAAATCTGCTTAGTCAGTACAACTGCTTTTCTCCATTCTCCACACTAACAGTCATTTGTGAAATGAAGAGGAACTGTTCAGCAGTTGATAATGATGGGACTCCCTGAAGCCCAGGTGATTTTTTTTGCCTCCTCGCGGATGTAATGCATCAGTATCTCAATCCATTTCTGTGCCCCAACATGACAGCCTATTAAGTCACAGCACAGAGTTCATTATGAAATAAAATCACTATACAGCCGGGTATGTGCCAGGAAAGTGATTCAATTGCCTCACTTATAGCAGGCAATGCAAATGAAGGCAGCTCAGGCTTCCTTGAGCGCTGTGTTGCTTTATCTCATTCTGCTGTTCTCTCACAGAGAATGCAGCTCTTCAGCTTCCTTCAAGGGTTTCTCGTGAGCCCCAGGGGTGATTGAGAGCACAAGTAACAACAAGCTGGCAAAGACAAAACACAACAAGAGGAGCATTTGTGGAATAATTCTAAGAAGTGTAATCAGATACAAAAGGTATTCAGAATTTCACGGAGACGGATTTTAAATGATCCTTTCATTTAGCAAGATTCCTTCCATTTCTGCTACCAGAACGATGGATCATTTCATCGTGGTAGTGCCAGCAAATGCTTGTTATTACTGTTTAAAGGCATAGCTTCACCAGAAGGTATCCTGCCTAAATAGCTTATTCCTTTCTAATAACAAACACATTTGTTACAAAGGTGTACTCCATTTGTACTAAAGCTACAAATTGTATCTAATAGCTGTGAAAAGTTGTAACTCTATAGTGCCCAACCTTCATTTTCTCTCAGGTACTATTTACATAATCGCAAACACAATAATAGTTCTCTTTTATTATTTGCAATAATAAACAATATGTCATAGCAGTTCACCAAATTTTAAAATAGAATATTTACTGATTTTTTTGGAACAATATACAATTTTTAGGAGTGATAGAGTCCCACTGTATAAAGAAAGACCTTTCGGCCCACAACATCCATGTTGATTCATCAGGTCTCTATCTATATTAAGCTCGGTAAGTGCCTGGGCCAAAGCAAGCTGAGCCCAACTGATTGGTCAATAATAAGTCATTTACTCAAATGCATGGTCCACTCATTTTAGTAATTACGGGTGGCAGATTTGACTTTACCAATGAGAGCACGAATAAATATTAAGAAAAATATGGATGAAAAATGAGGGCAGCATGTTCTTCTAAATACTTCACAAAAAGCAAGCTTAGATAATTTGTATTTAATTACTATGTTAACTCTTTATAAAATCAATGATATTTATAAAGAAATAGATACCTGTTGATAGAAGATTGGATCAGGAATTATGATTGAAATAGTCAACATACAAAAATGTGTCATTCTAATTTCTTCAATCTAATTAATATAACACAAAATATAATATTAAATTAATAATCTTGTTCTGAAAAAGCAGGTGGATTAATTCTTTATAAATTTAAGTCTTCAAGAATGTTCAATCAAAAAACGGAAGAGTATTTACTGACTTCCTACAGCTGATATTTGTTCACCCATCACAATGGGTCAGACTCATACAAGTTATATGTGCAATTATGGTACTAAAGTCACATGCTCAATTGAGCAACCCCATTGTTAGTCATGTTAATAAGAGATTGAAATTCTGTAAGCTATCTTTATCTTCAATCACTACTGCTTCCTTAGCGTGAATAGGTTTAAGGTAGGAAGTCGGGAACGTCGTTTGGAATTCCAACTGCATGGTATGAAGAGGATATATTTGGTAAGACAACAACTATTGGTCACTTAACACTTTGGCTACACAGGAATCTCTCCCTAGTCCTGAATAGGAAAATATTGCATGGGCTTCTTGTGAGACTTGCCTCCTGGTTTGCATGAAATCAGTTCTGATGTGGTTGAACACATTGGTACTGCTATTTTTGAACGGATAGCCAATACCATTCCTCAGACTGAATGACACTTACTACCAGATGTGTCCGTTGTGCAGAGGGGTACTAAGTTTCATTGTTGATGGGAAAACTTGTGCTCTACATGGCTTCTCGTTGTTTTGAAACCCAGTTATACATCATGAAACTGCAGTTACCTCTATTCTAAATTCCTCCTGCAAGGCACTAAATATATCAACTGTGTATTTTTAGGTAAACCTAGTTGGACTCTATGTTCCTGCTCATGGTTCTGGAAAATACCATGAGTTGTGCCTCCTCCTAGCTCATGAACATTGTTCTCCGTGTGTTGATGTGAGGGGCGGTTAAAATGGATGCTCTAACCCTCTCTCAGGCTCTCATACCAGTGCTGTTCCTGCCTCCGTGACTGCTCTTTCAATCACACATTGATTTCTGAAAACTGCAGACTGATAAACAATGACACCCAATCAAAACTATATTATGAGTGTAGCCCTTCCCTCATTAATTCATCCTTATCTGGTCACTTCACTTTTATAGGTAAGCCTGAAGTGGCTTATATGCATAGAAATTGTATCCCTCTATTTCAGTTTGTCAAATTTCTGTACAACAGATATGAGAATCAAGAGGTGGTGGTCAGAGGAATGAGTTGGGCCCAAATTTGTCTTCATTGTAACATAGAGTAGCTCTATTTCTCTCAGGGAATGTGTCAGAATGATCCAAATATGCAAAAGAAGCTGCAAAGAGGAGATAATCCTGCATCAAGACCTCCCCATCATCAGTACTATCTGCAAAAAGGTAAACGTCATCAAAGACCTCACCAGCTGGGCCATACCATCCTCTCACAGCTCCTGTAGGGCAGGAGATACAGACACCTGAAGTCTCACACCAACTGAAGAGACACACTCAATATTTTGAGGAATGAAAATTTTTGGGGGGTTTTTTTGAGGAATGAAAATCACTGTTTTTGCTCTCTTTGTGCACTACTTATTTAATTTACTTTTTAATACCCATTTGTTATTGTAGTTTAGTTTTATGTATTGCACTGTACTGCTGTAAAGCAGCACATTTCACAATATACTGTATGTCAGTGATACTAAACCTGATTGTGAGGTCTTTCCTGTAACAGGTCAACTAAAAGAGTACGCCATACTCCAAGTGCTGCCTCACTCACATCCAGTACAGCTGAAACACAATGCCCAAACTCCGGTCCCCAGTGCTCTGTACTGATGCCAAATGCTTCCTGCACCACCCTGTCTACCTATCACACTGACTTCAGCAAACAATGTACGTGTACTTCTGGTTAGGAGCTAGCTCCAGACAAATCTCACAAGGTAGCACAATAGTGTAGCAGTTAGCAACAAACTCTACAACACTTGGGGTTCAAATGCCACCGTTGTTTGCAAGGTGTTTGTACGTTTTTCCATGACTGTGAGGGTTTCCTCTGGATGCTCTGGTTTCTTCCCACATTCCAAAGGACATATGTTAGGATTAGTGAGTTGTGGGCATACTACATTAATGCCGGAAATGTGGCAACACTTGTGGGCTGTCCCCAGGACAATCCTCGCACTGCTTAGTCACTGAGGCAAAGCAACATGTTTCACTGTATGTTTCGATGGACATGTGACAAATACAGCCGATCATCTATGTCAGAATGATTCCCAGCCTAGTGAAGCTGCAAAGCAGAACTACACTCATGTTACACATGGGCAACAAAATAGAATAATGGTGGTTAGCACAATGCTTTACAGTACAGGCAACTCCGGTTTAATTCACACCGCTGCCTGTAAGGATTTTGTACGTTCTCCTTATGACTGCCTGGGTTTCCTCCAGGTGCTCTGGTTTCCTCCCACAGTCCAAAGAGGCACTGGTTGTTAGGCTAATTGATCATTGTAAATCATCCCAGTAGGCTAGTGTTAAATTGGGGGTACTGCTGGGCAGCATGGCTTGAAAGGCCGGAAGGGCCCATTCTATGTTGTGCTTCGATAAATAAATAAATAAATAGTGAGCGCAGCATCCAAACAATAACGAGAAGGAATCCTAAAGCTTATGCCCCATGTCGAAGCTCTGTAATTAATCATGAATGATGATGAACAATTAAACAGCTAACAAAAGGAGCTGACTACAAGAACATCCTTATCCTTAATGACAGCAGGCCCCAGTATGTGAGTGGTAAAGACTAAATTGAAGAATTTGCAACTATTTTAGTCAGAATAGCCAAGTAGACAGTCCAGATGCTATAGGAGCATTAGGGGATTACAAATGAAGCAGGGAGGAACCAATATCCTTGCAGGGAAATTTGCTAGTGCTACACAGGAGAGGATAGAATCGGAGCAGAAGCAAGTCATGGGATAAAGCAGCAGTCAGTGAAAGCAAGGGTAGTAACCAGGATAGCTAAGCACACAGCAACAGCTCAAATAAACTTCAATGCTTGAGGTTAACAGGTAAGGCAGATGAGCTCAGAGGGTGAAGGGTAAACCAGGCATACTTAGGGAATCTTGGCTGTTGGGAAATATTGAGGCTCTGGTCAAGAAAAATAGGAAGCATACATTGGGTTTAGGAGGTTGGGGATGAGCAAACCCTTGATGATTACAAAAATATAAAGAGGGAAATCAGCAGGCCAAAGAGAGGGTAATGAGATGAATCTGGCAGGTAAGGTTAAGCGAAATCCCAAGAGGTTCAATATCTATATTAAGAATAAAAGGAAGTGAGTGGGTCCCCATAGATATCTGCAGAGCCACCTATATCTCTCGCAGCCAGAATGGTGGGATTTTTAATATGTACAAAAAGGCTGGATGAACTCAGCAGGTCGGACAACATCCATTGAAAGGAGCCGTCGATGTTTCGGGCCAAGACCCTTCGTCAGGACTAAAGAATGAGGGAGCAGCGGCCCTATAAAGAAGGTGGGGGGAGGGTGGAATGTGCCAGGTGAAAAACCAATCAGAGGAAAGATCAAGGGGTGGGGGAGGGGAAGCAGGGAGGGGATAGGCAGGAAAGGTGAAGAACGAATCTAAGGGGAAAGCACTATGGGTAGTAGAAGAAGGCAGAGTCATGAGAGAGGTGATAGGCAGCTAGAAGAGGAGACAGAGTGAAGGTGAGATGGGGGAAGAGAGAGGGAGGGAATTTCCGGAAGTTGGAGAATTCGATGTTCATACTAAGGGGCTGGAGACTACCCAGACAGTATATGAGGTGTTGCTCCTCCAACCTGAGTTTGGCCTCATCATGGCAGTAGAGGAGGCCATGTATGGACATATCCAAATGGGAATGTGAAGGATAGTTGAAGTGGGTGGCAACCGGGAGATCCTGTCTGTTGTGGCGGACGGAGCGGAGGTGCTCGACGAAGCGGTCCCCCAATCTGCGTTGGGTCTCGCCAATGTAGCACTGCTGCACCGGGAGCACTGGATGCAATAGATTACCCCGACAGACTCACAAGTGAAGTGTTGCCTCACCTGGAAGGATTGTTAGGGGCCCTGAATGGTGGTAAGAGAGGTGGTGTAGGGATAGGTGTAGCACTTACGCTTGCAGGGATAAGTGCCAGGTGGGAGATCTGTGGGGAGGGATGTGTGGACCAGGAAGTTGCAGAGGGAACAATCCCGGCGAAAAGCAGAAAGGGGTAGAGAGGGAACGATGTCCTTAGTGGTGGGGTCCTGTTGAAGGTGGCGGAAGTTGCGGAGGATAATATGCTGGATCCGGAGGCTGGTGGGGTGATAGGTGAGGACAAGGGGGACATGGTCCCTGTTGTGGTGTTTCTCCTTGGTATTTACTGGGAAGAAAATGGTGGTTTCTCAAGAGATGGGAGAAACAAGTGGAACTGTTTAGAGGATGTTCATACCACTACTTACCCAAGAGGAAGGACAGGATCTATCAGCATTTGGATAAGCAGGGTCTGATTAGGAGGAGACAGCAAGGCTTTGTACGTATGAAATCATGCTTGATGAATCTTTTGAAGAATTAACCAAAAAGGTAGATGAGGGCAGGGGAATGGATGTAGTCTATTTAGTCTAGCAAGGCCTTCAACAAGGTTCCACATGGAATCCTGAGAGAGCCAGTTCAGTGGATTTAAAATTGGCTTGGATGTAGAAAGCAGAGGGTGGTGGTTGAAGGTTGTTCTCAGAATGGAGGTATGTGTATCATATCTAGTGGTGTGCCACAGAAATCGGTGTTGGGACCCTTGTTATTCATTATTTATATAAACTAATAGGCAAGGATTTACCCATAAATATGCAGATTACACAAAATTAAGAGGTATTGTTGATATTGAATAAGGTTATCTCATATTGCAAGGAGATCTTGATCAGTTAGGGAAGTGGACTGAGGAGAGGCAAATAGATTTCAATACAGATAAATGTGATATGATGAATTTTGAGATATCAAACCAGTTTAGGATTTATACTATGAATGGTAAGGTGCTAGGGAGTGCAATGGAACAGGATTTAGGAGTGTACATTTGTAGGTTATTGAAAGTAGTGTCATTGGTAGATGGGTGGTGAAAGAGGCATTTAGCATGCTGGCTTTCATCAGTCAGGCTATTGATTATAGGACCTGGGACATTAAGTTGCAGTTCTATAAATCATTACTGACACCACTTTTGGAGTACTGTATACAGTGTTGATCATCCTGTTATTGGGAAGATATAGTTAAATTGGAAAAGTGCAAAATAGATTCTTGAGGATGTTGCCCAGATTAGAGGACCTAAGTTATAGGAAGAGATTCTTAGGCTAGGACTTCATTCCTTGGAATGAAGGGTGAACTTACAAAAATGTTTACAATTATGAGAGGCATAGCCACGGTGGGCATTGGCAACCTTTTCCCCAGGGTCGTGGAGTCTAAAATTAGGGGATTTTAGGTGAGAGAGGAAAGATTTAAATGTGACCAGAGGGGCAACATTCTTCACACAGAGGGTGGTGAATATGTGGTACGAACTGTGAGAAGACGTGGTTGATACAGGTACAATAGTATCACTTAAGCAGCACGCAGGTGGGGCTTAGAGGAATATGCAGAAAATTGAGACCGACTGTCTGGCACCATGGTTGACATGGACTGATTGGGCTGAAAAGGCTGAATCCATGTTCTACTGCTCTGACTCTCAAGGGGGAGGTAAAAGAGCGGGGGGGGGTGATATTGATCAGGGAGCAGTATTTAAAATATTCTTGGGGAATATCCTGTAAGGCTACGTATATGGCTAAAACTTAGAAACTGGAAGAGGGTTACTAGTCTTGCGGACTTTAGAAAAGCCTTTCACAAAGTCTTCCATAGTAGGCTGATCTGGAAGATTAAATAACACAGGATCCAAGGTGAGCTAGTCAACAGGATGCAAAATTGGTTTGATGGAAGGAGTCAGCGGGTGGAAAGCTAAGAGTTATTTCCAGACTGAAGGTCTATGGTAATCCATGGCTTGCTGGAGGTCAGTGAAAAAAGTTGTGTAAGATTACAACAGGACTGAGAAGTAGACAAAGGAAGAGTAGACGGAACTTAACTCAGTAAAGTGAGAAGTGATGCATTTTGGGAAGTTAAGGTAAGGCAGGACATACACAGAGAATGTCAAGGTCAAGGTGAGTGTTGTAGAACAGAGAGGCCTAGGGTTACAAGTACATAATTTCCTGAATATAAGACTCACAAGAATGTTGCTGGGGTGATAGAGTCTGAGTTAAAAGACATTGAATTTGCTGTAATTGTTTACCCTCGATCAAAGGAACAATGAACTTAGCATTTTATATTACAAAATCATGAGGGGTTTTAAAAACTGCTCAAAGTTACTTTTAGTAGAAGATTGGAGAGTTGTAGCAGTAAGTACATTTTAAATCTTGTCAGCCTACTGAACCAGAGGCAAGAGATGATTAACCTAGATATAGATAAGATCCCAGCAGCTGGCAAATTTAAAATTGGCAAAATAATATTATTTGCAGTAGTAGTGGCCATGAAGTAAAGTTAGATGCTGGGACATTTGTAGCCAGCTTGACCTGCAGTTGAACCAGAACCCAAACAATGTGTTGTCTCTCACCCACTGTCTGAAATTTCTTAGCGAGACATTTAATCCAGTTGCTATTAGGGATATCTATCTATGTTGACACACCCACATGCAGTGAGAATAAGTTTTACACAAGAGAACCTGCAATTTGGGCAACATTCCCCAAGGATCTCAAAGCTCATGTTCATCAAGAGGAATAATTCAAAATCATTATTGTGACCCGAAAGTAAACATTGAGTGAAATTCTACTTCTTTTCTCCCATTGACTTAAAGCAGCTGTGAGTATAGTATTATAACTTATTGTATGGCTATTTTATGCATTCTATTTTAATTTAATATTCACTGTTCTCAACTGACAGTAAAACACTGTGTCTAATAATTCATAAAAAATCATAGGTATGATGATGGCAAAACTAGTAACAGCAACATAAAAGAAATTCAAAAGTGGAACTTAACCCTGAAAAGAGTTTTTGGGTGGAGTTTGGGTGAGGAATAGGTGGACACAGTAGAAATTACAAGCATGAACTTGACCTCCTTCCAATGTTCCAATTCTGAGTTTAACAGGGGCCACTTGGCTAGGTCTAAATATCCACTTGCCACATTTGCACAGTCGAGAGGACAGACAGATTGATAATTAGCACAGCCATTTGTACAATTGGCTCACGGTAAGAAGATGATTTTAAAGTATATAATCTATTGAATTCAAAAGTCGGGGTCAGTCTAAAATGCTACAGAAGCAGGACATCTGAGGAAAGAAAGAATGTTGGAAATATTCAACAGATCAGGCAATAATCCTAGAGATAACAGCAATGTGAATTGTTTTAGGTTGTTTTTGACAAGGTCCCGCATGGGAGGTTAGTTAGGAAGATTCATTCGCTAGATATACATGGTGAGGTAGTAAATTGGATTAGACATTGGCTCAATGGGAGAAGTCAGAGAGTGGTAGTGGAGGATTGCTTCTCTGAGTGGAGGCCCGTGACTAGTGGTGTGCTACAGGGATCAATGCTGGGTCCATTGTTGTTTGTCATCTATATCAATGATAATGTGGTAAATTGGATCAGCAAATTTGCTGATGATACAAAGATTGGAAGTGCAGTGGACAGTGAGGAAGGTTTTCAATGCTTGCAGAGGGATTTGGACCAGCAGGAAAAATGGGCTGAAAAATGGAAGATGGAGTTTAATACAGACAAGTGTGAGGTATTGCACTTTGGAAGGAAAAACCAAGGTAGAACATACAAGGTAAATGGTAGGGCACTGAGGAGTGCAATAGAACAGAGGGATCTGGGAATACAGATACAAAATTCCCTAAAATTGGTGTCACAGGTAGATGAGGTCATAAAGAGAGCTTTTGGTACATTGGCCTTTATAAACCAAAGTATTGAGTATAAGAGTTGGAATGTTATGGTGAGGTTGTATAAGGCATTGGTGAGGCCATATTTGTAGTATTGTGTGCAGTTTTGGTCACTGAATTACAGGAAGGAAATTAATAAGGTTGAAAGAGTGCAGAGAAGGTTTACAAGGATGTTGTCGGGACTTGAGAAACTGAGCTACAGAGAAAGGTTGAATAGGTTAGGACTTTATTCCCTGGAGCATAGAAGAATGAGGGGAGATTTGATAGAGGTGTATAAAGTTATGATGGGTATAGATAGAGTGAATGCAAGCAGGATAGAAGAGAAAAAATCCGGAGGACATGGGTTAAGGGTGAAGGGGGAAAAGTTTAAAGGGAACATGGGGGGGGGGGGCTTCTTCACACAGAGAGTGGTGGGAGTGTGGAATGAGCTGCCAGATGAAGTGGTAAATGTGGGCTCACTTTTAACCTTTAAGAAACACTTGGACAGGTACGTGGATGAGAGGTGTATGGAGGGATATGGGCCAGGTGCAGGTCAGTGGGACTAGGCAGAAAAATGGTTCAGCACAGCCAAGGAGGGCCAAAAGGCCTGTTTCTGTGCTGTAATGTTCTATGTTCAATAGTTAGACCTCTTTCATTTCCTCTAGTGCTGCCTGATTTTCAGAGATGGGTCTGGGGTGTTAAATTGACTGTGCTGTCTGCAGCAGAAGTTTCCTAGAGTATAATAATTTGGCAAAATTTTTTGCATTAAATCTAATTCTTTAAGTATCCAGGGATATTCAAACGAATCTGGTGATGAGTTGGACTGAGGGAAATGAAATGAGAAAGACAATGTTGTTGGTGACTGTGATGTTAAGGTGTGATTCGGTTAGCTACAACAATAACAGTGAGTAATAATTTGCACTGAATTGCAGAGCATGAGAGAGAGGACACAAAGGAGAACAGGGAGAAGTGAAAGAGGGATGCAGATGTAGCTCGGCTATATGGGGTCCTTCTCTACATTGGTAGATGGTGTAGTTAGTTACCAGTGACCTTCTGTCCTCTTCTTTGTATCTATGCTACTATCCTGTGCAACTGGGGTAACAATAAATGTGCGAATAAGGAAGGCCAAATGTTTACCTCATAGATGCAAAGCATTTATTGAGATTGTCTGAAGCACAGACTTCAAACAACACATTGGAGGCTGGAAATAGGAAGTGATGTTGAAGTGAATGGATATGGCTGAGATTGGTGTGAGGGGAATGTTATAAAGTGTGCTTGGCAAACAGAGAAAAACAGAGTTCAGAAGTTCAAAGTACATACATGTCATCATGTACAACCCTGAGATTAATTTTCTTGTGCCATATTCAATAAACCCAATAACCATAGTAGAATCAATGAAAGACCACAACAACTGGGCAGATAATCAGTGTGCAAAAGATAACAAAATATGCAAATTTAAAAGGAAAAGAAAAATTATTATTAATAATAATTAAATAAATGTGCAATGAACATCGAGAACATGAGATGAAGTGTGCTTGAAAGTGAGTCAGTCCATGGGTTCTGAGAACAGTTCAGTAATGGGATAAGTGAAGTTATCCCCACTGGTTATGCTCACTGGTTCAGATCCTGAGGTTCCTGTAGCAGAGTGACTGAAGAGTGGTTTATGCAACAAGATGTAAGCAAACCAACAAAATTTCAATAACTCCCTGAGTTCAGGAGCCAGATCAAGTTTCATTTGATACCAAAACTGTACACCAGCTACATCTAACTGTTATTCAGTTATGTAAAGAGTAAAAAGTGTGAGTTGGTATTGGACCACTGGAAAATGATGCTGGTGAGGTTGTATTGAGCGACAACAAAATGGTAGATGAACCTAATGGGTACTTTGCATCAGTCTTCACTGTGGAAGACACTAGCAGTGTGCCAGAGGTGCAGGAGTGAGTGCCTTTTCTATCACAAAGGAAAAAGTGCTCGGTAAGCTCAAAGGTCTTAAGGTGGATATGTCACCTGGGCCAGCTGGGCTACAACCCAGAGTCCTGAGAGAGGTTGCTGAAGAGATAGCAGATGCATTGGTCATGATCTTTCAAGAATCACTTGATTCTGGCATGGTTCCGGAAGAATGGAAAATTGCAAATGTCACTCCACACTTTAAGAAGGGAGGAAGACAAAAGAAAGGAAATTAAAGGCCGGTCAGCCCAACCTCAGTGGTCGGGAAAGTGTTGGAGCCTATTATTAAGAATGAGGTTCTGAGGCGCTTGGAGAAGAATGATAAAACAAGTCAAAAACAGCATGGTTTCATTAAAGGGAAATCTTCCCGGACAAATCTGTTAGAGTTCTTTGAGGAAGTAATAAGCAGGGTGGACAAAGGAGAGCCAAGGGATGTTATTGACAGTGGATGCCACACATGAAGCTGCTTAACAAGGTAAAATCCTATGGCATTACAGGAGAGATACTGGCACGGGTGGTGGAACGGATGACAGACAGGAGGCAGCAAGTGAGAATAAAAGGGGTCTTTTCTAGTTGGCTGCTAGTTACCAGAGGTGTTCCTCAGGGCTCAATACCAGGACTGCTGATTTCACATTGTTTGCCAGTGATTTAGATAATGGAATTTATGTCTCTGTGGCAAAGCTTGCAGATGATACGAAGATAGGTGGAGGGTTAGGTTGTATTGAGGAATCAATGTGATTGCAGAAGGATCCAGAACTAGAGGGCACAGTCTCAAAATTGAGGAGTGACCCTTTAGAATAGCGGTAAGGAGGAATGTGTTTAGCCAGAGAGTAATGAATCTGTTGAATGCTCTGCCACAAATTGCGGTGGAAGCCATGTCCGGGCGTATATTTAAGGCAGAAGTTGATCATTTCCTGATCGGTCAGGACATCAAAAGATATGGAAAGAAGGCAGGTGTATGGGGTTGAGTAGGATCCAGGATCAGCCATGATGGAATGGTGAAGCAGACTCGATGGGCTGAATGGCCCAATTCTGCTCCCATGCCTTATGATCTTGTGGTCTAACACATCGAGCATGGCAACTTTAGTTCCAATGGATTCACCAACATTCATTTAAAAGATTCATTTTGGATTTTTTAAATTATTTGCAGTTCTCATGCTCCTCCTTCGAAATACAAGCAGAAAGGGCAGTGGACTCAGATTAATTCAGATTTGGGATGATGGATGGATAAATGCCACTGACTATGCTATTTTTAGAGTACCAAATCAAATGGAAAATTTACTTGTTCAGAGCTAGGACACTCTTAACTCTTCACCTGGTAAAGACTACCTGTCGTGTTCAATATCAAGCATCAACAAATAAAATAGGTTTGTGTCTAAAGACTGGAATTTTTTGATGATGGTCCCAGTTCAAGGATACTTTGCATGCTTGTAATAGCTTTTTATCACCTTTTTAAAAGCTACATTAATGCAGCTAAAATAAAGCTGGAAAATCCAAGCAGGAGACGTTCTGTTGTTATTTGGTCTTGTCATAATGACATTTTCCTGTGTCCAGCACAAAAGTAGAATCATTTTTTTGATCTGGAATATAATTTCTGTATAGTGGGTAAACTAGGGCATAGTCCAAGCACAGGCTATACACCTTTTGCTTTTTAGATTTTCATGTACATGTCCTCTCCAAATAATGTCACCTGACTTATACACAGTTCATAGACACAAACAAGCACTTGGGAGACCATTTGCTGATTGCTGTGGAGCTGCAGGCAAACCTTCTTGACATTGGTGGGAATTCTCCACTAGTGGGCCCATGAAGAATACATTCTAACTAACACATCAATATCCATTTTGCTACACTTATCGAGAAACACACAGACCAGGCCTAGCAATATCCTTTCTAAAATCATTAATAACATTTGAAAACTCAACTGCAGTAAAATCTTTTTAAAAAATACTACTATTAGCCCCAAATGAGCTCAGGCTAAATTTATTAATATCAGGTTTATTATGATGAATGGCAAAATGAGATTTAAGTGCTTCTCCTTGCTAGAGATTCGAGCTTCAACATTAGCTTGATTTGTCACAAGTATGTTGAAATACTGAAACAGGCAATGAAATGCATTGACTGGCTCAAAAACTAACACAGTCCAAGGATGTCCAAGTGTCGCCATGCTTCCAGCATCAACATAGTATGCCCACGACTTATTAGCCCTTGCTAATTAACCCGTATTTCTATGGAATGTGGGAGGAAACCGGAGCACCCACATGGTCATGGGGAGAATGTTCAAACTCCTTGCAGACAGCGAGGGGAATCGAACCCCTTTCGGTGGCACTATGAAACATTATACTATCTGCTGTGCTACTATGCCAGTCCCTATTCCTTTGGAACCATTGATTTAAGGAATGTCCACTTCTGCAGGAATGTTCTGCCATTTGGGAACTCGGTTTGTGGCTGCACTTTCAACTTGTGAAATGATTGGATTGTGAACTGTTCCCAGGAACCGAACCCTGCTGAAATCTGGGGGTGGGGGGAGCTCACTGGGGTCTTTTATATTTCACCATCACTTTGGCCGAATATTGGCTGCCCAAGAACATTTTAAAATTGATTGAAACAGCATAATAGGCTTAGCCATAGATGAAGTCATCCAAAACAACAGTGGTTATTTCAAACAACAACTTGGGAGCAGATTGTAAAAGAGTAATAGACAACCCATTCAGCAGTATTTCTCCAAGCTGACTGTATTTGCATGTCCTTCAAGTACCTAACAGACAAGTCTTTCTCAGCAAACAAAGCAACAGCCTGTTCCACGGTAGTTATTCTTTTTTTAAATAAGTTTTTTTATGTGTTTCTACTTTCATATTAATCTTTTGATTCAGTTCCTGTTACAAGAAACCAAAACCACATCCACTTAACATATCAAAGGTTTGAAATTTCCCTTCACCATGAAGTCCTTTAAATTAAGTTTGCAGCTTTGAGGAAGTACTTTCAGATTGGGTCATTCACGTGTACAATTAGCAACCAGTTCTTTTAAAAGTAAAGTAGCTGATATTACTTGTTGAATTGTTTTCTTATATACATACAATTCTCAGAAATGAATGTTAGGATCCTAAAGACATTGCAGCACAGGAACAAGCTCGTTAGCCTACTGGGTCTGTGCTGACCATCAAAGTTCAAAGTACATTCATTATCAAAGTTCATATACAACCCTGAGATTCATTTTTAAGGGTAATCACAATGCGTGCAAGAAACACGATAAAATTTATGAAAGTCCACACAATCAATGTGTAAAAAAAATCAAACTGTGTAACTCAAAAAGGAAGAGAAAGAAAAAAAAAGCATCTGCTAATACTAATCGTACATTTTACTGCCAGTATCACCTTGCAGCATACTCTTCTGTGGGACTTCATCAAAGGCCTTCCAAAAATCCAAGTACATCACATCCACTAATTCTTCCTCATCTGTTCTACTAGTGACATTCTTATTCTCCTCACATTTTCAGCAATGTATTTAATTTTATGGTCTTCCTTCTAATATTCCTCAATTGCAACAAAAAGAAAATCATATTCCCAGTATGCAGCGGTAAAGCCATTGTGAAGATATTTAAGAGAACTTGTTAAACTGAGCAATCTATAATCAGACAAAGCCCAAAGCTATTTCATTTTTATCATGATAAAGACCACTTTATATTATATTAAAGAAAGGAAAAGGATTTTCATTTTATTAAGAACAGGACCTAAATCTTTAAAGCACTTTCCAGTTAATTGTACTTACGGCTGTTTGAAGACTTGAGCGAGAGATAATTTGCATAACAAGTAAGCAATGGGGAAACATCACCGAATCATCTGTTTGTAGTGATTATAAGCTGAGGACTAACCGAGAATATAAATAGGAGCATACTAAAGCGGGAGGCCTCGCAACATTGGAACCTGAATATGAAGATGCATATAGTATAACCTTAAAGGTTGTGCTGAGATTCAAAACAGGCATGGAATGTAAGAGCAGGGAGATTTTGAATCTTTATATCACAAATGGAATATTGTGTTCAGTCCTGGTCACTACTTTATGTGGAAAGTTGTGAAGATATCAAAGAAGGTGCAAAAAAAGTGTTTGTGACAAGAGATTCAGCATAAAAAGTAAATAATTCCAATATCTGTGTAACAAGGCCATACTATCTGAATTCATAGTTGACCTAGATTGAACTTAAAAAGTTTCTTCTTTTCATAAGGTATGTTATGCATTAAATAAAATAGTGCTAGAGAAATTCCTGGCACTGAAATGCCAATAAAATTCTTGGGCAAAATAATCATGTGGTAAAAGAGGAAACCCATAGATATAGTGGATCCATTGATCGTCATCTTTCTAAATACTGCAAAACAGCTCATGAGGAATGGAAAATGGCAGATATAACTCCACTATTTAAAAAGGAGAAAGAAACATAAAGAAGGGAGCGACAATCTGATTAACCAAACATCGTTAGCAGGAAAATTGCTAAAAATCAGTGTCAACAAGTATGTTATCAAGGCACTTACAAATTATTAAACAGATTAGACAAAGTCAAATGTACTTATGAAGGAGAATTTGTATCTGCCAAACCTAATGAAGGTTTTGAGGATACCACTAATTGAACACATAGGGGGGTATCAATGGATGTGTTTTACTTAGATTTTCAGAAGGTCTTTGTTAAATTCCAACAACAGACACAACTGTACAAGATGAAATCGTGTGGTATTGGGGGTTATATGCTGGCATGGACTGAAAACTAGTTGACTGACAGAAAACAAAGGGCAGAAAAAATAGGGCTTTCTTTGAGTGAAAGAGAGTGACTAATGGGATATGACTGGTATCAGTGTTTACACCCCAGCTTTTCACTATATGCATCAGTAATTTGGATGAAGGAGCCAAATGCAGTATCTTTAAATTTGCTGATGATACATTGTGAGTGTGAGCCGTGTGGAGGACACAAAGAGGCTGCGAGAAGTTAAGTTGAAAGACTTGGCAAATACATGTCAGATGCAGTGTAATGTGGATAAATGTGAGGTTATCCACAACACGAAGAATAAAAAGTTAAACAATTATTTTAATGGTGGTAGGCTGAGAATTGTCAATGTGACAAGGGATTTCTTGTACAGAACCAATATTACTTAGAGCAAGCATTGCAGATGCAGTAAGCAGTCAAAAAGAAAAATGGTGTGTTGGCCTTCAATGAAAGAAGTTTTGAATAGATGAGCAAGAATGTGTCGCTACAATTGTACAGTGCCTGGGTGAGCGTGCTTTTGGAGTATGAGCGCTGTTTCAGTTTCCTTGCTTTTGTTGGAGTGTTAACAAAGGTTCACAAGTCTGATTTTTGGGGCTGCCTGATGCCCTGTGTATAGAGAGAGATTGGATTGATTAGACCTGTAATCACTCGAGTTCAGAAGAATGAGAGGAGATCTCATCAAAAATGTAGATAATTCTGACAGCCAGACATAGTGGATGTGAGAACAAGTTACCTCTGCCAGACAAAATAAAACAGTCTCAGGAGCTGGGGAAAACTTTTAGGACTGAAATAAAGAGATATTGCTTCACCTAGAAGGTGATAAAACTATGGAATTCTTCACCACTTCAAAGCCAATTAACTGAAGGAGCTTGAAATATTTCCAGACAGGAGAGCATCAAGGGCAGGAATGTGATACTAAGATGGATAATCAGTCTTGATTGTACTGGATTATGGAGGTTAGAATGGATTGCTCCTCTTCCTCTTCTCGACTACTATCTAACACTAAAATGCAATACTGGAACAGGCATGGGGAAAGAAAATGAAAATAAAAAAACTGCAGATGCTGGGAATTTGAAATGAAAATGTAAAATGCAGGCCAGGCAATATTTATGTAAAAACTTACAGTCAGCATTTCAAGTTCAGAACCTTTAACCAGAATGGGGAAAGAGGGAAACACATCAGTCTACATCGCAGAGAAAGTGAAGGAGAGGGATGGGTGGAAGAAAGGGGATTTCTCTGAAAGTGTGGAAGTGGATAACCTAATGTTGTAGTTAAGGGATCAGATTAAGCTACTTTGTGTAATATGTTGCTAATGTTGTACAGTCTTTGTAGTATTGTATAATTTTGCCTACAGTCATACCCCCCTCCATCAGTAAGACATAAGATGTAGGAGCAGAATTAGGCCATTTGGCCCATCCTGTTTGCTCCACCATTCAATCGTAGTTGATCCTTTTTTCATCTCCTCAGCCCAACTCCCAGCCTTCTCCCCGTATCCTTTGATGCCATGTCCAATCAAGAAACTATCAATCGCTACGTTAAATACACCCAACGACCTGGCCTCCTCAGCTGCCTGTGGTAATATATTCCACAAATTTACCATCCTCTGGCTAAAGAAATTTCTCTGCATCTCTGTTTTAAATGGACACTCCTCTATCCTGAGACACTCCCACCGTGGGAAATATCCTTTCCAAATCTACTCCATCTAGGTCTTTCAACATTCAAAAGATTTCAGTGAGGTTCCCCCCCATCCTTCTAACTTCTAGCAAGTACAGGCCCAAAGCCATCAAGTGCTCCTCATATGATAACCCTTTAATTCACAGATTCATCCTTGTGAACCTTCTCTGAACCCTCTCCAATGCCAGCACATCTTTTCTTAGATGAGGAACCCAAAACTGTTCATAATACTCAAGGTAAGGCCTTACCAGTGTCTTAAAATGCATTCCTGCTCTTGTACTCTAGACCTCTTGAAAGGAATGCTAACATTGTATTTGCCTTCCTCACCACCAACTCACCCAGCAAGTTAACCTTTAGGGTGTTCTGCACAGGACTCCTAAGTCCCTTTGCATCTCAGATTTTTGGATTTTCTCCCTGTTTAGAAAACCACTTGCACTTTTATTTCTAATACCAAAGTGCATGACCATGCATTTTTCAACTTTGCATTTCAGTTGCGACTTTCTTGTCCATTCTCCTAATCTGTATAAGTCCTTCTGCAGACTACCTGTATCCTCAACACTACCTACCCCTCCACCATTCTTTGTATCATCTGCAAACTTGGCAACAAAGCCATCTACTCCATCATCTAAATCATTGATATACAGCATAAAAAGCAGTCCCAACACCGACCCATGTAGAACATCACTACTGACTGGTAGCCAATCAGACAATCAAGCCAATAAGAAACAAATCAGAAGAGTAATGGAGTCACTGTACTTGCCAGGAAAAGTATGACACCAAGAATTGACAAGACAAAGCAGCAAACTAAATTAGTAAACTCTAAAACCATAAGACATATGAGCAGAATTAGGTTATTCAGCCCATCGAGTCTGCTCCCGGATCCCACTCAACTCCTTCTCCCCTTATTCTTTGATGCCCTAACTAATCAGGAAACAATCAACTTCCACCTTAAATATACCCATGGACTTGGCCTCCACCGCAGTCTGTGGCAGAGCATTCCACAGATTCACTACTCTCTAGCTAAAAATATTTCTCTTTACCTCTGTTCTAAAAGGTTTCCCTTCAATTTTGAGGCTGTGCCTTCTAGTTCTGGATACCCCCACCATAGGAAACATCCTTGCCACATCCACCCTATCTGGTCCTTTTTATATTTGATAGGTTTCAATGAGAGCTCACCACATTATTGGCAATGTCACAGATTTGCATTCTTTTGCCTAAAGATAAGCATAAAAGATTCTGTGGATGCAGGGGATTTTAAGACACAAAATGCTGGAGAAACTCAGCAAGCCTTGCCAGTGATGGTCAAATCCTGAAAAATGTAAATAAAACAAACTGTGCCACCCATGACAAAACAGATGACTGGACAGTTACCCAAAATTGGAAGAGCTAAATGTGCAGGTGTACAAATGACACTAAGGTAAGATGAAGAAGAAGAACTAAGTGAAGGACTACCAAACAAGGTATGGATCAATATGCAGAGAAGCAAGTTGGAGAGTGAGGACTGAGATAACAGATAAAGAAGGTTGAAAAGGGATCTGAATATTCAAGATCTCTAACTGAATCTGTTGAAGTTTCCATTTTCAAAACTATCTGAGGCCTGTTTGAGCATAGAGCAGAACATTACAGTACAGGTTAGTGTTGGTCCTTTGGCCCATAACGTTGTGCTGACTTTTTAACCTACTCCACAGTCAATCTAATAATTCCCTCCTACATAGGTTTCAGGACAAAAGCTTGGATTCTAATTTTGGCAGCTGGTGGTGTTGACATGGGGATAAATGATACATTGTAGTTGGAAATAAACTATACCAGTCAGATACATCTAACTTTTTAATCCTAAACTTAACACGATTTAACTGAGCTGTCATATTATTGATTGATGTGCATTTGCTAGTTCAATGAAGCAGGGACCAGTGAAACAAGAGCAGCAAGAGATGAAGTTATTACTTTCATTCTGAGATAGTCAGAATCAAAATCAATAACAATGCTCTGCAGACTGTTTCCCAAGATGGGAAAGTCTCATCTGTGGAGAGATGAAGCAGTCTGTATCTATGACTTCAGAAGAATGAGAAGTCACCTCACGGAAACATAAATAATTCCTACAATGTTTGTAAGATAGATCCAATGAAGATTTTCCCTGACCGGGACATCTAGGGTCAGACCTCACAGCCTCAAAATAAGGAAGAATGTAGCATTGGGAAGTAATTTCCTCATCCAGATATGATGAATTTTGGAATTCTGTACCCATGATGGCCAGTGTTCAATAGCCAGCTCCTGTTTTTGTTTCTTAAGTTCTATTGTTATAGCTCAGTAGCATTGTTCAACAACATAAGATCCAAAAGATCAGGAGGGTTTAGTGTTATTGGGAGTCAGTAAGTGGCAATCAGTGAACCACATACGGAGAGCATTGTCATTGCAGTTCTACAACTATTTCAGTTCAGCTTCAATCTAAGAACGGTTTCTGCTATTACACCTGTACCATAACTTAGCTTAAGTTGAAGGCCAGATACAATGCCAAATTTGCTTTCTGAAAGTTAACCTGGATTACCGCCAATATCTCTTCATCTTGAATAAGTGAGATGCCAGTGCTTTTTTCATCTAACCTCAAAGTGGTGTAAACGGAAAGCTAGCCATGTCTGTGGAGCACACTCTTTGAATGACTATGAAAGAATTTTAATACAAGAACCAAGCTTGGCTCACAAAGTCATCTCTGAGCTCATTAGACAACATGTCCTGTCCTTTACTACTACAGCAATTAAACAATGCAAAAGGCTGTTGCATCCTCTCCTGCTCCAGAGTATTGATCATTGTTTAGCATGTTCTGCAAGTTCCAGGTAGGAATCGTTGTGTTTGTTTAACCAGAGTGTAAATGCATTTGATACAATCAGTGAGCCAGTAGTTAAGACTTGTAAGCTGCATGCAATTTATTCATTGTTACCAAGAGTTGTTCAGTGCCAACTTCAAGTAGATTTGGTCTCAACTACTATGTCAGGGTACTTCCACTGGTCCTCCCACCTATCATCCTGATACTAATCAACCATTTTATTAATCTGACGAGTAATCAGTTTGAGAGAAATCATTGTAAGATCAGTCTCCATTAACTCATTTCCCCTTACTGGGATTTAATCAGTCAGCAAAAGTCCTTCAGTATTGAACTTAAATGAGCCACAATGACAGGTTTGGCTTTCTTATTCTCCCACTGCTCCACCACATCTGTGGCTAAACATGTCTACAAATGGTGAGTGTTTCTCCCAAGCATGATTGGGTAGGAATACCGATTGGTTTCTCCATGTCCAAACAAATAGTCCAGAGGCAAGCTTCATGAACAGTCTCAGCCTGAAACGTTGACTATTTATTCCCCTCCATAGGTGCTGCCTGTTTGCTGAGTTCCTCCACCATTTTATGTGCATTGCACACTCTTACCGAAATATCAACTGAGATCAACCAACTTATCTTGATTTAGAAGTTTTCCCTTTGTTTCTGTGACCTAGCTGTTGGGTGATTATGATTCAAAATCAGCAAAGAGAAATGGCTGCTTTCTATACATCTTTTTCTTGTTCTTCTCTACTTGCCTGCCTTGCAGGTAATTGACCACGTACAGGCAATGCTGCCATTTACTTTACTCTCATGAATATTGTTCACTTCTTAATTCATTTCCTTCCAGTTTAAATTATCTGCAGCCTGAAGGCAACTAATTACAATCATACATAACATAATGAGTTCAATGTTTTACCAGGATTTCGTCGTCCTTCAGTAAAATAAGCTATGCCATCATTATGAAGGCAAGTATGCTCTGCTTCTCACTCTCCTTCCTTCTAAAATGGTTTATTGGATCATGTTCTTGAACTGTTGTCCCTTCTTCGTGACTCTGGAATTTTTCTCCTTAATCTATTCTCCTTTCTACTTCTCTCTCCTCCTTTCATACAGTATCTAAATCTTAATCCTTTAAATTTACATTTTGCCAAACTCTTTGAGCTATTTCCTAATATTGATCTGTTCTAACATAAAAAAATAAGAGCGGGAGTAGGCCATCTGGCCTGTCGAGCCTGCTCTGCCATTCAATAAGATCATGGCTGATCTGACCATGGACTCATCTCCACGTACCTGCCTGTTCCTCATAACTCTTACGCTATGCTGTCAATTAATCTAGCAGCCATCCAACATGATGCTATGATGCGCTTTGATTGGGCACTTCCTATCCTACTTACTCCATTGTTACCAGTTCTTGTTAACAGCGTTTGGTCTCTCATCTGCCATCGGGACACTGAAGCAAACATCAGCTAGACTCTGTGATATTAATATACAACCCATACATTGAAATTCAAGATTTCTAGAATAGACTTCCCTTTAAAAGAGCCTTTAATTTTTCCGTAGTTACTTGATTTGTAAATGGTATCATTGTCAATGCATCATCTCAATCAACAGAGATTTAATTAGCTACATTGCCATCCAGTCTGACAGGGCCAGTGCCTCAAACCTAAGTCAATAGAGTCTTCCCAAAGATAACAACTCCATTTTGTGTCATTCATTGTACTACCAGGTGGCCATCGATCTCAGTATGCTATTGATGATATTGCCTTGAGATGCCTGAAACAATGTCTGAGATCAGAAGATGACAGATTCTAAATTAATCTCTATTTTAGGCAATTTTTTTTTAGCTGATTACTGCTTCGTGAAGCACTCTGGCAAATTTTCAACATCAGAGATACAATATAACTAGAGATTGGCACAATCAAAAGCTGGGTGTTTACAGTGAGAATACCAAATAGCCCGGATCATCATTGCTTAAATGAGACTTCAGTTTTGGCATTGCAATCTCACATTATTCCTACACCTTGAAATTGGTCACATTTTCTGTGCATGTGTGAATTTCGCTCCTAAAATGGTGCATCTTTTTAGCTTGTCATAGAACTAATCAAAATGTCCATCTCTTTGATGCATAAACTACATGATTAGGTAGATTAAGTAGTCATGCTCTTGTTTCAAAGATGCAGCATTATGATTGTCTGTCATTATGTCTTCTTCTCACATTTATTTTTATTGCTGTTCATAAAGGTAAGTTAGAATCAGGGTGCTTCAGTCCATTAGATCTCCAACTTAAGGGAAACTCAGTCCACTGCCTGCCGTGAGAGCATCTGCTCATTCTTTGGATGTTTCCAGTGCACAGGCCTCAACTATCCTGCCTGACAACCTGTTCCAGCTGCACATTATCCTTTGTAAAAAGAAATACTTCCACCGGGTTGGGTAAAATTAAACCAGACAGAAGGATTGCACGGCCTGGTGGGGCATGCCCACTGTTCACCCATCTGCTGCGCCAAGACGATTCCCTGCAGCCAAGAACGGACCTGCTGATGAGATCAGTTACTGCAAACACACCACTGAAGAAAGCTCTGATTAAATTATCACTTAGGACAGGAAAATAAGATGAATGAAATTGCAGTATCAAATTCCTTTGGAGGATGTTAGCAATTATTAGTTATTATCAGATTATTCAGCGCACACAACAGGAAGCTGCAGTTGCAAGGAATGTGTAAACAGACCACAATTTTTCCATCCACTAATCCTAATGGAAGGCAAGGTATGGGCCATGTGCAGTCAATTTGCAAACTGCACATCCCAGTCAGTTCACTTTCCATATGGAGTGGTTGGTTTGTCCAGGGGTTTCTCAGTGTAATACACAGTGTCTGTGATTGAAACCTATGATATGCACTCAGTGGCCACATTATTAGATACACCTGTACTCATCCTTATTAATACAAATATCTAATCAGCCAATCACGTGGAATTCAATGCATGAAAGCATGCTGACATGGTCAGGAGGTTCAGTTTTTCAGACCAAGCATCAGAAGGGGGAAGAAATGTGACCTAAGTTACTTTGACTGTGGAATGATTGTTGGTGCCAAATAGGGTGGTTTGAGTATCTCAGAAACCGCTGATTTCCTGGGATTTTCGTATACCCCAGTCTCTGAAATTTTCAGAGATTGGTGTGAGAAACAGAAAATGTCCAGTGTGTGGCAATTCTGTGGGCAAAAACGCCTTGTTAATGAGAGAGGAGAATGGCCAGAACAGTTCAAGCTGACAGAATGGCAACAGTAACTCAAATACCCTTGCAATACAACACTGGAGACCCTTCGCGTCTCTGAATGCACAACATGCTGAACCTTGAAGTGGATTGGCTACAACAGCAGAAGATCATGAACATTGACTTAGTGGCCACTTTATTTGGTGCAGGAGGTCCCAATAAAGTCACCACTGAGTGTATAGGTTAGAGAAATGAAATAGTACATTTTTAACCAGCCGTTCACTGATGAAATTATTGTTTCCAATTAGGGGAGTAGAACTCAGGAAGTTTGCCATCAAGATATAATTCCAAAGGAACCTATCACCAACTTAATTCAGGGTGAATTACATCGTTTGTCACATAATCATGCTTCGTGCAGCTGTAAGAGAGGGCATGGGTGGGGAGAAACTGTAGTTTTCATCTTTTTAATCTTAATGAAAGTATTTTAGAGTCAAAATCAGAGTTATCACTGTCTTATTTGACATGAAATTTGTTGTTTTGGGTATGCACTTTTATTGCCAAAGAAATAGTGCATAAAAACGAGAATCGAGGTAGTGTTGATGGGTTCACTGACCATTCATAAATCTGCTGGCAGAGGGGAAGAAGCTGTTACTAAACTGTTTAGTGTGGGTTTTCAGGTTCCTGCACCCCTGATGGCAGTAATGGGAAGAGGGCTTGTCCCAGATTGGGAAGGTCCTTGCTATTTATATTTCATTACATTCTTCAATATCAACAGCTACTCCATAAGTAAATTTGAAATATATCACTTATTTTACAAGTGGCAAAGTTAAGTCACAACTAAAGATATAATGAATAAGTCTTATGGTTGGCTTTTGAAGCAGTTTTTCTTTCTACCCCTAGACAAATTCTGCTCATGTGTGCCTCTACTTTTAGTGATATCATCATATTAAAATAGCAGTAAAAGGGATCATCTTATATGACACCAAAAATGAAGAGCCATTGAGATGAAAAGTTATTGTGCTTATCTGCAAATATGGTGTGTGAGCATTCCCTGTACTCAGTGTGATGGTTTGATGGCTGCAAGAATCAATTCTTTGGCCTTACTGACTTACCCAAAGCAAACTCCCCATACCCCCTACACCTCCATGGGCACTTTGCTTTATAGAAGAATGCAGTTCGGACCACCAGTCTCTGAGGACCAAGACTGTAGAGGCCATGGGTTAGGGAAACAAAGGGAGGTGAATTGAAACCTACTAAAAATTAAAAGGCCTAAATAGTGTGGACATGGGGAGGATGCTTGACCTGCGTGGATGAGTCTAAGACTATATGCCACAGCCTCTGAATAGAGAGACGTCCATTTAGAACAGAGATGAACAGGAATTTCTTTAGACAGAGGGTAGTGAACCTGGAATTCACAACATTTGTGCATCATCTTTCTTACTTTTTTATGGGGCATCTCAAGCACTTTTAATCCAATGAAGTGTATTTCCTGTTTTCACATACAAACTGTTTGATATAAAAACACCTCTATTCCCCTGGGAGGCTAATGAAATTTGATGTGACCTTTTCGGCCCTAACCAACTTTTATCATTACACGGTAGAACACAGTCTATCAAGATACACTAGAGCTTGGTATATCCTCTGTCTGAGACCACAAGAAAGTGCAGAACCTTGTGGACACAACTCAGTGCATCAAGGAAGTCATACTTCCCTCCATGGACTCTGTCCACACTTTTGCTGCCTCAGTAAGGCAGCCAACATAATCAAAGACCCTACCCACTGCCGTCATTCTCATTTCCCCGTCTTCCCATTGGACAGAGGATACAACAATCTGATAGTACATACAGCTCAAGAACAGCTTTTATCCCCTAGAACAGTAACATGGACTCACAACTTCACAATCAGCCATGCTAAGATATTTACCTTAGTGTCCACCTGCACTATATTCACTCTGCAACCTTATCCTGCATACCGTAGTTTTCCTTGTGTTACCTCAATGTACTGTTGTAATGAAATAATCTGTATGCATGGCATATAGAACAGAGTTTTTCACAGTACTGAGGTACAGTGACAATAAAAATCCAACTTAACTGAATTTACCATAGCCGATTTGGGTTTTTTTTTGTGTTTCTGAGGGGTTTTGGGGTCGATGTGCAGGAGGAGGGATTTGGGGGTTGATGATTGTGCTGCCTTTCTTTGTTTCATAGCTACCCGGAGAATTGAAGAACTTCAGAGTTGTAAACTGTAATAATAAATGAACCTTTGAATTTAGAACCAATTTGACCAGCAAAAGCTCCCATAAATAACTTTCTGATAGGATAATCTGATAAATTTATTTTAATGACATTGAGGGAGGGATGAATATTGGCCTGGAAACCAATGGAAAACAGAACCCTTTTTTGAAATAGCTTGTTTTGGATATATAACCAGTCACCTGATAAAGCAGACAGAGTCTTCTTACAGGACTATCCTGGGGTGCCAATCTAGATTCTTTGACCCACATCAACTTAGAGGCAACTAAGCTCCACATGTGCGGCAATTTTTAAGATAATAGAGTTGCAATGGTATATTACATATTTCTTCTGCATATGCGAAAATGTGATCATTGAGCCTTATTGCTTTCTGGAAATCTGAAGAAACAATTTCCTTTATATTTTTCCTTTTTCTGTAAGTGGCTTTAAGAAAACAAACATCTGGAATAGGAGTACATCCCAGAGAAGAGAAAGTTAAAAGTTCACAGCAACTACATGATTAAAAGAGGGAAAATGAATGAGAGTGCAAATGAAAAAAAAAACATACAGTAAATGAAAAAAATATAAAATATTCTACAGCAAAAAGAAACAAAAGAAGAGAGTAACTTAGGTAAGCATTGATCCCACTCAGGAGAATCTGGAATGGGAATGACAAAATTGTTGAGATGTTAAATAAGAAAACTATATTTGACCTTGCAGCAAAGGGCAGAAAAAACATTCTAAGTGTAGTTGGGAATCAGGGTTAACTAAAATAAGGAATTCGAAGTAATTAATATCATCAAAGTACAGATACTGAGAAATTATTGGGAATTTCTCAGTAAAGGTGTCAGAGCAGAAGTCACTGCTTTCTGAGACATGAGTGACTCTGGGCTGACATCACAGGAAACTAGTCACCGGAGTCTTGCTAGGAATTGAAGGGACAAAAGTGCAGGTGCACCAGTCACCTGATTCTCTTGCTGTTGTGATACCTCAACTGCTTGCTCTTTTGCTTTGTCATCTCAAATTATTATTCAACATAATCAATCATTTTGCAAAAAATGCTGATGTGCTTGAAAGAACTATTTGTCTAGTTACATTTTTTTTGCCAAGGGGCAATGGCAGCCACCACAATACAATGCAAGACCCAAGTACTGAAAAAATAAAATAACTATTTTCATTAATCACATCAAGTGCAACTGATGGGATAATTTTATCTGTGACCTTGCTTCAGATTCATTCCCTTTGTTGGAAAAGAACTGGCTCCAGTTCCCCATCAGCAGCTGCACTGGTTGGAGTGAAATTCCAGCACAGCAGGTTATACATTTTCTTGACAATAGTGAGCTGCAGGAAAGCTGCCCTGCACGTACGAACAAAACGTTTAACTTCCTTCCACCAGGCCTAGCGGCTTATACATAGCCATAAAGTGAGCAAGACCGGCCCTAACACCAGTTAGCCCTTAGCTCTTAGTAACACAGATATGTGTGATGTTGTCTCTGCAAGAGCCTGTCCAAATACAGCTCTGCATGTGGCAAATCTGGTCACATTAATCCAGTCGTTATGCAGGTCCACAGTTCACATTAGCATGGCAGTGAAATGGGAAAACTTTAATTGCATCTCAATACTTCCTGTGTATCCTGACCATTAAAGTCTTTCTGCTCCAGTGCCTCTTTCATTTGGATCCAATCCAGACAAAACTTTCCATGACGAAGGAAAAGAGGTTCAATATGAGGCTGATGTTTGCAGAATAAAGGTTAAATTGTGGTTTCTTGAGCACTGTTGCAACTTCTGTTATGAGCATGAGAGGAGCATAAAAAAGCTTTTTTTACTGTTTACAGTATTTGCATAATATAGATTTGCTAAGGTATTACATAGGAATGAATGAATGAATGAATTTATTACTTACGTCCTTCAAATACATGAAGAGTAAAAATCTTTACGTTACGTCTCTGTTCAAATGTGCAATGTGCAACTATAGTAATTTATAATAAATATTATGTACAACAGGACAGTCAGTATAACTGTGGTGAACTACACATACCTGTCTGGACACGCCCCCCCCCCACTGATGGCTCCTGTGGCTCCTCCCACTGACCATGGCTCCTCCCACGGACCCCGGTATAAAGGCGATTGGAGACACAGCCCCGGCCTCAGTCTCCAGGATGCAGTGTGGTGGTCAATTGCTGCTTGTTCTTTCTTCCAGCCAATAAAAGCCTATATCTCACCTCACGTCTCCAAGAGTTATTGATGGTGCATCAATAACATAGAAATACAGTTGTGTCAGCATGAATTAAGCAGTCCAATGGCCTGGTGGAAGAAGCTGTCCCGGAGCCTGTTGGTCCTGGCTTTTATGCTGTGGTGCTATTTCCCGATGGTAGCAGCTGGAATTGATTGTGGTTGGGGTGACTCAGGTCCCCAATGATCCTTTGGGCCTTTCTTACACACCTGTCTCTGTAAACATCCTGAATAGTGGGAAGGTCACATCTACAGATGTGCTGGGCTGTCCGCCCCACTCTCTACAGAGTCATGTGATTGCTTCACATACCAGACAGTAATGTAGCCAGTCAGGATGCTCTTAATCATGCCCCTATAGAAAGTTCCTAGAATTTGGGGAGCCATACAAAACGTCTTCAATTGTCTGAAGTGGAAGAGACGCTGTTGTGCCTTTTACACCACACAGCCAGTATGTACAGACCACATGAGATCCTCGGTGATGTTTATGTCGAGGAACTTAAAGCTGTTCACCCTGTCAACCTCAGATCCATTGATGTCAGTAGGGGCTGGCCTGTCTCCATTCCTCCTGTAATCCACAAACCAGCTCCTTTGTTTTTGCGACATTGAGGGAGAGGTTGTTTTCTTGACACCAGTGTGTCAGAGAGATGACTTCTCTGTAGGCTGCCTTATTATTTGAGATTAGGCCAATCAGTGTAGTGTCATCAGCAAATTTAATTAGCAGATAGGAGTTGTGGGTGGCGACACAGTCGTGGGTATAGAGAGAGTAAAGGAGGGGGCTTAGTACACAGCCCTGAGGGCCACCTGTGTTGAGGGTTAGAGGGTGAGGGAGCTCACTCTTACCACCTTGCCAGTGATCTGACAGGAAGTCCAGGATCAATACTGTGTGAAATTAAAAAGTAGCTCTTAATTTCGACAGACCACTCAGTACATTAGAGTGAAAGTTCATTAAGCAGGCACTGCTATGTGCTTTTGGCTGCAGTTCACTCAGTCAGTCCAGCTGCCTGTTCCTGTTAAAGTGAATTCCTCAGATGAAGTGTGAGTGACTTTTTGCACAGCCTGCACCTACAGCTTGAATCCAGCATTTGCCAGACTCCATTCTCCCATTTGTATTCCTATACGCGCCCCATTTTCAAATCTGGAATCCACGCTATTAAAGCATAAGGCTGACTTCTTTTGAACTTTCTACACTCCTCCAACCCAACTTTCACAAGTTTCAGGTGTTACGGAACTCACAGTGCTTCCAATTCTTGGGCAATGTATGCGCCTGATATCCCAGCATTTGCAGCTCTGAATTCGCTGGATACAAACCCGCTCAACATCCTCAGCAAAGCTGTACTACTGGGGCTCCAGAATTAAGTGCGCACTCCCCCCCACCCTCATCAGTCTGTCCCAGTACAGTTACAACACTAAATGGACATTGCTGGGGCAGTACTGCCTGCAGAAAGAACAAATTTAATCTGGTTAATTATTGCCCAATCAGTTTACATTCCAGTCATCAGTATAGTGCTGGAAGTAGCTGACAAATGTGCTATCCAGTGTCACTAACTCACTCATTGCTGTCCAGTTTGTACTCTCCAGTAAAGTTTTGTTTTGATCCAAGCATGGAACTAAGAGATCAATTCTGCAGATGAGGAGACAGTGACAATAGTTATCTGTACCTGGATCAATAAGCCCGGTGCGATGAAGGATACAGTCCATTGACAGGCACTATACCTCACACAATGTCGAAGTTCAGTCATCCCCATCTCAGGACATTGCTGCAAGAGTTTCTCAGGGCCATACCCTACCTAAACAGTCTTCAGCTGCTTCATCAACGTCTTTTCGTCCATGGTAAGGTCGGAGGTGGAGCTTTTCATTGATGATGACACGAATTTCAAATATATTCACCACTCCTTACTTTGTTGGAGCTGGCTTTTATCCAAAAATTTCTGAAGCCTTTTCTATTCCTGGGCATTGGTGTTTCCATACCAGACTGTGAAGCTACCAGTGAGGATACTCTCAATGGTGCATCTTTAGAATTTTGTCAAAATAGCACAGTTTGTGAAGTAAGTTCTCAGAGGCACTACAATTAGCTTTGTGGATCTGGTCCAGCCTTCAGTCTTGAAAATTAGGTAAATGAAAGCTCTCTGAATTCTTGTTGGAGGATGAAGTGCCAATTGAATTTTCCCATTATTCACCATGATTGTAACATATATAATATTGGTTTATTATAGTCAAAGCCTATATAAAAGCCAAAGAAAGGGCATATATAATAGAGCAGAAAATAGTGGAAAGTTAGGGGATTGGGAAGCTTTTAAAAACCAACAGAGGGCAACTAAAAAAGTCATAAAGAAGGAAAGATGGAACATAAAAGTAAGCTAGCCAATAATATTAAAGAGGATACCAAAAGTTTCTTCAAATGTGTATAAGAGAAGCAAGAGTGGATATCGGACCACTGGAAAACAATGCGTGAGAGGTAGTAATCGGGGACAAGGAAATGGTGGACAAAAACTGAATAAGTATTTTGCATGTCTTCCCTGTAGAAGGCTCTAGCAGTATGGTGGAAGGTCCAGGTGTCAGGGGCCATGTAGTGTGTGAAGTTACCATAACTACTGAGAAGGTTCTTGGGAAAATGAAAGATCTGGAGTCAGATAAATCACCTGGACCAGATGGTGTAGACCCCAGGGTTCTAAAATAGGTGGCTGAAGAAATTGTGGAGGCATTAGAAATGATCTTTTAAGAATTGCTAGATTCTGCAATGGTTCCAGAAGACTGGAAATTTGCAAATATCACTCCACTTTTCAATAAGGGAGAGAGGCAGAATAAAGGAAACTATAGGCCAGTTAGTCTGACCTCAGTGGTTGGGAAGATGCTGGAGTCGATTATTAAGGATGAGGGTTCAGGGTAATTCAAGACACATAATAAAATAGGCTATGGCCAGCATGGTTCCTCAAGGGAAAATCTTGCCTGATAAATCTGTTGGAATTCTTTGAAGAAATAACAAGCAAGATAGACAATGAAGAGCTGGTTGATGTTGCCTACTTGGATTTTCAGAAGGCCTTTGACAAGGTTCAACAAGCTACGGGCCCATGTTATTACAGGAAAGAAGCTAACATGGATAAAGCACAGGCTGATTGGCAGGAGGCAAAGAGTGGGAGTAAAGGGAGCCTTTTCTGGCTGGCTGTCAGTGACTAGTGGTGTTCCACCGGGGTCTGTGTTGGGACTGATTCTTTTTATGTTATAAATCAATAATTTAGAAGATGGAATTGATGGTTTTGTTGCAAAGTTTGCAGACTATATGAAGATAGGTGGAAGAGCAGGTAGTTTTGAGGAAGTAGAGAAGCTACCAAAGGACTTAGATTAGAATGGGCAAAGAAATGGCAGATGGAGTACAGTCCCAGGAAGCGTATGGTAATGTGCTTTGGTAGAGGAAATGAAAGGGTTGACTATTTTCTAAATGGAGAGAAAATACAAATAAATGAGGCACAAAGGGACTTGAGAGTCCTTGTGCAGGATTCCCTGAAGGTTAATTTGCAGGTTGAGTCTGTGCTCAGGAAGGCAAATGCCATGTTAGCATTCATTTCAAGAGGACTAGAATATAAAAGCAAGGATTTGAGAATGTTGAGAATTTATAAAGCACTGGTGAGGCAGTGGAATGTTGTGAGCATTTTTGGGCCCCTTATCTTAGAAAGGATGTACTGAAACTGGAGAAGGTTCAAAGGAGGTCCATGAAAATGATTCCAGGATTGAATGGCTTGTCATATGAAGAGCATTTGATGGCTCAGGAACCGGATTCACTAGAATTCAGAAGAATGAGTGGAGACCTATTTGGTGAAAGACCTTGATGGGGATGGGGAGAGAATGTTTCCTATGGTGGGAGAGTTTAAGACCAGAGGGCACAACCTCAGAATAAAGGGGTGTCCTTTTAGAATGGAGATGAGGAGGAACTTCTTCGGACACAGAGTGGTGAATCTGTGGAATCCTTTATCACAAGTCTTTATGTATACTTAAGGCAGAGGTTGATAGAATCTTGATTGGCCAGGGCATGAAGGAGCGGTGCCTCAGAAAGGCAACGTCCATTATTAAGGACCCCCATCACCCAGGGCATGCCCTCTTCCCATTGTTACCATCAGGAAGGTGGTGTGGAAGCCTGAAGGCACACACTCAGCAATTCAGGAACAGCTTCTTCCTCTCTGCCATTCGATTCCTAAATGTACATTGAACCCTTGAACACTACCTCACTTTTTAAAAATATATACTACTTCTGTTGTCTTCTCCATGGATTGTCACCTTGTTGTGGTGGAGAAGCTTGTGTGGTCCTGAGATCCCGAGAGCGATGCCGTCTGGAGCTACGCTCCTGGTAGGGTCACCCATGGTGGTAAGGTCGAGGGTGAGGTCCCTGACAAAGAACAATCTAACTCAACGGTGGAACAGGCGGATGAAGTTACTTCGAACTCAACGGCTGTGAAGGCGGATGAAGGCTGCAACAAATCCATCAGCTCCAATTGTCGCGGTTTCCATGCCATTGGAATCAGTTGGTTGATTTGTGAAGTATCATGTGCTTCTTGGACTGCAACCAAGTACACTTTAAACAAATACACACACAGGCGTCTTCGCTCTGTGGGCCTCATAAGCCACTTGAGAACCCATAAATAGATCAACAGAATGAAGACCATCATCCTCGACCTCGAGGGATAGGCACGACGACAACCACCACCACCACTCTCCTCCGTCTAGCGGAATTGGTCCTTACTCTTAATAATTTCTCCTCTTGCTCCTCCCACTTCCTTCAAGCTAAAGGTGTAGCCATGGGAAACGGAAGCCTCTGTGGAAACGGAACAAGAACCATCATCCTCGACCTTGAGGGATAGCCACGATGACTTCTGTTTTGCACTCATTATAATCTATTTAATATACATATGCTTACTTACTGTAATTGATTTATTTACTTTCTCTTCTTCTTTCCATATTATCATCTATTGCATTGTGCTGCTGCTGCTAAGTTAACCAATTTCACGACACATGCTAGTGATAATAAACCTGATTCTGATTCTGTAGGGTTAAGGGAGAATGCAGGAGACTGGGGCTGACAGGAAAATTAGAACAGCCATGATGAAATGGCGGAGCTGACTCAATGAGCCAAATGGCCTAATTTTGCTCCTGTATCTTATGGTCTTATAGTCTACTGGTTGCAAGTGACCAACGGTGACCCTGTATGTTGTTCATATATTCTTTCTATGAAAAAGCATCTGGAAATTGACTGTCTGCCACTGGAGAAGAATTGCCTGTGTATGTGGTTGTCTGTACAGAGTGAGGAACTGTCTTATTTCAGTTACTTTACCTTTGTTTCTTTCCCTCTTTCCCAGTATCTTAGTGAATGAGAGGGCTAGAGATACTGAGACACCAACAACAGAAAGGCCTTCCGGAAAGGGTAGGGTAGGGAAGCACTTAAAAGTATAATTGCTCTTCTCTATAAGAGCAAAAGATTGGAAAAATCCCACAGGAGTTCAGGCTCCGGTGTTGAGCAGAGGCCAGCACTGGGAAGAGTATGGTATTGTGCCAATAATAGTGAGCATGCAAACATATAGGTTAGTCATGTAATGAAAAGCCACCAATGTTCCTGCAGCATTGCCCTTTTAAATTCATGATTGCTTTATGGTTTGTTTTAAAAGATGTTTTCCTCACTATTTCCAATCAGATTTTAATACAAATTGCTCTGTGCATGAGTTGCTTGTTGCTGAGCAGCACACATGACATGAATTAGTTTCTTCTGGTAATTACCTCCATTATGTGCTGCCTCTGAAATAGCAGGCTACAAAGGAGTAAGATGGGAATTCCTGCGGGGGTTGCAATAGAATGTATGATCTGGATGATAAAGCTAAGATCAAAAGACAATGAATGCCTGAAGGTATGTGCCCATACCAATCGCTATCTCAAAACTAGTGTTTATAAACCCTGCTGTACTTTCCTGAGTATTCCACAAGTCAGATCTTGGCTGCTTGCACCATCTGCTGCAAACTGATGTGCTGATAGCAATCATCTCTGTGTGCTTCTCTAACCATTGCCATGGCTTGTCGGGAGCTCTGTAGCTGGATTCTTCCAGCTACAGTCATTGGCATTTGCAAATTTAGACAGCAAATCCTTCAGCTATGTAATCATTAATGTTTGCATGGAAATAAGCCCATCAAACTCCCAGTGAATAATCGGCAAGACACACAAGGGGAGAGCTTCATCTTTAGTCGTAGCACGAAACACGGTGGAGAACACAGTGTCTGCATTTGCTTCAAATGTTTTTGTTCCATTGACTTCAACAGTAGCCAATATTCAAAACACACTTATGCCTGCTAAATAGAGATATTTCACCCACAAGGTCTTTGGGAGGACCACAGATCACATCCAGTCTTAGGTAACCGATAGTAGAGGGACCCAGAGTCATCTGCATCTCATAGAAGCTGAATATTGTGATATTTTCTTCAATCCAAAAGTATCTTGATTAGAAATAAAAATCAGAAATAAGTAAAATGACCTACCAAAGTATTATCACCTGTATTATACTTTCAAATAAGACAAGATTACATACTACACTATACGCAACTCTGAGATGCATTTTCTTGCAGGCATTCACAGTAGAATAAAGAAAAAAATCTATGAAAATTAATGAAAAACTACACACAAAGTTTGACAACCAATGTGCAAAAGAAAACAAACTAGGCAAATGCAATTAATAATACTAATGATTATAGAACTACAAGTGCTATCAGCCTACACAATAACAATAAACAATTAGGCCTACACAACAATATTTATGAAAACCTCCAGAAAGCCACAATACTAAACACCACTACAGTAGTCCAAAAGTTGCTAGCAATTGAGAAATGAGTGTGCTTGGCTATACCTGAACCTAAAGTTTTATCAGCTTGAGCTGAGAAAAAATAAAAATACACTAAATAATAATAAATAAGTAAATAAATAATACTGGGAACATGAATTGTCGAGTCCTTGAAAGTATTGTGGAATCGGTTCAGAGCTGAGTTGAGTGAAGTTACCCACGCTGGTTCAGGAGCCTGATTTTTATAGAGTAATAACTGTTCCTGAACCTGGTGGAGTGGAACCTCAGGATCCTGTACCTTCTTCCTGTTAGCAGCAGTGAGAAGAGAGTATGGTCTGATGGTGGTGGTCCTTGATTATGTATGCTACTTTCTTGTGGCAACATTTCTTCCTTCCAATGCTTAGGGTTTTGTACTTCATTATGCTGCAGGAAAGTAACTCTGATATCATTCCAACATAATGGCAGTCTAGGGTTGAGCCCTGGAAACTCCATCATTGATCCAACAACCATTCCACATCATTAGAGGACTGATTTCAGATCTAAGTGTTTAATCATACTGATCAATTAATTAATCACAACATATCATTCTACACTAACATAAGCTGATTGGGAGATGAATTCATTTTCATGCAGGGTTTGGTAAACCTGGCATAGTTCCAGGCAGATTATTCAACTATTAGATTAATGAACTTTACACTGTTGGTTATATGCCTGCCTTTTCATTGGCTATGTAGATCAGCCCATGCTCCAAGATGTCCCTGATAATGCTTCCCAGCTCTTCCTGTGCTGCATCGATGACTGCACTGGTGCTTTTTCATGCACTCATGCTGAGCTCCTCAATGTCATCAACTTTACCTCCAACTTCAATCCACTTGCTCCATTTCTTCCCTTTCTCAATCTCTCTCTCTCCACCTCTGGAGAAAAGCTATCTACTGATATCTTTCATAAACCCACCATTTCTCATGGCTATCCTTACTATACCTCTTCCCATCCTGTCTCCTGTCAAAGCGTGATTCTCTTTTCTCAGCTACTTCATCTCTGCTGCATCTGTTCCCAGGATGAGGTTTTCCTTTCGAGGGCATCAGAGTTGTCCTCCTTCAAAGAATGAGGTCTCCCTTCCTCCACCGTTGATGCTGCTCTCACCCACATCTCCTCCATTTCCCAGACTTCCGGCTCCTCCCACCTTTCCACCACTTTAACAGGGATGGAGTTCCTCTTGTCTTCACCTATTATCCCATGAGCCTCCACATTATTCTCCAAAATTTCTGCCATCATAGATAGATAGATAGATAGATAGATACTTTATTCATCCCCATGGGGAAATTCAACTTTTTTTTCCAATGTCCCATACACTTGTTGTAGCAAAACTAATTACATACAATACTTAACTCAGTAAAAAAATATGATATGCATCTATATCACTATCTCAAAAAGCATTAATAATGGCTTTTAAGAAGTTCTTAAGTCCTGGCGGTTGAATTGTACAGCCTAATGGCATTGGGGAGTATTGACCTCTTCATCCTGTCTGAGGAGCATTGCATCGATAGTAACCTGTTGCTGAAACTGCTTCTCTGTCTCTGGATGGTGCTATGTAAAGGATGTTCAGAGTTTTCCATAATTGACCGTAGCCTACTCAGAGCCCTTCGCTCAGCTACCGATGTTAAACTCTCGAGTACTTTGCCCACGACAGAGCCCGCCTTCCTTACCAGCTTATTAAGACGTGAGGCGTTCCTCTTCTTAATGCTTCCTCCCCAACACGCCACCACAAAGAAGAGGGCGCTCTCCACAACTGACCTATAGAACATCTTCAGCATCTCACTACAGACATTGAATGACGCCAACCTTCTAAGGAAGTACAGTCGACTCTGTGCCTTCCTGCACAAGGCATCTGTGTTGGCAGTCCAGTCTAGCTTCTCGTCTAACTGTACTCCCAGATACTTGTAGGTCTTAACCTGCTCCACACATTCTCCATTAATGATCACTGGCTCCATATGAGGCCTAGATCTCCTAAAGTCCACCACCATCTCCTTGGTCTTGGTGATATTGAGATATCATCAATGGGATCCAACCACCAAACACATCTTTACCACCCCCTGCTCTCTGCTTTTCATTGGGATAGCTTCCTCCACAATTCCCTTATCCATTCAAACTCCCTACCAATCTCTTTCCTGGCACTTATCCCTGCAGGCAACAAAAATGCTACACCTACCCATTCACCTCCAACCTTACCTCCACTCAGGACCTAAAACAGTCCTTCCAGGTGAGGTAACACTTCAGATGCGAATCTATTGGGGTCATCTATTGCATCCAGTGTTTCCTATGAGGCCTCCCCTACATTGGTAAATTAGGGGACCATGTAAATTGGGGGACCACTTTGTCAAGCACCTCTGCTCCATCTGCCAAAATCAGAATTTTCCAGTGGCCAACCATTTTAATTCCTGTCCTCATTCCCACTCCAACATGTCAGTCTATGACCTCCTCTTTTGCTATGATGAGGCCATTCTCAGGGTGGAGGAACAATTCCTCATATACCATCTAGGTAGCCTCCAACTTGATGGCACAAACATTGATCTCTCCTTCCAGCATTTCTTTTTCTTCCTCCCCCTTCCCTCTTCTTCTATTCCCCACTCTGGCCTCTTATCTCTTCTCCTCGCCTACCTATCACCTTCCCTGGGTCCCCTCCTCCTTCCCTTTCGCCCATGGTTCACTCTCCTCTCAGATTCCTTCTTCTCCAGCCTTTACCTTGCCCACTCACCTGGCTTCATCTATCTGCTCCTTCCCCCCTCCCAACTTCTTATTCTAGTATCTTCCCACTTCCTTTCCAGTCCTGGAGAAGGGCCTTGACCCGAATCTTTGACTATTTATTCACTTCCATAGATGCTGCCTGACTTAGTGAGCTCCTCCAGCATTTTTTTTGTGTGACTCTGGGTATATAGCTTCATCATATAAGCTTGAACTGAAGTGAGGAGCTTAAATATTCTATATCAGACTGAAAGCTGTCCGGAACTTTATGCATCATCTTGCTGCAGAAAGGTGCCTCCAGGATTACCCAGGAACAGTTGCAGTTAATGATATGCCTGGGGCCTTCTCAGTTGCCCTGACAACTGCTACAAGTCAGAAACACCCATTTCACTTACAAGCTGTAGGTATCCACATCATTAAGAATTTACCTTAATGTTAAGAGGATCTGGAACCACTGACTGGAGAAAGCTAGCAGGTGAAAGAAGATTAGCGGACTGGCTGGAGGCAAAAGTGTTTTTTTTCTCTGTCTGGCTGTTAGTGGCTAGTGGAGTTATGCAGGCATATTCTAAATGGGGAGCAAATTCAGAAATTGGAGGTGCAAAGGAGACTTGGGAGTACTAGTGCCAGATTCCCTAAGTGTTAACTTGCAGGTTAAGTTGGTTGTAAGGAAGGCAAGTGTAACATTATCATTCATTTTGAGAAGTCTAGAATATAAAAAAGGATGTAATGCTGAGGTTTTGTAAAGTATTAGTCAGATCGCACTTGGAGGATTGTGAGCAGTTTTCGGCCCCTTATCTAAGAAAGAATGCACTGGCATTTGAGAGGTCGAGAGGAAGTTCACAAGAATTATCCTGGGAATGAAAAGGTTAATGTGAGGAGCCTTTGATCAATCTGGACCTGTACTCTCCAGAGTCCAGAAGAATGAGGAGGATCTCACTGAAATCTGTTGAATATTGAAAGAAAAATATTGAGTGACATGGAGAGGATATATTCATTAATGGTAGAGTTTGGGACCAGAAAGCACAACCTCAGAACACAAGGATGTCCTTTTAGAACAGAGATGAGGAGGAATTTCCTCGGAAGAGAGTTGTGAATCTATGGAATTCATTACCATAGATGGCTGTGGAGGCCAAGTCATTAGATATATTTAAAACAGACGTTGATAGGTTCTTGATTGGTCAGGGTGTCAAAGGTTATAAGCAGAATCAGGAGAATGAGGCTGAGAGAGTAATCAATCAGTGATGATTGAATGGTAGAGCAGACTTGATGGGCCAAAAGATCTAATCCTGCTCTTACATCTTATCTTGGACATTGGCCTTTGAGGCATACTAATCCACTCCTTCAACCACTTACAAATGAACCCCTATGAAATATTTACACAGATAAATTTATTCCCCGTTTTACCAAACAATAGCAGTGATGTAGTGACACTGAAATTCATTCCATTAAACTCAGTAAAATGAATGCTAAAAGGACAATAGATCGCACTTATGTGACTATAAAATGCATCTAATGCTACTAACTAGGAATGAATATCTAAGCCAGTTTTGTTTTCTTTTACTTTGCTGTTGCTCTTTAAGGTTCCAAGCTATCGTACACAAATAAAATTCCTAAAAAATAGAAATTGCTATTGAAATGTTCAAAGTCTGATATAAAACAATAGCTTCTAGAAACACCCAAAAAACATGAACTCTATTTCTCTTTCTATAGGAATATATAGGACCCTGGTCAGACCCCACTTGGAGTACTGTGCTCAGTTCTGGTCGCCTCACTACAGGAAGGATGTGGAAGCCATAGAAAGATGCAGACGAGATTTACAAGGATTTGGAAAGTGATACTGAGCTGGAGAAGGGAAAGGATCATTCTCCTTATAGATGCTGCCTGGCCTGCTGTGTTCCACCAGCATTTTGTATGTGTTGTTGTTTGAATTTCCAGCAACTGTAGATTCCCTCGTGTTTACAAGGATGTTGCCTGGATTGGGGAGCATGCCTTATGACAATAAGTTGAGTGAACTTGGCCTTTTTTCTTTGGAGTGACGGAGGATGAGAGTTGACCTGATAGAGGTGTATTTGATGATGAGAGGCATTGATTGTGTGGATAGTCAGAGGCTTTTTCCCAGGGCTGAAATGGTTGCCACAAGAGGTTTAAGGTGCTGGGGAGTAGGTACAGAGGAGATGTCAGGGGTAAGTTTTTTACTCAGAGAGTGGTGAGTGTGTGGAATGGGCTGCTGGCAACGGTGGTGGAGGTGGATATGATAGGATCTTTTAAGAGACTTTTGGATAGATACATGGAGCTTAGAAAAATAGAGGGCTATGAGTAAGCCTAGTAATTTCTAAGGTAGGGACATGTTCGGCACAACTTTGTGGGCTGAAGGGCCTGTAGTGTGCTGTAGGTTTTCTGTGTTTCTATAGGTGCTACCTGACATGTTAGGGATTTTTAGCATTGTCGTTATTATTTCAAAATGCCAGAGGCACATGTCCACCTTAAGAATATTTTCTTAATATTTTCACCTCAAATAGCTCTGCTGTTCCTATCCTTGGACTTCCTGAGGATTAGATAGCTACAACATCCAGAGAGGCCCCTCAGATATGCCGAGAACTTAGCCTAGGGAAGGTGAATACCTGTGTGCCCTCCTCTCCATTGCTTCCATCACTCCAGGTTTCTGCACTGCTGATGGAATTCGACTGAAGAAGTTCTTGAGCTCAAAGGGCAAATCACATTGTAGCTCCACCCAGCCTAGTTCCAAACATAGACCTGGAACCAGCTTACCTTTTGCTTTCACTTCATGTGGAAGGCCTGCAGTCACGCTTCTCTTTTGCTTCTGTTCGGCTTCCAACGTCGTGCTGGCCTTTGTGCTGCAGCCACTTCAAAGGCATAATCTGTAATAAGCAACAATGATGAGCCATAAACTCCCCTGGTGAACTGGAATCCATCAGAGACAGTTAGAAGCCACATTCAATATGTAATTAATTAGAGCATTAGTATTAATAAAAAGAAAGTAAACAAAAAGAAAGCATTCTTTAAAGCGAAGGTTACTGACTCCATTCAAATGAATGGGCCTGCACCAGATTTGTCCACTACAGAGGACAAATGTGAGGCCAGAAGTGAAATATGTCCAGACCCTATGCTTGGGGCATTAGTGGATTATTGAGTCGAGCAGTACAGGTGGGGCTCAGAAACTCTGGAATCTGATCCATCAGTGTGCTGTGTACTTCGATTATGCAGTGCGGGACATGCTGACATCAGATTCTGTAAGGATCTACTAGCAAGGCTCAGTTGCCCAAAATGTCATTGATGCATTTCAATTTAAAATTATTCATCAGATATGAGCATTGTTAATTAACTCGAAAACTGGGATTTATGGTCCTTCCTATTGAGAAGAGACTAGTTTTTGATGTCTTTGCAGAGCAAGTAGTCCCATAGTGCTACTAGATCAGGACTTCCAGAAGCTTGGTGGAATCAGGATATACAGTGCTTCCTAGCCAGGATAGTGATGTTAAGGAGAAACCTTAGTTTGTGACTTCCTCACCTTGTTTGCACATACTATCAAAGAAGGCTTGGAATATCTAAGCCTAGATGTTCACCAGGTTTGATGCATGCAGATATGGGCTAAAATAACTGAGGAATAATGTATGGAACTTAACTCTGTGATCATCAGCAAGCGTCCCACTTCTGACTTTGCTGGAAGTAAGCAGGGATCCCTTGTTCATGTTTGGCCTGACGATAGGAGGCTTCAAGGTCTGCAAACTCAGTTGCTGGTCTTCCAGATGAAGACTTCTAGATTTCATAGCCTTGTGCTGCTACTGAGCTGGGTCTCACAGGGAATGGTTAAGAGTAAGGCCTGGATAGCGGGGTCCTTGATCATGAATGCTGCTTTCTAGGGGTTACGCTTCTTCTAAATCAGCTCATGGTGGTGAGGGCTTTGGCTGTGATGGATTGGGCTGTATCTGCTACTATTTGAAGGCTTTTCAATTCTTGGGCATTGGTGTTTCCATACCAGGCTGTAATATAACCATTCCGGATACTCCTCACTGTGCATCTATAGAAGCTGACAATGTTTTAGATGACATGCTGAATCTGTGCAATCTTCTAAGAAAGTACATAGAGGCACTGCCATGCCTTCTTTGTGCTTATGTGCTGTTCCCAGGACAGATCTTCTTCTGATATGACAACATCAAGGAATTTAAAGTTACTGACCTTAACTCATGGACCTCTGCTCCTCCTGTAGTCAGTAATCCGCTCTTTGGTATTGCTGACATTGAGCTACAGATTTTGTTGTGGCGCTATTCAAGCAGATTTTCAATCTCCCTCCTATATGCCAATTTGTCACTAGCTTTGATATTGATCTTGGTGATGAGGGTGCCTGGGATGCTGGCAGAAGAGTTTGGTTCTGTATGTGTGACTGTGTCAGACTGATGCTCTCTGGACTTCAGAACAGTTCTCCCAAGTCTCCAGATATCAAATCCAGTGTTTATGTCCTATCTAGAGAGCTAATTCTGGGTGCCTTCTCCAAAGTTTACTTTTGGTTTTTTTTTTGTAGTGCAATGATATAACTGAGTGGTTTGTTGAGCTATTCATGAAATTAATGAGCTAAGGGTACCATGCGGTCCTGATTTTACTTTTGTTTTTAATTGAAGGTGGACTACTCTGCTGCTCTGATGAATTCATGAGTCTAGATGCTTTACCCAGAAATATCTGTATAACTGGGACACAGATTACATGAGGAACTGGCAGTAAAAATATCAGAGACATGCCCAGAACCAGAAAATGGTAATAAATATGAAATTCAAACATATAAAATGTACAGAGGAAAACAGAATAAATGAGAAAGAAGCTGTTGCGTTCCCACCTGGTGAATAAAACAACGGCCTACATGCTGTGCGTGTTTACATGATAAACAACAGACGCATGTTACTAAAGTACTGCTTCACAACCCACTACATCAAGGGTCTACATTTGGAAATGATAGGTTGTCTGTATAACATAGATGAGAGAAATCATGGCTTCTACTTTGGAGAAACCTGAGTATTTCATGTGTTACAAGGAGAACATATAGAACATTCATTGAATGAGTAAAGAGAACTGTCTTTATAGGAGCATTTTCAAAATAGTGGAAAGAAGAGCAACAATGAACTTGAGAATGAACTTGGATACAGATGCAAACCAATCAGCTGAGAAATTCCAGTATTTTTTGCTTTTACCACGGCAAGGCAGACTACGTTCTTTACGTCTTTGCAGGGGCTATAAGATCATGAGGCACATAGATGGTGAGCATGCACAGTCTTTTTCCCAGGGAAGTGATACTAAAAACCAGAGGGCACAGAATTAAGATTGGAGGTGAGAGACTGTAAAGGTTGTGCTGATGTGGAACGAGCTGCCAGAAATAGTGTTTGAAGCAGGCACATTACTGAGATTTAAAAGCCATCTGGATAAGTACATAGAAAAGGTTTAGAGGGCTATGGGCCAAACATGTCAGATGGAACTAGCTCCCAGAGTAACATAGTGGACGAATTGAGCCAAGGGGCCTGTGTCCATGCTGTATCATTCTATAACCAGAACATGGTAGTGGCCAAATAAATCTTTCAGTTGACATTCTTTGGCTGAGGTGATTGGCTACTAACAGACACGTTTTTCTTCACACCAGCTGCCAGGCAGCAGTGAGCTTACGTAATAAATCTTGGTGCTTCAGCCTTTTACATACCATTTGCAGCCTTAATGTGGAGGCCAATTACACTGACCTTTCCTTCAGTATTCAGCTCTGGTGTCCATTTCTGAATTCAGGGTAAGGAAATGGACAGCACCGGCAGAACTCAAACCAAGCAATGAAATCACTACTGGGAAGGCATCATGATTCTTGAAGAAATAAAAGTTTTTTAAAAAACTACAGATGGCAGAAATAATGAAGGATCCTAGACCAAAATGTTAACTCAGTATCTCTTTCCACTGACACTTCCTGACCCACCGAGTATTTCCAGTATTTTTTATTTTTATCATGCCATGTTAGATCAGTTAATCTAATAGAAATTCGCCCTTACAGAATTCATTAATTATTACCATAAAGTTAGAGATATGGAATAAAATTTCATTCTTATGGTACTTAAATGTGAAAGCACTTAAAAGATGTAAAGAAAACTAGCCTAATTTAACAGGGGCAATGCCCACAGGCTGCCAGGTGATGGTGGGAGGTCACTTAAGATACTTGCTTTGGAAATTGACAGGGCAATCTCTTCTGTTGATACTTGTACAATGATATTAGTGAAACAATGAAACATCCATGTCTTATAATTTAAACAACAGTCCTTTCTCTTCTGCTGAATACAATACATATTCCATTGCCTATAGATAGTTTTCACACGTGGGCATTGCCGTTGAGAAAAAAATTCATAGGACTACATCTCCACATTATATAAGATTCAAGGGGTATAGAGAGTTTGCATTCCAGAAAATTAGGATACAGATTGTTCTCTAGGAATGCATTCTCCACCTGCCCCCCCCCCCATAATGTGGGGTATACTGTACTCCCATGATAATATTCATGGAAGAGGATTCTGCTCCTGAATGCCATTCAGAAATCTGCTGGATATAGGTAGATGGGAGCACTTGGCTTTAATAACAAGCTGACAAATGTCCTGCAGGCACACAGAGTACAATGCCTGAGGTGCCAGAGAGCTCCCAGAGCCATTGTGGTAACATTCTAGTATGACTCACTGTGAGCTCCAATGAAGTGCATTGAGGACACCTGCTACTAAACACATCTATGTGAGGGCAAATCAGAAACCATGGCCGACAGCAAAGACGTCCGGGCACAGCTGAGAGGTCAGGGTGCTGCCTTCTGATTGGGTGGAAAAGATAGCTCTCAGGTCAATCTTTTACCATCAGGAAGGCAAAGCCGGATTATTCACAGAGACTATTACAGCCATTTCTGTGACACCAGAGACATGAGGTACATGTGACAGGACATTCAGACTATAATGGACTACAAGTCCATCCTGCACATCAACAAGGGTGACATTTCACTTCCCAGTAGGCTGAATGTCCTTTATGCTTGGTTTAATGCACAGAACCATGTGCTCGTGAGAAAGCCCCCCACCCCCGTCCTTTCCCCCAAAGAGCAGGCACTCTGTCTAGCCACAGCTGGGGTGAGTAAGACTCTAGCCAGTGTCAACTCATGTAAAGCTGTGGGGCCTGATAATGTAACAGGTCAGGTGCTGAAGGACTATGCAGCCCAGTTAACAGAGGTTCTAATAGGTATCTATTTTTTTTAATTTATTGAGATAAAGTGCAGAATAGGCCCTTCCAGCATTTAATCCTAGCCTAATTGCAGGACAATTTACAATGACCAATTAACCTACTAACCAGCACATCTTTGGCCTGTGGGAGGAAATCCATCCAGTCGCAGGGAGAACGTACTAATTCCTTAGAGACAGCAGCAGGAATTGAATCTGGTCGCCTATACTGGAAAGTTTTGTGCTAACCACTACGCTACCATGCTGTCTCACGGTATCTTCAACGTCTCTCTGGAACTGCCCACTGTCCCTTCAGGCTGCAAGGCAGACGCCATCATCTCGGTGTCCAAGAAGATGACAATAACCTGCTTCAACTACTGCTGTCCAGTGACACTGACCTCAATAATAATGCAGTATTTCGAGCATTGAATTCCATCTTCCTGCTACATTGGACCTTTTCCAGTTCACTTATCATTTGAGTCGGTCTACTTATGTTTCCATAACCTCTGCACTCTATTCTGTCCTGTCCCATCTTGACAGTGATTCATGTGCTTGGATGCTGTTTATCAACACTGCTTGGCATTTAATACAATCATCGCTCAGAAGCTGGTAGGTAAACTGGTAGCTGGTAGTCCCTCAACACCTCTCTCTATAACTGGGTCCTGGACTTCTTGACACAAAGGCCACAGTCAGTCCATTTGTCAGAATCATTTCTAGCTCCATCAGCTGAGCATTGACATTCCCCCGGGGCTGCATGCTCAGCCCACTGCTGAAGATGCTAGATCCATTTCAAACTGAGTCTTTAAGCTCGCTGATGACTCAGCAGTGGTTGGCTTCATCAACAATGACAAGACGGATTACAGAGAGGAGGTAGAGTGGCTGGTAGAATGACGCAAGCACAATAATTTGAGTTTCAAAGTGGACGAAACGATAGAGGTAATTGTGGACTTCCGGAAGGATTGGGCTGACCAGTCTTCACTGCACAAACACTGCTTTATCTGCAGAAAGAGTTAAGAGCACCAGGTTTCTGGGAGTTTGCATAATGGACAATCTCACCTAGTCCCACAGTACCACCTCTTTGGTCAAGAAAGCACAGCAGCATCTCCATTTCCTGATGAGATTGAGTTGAGTGAGGCTCTCCCCTACATTCTAAACAATCTTTACAGGAGAGGAGCTCCGTTGAGATTGTCTTGACCAGCTGCATCACCTTCTAGTATAGGAATTACAAAGCATCTGACCACAAAGATTTGGAAGGCTACCATGATGATCATCGAGGTCTCTCCTCCCCATCATCAGACATATTTATAAGGAGTGCTGCATACATCGGGCCTTTAGCATAGTCAATGTTCCCTCCCATCTGTCTATCAATCTCTTTTACTCCCTATGATCAGGTAGGAGGTATCGTAGCATTTGGACAAAAGCTGTTAGGATGGGAAATAGCTTTGACCCGCAGGCCGTGGGACTCCTTAACTTCCTGCCACCATCCAGGTCTCATCACTCACAAAGCACCAGTAGTGTTATGCTGTTTACTTTGTAAACTGTGTCAAAAATACACCTTATTATTTGTTAATTTACCAGCGGTAATATTACTGATGTGTTATGAGTGTGAGTACTGTGTTACATAAGAACATAAGAAATAGGAGCAAGAGTAGGCCAAGAGGCCCATCGAGCCTGCTCTGCCATTCAATTAGATCATGGCTGATCCGACCTGGAGTCACCTCCACCTACCTGCCTTTTCCCCATAACCCTTAATTCCCTTACTATACAAAAATCTATCCAAGTTTGTCTTAAATATATTTACTGAGGTAGCCTCCACTCTTTGGGAAAAGCAGGTCCTCCTCATCCCCATTCTAAATATATTACCCCAGATCTTGAGTTTATGTCCCCTAGTTCTAGTTTCACCTACCAGTGGAAACAACTTTCCTTCCTCAATCTTATCTATCCCTTTCATAATTTTATATGTTTCTATAAGATCGCCTCTCATTCTTCTAAATTCCAGTGAGTACAGTTCCAGGAGACTCAATCTCCCCTCACAGTCTAACCCCCTCATCTCTGGAATCAACCTGGTGAACCTCCTCTGCACTGCCTCCAAAGCCAGTATATCCTTGTGCATGTTGGTCCAGAGGAATGTTGTTTCGTTTGGTAGTATACATGAGTACGGGTTTACTGACAATAAACTGAGCTTGAACTTGATCATGAACTTCATGAGGTAACAGAGAAAAAGAGATTCTTGGAGGAAGGAGGAAAAAAGATGATGATTGTAAGGAAAGATTGAAAAATCAGATAAAAATCAATAATTATTAAGCATGGAAAAGGTCTAGATTAATCATATCCATGGAAAACATGGTAAAAGAGAGCAGGTTTTCTGTTATCTAATGATATGGTCAAAGTTCAAAGTAAATTATATTATCAAAATAGATACAGGTCACTTTATGCAACCCTGATTCATTTTTTTTGGGCATACTTAAGAAATCTATAGAATAGCTACAATAACAGGATCAGTGAAAGATCAACCAGAGTGCAGAAGACAACAAATTGTGCAAATGCGAATATAAATAAATAGCAATAACTAACAAGAACATGAGATAATGAGATAAAGAGTCCTTAAAGTAGATTATTGTTAGTGGGAAAATTTCAACGTTGGGGCTAGTGAACCTGGTGGTTTGAGTCCTGAGGCTCTTGTACCTTCTACCTGATGGCACTAGTGAGAAGAGAGCATGACCTGGGTGGTAGGGATCTCTAATGATGGATGTTGCTTTCCTATGACAGTGTTTCACGTAGATGTACTCAGTGGTTGGAAGAGCTTTACCTGTGATGTACTGGGCCGAATCCACAACATTTTGTAGGAGTTTCCTTTCAAAAGCATTGGTGTTTCCATACCAGGCCAAGATATAGCCAGTCAATATACTCTCCATGACATATCTATAAAAGTTTGTCAAAGTTTTTGTTGACATGCCAAATCTCAGCAGTCTCCTAATAATTAGAGGAGCGGCTGTGCTTTCTTTGCAATTCCACTTACTTGCTGGTTGATCTTTCATTGCACTTATGGCAGGATAGGTCCTCTGAAACAGTAACACCCAGGAATTTAAGGCTGTTAACCTCCTCCACCTCTAATCCTCTGATGAGGACTGGCTCATGGACCTCTGGTTTCCATCTCCTGAATTCTAGAATCAGCTCTTTGGTCTTGCTGACATTGATTTGTTAGGACACCTCTCAGCCAAATTTTTAATCTCTCACCTTTGATTTGGCCCACAACAATGGTGTAATTAGCAAACCTGAGTATGGCATTGGTGTTGTGCTTAGTCACACAGTCATAGGTGTAAAACGAGTAGAGCAGGGGGTTAAGCACACAATACCTATAGAAACATAGAAAACATACAGTTCAATACAGGCCCTTTGGCCCACAAAGCTGTGCCGAACATGTCTCTACCTTAGAATTACCTAGGCTTTACCTATAGCCTTCTATTTTACTAAGCTCCATGTACCCATCCAGGAGTCTCTTAAAAGACCCTATTGTATCCACCTCCACCACTGCCACTGGCAGCCCATTCCATGTACTCACCACTTTCTGCGTAAAAAACTTACCCCTAACTTCTCCTCTGTACCTACTTCCAAGCACCTTAAAACTATGCCCTCTCATACTAGCCATTTCAGCCCTGGGGAAAAGCCTCTGACTATCCACACAATCAATGTCTCTCATTATCTTGTACATCTCTATCAGGGTACCTCTCATCCTCCGTCACTCCAAGGAGAAAAGGTCAAGTTCACTCAACCTATTCTCATAAGGCATGCTCCCCAATCCAGGCAACATCCTTGTAAATCTCCTCTGCACCCTTTCTATGGTTTCCACATCCTTCCTATAGTGAGGCGACTAGAATTGAGCACAGTACACCAAATGGGGTCTGACCAGGGTCTTATATAGCTGCGACATTACCTCTCAGCTCTTAAACTCAAGCCCACGATTGATGAAGGCCAATGCACCATATGCCTTCTTAACCACAGAGTCAACCTGTGTAGCAGCTTTGGACTTAGACCCCAAGATCCCTCTGATCCTCCACACTGTCAAGAGTCTTACCATTCATGCTATATTCTGCCATCATTTTTGACGTAGCAAAATGAACCTCCTCACACTTATCTGGGTTGAACTCCATCTGCCACTTCTCAGCCCAGTTTTGCACCCTATAAATGTCCCATTGTAACCTCTGACAGCCCTCCACACTATCCACAACACCCTCAACCTTTGTGTCATCAGCAAATTTACTAACCCATCCCTCCACTTCCTCATCCAGGTCATTTATAAAAATCACGAAGAGTAAGGGTCCCAGAACAGATCCCTGAGGCACACCATAGGTGACTGACCTCCATGCAGAATATGACCCATCTACAACCACTCTTTGCTTTCTCTGGGCAAGCCAGTTCTGGATCCACACAGCAATGTCCCCTTGGATCCCATGCCTCCTTACTTTCTCCATAAGCCTTGCATGGGGTACCGTATCAAATGCTTTGCTAAAATCCATATACACCACATCTACTGCTCTACCTTCATCAATGTGCTTTGTCACATCCTCAAAAAATTCAATCAGGCTCATAAGGCACAACCTGCCTTTGACAAAGCCATGCTGACTATTCCTAATCATATTATGCCTCTCCAAATGTTCATAAATCCTGTCTCTCAGGATCTTCTCCATCAACTTACCAACCACTGAAGTAAGACTCACTGGCCTATAATTTCCTGGGCTACCTCTACTCCCTTTCTTGAAAAAGGAAACAACATCTGCAACCCTCCGATCCTCTGGAACCTCTCCCGTCCTCATTGATGAAGCAAAGATCATTGCCAGAGGCTCAGCAATCTCCTCCCTCGCTTGTCACAGTAGCCTGGAGTACATCCCGTCCGGTCCCAGTGACTTATCCAACTTAATGCTTTCCAAATGTTTCAGCACATCCTCTTTCTTAATATCTACATTCTCAAGCTTTTCAGTCCACTGCAAGTCATCCTTAAAATCACCAAGATCCTTTTCCGTAGTGAATACTGAAGCAAAGTATTCATTAATTACCTCTGCTATTTCCTCCGGTTCCATACACACTTTTCCATTGTCACACTTGATTGGTCCGATTCTCTCAGGTCTTACCCTCTTGCTCTTCACATACTTGTAGAATGCCTTGGGGTTTTCCTTAATCCTGTCTGCCAAGCCCTTCTTATGGCCCCTTCTGGCTCTCCTAATTTCATTCTTAAGCTCCTTCCTGCTAGCCTTATAATCTGCTAGATTCATATCATTACCTAGTTTTTTGAACCTTTCGTAAGCTCTTCTTTTCTTCTTGACTAGAATTTCAACAGCCTTTGTGCACCACGGATCTTGTACCCTACCATCCCTTTCCATGTCTCATTAGAACGTACCGATGCAGAACTCCACACAAATATCCGCTGAACATTTGACACATTACTTCTGTACGTTTCCCTGAGAACATCTGTTTCCAATTTATGCTTCCAAGTTCCTGCCTGATAGCCTCATAATTCCCCTTACTCCAATTAAACGTATCCTTAACTTGTCTTTTCCTGTCCCTTTCCAATGCTATAGTAAAGGAGATAGAATTGTGATCACTATCTCCAAAATGCTCTCCTACTGAGAGACCTGACACCTGTAGAAGAGGTTGTTGCCAATCTAAACTCACTGGGGTCTATAAGTAAGGAAATCCAGAAATTGCACCAAGGAGATGTTGAGACCAAGGTCTTGGAGCTTGAAGATATGTTTTGAGGGGATGATGGTATTGAATGGGGAATCCCAGTCAAGATTGTTAGAGCCCATTTTGTTTATTTCAGTTGCAAAGCAGCAATATTTATATAGTTAATATGATGCAAAACTAAATGCAATGGAATAAAACATTATTGCAGAGAGCTGGCTGTTTATGCTCTTTGATACATTTTTATGTTCCCTGCCATTATTCTTTTTAATTAACTGTTTTAATGTTGAAACTGTACTGTATGCATAAGAAGCAGATGGCACTGACTAACCAATAACATGCACAGAAACCATTAATCTTTTACTGCTCTATTCTACAACCATGAAATATCCGAACAAAGACGTGGGAATAAAGAGCTATTCATAAAAAAGCTTTGGTACTAAAAGACAAACCAAGAAAAGTCAGTTTGCTTGGTCTGGTTACTGCTACACGTGTACGTGAGTCATTTTCTAGCATGTTGCTGCACAGTCTCGAGATCAGTTTGTGAACTCATTGCCTGCTACTTTATTCGAGTACTTAATAACTGCGCTTCACACTCAGTTAACTATTATGTCTGAATGTCATGGATTGTTCCATACAAACCATAATAGTATTTTCTCAATAGTTTTAAAATGGGTAGAATGAGGACTGAGATGTGAGGATGATAGAGACAGATTCCTTTCCCTTACCTCCCTAAATGATCTTCAGCTTCTTGAAGCTATTGCTAACCACAGCTGATTTCTCTCTTCTGTGGTCGTAATGAACACAGAGTGTACCAACGGCCAGTTGCTGCTCAACAGACACTGACCTCTATGGATAAACTCTCCTTATCAAGAAACTATAGAAACAAAAATTGTGACTATTCCTGATAGTAAAAATTCATCCATCCCTCCAACTCAATCCAACTCTTAGATTTAGGATCATATGAATTATTTTCTACTCCTAGTGCTGATATGAACTGTGAGAGGAGAGGAGCTGGTGCACAGTAACATGACAAACATTATCTCACTGATCACTTGAGGAAAAGAGGACCTTCATTGTTGTGGCTGACTTTCGAATTCCAGTGTTACTCGTGTACAAATGAGGGGAAGATTCAGTTCCTATCTTCAAGTGTACGTGTTCTCCTGGCTGCTTTGCAGACCTTAGAGAACCCCTCTGAATCTTGAGTGCTAACATTACTCAATATTTGGAGACCTGATGTGGTTCAGAGTGTTGCTGCTTGTGGGCTCTGGCTTCAGCTGTACTTTGTGTCCATTATGTTCCACACAGCACACAGTTTAATAACTACAGCTCAAAGTGTATTTTTGCATCTGTGGAGATTCCCCTGATGAGGTCTGATGAGCGTTCCCCTTGGCATTAATTACAGATGTCACAATTAAGCCGAAGATTGCGTGACAGCATAACCTGCAATTAAAACTTCAATACCTTTCTCAACCTGGGGTCCTCGGCAGCTTTCTAAGTCTCAAATTGGCTCAGTTTATTTTTGGAATTGGGACTGGAACCGGTTTATTATGATCACATGTACTGAGGAACAATGAGACCAACGATCAGGAGATCAGTTCTGGATTGGAAGTCCATACGGGCGGCTAGTCTCAGGTACAGGCAAGGATCACTTGGGTTAGAGAACACATCCCCCAGCCCCCAAGGTCACTGGGACTGGAGATCCATACAAGTCTAGAAGTCAAGGTCCATGCGAGTCTAGGAGTAGAAGCCCATAGGTCAAACCCGGTGAAGTCCAGATACCAAGACTGAAGGTGGCAGCTCGAAGAATTCATGAGGGTCAGAGCCTCCATGCATGGAGGTCCTTGTGAGTCTAAAAGTCAAGGCCCAAAGCTCAAATCAATGATTGAGGAGTCCTGGAGTGAAGTCTGAAATTGGAGGCCTGAGGCAAAGACTGGAGGCTCGGAGATGGCAAGCTGTGGGTTTGGAGGCCTCAGTGGGTGTATGGGAGGAACGGATGGAAAAGGAGTTTGTTTTGCTGTTGTGTCCTATTTTGTTATTGCTGCTTGTGTTGTTCTGGTGAATAATGTCAGCATGCTACGCTGGAGCTGGAATGTGCGGCAACACTTGTGACCTACCCCCAGCACATCCTTGTGTGTGCTCGTTGTTAACAAAAATGACGAGTTTCACCGTGTGTTTTGATGTACATGTGATAAATAAATGAATCTGATTCTGAAAATGAAATGCTTGTCTTGTATACTGTTCATTGCACAGAGCATTTTGATGGTACAAGGTGAAACCAAAACAGAATGCAGCCAGAAAAACCATCACAGAGAAAGGGCACTGCAGGTAGCCAATAGGGTGTAAGATCATAAGTCAAGGCCTGAAGGTCAAAACTGAGAGTCTTGGGGTGAAGTCCTACATTGGAGGACCGATGTCTGGGAGTCTGAGAAGCTGGGCCAGTCCTGGGGTTTGAAGCTTGTCTGGGGTGTGTGAGGGGGTGAGTAGGTGGGAGGGATGGGAAAAGGGATTGTGAGATTGAGTCTGCTTGTTTTACCAGGGAACCATTCAATAGTCTTATGACAGTGTCCCATCCTTGAGCTTGGTGTTACATGCTCTCAGGATTTCTCCTGCCTAGTGGGAGGAAAAGGAGAGTGAATGTTTGGAGTGGAAGGCGTCTTTGATTATGTTGGCTGCTTTACTGAGGCAGCAAGAGGTGTAGACAGAGTCTATGGAGGGGAGACTGGTTTCCACAATGTGCTGAGTTGTGTCCACAGCACTATGCAGTTTCTTGTGGTCTCGTGCAGAGCTGTACTGCATTCAGATAGCATGCTGTCTCTGAAGCGTCGATAAAAGGTAGTAAGGGCTGACGGGGACAAGCCAAATTTCCAGTCCTGTGGAATTATAGGCATTGGTGAGCTTCAAGAAGACGTATACCTGGATCACAGGATGGAAGAGCTAGTAAATAAGACTTGTTGTTGAGGTTGCATATACCCTGGGGGGTAGTACATGTTTTTCAGCTGAGGCAATTTGTTTGGCTCCAGGTCAGTGAATTTGATTTGGATAGGGAGAGGCAAGGAAGACTGGAAGTCTCTGGTGGTTTGGGTCAAACCCAAATAACTGGAGGACTGTTATTGTCAAACACAAATCACATTGCTCAGACAATAAAGACCTGCAGAGGTTGAAAATCTGAAACAAAAAATTAAAAGTGCTTAAATATTCAGCAGGCCAGGCAGCATCTACAGAGATTACTTTTAAGGTTCTGACCTTTCATCAGAACAAGGAAGATAGTAAGTCATAAGCTACTGTGCAATGTATACAGGTAGGGTGCCTAAGACTTTTGCACTGTACCTTAGTAATTTTATGTCTTAGACTGTACTGCTGCCACAAAAAAAACTAACAAATTTCATAACATACGTGAGTGACGATAAGCCTGATTCTGATATGGGAGGGTGGGGGAAGGATCTCTATTGCAAACTGAGAGTAGGAGGGGTCATGGTTTGGAAACGAGGAAGGAAGAGGAGCGGGAACGGGAAGCACCAGAGAGACATTCTATAATGATCAATAAATTTGGGATCAAATGACTTTGCTTGGTGTCTCAGGGCTGGGTGTGTCTGCACCCACACCCCCCCCCCCACCGCCCCACCCTTGGCACTCCTTCTCTGCCACCTGTCCCACATCCCTCCATGGGCAATCCACCTTCGCCATTCCCAACATCCTTTGCCAGATTTACAAACTTGCTCTCTGCTCCATGTCGACAAATATAGTAGGTACTGTGCTGAAGTCTTAGGCACCCTAGCTATATATATAACCCTCTATTTTTCTTACATCGATGTGCCTTCCTAAGAGTCTCTTAAATGTCCCTAATGTATCAGCCTCTACCTAGCTGTGCATTCCAGGCTCCTAACACTCTCTGTGTAAAAATCCTACATCTGCATCTATCCTGAACTTCCCCCCACTCACCAGTTCTCTGCTATTGACCACTGCCACCCTGGGGAAAGACTCAGTGGCTGTCCACTCTAGCTATGCCTCAAAAATAGGCCCTTCGGCCCACTGAGCCCAGGTCCAACATCAAGCATCCATTTTACACTAATTACTATTTTTAAATTCTCCTCATTCCAATCAATTCCTTAGCTTCAACCTGCACATAACTGGAACATTATGCTTCTTAAGTAGGGACTACACCAGTGCAATCCATGCATTGACATTGAATAATTGGGATTATAATTTCAATAAGACAACTTCTGAAATATGCAATCTTTGCCATCATTTACCATTATGCAGCTTCCCTGCAATGCCCAGCAATAGCATTTCTCAATAAAGGAGTTAATATTATAAGCTTCATTGTAAATCACCTGTTAAGTCATAGAGTTTTAGAGAAAAATAGCACAGAAGTAGGCCCTTTGGCCTAACTAGTCGGTGCTGAACTGTTATTCTGCCTAGTCCCATCAACCCACGGCTGGACATTGCCCTTCACATCCCTTTCATCCATGCATTAATCCAAACCTCTCTTAAATGTTGCAATCGAACCTGCATCCACCACTTCCACTGGCAGCTCATCACACACTCTCACCACCCTCCGAGTGAAAAAGCTCCCCCTCAGATTCCCTCTAAGTATTTCACCTTTCATCCTTAGACTATGACCTCTTATTCTAGTGTCCGAAGTGGAAAAAGCCTGCTTGCATTTACCCTTTCTAAACTTCTCCCAAACCGCCCTTCATTCTCCCACACTCCAGGGAGTAAATTCCTAACCTATTCAATCCTTCCTTATGACTCAGGTTCTTAAAACCCAGCATCATCGTTGTAAATTTTCTCTGTATTCTTTCAATCTTGATATCCTTCCTGTAGGTATGTGACCAGAACTGCACACAATACTCCAAATTTGGCCTCATCAACATCTTGTACAATTTCAACAATACACCCCAATTCCTGTGGTCAGTACTCTGATTTATAAGGTCCAATGTGCCAAATTTTTTTGTGGTCCTATCTACCTGTGACACCTGTCATCACTTACAAGTAATTTTGGACCTGTATTCACATATCCCTTTGTTCTACTGCACTCCTCAGTGCCCTACCATTCACCATGTAATCACTGTGACTGCTCTTTGCAACTTGTTCAACAAGTGGAATGAAAATGTATATACATCCTCAGAATAAAAACACAAATCAGAAAGGCAAAAGTTCATTGCCTTTTTCACTTAGCCTTTCAGCGCACCTGCTATGTGTCATGACTTTGAATGAGCCACATGAGGACCACAACTCTAGATGTGACAGGTTTTTATTCCCCACAACAAGCAGACGTGCAGAGGAGTCAAAGTGAAAGAATCTCTTGAGGGAATCTCTCAGCAGAATCTCCCTAAGCTCAAAGTACATCTAGTTATTATACGCTTGAACAGAAATATAACAGCAGGGAATTAAATACCATTTCAATGGTTACAACTGCTCAATTCACTTCAATATTTAGGGTGTTGACATATAGTTCCACAGAATACACATACACAATGGGAGCACTTCTTTGCAGAAAGGACCATTAAATGTCTTTGTTAATATAATTTTACATAGTTGTCTAAAAGCTTCTGTCAGAAACACAAAAAAAAATTGATTCTAACCTTGCCTGATTTACTAAATGGAAAACTAGCCAGTCCGGAACCTTCCTTGATTTAATCCTAGGGATTTAATGTAGGCTAATTAACAAACAATTTCCTGTTAGGCAGTGTATATGAGAATTTCCCATTCTCATACCAGTTTTCAAACCAGATCTCTAGAATAGTCTCTGCCTGTGCTCTTCAGTGTATTCATGCGTTTGCCTTGTAATTTCAAGACTGATTACTGTCTAGGTTACATTTGGAACAGAAGAGCAGTTCTTCTTTGTATTAAATGCTACTGCATCTTACTAATTGCACTTCCTAACTATGGTTGCTACTTCCAAAAAATGAGGATCTTTGAGATCACAAACAAGAGAAAATCTGCAGATGCTGGAAATCCAAGCAACACACACAAGATGCTGGAGGAACTCAGAAGGCCAGACAGCATCTATGCAAAAGAGCATTATCAACCTTTCAGGCCAAGACCCTTCAGCAGAAATGGAGAAGAAATGATGAGGAATCAGAGTTAGAAGCTGGAGGGGAGGGGAGGGAGAAACACAAGGCTACTTGTGTTGATAAGTTGAATGTACTCTTTCCCATAGATGCTGCCTGGCCTGCTGAGTTCCTCCAGCATTTTGTGTGTGTTGCTAGGATCTTTGTGATGATAACTTCCTCCTTAAGTATTCTCTCTTCAATTTGAATAATCACAGACTAGAAATGCCACAAGTTGTTGAAGAAGTTACCTATTTTTTCAACACACAAAAATTCTAGAGGAACTTGACAAGTCAGGCAGCATTTATACAGGAGAATGACAACAATTTACAACTCATAGATGTTGCTTGCGCGTGTGCCTATTTCAAGATACAGCTCAAAGACAGTGCGAGAAAAGACCGTACTTTAAACGTCCAGAAGACGAATGTCCTCAATCCATAATACCAGCCACCAATAATCCTATGTCCAAACATTCCTGATGGAGCGACTTGGTTCAAAACATCGATGGTTTATTCCCTCCATAGACGTTGCCTGATTTGTTGAGTTCCTTCAGCACCTTATATGTGTTGTTCAAGATTTCCAGCATCTACAGAATCTCTTGTGTTTAATTTTTCAAGGAAGTTTTGAGGATGTAACATTGTATCTGTCTTGGCAAATGTTTTCCTGTGTCAGGGCTCAGATCTGTTTGCTGGATGTGTCTGAGAGCCAGCTATCAGATATCTCAGTGATATGGCCCTCCACTGAAGCAGGTAGCAGTACGGTATCTTGACACTGAGGACACTGGCCAGGGAGGACATTGAAATTGCATCATTTAACCTCCCAATGGAAATGGAGAAGATTGTGGTCCCAGCATTGTTGGCATCTCTCAGGTTCTCACCCTGACAAAATCTAGACTGCTAGGTTGTCCATATTTCTAAAGCATTTTCAGAGGCAGAGGTCTCTGATCTTGAGCATGGTGCTGAGTTCAAGGTCTTAGTCTGGAGCACTATATTCATCAGTCAGCTGAAAGCATTAATGGCATGGAGCCAGTCTGACACACATCACTGCGTAGGCTCAACATTGTTGGGATTGGTATTGTGGAGTGGAGGAAGTTGGTAGAAGACAGTGTTTTCCGGATGTTTAAACATTTTGGTGAATGAGTCAACAATGACTTGGAGTTGAGTCTTGAAATGTGCACACATGCAAGCATCATCTGCGAACTATAAATTGATGTCAGAGTTTTTGGTGATCCTGATTGTGGAGGAAAGATGATAAAGGCTGAATGTTATTTCATCCATCCTGCATGCAGCGATTAATGATTAGTTGCTGGATTTCCTGAACCTTCTGACCTTCCATTTGTTGGGCCTCTGCCACCAGGTACCTGGAAGGTTGTTGCTAATTTACAGTGACCTGGTAGAGCTTTTCATCAAATAATGCTTTGGATCTCTGGTTAGTTACAATTTGGCAATTACAGATTACTTAATCAAGGAGAAAGAAAATATCAGGGAGAGATTCCACCAACCCCGGATCACTAAAGATATTGTTAATCTTAAAGAAAAAACACACAATTTCTAAAACGGGCATCAGGTCAGAAGACTCTAGCAATAAAAAATACTAAAAAATTAATGAGGCAGTAAAAATTAATTCATGAGGTAAAGTAAGCCAGAATTATAATAAAACAGATAATGAAGAGTTTAAATGGATATTTACAGTCTCTAGTTTATTAGGCACACCTGTACATTTTGTGCTTGCTCTAAAGTAAAACAGAAGTCTAGGGAAGGAGGGAGGAGTATCACATTGGGTTAAATCAATTCTTCAGAGGAGATTGAGCAGAACATTGACATACACTCAGAAGCCATTTTATTAGGTACACCTGTACATCTGCTCATTTACATAAATATCTAATCAGCCAATCATGTGGCAGCAACTCAATGCATAAAAGCATGCCGACATAGTCAAGGGGTTCAGATGTTGTTCAGGTCAAAGATCAGAATGGGGAGTAAATGTGATCTCAGTGATTTTGACTGTGGAATGATTGTTGGTGGCAGGCGGGGTGATTAGCATAACCCAGGAGCTGCGGGTCTCCTGGATTTTCATGCCCAACGATTTCTAGAGTTTACAGAGAATGGTATGAAAACCAGAAATATCCAGTGAATGGCAATTCAGAGTGATGCACCATCAATAACTCACGCTGAGACTTAGGAAGCGAGATATCGGCATTTATTGACTGGAAGAATAAACAACACTACATCCTGGGGAAAATGAGGGAGAGCAGCAGCCCACAGTCGCCTTTATACAGGGGTCTGTGGGAGGAGCCACAGGAGCAGTCAGCAGGGTCTGTGGGAGGAGCCACAGGAGCAGTCAGAAAGGTATATCTAGTTCACCACATTCACCCCCCCTTTGTTTAAAAAAGTCCCCAAGTATATTTACAGGTTAAGTCTATCAGGTGGTCGAATCGTCCGCTGCGATCTATGTAGCTCCGGCTGCAATTGCACAGGTGCCGGAGGTGGTGTTTGCACCGGAGGCGGAGAGTGGGTCGGTTCTGTCCCAACAGGAGGTGTCAGGGATCCCTCGCGTGTGTGCGAGGTCCCCGGAATAGACGCGTACGAGATGCCCGGTACATGAGCGTCGTGAGGAGTCTGGGTGTGGCACGGTGCGTGCGGTGTCACCTCGGGTACAGGGTTCATAGTTACCGTGGAATGTTCGGGGTAGTGGTCTGCTGCTCCGGCGGGCGCCAGGTTGCGGACAGAGACCGTGTCCTCCCGCCCATCAGGCAAGACCACGTAGGCATACTGGGGATTAGCATGCAGGAGGTGAACCCTCTCGACCAGCGGGGAGTACTTATTACTCCTCGCATGTTTACGTAGCAGCACTGGCCCCGGGGACGTCAGCCAAACTGGTAGGGTGGTCCCAGTGACAGACTTCCTGGGAAAAGAGAATAGGCGTTCGTGAGGGGTGGCATTAGTGGACGTACACAACAGGGAGCGGATAGAGTGGAGTGCCTCAGGGAGGACCTCCTGCCATCGGGAGACCGGCAACCCTTTTGACTTAAGGGCTATAAGTGTGGCCTTCCACACTGTGGCATTCTCCCTCTCCACCTGTCCATTTCCCCGGGGATTATAACTCGTGGTCCGACTAGTAGCAATGCCCCTAGCTAGCAGGAACCGGCGCAACTCGTCACTCATAAAGGAGGACCCTCTATCACTGTGGACATAGCAGGGATATCCGAACAGAGTGAAGAGCTGGTGCAGGGCTTTTATGACCGACGTGGTAGTAGTGTCGGGGCAGGGAACGGCAAAGGGGAATCGCGAGTATTCGTCAATAATACTGAGAAAATAGACATTGCGGTCGGTGGAGGGAAGGGGGCCCTTAAAGTCAACACTCAGTCGCTCAAAAGGGCGGGTGGCCTTGACAAGCTGCGCAGTGTCAGGACGGTAGAAGTGCGGTTTGCACTCAGCGCAGATCTGGCAGTCCCTGGTCATCGTCCTGATGTCCTCCAGGGAGTACGGCAGGTTCCGGGCTTTAATGAAATGGTAAAATCGGGTGACCCCCGGATGGCAAAGATGGGCATGAAGGGCATACAGCTGGTTGAGCTGTGCGCTAGCACACGTTCCCCGGGATAGGGCATCAGAGGGCTCATTGAGCCTGCCAGGCTGGTACAGGATATCATAATTGTAAGTGGAGAGTTCTATTCTCCATCGCAAAATTTTATCATTTTTGATTTTGCCCCGCTGTTGGTTGCTGAACATGAACGCAACCGAGCGCTGGTCGGTCAGCAAGGTGAACCTTTTGCTGGTGAGATATTGCCTCCGGTGCCTAATAGCTTCCACTATGGCCTGGGCTTCTTTCTCCACCGCGGAGTGCCGAAGTTCAGAGCCTTGAAGGGTACGAGAAAAAAACGCCACTGGTCTGCCTTCCTGATTGAGGGTAGCAGCCAGCGCGACGTCAAAGGCGTCACTCTCTACTTGGAAGGGAATGGTCAACGTCCAATGCATTGTTGCTTTGGCAATGTCCCCTTTAATGCGGCTGAAGGCCGTGCGGGCCTCGGCAGAGAGGGGAAAAGTGGTTGACCTGACCAGGGGGCGGGCCTTGTCTGCGTAATGGGGGACCCATTGGGCGTAATAGGAAAAAAAACCCAAGCACCGCCGGAGGGCCTTGAGAGTAGTGGGAAGAGGGAGTTCTAACAGGGGGCGCATACGGTCGGGGTCAGGGCCAATGACCCCGTTCTCCACGACATACCCAAGGATAGCGAGTCGTGTGGTTCTGAACACACACTTGTCCTTGTTATAAGTGAGGTTCAAAGCTTCGGCCACTTGGAAAAATCGTTGGAGGTTGGCGTCGTGATCCGACCAGTCGCGACCACAGATGGTGATGTTATCTAGATAGGGAAATGTGGCCTTCAGTTTGTACTGGTCTACCATCCGGTCCATCTCCCTCTGGAAGACTGAGACCCCATTTGTGACACCAAATGGGACGTGCAGGAAGTGATAGAGCCTGCCACCCGCCTCGAAGGCGGTGTAGGGGCGGTCCTCTGGGCGGATGGGGAGCTGGTGATAAGCGGATTTCAGATCTATTGTCGAGTACACCTTGTACTGAGCTATCTGGTTGACCATATCCGCGATGCGGGGTAGAGGGTACGCGTCAAGCTGCGTGAATCTATTGATGGTCTGGCTATAGTCCACAACCATCCTATTTTTCTGCCCAGTCCGAACAACAACCACCTGGGACCGCCATGGGCTTGTGCTCGGCTCAATGATCCCCTCCCTGAGCAGCTGCTGCACCTCTGACTGAATGAAGGCCCTGTCCCCTGCGCTGTACCTCCTGCTTTTAGTTGCCACCGGTTTACAGTCGGGGGTCAGGTTGGCGAACAGCAATGGGGGAGGGATCTTGAGGGTGGAGAGGCTGCAAGTAGTGTCAGTAGCACAGCTATCGGCATGGTGCTGGGAGGGATGTGTGGTTCGGTGTGTATGTGCGTGTGGTAACGGAGTATATGGCGAAGTCCCACCAAACTGAGGATTCCTGACAGTGAGTGGTGGGAGGGGCCCGTCATATGCCATAGTCACACTTTTGAGATGGCTCTGGAAGTCGAGCCCCAACAGCACAGGTGCGCACAGTCGAGGCATGACCAGGAACGCAAAGTTCCGATACTCTGTGCCCTGCACCACCAATGTCGCTACACAACCCACCCGGATGTCCGTGGAATGCGACCCAGAAGCCAAGGTGATCTTCTGACGTGCCGGCCGTGTCACGAGTCCACAGCGTTGCACTGTGGCCGGGTCAATAAAACTCTCAGTGCTGCCCGTGTCAAACAGGCAGCTAGTCCTGTGCCCCTCCACCAGGATGTCCATCATCGACCTTGCGAGCTGGTGCGGAGCGCTTTGATCGAGGGTCACGGTAGCCAGCGTTGAACGGGGCGAGTCGGGGGTGGGGCCTGGTGACGCCGGCAAAGATGGCCGCTCACATCCGGGCATGCAAGATGGCGGCTCCCAGGTCGCACACGGGTAGGTAGGTAGGGGCATGGTGACGCCGGCAAAGATGGTTGTCCACATCCGGGCATGCAAAATGGCGGCCCCCAGGTCTCAGACGCAGCGCTGCTCGACCCCGGGCGCGGTTTAGATTTACAGACCTTGGCGAAATGGCCCTTCTTCCCGCAGCTGGAACAAGTCGCTTCGCGAGCCGGGCAGCTGTTTCTGGAATGTTTCTGAAGCCCACAAAAGTAACAGAGTTTTATGCCTGGCGAATTCGAGGAGTTCGTGATACCGCGACTGGCAGCGGCGTTGGCGAATTCGCTCGGAACCGGGGAATCACGCGGCTGGACCGCCTTAGCGTACAGCTGTGCAGCCTCCAACGTATCAGCCGTCTCTATCGCTGAGCGTAAGGTAAGATCAGCTTTTTCCAGCAGCCGCTGGCGCAAATACACTGACCTGACTCCAGTCACAAAAGCGTCTCGGACCAAGAGTTCCGCATGCTGTTCCGCTGTGAGCGTTTTGCAGTCACAAGTCCGCACGAGTGCCTGTAGAGCTCGGAGAAATTCAGCAGTCGACTCCGTAGGCCACTGTTTTCGTGTTGCCAAGCGATGCCGGGCATAAACTGCGTTCACCGGCCGCAGGTACTGTCTTTTGAGGACGTCAAGCGCCCCCTCATAGGTCGAGAGGTCCCTGATGAATGAATAAACTTTTGGGGCGACCCTCGAGAGGAGAAGTCTGAGCCTAACAGCTCGGTGGCACGAACCTCCTCCAAGTATGATTGGAAGCATACAAGCCAGTGTTCAAAGGCAAGAGCTGCTTCAGGTTCTTGGGGGTCCAAATCTAAGTGTTCTGGGCGTCAAACGGTTTCCATGTTTTAACTTCCAGTCAATAAAATTGATGCACCATCAATAACTCACGCTGAGACTTAGGAAACAAGATATCGGCTTTTATTGACTGGAAGAATAAACAACACTACATCCTGGGGAAAATGAGGGAGAGCAGCAGCCCACAGTCGCCTTTATACAGGGGTCTGTGGGAGGAGCCACGGGAGCAGTCAGACAGGTATATCTAGTTCACCACACAGAGGGCAAAAACAATTTGTTAATGAGAGAGATCAGAGGAGAATGGCCAAGCTAGTTCAAACCAACAGGAAGGTGACAGTAACTCAAGTAACCATGTGTTACAACAGTAATATGTAGAAGAGCATCTCTGAATATATAACGCATCAAACCTTGGAGTGGATGGGCTACAGTAATGGAAGGGCATGAGCCTCAGTGCTCAGTGACCACTTTACTAGGTACAGGAGATACTAAATAATGTGATCACTGGGTGTGTATAGAAGAAGTTAACAATGTGAGCATAGATCCTTTAGAAAGTAATTCTGAAGAATTACTAATGGAAAACCTGGTGTTACAAGATTATTTAAACATATTTTACAACAGCTTTTACTACAGAGAATTGAAGTAACTTCCCAGAAATAGATGTTAAGAGGGAACTGGAAGGAAATCAGAAAAATCCAATCACTAGGGAGGTGGTATTATGCAAATTGTTGGATCTACAGGCAGACGAATCTTCAGATCTTTAAGACTACATCCCAGGTCTTAAAAGAAATTGCCAGGGAGATGGTTGATCTGGAAATTGCAAATGTAATTCCACTGATCAGAAATGGAGGCTGACAGAAAGAAGCAAACTACAAGGTAGTTAGAGAACAGATTCAAACAATTGTTAAAAGCTTTTGTTCAAGAATCCCAAGAATCTGGAATGGTTCCCGAGGACTGGAAAATGGCAGATGTCACTCCATGTTTTAAGAAAGGATAAAGACAATGGTGACCATTTAGTGAACAAACATTTAATCTGATCAATTAAGGGTAAAAAATTAACCTTGAATAACTCCTTATGATTTTTTGTAATTTTAATCCCTAAGTATATAAAAAAGTCATTAACTAATTTAAAAGGTAAATTTCCATAAATTGGAACCTGTCTATTTAAGGGGAACAGTTCACTCTTATTAAGATTCAATTTATTCCCGGAAAAATTACTAAACTGAGCCAACAATGATATAACTGCAGGAATGGATTTCTCAGGATCAGAAATATATAATAACAAGTCATCTGCGTATAATGATAACTTACGTATATCCATCCTGCGAGTAATGCCAAAAATGTTAGGTGATTCTCTAATAGCAATTGCCAAAAGTTCTAAAGCAATATCAAATAATAACGGACTAAGAGGACAACCTTGCCTGGTACCCCGAAATAAACGAAAAAAAGGGAGATCTTTGATTGTTAGTAAAAACCGAGGCTACTGGAGTATGATATATCAATTTAATCCAGGATATAAATGTCGGACTAAAATTAAACTTCTCAAGCACAGTAAATAAATATGGCCATTCAACTCTATCAAATGCTTTTTCCGCATCTAATGAAATGACACATTCTGAGGTGCTGCGTGAAGGAGTATAACCAATATTCAATAATCTCCTAATACTGAAAAAAGAGGCTGCTTAACAAAATAAGAGACCATGGTATTACAGGAACGATACTAGCATGGATATAGCACTGGCAAACTTTCAGGAAGCAAAGAGTGGGAATAAAGGAGGCCTTTTCTGGTTGGCTGCTGGTGACTAGTGGTGTACCATAGTGGTTGGTGCTGTGACCACATTTTTCACGTCATATGTAAATGAAGATGGAATTGAAGGCTTTGTAGCCAAGTTAGTGGATGAGACAAAGATAGGTGGAGGGGCAGATATTATTGAGGAAGCAGGAAGTCTGTAGAAGGACTTAAATAGATTAGGACAATGGGCAAAGAAGTGGCAGATGGAATATAGTGTATGTTTATGCACTTTGGTAGAAGGAATAAAGGCACAGACTATTTTCTAAACAGGGAGAAAATTCAAAAATCAGGGGTGGAAAGGGACTTGGGAGTTTTCGTGTAGGATTTCCTAATGGTTAACTTGCAGGTTGAGTTGGTGGTAAAGGCGGCAAATGCAATGTTAGCATACATTTCAGGAGGAATAAGTTATAACAGCAAAGATGTAATGATGAGGTTTTATAAGGCATTGCTCAGACAATACTTGGAATATTGTGAGCAGGTCTGGGCAACTCATCTAAGAAAAGATGTGCTGGCATTGGAGAGAATCCAGAGGAGCTTCACAAGAATGATTCTGGGAATGAAATGGTTAATATATGAGGAGCCTCTGCTCACTGGAGTTTAGAAGAATGAGGGTCAATCTCATTGAAACCTAACAAATATAGAGTGGATGTGTAGAGAGTGTTTCCTATAGTGGGAGAGTCTAGGACCAGAAGGCACAACCTCAGAATAGAGGGATATCCATTTAAAACAGAGATAATGAGGAATTTATTGCCACAGATGACTGTGGAGGCCAAGTTATTGGGTATATTTTAAAGCGGAGATGGGTAGGTTCTTGACTAGTCAGGGTGTCAAAGGTTAAGGTGAGTGGGTAGGAGAATGAGGTTGAGAGGGACAATAAATCAGACGTGATGGAATGGCAGAGCAGACTCAATGGGCTGAATGGCCTAATTCTGCTCCTATGTCTTATGGTATTATCACCTTTTGTCTTATAACAGGGTATCTGGATGAATTATATGCAATCAGGCAAAGTCACTATGTTTTTCTGAAACAGAAATGTTGTTCAGCCAGTTCATTGGAGTTCATGAGCACATGCTGTTGAACAAAAGGAAACCAGTAGTTTTCTAGAAGGCATTTGATTAGGTGTTACATATATATTATTGCATGGGTCAGTGTTCGGCCCAGTGCTGTTTGTCATCTATATTAACAATTTAGACAAAAAGTATATAAGGAATTGTTAGCAAGTCTGCAGATGACATTAAAATAAGTGGTGTTATGGAAAAATGAAAAATATTATCAGACATTACAGGGTGATTTTGATCAGCTGAGTACAATGGTGAAGGAATAGAAAATGCAGTTTAGTTCAAATAGGGAGAAGTGTTTCATATTTGCAAGCCAGATCAAGGTTGGACTATTACAGTGAGGCCCCAGGGATTGTTGCAGAACAGAACGACCCTGGATTTTAAGTATGTGGCTGTACTTCACAGGAAGATGGATGGGTTGATAAAGAAAGTGCTTGGAAGGATGTCCTTTATTAGTCAAGCCAATGAGTTTAACAGTTGAGTGGCCATGTTGCAATCGTACTATATATAAGCCCACACTCTGAGTACTGTGTTCAGTTTTAGTCACCCTACTACAGCGAAGATGTTATTACTCTGAACAAAGTGTAGGAAACCTTTACAAGGATGTTGTCAAGACTTGAAGAATTGAGCTATCGGTTGGACAGGTTAGGACTATATTCCTTGGAGTGCAGAGACTCCATAGTATAGTAATTTTTATAGAGGTGTATAAATCATGAGAGGTATAGATAAGATAGATACATACAGACTTCCCATGGTTGGGTAATTGAGAACTAGTGGTTATAGGTTTAAGGTGAAAGAGGAAAGATTTAAAAGCAACTTGAGGTGAAACTTTTTACAGAAAATGTAGCATGTAAATGGAATATTCTGCCAGAGGAAGTGATTGAGATAGGTATAAAACAACTTTCAAAGGCAGTTGGATGGACACATGGATAAGAAAAGGTTAGGTTATGCGTCCTACGCAGAAAAATAGAACTAGCTTGGATGAATGGACAAATTGGGTTGAAGAGCCTGTTTCTTTGCTATGTAACTCTATAACCCTAAGATTTTATGAAATTGAACCTCATGGTATATCAAAAAGCATTAAAAAATAGTTTGAAGTTGGCTAACAAAAAATGGAATAAGCATAAACGAGTTGACAAGCTGTAATGAGAAGTGCACCAGAGGATTGTGGGACCTCAGTATTTTTGCAGTGAATTTAAATGACTTAAATGAAAGCAACAAAGACATGGTTCCTAAATCTGCTGATGGCACAAAGATTAGATAGGAAAGTAATTTGTAAAAGGCAACAAAGTGACAGAGATCTGTATTGTGGGCAATTTTTTGACAAGTGGAATATAATAAAACCATAAGATAGAAGCAGAATTAGGCCATTGGACCCATTGAGTCTGCCCAGCCATTCATCATGGCTGATTTATTATCCCTCTCAACACCATTCTCTTGCCCTCTCCCTTAAGCTTTGATGCCCTTACAAATCAAGAACCTATGAACCTCCATTTAAATATACCTAATGATTAGGTCTCCACAGTCTGTGGCAATGAATTCTACAGATTCACCACCCTCTGGCTAAAGAAATTCCTCCTCATCTCTGGTCTAAGGGGACATTCTTGTATTCTAAGGTTGTACCCTCTGGTCCTAGACTTCCCCTGCTATAAGAAACATCCTCTCCACATACACTCTATCTAGAACTTAAAATATTCAATAGATTTGTAGGAAAAGGTGAAATTGTAAGTTTTGTTTGGGGGGAGAAAAGCAGATTGTCTAAATGATGAAATGTTAGAGAGTTCTGAGATGTAGAAAGTTCTGGGTATCCTGGTGCATGAATCGTAAAAGGTCAGGTAACAGGATGTTGTCATCAATAGTAGGAGAATTGAGTACAATGGTAGAGAAATTATGCTGTGTGTGGTTGAGTGGTGAGACCAATGTGGATTCCTGTATTTAAGGGTGGATGTTGAGAGGTTACTAATATTAAAAAGTTCAGAGAAGATTTATAATTTGAAAGTACTTCAGGAGTTTACTAGAGTAATAACTTAAATGGGCAGATTTTCTTATGAGGAAAGGTTAAAGAGGCTACCCTCATATCCACTTGAGTTTAGAACAACAAGAGGATACCTGATTGAAACAAATAAGATCCTGAGGTGTTTTGATAGGAGGATCTGGAGAGGATGTTTCTTCTTGTGAGAGAATCTTTGAAAATAATGACCCTCCATGCGAGATACAGATTTCCTCTCAGAAGGTTGTGATACCTTAGAACTTCCTTTCTCAAAGATTAGTAGAGGCAGAGACCTTGAATAATTTTTAGATAGATAGTTAATTGATTAACAAGTAGCTTTGCAAAATGCTTTATACACGCTGACATACATTCTCTCTCAGTCCAACATCCTTATCATAAGGATTCTAATTGCACCTAAAGTTCAAAGTAAATTTATTATCAAAGTACATATATGTCACCATATACTACCCAGAGATTCATTTTCTTGTGGGCAGTTGCAGTAGGTACAAAGAAACACAATAGGATTAATGTAAAATCACACACAACAGAGACAGACAAACAAACCAATGTGCAAAAGACAACAAATTATGCAAGTACATCAAAAAAGAAAAACCAATAATAGTAATAGTAAGTAAATAAGCAATAAATATCGAGAACACAAGCTCTAGAGTCTTTAAAAGTGAATCCATAGATTATAGAACTCGTTCAGCTTCCATAGCCAGGCAAATGCTTCATGCAACACACACAAAATACTGGAAGACAGGTCAGGCAGCATCTATGACAAAGAATAAACAGTTGACATTTTGGGCTGAGACTCTTCATCAGATCTGGAAAGAAAGGGGGAAGATGCCAGAATAAAAAGATGGGGGAATCGGAAGGAGGACAAACTAAAAGGTGATAGGTGAAGTCAGGTGGGTGGGAAAGGTAAAGGACTGGAGAAGGAAGGATCTGATAGGAGAAGAGAGTGGACCACAGGAGAAAGGGAAGAGGGAAGGGGACCAGAGGAAGGTGATACACAAGTGAGGAAAAGAGGTAAGAGTGGAGAATGGAGGAAGAGGCAATTTGGAAGGGGAAAAAAGAGAAAAAATTACTGGAAGGAGAAATCAATGCTCATACCATAAGATTGGAGTCTACCTAGACAGAATATGTGGTGTTGCTCCTCCACCCTGAGAGTGCCTTCATTGTGGCAGAAGAGGAGGCCATGGACCAACATGTAAAGCAAACATCCTCACAGACTATGTGAATCACTGCTCAATTAAGCTCCAAATGAAAATGAGCATTTCAAGTTCAAGTTGAATCTGAAGTTCAATGTTATTGCCATTCAGCAATACACAGATACACAGCCAAACAAAACAACAATCCTCGAGGACTTCGGTGAAAAACACAGTACATATATCGCATAGAGCACATGAAATAATGTCAACAATAATATTAACAGATAATGAAAAAACCAGTAGAAGTACAAGTTGCTATAAATTGCATAAGCAACATATATTTTCAAATATGCAGTACAACTGTATAATACTACTGGCACTGTCATAAATGATGTGTACCAGATGGCAGCAGGGTGTTCAGAAATTCAGAGCCTGTCTACTGGAAATATTGTTATTTCCAGAACACAAGTGTAAAGGAGAATAAAATAACTGTTACTCTGAATTTGCTGCAGCACAAAAAGAAACCACAATTAGATAAAGGACATAATATTAAAAAATACTCATTCCCTTCCTTACCTGGGCCACATTCAGCAGCTCCTTTATCAACAAATTCCAAGCTCACAAAACCAGACTGGAAGGAAATCACCCTTGACCTCAGTGGACTGCCTAAAAAAGTGTACCATAAACCCATGCTCTGATATAAGATGCACTTACAGTAATGAAGACTGATTGCAAAGACTTTGGGTTATATCAACATGACTGTATGCTTAATATCAATTATCATTGACATTTCAGCAATGACAAAAGCATTAAATATCATTCCTAAGGAATGGCATTTCAGAATAAAATTGGATTTTTTTGTGTATTTTGTAGTGACATGTCTTTGCAGTCTTCTGGCACAAATTATAGAATAAGTTTGTTGTTTTCTGGGTTGAAGAATGGTTCAAGGAGAGGGAGAGGGAGAGGGAGAGAGGGAGAGAGGGAGAGAGGGGGAGAGGGGGAGAGGGGGAGAGGGGGGAGAGGGGGAGAGGGGGAGAGGGGGAGAGGGGGAGAGGGAGAGAGGGAGAGAGGGAGAGAGGGAGAGAGGGAGAGAGGGAGAGAGGGAGAGAGGGAGAGAGGGAGAGAGGGAGAGAGGGAGAGAGAGAGGGAGAGGGAGAGGGAGAGGGAGAGGGAGAGGGAGAGGGAGAGGGAGAGGGAGAGGGAGAGGGAGAGGGAGAGGGAGAGGGAGAGGGAGAGGGAGAGGGAGAGGGAGAGAGAGAGAGAGAGAGAGAGAGAGAGAGAGAGAGAGAGAGAGAGAGAGAGAGAGAGAGAGAGAGAGAGAGAGAGAGAGAGAGAGAGAGAGGAGATTAATAATCCTTGGGGTTTGGAGTTACTAGTTAAAGAATTAGATTGAGCTCGAACTACTGGCTCCATTGCATTGGCCACAGTTCAGTTATTGACAACGTGTCACCAGAAGAGAAACTGGGTTAGTTCGATCAGAAGCAGTGATTCAATATGTAAGAAATGAACATCTTTCTCTAAAGTTCAGTGTATGTTCTGTGATGTCAGATATGCATTTCCATTTATCGCTGGTAGTACGCTGCACCTAACTCTGCCAAGTCCAGTTGTGAAAGGAGGAAAGTTGGGCATTTGGCTAGAAACCCCATCATGTAAAAAAAAGCAGAGCTAAAGAAACACTAACAGGAGCGCCAAAGACCTCATCCCTGAGAGAATAATAATCTTCACCGAGATGAAGTATGAATTTGTGTGGTGAACACAATGCCAATCAACTTTCGGCCTTGGACAGAGGACTCTAGCTAGGTGCTGTCTGTGCCCTAGTCAGGGTGAATGGCTTAGGATAAGGTAAGGTAAGGTATGTGTACTTCATCTTTTATAAAATTCACCTTCAATTCTGTTTAATTATTTGGACAAGAAAATCTTGTCACTTCAGTAATGAGACAATTCCCAATCTTTGTAAATATCAGAACATTGAAAATTAGTTCTGTAGTGTTATTCACTGGTTATTGTAGATATACATTTTCCTGTTAAATTATAGCTTGGCTCTTCATCTCAGTAAATGTCAAAGTGCTCCATTTAGTACATGCCCTGCTAAAATTTATTATTTATCATTCCTTTTAGGAAGTAATAACTATCACCAGAGTTGGGAGAATAGAAACTATTTGTTGGACTTGATACTGTCAAGTCCTGAGAAATATCTAAAGTAGAACTCAAGTAGTAATAGTACCCCTTTTCAGTATTAATGTTAATAACAATAAAGTATTAACAAAGGCTTGGGAGGATACTTTCTGTATAACCTTGGGTTATATTCAATTCTGCCATCAGTAGAGAGTCATGGTTCTTTTTCATTTGCTGCTGAAAACATGGATTCAAATATCAAACACTAAAACTACCTGAACAGTAATTGACCTCATCAACTACAGGGAGGACTAGAGCGGCTGGTAGAAAGCTGTAAGCGTAACAACTTAAGCCTCAATGTGGACAAGATCAAAGAGATGATTGTGTACCTTAGGAAGGTCCAGGCTGGCCATTCCTCACTCTACAAACTCAGCTCATCCGTGGGGAATGTTAGGAGCACCAGGTTTCTGGGAGAGCACATAATGGACGATTTCACCTGGTCCCTCAACACCACTCCTTTGATCGAGGCACAGCAGCATCTCCACTGCCAGAGGAGACCGAGTCAAGTGGGCTCCTCCCACACCCCCCATTCTAACAAATTTTTACAGCAGCACCACTGAGACTGTCCTGATCAGTTGTAACCGTCTATTGTAAGGCCTCTGACTGCTAGTCCCTACAAAAGATTGAGAGCATTGCTGAGCGGACCTTCAGCATCTCTTTCATCCATCAGAGATACTTATCAGAAGTGCTGCCCACATAGGGCCCTTGGCATTGTCAAAGATCCCCCCCAGCTTCCCAACTAATTCTTTGACCCTCCTACCATCAGGAAAGAGAACTGTGGCATTAGGACAAGAACTGCTAGGACTGGAAAGAGCTTTCTCCCCCAGGCCGTAAGACTACTGAACTCGCGGCCACCACCAAGGTCTCATCAGGTACTAAGTGCCAGTATTTTTTAACTTGTGTGGTAAATGCACCTTATTATTTATTAATTTACCAGTGGTAATATTACTTTATGTGCTACGTGTGTGAGTTATATGTACTGGTCTGGAGGAATGTTTTGTAAGTTAGTATTCATAAGTATGGTTGAATGACAATAAGGCTGAACTTGAAGAAAGGATTTACAATATAAATCCCCTCCTCAGTTTAATAAAGCACCGAAGTGCTTTAAAATCAATGAAGCATTTATTGAAGTGTGGATATTATATAGAAAGTACAGCAATCATCTTCTGTGCAAAGAAATTTATACGTTCAATTGGGTCCTTGTACGTCTCATCTGAAGGTTTACACCTACAATTGTGGAGAACTCCTTCAACACTGCCTTGCTGTCTCATTCTAGGTCCCTGTGATCACCTAACCCGAGTAAAGAGAGCAGCTAAGCCACAGTTGACACCTGGACCAACTTATTTAATATTCAGTCTCACCAGTTGGCACCAGTGATTCAAAACCATAAAAGTATGAGCAGGCATGTTTTAGGCAGCGAGGAATGAAATCATGTTTTTATCCCTCTCCTTTTTCTTCTTATAGAGTCATCATTAAAGCTAACAAAGCAATACTTGTCCTTTAGTAAAAGGAATTTTTAAAAATGTGAATATTCTCCATTGAACAGGAGGAGGATAACTCCTTGAGGCAAATCAAAGGACAGTGTTTTAAAAATCATTCTGGTGATGGATGTGTGAACATATCAAAATACACACTCACATATGCTGTCATAATTGTATAATTCATACATGAAATGTTGGCCCACAATATGGAAATAGCTACTTTGAAGCCCGACCAATAAAAGTAAATCTTTTTAAATTAATATAAACTGGTATTGAACTTGGATATCACAACCTAGTGTTTTCCCAGTGTATCTGACAAATAAGCTCTTCTTGGGCTTCCAGCCGGGTAAATGCATCGATTATAATCAACGCTTCGATGACAAACTCTGCCATCTTCTTCAGAGATGATGCCTGGGTATGCCTAGTCCAGTGGTATTTATACCCCTGCAATCCATCCACCCTGATTGGTTAGTCCTCATCCAATCGGAATCGAAGGACTACAGGGGTATAAATACCACTGGACTAGACATACCCAGGCACCATCCCTGAAGAAGATGGCAGTCTGTCATTGAAACATCAGTTATATTTGATACCTGTACCTGGCTAGAAGCCTGAGAAGAATTTATTCGAACTCAGATATCATTCATAATTTGTTCACTGGAAGTAATTGAGAAGTTGGTCTGATCTATTCAAGATTTAAAACGCAGATGGTCAGTGGCAGGCTGGACTTCAGTAGATCTTTATGAGTTCCAGAGCTGGCTCAGTTTGTGGGACGAAAGGTTGTTGTGAGAGAGAAGATGCAATTTTTAGAAGAGGAAGAGTGGTCACATAAAATCCATGAGATACTAATGCTTAACATTAGAATTGAGATTTAGCAGTAGAGAGTTGGGGAAGTCAAGGAGGTGATTTGTGGGAGAGGTGGGTTTGGAGTTTCCAAGGACAATTTAACCATAAATGCAAATTAAACTACTATTCCTCTGAAGTTTAATTATAAGGATGAGTGGCCAGAGCTGATGAGGAACTGTATTTTTTTTGTTCTAGACTATGATTCAGAGATTTGCTTCCATTAAGCTTTTATAGCAAGAGAAAATGTAAGCCAAGTTAGGACAGATGGCTCAAGACCAGGCAGTAACCAAAGAAATAAGGAATTGTCTGAGTCTGTGGTAGAAATCTTTAAGATGGTAAAATGTGGTGAGGTGGCTGTGCAATGGGAAGACACGGTCCTCAGTCAGAGAATGAGAAAGACAATTAGGGCAATGAATTCCAGTACTTTATCACCAACTTTCTCGATAAGGGGAAATAACAGCAAAAGAAACCATTCACAGAAATGTGAAGTCTATAGCTTATAAACTTATCACACACATTGTTTACTAGTGCTCCTCAGTTGAAACTCAGCTTTACCCAGAATGGACTACAATACCAAACATTTCTAGGTCGTTTCTCATCACTTTAACAATTCATCAGTGGGCACTCTCTGGAGTTATTCGCCCATGTAAAGGTGTAGAAAAATGTCTAGGAATATGCTTCTGCTTGCTAGTTAATAATCTTGCTTATGTGTGTATTTCTGGGTCTGCCTGGGCATAACCCTATTCAATCTTCATCTGAACATGGCATAATCAAACCCACTCCAAAGCCAGGGGATTATAGTTTAATTCCTTGGTCCTGGATTGGGTTTTGATACTGAAACTGGCCATTCTTGATGAGGATGAATTTACAGAATAGCAAGCCTAGACACTGATACAGAGGCAGTAATGGTTATTGCATCTGAGAATGGCTCTCTCAAACCACTCCAGCTGCTATGAACAAAGGTTACTACCTGAACATACTATGCTCCCTGTCCACTCCCTTGCCATGTATTATAATGTGATTTTGACACTAAGTTTCAAATCAGTCCCCAAATATAACCCACCCGTGTCAACTCAAATCCTTCATCTGCTCTCCAGCCACGTGTCCAACACGCCTGCCACCAAGTCAAACTGACTGGAAACTGGCTGAAGTAGAGAGTGACCTTTATCCCAACTATCCCCATCTAAACGCTATCATATAACGTGGACCTGCAGAATCCTAACCCAATACCTACAGCCCAAATCCTACGCATTTGGTAGGAACCAGTTAGGTTCATGTTGTGAGGGCAGACTTTAGGGCATATGTAGGCAATTAGTTGGGATTAAATAAAGTCAATTAACCTACATCTTAAGGTCTCAGAGAAATAAAACTTATTTGGGCAAATTAACATTACCTGTGGAACTATATGTAGCTGCATGAATCCCTTACAAAACCTATGGACAACTTTGGTGACAAAAGAAAATATTTGAAGATGAAATGGAAGAAACGTAATATTGAGTAAGGATCAGGCTAAGTCGAATAGCCTACTTTTTAAGCCCTTAGACAAAGGCAATTTATGTACAGGTCCTTTGCAAATGAATCATGTCCAATGAAGTATCAGAAACTACTCTAGAAAAATGTTTAAATCTTTGGTTGATGCTGTTGCATTCCTTGGAACTGATGATACGTCAATGTTTTTGGCTGCTTTTTAGAACACTGAACACCCTGTAAATAAGTGAAAGAGAAAAAAGGATCTATGCATGAGGAAAATAATCAATGCAATCTTTCTGATCCCGGTGCAGGGTTTCAACTCAAAATATCAACTGTTCCTTTCCTCCCACCGATGCTGCTTGACCTGCTGAGTTTCTCCAGCAGATTGTTTGTAAATCTGGGTTCCAGGATCTGCAAGCTTGGTGTCCCCAGTGCAATCTTTGTTTCTGAATTATTAGGACTGCATTGATCAAATGTGTATTGTAATGGTTTTATTAAACTCATAAAAAACAATATTAATATTATCGAAGTACAAGATATGACCCAGGAAGAGTTACCATGAACCATGTAGTAACGTATGCCCAAAAGCAGCTGCTTGTTAATGGCATGCCTGCAAATTCATCCAAAAATCAAAGAATTACAAATATTGGGAACTTAAAGTGAAAATAGAGAATGCTGGACATGCTCAGCAGGTTTCTGAGTGCCTTTAGAAACAGAAAAAGAATAAGAAAAGAAGAAGAATAATCACTGCTTCCAGTCCTGTTACCGATGACTACTATTATCAATACATTGAAGTGGAACAAGAACATTTTGCTCATTACTTGAAAGAAACGGAGCAGGGATTGTTCTGCCCATGCCAGCTTAGGAAACTTAACATCTCAGGGTATATCCTGATGAAATTTTACCTATTGAGAGTTTTGTGACCATTTCTGTCATCGCTTGGTTTCCCGCCACCTATCCAAGTCCACTCAGCAGAGGTCATTGGCTGTCAGCCACCTACATTCAAAGATCTGTTCATTGCCAGAGCGAAAGAAAGGACTGAACATTCTCTGCAGACTCCACCCACCCTAGCTGTCACCTATTCACCAAATTGACATTGGGGAGATGCTACAAATCCATCTCCACCAAGACTACGCATCATTTCCGAAACTTCTTTCCTGTAGCTATCCAGCTTCTCAACAAAATTCATTCAGGTATAACACCCTAACTGTCCCTGCACAACATCCGTTAAATGGACTTTCCTGTTCTCCTTGTTCCGTTGATAATTATTGAGTCTGTTCTTAAGTTCATATTTATTTTTATTTAAGCTTTGATTATTGCCATTTGCACGTCCTGCCAATTGTTGTTTGCTCATGGCTGCTTGCGCTACTGTCTTGTAAATTGTTGGTTGCTATTGTGTTGTCTGTTATGGTGTTGTCCTGTGTTTTATACTTGGCTCGGAACCACAATCAATTCTGATACATTTCACATATTGGCAAGAAAAGTGATTCTGATTTTGCCTCTGGTGCTGGATGGATCAAATGCAGAACAGATCAGAAGTCAGAGCACCAATGAGAGATTGATTTGTCGCAGCCTTTAAAGAAAGGAAAAACAAAGCCCAAGGAAACATAACAGGAAGATATACATCAGGTTTCACCAGGTTCCTATTGGGGGATTACTTTAACTGAACTCACTGAATAAAATAGACCAAAGGATTGCACTGGAAACTTACCTGACATCCACCCACTCCCATGGATGATAAAGTCACAGTGTAAGACCAAACATCCTCCCTGTTTCTGCCAGTTTCCCAATGAGCAGACAAGTTTAAAATTAAATGGTCTGGTAATTTGAGGCAACCTCTTACCTCAAAACAATTAATGTTGTTTTCTTTCCAATCTTTCCCTTCCTCCAACTTGGGATTTTGAGTAACTTGGGACAAAAAAACATTTTATACTCATCTGTACGCAGTAAATACATTTCAAAACAATAATGGTTCATTAAGATACCTGAGTGGTGCCATATTGCACTAAGAATGCCAAGGTTGAGTGGTGGCTTTTCCAATCTTATGGATCCATTTAAGTTAGCAATCAGTCACAGGCCAATTGACATTGTGTAATGAAGATATATTTTGCCAGACCTTAAATATAATGAACAATTACTAAGGCCAGGGCAGGTGAATATTTTACCACATGGTAAGCATCCAGACTGGCCTGTCTAGTACCAACACTCAGTTCCACTTCTTCTTGGACCTCTCCCCTTGGAACAGCGCATGTGCTCCCACATCAACCATGCTGAGGTTGAGAGCTTCAGGCTCCTAATCACCAGTAGCCAATCCTGGTCCAACACAAAGACAACATGGCCAGGAAAGCTAACTAATGGCTCTACTTCCTCAGGAGGCTAAAGAAAATCGGCATGTCCCCGTCGACCCTTATCAATTTTTACTGAAGTGCTAAGGTAGCCAACATAATCAAAGCTCCAATCCATCCTGGGCATTCTCTTTCCCCTGTCTCCTGTCAGGTAGAAGATGCAGAAGCCTGAAAGCACATAACACCAGGCTCAAGGACAGCTTCTACCCCATTGTTATAATGCTATCAATGTGATGGACCCTTGGCCACTCAACCTACCTTGTTATGATCTTGCACCTTATTGGCTACCTGCTTGTCACTGGAGCTGTTACATTCTTTTCTGCATTTTGATATTGTTTTACTTTGTAGTACCCCAGTGCCCTGTATAATGAATTGATCTGTCTGGGCCCCATACAAGACCAACTGTTCACTGTAGCTCAGTGCACGTGACAATAATAAGCCAGTTCCATTTCCAGTTCCTCTCCTTCACAGCACCTTCCCGTCTCCCCTGTTATACTCCTAAAATAAGATTGGAACTGACCAAAAGCAATGTGATTACCTTGATCCAAGATACTCTGTCAAAGGTCACTGCTGGCATGGCAGACAGATTCCAGTGAAATTTCATTACAGCAAAATGTCACAAGCAGCGAAGGCACAATCTCCACAAACCCTCCATTAATCATATGAGTCACACGGTAGGTTTAAAGCCTGTGCACAAAATAGCACAAGTGGCCACATTTATTACCCATTCATACCTTTTAGCTTTCAGTCTCAGAACATTTTTCTCCAGTGGTGTAAAATGAATAAACTAAACTAGAGATGGATGGCTGTACACAACTTGTAACTGAATATAAGGGTTAATACGTTTGGATAAATACTCAGTTCATCTCATTTGTGAGAGGACAGATAATCCTTTCATAGTTGACCTGGTGGCAGCTGAGTACTTTTCCATTATATAGTAATTTACTTTCATTTCAAAATTTTCAGCATCAGCAACTTCTTCCTCGAAGGCAGTCTAGTCTTGCAGCTAGGAGAGTGGGCCGAGAAAGGCATTGACAAGTACATAAAAACAGAAAGTGCTGGAGATGCTCGTCAGGTCGGTCAGCATCTCTGGAGGGGGAAACACATTGTCACTTTCAGTGAGGTATGGTCTTAGACCTGAAGGTCTCTCCTGCATATCAACTCTGTTAAGGGTCTTACCATTATTCATACACTTTCCCCTTATACTTGACCTGCCAAAGTACCAAAACACAAACTTCCTGTATTACACTCCATCTACATTTCTCTGCCCATAGATCCAGATTAAGATGGTGCTGGCGAAGCACAGCTATGACTTGCTGGCAGCAAGAACAACTACTAATTAATGTATTAATCACACTTCTTCTCAAAAATGATCACCACAATCAATAGCCTGTAACTTCCCATTCGGAGTTGAGCTTTTAAGCCACCTGTACAATCTGGCATTCTTGTGGTGTGAACGGAAGTCTCGGAGGTGCAGTACAGCTGCGGCACAGCGTGTATGGGCGGAATGGAAGCAGCTGGTCTCAGGCTCAAGAGCGGAGAGCGAGCCAATGTTTCGCTGCTGGAGTGGACTTAGAGGCAATTCGAAGTGGCAGAACCAAGGTGAGGCAGAGTTGAGGCAGCACGGCCTGGGCCTGGGTGCAAGGAACAAGCCAAGTTTTGACTGATTTAAGCACTAGACAAAATTAGAAGAATCGGGTATGGGCCAAATTGAGGCGGCAGGTCTGGGGCCTGAGAGCGTATTGAAGTGACGGGGCCTGGGTCCTAGAGCAAGGAACAATCCACAGTTTGGCCATTTTAAGCACTGTGCTAAATTGAAAAGGCCAGGGTGTTGGGGCCGGTGTTCAGCTTGCTGCTCCACAAGGTTTACTTGTCTCTGCACTGAACTGAGGCTGTGGCCTGCAACAGACGGGCTCCAGGATTGGCTGAGACTAACTTTGTGGCTGTGGACTCACTTCCGTGAACTTCAATCCTGAATGTTATTAGCTTATTTTCATTGTTTGCACGATTGTTTTCTGCGCGTTGGGCATTTGACGGCCTTTTATTAAAGAGTTCAACTAGGCTTCTGTGACTTGTGGCAGCCTGCAAGGAGACAAATCTCAGTATTGTATATGGTATACATACTTTGATAATAAATGTACTTTGAACTTTGAAGTTTAACTGATCTATGTCCTGCTCAATTACTTGATAGCCTGCTTCTCCACTGCCAGAGTATCTTTTAAATTTTGTCATTGTTCCTCCCTCTACCACTTCCCCTAGCAGCTCATTCCATGCATTCACCACCTCATTACACACCTCAGATTGTCTTTGAAACTTTCCCTCGGATTTTCAACCTGAAACGCTGCCTGATCCAGCATTTCCATATTTGTTTCAGATTCCAGCACCTGCAGCTTTATTCATCTCCCTACAATGATTCCAGGATGGTGCTTGTCCACACTGACTCCTACAGTCAAATGATCCGTTGAAATTCAGTTAATGTTCCTTAGTGCTTCCTCCAGAATATCAGGGGTCAAGCCATTGAGCTATCCGAGAATTCCTGCTCCAGTTGCAAAATCTAACTCAAATGTACCTAGGAAGATGGATCAACTCCATGAACCATTGTACACAGTACCTGCCTGAGAGGAATGTGGAATCCAAGATGTGAATCCAATGTGCTTCCAGCCCAAGACTGTTGATGAAGTATTTTATCTTTTAAAAGATTTGAGGTTTGTTCATATTTCAGAAGGAGGGCTAACAGGTTGGCAAAGATGCTTAAGCAGTTTCATAAGAGGACATGGTGCAAATACTTGGCAGGTCAGACTAACTGCGGAAGGAAAGAGTCAAAGTTTCATGCCTTTAATCAGAACTGGTTAAAAAGTGGTGAATAATTCTGTTCTTCTACAAGAATGAATATCAATCCTTGTAGCTCATCATAGGCCTAATGAACCTCTGATAAGTCAATTGATGGATGAATGTTTCAAAGTTATTGAAAACACTGGTTTTGGCTCAATTGTATCGTTTTCCCCTCCAAAGTCAACTGTTTAAAAATTGATAAGAAGTAGAAAAACAGAATGTGAGTGGAAGCAGCAGGAAATAGGAAAACAGGTTGCTCAATATGTAAGACGAGAGAACCAAAAGTAAACACTGGTCCCTTGGAAGCTAAGAATTAATTATGGGGAATAAGGAAATGTCAGAGACATTTAACAATTATTTGGAGAGTGTCTCAGCAGTGGAAACTGTTATTAAGGAAGGAAATAATTTCACAGGATAAAACACAAGAGATTCGGCGGATGCTGGAAATCCAGAGTAACAAACTCAGAATGGTTTTGTGTTTGGCAGCATCTATGGAGGGGAGTAAGTGATCAACATTTCAGACCCAGACCCTTCATCAAGACTTCAGCAGACTACTAGAATAAACCATGAAATCATGGATGAATACAGATTCATCATCTGAGGGAAATACTGCATGGTGATAATCATCAAGAGGCTTTTCTGCCCATGTTTCATTGATGTCTTGAGACTGTTGGTTCCAGAGTCAATACTTAAATCTCACACGTCTGCTCTTTCTGGCTGGTGTACCACTATGCTGCTATCATTTATTTATTCATTACTTTAGAGTCACGCTGTGAAGAAACTGGAGATTGATTTTAATATTCGCTATACATCATTTCATACTCTAGAATAATCCCTAACAATGCCTGACTCGTCCTCAAATTTCCTGCATATGTTCTGTTCCACTGTCACAACGATACCCAGTGATTTTCTTTTATTTATATATTTAATGTATTTATATTGACTGTTCAGAATGCAAAATAAATTAATTGCAACCCCGTAATATTTCCACACTATATTGAGACAGATTTAAAGTGCAGACATTGGTTTGACACTCCTATTAAATATGACCAAATTTTCACCTTTCCAGACAGTACACCTCTTTGTATTATAAAGCAGCAGACAGGAATGACTTCAATGTACGCTATGACGTTAAGATTAATCTAACCACCAGTGGTTTCACTGTTAGTAGAATTCTCATGCTTCGCCTGACAAATATGAAAAAATCTCCCTTTTGGCACCAAATAGACAAAATGGACACAGACCAGGAGCCGGGATTCTCAATAGAACCCTTATTCATTCCACCATAATCTTAGAATTTCTTCAAGTGCAGGCGATATCGCCTGAATAAACTGATGAGTAAGAGCTAGTGTTCTGCAGCATTAATAGCCAATCATGCTTCCTGAAAGAATAGATATCTTCACTAACTTTTTAAATCATGCCAAATGCCTCCTACCTGCTTCTAAAAGTTGATTTCATCACTGAAGTCATATACCCATTGTGCATTGCTAGCAACTCTGAACTTACCTTTTAGGAAAGCTAATTCATATTTTAAAAATAGAATTAATCTACTCTGTTACCACATATAATAAACTTGGCAAGATTCTGGGCACTCTGAAGAACCTGTTTTATAGTGGGAGAAACAGAACTTTTCTTTTTGAAGTGAGAAGAAGATTCCTGCAAGCTTCCTGCCCTGTAGAAATAGAATGTACTTACAGTATGGCAGCCATTAGACTGAGGTATTTAAATGAGTTCCACAAAGCTCTGCCTTGTTAGTAAAAATATACACTAGGTCGTGATCTTACCATAATTATCATCTTACTTTCCATGAGCAACTACACAGGTCATACTGGCTCTATAAATTAAGCTACTCACTGAAAGAAGCAAAGCATCCAAGCCCATCCCATTCACTAGACCATTTACAACATGCAGTATCATTTCCCGTATTACAATAGTGGCTACACTTCAAAATTATTTAATTAGGATGTCCTGTGGAAGTGAAAGGTGCTCTGAAAGTACAACCCCTTCCTTACTTCCTGTCATAAACTTCCATGATTTTTCCAGAGCCAATAGTATTCATGGTATTAAAACTTCTATTTAGCACTTGGTGAGACTGCCTCTGAAGTATTGTGCGGAGTTTTGATTTCTTTACCTAAAAAGGATATCGTTGCCATGGAGGGGAAGCAGCAAAGATTCACTTGATTAGTATTTGTATTGGGAGTCTGTTGCCTAAATAAGGAGAGATTGAGTAGATTGCCCTCATATAAAACATTATTTAGAAAACTGAGAGGAGATTTCATTGCAATTTTTAACATTCTTACAGAAGTTTACAGGCTGGATACAGGAAGGATGATTCTCCTGGTTGAGGGGTCCACAACTGATGGTCACAATCTCAGAATAAAAGATCTGTTGCTTTGGATTGAGATTAGGAGAAATTTCTTCTAGGAGTAACTGAACAGGAGAAGTTTTTTGTATTAAGGAGAAATATGCAAACATCACCATATAGGTAACACCTCAAGTATCTGCATCGTTTAAATACCATTTATTTTGTTAAAGCCTGCTGCACATCAGTAAAAGCTGACTACAATTTCAAAGACTTTTTACAGTAGTGGGGCTGCTTATCCCATCTGGAAGCAGATTCAACCAATCAGCGATTTTGTGCTTTTGAGAGGAAATATAATGCTAGTTGGATCATCAATTTGATAATTGGATGGAACTGCAAAGCCAAAGTGACAAAAAATGTCAATTAGTTTGTCTACACATGGCCATCTAAACCATAAGAATGAGGAAATCGAACCCACCTATAACCTTAGCAGAATTAGCAGTAATCAGACTTTACAAGAGTTAAGTGTTACAAATGGGTCAGCATACCTGAGCAGGAAATACTAGCCAAACCTCCTAGCAGCCATGGAGTGTGATTTAAGGAGTGTACATAGAACATTATAAGGATGAGAGCTCACAGAATGGGTGAGCCATATTTGAGCTTCAGTGCTTCATTAGTTGGAGCAATATAACCTTCCAAAATGGAATTATGAGATAAGAATCAAATTTATTATCACTGACATACATTGTGAAATTTGTCATTCTGTATTATCAGTGACACAAAGACATAAAAATTAATATTAATTGTAAAAGACAAATATATACAGGTAGATAAATAGATGGATGGAGAAAGGGTGCGAAAGAGGAATAGTGAGGGTTCATGGGCCGTTCAGAAATCGGATGGCGGAGGGGAAGAAGCTGTTCCTAAAGTGTTGAATGTAGGTCACCAGGCTCCTGTAGCTCCTCCCTGACTGTAATAGAGAGAAGAGGGATAGTAAGGATTCTGAATAATGGGTGCTGTCTTCCTGAGGCATCAGCTTCTGAAGATGTCCTCGATGGTGGGAAGGCTTTTGCCCATGATGAAGCTGGCTGAATGAACAACCCTCTGCAGCCCTTTCAATGCAGCCCATTGGAGCCTCCATACCAGGCGGTGCTGCAACCAGAGTGATCTTCGCCATACGTCATCGCTGACATATCAAGTCTCCTCAAACTGGCTCAGTGGCTTGGTGGTCTGCACCAATATTATGAGGAAAGGAGCCAATCTTCCAAAGTAATTGGAGCATTATAGACTGATCAGTGCAAACCCATGTTGAGATCTCCCTGAAATCAATTACACTTATATTTGTTCCTGATTCACTTATGGTGACCATCTATGAAGTTAAATAGACATTCTATTTCTGCAGGATTACCTTTATTTATCCAATTACTCACTAGATATTTACAAAAATATTTTCTATCATGTGGCTTGTGAAGATTCATAATTATGTATCCATTTTTAGTTTCCTGGTCCATAATAATCAACATAGTATACTACAAGCCAGTATCCTAAACCTACAACCACAAGGCTGTTTTTGGTATGAAAAGTGTACAAAATATATCCTGCATGGGTCGGCTCTGTATGTTGTTCAGGCACAGGCAGGTTGAAAGGCCTCCTTCAACATGAAGAGAGGCAATGAAGAAGCATCCTCAAAATGAGAGAGGCCAGGTCCAATTTCACTGCCAGTGAATTATATATTGAAAACATCAGTGGTTTAAAGCAAGGCTTCTGAAGCACAAAATCTAGGCATGGGTTCCAAGAAATGAAAATCCAAGTTCTCTTTTACAAACTTGCCTTTTCTAGTTCTGTGATTTCCTGTACAAATGAACTGGAGGCACGTTCCCCTTCTCTAACCAAGCCTCCTTCCTCCCACCGCTCCTCCTTCTACTCTAGTGATGCCTACTGTAACCACATCTCTCAGCATTCCATTTATCCCCTCCCCTGCATGTTGGTTTTGGCTCAGTGATAGCACTCCCACCACTTAATCATTACGTTACGTGCTCAAACTTCCTTCCAGAAATCAGAGCTGCCATTGGTGTGCAGTCATAACAGAGTGCAATTTCACCAGAAGTGAACCAGTTACTTAATTCATTATCACCTGCTCTGCACAAGTCCATTGCTGCATTACAAAACTGATGTTTTTCAAATACTTTACCAGTTGTTATCATATTGCAGCATCCTGAATATGTGAAGAATGTTTTTTGATGTGTTACATCTCTATAGAGAGATATAGAAGTACAGTAAAGGGTTGACAAATTGAGGAGAAGGAATTAAAATTCCTCTCTGACCCATTTAGCTTATCAGAAACTAGTCCAGGAGGCCCCGTAATCATGCCTTCATGGTTGTGCATTTCACTAACCTTTTATAAAACATGTTCTCCAACCCTGTCACAAATGATCCAGGTCTCTTTTACAAGGACTACAGAAGGCTATCAAAGTCCAAAAGAAACAGAAACCAGAAACATGTTCTGAATGTCAACAGTCCTCTAGGGAACAAAAAAATGCCTATGATCTAAGCTTGTGACTTATACATGTGAATTCTTGATCTATTAAACTGGAATGATCTAATGAAGGGAACATTATACAGATTCTCAGCCACTTTGTGTATTTCCCTCAGTCTGTGCCTAAATCTTTTGCTCTGTAACAAGAATAGATTCAGATTTTTAAGCCTTTTCAAATAGGCGAGGTTTTAAATCTTTAAAACATTTCCTGTGGCATTCTTTTGAACCTTTACATTAACTTCTGATTAACCAACAATAAAGGACTGAAGTTGAGCAAAGAACTTGAAATAGTCTAGCTAATGTTTTGTATATGGACTAACTGAGTCTTATGTAAGTTTATTTGGTTTAGATAGAGCTTCTAGACATTTCCCTTGATTCTTTAGTGCTGTAAGACTGTGTAATGCCATTGTGCTCCACATACTGTGTAAGAATTTTTCCTGTGCATATTACAAACTTCTAGCTTAAATATTGTTCAGGCCATTGGCAAAATTACAAATCACTCATAGCATATCTGAACATACAAACATATGAATTAGGAGCGGAAATAGGTTACTCAACCACTTGAGAATAATCTGCCATTTAATAAGATCATGCCTGACCTGATTGTAACCTCACTCCTCACTGTTATTACCTCAATTATGCTCTCACTCCCCTTAAGAATATTCTACACTTCATCCATCATGATTTGAAGAAGAGGATTCCAAAGACACCCAAGTATTTAAGAGAAAAAAACCTCTCCACACCTCTGTCTTAAATGGATGGCCCTTTGTTTTAAAGCAACATTTCTGGTTTGGCATTGTTCCACAAGAGGAATCATTTTTTCCACATTAACCACATCAAGATTCCTCTGGAGTTTATACATTCCAGTCAAATCCTCTCTCATTCTTCTAAACTCCATTGGATACAAACCTCATCAGTCTAACCACCCATTTAAAGTATTAGTTTAGTAAACATTTCCTGTATTGCTTAAAATCATTAAGCAGTTAATATCCACCCTTTAATGAGATCAATGCCACACACAGTACTCCAGATGTAGCCTCACCAATCACCTATGTAACTGAAATATAGCCTGTCTAACTAACTCTTGTACTTATTTTCTGCTAGCAAGAAGTAAAATTATTTTGTTAGGTTTCCTAATTACTTGCTGCATCTGCATAACAAACATTTACAAATCATATATCAAATCATTAGATAACTTTTGCATTTCAATCCACTGCAATCTCTCCTTATTTAGATAATGGCACTTCCTTTTAATTTTTCATGGCTAATAGACAATTTCATATTTTCCCATATTATCTCCATATTATCTCCAGGTCTTTGCCTGCTCATTTAACCAATCATTATTCATTTGTAACCTTCTAATGCTCTCCTTGCAACTTATCCTTATACCATCAGCAAGTTTTCAACCAAATCTAAGGTGTCTTCAGGTGTCCTGACGAAGGGTCTCGGCCCGAAATGTCGACAGTGCTTCTCCCTATAGATGCTGTCTGGCCTGCTGCGTTCCACCAGCATTTTGTATGTGGTGTCTTCAACTAAGCCACTTATATAAATTTTAAGTAGTTCCTGTCTCCACAGATTCTTGCTGATTTGCTACGTGCTTTAATTTTAATTTTAAATTTCCAGCACTTAAAGGTTTTCCTTTGATATTTAATGGCAATTTTCTGTCTGAAAACGTAGACAATTCCTAATCATGTGGAAGGATACTAGGTATAAGAATCTATGGTGACAGAGAGAACAAGAAGTTTTAAGACAACCTACACTCAAGCACAAGGGTAATTCATAAAAGCTTCTGAAGTTACTAATTGTTTTCAAAAGGTGAATCGAGAAAGACTATTAACTGGGGGCCACAGATCAGTGATTTCAAAAATTCACTGAAATTCTCAAGCTGCTGGCTACATCAAGAATGCTCTGTCATCTGATGTAGTTGTGGCAGTAAATATTCCCCTTTTAATGAAAATTAGATAAGCATACACTCAGGGGCCACTTTATTAGGTATACTTGTACATCTGCTTGTTAATGCAAATATCTAATCAGCCATTCATGTGACAGCAACCCAATGCATAAAAACCATATAGCCATATAACCGTATAACAATTACAGCACAGAAACAGCCCAACTCGGCCCTTCTAGTCTGTGCCGAACGTTTACTTTCACCCAGTCACACCTACCTGCACTCAGCCCATAACCCTCCATTCCTTTCCTGTCCATATACCTGTCCAATTTTTTTTTAATAACAAAATAAAACCTGTTTCTACCACTTCTACTGGAAGCTCGTTCCACAAAAAACTATGCAGACATGATCAAGGGATACAGTTGTTGTTCAGACCAAACATCAGAATGGGGAACAATATGATCTGAGTGACTTTGACCATGGAATGATGGTTGGTGCCAGACAAGTATCTCAGAAACTGCTGATCTCCTGGGATTTTCATGCACAACAGTCTCTAGAGTTTATAGAGAATGGTGCGAAAAACAAAAAAAAGCATCCAGTGAGCAGCAGTTCCAAGGGTGACAATGCCTTGCTAATGAGAGAGGTCAGATTGGTTCAAGCTAACAGAAAGGTGTCAGTAATTTAAATAGCCAGGAGTTACCAAAGCGGTGTGCAGAAAAGCTTCTCTGATGTGGATCCTGAAGTGGACGGGCGACAGCAGAATAAAGCCTTCCACTCCTGTACCTAATAAAGTGGCCGCTGAGTGTTTCAGATAGTGGGCCAGGACCAAAGGCATGAGATTAATACTGTTATGTCAAAAAATAACACAAGCACAAAAGGGATGATTTTTCCCTAATTGTGCAATAAACTCACAAAAGAAGTATTTTGTTAGATTTTTACAGAAGTTATTTTGAATAAGATGAAGGAAATCTGTCCATTAGGAATGCCATGTGGTAAATGAAGATGATTGACTGAGGGAAGTGAGAGCATGGTTTTTAAAACAATGTAAAAGAGAGGGAAAATCACTGAAATGAATTATTCAGTTCAAAAGCTATATAAACTGGAAGTGGAATATTCAGTGGATTTACACCATTGCCAGTTAAGTTGTTCCAGCATCATGCTGCCAGATTTTGATGCAAGAGACCTTGGACTGGTAGTGTGTGGTTAATAGCATGGAGGAAGTTCATTTTGGGCATGCCATTGGGGAAACAGTTTGGGAGGGGAGAAATTCTTCCCTTTGAATCAGAATCAGGTTTATTGTCACTGACATAAGCCAAGAAGTTTATTATTTTGTTGCAGTAGTACAGTACATTGAAGTTAAGTTCTTGAGGATACTCTTATGCCCATGAAATATGAGATTTCAGAGGTCTGGAAGCCAGTTTAGAGAGCTTTGACCTGAAAGGTTAATTCTATTTCCGTTTCAACAAATGCTGCAGTTTTATTACTGTACTGTGAGTTTCACCTACCTATATCTAATAGATAAAATACCGTACATCCTCAGAAGACCAAAAATAATGACAAAACTGATCCAGAATTGTTTCAAGTGACAGCTGTTGCAACTGGCAAAGAAATGCAATTTATGACAGCTTGTAGCAGTCTTCCACAAGCAAAAAAAAAATTGGGTTCATGGAAAAATTCTGCAGGTTATTCCTCCATGCAGCTGTAATCAATTTATGGACATTGTTAGGGAGCATTCTAGAGTTATGTGAATATAGCAGATATTAATTCAAGCTAGAACCAGTTCTTACTGTAAATTGCAAGCTGTAAATTGAAGTTAAAAGCAGGCTCTCCCACAAACTAAGAGATGTGGTTTGCAAAATTGTAACCGTGATATATTTACATATGTATCAGCCAAACATTAAGACAAACATTGTGTTATGGGGCAACTATGGGTTTAAGTAATTTGCACTATTACTCCTTTTGTCTTTACCTACCATCCCATAAGCCACCACATCCAGGACATCATTCTGTGCAACTTCTTCCATCTCCAACAGGATCCTATCACTAAACACATCTTTTCCTGCCCCCCCCCCCCCCCCAACTCTCCATTTTCTGCAGGGATTGCTCTCTCTATAACTCTCTTGTCCACACACTCAACGCACTGATCTCCTTCCTGGCACTTATCTCAGCAAGTGGGGCAAGTGCTACACCTTCTCCCTCACCACCATTCAGAGACCCAAACAGTCCATCCAGGTGAAGTAACATGTCTCCTGAAGTTTGTCAGGGTCATCTACTATATCTACCTCTTCTGGTGCTGCCTCCTCAACATCGGTGGAACTCGTTGTAGACTGGGGGATTGCTTCATTGAACTCCTTCACTCTGTCCACTACAACAAGCATGATTTCTAGGTGGCCATATACAGTATTTTAATTCTACTTCCCATTCCAATTTCAACATGTCAGTCCATGGCCTCCTCTACTGCCACGATGAGACCACTCTCATATTCCATCTGGATAGCCTCCAACCCGATCTCATGAACATCGATTTCTCGACTTCTGATAATTTTTCTCCCTTCCTCATTCTCTCTCTTTTTCAATTCCCTATTCTGGCTCCCTTCTTACCCCTTCCCTTCTCTTTATCTGCTCACCACCTCTCTCTGGTGCCCCTCCTCCTTCCCTTTTCCTCATGTACTCCTTCCCCTCCTATTACTTTCCTCTTCTGGCTTCCTCCCACTTTCTTTTCAGTCATGTTGAAGTGATTTGGGATTTGACCCAAAGTATTGACTCTTCCTAGAATGAAGGCTTGCTAGTGCTAAATGAGGGGGAGGGTGTTAACCTTAAGCTGCAGGGGGATGAGAACCATCACGCCAGAATAGTGGAGTGGTTATGGAGAAAGATGTTGTTAAGCCCACATACAAGGTCAGGAATCAAAAGGTTGGATTACTATTCTAAAATGCATATACTTCAATGCAATGAGTATTACAAAAAGGCAGGTGAGCTCAGGGCATGGGTCAGCAAGTGGAATTATGACATTGTAGCTATTAGTGAGTTGCAGGAGGGGCAGGACTGGCAGCTCAATGTTCTAGGATTCCATTGTGTTAGATATGATAGAGCAGATGGGGTGGTGTTACTAATAAGGAAAAATGTCACAGTAGAGCTCAGTCAGGACAGACTGGACAGCTTGTTTGGTAAGGTTTTATAAGTGGAACTGAGGAATAAGGAATGCTTGACCACGTGATGGTACTATATTATAGATCATCCAACAGTCTGCAGGATTTAGTGGAGCAAATTTGTAGAGAGGTCATAGACTGTTGCAAGGAACATGAGGTTGTGATAGTAGGTGATTTTAACTTTCCACACATTGACTGGGACTCCCATACTGTAAAAGGACTGTACAGGAAAGAGATTGTCAAATGTGCTTCAAAAAGTTTCCTTAATCAGTACACAGAAGTCCCAATGAGGGAAAGTGTGATACCAGAACTCCTATAACAGAATGAGACAGGGCAGGTGACAGAAGTTTGTGTAGGGGAACACTTTGCACCTAGTAAGCAAGTGAAGTGGTGGATGCGGAGTTGATTTTAACATTTAAGAGAAATTTGGATGGGTACATGGAGAGAGAGGTATGGAGGGCTATGATCCAGGTGCTGGTCAGTGGGACTAGGCAGATTAACGGTTTGGCACAGACTAGATGGGCCGAAGGGTCTGGTTCTGTGCTGTTGTGCTTTTTGGCTCTTTATTTCTCTCCATTATTGCTGCCTCATTTTATTTTTATTTAGCTGCAGAACTATTTAAGCAAAGATGGCATTGCAAAGATTTAATGGGCAAACTTAGTTCTCTAATTAGTTGTAGTGTTACATACAACTCTAACCTGCACAATGGACACTCCTCACATTGGAGAACTGCTTCATGCAGAAATAATTGACTCAAATGTGTAGACTAATATATTGTTTATTGTATTGATGGCAAATTGACAGCACATTTCACATCCCTCACTATCTGAAACAGCACTGCTGATGCATCATGAACTGTTTTACAATATTATACAAATTCAGTTGCTTCCCTAAGGAGTCAATGCTCAATTCCTGAAATTTGTGGAATTTACCTGAGGAAATCTTTTGCTGCAGAGCAAGGACCATTATTGGTTTTAAACAGTTGGATGATAGAAGTTGTGAAAAATATCTGAAACTGGATATTATCTAGCTTGTCCAATAGCAATATCCAACTGATCTCACTCTACCATGTGTGTCTCTTAACAGCATTGTAAATACTTGCCTTCAGCTATTTTTCCAACAATTCTATTTTAATTTTTACTATACTAAATCTACTTTCTCAGTTCTGTTGGGTACGGCATTCTATGTCACCACAAATCACCATGTGAAGTGTTTGTCCTCACATTAGCACAGTTCCCTTTGCCAATCGCCATTAATCTATCCTTTGATCTTTCTGTCCCTGGAAACAAACCTTTAATCCTTTATGAAAAACTGAACTGTATTTATAAATCTCTACTAATTATCTTAATCTTCCCTCCTTTAGGGAGAACAACCCTATAATTTTTCAAGAAGTCAAGGAGATGTGATGTATCCAAAAGAGGTGATACTTATTTGCAATTCTGTACAATTAAACCACTCACATGCTGAGACATTTTCATTGAGCTCATGTCATGATGCATTGGATATTCCTACAAATGAGAAACTTCTATTACTATTGGCTGTCAGAGCCAATTAAGGATTTTGTACCAGAATTGTCTTCGGCAGAATGATTAAGCATTGGGAAACCCTCAAACACGAGGAAATCTGCAGATGCTGGAAATTCAAGCAAAACACACAAAATGCTGGTGAACACAGCAGGCCAGGTGGCATCTATAGGAAGAAGTACAGTCGACGTTTAGGGTCGAGATCCTTCGTTAGGACTAACAGAAAAAAAGAGATAGTAAGAGATTTGAAAGTGGGAGAGGGAAGGGGAGACCCAACGTGATAGGAGAAGACAGGAGGGGGAGGGATGAAGTTAAGAACTAGGAAGTTGATTGGCAAAAGGGATACAAGGCTGAGAAGGGGGAGTATCATAGAACGGAAGGCCTTGGAAGAAAGGGGGAGGGGAGCACCAGAGGAAGATGGAGAGCAGGCAAGGAGTTATTGTGAGAGGGAGAGAGAAAAAAAATTAAAAATTAGGGATGGGGTAAGAAGGGGAGGGGGCATTAATGGAAGTTAGAGAAATCAATGTTCATGCCATCAGGTTGGAGGTTACCCAGATGGAATATAATGTGTTGTTCCTCCAACCTGAGTGTGGCTTCATCTCAACAGTAGAGGAGGCCATGGATTGCCATAACAGAATAGGAGTGGGACATGGAATTAAAATGTGTGGCCACTGGGAGACCCTGCTTCCTCTGATGGACAGAGTCTGGATGTTCAGCGAAACTGTCTCCCAGTCTGCATTGGGTCTCACCAATATATAGAAGGCCACACCGGGAGCATCGGACACAGAATATCACACCAGCCAACTCACAGGTGAAGTGTCACCTCACCTGGAAGGACTGTCTGGGGCCCTGAATGGTGGTGAGGAAGGAAGTGTAAGGGCAGGTGTAGCACTTGTTCCACTTACAAGGATAAGTGCCAGGAGGGAGATCGGTGGGAAGGGATGGGGGGGAAAGAATGGACAAGGGAGTCACGTAAGGAGTGATCCCTGTGGAAAACAAAAAGGTGGGGGGAGAGGGAAAGATGTGCTTGGTGGTGGGATCCTGATGGAGATGGCAGAAGTTACGGAGAATTATACGTTTGACCCAGAGGCTGGTGGGGTTGTAGGTGAGGACAAAAGAAACCCTATCCCTAGTGGGGTGGCGGGAGGATGGGGTGAGGGCAGATGTGTGTGAAATGGGAGAGATGCGTTTGAGAGCAGAGTTGATGGTGGAAGAAGGGAAACCCCTTTGTTTAAAAAAGGAAGTCATCTCCTTCATCCTGGAATGAAAAGCCTCATCCTGATTGCAGATGCAGCAGAGATGAAGGAATTGAGAGAAGGGGATGGCATTTTTACAAGTAACAAGGTGGGAAGAGGAATAGTCCAAGTAGCTGTGAGAGTCCATGGGCTTATAGTAGACATCAGTAGATAAGCTGTTGTTACCTATACGCAACCCTGTAAAAGTATCAGCAGCAGTAAAACACACGTGGAGTCTGCTTTTGCTGTTAACAAATCACTATTTCATTAGTAACTACGTAATATAGTAACTTAAACCAGGTAAATCAAGAGTTAATGGTGTCATGCATATATAGGTGTGTAAAAAAAATAAAGTTCCCAAATTTATTCAAGGTCAGGTGGCAGGAGTTCCAGTCTTACGATGGTATGTAAGAAAAGTTCAGATCAGATGCACAGGATTGAAGTGAGAGAGAGATATTTATAATCTGAATAAACAGGTGTCGTCGATCCTCCTCGATGTCCTCCAAATCTTCCAAGTTAGCCAAACGTGACCAACTTAAGAGCGCCATCTTCAAGTGATAATCTACCAACCCAGGCAAGGGTTAGACACACCGGTAGATTCCACAAGGGTCACCCTTACACACACTAATAGTCACAGATCGATTCCTCTTAATCGATCCTCAGCCCCACCCTTCGTAGGTACTTAAAAGTTCAGTGGCAATTTCTGCCACCAGCCTTAGTGCGTCTGTGTGTCCTGTGAAACAAGCTGTAATGCTCGTTTAAATACCACCAGCTGTTTGTTCTCTCTCTCTCTCTCTCATATATATATAAAAATTCCATCACACTCTCTCCTGAGATAGAGACAGAGAGATAAGGGAAGGGAGGTGTTGGAAACGGACCAGGTAAATTTGAGGGCAGGGGGGAAGTTGGAGGCAAAGTTGATGAAGTCAACCAGCTCAGCATGCATGCAGGAAGCAGCACCAACGTAGTCATCGATATAGTGAAGGAAAAGTGGGGGTTGGATACCAGTATAGGCTTGGAACATGGACTGTTCCACAAAGCCAACAAAAAGGCAGACATAGCTGGGACCCATATTGGTGCCCATGGCTACACCTTTGGTTTGGAGGAAGTGGGAGGAGCCAAAGGAGAAATTATTGAGAGTAAGGACTAATTCCACTAGATGGAGGAGAGTGGTGGTAGAGGGGAACTGGTTGGGTCTGGAATCCAAAAAGAAATGGAGAGCTTCCTGGTGGGGGACGGAGGTATATAGGGACTGGACATCCATGATGAAAGTAAGACAATGGGGGCCAGGGACTTTGAAATCACTGAAAAAATCCAGAGCATGAGAAGTGTCACGAACATAGGTGGAAAGGGATTTTACAAGGGGGTATAAAACAATGTCATGTTATGCAGAAATGAGTTCAGTGGGGCAAGAACAAGCTGAGACAATGGGCCTACCTGGACAGGCAGGTTTGTGGATCTTGGGTAGGAGGTAGAAACAGGAAATGCGGGGTGTGGGAACTATGAGGTTGGTGGCAGTGGATGTGAGGACCCCAGAGCTGATAAGGTTGATGATGGTGTGGGAGACAAAGGCCTGGTGCTCCTTAAAGGGGTCATGATTGAGGGGTAAATAAGAGGTATCAGCGAGTATCAGGGAAATCCTGTTTTTTTAATGTAATAGACATTATCTAATGCAAGACCTTTGCTCTTTTTACAATGGTTCAAACACATTTTCATATCACTGAGTAAAGATAGTTCAAGTAAAAGTTGCAAAGGTCTCCATAGTGCAACTATCCACACTGGATCACAAACAAAATTAGTCAGTGGAACACATAGAGAACAATTTGTGCTGCTGTGTTTGTGAGGCATGTAGCGGCTCTTAGCCAATAGAACTGAATTATTGTATTGCATCTGGCTCGGGTATGACCAGACCCATTGCTTGCGCTTTATGTTACCTTGTTGACATATAACAAGGGCTTAAAGAATGTGACCCATGTATGCTGTATACAAAAAGAATCAATAGTAGATAAAGGTCTTTAACCTGCTGTCCGACTCATTCCTCTTTTCTCTTATCATCCTGTGCAGAATGGATGGAACATTCATCAAAGCTGAATCGCTTGACACAAAATGACCTCATGACAGATACTGCGAACGCAGTTTGAGCTGCTCCCTGACTGAGCTAACAACACGTGACAGTGTAGTACATGGACAGCACGCCATCGTGGCGGTTAGTGTAACACTTTACAGTGCCAGTGATCGGGGTCAATTCCCGTCGCTGTCTTTTAGGAGTTTGTACATTCTCCCCGTGACCGCACGGATGTCCTCTGGGTGCTCCAGTTTCCTCTCGCATTCCAAAGATGTATGAGTTAGTAAGGGTTAGTGAGTTGTGGGCATACTATGTCAGCAGTGGAAGCATAGCAAGACTTGCAAGATGCCCCCAGCACATCCTTGGACTATGTTGGTTGTTGACGCAAACATCATACTTCACTGCACGTTTCAACGTACAGTAGATGTGACAAACGAATCATTAGTTTTTCATCTTTTTGATCAAGGTGAATCTGCTTCCATTTATTTTGATAATAAGAGGGTAAAACTAGATTCTTCTAGATTTCATTGCAAGAACCATGGATCATCAGTACAATGTCTCTAGGGACTCCTGTGCAGACTGGTGGACAAATCGTAATAATACACACTAGCATTCAAATGTTCTAACATTTGTCCAAAGTTTAATTTAATGGAGTCAATAACCAATCTGTTTTAACAATCCTATTTTAATAGCAGTCAGTGGGATTTATTGCAAAAGTATGAATATGCCCTTGAGTGCTTCTGTTAATAAGTAGATAATGTAACAATCAAATCTCTGCAAATGTCTGTTTACATACAGATTCAGTCTTTGTTCTCCAATTTCCTGTCTTTGTAATTATTGACTGCATTTCATTTTCTTGAATGGCAATGTTATTTACTCAGTAGCATTAACAAATTGATTTTATATTCAACTTGCAGCACTAAAGCTTGCTTGGCACATTCTTAATCAGATGAAGGACACTGAACCAAGGAAAGAGCTCTTATAAGGGATGTCCAAAAGCTAGATCATGTAGATGAGCTTTGAGGGCATAAAGAGGCCTAAAGTCATAGAACTGTGGAATAGAATTTTGTATTAATCCCATTTCCCTACACTTGTTCCATATGCTTTCACATTCATGTGCTGGCTTTTTTTTAAAATAAAACATGAGAACATACACTGAAATGCATTGTTTGCATCAAATCAAATCAGTGAGTATCGTGCTGGGCATCACACAAGTGTTGCTGCACTGCCAATGCCAACTTAGTATGCCCATAACTCACCATCCCTAACCATACTTCTTTGGAATATGGGAAGAAACTGAAACATGCAGAGGAAACCCACGCAGTCATGGGGAGAATGTACAGTGGTGGGATTCAAATCCTAATCGTACAGCCGGTGCTGTAAAGCAATGTACTAATCACTACTTAAATGCTGCCATCAACACAGCTCCAACCTCTGGAAATGTATTCCAGATGTTTACCTAACTCTAGCTGAAGTAGGTGTCCATCATGTCCCTTCTTAATATTTCCCCACTATCCTAAATCTTAGTCCTCTAGATTTATCCCAGTGGATAAGCTCCTATTAAATCAGGGATGGCCAACCTATGGCACATGCGCCAAAAGTGGCACATTGCACCCCAGTGATAATAAAAAAGTAACCCTACTCATGCAAAAAGTATTAACCAAAAACTGATTTGTAGAAAAAAATCTATAACAGCAATTCAAGTAGCATAGAGCTAGAAACAGGTTTTACTGAAAATAAATCTAAAATTTAGCAATTATTTTTAGAAATTTTATTATTTCATGCACATCTTTTGGTGAATGTTAACTTTTTTCGCATTAATCTGTTTTCAATTTTAAAAAATGTTCAATGAGTCAAACTAGGAAAGAAGGACTTTTGTTCTGCAGTCGTTCCATAACTGTTCCATACACGTTTGATAATCGTTTGATTCTGAGGCGCCGGGCGTCTGTACCAGCGGTGGTCGTGGGTTTTTGCCAGTCAGTTTACAATTGACACTCGTGTGCTACGGAGTTGTGCTTTGTTTGTCCTTTGTAAACATTTGCAGTTTTGTACTTTTTCAAAAAATTAAGCCTTGTTTTTACATTCAGTTACCCATCACAGTGCAAAAGAAAAGCAGAAAGTGATAATAAGTGTGAATTCATGAACAGTGGGAAAATGAGTTCTTATTTATAGCGGGTCTGTCAGAAAAACCGTTGTGCATTGTTTGTGAAAACACTTTCTCACATAATAGAAGACATGATCTTAATAGACACTATAAAACACAACATCAGACTGAAATAGAAGGAAAACTGAAGCTAGTGCTTGGGTCTGAGTTACGGAAAGAATATGTGATTAAGAAAAAGGAAGAAATCAAAAGAAGACAAAATATATTTGTTGAAACTCTCATTAAGGTAAGTAACGTTTATCTTGTTTTTATATTAAATCAATATGCAAAAATGCTAAATATGTCTATATTAACTTTTTTTTACAAGAATTGAAATGGGGTACATGAGTTGTATGGCTCATCTGAACTGGTGCATGAAAAAATTGACGCAAGGAATATAAAAGGTTGGCCACCCCTGTATTAAATGCTCCTAAAGGCACGTGTCTTAAACAGCCTCTGACAACCAAGTCCAGCTCCTGGCCCTCACATATGGCTTAGATACTAAGCCCAACAAAACCATTTCTACTGATAGGAGAAGGGGCAAAGGTGGGTTACTGGAGCCTTAAAACCAGTCACTTCAGGCAGATGGAGTTGTCAGCCATGGTTGGCAACTCATCTAGGAGAAGGAAAACTCTGATCTCAAACCTTCCCTGCTTGTGGCTATACTCACTCACGGGGAAGGCTTCATGAGTTAGCCTCGAGGAAAAATCCAGAGCTGGAGTCCCTAAGGAAGTCCTACATTGAGATCAACACTGACTGGACACTCCTGTGACACCAGAATGTCCAGAAGAGAATTAAAAATCTCAGCTAGAGCCCAGTAATCTCTCACATTACCTTTAGCAGCAGCCAAGGATAAATCTCATCTAATACAGGAGACTTGTGACTGTGATCAAAGTCACTGTGGAGACGCTCAAGGTGGTGATATAGAAGCCTTTATTCATTACAGCAAGCAGGCATTCTTCTGGAGACTCTCTTGGTAGAGGTTCACAAATCCAAAAGTGCATCACATTTCTATTCTCTTAAGATCAAAGGTGACTCAACACAATTTCAATAGTTACAATGACATAGTTTACTTCAATATTTTGGGTTGACAGTGCTTCCTTTGAGTTACATATCAACAGTGGGAGACACTTCTGAATGTTCAAACACTGCTGCTCTGAAAAACTAATTGAAACAGATATTCTATAAAACTTCTGAAGATGGAGAGCCAGACACCCAACTGTTGCTGAGAGATAGTATCAGTCTTGTCGGCAAGCTCCCTTGAAATTGTTTACTTTGGTGCAAATTACTTAATCCCACAGATGCATGTTTTGATACAGGCCAATTAACACAACCCATAGTCTTAATGTTTAACTGATGCATATGCAGACGTCTCATGCTCGCCAGTTTGCAAACCATATCTCGTAGTCTGTGGGCCAGCCTGCGTTCCACTGGTATTGTTTATTCGCAGATGTGTGTTTTTAACTTCAACTTCCTGCTTGCAATTTGCAATTTCCATCAAGGACTGAAGAGTGGTTCTTGTTTGAATTAATATTTGTTATAGTCACATAACTCCAGATTACTCCCTACAGGATGTATCCACCTTTAAACCACCCAAGGCATTAATTGCCTCTTCTTTATTTTTAGAGACCTGTGCTAGAGAGGATTTTGCGAAGTCAGGAGGTAAAGCTGCCATTCTCAAATGTGTTGTGGGGAGTTACAAAATGGGTTGCTGTCACTCATCATTTAAATAAAACACAGGCACACAGCCCAGAGAAAAATTATTTGTCATGAGACTGAACCAGTTATTTAAAGTGGATGACCTGAAACAAATATGAAAGCCTACATTTCCAAGGAGTTGAACAGTGGTCAAAGATCAGATGAACGGAGTGGGTAAGAGGAACCTTTACAGCTCCACAGTAGTGGAGCAGTTTGCACAAGGCTTTACAGTACAGGTGGCCTGGGTTCAATTCCTACTGCTGCCTGTAAGGAGTTTGTACTGTGTCCCCGTGACTGCATGGTTTTCCTCCAATGCTCCAGTTTCCTCCCAAAGATCTACCAGCTAGCCGGTCTTTAATGAGGCTAGGATTAAATCAATGGCTTGCTGGGTGATATGGCTCAAATAGGAGGGGCCTATTCCATGCTGTATCTCAATCAATCAATAAATAAAATGTAAAAGTCATTTGAATAAGTACATGGGTAGGAAAGATATAGCAGGATATGGGCCAAACAGGACAAGTGGAACTAGTAGGGCAACATAATTGGCATGGATTAGATGGGCCAAAGGACCAGCTTCCCTACTTCATTACTCTATGATCCTACAAAAGAAGCCATAAATAAGGAGATTGGGGCCATGTGACAATGCAAACCTATGAATGAGCAGTTTAAACTTCCTTGGAAATCTAGAACAACCTAAGATCATTTCCGAGTAATCGGGTGGAGAATTAGAGCTGGGTATTGTCAGCTCACATGTGAAAGACATCTCAGTGTCTGCAGGTGATATTACCAAAGGGCAGTATGCAGGATGAGAAGGCCAAAAATAGATCCCTACTAAAAGTCAGTGTTGGATGTGTTGGGGTGAAAAGGGATAATTAGTTAAACCAAATGAATGCATTTCCACCTAACCTGACAATAGAAAGGAGGTACCAGATGTAAAATGTCTAGTTAGCCAGAGGGGAGGAAGGACAATCACATCTTACTTCTGATTCATAGAGAGATTCCAAAAGAGATCTAAGATGGCAGGCAGCAGAAGTGAGAGCGGGTGATCAACTCAGGAACATAAGGGAGGAAAGGCAGATGGGATGCAAGCATGAAGGAAAGGAGGCCCAGCGTTTGGGTAAGTTTATGAAAGCGTATTTAGAGTAACAGAAGACAGGAGCACAGATAATGAATGGGTGATTAAAACACCACAATAGCATAGGGTGAGTATGACACTATTACAGCCTGGAGCGCTGGAGTTCAGTTCCGTCATCCTCTGTAAGCAAGTTTATACATTCCTTCCCATGTGCCTGTGGGTTTCCTCCGGGTGCTCTGGTTTCCTCCCACAGTCCAAAGGCATACAGGTTAGTAGGTTAATTGGTCATAGTAACTGGGGTTAAATCGGAAGGCTGCTGGGTGGTGTGGTTCAAAGGGATGGGAGGGCCTATTCTGCACTGTTTCTCTAAATCAGGGGTTCCTAACCTGGGATCCACAGGATCTTTGCTTAATGGTACTGGTCCATGGCATAAAAAGAGATTGGGAGCCCCTGCTCTAAATAAAAATTAAATAAATCTCAGTCTGAATGACAAAGTATTTTTGAGTTATGTGTACCTACAACATGAGAGTGGAGTGGGTAAGGTGATGCACAAGTCGCAGCTTGAAAAAACTTGGAAATATTCTATCTCATGGCTTTGCTTTATAAAAGAGGTAAATTATATTAGTTACATTAACCAGAAAACAGCAATGCTGCACTCTTAGAGAAATAATAGCTGAAGTTTGATTTCATATGATAATATTATAATTTGGCTGTTCTGCCGAATTTCTAACATAATAGTCATCTGGTCTAAAATGAGCAAGTTAGAATGTGCAAAAATAACCCATGAAATAATTAAGTCTGAATAAGCACATTAGCTGGAATGACCACCAAAGAAATTGATGCCCTTAAAATAGTAAGATGACTGAACTAAATTGTAAGAAGCAAAATGCTGAAATCTATCATAAATAAACTTCTAACCACCCTGAAGTTACACTGAACATAATTCAGATATATAATTCAGCAATGTAGACGTAATTAGGCAAAGGCATATGATTGATTTTTTTTTGTTGCAATATAGTTAGAAAAGTGTTTCATATCCACGACTTGACTTGAAAATAGTTCCTGCATCATTGCATTGACCCATGGTTAAATGTGGATCAAACACAAGCCTGGATTTGAATCTAAATCAGAGTAAGTTCTGTGGGTAAAATTGCCTCATTTAGCAGCTGGATATTCACCAGTAACTTACCCACACCCAATGCAAAACGATTTAAATATAAATCTGATTATGCCAAGGTTGTCTTGAGCTGCAAAGTGATGAGAAGGGTGGCCAATGACACTTTGGTCTTATTTTATTATGCAGAAGCAGTATTAGAACATTCAAGGATAAAACTTACAAGAGACAAAATTCAAAGCTTTTTATTAGTGCCACCTAGAGAGTCAATGTAGGAAAATAAACATCACTGCTCTGCAGTTCCCTTAATCATCATTGCCAGAATCATTGAAGTTTGAAACAAAAACAGAAATCGTTGGAAAAAATGAATGGCAGAGCAGACTCAATGGGCCAAATGGCCTACTTGTGCTCATATATCTTATGGTCTACTCCACAGATTAAACAGCCTCTGTGGAGAAAGAAATAAAGCTAACGTTACATGTCCATAACCTTTCATCAGAATGCTCTAATGAGATTCTCCATCCTGAAATGTTAACTCTCTCATTTTCTAGAGGATCTCCCAGACCTTGCTGAGTGTTTTCAGCAGTTTCCAAATCAACATCTGGAATATGCTCACTGACAAAGGAAAATCTGCAGATGCTGGAAATCCAAGCAACACACACAAAATGCTGGAGGAATTCAGCAGGCCAGGCAGTGTCTATGGAAAAGAGTGCAATTGATGTTTTGAGGTGAGACCCTTCATCAGGACTGGAAAAAAAGATGAGGGCCTTTTCATTTTTCCAGTCCTGATGAAGGAACTCAGCCTGAAACATCGACTGTACTCTTTTCTATAGATACTGCCTGGCCTGCTGAGTTCCTCTATAATATCACTGAAATATGATGTGAAATTTATTGTATCGTGACAACAGTACAGACCAAGATGTAAAAATTACTGCAAGTTACAACAGACAAATAACATGATTGTGTTCATGGTGCTGTTGTTTTGGTTTGATTTGCATTTACTTGCTGAGGTTCATTCTGGGTTCTCATGACACGCTAACAAGTCAGTATTGTTATGGAGTCTTAGAGTCATGGAATAACACAGCACAAAAATGTGCCAAATCACCCATGCCAACCACGATGCTGATCTAAGCCAGTCTCATTTGCCCATGTTTGGTCCACATCCCTCTAAACCTTTCCAATCCTGGTACCTGTCCAATGTCTTTTAAATCTTGTTATTGTATCTGCCTCATCCATTTCCCCTGGCAAATTGTTCCATATACACACCACTCTGATTGTTACACGGAGGGCCTATTTCTGTGCTGTAGTGCTCTATGATCCTATAAAACAGTTACCAGTGGTGAAAATGAATGGAACCGCAGGAGAGGTAATTACTGGCGTATGCTGTAAGCCAGTGCAGAATCATTACCAACCTTAGTTCCAAGCAAGCAGTGCAGATAGCATGAACCACAATGAGCTGTATTGGTTTCATCCTTCGCAAACCAACTTTTCTTCAGTGATTTTAAAATAGTGACATAATGCACGTTCAGGTGGATAAAATGTCTGTGATTCTTGTTATCCACTTTTGATTGTTCATCAACAAAGCAACCACTGGTGCAATTTAACTTGCAGAATGCAATCAGAACATGATGGGATTGAGTTAGGATTAAATAAACACTTCGACACCGAGTTATTTTTGCAATAGGTTTAAACTGTTTCAGATTCTATTTCTACAGCCAATATCAGCAGCTGATTCCATAACAAGCACGTGTCATTTTTTTCCATTTACTATTCTAAGTACAGCTGTTAGTACTCTCCCTTCCCAGTTCAGATTGTTATGTGTCCGACCCAGTTTACTGTATATCTAAGCTGGTGCTCAGTGGAAGAGGGGTCTTCCAACATCCTACTCAATGTCCATATCTCAAATAGCATTTAACACAGATTATTTTATTGTGCTATGCAGAACTTGAGTGCAAAGTTACCTATCTTACAACAGTGATTACACTTTAAAGGTACCCCAATGGCTACGATTCATTTTAGGACACCTCAAGGTCAGGAAATCAAAGTTTCCAAGAATCCTATGCTTGGTGATTGGCACTAAGTGTGTAATACAGTTTCACCACTGGGATATATGCAACCCTAAAGATTCACCCAGTGCAGGTCAATGACGTCCTATAGATTGTGCTGACATTACACATCTACCAACCAGAATGAGGCTCCTGTCAAGTTTCTTTTTGCTCTAGATTTATCACTAATGTTTCGATATAAAACTTTGTTTACAACAATTTAAGGTCTTCATTTATATAACAGACAAAGAAATATCTGATTAGGCCACATTATGTGCAGTTCTGATAACATTTGATGCCTGTATTTTCCAAATATGTATCTAGAGCTACCTAAAGATTTCTGATGACCTGACCTCCACCATTGTCTGTGGCAGAGAATTCTAGAGATTCATGACACAGTGCTGATTTTTTTCTCACATCCCTTTGTTAGCCATCCTAAAAAAAAAGCTTTGGTCTTTTGGCTGGGATGCCTCATTGTATACTGCTTCCTTGGTCACTTTTCATCCTGTGCACATACTTGAGCCAGACAAATCATCTTTACTTACTAAGTTCTAAAATATTTGGCTCCCTTGCTTTTTAGGGAACAGTTGCATTAGTCAATTGTCCCTTCCATGAGATGCCATGGATGTTTTGCAGATATCAGAAGTAGAAAATATTGAGATTTTTCCCATGAAGACTCTATGCAGCCTATGCCTCATTGTCATATCGTTACATGTAATTAATTCAGCCCTTATAGATTTGCTTCTTTATCCCAAAGGTAAGCTTGCATTTTTCTCCATAGCTATTTTATTAGTAATAGTTTTTGGTTGTTTTTTTTTCCAATATGGTATTCAATCTTTTATTGAGATAAATGTTTATCCTAATGCATCCAAGGCTGCAAAATTGTCTTTTTCCAGTGGAGAGAAGCCTCGTCTTTAATGGACAGAATATCTTTCATTGTGTGGGAGATTTCTTATTACTAACAGTGAGGGGAGATACAGTATACGCATGGGAAGGTTGATCCAAGAGCAGTAATATTATGCTTTTCTCTAGATATACAATGGCATAGAAGAGCTCTCCAATCAGAGCTTGCCAGATTGACAACAGAGAAAGAAAAATTCAGTGACTTGGCTGATTGCTTTTTTCAAGTAGCCATTAACATGATGGACAGCACCACATGACAGTATATAAGCCAACCTCTTAAGCTGCAGATCGATTAATGTCTCAGTTTCAGAGCAGACTGTTGTCACACAAAGCTGTCTCATTACCCCAACACTCAATACTAAATCCCACTCTTCACAACGCTGTTTCTGCGCTTCCCACTGGAGTACAGGTCAAACAGGAAACTGTTCAACCTGTATCACCTTCACCCCACAACAATGATCACCACAGCTTCAGTCTTTGACTGTAGTACACAGTTCACACATGTGGGTGTGCGCATATTGTGAATGGTGGCGCAAGTTAAATAGCTAATGGGGGAGAAGACTCCAAGAACCTCCCTGTCCTCAGTGATAGCAGAGGCCAGTAATGTTCAGCCAGAAGTGGCAAATAGATGAAACACCTTGGATTCAGTTTGGAACCCCCCCCCCCCCACCCCCCCACCCACCTTCACAGAAGCCAGTCTCCAGCCATTCATGTGATAGCAAGAGTTGGCTGGAAATTGAATACAGCAAAGGCTTTGAGAATACACAGAATCCCAGCTGTAATAGTTCCCCACCCCCCACCCCCAGAACTATCTGTGCCTGTATCCAAGTTCTTTCAGTAGAGTTGCAACAATGACATCTACCTCATGGTTTGGAAAGTTGCCTAGGTATGTCCTGCTCATAAAACATGGGACAAATCCAACCTGGAGATTATGCCCAGTCATTCTGCTCTCAATTACCAGCACAGTGATGGAAGCTTTCATCAACAGGGCTATGAAACAGCTTATGTTTAGCCTGTTGACATGCCTAGAACTTAGCTTCAGGTCTCTTCACAGCTTTGATCCAAATGTTCCATGATGATGAGGTGAATGTGACTGTCATTGACATCAAAGTAGCATTTGACTGAGTGTGATCTCACAGAGCCCTGATAAAACTAACTAAATGGGAATCAAAGAGAAAACATTCAAATGATTGAAGTCATACCTTGCACGGGGAGATGATTTTGGTTGCTGGAGGTCAATTGTCTACTTTTCACAGCAAGTGAATACTTTTTCAATGTAAGAAGTATTGGAAGCAGTTTAGAGGTATATCAGAATGAGAGGGTTGTCTTTTAAGGAAAGGTTAAAAGGGTAAACCACCTAGGTTAAATCCAATGGAGCTCAGAAGATTGAGAGAGTGCATGATTGAAACTGAAAAATATCTCAGGGGTCTTGACAAGACGGAAGTGAAGGGAATACTTGAATTTGTATGAGACTCTAAAACTAAAAGACACTATTTAAAATAAAGGGTACTCTAATTAAGGCAAATATGAAGGTCATCGGTGAAGTAGCTGAAGATGATAAGGCCTCAGGCAGCAACCTGTAGGCCTCCCTTCACAGACCAAGGCATTGAATATAAGAGGTGACACTCAGAATAGATTAGGGAACTATCCATCAAGCGGGAAGGGGGGGGGGGGGGGGGCACGTGTGACTGGAGCAAGGGTAGTCATGATCTTGAGCTGGGAACCATGAAACACTGGGTCCATCTTCACTGATGATGGTAGATGCAGTCTTCACAAGACCTTGTTGATGGTCTTCTAGCTTGGAGCCAATTTGCAGCTCTCAACTTTCAAGGGAAGATCCCAAGATGCCAGCCAGACATTTTCACCAGGCTTGAGGGCCTCACCTGTCAGGAGAGCAGATCAGCCTGCCAGGCATGTTGTTTCTGAATGTGCAACAGAGAAGCCCTGGCCCATCTTCAGGTGTACTTGTAGCATTGGATCAACTGTTCAGCAGCAGGAATTCTCATGTCAATCTCCTGATCAGGGAGGAGTGGTCGCTGCAATCTCTTCTGGTATTCAAAGGAGGACATGCCAGTGGAGGATGAAAGAAGGTTATTGTGGGCAATCTCTGCTCAAACAAATTGGGAGCTCCAGGATTTGGGTTTGGAAGAGAAAAGGCAGTGCGGGGTTATCACTAGCTCCTGAATTATTCTCTCAGTCTGGCCATTAGATTTGGGATGGAAACCAGATGAGAGGCTGCCTATGGTTCCCAAAAGAGAACAGAAGGCCTTCCAAAAACAGGACGTGAACTGTGGTCCTCAATCAGACGCTATGCGCTGAGGGAAGCTGTGCAGCCTGATCTCATACTGAAACATGAGGGTGGTAGTCTCACAAGCCGATGGGAGCTTAGGGAGAGCAATGAAGTGGGCATCCTTGGAGAATCAATCTATTTCTATTTCTATCAGATGGGGGTAAACCCATGACGAAATTCACCGAGGGGGGACCAGGGCAGTGAGTCTCAGAAAGTGGATATAGCAAACCGGCAGGCTTCTGCGTAACGTCTTGTACTGGGTACAAGTAGGTAGATAGATACAAAGTTGTGGACATCCTGGGACCTAAATGGTCACCAAAATAATTTCTTGATAAATTCAAAGATGCATTGAATTCCGAGATGGCCAACCAGATAGGAGGAGTGACTCTGTCCCTACACTCTAGGATCCACCATGGCACGGGCAAATAGCCAGTTGAGAGGTCTCCCACCTGGGCCTAGATCTGACAGTTGGGCAGCCCTCACGTCCACCTCTATTCCCCAAACTACCAGAGCAGCAATTCACCAGTGAGGAAGGATGGGCACTGGATTGACATTGTGTGGGGAAGAGAGCATCAGCCTTGGTATTCTTGCTGCTGGGACAGGAGGCGAATGAAATTAAACCAGGTGAAGAAGACAGCCCAATGGGATTGACAGCAGTTGAGTCTCTTCACATCCTGAATGTAAAAGATCATTGTGTGGTCTGTCCAAACCAGAAATAGGTGCTCTGCCCCCTCCAGCCAGTGATGCCATGCTTCCAGGGCCTCCTTGACAGTGAGAAGATCTCAGTTCCCAATATCATAGTTATACTCAGCCGGAATCAAGCAACAGGGAAGAAAGGCACAGAGGTACAGCGGGCTATCTGCAGAAGAGTGCTGCTAGAGTTCAGATCCAATGCCAACATCTGATGCATCTTACTCAACGATGACCGGCCCGGATGGGTCTGGGTATTGCAGCACCAGGGCAGGGGTGAATCATTGTTGTAGTTCCAACAACACTTGGCCAGCTTCAATTTTCCTATGGAATCCTCTGCAGGTCTTCTCGGAGAGTACATTTATGGGGGCCGCAATAGAGCTAATGTTTCTGATGAAGCAGTGATAAGAGTTTGCATGAAGCATCACTCCTGTTTGACTGTAGATAGTTTGGCCACTCGGTGACTACATAGGTCCATTTGAACACTGGAAAGGGTAAGTAAATAGACACCTGCCTCTTTATGGAACTTACACAGCTGTGGCTTACCAAAAAGGTTATTCTTAAGGAACTCTGAAAGAGCTCTTCAGACATGCTGGACGTGTTCCTGGTGAGAGTGGGAATAGATCAGAATGTTGTCCAAATACATGAAAACAAACTGATTCAACATGTCCCTGCGCATATAATTGAGCAGGGCTTGAAAAACAGTGGGAATGTTGGCCAGATGAAAGGACATCATGAGGTACTCATGGTGGCCAGTGGAGGTGTTGAATGCTGTCATCTATTCAACCCCTTCTCAGATATGAACAAGGTTATAAGCAATGTGCAGATCTACCTTGGAAAATATGATTGCTTCTGGAGATATTCAAAATCAGAGGCACACAAAGGTCGCTATTCTTCACTGCGATGTTGTTTAAGGGCCGCTAATCAATGCAGGAATAGTGTTTGGCATCCTTCTTGCTCACAACAAAAATGCTCGCCCCTCCTGGCGAGTTTGTCGGTTGGATAAACCTCAAGGCCAAAGCTTGATGTACTCTTTCATGGCCACCAATACAGGATGAGAGAGGGAAAAGACCCAGCCCTGGGGAAAACTAATACTGGGTAAAAGGTCAATCATGGTGTCATATGGCCAGCGTGGAGGCCTTCTTTTAGCTGATGACCTCAAGGAGGTCAGCATATTCAACTGAAATGCCAGACAGGTCAACACTAGCAGTTGATGCAGGAGAGGATACACAAAGAGGTGCTTGAGCTGGACCCAGACAAGTAGACAGGCATGCCAGTCCACACTCTCGGAGTGCACTTAGTAACTGATCAATCTGACATAACCAGGGAAGGCCAAGAACCAGTGGTAGTTCAGGAGTATCTACCAGACAGAAGGAGAGCTGTTCCCTATGGTTGTCCTCTAGCACAAGTTGAAGGGGCCCTGTGGAAAGGTGGATTTTGCCAGTGCCCAGAGGCTGACCATGTAGGGCCTTGGTTCATCTAAGAAAAAACGTGCTAGCATTGGAGAGGGTTCAGAGGGGGTTCATCAGGATGATTCCAGGAATGAAAGGGTTATCATATGAGAAACATTTAATGGCTCTGAGTCTGTACATGCTGGAACTCAGAAGGATGAGGGGTGATCTCATTGAAACCTCTTGAATGTTGAAAGGCCAAGACAGAATAGATGTGGAAAGGATGTTTCCCATGGTGGGAGAGTCTAGGACAAGAGGGCACAGCCTCAGGATAGAGGGGCACCCATGTAAAACAGCGATGCAGAGAAATTTCTTTAACCAGAGAGCGGTGAATTTGTGGAATTTATTACCACAGGCAGTTGTATAGGCCAAGTCATCGGGTGTATTTAAGGCAGAACTTGATAGGTTCTTGATTGGACATGACATCAAAGGTTAGGGGGAGAAGGACAGGGAGTGGGGCTGAGGGGGAAAAAAAGGACCAGCCATGATTGAATAGCGGAGCAGACTCGACTGGCCAAATGGCCTAGTTCTGCTACATTTTATGGTCTTAGGGTACAAACACCACTCCTGAACAGCATCAGTCTAAATGGTAGTCTTCCTTCCCAGAAATAGGACACCAGTAAGCAGGGAGCATTGACATCGCTCTGCTTTTGGTCCTGTCCTGACTAGACTGAAATGAGAGAAAGGGAGCTAACTACCACCACAATGAAACACTAAATGGCTGGAACATGCATGTTCATGATTGTGATTGCTGAGCCCATTCCACAGCCCACCTGCAAAGGCGCGCAGACCCCACAGCAGCGTCCATGGCCTTGACATTTATTCTCACTGGAACATAGGAAACTGTGGGGTGATCTTATTAAACTTACAGAATTATGAGAGCTATAATAGTATTGGAGATTTTTTTCAGAGTAGTGGAGTGCTTCAAATTATCCACCATTGTCTCTGTACCAAACAGAACCACGGTAACATGCCTGGACGACTGTCGTCCTATCACACTCACCTCAATAATAAGCAAATGCTTTGAGAGATTGGTCAAGGACTACATCTGCAGCTTGCTGCCACCCAAACTGGACCCCCTACAATTTGCCTACTGACACAACCGATTGACAGATGACACAGTAGCCACTGCTCTACATACCGTCCTTATACATCTGGAGAAGGATGCTTATGTGAAAATACTGTTCTTGGACTATAGTTCAGCATTCAACACCATAGTTCCATCCAGGCTCGACAAGAAGCTCAGAGATCTCGGCCTCGACTTGCCTTGTGCAGCTGGATCCTGGACTTCCTGTCAGATCGCCAGCAGGTTATAAGAGTGGGCTCTCTCACCTCCACCCCTCTGACTCACAACACAGGAGCCCCTCAGGGCTGCATACTGGAGCCCCTCAGGGCTGCATACTGAGTCCCCTCCTTTACTCCCTGTATACCCATGACTGTATCGCCACCCACGGCTTCAATCTGCTAATTAAATTTGCTAACAACACTACATTGATTTGCCTTATCTCAAACAATAAGGTGGACTACAGGAAAGAAGTCATCACCCTGACAAGAAAACAACCTCTCCCTCAATATCGCAAAAAGGAGCTTGTTGTTGATTATAGGAGGAATGGAGATGTGCTAACCCCTATTGACATCAATGGATCTGGGCTTGAGAGAGTAAACAGCTTCAAATTCCTCAGCATGCACATGATCAAAAATGTCACATGGTCTGTACACACAAAACACAACAGCGCCTCTTTCACCTCAGACGGTTGAGGAAGTTTGGTATGGGCCCCCAAATCCTAAGAACTTTCTACAGGGGCACAATTGAGAGCACCCTGACTGGCTGCATCACTGCCTGGTATGAGTACTGTACTTCCCTCAATCGCAGGACTCTGCAGAGAGTGATGCTGACAGCCCAGCGCATCTGTGGTTGTGAACTTCCCATGATTCAGGACATTTACAAGGACAGGTGTGTACAAAGGGCCCGTAGGATCATTGGGGACCCGAGTCATCCCAACCACAATCTATTCCAGCTGCTACCATCCGGGAAACAGTACCGCAGCATAAAAGCCAGGACCAACAGGCTTCGGGACAGCTTCTTCCACCAGGCCAGCAGACCGATGAACTCACGCTGACTTGAGTGTACTCTATAATACATTGACTGTTCTATTTATTATAAATTATTATAAATTACTATGACTGCACATGGCACATTTAGATGGAGACGTAACAAAGATTTTTTCTCCTCTGTGTATGTGAAGGATGTAAGAAATAAAGTCAATTCAATTAATTTCAATTCCAGAACCAGAGGGCACAGGCTTGAAGTTTAGAGGAGATCTAAGGGGTACATTTTTTCACATATGGATGGTGAATATCTGGAACAAGCTGCTAGAGTACTTGGATGGGAAAAGCATAAACACATGCAGACCTGTGCTGGAGCATGGGATTAGCATGGAGATGGCACAGTTGACATGAGAAAGATCGGTTCTCAGGACCCATTTCTGCACTGTACGTTTTTATAATACTATGATTTTATGGCATAAATGGGTAAACTCACACACGGTTAGGAAGGTGACAACTAATGGAATGGTGTGTCTGGATGCAGGGCCTGCTCTGGAATGCTGCCTTTCAGTGAAACAACGGATGGTTTCTGGTCCCCAGACTTCCCTATATGTGATGCTTTATCCTAGGCATTGAATAAAGTCTTCTAAGACTGAATTCTGTATGGGGGGGATCTAAAGATGACTCATCTCTGATTGAAGATGGACGTGAATGCTGCAGCTTTGTCTTTGGCATTCACATAGTGGGCTACACCATCACTGATAATGGAGTCTTTCATAAAGCCTCAACCCATTATCTCTTTATTGTCGCCTCCACCTTTCCCGTGTCAGTACTGCAACGATGGCATGGATTTTCTGCAAACTCTCTGCTGACTTTGAGAATAACGGACAGCCGTTAACAAGCGTTCTTGACAGATCTGGACAGAAAAGTTGGCACAAGCTACAGCCAATATGACAGCGTAACCCTGCTGATCATCCTGACATGGGTCACGGATTTCTTCTGATGCAGGGTGCCCTCTTGCTATGATCTGAAAGCTTCTCCAGTACTATCAAGCATACTAATCAGTGAAGCTCCCAAATATGGCAGCAAAGTCTCCGCGGGGTGTCCTGGCATCAGTTCCACGAGGAAGAGCAGCCTCTTCCTGTGCAGCATCTGTCAGGGAGGAAGTTTCAGCCCTCTCTTCGGATGAAACCTTCCAAGAGCAGGTAGGAGGGCAAGAAGTCCCTCTTGGGCCTGTCCCAGCTGGATCCCCTTGGTGCGAGGGAAGAATGCCAAAAGTCATAGGATTCTTTCCCGAGAACTCCCACAGAGGCTCGTGAAAGCCAGAGTTCCAGCTGGGAAATAAATCTGAGGTCCAAGAAAAGAAACGCTTACCCACCAACTTCAGTGCTCGTCTATAATCAGCTCTCCTCTCCAACTGCCTCCTGTCTGAAGGTCAGTCCCAGCAACCGAGCTGAAGGTCTCCCATAGCTGCTGTGGTGTCACGCTCACAGCTCACACAGGGTCCTGGCCTGCTTCCACCTAACAAGATTGTATAACTTCCAATTGTGGGCAGGAGAATTTTCAGTGTGCACCCCGTGGCCAATCACCAAGTTAAGTGTGGCATGAAATGGGCAGAAATCAGCCAGAACAGATTTCCACTTAATTTTGAGCTCCGTTGCACCCCACCTGTGCTCAAGCCCCCACCGTGGCAGTTAAAACCAGCCTGACTGATCCCGTATCCTAACCAATGCACAGTTGCAACAGTGCAGGAGGAGTTTCCTTCACTGAAATTATTTCACAAATCACCTACCAAATTAAATAATTACCAGTCAATGCAATGTTTACCCAGAACAGGTTAAAAGAATAAATCTGCAGAAGTGCGGCCTCAGGCGAAGTTGGATGCGGAGTTGCTCGGTCAGCAGAGGCTGAGATAAGGTAGCAGCTGTAGCACTTTGGTGCCTGGCCATGGAAGTGTCAGCTGATCCACTACAGCCTGGGGCACAGCTTGCAATGTCAAAGCACGCCACCATCGTGCCTCACCTCTCAGAAACCTCATCAAATAAAATCAAAAGTGATTATAGGCTGAGGGGAATGCTGACTTTGAAAGCGAGGGGCTATCTCTAGAGCAGTGGCTCTGTCCCCAAATCCAACATGCAGCAGCCTGTGCTAACGACATTCTGCATCGTCTCTCTCCCTCTGCTTCCTGCTGCTGGAATCACATGATAGCTTTGAAGCTACCCTAATGGTGCTGAGCAGGGGGCTGGCAGGGGGTGGAGTTGGAAGAGCCAATGGCACCCCTGTGTGCTTTTACGCAGGCTCTTTGAATGCTGACGGGTAGCAGGGTGACCTTGGTTCTCCCCAGTGATGAGGTCTGTGAACTGATGTCACTATCTGTCTGCTGGGAGTAAACTTTGCATCTTGCAGATCCTCTTCTGGCCTCTGCAAATACAAAGAAGTGTGGGGGGGGGGGGCAGGGTGTGAATCACACCAGCTCAATATTGCATATTGAATCTCAGGAGAAGGAATAAAAGACAGCTTTTTCTGCAGATTGGAAGGTATGATATCAACATCATGGAATCATGGCTGAAAGATTATAGCTGGGAGCTTAATGTCCAAGGATACAAGGATACATCTGTATCGAAAGAATAGGCAGAAAGGCAGGCATTGCTCTGTTGGTAAGAATGAAATCAAATCATTAGAAAGAGGTGACATTCAGTCGGATGGTATTAAAACAATGTGGATAGAGCTGAGGAACTACGAGGGTAAAAAGACCTTGATGGGAGTTGTATACAGACCCCCCAAACAGTCGTAAGGATGTGACCTACAAATTAAAATGGGAGGTAGAAAATGCATGCCAAAAGGCCAAAGTTACAATAGTCATGCAGGGCTTCAATATGCAGGTAGACTGGGAAAATCATGTTGGTACTGGATTACAGAAGGGGGAGTTTCTAGAGTTCCTACAAGATAGTTTTTTTTTTAAGAGCATCTCATGGTTGAGCCCACTAAAGAATCAGCTATTCTGGATTGGATGCTGTGCAATGAACCAGAATTGATTAGAGAGATTAAGCTAAAAGACCCTGCTTATACGAGAGGTCAGATTAGTGGGAGGTTATTGGATTGAGAAGCTTTTAAAAACCAATAGAAGCCAACCAAAAGAGTCATTAAGAAGATAAAGATGAAGAGAAAACCAGTCAATAATAAACATACTGGAATTCTTTGAGGATATAACAAGCATAGTGGATAGAGGGGAACAGATGGATGTTAATTACTTGCATTTCCAGAAAGCATTTGATAAGGTGCCACATAAAAGACTTATCCATAAGATAAGAATGCATAGAGTTGAGGGTGATGTATTGGCATGGATAGAGGATTGGTTAACAAATAGAAAGCATAGATTTGAGATACATAGATGTTTCTCTGGTTGGCAATCAGTGGTGAGCAGTGTGCCACAGGGGTTGGTGCTGGTCCACAACCTTCCTCGATATACATTAACAATCTGGAAAAGGGAACCATGTGTAGTATATCTAAGTTTGCTAATGACAGTAAATTGAGTGGAAAAGCAAATTGTGCAGAGGATATAGAGAGTCTGCAGAGAGATTAAGATAGGTTAAGTGAGTGGGCAAGGGTCTGGCAGGTGAAGTACAATGTTGGTAAATGCGAGGTCATCCACCTTGGAAGGACAAATGAAAGAGCAGATTATTATTTAAATGGTGAAAGATTGCAGCATGCTGCTGTGCAGAGGGACTTGGGAGTGCTTGTACATGAATCACAAAAGGTTGGTTTGCAGGTGCAGCAGGCTATCAAGAAGGCAAATGGAATATTGACCTTCATTGCTAGAGGGATTGAATTTAAGAGCGGGGAGGTTATCCTGCAACTGTATAGGGTACTGGTGAGGCTGAATTCGGACTACAGCATGCAGTTCGGATTTCCTTACTCGAGGAAGGATATACTGGCTTTGGAGACAGTGCAGAGGAGGCTCACCAGGCTGATTGCAGAGATGAGGGGTTTAGGTTATGAGGCGAGATCGAGTTACCTGCGACTGTACTTGCTCAAATTCAAAAGGACGAGTGGAGATCTTATAGAAACATAAAATCATGAAAGGGATAGATAAGATAGAAGCAGGAAAGCTGTTTCCACTGGTGGGTGAGATTAGAACTAGGGAACATAGTCTCAAGTTTTGGGGGAGTAAATTTAGGATGGAGATGAGGAGGAACTGCTTTTCCCAAAGAGTGGAGAATCTGTGGAATTCTCTGCCCAATGAAGCAATGGCAGCTACCTCAGTAGATATATTTAAGACAAGGTTGGATATATTTTTGCATAGTAGGGGAATTAAGGGTTACAGGGAAAAGACAGGTAGGTGGAGATGAGTCCATGGTCAGATCAGCCATGATCTTTATTGAATGGCAGAGCAGGCTGGATGGGCGAGATTGCTTCCTCCTGCTCTTATCTCTTATGCTCTTATGTTCTTATATCAAAGAGGATACCAAAAGTTTCTTCAGCTACATAAAGTGTAAAAGAGAGGTGAGTGTGAATATTGGACCACTGGAAAACATTACTAGGGAGGTAGTAATGGGGGAACAATGAAACAGCAGATAAACTGAGTAAGTATTTTGTATCCGTCTTCACTGAGGAAGACACTAGCAGTATGGTGGAAGTTCCAGGTGTCGGGGGCATGAAGTGTGTGAAGTTACCATAACTAGAGAAGGTTCTTGCGAAATTGAAAGGTCTGAAGTTAAATAAGCCACCTGGTCCAGATGGTGTACACTCCAGAGTTCTGAAAGAGGAGACTAAAGAGATCATGGAGGAATTATTAATGCTTTTTCAAGAATCACTAGATTCTGGAATGGTTCCGGAACTGGAAATTTGCAAATGACACTCCACTCTTCAAGAAGGGAGAGAAGCAGAAGAAAGGAAACTATCAGCCAGTTAGTCTGACCTCAGTGGTTGGGAAGATGTTGGAGTCAACTATTAAGGATAAGGTGTCAAGGAATTTGGAGGCACAGGATAAAATAGGCCATAGTCAACATTGTTTCATCTAGATCTTGCCTGACAAATCTGTTGGAATTCTTTGAAGAATTAACAACCAGGATAGACAAAGGAGAATCATTTGATGTTGTGTAATTGGATTTTCAGAAGGCCTTTAACCAAATGCCCACTTGAGGCTGCTTAATATGCTACAAGCCCATGGTATTACAGAAAAGATTTAGCATAGATAAAGCAATGGCTGATTGGCAGGAAGCAAAGGGTGGGAATAAAGGGAGCCTTTTCAGACACGCTGCTGGTGACTAGTGGTGTTCCACTGGTGTCTGTGTTGGGACCGATTCTTTTTTATGTTGTATGTCAATGATTTGGATGATGGAGTTGAAGGCTTTGTTGCAAAGTTTCCAGACAATATGAATTTAGGTGGAGAGGCAGGTAGCTTTGAGGAAGTAGAGAGGCTACAGAAAAACTTACATTAGGAGAATGGAGAAAGAAATGGCAGTTGGAATACAGTGTCAGGAAGTTAATGGTCATGAACTTTAATAGAGGAAATGAAAGGGTTGATTATTTTCTAAATGAAGAGAAAATACAAAAAAAACTGAGTTCTTGTGCAGGATTCCCTAGAGGTTAACTTGCAGGTTGAGTCTGTGCTGAGGAAGGCAAATGCGATGTTAGCATTCATTTCAAGAAGACTAGAATATAAAAGCAAGGATGTAATGTTGAAACTTTATAAAGCACTGGTGAGGCTTCACTAGGAGTATTGTGAGCAGGTTTGGGGCCTCTTATCTGTAATGCCCTGGTAAAAATTTTATTGCTAATGTTGCCAGTCATGCCTTCAGCCACATAAACGCCACACCTTCAAATACCATGCAACAATTGATTTCAGTGGAGTCCACTTTGCAACTGAGTCCATTAGCTGATTTTCATGCCCATTTGTAGCGTTAGAAATCAAAGAATTCTCCCCCCCCCCCCCCCCCCCCCCCAGTGTTTTTGTTGTTTGAAAATAATTGGCTGAAGAGGTACAGGTGTTATGATATGCTAGCAGCTGGACCCTGTTTTCAAAAGGGAGATTTCTTTCTCAGTTATCACCTGCTGCATTTCAACACCTCAGGATATTGAAATTTAACCAGATGGTGTTAGCAGTAGCTTATTGAAGTTAATCATGCCAGGCTAAAATTAACTAATTATTTGTTAACAGGAGCCAGCTTAGATAACTGTAGCTTTTTTTTTCCATTTTTATTCTTTATGTACAAGTCATTCTATACATGCGAATAACTGGACAAAGTACATAATGTGGGAGACATTGCTATTCAACCTGTTCAGTGCCTAGATTTAGTTCAACTAAACATACTAAACCATTCACAAAACACGTATGCACAAAATTAATCAGTTATGATGTGAAATACACCCAGAATAAGCCCTCTCTAATTAGTTTCAACATTAATACTGTAGATTAAATTTGCCTCCACCAAAGCACTAACTGCTATTGAAAACCCACAGGTGAAAATTCTTCCGTGATTCAATGCAATTCCACTTCTTTGGTTGTTTCTGATGCAAGGTAGATACAGGAATGGATTCAATGTGTCCCCATTCTGGAACACCCATGTCAGAATTATTTAAACATTTAATCTTTGTAATTAAAAATTGGCCAGAGTTTGACATCAAAGTGAACATTCAGTCCATATTGCACATCCCCAATCACCACTGGGCAAAAATGCTTCATTGACATCTTCAGTCCATTTCCACCAAACTGGATGGGATACAGTAGGTAAAATCCTACATCACTGAGAATACTGTGGAGCGTAAGTCAAGTTTAGATCAGGAAATATACACCCAGCACCTTACTGTTGAGACTCTTTTACCCCATTGATTTTGCTTCAGATGCAAGCTATGGGAGAGCGGTATCTTTGCGCCATCTCGGCATGCCTGACTGCCAAGATGTGACAAAATGTATCACCAGCTCTGCTGCCTGACTCAGAGGGCTGTATTTAGCAGCATAAACCCAACTGAGTTGGCATGCAAACACCCATTTTCAATGACAAGGGCCCGTTGAGGTCAATGTAATGCGGAATGCTGACAATTTACATTGTAAACAGAAAACAATAGCCTTTGGCACCACCCTTGTACACAGCCCTACATAGTCACTCTACAACTGCATGCTGCCTGCTCTTAAAGGAGCAAGCCAACTGACAAAATTTAGAATTGCTTCATCTTGTGGGAATGACTGTTTCAAGTACTGTTCAAAACCTTTAGTCTCATGCACACATTCTTACGTTAAGCCAGTTACATTTTGCTTTTATTTTAAGGTAGAATCATGAGCCAATGAAATGAATTAGAAGCTTAGTTGTCTAAGGGGTTGTGCTTCTCATCAGTGGATTTCAGAGATGGATCATCAGCCAAAGTGCCACAAATGGAAAGGTTCTTCTAAATGTTATGCACCCAGTGTTTCATCATGCAAGACAGTGGACTGTTGTAGACCAAGGAAAATGAATAACGGTGCAAAGGATTGATATGGTCTTCTACCAGCTGAACAGCGATGGTTGACTCAATTGGCATAGAGGCTCCAAAGCACAGAATCGTAAAAGACTGCAAAGGGTAGTAGACTCAGCCAGCTTCATTGTGGGCACAACCTTTCCCACCATTGAAGACATCTTAAAGAGGCAGTACCTCAAGAATGAGGTACTGAGGACCTCCACCATCTGGGACATTCTATCTTCTTGTTACCACAGGGAGGAGGTGCAGTAGCCTAATAATAATGTTTAGGAACAGTTTCTTCCCCTCCACCACCAGATATCCAAAGATTCCATGAAATATTACTTTTTTTGCACTATTAATTTATTTTGTAACTTACCATCATTTTATGTTTTTGCACAGTACTACTGCGGCAAATTTTACATCATGTAAGTCCGTGAAAATAAACCTGATTCAGACTCTGAAGAGCCCTGGTGCTCGCATAGTGCTACTGAAATTGTAAGGAATGTGACCGCCTGGAGAGATTGTTGTGTATCATCCGAGCACCGAGTGTCTGCGTGGGAAATCAATATGCTTAACTACTTGCAGACTGCCAAATGACATGAATACTCTGTCACAAAAACATACATGTTTCATCCTTTGAAGTTAACTATCTTGAATCCATTTGTTGATGGCATGTTATCCTTCATCAGAAGATGTAACAACACTGTGAAGTAGCAATGAAGAAAAGGCCATCCTGGATATATTCATGGAGGTGCAAAAGCTAAAGATGATCATCAGTTTCTGAAAACCAATCAACTTCACACTCTTATATTTGCTTCCAAAAGTTTCCTCCTTCTGTAGGAATCATGAGTAAATTCAGAAGGTTACCAATGGCCTTACACATCCCACCCTGTCACTAAGGAATACTTATTCTCAACCCTTTTAACAATGAGACTACATTTCCCACACAAATCATGGCAAAGAAAAATGCCAATAAAATTAAACACCATTGTCCAGCAAAGCCAACATATTCTGAGTAAAATTAAATAAGATGTGAAGATAAATTTGTATAATGTAATGTGAATTGAAAAGGGATGAGCCCAGATTTCTGAGCTGTATCAGTCCTCTTATGGTGTGCAGAAGAGCTTCAAATAATCAGAATCATTTACATACATGATTTTCACCAGATGAAATGAGAAGACTCTGTACTCTGAACAAAATAGTGCATAACTTATAATTGCCACTTATCTTTTCTGAATTCTGAGATTAGCTGATAATGTTGTTAGAAGCAAATATCCTGTAGTGTGTGACTGATGGATTGAGCTGACCACTTCATGTCATATTAACTACCTTCACTATATTCAGTTTTCAGTCTCTGCAGTGTTAACTCAGCTTAGGGTTTACAGCAATGCGTACATTGGTAAATTATTGTGTATATTATTATTCTGTACTTTATTATTAGTTAAGTCTGCTCACTGCCAACTGTGATTTTAAATGTTATCGCTGTAATAAAAGAATTTCCCAACTCGGGATCAATAAAGTACTTATTATTTTTTTCTGGTTTGCTTTCTCTCTAAGGGTTAGAAGAAGCAGCTTCATTTCACACTCCTGAACAATATCTAATGATTCTTCTTGAGAAATATTCACCTGAGCATTGGATGGGATCAGATTCACACATGCCTGGGACACCCCCCCCCCCCGCCATCCCTCACAGGCACCTCCCGCTGTCCATCGATCCTGTTATCTTGTCTATTTATAAGAGGCAGATCATCTTTGTGTGAGGTGTCAACATGTTGTTATTGTAGCGTAACATTATCCCCATAAAGCAGAGCCATTTAAGCAAGAGAAGGAAGAAACATGGAAAAATACAAAAAGCATGCGGTGTGTTTACAGTGATACTGTGCTGACTTGAGCATCACAAGTGTTTTTGCTAAATGAAAGACAAAGGAAAAATAATTGAATCTGAACAACTACTATCCCCAGAGAGCAATGAGATTGTATGTCAACATGCGATCAATATCGCACGTGTCAGTTCTATTTAGCAAAGCAGTATAATTCTCATTGTTGCGTGGTATTAGCCAGCTATAGGTGTGTCAATATCCTGTGCGTTCATTTATCTGCTTAAAGATATATTTTAAAGTTCTGTTACCTAAACATCTTGCCAATGAAAGCAAATAACATAACCATATCAAAATCCATTTGATTAGAATCATTTTAGAAAGTTTACAATGATCTAATCCTGGAGTAGCAGTTCCCACTGTTTCCTGTAAAGAGTTTGTATGTTCTCCCCCGTGACTGTGTGGGTTTCCTCCAGGACTGGTTGGTAGGTTAGCTGGTCATTGTAAATTTTCCTGTGATTAGGCTAGGATTAAATTGGGGGGTTTGCTGTTCAGCACGGCTCGAAGGGCCGGGTGGGCCTATTCCACATTATATCACTATTAAATGAATAAATAAACAATAAAAGAAAGTGTACTTGATATTTAGTTTTGAATGGACTCTGGCGCTTGGCATTTCCCGGCAAATACATTTTCTTTTCAAGGAAAATCATAATAGAAGCTTGTGGCGTTTTGTTTAGGGTAAGAGGATGCATTTTCTTTCAGATTCATATTCACTTATTTCTCACATGTACATTAAAACATACAGTGAAATGTGCTGTTTGCATTAACAGCTAACAAAACCTAATCATGTGATGAGGTCAGCCACAAGTGTTGCTGCAATTTCTGGTGCCAATATAACATGCCTACGATTCTCAGCAGAACATTGCAGAACACAGCAAAGCAACAATGGCAAAACAAGCTCCTGTTCCTCCCTTCCACCCATGTAGAATCACAGTCCTCCAACACCAGGACAGGCCTTCTTCAGCCTCCAGTGGACTCAGATTCGCAGACACTGGGCTTTGACTTCCACAGTGGACTCACAGAATCCCGCAAGCCCAGGCTTCTCCAGACTTCCAATTGACCTTCAGGCTTCGATCTTTAGCATTGACCCCAGGATTCATCTATGATGACAAAATGGAGCCCTGGATGAGGACTTTCAACTCCAGACCAGCTGATGATGAGACCCTGAACACTTGTGCCTCCTGCCTGCATGGAACTCTGGTCCTGGAACCCATTGACCTGAAAGTCACCAGTCCTCATTCCCATTGCTCAGTTGCCTGACATCTGACTACTGATGTCCCATATCCACATTGCTGACTTTTGTCATGGAGTGGAGACCTAGATTCCAGCTTGACCGATAGCACTCCCACATCCCTATCCCTAAACCTTTACATGACCCCTAACTCCCTCTTTATCCCCAAAACCATTCCTGTGAACCTAATAAACAACTAAAATACATTATAAATTCAAAGCAAATTTATCATCAAAATACATAGATGTTACCATATGTTTTTTTGCAGGCATACACAGTAAATCCAAGAAACACAATAGAATCAATGAAAGAGCAAACCCAACCGGGTGGACAAACAGCCAATGTGCAAAAGACCAACAAAATGTGCAATTATAAAAGAAAAAAATAAGACAAAGAAAGAAATAAGCAAAAATATCGAGAATCCGAGATGAAGAGTCCTTGAAGGTGAGTCCATATGTTATGGGAACAGATCAATGTGGAGTGAAGTTAACCTTCTTGTTCAAGATCCTGATGGTTGAGGGGCAATAACTATTCCTGAACCTGATGGTGTTGCTCCTGAGGCTCCTGTACCTTCTTGCAGATGGCAGTAATGGGAAGAGAGCATGACCTGGGTGGTGGTGGGGGGGGGGGGGGGGGGGGCGGGGGGAGTCCTTGATGGATGCTGCTTTCCTGCAACAGCACTCCATGTAGATGAGCTCAATAGTGTGGAATGTTTTACCCGTGATGGACTGGGCCGTATCCACTACCTTTTGTCGGATTTCAATTCAAGGGCATTTGTGTTTCCATACCAGGCTGTGATGCAACTAGTCAATATACATCTATAGAAGTTTTTCCAGAGTTTTTTATGTCACGCCGAATCTTTACAAACTTCTAAGGAAGTAGAGACACTGCCGTGCTCTCTTGCATTCTGGGCCCAGGAAAGAATCTCTGAAGATATATATATATATAATTTCTTGATAAGAGACCTTCCGAAATTACATCTCTATGGGTATGGGACTAGTAATATGGACTTATTTCAATCAGGTTTAACATTTCATGGAGTTCTGTAATAGTCATAGAAACAGGGCCTTTAGCTCAGCACATCTATATCACCGTTTGAGTAATCAGCTACTGGGATACCAACATTGACGATTCAACTGTAGGTCTAAGTACTTTTTGAACACTGAAGGATTTCCTGCCTTCACACCCTCTCGGGCAGTGGCTTCCAAATTGCAACCCCTATTTGGGCAAAAAAGTTCTTACATTCTCTATAAATGTCTTACTCCTGATCTTAAGCCCATATCCTCTGGCTACGGACACATCAGATTTGGGGAAAGTTTCCAAAGACAGAATCAGTTGTAGACAAATTATTGGAGAAGATTCTTACAGACAGGATTTCCAAGCATCTAGAGAAGCATAATCTGATTATGGATAGTCAGCAAAGCTTTTCAAGGGCAGTTCATGCCTTTTACAATTCTTCAAGGAAGTGACAAAACGAATTGGTGAAGGTAGAGCAGTGATGTGGCATATTTGGATTTTAGTAAAGTGTTTGACACTTTGTAGGCACAATCATGAGATATGGGATCCAGTGAAACCTGGCTGCATGGATTCAGAATTGGCTTGCTCAAAGAAGGCAGACGTTGGTAACAGGTGAAATATATTCTACCAGGAGGTCAATGACCAGTGGTGTTCCACAAAGATCTCTTCTGGTACTCCTGCACTTTATGATTTTTATAAATGACTTGAATGAGAAAGTGGAGGATGGAGGTAGTAAATTTGCAGTTGACATGGAGGTTGGTAGAGTTGTGGATGCTATAGAACATTGTTGTCAGATATAACGGGACATTGATGGAATACAAAACCTGGGCTGAAAAATGGCAGATGGAATTCAATTCAGTAAAGTATGAAGTGGTACACTTTAGAAGGTCTAACTTGAAGGCAAAGTACAAGGTTAATGCCAAGATTCCTAGCAGAACAGATTAACAGAGGGATCTTAGGTGGTACGTCCATCAATCCCTCAAAGTTGAAAGAGTGGTTAAGAAGGTGTATGTTGTGTTGGCCATCAAGAGTCAGGGGACTGATATCAACAGCCGCAAGATGATATATACTCTATAGAAATTGAGGTTAGACCACACTTGGAGTATTGCATTAAGCTCTGGTCACCTCATTATAGGAAGAATTTAGTAACATTAGGGAGGGTGCAGAGGAGACTTACTGGGTTATTGTCTATATTAGAGAGCATTCCAAGGAAAGATTGAACAAATTAGGGGTTTCCTTTTTGAAATGAAGGAGAATGAGAGGTGACTTGATAGTGGTGTAGAAGATAAGATGTATAAGATGATAAGAAACATTGATAGGGTTGACAGTCAGCACCTTTATCCCCAGGTGGAATTGGCTAATACAAGAGGTCATACTTGGAAGGTGATTGGAGGAAAATTTGTGGGAAAGTCAAAGTTAGATTTTTTTTTTTTGCACAGAGAGCGGTAGGTGCTTCGAATGTGCTACATGCTTTGGGGACATTTAAAAGACGCTTAGGTGGTCTTTTGGGTGAATGGAAAATGAAGGTCTATGTGAGAGAGAAGAATTGGATTGCTTTTGAAATAGGTATAAGGTTGACACAAAATCATAGAAAATAGGTGCAGGAGTAGGCCATTTGGCCCTTTGAGCCTGCACCGCCATTCAGTATGATCACAGCTGATCATCCAACTCAAAACCCTGTACCTGCTTTCTCTCCATACCCCCTGATCCCTTTAGCCACAAGGGCCATATCTAACTTCCTCTTAAATATAGCCAATGAACCGGCCTCAACTGTTTCCTGTGGCAGAGAATTCCACAGATTCACCACTCTCTGTGTGAAGAAGTTTTTCCTCATCTCGGTCCTAAAAGGCTTCCCCTTTATCCTTAAACTGTGACCCCTCGTTCTGGACTTCCAACATCGGAAACAATCTTCCTGCATCTAGCCTGTCCAATCCCTTTAGAATTTTATACGTTTCAATAAGATCCCCCCTCAATCTTCTAAATTCCAGTGAGTATAAGCCTAGTTGATCCAGTCTTTCTTCATATGAAAGTCCTGCCATCCCAGGAATCAATCTGGTGAACCTTCTCTGTACTCCCTCCATGGCAAGAATGTCTTTCCTCAGATTAGGGGACCAAAACTGCACACAATATTCTAGGTGCGGTCTCACCAAGGCCTTGTACAACTGCAGTAGAATCTCCCTGCTCCTGTACTCAAATCCTTTTGCTATGAATGCCAACATACCATTTGCCTTTTTCACCGCCTGCTCTACCTGCATGCCCACCTTCAATGATTGGTGTACAATGACACCCAGGTCTCATTGCATCTCCCCTTTTCCTAATCGGCCGCCGTTCAGATAATAATTTGTTTTCCTGTTCTTGCAACCAAAGTGGATAACCTCACATTTATCCACATTAAATTGCATCTGCCATGAATTTGCCCACTCACCTAACCTATCCAAGTCACCCTGCATCCTCTTAGCATCCTCCTCACAGCTAACACCGCCGCCCAGCTTCGTGTCATCCGCAAACTTGGAGATCCTGCATTTAATTCCCTCGTCTAAATCATTAATATATATTGTAAACAACTGGGGTCCCAGCACTGAGCCTTGCGGTACCCCTCTAGTCACTGCCTACCATTCTGAAAAAGGTCCCGTTTACTCCCACTCTTTGCTTCCTGTCTGCCAACCAATTCTCTATCCACATCAATACCATACCCCCAATACCGTGTGCTTTAAGTTTGCATACTAATCTCCTGTGTGGGACCTTGTCAAAAGCCTTTTGAAAATCTAAATATACCACATCCACTGGCTCTCCCCTATCCACTCTACTAGTTACATCTTCAAAAAATTCTATAAGATTCGTCAGACATGATTTTCCTTTGACAAATCCATGCTGACTTTGTCCGATGATTTCACCTCTTTCCAAATGTGCTGTTATCACATCTTTGATAACCAATTCTAGCATTTTCCCCACCACCAATGTCAGACTAACCGGTCTATAATTCCCCGGTTTCTCTCTCCCTTCTTTTTTAAAAAGTGGGGTTACAGGCCAAAGCGTCTGAACTGTGCTTACTGTTCTAGGTTCTATATGTCAGGGCTCTTGATAACAGAAGTTATTCTTCAAAAACTGAGACAATGATCAAAGGTAAATGGGCTAAAGGGAACATCATGGCTCAGGAATTCATGTAAGTTATATGTATAGGGAATTGTCAGCTCTGGATATACCTCATGTGGATTTCAGATGCAAGCTATTTTTCCCAAGAAGTGTTTCAAATCAAAAGCATAACTGGCATTAGAAGTGAAAGTTGTAACAAACAGACAAGCAAAATGCCTCTATTTCTCTTTTATATTTTTTCTTATTCTCTTTTTTGTATTTTCTATACGTTTTCTGCATTCCCTGTTTCTGTAATTTATTGTGAGCACTGACTCCAACCTTCTGAAACATTAATATTGTACATAGCTGTACACCTGTGGCTGTAGGCAAGAGTTTTGATGTTATGAATTTTTCATTTAATCATCTAAAGTCAGTAGTTATTACACAGTATAAAAAGTAAGCAGGAAAATATCCCACCTCACATCTTTCTTTGTGTTAGGTTTCTCTAACATTGGTCTTATGATGTTACTTACGCACTTCATGTTACACATTATTGGAATCAGTACAGCAATTGTCTTACTTTAGCATCACTTTGTAAACATTTACCTAGTGAGTATTTGTTTGGACCAAAATTGGAAGTAAATCAGACTGGAAACGGCCAACAGGATCTGCAAGCATATTCAGGCAGAAATGCTGAGTCAAGGTTGGCTTCATCTCAGAATCTGCTCTGGGACTATGATTCTAATCCAGTCTTCAGCCAATTTGATTCACACCATGCACAATGAAGAACTGTCCCAGAGCACTGGACATAGCAAAGGCTACAGGAACAGCACCTCAAAACAGGCTGCCCTTCTATTCAAGCCATTCTAGTTTATTTACAACACTGGCATTTGTCCAGAAATATAGAAAATGTAGGCATATGCTGTTCACAAAGAAAAGAGCAAAGCCACTTCTGATGTATGCTGCTCTGTCAGTCTGCTACAGGGTAGTGGAAGCTGTCGTCAAAAGAGCTACCAAGTGATGTTGGGAAGTAATCTGCCTTCTGATGCCCAGTTTGAGATTCACCAAGTCACTCAACTCCAGATCTGATCACCTGGCCTGAAATCCAGAGATGAGATTGAAAGATAAAAGATTAGCTTTACTTGTCACTTGTACATCAAAACACCAAAAAGTACAGTGAAATGCATCGTTTGTGCCAAATCAAATTGGTGAGAAATGTGCTGGGGTCAGCCCACAATTGTTACCAACATAGTATGCCCACAATTCACAAATCCTAACATAAATGTCCAGCTTTGGATTTTGGGAGGAAATCAGAACACAGAGGAACTATGTGGTCACAGGGAAAATGTACAAACTCCTTACAGATGGATGTGGAATCGATGACTGCAAGCAATCGCGCTAACTGCAATGCACCATGCCTCCCTCTACGGTGAGATCAGAGAGGATGTTCTTGTCATCAAGCATTTGCCCAAGTGTTGTCTTAAGTCCCCAAAAAACTGAGATCAATTGAAACCAAGGAATAAAACCACTCCAATGGTTTGACTTATATCCCTGGCACAAGGGTAAATGATCAACCATCTTCACCACAGGACAATAATGCAGTGTTCTCTGCCCAGCTATCATCAGGTGTTTCATTACTGGCTTCCTTTCCATCATAACATCAGAGGTGCAAATGTCCACTGATGATTACACAATGTTCGCTTCCTTCAGAGTTCACCAGGAAATGAAGCAGTGCACATTCAGAATGATGTCGCAAGGATAACATTCAGCCATGGGTTAATATGACCACCAACATACTAGTCAACAAGCAAATACTTCTGACATTCAATGCCATTAGTGTTAACAAGTGCCCCACAATCAATATCCTGGGGACAAACATTGATCAGAATCACTACTCTCCGGCCATATAAATATGTGGCTACAAAATGATACTTCCTAATACCTCAGGGCCTTCTCAGTATCTATAAGGAAAAGGTCAGGAGTGTGATGGAATACTCTGCACTGGCCCAACCGTGCACAGTTCCAACAACAGTCAAGAGGTTCAACATCATTTAGAAAAATAGCAACACACTCAAACTGGGATTCATTTCTCCATGTCCTCAAAAAAACTTAGGGGTAGGCAATAAATATGACCCCATCAGCAGAAACCATATCATGAAAAATGAATTAAGAAACTGTATTTTTTATGTTCTGAAGCTTGAGCTGAGCTTATTTTTTGATTTTTAAATGTGATTTTAAAATACAATTGCTTTTGAAACTGGTTTTCATCTATTTTTGCCATGCTAAGCTGTTGTGCTTGACACTTGTACCTGATCAGATTCTCTGAAAACTATCAGTGAATTGGCCATTTAGATAGTTCAGACTTAGAAATGTGCTGGAGTGTGAGTGAGAGAGTGTGAGAGAGTGAGAGTATATATACACACACACACAGGTCAAGACGAGTCAAATTTATTGTCTTTTAACTATATATATACATATACCGTTAAAGCAACGTTTTTCTGAACCACAGTGTAAATCACAGTAGTATATAGAGCACACAAAAATTTATAAAAGTTAGGATAAAATCTACAGATGAATTATATGTAAATAAGTAAAATAAATTAAATATTGTCAGGTACAGAACAGATTAACCGGTGACAATGCAATGCAGCAGGGAGCTCAGAAGCCTCATGCCTGAGGGAAGAAACTGTTTCTCACCCTGACATTCTTGTTTTTATGCATTGGAGTCCCCTGCCTGATGGTAGAAAGTCAAAGCGGTGCTGGATGGATGGGTGGGGCCCTCAATACTATCAAGGGCTCTGCGTAAGATGCGTTCCTGATAAATGTCCCTGGTGGACGGTAGGCAGACCCCTATGATCCTCTCAGCTGTTCTCACAGTACTTTGTAGGGAATTCCAGTCTGATGCTTGGCTGCTCCCATACCAAACTGAGCTACAACTTGCCAACATGATTTCGATAGTGCCCCTATAAAATTCAGTTAAGATGGGAGAGAGGAGCCTCGCTTGCCTCAATCTGCTCAGGAAGTGGAGGCATGCTGCACCTTCTAATTCAAAGAGGTGATATTGAGGGAGCAGATGAAGCCATCTGTGATGCGAGTTCCCAGTAACTTGGTACACTGATCTCTCTCTACCTAGAACCATGTATTCCTTCTGCACCTTTGAGGTCCACAATGATTTTCTTTGTGTTCTCCACGTTCAGATTTAGCTTGTTCTTCTCACACCAATCCACCAGCCGCTCCACTTCCTCTACACTCTGACTCATCATCATAGTTGATGAAGCCATCTACTGTTGTCATCCACAAACTTGAGGACACGGTTTGAGCCGAATCCTGAGACACAGCCACGTCTCAGTGTGAACAGCAGCAGGATGAGCTCACAGCCCTGGGGAGAGCTGGCACTCAGCTTAATGGGAGTTGAGATATTGCTGCCCACACAGACTGACTGTGGCCTTTCTGTTAGCATTTCCAGGATCCAGTTGCAAAGGGAGGTGTTGAGACCCCGCGAGGACAGTTTTCCCACCAGTTTCTGGGGTAAGATGGTGTTAAATGGTGGTAACTGGTCAATAAACAGCAGCCTGACATATGAGACCCCATTTTCCAGGTGGGACAGGACAGCATGGAGGGCAGAGGCTATTGCATCATCAGTGGACCAACTCGAGTGATAAGCGAACTGGAAAGGGGCCAATGTAGCTGGGAGTAAGGCTTTTATGTGCTCCCTGACCATGTGCTCAAAGTATTTCATAATGGTTGATGTTAATGTTGCCAGACAATTGACATTTAGACAGGTTACTGTCATCTTCTTTGGCACTGGAGTTTTGCTTGAAAACCAAGGGGACAATGGACTGTTTCAGAAAGATGTAGAATATATCCGTCAGTACCTCAGTTAGCTGGGCTGCGTAGTCTTTCAGAACCCGGTCTGCTACATTATCGGGCCCCGCAGCTTTGTGTGGGTTGACTCTGGCCAGAGTGTTCCTCTCCTCGGCTTCAGCCAGCCAAAGTGTCTGCTCCCCTGGGGGCGCCTTCATCACCAGCACTTTGTTCTGTACATCAAACCGGGTGTGAAAGGACAATCAGCCTGTCAGGAAGTGAGGCATCCTGGTAACTGCACATAGGGTAGACCCGTGGTCTGTATTCCTCCAAATTCCCTGCCATGTGCACCTCGTGTCCCTGGTATCCTAGAAATGGCTGTTTATTCTCTGAAAATGCTCTTGCTTCACCTTCCTGATGGAGTGGGAAAGCACAATTCTTGCTTCCCTCAGAGCTGTCACGTTCCCCGATCTAAAGTCAGCTTCTGGACCCCTCAGCCATGCACAGACCCCCGCAGTGAGCCATGACTTCTGATTTGCCCCCACCTAGAGGTGCTTCATGATGGTAACATCCTCAGTACATTTCTCCATGTAGCTGAGGGAAATAACAAGTGGTGGACCTACCCAGCGTAATGTGAAGAATTTGCTTCACTCTCTCACCTCCAGTTGGTCGATTATGATTTACCATCTTATAGTAACCACTGCAGTGTGGAGGAGGATCAATAGGTTTTCCCTGGAGATTATGATTCCTTTTAAGAATAAAATCCTTACTAGAATTTTCTCTCCATTTCTTCTCCTTAAGGTAGCACGTGGATATTGCCTGCCACCTCTGCTCAGCTGTGAAATTGAAGCTATTTATTCTAAATACGTACCATCTTCGTCCTGCCACACTCCAGGCTGCACCTACTGTCCCTCTGGTCTCCCATCCGGCATCAGCTGCTGCCTGTACAACACTGCACCTGCAGTGAAGCCTCACTGGCTGTTGCAAACTAGAAGCTTCCCTTAATGATGGAAAGAGATCATTTCAGAAAAACAGAAATATTGTCCGCAATGATCTTGACACTTGTGTGGTTGTTGTTGTATTGGTGCTCAGCCATTAAGAAAGGGGGCAGGGATGCAGAGGGTGGAACTTGTGCCCCAGGATCCATTCCTGAGCTGCTCATGATGTAATGCAGTGTATTCTTCCCAGGATGAAGGCATGATTGTGAAAACATGGCTTTTATTGTGAAGAAGTTCCAAAGATCCATGGCTACCTGAATGCTGAGGGAAGGGAAGCCTTTCTGTTGATGAAGGATTTGATTTGAAATGGGGTCCTTTAAGAGCATGAGTGCTACCAATGACTGACTATACATATTGCAAGCTGGCACTACCAGCAGGATGCAGCATCTGAAAAGCCACGTACCCCTCACTGCAATCCAAGTAGAAGGAATCTGCCCTTCAGTTCCAGTTTATGACATGAATGTGATTCCATTGCGTGTTATGTCTAATGCTAGATTTAAATTATTTAGAGATACGGCCAAGCCATCTGGCCCAATAAGACAGTGCCAGCCTTTTACACCCACGTGACCAACTAAGCTATTAACCCATACATCTTGGGAATGTGGGAGGAAACCAGAGCACCCAGAGGAAATGCACATGGACACAGGGAGAACGTGCAAACTCCTCACAGACAGTGGCATGTATTGAATCCAGGTCACTGATGCTGTGATAACATTACGCTAATCACAATGTTACCATGCTGCCCACAAATATGTGGGATGTGTTAGTATGAATGACAGGCTTAATTACCCAGTATAATTCTGTATTGGATCACTTTCACCCATAAGTAATTGCTAGCACACTCCTTTCTGGAGAAATTTATTCCTACAACAGGAATGCCAATCTTGCTAACATGTTATTCCTGCTAACTCAGTGCACTGTTTCTTTAGTTACTGAAAGCTTAGGCAAAATGGACTAAAAGCATTGATCCAGTGTGCCTCTCAGTGGTATTATCCACCACTTTGTCTTTGTCAGCATTATTGTTAGTGCTAGAGCAATGCCTGGAATGGATTGGTTGTATTATGAGGGAAGTTTGGACAAGCTAGGCTTGTATCCATCAGACATTAGAAGGGAGAGTGGTAACTAGACAGAAACATATAACATGCTCAGATGCCTTGAGGTAGATGTGAAGAGGATGCTTCATCTTCTGGGATGAACTGGAACTAGTGTTCATTGTGTAAACACAGGAGTCATCGATATCGGTCATAGAGTGATGCAGCACAGAATCAGGCCCCTTGGTCCTTCATTTCCATTGCAACCTTTTAATCCAACTGCACTCATCCCATACGTCCACATTAGTCTATGCCTTGCCTATTTAGGTGTCTGACATCATTGTTGTATCTGATTCCATCACCTCCTCTAGCAGCCATTTCAGATATCATGCACTTTCTACAAGAAAAACATCCTGCAGATTCCCTTTAAAACTTTCCTCTCACATTGAACCTATGCCCACTTGTCTTTGATACCCCTTCCATAGACAACAATGGCTGACTACCTACCTAATCTTGTATACCGGTATCAGGTTATGCCTTAGAATCGTGTGCTGCGAGAGAACAAACCTCAGCTGCAGTCTTCTCCCTTTACTGAACCCAGTGAAAACCCATCCTTCCTAAAGTGTAGCAATCAGAACGAAAAAGATTTTTCTAAATGCCAGCATTTTAATCATCAGTATTTTATAAAGTTGTAATGTAATGTCTCAGTTTGTATATTCTGTGCTCCAAAGTTTTAGGTAAGCATGCCATATGCCTTTCTTCACCTTCATCTATGTTGGCACCTTCGTGGAACTATGAAATTGGACCTTTAGATCTGCTCATTGACATTTCTCAGTGCCTACCTTTCACTGTACATGTCCTACCCTTGTTTGACTTCCTGAGAAACATAGAAACAGGCCCATCAACTCACCACTTCCACACTGCCCACCTTGTTTACCTATACTAATCCCACTTGCCTGCATTAATTCCATATCCCCCTATGCCTCGTTATTGTCCATTTCCCTCTACAGATGCTGCCTGACCCTTTGAGTTCCTCCAGCAGCTTGTTCTTTTGTTGTTCCAGCTGCCACCACCCTCTCAGGGAGCTCATTTCAAAATACTGTGTGAAAAATTTAGATCCCCAATAAACCTCAACCCTCTCACCTTAAACCTACATCCTCCACTTTAGACAACCCTACCATGGTAAACACTCTGGATCGCTAACCTAATTTGAAGTATCCCAGTCACACATGACATTATTTCCCATGAGGCGGAACAGCACGGCAGCAGCGGCCTTTCAGACCTGGTGCTACTTTAATTTAATTTTCTATTTTAAGTTTGATACACAATTTTCGATTAGGGCACATGGATAACAGAGCGGCTATCTACCATCGCCAGATACTACTGCAATACAGAGATCACCCAAAAACAAACCTCCACAAAGATCTGCTGGCTGAATTACGCGACGTCGGCTTGCTGAGGGGAACGGGCCTACAATCCTCGGACTTGCCTGATGCTGGGAGCCAGAGATGGAGACATCCGAAAGCGATGTGCGAGGAAACAGAAGTGAGGCAAACGGGCAGGGGTCCGTGCCAGGTTAAAAGCAGACCCTAGCCGGCCGGCTTTCCCGTCCATTCTGCTCTCCAATGTCCGCTCCCTGGACAATAAAATGGAGTCGGATGTAGTCCAATGTAATACTCGGCGGGATTACAGAGTTTGCTCCGCGTTTGTCTTCACAGAGACGTGGCTCACTGATGGGATTTCAGATGCTGCCATCCAGCTAGACGGGCTAGCTTTGTTTTGTTTGGACAGAGATGCAGCTGTCTCCGGTAAGACTCGCGGTGGCGGTGTGTGTGTTTATATCGACATGGAATGGTGTAAGAACTCTGTGCTGGTTTCCAACACTGCTCATCGTTAGTGGAGTTTGTGGCAGTTCGATGCAGACCATTTTATTTGCCACGGGAATTCAACTCTGTCCTTATATTCGGTGTCTACATTCCCAACCCCCCCCCCCAGCACTAATGCTAAGGAGGCGCTCTGAACTGTACGGGGCTATTAGCGAACTGCAGGACGCACACCCTGGTGATCTGTTTATTGTCGCCGGTGATTTTAACCACACGAACCTTAAGTCAGTGCTCCCCAAATTCCATCAGTATGTGGACTTTGCAACGAGGGAGGAGAACGCATTGGACCTGGTTTACACAAACATCCCCGGCGCGTACCGGGCGGAGCCCTGCCCCCACCTCGGATACACAGATCACATCTCTGTAATGCTAATCCCAGCATACAGACCGCTCATCATGCGCTCCAGACCAGTTCAGAAGCAGGTGAAAACCTGGCCAGCAGGAGCCATCTCTGCTCTTCAAGACTGCTTTGAGAACACTGACTGGCACATGTTCAGGGAGACTGCAACCGATGGCGACTCCACCAACTTAGAGGAGTACACAGCATCAGTGACCAGCTACATCGGCAAGTGCATTGATGTTACTCTGTCCAAGACCATCACTATACGTGCCAACCAGAAGCCATGGATGACCGCAGAGGTGCGTGCGCTGCTGAGGTCCCGTGACTCCGCCTTCAGAGCAGGAGACAAGGCAGCTTTAACAACAGCAAGGGCCAAACTGTCCCGAGCCATCAGAGAGGCAAAGCGGGCACATGCCCAGCTAATCCACAGGTACTTCCAGGACAGCAGCAACACGCTGTGGAAGGGCATCCAGGACATCACCAATTACAAGAAAACATCACCTGACTGTGCAGGTGATACCTCCCTCCCAAATGCGCTGAATAACTTCTACGCCCGGTTTGAAGCGGAAAATGACGTGGCGGCAAGGAAGTCCACCTCTCCTGTGAATGACCAGGTGCTGTGTCTCTCCGTGGCCGACGTGAGAAGAACCCTGTGCAGGGTCAACCCATGGAAGGCTGCTGGACCAGACAACATCCCCGGTAGAGTGCTCAGAGGATGTGCAGACCAGCTAGCAGATGTTCTCACTGACATCTTCAACATCTCCCTGAGCAGTGCCACAATTCCAATGTGCTTCAAGGCCGCCACCATCGTCTCCGTGCCGAAGAAGTCTTCAGTGTCCTGCTTAAATGACTACCGTCCCGTTGCACTTACATCCATCATCATGAAGTGTTTTGAGAGGCTCGTCATGAGGCATATCAAGACCCTGCTGCCCCCCTCACTGGACCCCCTGCAGTTTGCATACCGTCCCAACCACTCAACAGACGACGCCATTGCCACCACCCTCCACCTGGCCCTAACCCACCTGAACAAAAAAGACACATATGTTTGGATGCTGTTCATAGACTTCAGTTCAGCATTCAACACAATCATCCCTCAAACTGATTGGAAAGCTGAGCCTACTGGGCCTGAACACCTCCCTCTGCAACTGGATCCTAGACTTCCTGACTGGGAGACCTCAGTCAGTCCGGATCGGGAGCAGCATCTCCAACACCATCACACTGAGCACGGGGGCTCCCCAGGGCTGTGTGCTTAGTCCACTGCTGTTCACTCTGCTGACCCACGACTGTGCTGCAACACACAGCTCGATCCACATCATCAAGTTCGCCGATGACACCACCATGGTGGGTCACATCAGTAAGAATGACGAGTCAGCTTACAGAGAGGAGGTGCAGCGGCTAACAGACTGGTGCACAGCCAACAACCTGTCTCTTAATGTGAACAAAAGAGATAGTTGTTGACTTCAAGAGGGCACGGAGCGACAACTCCCCGCTGAACATCGACGGCTCCTCAGTAGAGATTGTAAAGAGCACCAAATTTCTTGGTGTTCACCTGACGGAGAATCAGGTGGTGTTCTTGGAATCTTGGTGTTCACCTGGTCCCTCAACACCAGCTCCATAGCAAAGAAAGCCCAGCAGCGTCTCTATTTTTTGCGAAGGCTGAGGAAAGTCCATCTTCCACCCTCCATCCTCATCACATTCTACAGGGGTTGTATTGAGAGCATCCTGAGCAGCTGCATCACTGCCTGGTTCAGAAATTGCACCATCTTGGATCACAAGACCCTGCAGCGGATAGTGAGGTCAACTGAGATCATCGGGGTCTCTCTTCCTGCCATCATGGACAGTTACACTACACGCTGCATCTGCAAAGCAAACGGCATTATGAAGGACCCCATGCACCCCTCATACAATCTCTTCTCCCTCCTGCCATCTGGGAAAAGGATCCGAAGCATTCGGGCTCTTACGACCAGACTATATAACAGTTTCTTCCCCCCAAGCTATCAGACTCCTCAATACCCAGAGCCTGGACTGACACCTTGCCCTACTGTCCTGTTTATTATTTATTGTAATGCCAGTACTGTTTTGGTGCACTTTATCCAGTCAAGTGTAGGTCTGTAGTCTAGTATAGCTTTCTCTTGTTTTTTTAAATTACATAGTTCAGTCTAGTTTTTTATACTGTGTCATGTAAACCATGGTCCTGAAAAACATTGTCTCATTTTTACTATGCACTATACCAGCAGTTATGGTCGAAATGACAATAAAAGTTGACTTGACTCGACACACCTCTCCATTTCTTCTGCTGGAGAGAAAGGAGACCCAGTCAGTCCAAACTTTTCTTCTGGCTGCAGATCTGCAATTCAAGCAACATTTTTGTGAATCCTTTCCGCAAGTTCTCCAGTTGAATCACATCTTTTTTGCAGAGTCGTGACCATAAATGCAGACGATATGACCTAACCAATTTTTGTAAAGACGTGGCACAATGCTCCAATTCTTGTACTCAGTGTGTTGACTGATGAAAGCAAGCATGCCAAATGCCTCCCATCTTCCTGCCAGCCTTTGAGATGGAATGATATCTTTTCTCTGAGGGTTGTGAGTTGTGAAGCTCCCTACCTCAAAGGATGATGGGAGCAGAGACATTAGTCTTTTTAAGGCAGATGTGGACACACCTTTGATAAGCAAAGGAGCGAATGGTTACTGGACTGAGAAGGAAAATGGAGTCAATGTTACAGTCAGGTCTGCCTACCACTTTTCCCAATTCATAGTTTGTTTACATTTTAAGTAAAATCTATTTCGAAGAGGCACATCACCATCAGATTTATGTATGGACAATGAACACATGTATATATAATTTCTTATTCTAATTCATGTTTTTATTACGTATTGCAAAGTACTACTGCCACAAAAACATATTTCACGACATATGCCAGTGATATTGGTACAATACACCGAGCTTTGAAGTTCAAAATTATCTTTTATATTAAAAAATCACAACAAACATATCAACTAAATATAAATCAGCTCAATTATTGCATCAGTTAGATAGAAGAAACACTGGGCTTTTCCTTTCCTCCCGTATTATTCTATTTTTAACTCACAAAATGAATGAGCCTCAGTAAATTTCCATTGAACCACTATGTCCTCCTATTCAGTGGGTGGGAATATTTTATGAGCTCTGCAAAGCGTCAAGTGAGGGTTTGTCTCAGTCAGGATGACGACTGGTGTTTCCTGAACTTTGAAGGCAGCTAATGTAAGGTCTGTACATTTTCAATCTGCTGACAGGTCTTTGAACAGGACCAGCTCAAAACTCTTCAGCTCTGAACGCACAAGCAAGGCAACAATAGCAAGTCAGAGGTCATGTTTCATGGCAAAATTACCTCAGTGCTTTGAAAGATGTTTCAGGGTTGGGTGAAGCAGGCCACAAATGAGGGTGGGTTTTATAATATGAGAATATAACGATGTTATTCGTGACACAGATAATGTTTATTGTGCTGATAAGGGCAAAGGTAAAGTTATTTTTATTCATTCCAGAGGCCAGTTTTATGGCTCAGCAAGGCAGGCACCACATGTGCTTTGGTTTAAACTGAACTTTGGCTTAGAAATTGGGTGATGGAAAAATTTACCCAGCTGGTCTTCATGGTCTCATAACCTCTTCAGAGCAAACCAGCTGGATTTCACAACTCCAAGCCTCATTATCATAAACTCTGCTGAAACTGAGATATTAAAATAGTTGGCAAGCCTACTTACAGTTGATTTGTCATTGATGTAAATTCTGCTATTCCTTATAAAGTGGAGGGCCATGTCAATTTTAATTTTGATGTTATGCCAACACCTCCTTGCAGTGAAGAGATGTTTTAATTACTAGTGTCTAACTCCTTTATTTAAACATAAAAATAGAGCAAATAGGAGCAGAGTAGGCCATTTCACCCTTTGAACCTGTTCCACCAATGAATATGATCATGGTTGATCATCTAAATTCAATATCCTTTTGCCCCCTATCCAATTATCTCTAATCATTAAGAACTAAACAGTTTCTTCCTGGGTATACTAAAAGACTTGACCTCCTTTGTGTTCTGTTCCAGTGAATTCCATAGTTCACACAGTGTGTTCTTAAAGTTGTCAACAGGTATACAAGTCATCCATTTGTGATAAAGACTCATTACAAAGTTCTGGTCTAAAAGCCCTGAGAGAAAAAGGCACAGCAACTGCCTGAAGTCTTTTCTTCAGCATGTTTCATGCTACTGGAAATTATAATGCAGAAAAAAGATCAGCATACTTAAACCAAAGTGCACTGCAGATGCTGGGGTCAAAGCAACATATAACATGCTGGAGGAACTCAGATTGGGCAGCATCCGTGGAAACGAGCAGTCAATGTTTCGGGCCGAGACCCTTCGTCAGGACTGAAGAGGGAGGGGGCAGGGGCCCTATAAAGGTGGGGAGGGGAGGGTGGGAAGAAGGCAGGTGGGTGTCAGGTGAAAAACCAATAAGAGGAAAGATCAAGGGTGGGGGAGGGGAAAGGCAGGAAAGGTGAAGAAGGAATGTAAGGGGAAAGCATTATGCGTAGTAGAAGGCAGAATCATGAGAGGTGATAGGCAGCTGGAGGAGGCAGAATGAAACTGGGATGGGGGAAGGGAAGGGGAGGGAATTAATGGAAGTTGGAGAATTCAATGTTCATGCCAAGGGGCTGGAGACTACCCAGACTTCATGCCAAGGGGCATGAGACTTTTCAACTTCCGGTAATTCCCTCCCCTTCCCAGTTTCACTCTGCCTCCTTCTCCAGATGCCTATCACCTCTCTCATGATTCCCCTTCTACTACCCATAGTGCTTTCCCCTTACATTCCTTCTTCACCTTTCCTGCCTATCCCCTCCCTGCTTCCCCTTCCCAACCCCTTGAATTTTCCTCTGATTGGTTTTTCACCTGGCACCTACCAGCCTTCTCCTTCTCACCCTCCCCCCCCCCCCACCTTCTTTATAGGGCCCCTACCCCCTCCCTTCAGTCCTGACAAAGGGTCTCGGCCCGAAAAGTTGACTGCTCGTTTCCACGGATGCTGCCCGACCTGCTGAGATCAACATACTTCTTATCTCTCTGCTGGTATTTTATTGTAGTCTCATTTAGACTATAGGCCTTATTATCAGTTAAGTCCTGCAATTACTGATTTGGAATAAGGTGTCAAGGCTCACAGAGCAAGGCTACGCTACGGTCAAAGTTGAAAAGTGTGTGCTATCTTAGGAATCAAAGTAAATCTACTGGTTATCTTTGAAATGGAAGCTGGTTGAGTCAGCAATGGAAAAGAACGCACAGAAAGCCAGTGAATGGCACTGGATTAATATTTAAGAATTTGAAACTTTCCTCTTCCCCTTTAGTAAAAGATCATGTATTACTCTCCCCCACAGCATAATCCATAGTCTAGCTCAGAGGACAATTTCTCCTATATACTATTGCTTAAATCTCTATTTTTACAGACATCTCTACAGATTTTCCTCAAGACCCTCTTTTGTGTTGGAATAACTAAAATACTTTGGTCTAGAAGTCTGATTGTGTAGCACAAGCTTTTTAAAAATGATAGGTTCTCAGGGGTGGACAGGTCATCCATCTACGTAATGCCATGCCTTACACACATTGAAAATTCTGAATGTGCAGTTACATTCACCCCCAAATTTACTCAGCATCCAGACTGCATAATTGAAGGATGATAGCTCTCCTGCCAAGCCATCCATTGAAAGCCACTATACGAGCCTTGCACAGTATTTCAGGTCTAAACAGTAAGGATCAACCTGTGTCTATGCTTTTTAAAGAGCTTATTAATTGCTGCAGGTATTGTTGGGGACCTGGGTTGCAAAAGAGTTGTTGGAACTGACAGGGCTGCATTTTTGAGCCTCGACATTTGAGGAGAATCTCTGTGCTGGTCCCCCCCCCCCAAAAAATGGGTGCTTTTGTTATGCCTACCTGCGTCTCCAGTAGTCCCAGGAAGAGTGTCCATATCCAAGGCCTGATTCACCAGGGAGGTTGCAGGAAGAAGGGTAAAGGACAATATATTGGCCAGGACCACTTTTCTTGTGGAAATGAGGGTGATTAACCTGTCACCTAACAGCAGGATGTAATCTACTGAGAATTCAGATGTCATGTCCCAGGATTTGAGACACCAGGCATTTCAGTGAGATTTCATAGAATCAATATATAACTTCATCATAAGAGGCGGCCATTGGGTCTAAGCCAAACAAAGCAAATCTCCTGCAAAGAAATGCTAGGCAAGGCACTTCGTAAAATAATTTGTTTTAGTTAATGTTTTAATGCAGTAAGTTTTGTGTTTTATGTATTTTTAATGAGCTTTTTCAATTAAAGAAAAAATTCATAGTTTTTATATTTTAATTTTTCTAATTATGTGTACTTGAGTGCCTCTGAATATCCACTGACCATCTGGACTTTATTTCTATCTCTGTGGTATGAATAGTCAGTGAGGTGCCTGGTATCTCCAACCCCTACCACCCAACAACTCATCCGACTCTGTACATCCTGAAATGAGCCTAGGGATGGAAATTGGCAAAGGGAAAGCTCCTTAGCTAGGTGACCTTGGCTAATCATCTTGTTGGATCACTTTCATCAGCAATGACATGGATAGAGCATGTACAAGGAAAAGGCTACACGGCCCTATTTCTCTAACGCTCCTTGTTACAGCTTTTCGCATGTTAAGGCAGATGTTAACTTAGTGCACCAGAGTAATAATGTTTACTTTTAAAAGTCTGCCAGCCATTACCACCCATTTTTCATCATCTGAGTCTACATCTCCACAATAAATCACCTTCTTTCCTCTTCATTATACTCCATCCTTGTTACAGTTATGAATTACTGGGAGCCCTTAGAGACTCTCAGTGTGGGTAGAGCCACAAGATATCCCTATCACTCCAAAACTGTGGTATTAAAACTTATGCCATTACTTCCAAGACAAAACCCAGCAAGTTCTGCTGATATACTCATTTGAACTTATGGGCATAATAAAACATAAAAGGTAAATCACTTGCTCTTCAAGCCTTTCTCACCATTCAACAAATCAGAGCTGATTTGTCCCAGGTCTCTTTCCCCCCTCACCACCGCCCCCCCCCCCCCCCATACCAGTTCAGCATGTCCTTCAATTCTCCAACCTTTCAAAAATTTACTTACTTTAAAAACAGCAAATGATCTAGCACCCTCTGCTTGAAGTAGTTCTTGGGCACCTCAGTTTTAAATGATTCTTTGAGACATGAGAGATTCAGAAGACACTGGAAATCTGGAGCAATGCAGAAAATGGTGGAGCTCAACAGGTCAGCCAGCATCTCCGTAGGGAAATGAACAGTCATCATTTTAGGCCAAGGCCCTTAGGACTGGAAAGAGGTCAAATGTCAGATAAAAAGGGCAGGGGAAAGGGGAGAAGGAGCTGGCAGGATATCAGTGTGTGTGGGGGGTGGTGGGGTGTGTACAAGAAAGGAATTGACCATCCTCGACAACTCTGGCATTGAAAACAACTTTATTTTGCTTACTCCACCTGAATTAGATCTTTCATTACTTGAAACACGCACCAAGTCTCTGCTCTAGGAAAGGCAATGTCTTACCCCTGGAATGAATTTAGTACATTTGCTTGTGTTCCTTCTTCATTGCCTTCATATCCTTCCTGAAATGTGGTACCCAGCATTAGATAGTGTTCCAACTGGGGCTGAATTAGCATTTCATATGTTCAGTGAAAATTCCAAGCCAGACGTGGCCAAACATTATTAGCAATGTCGCTTTGGTAATGGTTGTTCCTATCATTATATGTGATAAGTCATATCATTCACATACTAACAGGAAACATGAGCTGAACTATGTGAGGCAAATGATTGTCAATGTAATCATGCTCCACGAGAGGAAGTCCAGTTTCAAACATTTGTTGTGTAATTTTGGCTGAGGAGTTCATGGCAAGAAGCTATTATCTGTGGTATAATGAAAAAAAATGCCTCTAAAAAGCACTTTTCTGCAATGCAATGAAAATTGAAGAAACTCATACTGCTTTTGAATTCAAATGGATTGTGTTTTCCAATCTCATCTCCCCAGCACACACAAATGAGTGAAAAGAATTTTCAGCATCAAATCTTCTCTTTGTACTAAGATACACCCGGGGCCTCATGGGCAGGTTGGGCTGACATGCCTGTGTCTGTGCTGTGCAACTCTATGGATAACACGATGAGTAGCAATCCAGCATTTCAGAAAGGATTATTATTTTTACCCAGTTCATTCAATGTCAGCAAGACCAACGAGCTAATTATTTATTTCAGGAGGAAGAAACCAGAGGTCCACAACTTTAAGTTCCTCAGTATTAACATTTCAGAGGATCAGTCCTGGGCCACAATGTACGTGTATTTACAAAGAAAGCATGGCAGTGCTTCCACTTCCTTAGATGTTTTTGAAGATTCATTATGACATCTAACACCTTGACAAACTTCTATAGATGAGTGATGGGGAGTACATTGACTGGTTGTATCACAGCCGATATGGAAAAACCAATGCCTCTGAATGGAAAATATAGCCCAGCCCATCACGAGTAAAGCCTTCCCCAACACTGAGCATGGAGCATTGTTGCAGGAAAGCAGCATCCATCATCAGGGACCCCCACCACCCAGACCATGGCTTTCTTCTCACTGCTGCCATCTAGAAGGTTCAGGGCCCACACCACCAGGTTCAGGAACAGCTATTACCCCTTAACCATCAGGATTCTGAACCAGAGGGGATAACTTCACTCAACATCACTTGCCCCATCACTGAACTGTTCCCACAACATAGGGACTCACTTTCAAAGACACTTTAACTCATGTTATTGATATTTAATGATTTTTTTTTTCTTTTGTAGTTACACAGTTCATTGCCTTTTACACATTGGTGTTTTGTCCGACCTGTTGGGGTCTCTCATTGATTCTATTATGTTTTGTTGGATTTACTGTGAATGCCCACAAGAAAATGAAACTCAGGGCTGTGTATTGACATGTACAGTAAGTACTTTGATAATAAATTTAGTTTGTACTTTGAGTTTCTAATATTTCCAATACCCATTCTTCAACTACAAAATTATTCATTTCATCTTTTGTGTTTGCAGTCACACCAGAGGCTCACATGCCTTCATCATCTCCTATCAGAAGTTCGGGTTATTTTCACCTTTACTTCCACTAATTATGAACAGCAGGACTTCAAATGCTTTATTATTTCATTTTTCAATACTCAGGACTCTTCATTCTTGCACCCCTTTTAAAAAGTACCATTTAGATTGTGTTTTCTTTTCACATTCTTTGTACTATTTAAAAACATCTGCTACATGTTTTAACATTGGAGGTCTGGTGCCACTTCTAACAATGCAAAAGTAGCAGCAAAATTCACTTCAAAGGGCATCACTTACCAGACTTTTGCTCAGAACTCAGCACCAGTTGCTACACAGAGAGCTGTGGCCAGCAGGGAGTCTAGTGCAGGGAAGTGGGAAGCGCAGGAATTGCAGCAGAAGGAAGCACACACAAGGAGAAAAGGCAGTGTAAGATTGGTGACAGAGGAAGAGGAAGACTAGAAGTGATGAAGATTGGGGAGGAGACAGAGAAAGTTGGAATTAAGAGAGATACAAGGAATAGTGCCCATCATTGGAGAAGACCAGGAATGGGGACTAGGGAAGTATGGAAATTGGCAATGAGAACTGGGAAAATATGAAGAATGGGCATGGAAGGAGAGGAACTCTGGAATAATAGATGGAATCAGGGCAGGAGGAGATAGATACATACTGTGAAATGGGGGACAAGAGAAGACGAGGAACGTGCACTAGGAGACATCAAAGAATCAGGACCACGAGCAGGAATAGAGAGTGGAATTAGTGTTGAGAGAGGAAAGGAGCCACAGTAAAGGGGTGAGTGAAACCTATGAATCTTACTCTGAGTAGTCAGAGAAAGATTACTGCTACTGGGGCGAGAATGGGAAAACCAAAAAGTTTCTCAGTGTATCCCTTTAAGATAAATAGATATTGCACCTCATGCCAAAGTCTAACATGATGATATGATTTTATGTGATCAGTCATTACGCAGTTAGGTGCTACATAATCACAATGTCAGATGATCAAACCTCTAGAAATGTTTTAAGCCTGTGTTGATGCCCCAGGGAGGAAACTGGCAGAAAAAGATTCTATCGATTAATGGTTTTTGCACTGAAGTAACACAAATGCATGTAAATCTTGAACCTAATATACTGTCCTGTCCTGAGGAAGGGTCTCAGTCCAAAACGGTGACTATTTACTCTTTTCCATAGATGTCTCCTGGTCTTTTGAGCTCCTCCAGCATTTTGTGTGTTGCCTAATGAGCGTACTTGTTGTTTGTTCCTCCATTCTGACTTTCACTATTACTTGGTGAATTCACTTATTTGATCAGCCTTTTGAGAGTTTGACAACATTCTCTCTATGTCACAAAATTGTCTTTAGTTGAACACAAGTAATCTATTTGGATTGTTAAAAGGAGGAACTTGCATTTGTATACATAGCACAGTTCACTGACTATGTGTTGAACACAGTACAGAAACACTTGCACATTGAAGTCTCCTTTGGAAGTCTGTTTCTATTGAAGTCATTAAGACTAAAGCAGAATTCAATATTCATACACTACAACTTCATAAATTTTGAATAGGCACCACAGAATGAATGCCTTCTATCCATACTCCAAATTGTTTCATAGACAATGAAGTATATTGAAGCTCATCCATTATCAAAATGTGGAAATGACGACAGCAATCTTGCAAAGAGCAATATGTATCAAAAGGAGGGAGATGAAGAATCAAATCATTTGTTTTCAAATAACGCTAAATAGCGGATAAATTGTAACCAGTACAACAGGAAAAAAATCTTATCCTGCTTCGAGAGTGGTGTAGGATAACATGTTTCTGATATTTTTTTTTAAAAAGTGTCATCTGGCAAGTTACCCATTCACTCACATGTATAATGGCGTGTCAGCATCAACCTAGATATAAAGTTGAGGATCCCTGAATGGGCCTACATATACAGTACCAGTTTATTGAATAACATTTCGGCTTAGAAAGTTAGCACTCCCGCTTCAGCATACTGGTTGATTTGCCTTGAGAATAACCAGCACTCTGGACACAGTGCTCAGCCAGGAGGCTTCACCATCCACTATATGGACCAGACAGCTGACTTAGGTAAAGGCAAATTTGGCTGCATTTGCTTGGCAATTATCTCACTGAAGAGTGCAGGTGTGATGGGTGTCTTAGTCCTGCTCCCCCAACATGGAACAAGTGTCTGCCATTCTATCCACCAAGGCAGTTCTACACCACCATCCTGGTAGCAGTGTACATTCTACCCCAGGCAAATGGCAAGCTGGCACTGCAGGAACTGAGTACCATTACCAACAGTCACAAGGTGGTGCTCCCTGATGCCTTCCTGATCATCAACCAGGCTAGTTTGAAGAAGTCTCTGACCAACATGCCACCAAGAGCTAACAGACTTGACCACCGTTACACTGCCATCAAGGATGCCTACTGTGCCACCCTCTCACCTCAGCAAGTCCGCTGACCTGGCATATAGGCAGAGGCTGAGGGCTGCTACAGCAGTTGTGAGCACTGCGAAGGAAATGTCAAGGGAGGTAGAGAAGCGTTTACAGGATGACCTTAAGTCAGTGGACTGCACCATTCTGACTGTTTGCATCACAAACTGGTAATGAGTCCCAATGAACAGGATTGCAGAGGATTGTTGACTCAGTCCACACTTAACGAATTAGGATCTTCCACTCCACCATAAGACTACTAAATGTTCCATGAATGCTAGCTCAAATTCACGATTTGTTTATTTTGTAATTTACGCTAATGTTATGCCTTTGCACTGTACTGCTGTTACTAAACAAATTTCACATCAAGTTAGTGATTATAAATGCGATTCCAATCCCTCAAGAAAATTGCCTAGTTCTTAAAATTAATATTTTGAAATACTGTATTTCATAGCCTGTAACCATCAAGTGATATTGAAAATTTTGTAACCATCAGCTGAACAAATAGCAACATCAACTGGAGCAGCACGATTGCTGCTGCTGCTCCCTCACACTTGGCACAATGGCAATCTGCAGTGATTGCAGCCAGCTTCCCAGACTGGCACGCACCCTGCCCTTCCCCTCACAGGTCCATCCAGCTCCTCATTCACCACCGTAGGTCCCTGTGGTAGGATGTTCCACATTCTCACTACTGTTTCTTCTCAACTCCCTGTTGAATTTCTTGATTGTCATATACTGATGACCTGTAGCTCTGCCCTACTGTGGAAAAACTATATGCATTAGAAAGGAAAATGGAATGCAGAATAGAGTGTTGCAGTAATAGAGAAATAGACAATAGGTGCAGAAGTAGACCATTCGGCCCTTCGAGCCTGCACCACCATTTTGAGATCATGGCTGATCAATTCCTATCAATAACCGGTTCCTGCCTTGTCCCCATATCTCTTGATTCCCTTATCCATAAGATACCTATCTAGCTCCTTCTTGAAAGCATCCAGAGAATTGGCCTCCACTACCTTCCGAGGCAGTGCATTCCAGACCCCCACAACTCTCTGGGAGAAGTTTTTCCTTAACTCTGTCCTAAATGACCTACCCCTTATTCTCAAACCATGCCCTCTGGTACTGGACTCTCCCAGCATCTGGAACATATTTCCTGCCTCTATCTTGTCCAATCCCTTAATAATCTTATATGTTACAATCAGATCCCCTCTCAATCTCCTTAATTCCAGTGTGTACAAGCCCAGTCTCTCTAACCTCTCTGTGTAAGACAGTCCAGACATCTCAGGAATTAACCTCGTGAATCTACGCTGCACTTCCTCTACAGCCAGGATGTCCTTCCTTAACCCTGGAGACCAAAATTGTACACAATACTCCAGGTGTAGTCTCACCAGGGCTCTGTACAAATGCAAGAGTATTTCCTTGCTCTTGTACTCAATTCCCTTTGTAATAAAGGCCAACATTCCATTAGCCTTCTTCACTGCCTGCTGCATTTGCTCATTCACCTTCAGTAACTGATGAACAAGGACTCCTAGATCTCTTTGTATTACTCCCTTACCCAACTCTACACCGTTCAGATAATAATCTGCCTTCCTGTTCTTACTCCCAAAGTGGAAAACCTCACACTTATTCACATTAAACGCCATCTGCCAAGGATCTGCCCACTCACCCAGCCTATCCAAGTCACCCTGAATTCTCCTATCATCACATGTCACACTGCCACCCAGCTTAGTATCATCGGTATCATCACCAAAGCGCAAGAGCATAGAACAGCACAGCAAACCAGCACTTCAACCCACAATGTTGTGTCAAACTAACTAAATTGGACATTAAATGACTAAATAATCTAATCCTTCTGCCTACACAATGTCCATATCACTCCATTCTCTGCACATTCACATGCCCATCTAAGAGCCTCTTAAACACTATTATATTTGGCTCCAGTACCATCCCTGGCACCTACCACTCTCAAAAATCTTGCACTGTATGTCTGCACTGAACACCCCACTTCTCATCTTAAATATGTGCCCTTTTATATTTCAACCCAGGAAAAAAAAACTGACCGTCTAACCTCATCATTATCTTCTATCAGATGTCCCCTCTGCTTCCTCCACCTCTCTAGAGAGAGCAACATAAATTTGTCCAACCTGTCCTTGGAGCACATGCCCTGAAATTGAGGCAGGATCCTTGTAAAATTCAGGGATGGTACCAGAGCCAAATGTAGAATTCTTCTGCACCTTCTCCAAAGCCATCATGTCCTTCCTATAATGGACTGACCAGAAATGAATGCAATACTCCACATGTAGCCTAACTGGAGTTTTATAAAGTTGCAACACATCTTCTCAACATTTTAACTCAGTACCTCAGCAAGTAAAGAGAAGCATGCCACCTGTCTACTTTAATACCCCATCGACCTGTGTAGCCATTTTCAGGGAGCTATGGGCTTAGGCTCCAAGATCTCTCAATATATCAACACTGTTAAGGGTCTTGTCATTAACAGTGTACTCTCCTTTCACATTTGAAGTCCCATAGTTCAACATATCACATTTAGGTGGATTAAACTGTATCTGCTTTTTCTTGGCCCATATCTGCCATTGTTCTAAATCCCATTATATTCTTCGGCAATCTTGTACACCAACCATAATCTTTGTATTGTCTATGCACTTAAACTCATGCATCTACATTTTTATGCAATAGATTGTAGTACAAATACTGTGGAACACCCCTAGTCATGGACCTCCAGCCAGAACAAGTCCCATTGACCACAATCTTCTGTAGACAAGCCAATACTGAATCCAAGTAGCCAATTCACTAGGAATCCTGTGCACCTTAATCTTCTGGATGAGGATACCTTGAGAAAACTTGTCAGATGCCTTACTAAAATATTTGTAGACAAAGTCAAAGATTATTATCATATGTTCAGGTGTATGAGATGGTGTCCTCTCTAGCCCCAGATGCAAAGAAGGCACAAAGAAATTTTTGCATCAGCATCACAAGTATATAGTATCATATAAACAGAATCCACAAGAAAAAATTAAAAATGAATTGTGCACATTTTACAAGGAAACAGAATAAAAAGAACAAAGTCCATTTTAGTGCAAAGTGGTCAAAGTGTTGCTGAACTGTAGTGATTAGGGGTTGGTTGGTGGAAGAACTGAATGGTTGAAGGGAAATAGCTGCTTTTGAACCTAGTGGTGTGGGGCTTCCATAGTAATACCTTCATTCAACACCTTCCTTACCTCTTTGAAAAACTCAAGCGAATTAGTAAGACATGACTTGTCCCATTAAAAAGTCACGTTGGCTATCCCAAATTCATAAATCCTGTCCCTAGGAATCTTCGTCAATAGCTTCACAACAGCCGACATGAGACTCACCAATCTATGGTGCTTCAGAGCCTCACCTGTGGCTAGAGAGGACACAAAATCTTGGACAAGGTTCCAGCAATCTCATCTGTTGCCTCAATCACCTGAGGTATATCCCATTAGGCCTTGATGACTTATCCACCTTAATATTCTTTAAAAGACACCACACTCTTCTTCTTCACCGCAAATGCCCTGGGTTATTAGCACAATCCACAGCAATCATCATCCTTCACTTCCTTCTCCTTAGCAAACACCAATGCAAAGTACTCATTTAGGACACTGCACACATACTCCACCTCTAAGCACATGTGGGAAATTCCAGTAAACTATGCACCATTATATACAGATTTACAAAAGTATTTATATGGAAGTTGTACAAAATCAATCTACTGCCCTCCCATATTTATACAGGGAATGGCTTTGGTCACAATTGATAATTGCATTGCATGTTTGGCATTCACGAGGAAATCTGCAGATGCTGGAAATTCAAGCAACACACACAAACATTCACTGAATTTAAGGGTTGAGACTAAAGATAAGGATCTATTCCAAACTTGTCTGACTTGTCTTTGTTTGTAGTGCATTATTTTTAGTCACTCTTAATCAGAAGAAATGGCTGCACAATATTAATATATCCCACATAGAACAGCACTGATACAGCATTCAAAAGCTTTGTTTCTAGTGTTCAGAAAGCAATTTTCAACATTCAAACTCCCTACATATGTAGGGAGACTCAATATACCTATCAAAACCACTGAGTAAAAAGAAATTGATTGTAAGTGATTTGATTTCTGTTGTTTTGGTAATTGCCTCTGAACTTGCAATGCCATTTCCAAGGCTATCTGATAGTCGGTCACAATTTTCTGGGTCACATTTAGATAATGACGTGGGTGCACTAGATGTGTTTTGAAACATTAATTCAGTCATTTCACAGGCACCATACCATACTGCAGACCAGACTTAATTATTTGAATTTACGTTCCTCTGTTGGGATTCAAACTCAGTTGGTTACAATTATGTATCAAATATAGTTAAATTTGCTCATTTTTATTTCTTCCACATTTTCATCTGAGATTTGACCTTATGTGCTTTCAGCTCACAATAGATAGGAGTATTTTAAGTCAGACCTGTACATCTGTCCATGTGCAATATACAGATTTGGAGGTCAACAGATTGTGCCTTGTAGGGCTGTGGATATTTGAGTGTTCAGTTCCTATTCTAAAATTGTTCCAAAAAAAAATGCAGAAGCCCGAGCTCTCTGGAAGATAATGATGTCCATGTGCTTCATGTACCTGCATCAACAAGTTCCTCTGGTTGCTAGGTTCTCCTAGTAATGGTTTGAAATGAGGCTGCTGGAATATCTGAGAATGTTTAAATAGATTTATTTCTTTCATTTGAAGGACTGATGACAACAATTCAAGCTTCCTTCTGGTTCACTCCATCTCATCCCCAAACTCTATCTCAGGTAATCTAATGCCATGCAGCCTGCCCACAACCTATCGTCATAGATGATCAAGAGAAAATTACTGAGCAATTACTTTCATAGAATTTACATAGCCATGAGAAAGTCCATTGAACAACATATACCATTATTTTCAAATTTACACAACTATTTATACAAGAATTGTATAAAGCCTTTGAATGTTTTCCAGATACATTGTTTATGCAAATAATATTTATTAAACCCTGGTTCAAAGTAAATTTATTACCAAATTACATATAAGTCACCCTGAGATTCATTTTCTTGTGGGCATTCACAGTAAATACAAAGAAACACAATATAATCAATGAAAAACTGTACACAAAAATGGACAAAGTACAAAAGGCAACAAATTGTGCAAAATCAAAAGAAAATGATAACAAATGTTGAGAATGTAAGTTGCAAAGTCCTTGAAAGTGAACTTTCCCAATACTTTCCCATGATCTTAGTGGTGTGAATAAGCAGAGGAAATCTGGTTTACTTTCTCTGCCCTGTAACTGGTGTTGGAATGACATTTACCTGGCCTTTCTTCTCCCTTCAGCTGTTGGTTTTCTGAACCATTTTTCAGTACCCCCCCCCAAAAGCAATTACAGCAAAAATGGACTATACCTCTTCCCACCCTATCACTTGTAAAAATGTCATTCCCTTCTCCCAGTTCCTCCATCTCTACCACATCTGCTCTCAGCATGAAGATTTTCATTTTAGAACAAAAAAAATGCCCTCCTCTTTCAAAGAAAGGGGTCTTCCATTTTGCACACATCTGCCCTCACCCCATCTTCACATTACCCCACCAGGGATAGTGTTCCTCTAGCCCTCACCTACCACTCCACTAGTCTCCAAGTCCAGCACATAATTCTCCATAACTCCTGCCATCTCCAATGGGAGCCCACAACAAGCACATCTTTCCCTCTAACCCACTTTCTGCGGGGATTTCTCCCTACACTACTTCCTAGCCTATTCACCCCCCCCCCACCCTTTGATCTCCCTCCTGATACTTATCCTTGCAAATGGAGCAAATGACAAACCCAGCCCTACACCTCCTCTTATTAATATTCAGAACCCCAAACAGTCCTTCCAGATGAGGCGACATTTCACCTGAGAGTCTGTTGGGTTATTTACAGTATCTGGTCCTCCTGGTATAGCCTCCTGTATATCAGTAAGACCCGATGTAGATCAGGAGACTGCTTTACCGAGCCGGAATCCAATCTCAATTCTACTTTCCATTTCCATTCCAACATATCAGTCCATGGCCTCCTCTTCTGCCTCGATGAATACATACTCAGGCTGCAGGAGCAAACCTTATATTCTATCTGGGTGGCCTCCAACCAATTGGCATGAACATCGATTTCTCAAACTTCCGGTAATTGCCCCCATCCTCTTCATTCCCCATTTCCCTCTCTCTCACCTACCCATGACCTCCCCGTCCCTTTCTTCCATGGCCTTCTACACTGATCAGACTCCCCACTTCTCCAGCCCTTTATCACCAACTTTCCAGCTCTTTCCTTCACCCCTCTCCTGGTTTCACCTATCACCTACCACCTTGTACTTCTTCCTCCCCTTCCCCAACTTCTTACTCTGACTTCTCATCTTTTTTTCCAGGCCTGATGAAGGGTCTCAGCCTGAAACATCAACTATTTACTCTTTTCCACAGATGTTACCTGGCCTGCTGAACTCTTCCAGCATGTTGTGCATCTTGCTTGGATTTCCAGCATCTGCAGGTTTTCTTGTGCTTGGGCAATTACAGCTGAAGTTTGGTAAAAATTGGAGATACACAACACGAGAACAGAATCCGAATTAGTCATGTTTCCATGTTCACACATGATTTTGGTTTGCCCTGCAACCAAGTCCTCCTCTATGTTGGTAAGAACAAGGGTAGGAAAGTCACTCACTTTGCCAAGTCTGTGTCACTGTCTTTCTGTCTACAATGGTCATCTGGAGCTCCCAAGTTGCAAGGCATTTTAATTTCTCTTCCTTTCCCATACTGAGGGTTAGGCCAAACACAAACTAGAAGAACAGCACTTGTATTTTGTCTCAGTAATCTATAAACTTGCCGGCTGGTGGCGCAGTGACCAGACTCCGGAGCGATAGTTACCAAGTTCAAATCCAGTCGGGCCGCTCCCAGACACACTTTCCATCCGTGCCGGATTGTATCGAACTCGCAACTCAACCTCAAAAAAAAATACACTGCTCTGTGAGAAGGACGGGGGGGACCACTCACAGAATCTTTCCTCGAAGACAACCACTTGGAAAAGTGTTCGCTGAGGATCTGGCAGAGTATGGCACACAAGTCTATAACCTGATGGCATGAATACTAAATTCTCCAATCTCAGGTAAGCTGTGTCCCATCTGATCCTTTCTCTCTCCCACTGACCTACCCATATCCTACACATCCTTTATCCAATACACTCCCCACTTCCAAGGCCAGCCTCCTATCACAGTTTATTCCTCCTGTGCCACCTGCTCCATTTGCCCACCACCCACTTGCCCCTCCACTCAGTCACCTCTCACTGTGACCATCTGCCCAGCTCACCTTCCTTTCCTACAGCACTTTGCTTCCATCTATTACCTCGCATCCTGTTGCTATCTCTACCCTTCCCTCCCCACTTGACTCCATCTGCCAATCACCAATTTCTTGTCAGCTCTCACCTCACTCCTCCCCACTTCTGCCCATCACTTCCTTATGCTACCTATCTCCCCTCTGCTCCTTCAGTCCAAATGAAGGGTCCTGATCTGAAAAGCTGACTGCTGATTTTCCTTCACAGATGCTGCCCGTCTTGTTTCTACTTCCTATTCCCATTCACCCAGAGGAGGTTAAAGCTCACCGCTGCTGTCAATGGAACAGCCTCTGTAATTTGAAATGACAGAAACAATTACAGAAAGTGTTGGTGTCACATAATTATTTGAACTGCTTCATTTCTGATAGAAATCCAACGAAAAAGAAATTAGCTCAGTCAGGAATTGCTGAACGCATCTCTCCTTTATTCAGTGGGATGACAGAACAGCTTTCTATGAAAATACCATGCCCAATTCCTTTCCCATACCTTGGCTTCAATCTGAACTGTGACCTTTCTCATTTAAATTCCTGTTTACATTAAAGTTGTGCTCAAGAATATATAGTGGGAAATCATATGCAGTGGCTATCACTGTCCAATAGAGGAAATTCAACACTAATTTGTGGAGGGTGTCCATCTGCAATTGAATGTGGAAAAGAAAAGCTGCAGAAAGTGATTCCTCACTCCTCATGAACGCCCTCCTCTAACCTTATCAATTAGATTTAATGCAAGAACATCTGCTATTTACAACTTAATTCAAAGTACATTATCAATGTATACATTACACAACCTTCAGATTTGTCTCCTTACAAGCAGCCATGAAACAAAGAAACCCAATTTTAAAAAAAAGACTATTGAGCACCCAATGTGCAGAGGGAGAAAAAAAACAAATCAACAATAAACACAAGCAAATAGCATTCTGGACTGAAGTCCACAAAGAGAGCCCAAGACTCACAGTTCAGCGCCTAGCCGAGTAAACGATGCAGAACAGCGAGCTGAACTGGCCCGCGACACTGACCTTTTTAAATCAGGCCCTGTGCCCAAATCATCCAAACATCGGGTTCAGTCGCTTTGATATGCTCTGAGGCCTGGACCCTGCCACCTCAATTCGGCCCGATTTCCTGCCATCCAAGCACCAGCCATCAGCAAATTTACGTAAATGTTACATTTTATTGCATTTTTAAAGTATTCTTTCAAAGGATATGTGCTTCATCGATATAATCAGCTTTTAATTGCCCATTCTGAGTTTTCCTTGAGAAGCCTTCTGGATTGTCTGTAGTACTCGAGGTGTGGGTATACCCACGACATTCTTGGAGTATTCCAAGATTCAACCTAGCGATGGTGTTGAACTTCCTGAGTGTTGTTAAATCTGTACTCATTCAGGCAGATGCTGTGATTGAGATTTTAAAAGACATACTAAACCATAAACATAGCTAAACTTTTCCTCTGGCTCTAGATTACATAGTTCACTTCTCCAAATTGTTATTCTTTCTTATAAATGTTCTCTCCTGTTTAAAGCCTGAAGATTGTTTCTAATCATTCACCTTAACCTTATGCACAGATTCCAAGGTACAGTACTTCCTTCACTCTATAAAACATTATAAAAGTTGGGCAGAAATTGAGGATTTTACATGAGGAATCTTAATTCTGATTGGCTGCTTAGTTTGTTCAGCAACATCATAATTAGTGGATTCAAGAAATCTGCAGAGTTGATACCAGTGTCTGAATTGAATTGAATTCGGAGAGAAGCCTGTGCCAAAAAAGATGGCTAGAGTTTTGTGAGCTGCTTTCTTGTAGTCAGTAGCAAGAACAATTTCTTTGCCACAAAATCTGAGCTATCAATGCCATACTTAAAACGATTATGGTAAAAGATGAGTGGATAAGTAAACAGATTTTGCAAGTCTCTTTAACAGCTTGAGCACCAATGAATCCCAACTGAAACTGTGAGCCACACAGAGTCTACCAAAATGTATTTAAAAATAAAGTATTCAATTTAAACTTGTCACCCGAAAGACCTGAAACAGGCTGCATCACCATCATGATTGGACCTGTATCCCATTGGGGATCAAGGCAGGTTGAAGATTACATAGCAACTGGGCCTGTGAGCATTTGCGGGTCATCGTTTCATGGTCATACTCTTGAGGAAGTTAATGAAGAAAAGGACCATTGAGGTATTCAAAAGCACTCTCAAACAAATGTGAGTCGAGGGAAGTACCAAACGTTGGAAGAAAATTAACACAAGTGGCCAGTGATATGCTACAGCCCTCTCTTTGTGAAAAAACAAAAAGTTCACAGTGAAAGCAAAGTCACAGACACTGTGGTGTTGTGTCACGTTCTTGGCTAGTCACCCTACTCCACCCACATGCCTCCAGGAGATGCCACGCGATCCTACCCACCCAGGAAAGGCTGATTAGGATCGGGACAATGAGTACTTATTATGAGACACAGCTGTGACATTGTTCCTGTGGCAGGAGAAGGGACAGCAAGAAATCCCTTCACTGGACTTTGTCTTCCAAGTATAAACAGGATTTTGGAATTCCACTCTTGGCAGGGTGGAGGGAAGTAGGTTTTACAAACAATCATGTTTCAAAGGAGCCTTTAAGTCAGCTGGCTTGACCAGAGCTGTTCGAGTCAACGGGCATAACTGCCCATTGTTTTGCAAGCATTAGCCACTCCTACTGAATGTGAAACAACCCGAGACTATGGAAAATGCACTTGAGTGAGAGACAATTCAGGGAAAAGTAATAAAAGGGCTGGAAGAACATTTTTCAAATAAATCTGTTTCTACCCATTTAGGCGTACTATTGTACTGCAGCATAAAGATTGGTGTCTGTAGTGAGTGACACAGCCCGTGGACAGGATTTGCATCACTGTCCCTGTACCATTGTACGTGCAGACTGGAGGCTAATTGATGCAAATGTCTCCTGTATGGGATTGCAGGAGATTCACAGCCATTCAGCCTAGATGATCGAGGCTAACGTTGATGCTTCATGCGGGCTTCCACCCACCCATCACCATCCATTCCTCCATCCTTCTCAGGGGGAGTTGATGAGAGTGTGACATAATGAGAAAGAGAATTAATGTAAGATTGGTGTATTGGTTGATGGTTTAAGGGCCATTTTCATTCCATATCTTTCTATATTTGCCTCCTCCAATCTCTCTCAAAGTGTTCAAGAAACTGGACACTTATGAACCCAGAATAGCTCAGCTTGCTGCCCTGAGCTTGACTTGCTATAATGCAGTACATGTTCACCCAGCACTCCTTCCAAATAGCTCACATTCAGAATGTCCTCCGTGTTTAAAGCCCTTCATCACCACCTCCGCACCACCATTGGAGACCTCTCCTGCCCCCTTTGCTGATGTCTCTATTCGTCCGGCCTTCTATCCATTATATTGGTTGCCTCACATTCAACCAATGAAGACCCTACCCTTTCCTCATCCCCATCCTCCTCTACAATTTGCCTTGAAGCTGAGCACCCAGACAGATTTTAAACACCTCTACTCCTACCTTGGTTTGGCAACTATTTAAATATATCTCAATGGACTCTATTGGAATGCTAATCTATATTAATGACATTTTATCAACACATGCAAAATACTTTTCCCAATATCCCTTGATTGGAAAATTCAATGAAAGAAAATGTAATAAGATAGAAATCCAGAGTAATTTACTGTTACTGCGCAATTCCATTCTGATACTTTATACAAAGGCCTCTGTGAATACATTGTTTGCCCTATTAACACAAATAATTTTAAGTATGGCATACACCAGCTGGCATTGATTCACTTCATAGCTGAATCGTTTAAAGGGGAGACAAAATGTGGCAGGAATCACTACTGAACATCACAATCAGTGGATTACTAAAGATGAGAGCACAGACCAGGGATATGCACCACCTGTACCAATACCAAGACTGACATCTTTGTTAAAGACTTGAACTAAACAAAAGATGTTCAATACTGTTGGGAGCTCAGAGAGATCTATGCCACATGTGATACTAGGTCGACTTGTTTAATGAAAATGCCTAATGCTATCTACTGTATAAAGAGATGAATTGCACCTTCCCTGGAGTAAAGCACTTTATTTTTACACCTCAAAAGAGGGAGCCTGGAATAATCTTCTTGGATTTAAAGACAATTTATTCCCATGCTAGTTCTGTGGATTCTGAAGTGACTAAAGAAACAGCAGGTGGAAAAAGATAATTCGTGGGATAGGTGGTCAGATAGTTTGGGAGGTGATGTAGTTTATGTGGGGTTGCTAAGTGCTTCTGAGGTTATAGACTCAACTTTCTCCATACCTTCCCAACTGCTCTTTCTCCACTTTCAGCAGTTCCTCTGAACCAGTGGGAATGTTGTACATTTTCAAGGAGGCTTTAAACACAACCTCAAAGCTTTACATGGTCCACCTGCTATGCCCTTGTTGTGGTAACTTTGGTTTATTATTGTCCATTTACATTAAGATACATTGAAAAACATGCAATCCTGTCAGATCATGCAATATAAATCTATATCAAGGTCATAAACAAAACAGAAGGCAGACTACAGTGTAGCTCCAGAGAAAGTGCAATGCAAGTAAACAAATTACATGCAAGGATCACACGAGAGATCAAGAGGCCATTTTTTGCATGAGGTCCAATCACAGTGGGGTTGAAGGGGTCCTCAAGTCTGATGGTATAAGTTTTCAAGCTTCTATATTCTCTGCCTGACAGGAGAAGTTGGGGCGGGGCGGGACCTTGATTAGTTTGGCAGCTTTCTCAAGGCAGTGGGACATGTAGAAGGAACCACTGATGGGAAGGCCGGTTTGTGTGATGAACTGGGCTGCATTCACCACCATCTACACTGTGATGTTGAGCAGAGCAGTTGCCATACCAGGCTGTGATGCATCCAGATAGGATGACTTCTGTGGTACACCTGTAAAAATTGATAAGCGTCATTAGGGACTGTTCTGGAAATCTAGTTCAGGCATCAAAACTAACCTGCTCAACAGTGTGTAATTAGAGCTCCCATTCTGGCATTATTGCCCTGGGAGAGGGCACTGACATTGATTCACGTATCGCAGTGGATTTATGCAAACCGTGCTAGTGGCATCCTTTCAGTGTGTTTGATTGCAGGTAGTTCAGGTTTCAGCAACATTTGGAATGCTGTCCAGCAGATCATGAGTTTTGTCCCAGGTTTGATTTTTTCCTCAGATGGGCAAAACTCTTGCTAAAGTATTACAGATATGAAGGACGTTACCATTGATGTCTGTTTTGACTGAAAGGCATCTATTAAGATGTGAAGTAAGTGTTCAAACTTTTCCAGAACCCCATGGCAGATTTTTATTGTCGAGAGGGATGAAGCACAGTGGGGTTGGCTGAGGGAGAACCTCTGTTTTGCAAGTGTTGAATGTCAAGCCCACCTTGTCATATGCTTCAGTGAATGACTTGACAGTGACTTTGAACTTGGCTGCCAAGCACACAACTACGAATATCGTTCACAGTCTGTAGTTCAATCAGCAAGACTAAGGTGACTTTAGTTCTGGAGAGGCTGTACTGTAAGCTGAACAGTTTCCCATTATCCTGTTGGCCAATTCCATTCCTGTTGGCAGATAATTTTTTGAAGAAACGCTGCGGCAAGGAAGAATGAACAAAAGCAGCAGGGTGATTGAACAGTCTTGCTCAACACTGGTCTGCATGGAGATTGGATTTGTTATGGAACAATTGCTTAGGATCTGCACAACATCACAAGAACTGCAGAACATTATAAACACAGCCCATTCTATCACACAAACCAGCCTCCACTCTCCAAGTACCATCTGACACTTCCAGCCATACTCTCCCAATTCTCTCACCTGGCAGGGGGTACAGAAGCTTGAAAGTATGCTATCACTAAGTGTAGGATGCAGATTGGATTCAAGGAGAGAACAGAATAGTCCTTCCTAGTAGAAGCTTTAATTGATTGAACTGATCACATTTAATAGTTTTTGCTTCTCCCTGCACTTCTCTGAATCTTAGAATGGTGAAGATCAGCCTCGTGGGTCTTTGAGTGTTCAGAATCCACACTGCAGTTTGGGAGTCAGCTTTCTAGCCATTGAGCAGAGATAGTGAGGAGGAATAATGCAATGACTTTCCCTCCGGCAGGCAACACAGAGACTGCTCTATAATTAATGCAGCTGGATATGTCTCCTTTCCTGAAGGTGGCCAAATTATAACATTTTTCATATAACATGGATGGACTTCCTTTGCCCAGATGATGACAGTGAGGTTGTAAATTTATGATTAAAGTAGCTCTCCATCAAATTTTAAAACTTCAAGAGGGATAATACCTGCTTTTCAGGCCTTTCTGATTTTTCCTTGGCATGTGGTCTTTTTTGCATGCTGAGGTGGTGGCAACGCTGGACTGAATAGTTTAATATAGAATAAGAGTGCAGGCACTCAAGTCAAGAGAGGTGTCATCACTGAGGAGTTCTTCACGCTGGCTGCTTATCTGTCTTTGAAAAGCTCAACTTTGTTCCTGACCTTTTGGCATACAGCCCCAAAAAGACCTTCATTCTCCAGGTAGAACATTCCTGTCAAGTTTATTACCAGAGATCAGCATATAGAAGGTAACTGGCTTCCATCATCTTTGCCCTGGATTGTCCTAGCTGTGTGCATTTTCCTTCCAGCATAAAATATGAACAAGGCGACTGGAAAGGACTTCGGAAGCAGGATTTCCTGGCCAGAGCCTCCTTCTGTTTCTAGTGCAGGATAGGATTTAACAAAAGCTCTAATATTGTTATTTATGTTCCAGAATTTTATTTTATTTTTTAATTCTGCTGTCAAACCTCACCATATTTGTGGTCAAAAGACCAGTTCCAATTGCCTTCACAAACAAACAATATAATGATGATCCCTTAAACCATATAGATGCAGTGCTTGAATCCATGATCCAGGCCTCATTTCCTCACTTGTCCATTAAACTGATGTCGTCCCTTGGTACTCTTAGCTGCCTGTGTGACTATAAAGATTTTGGAACTGACAATGAGAATTTTACTTTTAAGTGACTTTTAAAAAATTCTCATTTTTTAAATTGCATTGTATTTGTGGTTTATAAATGACAAACTGAATCTGAATATACTGAGAACTATTGATTTTACACTATAATTCCATATTAGCTTTTAAAAATCATATGTTTGTTTCCTGAACAGATACAAACCTTCAAAAGCAAAATATCCAAGAGCAGTAAAACTGTGCATCTTGATACAAAATCAGTATCTCAACTATAAAGAAATTACAACTGTCTGCCTTTGTACATTTAAAGTGTTATTGTGACCACATCTTAGAGCTCTGAAGTCATAGAGTCCTAATATAGACTCACCTTTCATCACTTCTGGGTCTAATCATTGCACACCAGTCACTGTGCCACTTCCAGCTCTGTGTGGTAGGGAAAGGGTTGACTCGAGATAGGTCTTTGCCTCACTAAGCATGAACACCGATTTAGCATGACTGATTTATTACAGCACAACTAGATGATGCCAACTCTGAAACCAGTGTCTTGATACAAATGTGGCATAAATCACTATGGTAAACTTAACAATTAAAGCATGGGACTCTGGGCTTGCATGTTGTTCAGGAAACAGACAATTGTTTTGCAATCTTCTGTCTTCCTGTATAGGCCACATCTCATGTTGTTCCAATGTTTGTTGGTAGCTCGATAGTTGTTGATGTTAACAACTAATGTTGTGATTATATGCGAATAGGTCACTTTTGATATTGCTCTTCAAACTAATCTGAGATTGCTGTGTACAATCAAAGAGAAGCAATTACATGCTTGTGTGCAGTGAATGGACTGTACTGCCAGATTTACCAATTTATACCTTTCAGTCATAAGTCATTCTTTAAAAAAATTATCTAGAACAAGATGGTACAAGCAGTTTCTGCTGCAGTCAGGCTTAGGTTAATAGGGATACTTTTGGGAAGAAGGAGCGAAAGTAGGGGTCAAGTATTTACTCTAGTTATAGTTTTCAGAATCAGAGTGAGGTTTAATATCATTGGCATATGTCATAAAATGTGTTGGCTTTGCATACCAATATCAAATTTCCCCTCACTCTTCTAACTTCTAGGGAATAAAGTCCTGATCTTTTCAACCTTTCCCTGTAACTCAGGCCCTCAAGCCCCTCACAACATCCTCGTAAGCTTTCTCTGCACTTTCAATCTCACTTACATCTTTCCTGTAGGTAAATAACCAAAACTGCACCCAATACTCCAAATCAAGCCTCACCAACATCTTATAATTTCATCTTATCCCATCTCCTGTACTCAGTGCATTGATTTATGAAGGCCAATGTGAAAAAAACATTCTTTACAACCTATCTACCTGCGATGCCACTTTCAATAAATTATGGATTTGTATTTCCAGATCCCTCTGTTCTACCGCACTCCTCAATGCCCAACCACTCTCAGTCTAAGACCTACACTGGTTGGTCCTCCAAAGTGCAACACCTCACATGTCTGCATTCCACTTGCTATTTGTCAGTCCATTTTTCCAGCTGGTCCAGATCCTACTAAAGGCTTCAATTGTTTTCCTGCTATCCACTACACCACTCATCTTGGTGTGATTCCCAAATTTGCTGATCTAGTTTACCATATTATCATCCAGATCATTGATGTAGATAATAAACAACAATGGACCCAACACTGATCCCTGTGGTACTAGTCACTGGCCTCTGGTCAGAGTGGCAACCATCTATCACTCTCTGGCTTCTCCTGCAAAGCCAGTGACAAATCCAATTTACTACATCTTGAATGTCAAGTCACTGAATCTCCTTGACGAACCTCCCATGGTGGACCTTGTCAAAAAACTTCAATGACATCCACTGCCTTGCCATCTTCAACTTCCATGGTAACTTTCATGAAAAACTCTATAAAATTGCTTAGACTTTACTTATTATGCACAAAGACTTGTTGACTATCCATAATCATTCCCTATCTATCTAAATAGTTATATATCCAGTCTCCTAGAATACCTTCCAATAACTTTCCCACTACTGAGGTTAGGTTCACAGCCTATAATTTCCCAGCTTATTCTTAGAATCTTTCTTAAGCAACAGAACAGCATTAGCTATCCTCTAATCCTCTGTCACCTCACCTGTGGCTTAGTACATTTTAAATATCTGTTAGGTACCCTGCAATTTCTGCACTATCCTCCCACAGGATCCAAGGAAATACGTTGTCAGGCTCTAAGGATTTGTTCCCCCCTAATTTGCCTCAAAACAAGCAAACAATTCCTTCTCTGTATAGGGTCCATGAACTCACTGCTGCTTTGCCTCACTTCTATACACCTGTGTCTTCTGAATAAATACAGATGCAAAAAATCCATTTAGGATCTCCACATTTCTTTCAGCTCCATGCATAGATTACTGCCCTGATCGCCAAAAGAAAAAATTGTCCTTTGCTATCCTTTTGCTCTTTATATCTGTAGAAGCCCCGAGGATTCTCCTTCACCTTGCATGTTGGAGTAACCACATGCCTTTTAGCCCTCCTGATTTCCTTCTTGTGTTCTCCTGCATTCCTTGTGCTCCTCAAGTCCCTTATTTGTTCCTGCCTGCTAAGCACCTGGTCTTTTTCTTAACCAGGGTTTCAATCTCTCTCAAAAACCAAGGCTCCCTAAACCTGTTACTCTTGCACTTTATTCTGACAGGAAGATACAAACCCTATACCTTCCAAAATGAAAATTTGAGAGTATCCCATTTATCAAGTATACCTTTGCCAGAACACAACCCGTCACCATCCACACTTGCCAGATCCTTTCTGTTAACATCAAAATTGGCCTTTCTCAGATGTAGAATCTCATTCCAAGGACTAGACCTATCCTTTTCCATAATTGTCTTGAAACTAATGATCACTAGATGTAAAACATTCTCCAGCACAAACCTGTCATCTGCCCTGTCTCATTATCTAATGAGGGGTTTAGTGCTGTTCTCTCTCTATTTGGGACTTCTATGTATTGGAAACTTTCCTGAACACACTTAAATTCTTTCCCATTCCAGCCCCTTTACAGTATAGGAATCCCAGTCCATAAGTGGAAAGTTAAAATCACCTACTATCACAACCTTATGTTTCTTGCAACAGTCTGCGAGCTCTCTAAAAGTTTGCTGCTCTAAATCCAGTGGACTGTTGGGTGGTCTATAATATAATCCCATTAACATCACGGTCATACTTTTCTTATTCCTCAGTTCTACCATTAAGCCTGACTAGACAAGCTCTCCAGCCTGTCTTGACTGAGCACTGTGTGACATTTTCCCTGACTAGTAATGCTACTCTCCCTCTATCAGGTCTAATAAAATAAAAAAAATAAAAAACCCTGGAACATTGAGCTGCCAGTCCTGACCCTCCTGCAGCCAAATCTTACTAATGGTTACAATGCCATAATTCCAGTTTCTGATCCATGTGCTAAGGTCATCCACCTTTCCTACAACACTCCTTACATTGAAATATTTGCAGCTCAGAACATTAGTCCCAACATACTCATTTTGATTCCTGACTGTGTAGGCTTAACAACATCTTTCTCCACAATTTCTCCACCATCTATTCTGGCATTCTGGTTCCTATCTTCTTGCAACTCTAGGTTAAACTCCCCACGCAGCATGAGCAAAGCTTCCTGCTGGAGTATTAGTCCCCCTCTAGTTCAAACGCAAACCATCCCTTCTGTACAATTTCCAACTTCCCCTGAAGAGTGCAATGATCCAAAAACCTCCCTCCTGCACCATTTCCTTAGTCACATTTAAAAATATATAATCTTTCTATTTCTGACCTCACTAGCACGTGACATGGATAGCAATCCTGAGATCACAACCCTGGAGAGCTCCTGTAATTTAACTCAGCTTCCAGCTCCCTGCAATTCTATGCAGGAACTCATCACTGCTCCTACCCATGTCATTAGTACCAACTTGTACACTGCTCACCCTCCCACTTAAGAATGTTAGATTTGATTCAAGTTATCACTGACCTTAACACCTGGAACACAACATAACATCTGGGAATCTCATTCGTGTCCAGAGCTTTCTTTCAGTTCCCCAAACCAACAAATCCCTTATCACAATTACTCACCTCTTCTCCCCAGTTTCCTTCTGAGACACATCAGAAGACTCATCTGTGGATGGTGTAACTATGAGAAGGAAAGCTGATGGCCCCAAGCCGAGTGAGTCACTGGATGATTCCGATATTATGTTTCGTAACTCCAAAACATAAAACTAATTAAAAGAACAACACGGGAGCCCTGGAGAATGTGTATACTTAGTTTTTACTTAGTGAAGTGCACACATATGACGTGGTAGTTTGCCAATCACATACATCTACAAATAACCCAGAAATAATCTTTTAAACAAATAATGTTTAATCAAACAATATCTTTGCAAAGCAACACACACAAAATGCTGGAGGAACTCAGCAGGCAGCATCTATGGAACAAACAAGCAACATTTCAGGCTTTCCCGCATCCACAGATTTTCCCATTTGGAATACAATTGCAATATTACTGAAGTATTAAATACACTACACTATGCTTATCCATAAACTAACTCGATACAGAATGCACCTCAACTCAAATATGTACACACACACACACGGCTGGTGAGTTGTTGGTTGTGGAGTGTGCTGCATTGTGATATGCAAGGAGGAAATTGCTGAGCTTCCGATTCTGTGTCAGTGTAATGTCTTCTACTGGCATTGCTCACAGTGCGTTCTTTAGACTGTGGACAAACCTTTCTGCCAAGCCATTTGTAGCTGGGTGGTACAGTGCAGATATAATCTGTCTTATTCCACTCATTTTCAGGAATGACAAACAGTTCTGCAATAAACTGGTCCATTGTCACGGATTAAGTGTGCTGGGACACCAGTCCTTGAGAAGAGGCTTCTTAACACATCATTGGTGTGCGAGGCTGTAGTGGGAACATCTCTGGCCTCTTTGTAACTGAACCCACTGCTACCAAGAAATTTGTGCCTATGAATGGTCCAACAAAATCCACATGGATTCTTCTCCAGGGCACTGCAGGCCACTACCAGGTATGGAGAGACACTGATCTTTGCATCTTCTGGATGGGCAAGTTGCTTGATTTGCTGATCTATCCCAAGTGACCAGGCAAAGGTTCAAGCCAACTCTCTCATTTTGACCAGACCTAGATGACCAGCATGTAGCTGCTCCAATGATTTATCTCGCAGCTCAGATTGTGGAACAGTTCTCAATCCCCACATAAGGGAAGCTCCATTAAGGGCAAATTCATCCCAGTGCTGATAAAAATAGGGGATCTGGAATTTCTGCTGCACATGTAGACTAGTGACAGTGTGGGGTCTTTTCAGACTTCCACTTGAATCATCTGCTGTAATAGCTAGATTTTCGATTTGCATTAGGGAGAATACATCAAGAGGAGTTTCCTCTTTTCCAAATGTTTCAGGTATTTCTTTTTCAAAGGACAAATGGAACAATCCATCAGCAATTCCATGACTAGCTTTCCTCTTGAATTTGATCTCGTAATTTTGTCCTCCTAGAGGAATGGCCCATCACTGCTTTGGTGCTGCTGCTGTTAGTGGAACAGCCTACTGTGGATTGAAAATAGACACTGGAGGTTGATGATCAGTAATGAGGGGAAACTCCCTCACATTCAAGTACTGGTTGAAGCATTTTATACCCTAAACCAGACTCAAGGCCTCTCCGTCAATCTGTGCATAATGTTTCACTGCAGAGGTAAAGGAGCGTGATGCAAAAAACAATGAGAATTCTATCAATTATAGCATTTGATATGACTATCTATACCATAAGGTGAGGTATCACAGGAAAGCTTTACTGGGTGACGTGGATCATAATGTGTGAGTACTGTGTCTGATGTCACCATTTCCTTTGTCTTTTGGAACACCACCTCACACTACTTTTCTTCCCAACCTGTAGTAATGAGCTCAAAGGGTAAAGGATAGTAGCCAAGTTTGGTAGGAATCTGCTATAGTAATTGAAACAACTATGACATGTCCTTTGGCCTTGAGGAATCCACCACAGCTTGAATTTTCTCAGCCCACTTGTATAATGCTTGTCTGTTAATGATGTGACCACAGTAAGTGATTTGGGTGTTGTGCAATGAATCAGAATTGATTAGGGAGCTTAAGGTAAAAGAGCCCTTGGGGGAAAGTGATCATAATATGATTGAATTCATTTGAAACAAGACAAGACTGATGTATCAATATTACTGTTAGAGTAAAAGGGAATTACAGAAACACAAGGGAGGAGTTGGCCTGAATCGATTGGAAAAGATCACTGGCAGGGATGGTGGCAAAGCAGCAATGGCTGGAATTTCTGGAAGCAATTTGGAAGGAACAGGACATCCCAAAGAGGAAGATGTATTCTAAAGGAAAGATCACAACAGCAGCTAACAAGTCAAAGCCGAGCATGGATAAAGCAATGGCTGCTTGGCAGGAGACAGTGAGAATAAAGGGAGTCTTTTCTGGCTGGTGTCAGTGACTAGTGGCATTCCATAGGGTCTGTGTTGGCACCGATTCTATTTCTGTTATCTGTCAATGATTTGGATGATGGAATTGATGGCTTCGTTGCATAGTTTGCAGATGATATGAAGATAGGTGGGAGGGGCAGATAGATTTGAGGAAGTAGAGAGGCTACTGAATAAGACAGACCAGGAGAATGGGCAAAGAAATGGCAGATGGAAAACAGTGTTGGGAAGTATATGGTCATGCATTTTGGTAGATGAAAGAGATAACCATTTTATAAATAGAGAGAAAATACAAAAAATGGAGATGCAAAGGGACTTGGGAGTCCTTGTGCAGGATTCCCTGAAGGTTAATTTGCAGGATGAGTCTGTGGCGAGAAAGGAAAATGCAATGTTAACATTCAGTCACGAGGACTGGAACACAAATACAAAAACGTAATATTGAAACTTTATAAAGCACTGGTGAGGGCTCCTCATCATAGAAAGGATGTGCTACAACTGGAAGCGTTCAAGGGAGGTTCATGAAAATGATTCCAGGATTGAATGGCTCATCATATGAAGAGCATTTGATGGTTGTGGGCCCGTATTCACAAGAGTTCAGAAGGAGGGGAAACTCATTGAAACCTATTGATTGATGAAAGGCCTTGATAGAGTGGATATGGAGAGGATGTTTCCTATGGCAAGAGAGTCTAAGACCAGATGACAGTCTCAGAATAGAGGAATGTCCTTTTAGAACTGAGATGAGGAGGAATTTATTTATTTATTTAAATAAAAGCCAGAGATTGGTGAATCTGGAATTTTTTTACCTCAAGCAATTGTGGAGGCTAAGTTCATATGTAATGTATGTTTAAGGCAGAGGTTGATGCATTGTTGATTGGTCAGGGCATGACAGATATGGAGAGAGGGCAGGGGAACTGAGGGGAAAATAGGAATGGCCATAGGAAAGGGCAAGATTCCACAAACTAAACAGCATTTCAGTGCATCACAAAGCCCATTGCAGGACTGAATGCTCAGACAATCTCTTCAATTCAGCCACATATGCTGAATTCCTTTTGATACCTTGTATGACACCTAAAGTGTTCTGCAATCAGTAATGGTTTTGGTTCTAAATGTTTGTGCATTACTTTCATGATATCAGCAAAGCTCATTTTGGCTGGTTTGGTTGGAGCATTTAAACTTGTAAGCAAACTGTATGCTCTTCCACTAATGACACTCAGCAAAAATGACATTTCTCATTGGCTATTTCATTCGCTTCAAAATATCGCACAATTCATTCAGTACACATCAGCCAGTTAACATCTGTTTGATTGAATATGTCCATCTTTCCAATATAGCCAGCCATTTTTGCATTTTTATTATTTAAATTAACACCTGATACTCATTGTTTATGAACCCATGAATTTCATCTATTTTCTGCCTTTTTTAAAAAAGTTCTACAATCTCTCTTTTATGAAGGACTGTTTTCTACTCAACCAATTCTCTCATTTGAAGAAAATATGCTATGCTTTTTTTAAAAAACACTTAAACATCTCGTTGTGTTTCAACAGCTAGGTTGTCATCTCAGGTTCGTTGTAAAACTTGCTTGTCACCACTATCAGGTTTTGTAACTCCAAAACATGAAACTAATTGAAAGAAACACAAGCCCAGGAGCACATGGATGCTTCGTTTTTACAGTGAGGCACGCAGATGTGATGTGGTGACGTCATGACGTATGCCATTCACTTTTTTTTTTAAACATATAACCCACAATGAGCTATTTAAACAAAGAATGCTTAATCAAACAATATGTTTGCAATATTACTGAAATATTAAATTCACAACATTCATGAGCAGAATTCCATGTGGGCAGGAGGCACAAAGCTGGTGACCCCTTAGGTACACAAGTCCATGAGACAGGAGTTTGAAGCCTAGTGTTCGGGGTTCCAGTCATCGGTGAGCCTAGAATATGTGGCAAGACTTGTGTACTGTCCCCAGCACATCCTTAGGTTGTGTTCATTGTAAACAGATGGCACACCTCACTATGTTTTGATCCGAATCCAAAAGTTAATATTTAAAGCCCTGATGGTGCAGTAAATTTAAAGGGTTCAGCATTTGAAATCAAATTATCAAACTTATTTTCTTAAAATTTCAACCTTATAAAGGTCTAATTAAAAGAAGAATACTGGTAACTCATGATCTGGGGTACATCCATTTTCTTGAATGATTCACATCAAATCAAGAGTCTAACACAAATTTAGACATGGTTCAGCTAAATGAACAGTCAAAGGCATAAGCATGGAGTGAACAATATCAGACTGGGGCACTGAGCCGTGATCTTGAGACAGGGATCGGGATGCTTTTATTGTAAACTAGGGAGAATGTTTGATGCCAACACTATACTGCAAGTGAAAATATTTACTATTCACCACTTTTTTTTTCAACCTTAAGGACAGAAGTATGCCACAATACATGGGTTTAAAACAGAATTTCACAGCAGTTAAAAAGTTGAAATTTTCTTCTTGTGTTCGGACAAATGCTAGGCTCTGGAGGAAAAAAAAACTAGCTGCTGGAGAAACTCTGCAGGTCAGGTAACATCTGGTGGAGGTGTTGGGATAGCTGATGTTTTGAGTCAAGACTCTACATCAAGACCTAGAGTGTAAGCTTAAAGCATGGATTGATACCTGGAATTATGATGTTGTAGCTATTAGTGAAACATGGTTGCAGGAAGGGTGTGATTGGCAACTAAATATTCCTGGATTTAGTTGCTTCAGGTGTGATAGAGTAGGAGGGGCCAGAGGAGGTGGTGTTGCATTGCTTGTCCGAGAAAATCTTATGGCGGTGCTTTGGAAGGATAGATTAGAGAGCTCCTCTAGGGAGACTATTTGGGTGGAATTGAGGAATGGGAAAGGTGTAGTAACACTGATAGGAGTGTATTATAGGCCACCTAATGGGGAGCGTGAGTTGGAAGAGCAAATGTGTAAGGAGATAGCAGATATTTGTAGTAAACACAAGGTGGTGATTGTGGGAGATTTTAATTTTCCACACATAGACTGGGAAGCCCATACTGTAAAAGGGATGGATGGTTTGGAGTTTGTGAAATGTGTGCAGGATAGTTTTTTGCAACAATACATAGAAGTACCGACTAGAGATGGGGCAGTGTTGGATCTCCTGTTAGGGAATGTGATAGGTCAGCTGACAGATGTATGTGTTGGGGAGCACTTCGGGTCCAGTGATCACAATAGCATTAGCTTCAATACAATTATGGAGAAGGACAGGACTGGACCTAGAGTTGAGATTTTTGATTGGAGAAAGGCTAACTTTGAGGAGATGCGAAGGGATTTAGAGAGAGTGGATTGGGTCAAGTTGTTTTATGGGAAGGATGTAATAGAGAAATGGAGGTCATTTAAGGGTGAAATTATGAGGGTACAGAATCTTTATGTTCCTGTTAGGTTGAAAGGTTAAAGGTTTGAAAGCGCCATGGTTTTCAAGGGATATTAGAAACTTGGTTCAGAAAAAGAGGGATGTCTACAATAGATATAGGCAGCATGGAGTAAAGGAATTGCTTGAGGAATATAAAGAATGTAAAAGGAATCTTATGAAAGATTAGAAAAGCTAAAAGATACGAGTTTGGTTTGGCAAATAAGGTGGAAGTAAATCCGAAAGGTTTCTACAGTTATATTAAAAGGAAGAGGATAGTGAGGGATAAAATTGGTCCCTTAGAGAATCAGGGTGGTCAGCTATGTGTGGAGCCGAGGGAGATGGGAGAGATTTTGAACGATTTCTTCTCTTCGGTATTCACTAAGGAGAAGAATATTGAATTGTGTAAGGTGTGGGAAACAAGTAAGGAAGTTATGGAACCTATGACAATTAAAGAGGTGGAAGTACTGGTGCTTTTAAGAAATTTAAGTGGATAAATCTCCAGATCCTGACAGGATATTCCCCAGGACCTTGAGGGAAGTTTGTGTAGAGATAGCAGGAGCTCTGACAGAGATCTTTCAGATGTCATTAGAAACGGGGATTGTGCAGGAGGATTGGCATATTGCTCATGTGGTTCCATTGTTTAAAAAGGGTTCTCGAAGTAAGCCTAGCAATTATAGACCTGTCAGTTTGACATCAGTGGTGGGTAAATTAATGGAAAGTATTCTTAGAGATAGTATTTATAATTATCTGGATAGACAGGATCTGATTAGGAGTAGCCAGCATGGATTTGTGCGTGGAAGGTCATGTTTGACAAATCTTATTGAATTTTTTGAAGTTACAAGGAATGTTGACGAGGGTAAGGCAGTGGATGTAGTCTATATGGACTTCAGCAAGGCCTTTGACAAAGTTCCACATGGAAGGTTAGTTAAGAAGGTTCAGTCGTTAGGTATTAATGCTGGAGTAATAAAATGGATTCAACAGTGGCTAGATGGGAGATGCCAGAGAGTAGTGGTGGATAATTGTTTATCGGGATGGAGGCCGGTGACTAGCGGGGTGCCTCAGGGATCTGTTTTGGGTCCAATGTTGTTTGTAATATACATAAATGATCTGGATGATGGGGTGGTAAATTGGATTAGTAAGTATGCCGATGATACTAAGGTAGGAGGTGCTGTGGATAATGAGGTGGGTTTTCAAAGCTTGCAGGGAGATTTATGCCGGTTAGAAGAATGGGCTGAATGTTGGCAGATGGAGTTTAATGCTGAGAAGTGTGAGGTTCTACATTTTGGCAGGAATAATCCAAATAGAACATACAGGGTAAATGGTAGGGCATTGAGGAATGCAGTGGAACAGAGAGATCTAGGAATAACAGTGCATAGTTCCCTGAAGGTGGAGTCTCATGTAGATAGGGTGGTGAAGAAGGCTTTTGGAACGCTGGCCTTTATAAATCAGAGCATTGAGTACAGAAGTTGGGATGCAATGTTAAAATTGTACAAGGCATTGGTAAGGCCAAATTTGGAATATTGTGTACAGTTCTGGTCACCGAATTATAGGAAAGGTATCAATAAATTAGAGAGAGTGCAGAGACGATTTACTAGGATGTTACCTGGGTTTCAGCACTTAAGTTACAGAGAAAGGTTGAACAAGTTAGGTCTCTATTCATTGGAGCGTAGAAGGTTGAGGGGGGATTTGATCGAGGTATTTAAAATTTTGAGGGATAGATAGAGTTGATGTGAATAGGCTGTTTCCATTGAGAGTAGGGGAGATTCAAATGAGAGGACATGATTTGAGAGTTAGGGGGCAAAAGTTTAAGGGAAACACGAGGGGGTATTTCTTTACTCAGAGAGTGATAGCTGTGTGGAATGAGCTTCCTGTAGAAGTAGTAGAGGCCAGTTCAGTTGTGTCATTTAAAGTAAAATTGGATAGGTATATGGACAGGAAAGGAGTGGAGGGTTATGGGCTGAGTGCGGGTAGGTGGGACTAGGTGAGATTAAGAGTTCGGCACGGACTAGGAGGGCCGAGATGGCCTGATTCTGTGCTGTGATTGTTATATGGTAAGGGGAGATAGCCAGCATCAGCAGATGGAGAGAGGTGAGGCAGGATTGATGGGCAAATGGAGGCAGTTGTGGAGATAGAGACTAGGAGGTGATGGTTGAGACAATAAAGGCATGCAAATTGTGGATCAGATAAGAAAGGAAGGTGTTGAGCGAAATCAGATCACTCAAAATGAAATCAGAGAAATTCTGGGCAGGTGGGAACAGTAGAGGGAGAGGATGGATATCCAGTGAATTGAGTGGCTGAGTGATAGGCAAATTAAACCAAGGAGATGAGGAAGAAGGTGGACAACAGGGGGCACAGATTGAAGCAGTTTGGAATGAAAGGGATATGTGAGAGGCCTAGGGTGGATCAATACGAGAAAGAAAGGAACAGAGTGGGTGGTTTAACTGAAAATAGAGAATTTAATGTTCCTAAACTTGGGCTGCAGGCCACTGAGGTGAAATGTAAGGTGCTTTTTTCTAGTTTGGTTTTGGCCTCTCCCTAGCAGTGGAGGAAGCTGATCAGACATGGTTGAGGAGTTAAAATAACTGACAACCAGGAGCATAAGCCAGCTGTTGCAGGCACATTCAATAGAGCCTTGAGAAAGCCTTGCAAATTAAAAACAAAGTTGTTTTCTCACTTCTCCAGTTTGATGAAAAGTAATCCATCCTGAATTATTGTCTCTTTCACTCTCCACATTTACGAGCTGTCCTGCGGAGTATTTCAAACTGTTGTCTTCCATCATAAAAATTCAGCCCTTTTGAACCTTACATGGTCAACATTCCCAGAAGATGCAGTAAAACTTAAGTTTACTGATGGAGCTAAAAACCCATTAACATTTTTCGATCATCCTGGGAAGTGTTACAGAAATAAACAAGCGGGTTTGAATGCCATTTACCCTCTGGACAGTAGTGGAGGAAATATTCCCCAAATGCACTTTAAAAAACACTGCCCCCAACACACCAATGATCCATCACATAAGACAGGAGTGCTCCTTCATTTGCAGTGACAATTTCTACCCAGCTTCACAACGGATATGGCCCACCAGCTCTTTTATTATATAGTGCCTATAAAAAGTATTCACCCTCCTTTAAACATGTCTTCATGTTTTATTGCTTTAAAACATTGAATCACGGTGGATTTAATCTGACTTTGACACTAATAGACAGAAAAATACCCTTTTCTGTCAAAGCGAATACAGAACTCTACAAAGTGACCTAAATTAATTAGAAATAAAACACAAAATTGATTGCATAAGTATTCACCTTCCCTCCACCTTCAATATGACACACCAAATCATCACTGGTGCAGCTAATTTGCTTTAAGAAGTCATATTATTACGTAAATGGAGATCTATTTTTGGAGACCTGTGTGCAGTCAAGATGTTTCAAATGATTGTAGTAAAAATACACCTGTATCTGGAAGGTCCAACTCCTGGCGAGTCAGTTTCCTAGCAAAACCTATGTCATGAAGGCAAAATAACACTCCAAGCAACTCCATGAAAAGATTATTGAAAAGCACATCAGGAAATGGATACACCAAAATTTCCAAGTCACTGAATATCCCTTGGAGTACAATTAAGTCAATCATCAAGAAATGGAAAGAATATGGCACAGTTGTAAATCTGCCTAGAGCAGGCTGTTCCCAAAAACACAGTGACTGCAAGAAGGGGACAAGTACGGGGGGCCACCAAGACATCTATGATAACTCTGGAAGAGTTACAAGCTTCAGTGGCTGAGCTGGGAGAGACTGCACATACAACTGTTGCCCAGGTACTTCACCAGTCACAGCTTTATGGGAGAGTGGCAAAGAGAAAGCCACTGTTGAAAAAACTCAAATGAAATCTTAGCTGGAGTTTGCCAGAAGACATGTGGGAGACTCTGAAGTCAGATGGAAGGTTATATGATCTGATGAAACCAAAACTGAGCTCTTTGGCTATCAGACTAAAACAAACACCGCACATCATCAAAAACACACCATCCCTACCCTGAAGCATGGCGGTGGCTGCATCATGTTGTAGGGAAGGCTTGTGAAGGTACAGGGTAAAATGAATGCAGCAAAATCCGGGGGGGGGGGGGGGGGAGAGAGACTGTTGCTGTCTGCAAGAGAACTGAAACTTGGGAGATTTGTTTTCCAGCAAGCCAATGGTTCCAAGTACAAAACCAAAGCAACACAGGAATGGTTTTAAAACAACAAAGCTGATGTCCTGCAGTGGCCAAGTTGGAGGTCAGACCTCAATCCAATTGAGAATGTGGCTGGACTTGAAAAGGGCTGTTTACTCATGATCCCCATGCAATCTGACAGAGCTTAAGCAGTTTTGCAAAGGAGAGTGCAGAAAAATTGCAGCATCCAGATGTGCAAAGCTGATAGAGACCTGCCCAGACAGATTTCAGGCTGTAATTGCTGCCAAAGGTGCACCTACTAAATACTGACTTGAAGGGGGTGAATACTTATGTAATCAATTATTTTGTATTTTATATTTGTAATTAGTTTAGATCACTTTGTGGAGATCTGTTTTCACTTAAACATGAAAGTGTTTTTCTACTGATCAGTGTTAAAAAAGCCAAATTAAATCCACTGTGATTCAATGTTGTAAAACAACAAAACATGAAAACATCTGGGTGGGGAGGTGGTGAATACTTTATAGGCAAATTAGTAAATCTAATTTATAAATGCTAATATTCAGAATTTGTCTTGAAATAAGTTTATGAAAACATGGAGGAGCCACCATGAACTCTCATATCTCCTGATGATTCTATGATTTCAGTCTCTGAAGCCAATGTGCAAGCAGCCTTCAGAAGTGGGAACCCATGAAAAGCACCTGGACCACACGGGGTACCTGGCTGAGTAATAAAGACATGTGCTCATCAACAGCGATCTTTAACCTCTTGCTTCAGCAGTGTGTGGTACCCACCTGCTTCGAGCAGGCTTCAGTTATATCAGTGCCCAAAAACAGCGCGGTGACCTGCCTCATTGACTATCGCCCAATAGTACTTACATCCACAGTGATGAAGTGATTTGAGTGGCTGGCGACAAAACATCACTCAACCTTGGAACATCTGGACAGCAAAGGTGTTAACATCAGGATGCTCTTCATCAACCACAGCTCAGCATTCAATGCCATCATCCCCTCAAAACTGATCAATAGGCTCCAAAGTCTTGGCCACAATAGCTCCTTTTGCAATTGAATCCTGGAGATTATCACTTGCAGACCTTCGTCAGTTTGGATTGGCAACATCTCCACCATCTTCATCGGCATGGTTGCACGACAAGGCTGTGAGCTCAGCTCCTTGCTCTACTCTATTTACACTTATAACTGTGCGGCTAAGCACAGCTCCAATGCCATATCCAAATTTGATGACGACACCACTATCATGGGCTTAAATAAGGGTGGTGATGAATCAAAATATAGGAGGGAGATTTAAAATCTGGCTGAATGGTGCTATAACAACAACCTCTTACACAAGGTCACCAAGATCAAGAAGCTAATTATAGATTTCAGGGGAAGAAAACTAGAGGTCTGTGGATTAGTCCTCAGAGAATCAGAAATGGAGAGTGTCAGCAATTTTAAATTCCTGGGTTATAATTTCAGAGTACCTATCCTGGGTCCAACACACAAGTTCAATTATGAAGTACTGCAAAGCTTTTACTTCCTTAGGAGTTTGTAGAGATTCGACATGACATCAAAAAATTTGACAGACTTCTATACATGTGTAATGGAGAGCCTATTGACTGGCTGTATCAGAGCCTGGTATGGAAACACCAAGGCCCTTGAATGGAAAATCCTACAAAAAAAAGTGGTTACGGCCCAGCCCATCACAGGTAAAGCCCTCCCCACCAATGAGCTCATCTACTGTACACAAATCACTGATACAGGAAACTAGCATCCATCTTCAGGGATTCCCACCACCCAGGACATGCTCTCTTCTCACTGCTGCCATCAGTAGCCCTAGGACTCACACCACCATGTTCAGGAATAGTTACTACCCATCAACAATCAAGCTTTTGAATCCAAGGAGATAACTTCACTGAACTTCACTTATCATTGAAATGCTCCCCCAACCTATGGGCTCACTTTAGGGACTCTTCATCTCATTCTTGACATCTATTGCTTTTTTAAAATTTATTATTAATTTCTTTCTTTTTGTATTTGTACAGTTTGTTGACTTCTGCACATTGGGTGATCTTCCTGTGATTTCATTATGATTATTATTCTATAAATTTATTGAGTATGCTCACAAGAAAAATCTCAGGGTTGTATATGATGGCATATACGTACATCATTAATAAATTTACTTTGAACTTTGATGTATGGCATGTTGATAAGATGCGCACCTTTCTTTATTGACCCTGAACAAATAATTCGGAGAGCTGACCTCAAAGAAAATAAAGACAATAAACTAATGTAATTGCATTGCATGACTGACAGGGCCCATCTAAATACTTCAGCACATTGCTGTAGACACAATTTCTATAGAGTAGTCAACTTTCTTCCACTTCTGGGAAATCTTTTCTTCTTGGTCACTTCAGAGATCTGACTTCCCTCTTGGCCACTCCTAGAGCTCCCAGTCTGAAATTTCTTACTCAGCTACTTTTCCCCTGCAATGCAAAGCAATCACATCCCCAGATGATAGCAAGGGTATGGAATGAACTGTCAGAAGAAATAATTGAGGTAAGCATAATAACAAAATTTGAACAACACTTGAACAGTCACATTGATGGGAAGGGTTTATAGTAATATGGGCCAAATGCAGCAAATGGACATCTTCATCAGCATGGAGGATTTGGGCTGAAGGGCTGTATTACTCTCCGACTCCAACTCCAACCCCAGACCAATGGACTGCACTGCAGCAAAACTAGTACATTGGAAAGTACATTTACCATAAAGTTAAAACTTCTGCAGACATAGCTTAAATATCTCCATAAAGTATAAAAGTGTTTATTTACTTTAAACTGTTTCTTCTCCCAGGAAAGAATATGTTTACTGACCTGAAAATTACCACAATCAAGAAATGTAAATGTTACTTTTCTGAAATGATGCCGTCTTGTCTACAATTCAGCCGCAATTTTTTGAAGGTCATCCTGGAATTAAGGTTTAACCTTAATTATGGCTTCTTTTTATATTCATCATGTACAGGATGAGGATGTTGCCAATGATACTTCTATTCCTTTACTAACTGTACAGGACCTGAGATAGCACATTGGTGGGTTGGTGGTCACAAACTGGGCAAAGGATGCAAGGATGCCAGGCTTCCTTTCCTCAAGTAGAACTGTGAACCAGAAGAACATCTACAAGAAATGGTTACTGTTTCCAAGATAACCTTTATGCAGATTTGTTTAATAGACAGTAGGTGCAGGAGTAGGCCATTCAGCCCTTTGAGCCAGCACCACCATTCAATGTGATCATGGCTGATCATCCACAATCAGTACCCCATTCCTACCTTCTCCCCATATCCCTCGACTCCGCTATCTTTAAGAGCTCTAACTCTTTCTTGAAAGCATTCAGAGAATTGGCCTCCACTGCTTTCTGAGGCAGAGCATTCCACATATCCACCACTCTCTGGGTTAAATTCAATTAACTAATTGAACTTAAATTCCTCAGCTGCCATGGTGGAACTTGAACTATCCAGTAACACAATGCCCCTGGTTTGGATGATTGACATTATTTTGATCAAACTTTTTATCTCCAGTGCTTAATTCATCTACACAACCAAAAGAAACATCTTGGCGTAGTTTTTCTTTGAAAAAGGAGGACACCTTCATTGTAGAATGAAAAGCATCATCCCGAGAGCAAATGCAATGGAAACAGGCTTCCCTTCCTCCACCATCAATGATGCCCTCAACCCCATCTCTTCCATTTCACGCTATCTGCTCTTACCCCATCCTCCTACCACTCTACCAGGAAGAAGTGCTATACCTGCCCCTACACCACCTCCCTCACTACCATTCGGGGCCCTAAATAGTCCTTCCAGGTGAGGCGACACTTCACCTGAGAGTCTGTTGGGGTTATATACTGTGTTCAGTGCTCCTGGTGTGGCCTCCTGTATATTGGTGAGACCCGACGTAGATCGGGAGACCGCTTTACCAAGCATTTACACTCTGTCCACCAGAAAAAGCGAGATCTCCCTATGGCCACCCATTTTAATTCCACTTCCCATTCCAATACGTCCATCCACAGCCCCCTCCACTGTCGTGATGAGGCAACATTTAGGTTGGAAGAACACCACCTCATTCTGTCTGGGTAGCCTCCAACCTGATGGCATGAATATTGATTTGTCAAACTTCTGGTAATGACCCCCACTCTCTCCCTTCACTATTTGCAATCCCCATTTCCCTCTTTCACCTTAATTCCTTGCCCACCCATCACCTCCCTCTGGTGCTCCTCCCCCTTTTGTCTCTTTCACTAAAGAACTTCCAAGCTCTCTACTTCATCCTTGCGGAGGGCTAGCTCAAAGGTGAAGAGGCAATTTCGAATGAGGCTGGTGGCGACATTAGATACACGGCAACTCTGGCAGGGTCTGCAAGACATTACTTCCTACAAAGCGAAAACAATAGCATGAATGGCAGCGATGTCTCACAACCAGATGAACCCAACACCTTCTATACACGCTTTGAAAGGGAGAACACAACTACAGCTGTGAAGATCCCTGCTGCACCTGATGACCCTGTGATCTCTGTCTCAGAGTCTGATGTTGGGCTGACTTTAAAGGAGTGAGATATGCCAACTAGTGGAATGGTGCCACAGCAACAATCTGGCACTCAATGTCAGTAAGACAAAAGAGCTGATTGCGGACTTCAGGAAGGGTAAGATGAAGGAGCACATACCAATCCTCAGAAGGATCAGAAGAGGAAAGAGTGAGCAGCGTCAAGTTCCTTGGTGTCAAGATCTCTGAGGATCTAACCTGGTCCCAACATATTGATGTAGTTATGAAGGCGGCAAGACAGCAGCTATACTTTATTAGGAGTTTGAAGAGATTTGGCATGTCAACAAATACACTCAAAAAGTTCTATAGTTGTACTGTGAAGCACATTCTGACAGGCTGCATCACTGTTTGGTGTGGAGGGGCTAGTGCACAGGACCGAAAGAAGCTACAGAAGGTTGTAAATCTAGTCAGCTCCATCTTGGACACTAGCCTATAAAGTACCCAGGACACCTTTAGGGAGCAGTGTCTCAGAAAGGCAGCGTCCATTATTAAGGACCTCCAGCACCCAGGGCATGCCCTTTTCTCACTGTTACTATCAGGTAGGAGGTACAGAAGCCTGAAGGCACACACTCAGCGATTCAGGAACAGCTGCTTCCCCTCTGCCATCCGATTCCTGAATGGACGTTGAATCTTTGGACACTACATTTTAATATACAGTATTTCAATTTATGCACATTCTTTTAAATCTATTCAATGTAATTGATTTACTTATTTATTGTTATGTTTTATTTTTTTCCTCTCCCTGCTAGATTATACATTACATTGAACTGCTGCTAAGTTAACAAATTTCACGCCACATGCCAGTGATAATAAACCTGATTCTGATCCTTCACCCTCCAGGTTTCATTTATCACCTGGTGTTTCTCTCTTCCCTCCCCCCCATCTTTTAAATCTACTGCTCAGATTTTTTTCCCCCCCAGTCTTGCCAAAGGGTTTCAGCCTGAAATGTCAACTGTACTTTTTTCCATAGACGCTGCCTGGCCTGCTGAGTTCCTCCAGCATTTTATGTGTGTTGCTCAGATTCCCAGCATCCGCAGATTTTCTCTAGTTTCTGATCTGGGATCAGAGGCTTCTGTCTTAGTGCTGGCTGAGGTAGACCATTCTATATATTGCAGAGTATTGTTGTAGTCTGATTGCTAAGCTTTACAGACTGATGAGAACTCTTAGTAAAAGCAGGGAAAACAAATTTATAATGATAAATCATCAGCTGAAATGTTCTCGTCAATGTGTAACTGTTATGCCTGGGAACAGGTCGAGAACAAGTAACTAAGTCAAAGATCACTAATGAAATTTTGGAACATTGAACTTTCAATAGCTTGATATCTAACTATTCCCATTGGTGCAGCATCTGGCTCATCAGCAAATGTTTGTCATGCATTCTTTAATACATTAGTATCCCAGTTTTGAACACACCCAGGCCCCAGTTCCTCTGTTCCCTTTCAACACACTGTCATCCTAGGTTCTACCTTCACTTCCTGCTCACCAGGTTCTCAGTCCCCGCACTCTATCCACGGTCCCATGCTCCCTTTCACCTCATCTGAAGAGCATGTTAATGGAACATTTATCATACTACATAACATCTAAAAACAGTGTTAAAATTGTGCTGCCCAGTTAAGTTTAGGAACATCTGATAGTGTGAAACTCTGCACCACCAAGTCCTGGGTATACATTGGCCAGTTTACCTTCAGGAGACTGTTGCAATATAGATGAAGGTTAAATTAATTAAGCACAGACTGTGAGGTCAACACAAAGAGCAAATTTCAGGCAAATTTCTGACAAGTGTAAAATCAATATATTATTAACGGTACTGGAATTAATGACTAATATTGACTGGATATAATCAGCATGAAGGGCAAGGGAATGTGCAACTCCTAAACTCAAGTCTGGAGACTTGAGTAAAAGGGTCAGTGAGAGCATTTTTGTAGTTTGATCACAATCCAATAGGAATTAGTATGTTAAAGGCTAGTTGCATAGGGCTGAGAAATGATTTAACAAGAGGGCCAGAAGCTGTTCCTCGTGATAAATCAGAGCAATGTGTGGAACTAAGGAAGGAGGTACAAAGCAGCTGAGGCATTCTCATAAAGAACAGAAGGTTGTGAAAACTCAGTTAGCATGCTTGCCTTCAAAGGATGAGGCATAGAAGAAGAGTTGGGATGTTATGTGGCAACAGTACAAACTGCTGATTAGGCTGTTTTTAGAGGATTCTGTGTAACTCTGATCACCGTACTATAGGAAGGATGCTCAAATGTTCATTTCTTATCAAAGAATACAACTCTGAAAATCTTCAGTTCCCCAGGTAGTCATGAAACCAAGAAAGAACAGCAGCACGATCATCAACCCCCAAATCCCCACTCCCTGCAAAAACAAACAAACAAGAATGGAGCAGGTACATGAACTCCGAAATCCCTCCTGTACAAAAACCAAGTAAAATGGTTCAGGCACATCAACCCCTAAATCCCTCATTTGCACAAAAAACAAAACAGATTTGGCACATTTTCCACCTCAAATCCCTCCTTCCACACAAAGGAAAGAACAAAATGGATCAAGCACATTGACCTCCAAATCACCCTCTCCACACAAAAAAAACCAAGCAAAACAGAGCAGGCACATAAACCCCCAAACACCCCACACAAAAAAAACCCAGGAATATCAGGCAAAAAAAACACAGGGTATAAAATCCATAAGACTGAAAAAAGGGTTTATAGTCCAAAGTCCAAATCCAAAAAGCAGAAAACACCTGGTCAACACACTCCAGGCACAGCTTCAGGCTCTCCCCTCTCCAGTATAGTACAACCGATCTAAAGGCAAACAGCTAGCACTCCCCCTCCGCACTCAACTCAATGCTTCAATCTCCATTGTTCAATAATTAAAGTGACATCAGGAGTTTAATCAGTGAAATAGAGCCAAACATCAGCCTACCTGCTATGAGGTTCACTCACACTGCCTCTGCCTGTTGCACAGGGCAACTGAGGAGAGCCCAAGTGCAGGACACCAGCACATCAACTGTGTTGGGGGAGGCTGGCGTAGACATGAACATAGAACAGCAAACCAGAGGAATCTTGACAAGGAGACAGGATTTACAGGGACTATCTTGAAACTAGAGCAGAACTTAGAACTAACAGTTCTAATCAGACAAGGGACCAAAGTACCACACAAGAATAGACCTACAAATGGGCAACCTGTGCTACTGATGCCAGTATTTATTCCACAATCTCTGATGAAAACCAGGTGTACTGTAATTAAGTAAACTAGCAGTAATTGGAAATCTTATGACTGAAATTGGGGCATAATCAGGGAGAAAGGAGCGTTAAAGGGGAACAGCCAACCAGAACCATGACACTGCTTCCTGGAATTCTCTCAGAGACTGCAGAGCGCTGGAACACACAAACAATCTCCAAACTTCTGCACTCGCCTTGATGTTTCAATCACCTTTGTCGCTTTAATCAGAAAAATGGGCTCAAACATCAGCTCATGCGCCATCCTGCAGCCTTCTTGCCACGAGGGTCACTCACGCTGCCTCTGCCTACGGGAACGCTCTCAGAGACTGCAGAGCACTGACACACCCAAATGATCTCCAAACAGCAAAACCGGAGCACTGGACAGAGTGCAGAGTGAATTCACTGGGATGTTGCCCAGACTGGAGTACTTCAGTTATGGAGGAGAGAACAGATAAGGTGGGCAAAGGAGTTCTGAAGGATGATCTGAAAGAAGTCTATAACATCATAAAAGATATAGATAGGGTGAAAAATCCAAATGTTTCTCCTGTGGTAGGAGTATCAAAGACAAGTGGGCATAATTTTAAGGTGAGAAGTAGTAGATTTAAAGGGGATTCTATGGCTAAACAACTTTACACAGAGTGGTTGATATCAAGAACAAGTTGCCACACACAGTGATGGAATCAGATAAGGTATAATTACGACATATAAAAGGCATTACAACATTAAACATTAGTAGCATTTAAGTAAGTAAATCATAGAAATACATGGGTCTTAGTAAGAGCATCAAAGGAGAGAATAGATTGTGAGGGCAAAATAAATCAGTCATGATCGAATGGTGGAGTAGACTCGACAGGCTGATTAGCCTGATTCTGCTCCTGTGTTTTATTGTGCAGCCAAGTGGCATTAGTGTAGATTGGCAAAAGGGTCAGCATGGTTGTGATGGGCTGAAGGGCCCACTACTGTTCTGTACAACTCACAGTGTACAAGTATAGGACAAAAGTGGGACTGTCCATTCTGGAACTCCCTGAATGACATGATGCACAGACAGTATAATAAGACTAAAGAGCAAAGTTTATGTCAAACACAAAGAAATGAATAATCCAGAAATTCTAAAAATGTGTAGATCACGTAGAAATAAATTGAAAGGAAACTTAAAATACCAAGAATCAATATGAAAAAATATTGGCAAATAAAATCAAAGAAAATTCAAAGATGTTTTATAAGTACATAAAGAGGGAATATGTTACAAAGGAAAGCAACCACTAACATAATCGGTGTGTGGAGGTGGAAGATGTGGGCAAGCTTGTTAATGAATATTTTGTGTCTGACTTCACAAAAAATGGGATAATATCATTGTTGTTGCTAAAGCAAAGAAGAGTGAAATATCATGTGGGATTAATAGTAGGAAAGGTATTCAGCCATTTATCACCTTTGAAAATGTATAATTTGCCAGGCCCACAGGAAATCTATCCAGTGTGTAAAAGAGACTTGGAAGTCAATAGGAGAGACTCCACCTATCACTTTCAATAACCCCCCAGCTAGAGAGCGGTGTGAGAGGGAGGACTGGCAAACTCCTACAATTGTCCTGTTGTTCTAAAGGGATGGATAGGATCGATACATGTATAGGTTAGTTAGTCCACTTTCAGTGTGTGTAAATTATGGGAACAAATCCCAAGGACAGCTTAACCCTCCATTTAGAAAGATTAATCATGGGTCAATCAGAAGGTCTCGTCTGACTCAATCATGCTGAGTTTTTTGGAAGGACAATGCACAATGAAAATCAATTAGGACAGTATGGTTAATATACTGAATGTGAATCTTGGTAAGACTTTTCACGTTCTGCATGGCGCACTGCACAAAAAAAACTCAAACTCATGGCATTTGAGAATGTGGTGAAATTGATCCAAAGCTGACATTGGCAATAACAAAGTGTGATGGTTAATGAGTGTTTCTCTGAATAGAAAATCGTTACCACTTTGTACGCACAGTGTATCTCTGTATATACACTGGCTCAGTATGCAGATTCTATTTTTATTGTTTGAAATATAGATCAATGATTTAGACAGACTCAGAAAAGGTTTCAGAGGTACTGTATTTACAAAAAACATGGCAGATGTTGATACTGAGAGGAAAGATTTGGGTTGAAGGACAATAGTCTGCTCAGTCAGGAAGGAGAGCGGCATATGGAATTTAATCCAGAGGACAATGAGTAACGTATTTGCAGAAGTGAAGCAAGGTAGGCAATTACACATTAAATGAGAGAATATTGGGAAGGGTCCTGGAGCAAATGTTAACAGATCCAGAAAAGAAGGAGAAAGGGTCATTTAGAAAAGCATATGAAATGCTTTATTCTTTAGGCAGGCTATAGACTATAGGAACAGGAAGAACTGTCTACAAAGCAAGTTAGGCCACAGCTTGGGCACCACTTACAATTCTGGACAGCACGTTACAGAAAAGATGTAATTGCACTGAAGAGGGTGCAGCAAAAAATTTAAGTGGGAAGAAGATTGGAGCAATTAAGGTGTTTTCTTTGAAACAGAGGGAGCTAAGGGGCAATTTAACAAAGGTGCATAAAATTAAGAGGGACCTGCAGGGAGATAATGATAAGAATTGGTTTTCTTCTCTCTCAGCAGAGGGGTGAAAAGCCAGAGGGGCAGTTTAAAAATAACTAATGGAATGATTCAAGGTGAAGTGGACCTTTATCCCCCTAGGGATAGTTAAAGATCTGGAATTACAGTCTAAAGGGATGGAGCAAACAGAAAAATCTCATCACATCTAAATAATACTTAATTACATTTGAGGAGCTGTGATCTACAGAGGGATTAGATTCTTTTTCTGCTCTAACACATCCTACAGAACAGATTTTCTGCAATTCTATGCTTCATCAGGTCCAACTTGTAACATTTTTAGTGGTTTCAATGAGAAATCTAAGCAGTATCTGAATCCTTCATTTCCAAGAAATGCATATTTATATGTGTCTGTATACTTGTCCAATGCACAATTCCATTAAGAATTCTATTCTTATGTTCTTTTGGGGATTCCCAGTAACATGAAATAAATTTTAAAGATATGCTGTTAATTGTAAAGCCTGCACACCCAGTATTGATGTGCATTTATCAAATATTATATGTCCTGTTAAGTCTGGAAAATCGCATATTCACAATCTTAGCCCAATAGCGCAAAACACTATTGCTGTGTTTACATAGTTGAAATGTAATGGTGCGCACTCATATTGACGTGTCAATGTTGAGTCTAGCACACGTAGGCAATATGCATCAGCTGTGCACTTTATTGTGTACTTAATGTGGGAACAAGATGTTAATAATGTTATATTGTGTGCCAAGACCATGATTCAAGCATAAACTCTATTTGTTGTGATTCTGGGAATCATACTTTCCAGCAGTAATCATCACTAAGAGCTCCTCACACTCACAAAAAAATTATTATTTAATCCATAACAGCTCTTTGCTGCACCTTCAGCCATCTGGAATGTTTTAGATGACGTTGGCAGGAGCAGCATACAAATGAAAAGGAAAAAGCCAGGGGCCAGAGTTCTGAAGTACAGAAGCAGGCTCTGGAGGTGGTCTATCTACAATCGAGAGATGCCATTGCAAAATAAGAGAGTCAATACTGCCAACCTGCTTAGTGCTGGTAAATGGGATTAATACAGATGGTTACGTGAGATCTCCAAGGGTGTTCTGTGCTGCATCAGTCTGATTTAATGATTCCATGAAGGAGCGATTATCAAAACCTGCAGGGAATCTAAACAGGATGAAATGAATCATGCAACAAAATCATAATCAGAAAATGACATGATTCAACAATGATGGGACATCATTTGCTGGTGGATAATGCCTTCACAACGGTACCAAAAAATGTTATTGCACTCTTCCCATCACAAATGAAGCAGGAAACTCCTAAATTCCATTTATTTAACTCAAAATTGAGTTAACAGTCATCATATTTGTTGTCCGATTGATAATAATGCTCAAGATACTTCAGAATATAGGAACGGATGTGGCCCATTCAGCTTCTTAACTTTGACAAAACAGTGACATGGACAAGTGGGTAAGAAATTGACAAACAACTGAAATATTGACACACTAGTCTGCTGATGCTGGGATCTGGAGCAATAAAACCAACTACTGAAGGACCAGAAACTATGCAGGTCGTCTGTGGAAGGAAGTAGTTGAGAACTTTCATCTGGGCTGAAAGAGTAGAGGGGAGATGGCCAATATAAAGAGGCGTGGGGATAAATAAAGTTCAAAGTCCAAAGGAAAATTTATTATCAGAGTACATACATGTCACCACATGCAACCCTGTGATTCTTTTTCAGCAGGGATACTTAGCAAATATATAGAACAGTCACTGTAAACTGTAAATATCAGGAACTGTTAACTGTTAACAAACTGTGCAAATGCAGATATAAATAAATAGCAATAAATAATGAGCATGAAATAACAATATAACAGAATCCTTAAACGAGCGTAGCTATTCCCTTTGGTTCAGGAGCCTGATAGTTGAGGGATTCAAGGCAGAGGTTGATAGGTTCTTGAATGGTCAGGGCACGAAGGGATTTGGGGAGAAGGCAAGATATTGGGGCTGAGAGGAAAATTGGTCAGCCGTGATGAAATGGCAGAGTAGACTCGATGGGCCAAATGGCCTAATGTTGCTCCTATGTCTTATGTGCTTACGGGTAGTAACTGTTTTTGAACCTGGTGGTGTGAGTCCTGAGGCACCAGTACCTTCAACCAAATGGCAGCTGCAAAATGGAGCAAGAGCTGGTAAGTGATAGTTGTTAGGATGTACTCTGGAGTTAGGAAACATAGCAAAATATTAACTTCAGCAACCAATCTTTAGACCTGAACATAGATTGTAAATTAAACTTAAAATACAGCCCTAGACAAAAGTTTCCTTGAGCTGTGGACTTCAGTTAATTGAAAAGCAGACAACACTGATTAACATTCATTTTGGGTGTCTGGAGTATGAGTGCTAAGGAGGAGATGTGAAAATTATATGTAACTCAAAGGAAGTATTGTAGATACATTGTAACTACAGAAATGTGCCTTGGTTTTTAGCATATAAAATGTCATGTAACATTAGGTCGAACAAGCACCTTCCTGCAGAAAAATCTTCAATCATCTAGCTTCAGTCTCTCTCTAGTGACTTCATTCACATTACAACATTTGGGGGCTCGAAATGTTGTAACGTGAACCAAGTCACAAAGTCAACTGGAGTTCACAGCTCAAGGAAACTATTGTCCAGGACTGAATTCTTAAATTTAATTTTCAACATTCAGGGCTAAAGATTGGTTGCTGAAGTTAATATTTGGCTATATATCCTAACTCCAGAAAATGTCCCAACAATAGTGGGGCCTAGGTAAGGAGATGTGGAGGGGGGAAATAGCAACAGAGGCTGGGAGATGATATATGGAGACGATGAAGTGCTGAAGATGATGGAATCAGATAGGAGAGTTCATGGAACCAAATAATGGAGGTGACAAGCAGACACTAACAATGCGGGGAGTTCCCAGTGTGTGCGTGATAGACATGAATTCAGAAACATTTCTTGTTAGCAAAAACCATCACTAGTAAAGAGTGATTATCTTAACCAGAAACCTTTCCATATTATTCTAGAAGAACCTGAAGTGTTAAATAGTGAACACCAGTTTTTTTTGTGTGTTCCACTTTACACATGAGTCAGAGATTTATCCATAGTTTCCTAGCCTTCCTGGAATCCTGTAAATCTGCTGTGCAACACCCAGACAATTTGGCTGCCAATTATTACTTGCTTCATTCAGAAAAAAATATTTATACTACTTTTCCAGTTCTGACAAACTGGATTATTTATTTCTTCAAATCCGTTTCACGCTTAAAATAGGAAGTGTGATCAGAAGTAACACATTAATTCATCTAAACCATTGTCAAGAGGTAGTATTTACATAAGTATCTGTCAGACATGTAAGGGGGAGGCTTTAAGGCCACATGCGGGGGCAGAGAGAAAAAAAGATAATAAAAATGATTCAGTAGGGCAGATAACAAGAGTTTTAACCTTAAAGTCATAATCTTCAGAGTTGATATCTGGAAACATTCATTCACCCAAGGGATAGGAGAGGTCTGAAACTTTCTCAAAATAATTCTGCATTTGGCCTGGATGGATGGGTAATTTCAAAACTGAAGTTGGGATATGAATTGTCTACTGCTGTTCCTTAAATCCAATGTACCAAGGCATTTGTAATTTGAAAGAACCTCATTACCTCATACCACTCCACTTAATGAAATGGTATAAAGTCCCAGCTACCACTGGTGTGCAGAGATGATTTGGCTGCTATTCTGCATGCATAAAGATTCTATAAACACCAATGAAATGAATGACTCATCAGCCTGCTGCATCCTAGTTGCTACTAGAATGCAAGAAAAATGATCTTGGCATCCCACTGTTAGCTATAGACTGCTCATTGATTATTCAATGAGGTAAATAGATAGTCATGTGCCTCAGGAAGCACAGGATAAGGAATAGTGTTCCTTAAAGCTTACCACTGTGCAATTGGCTCCTCAAATTCTTCTCTGCCAGTCCCCAGTTAGTACTGGCAACAACATCTCCACAATCACCATCAGCACAGGGTTGTGTGCTTAACTTCCTGCTCTACTCACTTTATACTTATGACTATGAAGCTAAGTACAGCTCCAATGCCATGTTTAAGTTTACTGATGACACCATTATTGTTGGCCAAATCAAAGGTGGTAACATATCGGCATTTAGGAGAGAGATTAAAGATCTGGTTGAGTGATGCCACAGCAAGAACCTCTCACTCAACTTCAGCAAAACCAAAGAGCTTATTATCGACTACAGGAGGAAGAAGTAGAGATCCATGAGCTAGTCCTCATCAGGGGAACAGAGATGGAAAGAATCATTAGCCTTAAATTCCTTGGCATTAACATATCGGAGGATCTGATATGGGACCAGCACATAAGTGCCATCACAAAGAATGCACAACAAATTTCGTAGACGTTTGCATTGATTCGGCATGTCACCAAAAACTTTAATAAACTTGTATAGATGCACAGTGCAGAGTATCCTGAATGGTTACATCATGGCCTGGTATGGAAACACCAATGCCCAGGAATGGAAAAGGCTACAGAAAGTGATGGATACAGCCCAGTTCACCACAGGCAAAGACCTCCCCTCCACTGAGTACATTTACATGAAGCACTGCCACACGAAGCAGCATCCATCATCATCCAGGCCGTGCCATCTTGTCATAGCCATCATCAGGCAGGAGGTACAGAAGCCTTAGGTTCCCCACTACTTGGTTCAGAAACAATTATTACCAATTAACTATCAGGCTCACAAACTGGCATTGATAATTTCATTCACCGCTATTCTGGACCGATTCTATAATCTACAGTAGAGTCTTTCAAAGACTTTACTACTCATCTTCTGAGCATTATTAGTATTAGTTTTCATTTGTACAGTTTGTCTTCTTTTGCACAACAGTTGCCGGTCTTTGTTTATGTTAATTTTCATAAAATTCTATTGTTCAATAGATCTTAGAGTAGCTTTAAATGTCAGGACATTATAATGGACTGCAAATCCTGCACTATGCTCATATTGCTCTGTGCATGTTTACTACACATATTGTTCTATGTTTGATGTTCTTTTTATTCCTGTAAATGCATGCACTAAAATGAATCTCAAGTTAGAATGCATACTTTGATAATAAATTTACTTTGAACTTTTGAACTTTGGTTGCCATGCATCTAAATATATCAAAAATGGAAGAAGTTAAGAAGGGCTGACAGCAGAAGGTGAGTCCACATGAAGGATATCAACTCAAAATGTTGATGCGTCATTTCCCTCCAGATGCCGCCTGACGCACTGAGCTCCTCAAGCAATTCATTATTTATTGTATTTCTTTCTCTCTTGCAAAAGAGCACCAGGCAGAGTGAGCAAGCATCTTTCCCAGAATGACAGGCTTCCGATAGAAGCACTGTGTTTCTAATAAATCTTCGAAGTTCCTACTCTCATTGGACTCTTGGTTCCTCTTCATTTCCATCACTTTTACTATTTTTTCTGCAGTGAAAATTGATATAAAATACTAGTATACCCTTTCAGAATTTGTCCTTTCACTGATTCTATCCATGTTCTTTTTACTGCAAGTTTCATTTTTGCATCATAATAGAAGCTCTTACAATATGGCACCACAGTGGCACAAACAGTTAATGCTGCCCCCACACATCTCCAGCAGTCTGGATTCAATCGGGACCTCGCACATGGAGTTAGCTTGTTCTTGCAACCACTGGGTGGCCTCTGGGCATTCCGATTTCCTCCACATCCCCAAAAACATACAAGTTGGTATATTGGTGACAGTAAATTGTAGTTAATATAAGGAAGTGATAGGATAATCTGGGTGGATGGTGGTTGAGTTGACGATACATAGAAAAAATAGGTAACAGGAAATTAATTGGGGAATAGTCCTGATGGGAATTGTCTGACAACTGACATAGACTTAATGGACCGAATGTACTTTTAAAATCTGCAATCTCATAATTTATTTTCTTCTTCTAAGAATTCCTTCCTTATTTGAGGCTGCTTCCAAAAACTAGCAAAATATTCAAGCTTATTACTGTTCCCTTCATCTTAATGGTCTCCAGAATGGTCAGAAGAATTTATATTCACTAAGCAATTTGAAATACTTCTTCAGATACCTGCCATTATTTTGGTGCTGGGCAACTTTTAATCTGATCTCCCACTCTGTCAATGAATCACTTACAGCTATATAAATGACTTTATTTAAATTCAAGATGCTAGCTTCTAACTCAAGTGTCATTTATTTTGAAGGCTGCTTACTGATGTTATTGTTGTCACATTACTACATAAAGGCTGCTTTATAAACACAAGTTGCTAATGTGTGGGCAAAACAGAACCAGTGTAATTCTACCCTAAATCACCATGACAAGGGAAAAAGAAAGTTCAAAGTAAACTTATTATTGAAGTATGTGTATGTCACCATGTACTACCTTGAGATCCACTTTCTTACAGGCATTCACAGCAAAAAAGAGAAATACAATAAATTCAATGAAAAACTACAAATAACAACTGAAAAATGACCAAAGTGCCAAAGACAAAGCAAATGAAAACATACATACTGAGAACAACACACACAAAATGCTGGTGGAACACAGCAGGCCAGGCAGCATCTATAAGGAGAAGCACTGTTGACGTTTCCGGCCGAGACCCTTCGTCAGGACTAACTGAAAGGAAAGATACTAAGAGATTTGAAAGTAGTGGGGGGAGGGGGAAATGCGAAATGATAGGAGAAGACCGGAGGTGGTGGGATGAAGCTAAGAACTGGAAAGGTGATTGGCGAAAGTGATACAGAGCTGGAGAAGGGAAAGGATCATGGGATGGGAGGCATGGAGGTCAGTGACCAGTGGAGTGCCTCAGGGATCTGTGCTGGGACCCTTATTCTTTGTGATTTTTATAAATGACCTGGATGAGGAAGTGGAGGGATGGGTTAGTAAGCTTGCTGATGACACAAAGATTGAGGGTGTTGTGGATAGTGTGGAGGGCTGTCAGAGGTTACAGTGGGACATTGATAGGATGAAAAACTGGGCTGAGAAGTGGCAGATGGAGTTCAACCCAGATAAGTGTGAAGTGGTTCATTTTGGTAGGTCAAATATGTTGCCAGGATATAGTACTAATGGTAAGATTCTTGGCAGTGTGGAGGATCAGAGGGATCTTGGGGTCCGAGTTCAGAGGATGCTCAAAACAGCTGCGCAGGTTGACTCTGTGGTTAAGAAGGCATATGGTGCATTGGCCTTCATCAATTGCGGAATTGAATTTAGGAGCTGAGAGGTAATATCGCAGCTATATAGAACCCTGGTCAAACCCCACTTGGAGTACTGTGCTCAGTTCTGGTCACCTCACTACAGGAAGGATATGTAAAGCATAGAAAGGGTGCAGAGGAGATATCCTAGGATGTTGCCTGGATTGGGGAGCATGCCTTATGAAAACAGGTTGAGTGAACTTGGCCTCTTCTCCTTGGAGCGACAGAGGATGACAGGTGACCTAATAGAGGCGTATAAAATGATGAGAGGCATTGATCATGTGGATAGTCAGAGCCTTTTTCCCAGGGCTGAAATGGCTACCACAAGAGGACACAGGTTTAAGGTGCTTGGGGGTAGGTACAGAGGAGATGTCAGGGGTAAGTTTTTTACACAGAGAGTGGTAAGTACATGGAATGGGCTGCCGGCAACGGTGGTGGAGGCGGATATGATAGGGTCCTTTAAGAGACTCTTGGATAGGTACATGTAGCTTAGAAAAATAGAGGGCTATGTGTAACCCTAGTAATTTCTAAAGTAGGGACATGTTGGGCACAACTTTGTGGGCCAAAGGCCTGTATTGTGCTGTAGGTTTTCTATGTTTCTATGTTTCTAAAACTTTCTTATAGAAGATTCAATCTGAAGCTTTTACGTCATAAGTAGCTTAAATCAAAGACAAACTAAGATAGAATTGATATTCATGCCAATTTAAACCTAGAAGTCCAGCAATGAAAAGGATCTCCAAACATTATTATGGCAAATAATAATGAATGTCAGAGATAAGTTTTTCACAGAGTGGTGGGTGCATGGATCACACTGCCAAAGGTGGTTGTACAGGCAGACACAGGTTTGTGTTGTAATGTTCTCTGTTCAAACATAAATCAGTCATTAATCCAGCTTAGGTTATTAGTCACTATCTAATTATTTATTTTTGTCAAAGTAAACTTTAACCGTTCAATGTTCTGAACAACAATATTTGAATATAACATACAATTTATACCAGACAGACATTTTTTGGCCATTAAATGTTTCTAACAAGAATATTCCACTGGTAAATAGCACTTTGCTGATGAACAGTGCAAAGTGACCATTAACTGTAATGTTAAAAAAGAATTAATCTAGCGCCTTAATTTTCATTAACCAGTAATTCCATAATGTATTGCTCAGCCTCATTCTGTTGTTAATAGGCACTCTGCCAGAAACATTTGGTTACTAAGGAAGGTAAGTTTCAGTGTTTTTTTACTAAGGGAACAGAGTTTCAATGTACAAATTGTAACACATCTGATGCTGGATGCATCACAATGTACTGTAGTGAGGTTCACAATGTTTCTTATTGACGTAAGTATTGTCCACATTACAAGCATGTTTGCATTTCTTTAAGATTTCAATATTGTGTTATCTGCTTTGTAAACAGTTGATGACAAAAGACAAATATTTGAAATGCCTCAAATTTCAGTCTCCTATTTATCTGCTGACTGGTAAATCAAATCTTGAAAGGTTTGAAATCGTTAATAGAGGCCTCATTTTATTTTGGATAGGCTCTGGTAAACCATTAAGTCTACATTAAGATGGCCCTCGATGTTGGCTACTTCAGAGTAGGACAGATATTCCTTGGCTTTCCCTAGAATAAGTTACATTAAATATGCAGCTCTGCTAAAAGGCAGAACTTACGTTTGTTGACTTGGAGTATGCTGCCTTAGATTTGTAGGTGAAGGAACAGAAATACTGAAACAGACCAAGCTAGAGTAAAAAAATATTTGATGGGTTGGTCTAGTGCAAGACAGCCCATTGATTGGCCAGGATATTGTTGGCCTAGCCTATCTTTCCCTCCTTCATCCTTTCTGTACCTTAAAACTCTGTTTTCTAGTTATTCCAGTACTGATGCCAGCATTCCAGAGCGATGCTAAGCTATTTCTCTTCAGATAGATAGATAGATAGATAGATACTTTATTCATCCCCATGGGGAAATTCAACATTTTTTCCAATGTCCCATACACTTGTTGTAGTAAAACTAATTACATAGAATACTTAACTCAGTAAAAATATGATATGCATCTAAATCACTCTCTCAAAAAGCATTAATAATAGCTTTTAAAAAGTTCTTAAGTAGTTTACTTAAATACATTAAATACAATCAACCCCGGCACTTTAACATATCTTACTCCTGGCGGTTGAATTGTAAAGCCTAATGGCATTGGGGAGTATTGACCGCTTCATCCTGTCTGAGGAGCATTGCATCGATAGCAACCTGTCGCTGAAACTGCTTCTCTGTCTCTGGATGGTGCTATGTAGAGGATGTTCAGGGTTTTCCATAATTGACCGTAGCCTACTCAGCGCCCTTCGCTCAGCTACCGATGTTATACTCTCCAGTACTTTGCCCACGACAGAGCCCGCCTTCCTTACCAGCTTATTAAGACGTGAGGCGTCCCTCTTCTTAATGCTGCCTCCCCAACACGCCACCACAAAGAAGAGGGCGCTCTCCACAACTGACCTATAGAACATCTTCAGCATCTCACTACAGACATTGAATGACGCCAACCTTCTAAGGAAGTACAGTCGACTCTGTGCCTTCCTGCACAAGGCATCTGTGTTGGCAGTCCAGTCTAGCTTCTCGTCTAACTGTACTCCCAGATACTTGTAGGTCTTAACCTGCTCCACGCATTCTCCATTAATGATCACTGGCTCCATATGAGGCCTAGATCTCCTAAAGTCCACCACCATCTCCTTGGTCTTGGTGATATTGAGACGCAGGTAGTTTGAGTTGCACCATATCACAAATATCTACATATACTGTACCTGCTGAGTGTATCCAGCACCTGTTTGTTACAGTTTTAGTTGGAAAGAACTAAAGGAAGACATTTCATTTATTTTATTCAGGAGTAAGACAATATTAGATTGATAGGTCTAGAGCAGGGGTTCCCATCCTGCGGTCCATTGCTTAATGGTATTGGTCCATGGCATAAAAAAGGTTGGGAATGCCTAGTCTAGAGTAAGAGCATTTAGTTGTCTAATTACTTTTTTTTTTAGCTTGTTTCACTGGATACCTAAAGAATCAAGTAATCAAATGATGGGTTCATATATTTTCAAACAACCATTAAGTCTGTAAATACCCATTGCCCCCAGACAGTGAAGCTTTGTCTGCATACACTGAATTCCATGGCAGAAGTCCACAGATTGGGATTACTGGATTTTGGATTGTTGAATTTGGCTGTAAAAAAAATCAATCAGTACTCTGCAATCAAACAGCACAGCTATACAGAGATAAACAGTAACTAGCTCTTTCTTGGACATCAACCTGATTTTCACATATCTCTTAAAAAACTTTCCAAAATTGTTGAGAACATTCTCTGTGACAAATATGTTTCCTTTCCACACTTTTCAGTTTCCTTATTGCTGATTGTGGGTAATGATTTATTCGAGCTCTCATTGCATGTACCAGCAAAGTAAAATTAGCCTCTTCTTTAACAAGATTCCACTGTAAATATAGCTTAATGAAGATGAATAATCTGTGGAAGTGGACTAGTGGTCTCAAATTCAGCACCTCAACATCGTCAGTAAATGGAAAATACGATCTCATAATTCATGTGCAGCAGAAATGGTAACATAATTCTTCAATGCATTTCAATTTATTCAACTATCCAAAATACATTAATACAAGTTTTTATAATTGTTAAGGACATCTGGCTTCTGAGAATATCCATGTCAGGGACTGGAGAAATGAAAGATATGCATGAGCCATTGAAGACCATTTCATGTAAAGATAATTAATGGTCAGTTTTACACAAAGTGCTGGCACCACCTTCAATGGGACCTATCTCCAAACATATCTTTACCTCCCAACTCTCCATCTTCCACAGGCATTGCTCCATCCATGATTCTCTTGTTCATTCATCCCTCCCCACTGATCTCCCTCCAGGCACTTATCACTGTAAGTGGCAGATATGCTACACCTGACTGTTCACCTCCTCCCTCACCTCCATTCAGAGCCAGGTGAGGCAACAATTCACATGCAAATCTGCTGGGGTTGTCTACTAAATCTGATGCTTCCAGTGCGGCCTCATCTACGCTGGTGAGACCTGACGTAGATTTGGGGATCGTTTCGTCGAGCACCTCAGCTCCATCTGCAAAAAGTGGAACTTTCCAGTGGCCAACCATTTCAGTTCCTCTGCCCCTTCCCGTTCCAACACGCCGGTCCATGGCCTCCTCCTCCGCCACAACAAGGTCATTCTCAGGTTGGTGGAGCAACACACCATATTGCATCCAGGTAGCCAGCAACCTAGTGGCATGAACATCGATTTCTGTCATTTCTGGTTGCTTTTTTCCCTCCCACTTCTCTCTTTTTCACTTCCCCACTCTGGCCTCTTACCTTTTCTCATCATCTGCCCTTCACATCCCGCAGTTCCTCTTCTCCTTCCCTTTCTCCCATGATCCTCTCTCCTCTCCTATCAGATTCCTTCTTCTCCAGCCTTTTGCCTTTTTCCACTTATCACCTCCCAGCTTCTTACTTCATCCACCCTCCGCCACCCACCTGGCTTCACATATCACTTTCTAGCTTGTCCTTCTCCCCCTCCCCACTCCTTCTTATTCTGGCATCTTCATCCTTTCCTTTCAGTCCTGAAGAAGGGTCTCAGCCTGAAATGCCAACTGTTTCCATAGATGCTGCCTGTTCCATTGTTGAGTTCCTTCAGCATTTTGTATGCATTGCTCTGGATTTCCAGCATTTGCAGGATTTCTTGTTTGTTTTAACCAATACAGTATTACAATAACTAGATTTCTTAAGAAGTTTTCATTGATTTACTATATAGGATCCTGATCAAACCCACTTGGAGTACCGTGCTCAGTTCTGGTCACCTCACTACAGGAAGGATGTGGAAACCATAGAAAGGGTGCAGAGGAGATTTACAAGGATGTTGCCTGGATTAGGGAGCATGCCTTATGAGAATAGGTTGAGTGAACTCGGCCTTTTCTCCTTGGAGCGACAGAGGATAAGAGGTCACCTGATAGAGGTGTATAAGATGATGAGAGGCATTGATCATGTGGATAGGCAGAAGCTTTCTCCCAGGGATGAAATGGCTAGCACGAGAGGGCATAGTTTTAAGGTGCTTGAAAGTAGATACAGAGGAGATGTCAGGGGTAAGTTTTTACACAGAGAGTGGTGATATACAGGATTCTGACCTGTTAGATATTATTTTTAAAATGAATCCTTTAGTGAAGGGTTTTATTGGGAAAATTTATAATTTATTGTTACAACAGCACAATTACCCTTCACTTAATATTAAGCAAGATTGGGAGAGAGAGCTTAACATGACCTTGATAACAGAAGATTGGTTGCGGATTTTGAAGTTGGTTAACTCTTCTTCGATCTGTGCCAGTCACTCTTTAATTCAATTTAAAATTGTACATCGTTACTATTTGACAAGGGAGAGATTGTCTAAAATGTTTCCTAATGTTGATAGTCAGTCTGACAGATGTAAAACTGAGACAGCCACATCAACACATATGTTTTGGTCATGTTCTGTATTGAAACATTTTTGGAAGTCTATATTCTCTACAATTTCTAAAGTTTTAAAAATTAATTTATAACCCAATAAATTGACAGTTTTATTTGGTATAATCCCTCAATATATTCATGGTATTTCTCCATCAGACCAATATGTAATTGCATTTGTTACGTTATTGGCCAGAAGGGCTATTTTGTTGAAATGGAAAGATGCTTCTGCTCCTACTTTGATACAATGGTTTTCTCAGGTGATGCTATGTCTTAGTTTGGAGAAAATCAGAAGTCAAACTTTTGATCCTTGATTTGATTTTGAGAAAAGGTGACGTTCATTCACCCGCTACTATCATCTGATTTGAGTTAATTAATATGGTTTCCTTCTGATTTTTCTTTAGGTGGATTTGAGTTGGTGGATTGATTTTTTTAATGGAAGCTTGTTTGATCTATTGCTCCTGGGTTGTGCTTCCAATGGGGTTTTTTTTTCTCATTTTGTTTTTCAGTTAGTAGGGTTCTTTTTTCTTTTTTCTTTCAAAAAAATCCTTAACACTTTATTTTTTCTTCTTATTATTGATATATTGCTTAGCTTTGTTAACCATATAACCATATAACAATTACAGCACGGAAACAGGCCATCTCGGCCCTTCTAGTCCGTGCCAAACGCTTACTCTCACCTAGTCCCGCTGACCCACACTCAGCCCATAACCCTCCATTCCTTTCCTGTCCATATACCTATCCAATTTTGCTTTAAATGACAATATTGACCACTTCTACTGGAAGCTCATTCCACACAGCTACCACTCTCTGAGTAAAGAAATTCCCCCTCGTGTTACCCTTAAACTTTTGCCCCCTAACTCTCAAATCATGTCCTCTTGTTTGAATCTCCCCTACTCTCAATGGAAAAAGCCTATCTACACCAACTCGATCTATCCCCCTCATTATTTTAAATACCTCTATCAAGTCCCCCCTCAACCTTCCATGCTCCAAAGAATAAAGACCTAACTTGTTCAACCTTTCCCTGTAACTTAGGTGCTGAAACCCAGGTAACATTCTAGTAAATCTTCTCTGTACTCTCTCTATTTTGTTGACATCTTTCCTATAATTCGGTGACTAGAACTGTACACAATACTCCAAATTCGGCCTTACCAATACCTTGTACAATTTTAAGATTAAATCCCAACTCTCATACTCAATGCTCTGATTTATAAAGGCCAGCATACCAAAAGCTTTCTTCACCACCCTATCCACATGAGATTCCACCTTCAGGGAACTATGCATCATTATTCCTAGATCACTCTGTTCTACTGCATTCTTCAATGCCCTACCATTTACCATGTATGTCCTATTTGGATTATTCCTACCAAAATGTAGCACCTCACACTTAGCAGCATTAAACTCCATCTGCCATCGTTCAGCCCACTCTTCTAACTGGCCTAAATCTCTCTGCAAGCTTTGAAAACCTACTTCATTATCCACAATGCCACCTATCTTAGTATCATCTGCATACTTACTAATCCAGTTTACCACCCCATCATCCAGATCATTAATGTATATGACAAACAACATTGGACCCAGTACAGATCCCTGAGGCACACCACTAGTCACCGGCCTCCAACCTGACAAACAGTTATCCACCACTACTCTCTGGCATCTCCCACCCAGCCACTGTTGAATCCATTTTATTACTTCAATATTAATACCTAACGATTGAACCTTCCAAACTAACCTTCCGTGTGGAACCTTGTCAAAGGCCTTACTGAAGTCCATATAGACAACATCCACTGCTTTACCCTCATCAACTTTCTTCGTAACCTCTGCAAAAAATTCAATAAGATTTGTCAAACATGACCTTCCACGCACAAATCCATGCTAACTATTCCTAATCAGACTCTGTCTATCCAGATAATTATATATACCATCTCTAAGAATATTTTCCATTAATTTACCCACCACTGACGTCAAACTGACAGGCCTGTAATTGCTAGGTTTACTCTTATAACCCTTTTTAAACAATGGAGCCACATGAGCAATACGCCAATCCTCCGGCACCATCCCCGTTTCTAATGACATTTGAAATATTTCTGTCAGAGCCCCTGCTATTTCTACACCAACTTCCCTCAAGGTCCTAGGGAATATCATGTCAGGATCCAGAGATTTATCCACTTTTATATTCCTTAAAAGCGCCAGTACTTCCTCCTCTTTAATTGTCATAGTTTCCATAACTTCCCTACTTGTTTCCCTTACCTTACACAATTCAATATCCTTCTTCTTAGTGAATACCGAAGAAAAGAAATTGTTCAAAATCTCCCCCATCTCTTTCAGCTCTACACATAGCTGTTCATTCTGATTCTCTAAGGGACCAATTTTATCCCTCACTATCTTTTTGCTATTAATATAACTGTAGAAACCCTTTGGATTTATTTTCACCTTACTTGCCAAAGCAACCTCGTATCTTCTTTTAGCTTTTCTAATTTCTTTCTTAAGATTCTTTTTACATTCTTTATATTCCTCGAGCACCTCATTTACTGCATGCTGCCTATATTTATTGTAGATCTCCCTCTTTTTCCGAACCAAGTTTCCAATATCCCTTGAAAACCATGGCTCTCTCAAACTTTTAACCTTTCCTTTCAACCTAACAGGAACATAAAGATTCTGTACCCTCAAAATTTCACCTTTAAATGACTTCCATTTCTTTATTACATCCTTCCCATAAAACAAATTGTCCCAATCCACTCCTTCTAAATCCTTTCACATCTCCTCAAAGTTAGCCTTTCTCCAATCAAAAATCTCAACCCTGGGTCCAGTCCTATCCTTCTCCATAATTATATTGAAACTAATGGTATTGTGATCACTGGACCCAAAGTGCTCCCCAACACATACGTCTGTCATCTGACCTATCTCATTCCCTAACAGGAGATCCAACACTGCCCCTTCTCTAGTCGGTACCTCTATGTATTGCTGCAAAAAACTATCCTGCACACATTTTACAAACTCAAAACCATCCAGCCCTTTTACAGAATTGGTTCCCAGTCTATGTGTGGAAAATTAAAATCTCCCACAATCACAACCTTGTGCTTACTACAAATATCTGCTATCTCCTTACAAATTTGCTCCTCCAATTCTTGCTCCCCATTAGGTGGTCTATAATACACCCCTATAACTGTTACTACACCTTTCCTATTCCTCAATTTCACCCAAATGGCCTCCCTAGATTAGCCCTCTAAACTATCCTACCAAAGCACCGCTGTAATATTTTCTCGGACAAGCAATGCAACACCTCCTCCTCTTGCCCCTCCGAATCTATCACACCTGAAGCAACAAAATCCAGGAATATTTAGTTGCCAATCATACCCCTCCTGCAACCATGTTTCACTAATAGCTACAACATCATATTTCCAGTTAATCAGTTATTTGCTAATTTAATTCTTCATTGTACATAATGACATATTGACTTAATGTATCTTTTTTGTTGATCTTCAATAATAATTAATTAATAAGATTTTAAAATGAGAGAGTGGTGAGTGCGTGGAATGGATTGACAGCGGCAGTGGTAGGGGTGGAAACGATAGGGTCTTTTAAGAGAATCCTGGATGGATACATAGAGCTTAGAAAAATAGAGGGCTATGGGTAATCCTAGGTAGTTCTAAGGTAAGTACATATTTCGGCACAGTATTGTGGGCCGAAGGGCCTGTATTATGCTGTAGGTTTTCTATGTTTCTCTGTTTCTATTAACCTTGTCTTCTTTTGAAACTTTGAAAGATGTTCTTAATGTCATGCAGCCAAAGATAAAAGTTGGTTTCCTGTTGCAGACTGTTTTTGTTCTTCAGTGAACACAGTGGAACATTTTTACTGTTTGTAAGCATAACCACCTATCACTAGAAAATAGTTACCCAATAAAAGGAGACAAAGTTTAGTGCAGCCACACGCTGCAGTAGCAGAAGGACTATCCTGACAATTAATTCTAAATCCCAGGTGTACAAAGGTTAACGTGGGCTGTCGACAAAACTTACGAAACCAGGAAGTGAGTGAATCCACACTATCATAAACATCTGACTGAACATCTGACTGAAAGGATCCGAGTTATTTTTAATTATTTTGCAGTACTGATAAGAAAGTATCCCAGCAGCTCCTTCCCTGTCATGTAGTCAAAGAAGTGTTTGCTCACAGTAATTTAGCTTTGAGGCCATACCAAGGCATTCACGATGGCTTGCTGACTAATGGGAACATAGAAATTAAGAAAAAAATAGGCTATTCAGCCCATCAGGGTCACTCCAGCATTCAACATGACCACAATCAATCATCGATTCCTGTACCCTGTTCTCACCTTGATGATAGAATGGATGTACCTCCAAATACACATAGCTTCATGTAATTTAGTGAATCCTCCCCTCAATATCAGAATCAGAATGAGAATCAGGTTTATTATCACTGGCGTTGACGTGAAATTTGTTAACTTAGCAGCAGCAGCTCAATGCAATACATAATCTAGCAGAGAAAAAAATAATTATAAATAAAATAAAACATAATAATAATAAATAAACAAGTAAATCAATTATGTATATTGAATCGATTTTAAAAAGTGTGCAAAAACAGAAATACCATATATTTTTAAAAAGTGAGGTAGTGTCCAAAGCTTCAATATCCATTTAAGAATCAGATGGCAGAGGGGAAGAAGCTGTTCCCAAATCGCTGAGTGTGTGACTTCAGGCTTTCGTACCTCCTGCCTGATGGTAACAGTGAGAAAAGGGCATGCCCTGGGTGCTGGAGGTCCTTAATAATGGACCCTGCCTTTCTGAGACACTGCTCTCTAAAGACGTCCTGGGTACTTTGTAGGCTAGTGCCCAAGATGGAGCTGACTGTGGATTTATAACGTTCTGCAGCTTCTTTTGGTCCTGTGCAGTATCCCCTCCATATCAAACAGTGATGTAGCCTGTCAGAATGCTCTCCACAGTACAACTATAGAAGTTTTTGATTGTATTTGTTGACATGCCAAATCTCTTCAAACTCCTAATAAAGTATAGCCTTCTTTATAACTACATTGATATGTTGGGGACCAGGTTAGATCCTCAGGGATCTTGACGCCAGTAACTTGAAGCTGCTCACTCTCTCCACTTCTGATCCCTCTATGAGAATTGGTATGGGTAATAAGGAGAGTGTCCTTGTCTCTGTAGTGCCCTGATGAAAGGTCTCAGTCTGAAATGTCAACCCTTCATTCCTCTCTATAGATGCCACCTGATCTGCTGATTTCTTCCAGCATTTTGTATGTGTTAATCTGGATTTCCAGCATCTGCAGCATCTCTTGTCTTTGTCATCTGCTTTAAGAGGTGGGTAGGATCTTAGGAACATCATGTGACATTATAAAGTGCAAAATTAAGCAAAGACCAATCTTATACCAAACCTGGTTCTTTTTGTACCCTTTTTCCAACAGGACACACTGATGCATGATTTCCCGCTGTGCCGTTTGCAATCAAATATCCAATAAGTCTTTCAGCTTCAAACCCCAAACTAATTTCAGACATACCTTTAACTCTGGGTTTTGCGTTATAAAATGGTGTTAGTATGTCAGAGACAGAGCTTTGTATGTTTGTATTATTGTGATCTCTTGATCACATTCCTAAGAAGGGACCTGAACTGATGAAAGTCTCAGTTGTAACGTTGCATAGATGCCACCTGACTTGCTGAGTTCCTCCCCTGATTTGTGCGTGTTTTCTAAGAAGTTTCTCCTTTTCATCAGCCATGCAGACAGGATGGACTGAAGGGCCTATACCTCGTGGTCTTTTCCTGATTATCATTGGTGAGCCCAGCAGCAGGGGAGCGGCTTGGCCTCGGTTGTTGCGCAGACTGGACCTTCACGCTGCAGAATCACCAGTGGCAGCCACGCGGGGACGCGGCGTGGAAGGGAGCAGGGGCTTGACGGATGTGCTTGAGTCCATGCTGGGTTGGGTCTAGTCCCTCCCGTCGGGTGCTGCTCTCCAGTGTTTGCTCGGTGGAAGCCGTGTTGGATTGCACTGGGCTGTGGCTGCACAGGTGATGTGATGAGGATCTGCTGCATGCTTGTTCTTGCAGAAGTGTGGCTCCGGGACAACATGCCATCAGTCTTTAGTCCATGCCACTCAGGGACTTGAGCTAATGCTATTTTCCTGTGACTGTATGCACTGTTGTAAATATATGTGCTCTGTGTGACGGCATTACAGAATTTTGTACTTAGGCCCCGGGGGAATGCTGTTTCATTTAGCTATATACGTGTGTATAGCTGAGTGATAATTTAACTTGAACTTGCCCTTAAACTTCAGATTCTCCAACATTATAAACTTTCTCTTTTGGGGATGTCTGCTTTCTTCCAGTTCTTCCCTTCAACAGGATTACTCCACCCAAACAAATTTCTCCTTTACCCCCATGTTGCTTCCCATTATGTTTCTCTTTAACATTTCCTCTTTGCCCACTAATTTCTTGCCCTGAACCTCTGTTCTAAAATTGCCTTTAAATTATGAAAATCAGCAGAAAACCATGGTCTTACTCAGTCCAATCCCCACTTCCTTGGTGTTGCAGATGAACTTGGTAGCCAAGGAGGTTGAGAACCTCAAGGTGTACCTGCCACTGGGCCTCACCTCCACAGCTATTCTTGAGCTGAAGGAGGCACTACAGGTCATGTGATTCACCAACTACACGGTCATCCCTAATGGACATCCAGCTCAGCAAATAAGGACACCTCCCAGTGATTCTATTACCAGGTCCATACCATCAAGAAGGGCAACCACTCAGCCCAGTGCTGTCACGAGGATGGGGGCAGTGATGTTATCTGATGGCTCTTCTGTGGTGCTAAGCCACCTGAACCTTGAAGGGAGGAGGAACAATGCCTGCAGAGAGTCAATTGTATAGACATGGGTTGATCTGTAAGCATTGGGAAGTCAGTGCCAGTACTGAGTCTGCCCCACCATAAGGCACAGCTGGTTATTACCCTGTACCAAACTGTATGCTGTTTGTTCCAATCTTGGTGATGGAAAGTTTCTTTTGAGTTGAAGCTTTTGGACTTTTTACTGAATTACAAGTTTGGAACTTGGCAGACAAGTCAAATTTGACATTAAGTTTATTGGCCTGGTTCACTGCACACTCACATGCAAAGAATGCTCACTTCAAGGTCAATGATCAAATTGGCCAACACTTGCCATTCCTTCAGAGCGTGTTGTTTTATAACTGCATGTTCAATCTGGGCATACTTTAGAGATAATCTTCTCAAGAGGATGAAAGTGCAAAAAGGAAAATTAAGCTGTATTTAATGCAATCTGTATTACATGATTATGCTCACAGAACAAAGATCAAGAAAAAAGATTTGCTTTACTCTTCTTTTTGCATACCTTCTTACCTTCAAATGTTGTTGAACAATGTGTAGGTTCTGTGCAACTCTCACAAATTCAGTCCATAATAAAAATCTTATCAGCAATTTTCCAGATCTTATTTTAGTCGTTGTTCTAAAAATAAAGCAGACTCTGTTTGTGATGCCATTTTGAAGTTGGATTATAATGGAACACAAAGCTAAATTTTAACTCTGCGATATGCTGGGAGCAAGGATGGGATAGTGACCTCCAGCAGGAAACACTTATCATTTTCAGCACTACTGGTAGTTAGTGCAGTCTTTATTCAGCAACGGTACTAACATGACATTATCAGATTTCCTGACCTGTTGGGTCAAACAGACAAAATGACAGCACCACATGCTCAATTTCATCTCCACTATTTAAAGACAAATTGCACGTAAGAAATCTGATGGACTTCCCAGCGCAAAAAAGGAGAACAAGAATGGAAGTGTATGTCCTAGATTCAGGGACGACTCGAGTATTCTAACTGCAAGCAAGTCATCGTCTTCCCTGCCAATGGCAGGAGGAAGTGTCTAGATGATCCTTGAAATGCGTTGCGTGGGTAATCCAGAAGTCAAGAACAGGAGTATGGGTTCACTCCCACAAGCACTTCAAACAGCTCATCAGGACAAGAAAGATGAACACAGTAAAACGCGAATTCAACCCTATCAATTTACCTTCTTAATTCCACTCTCCACACTTAAAATCATAGCTTCTATTATTTTAAAATCCTCTCTATTTTAAAATAAAATTGTCACGGTAGTGAAGCGGTTAGCACAACACTGTTACAGCTCAGGGCATCAGAGTTCAGAGTTCAATTCCAACCTCCCCTGTAAGGAGTCTGTACATCCTCCCCATAGAATGCACGGGTTTTCTCTGGGTGCTCCAATTTCCTCCCACTGTCCAAAGACATCCTGGTTAGTAGGTTAATTGGTCATTGAAAATTGTCCTGCGATTATACGTGGGGGAGGGGTGGCTTGCTGGTCAGCATGGCCAGAAATGCCTGTTTTGCACTGTATACCCAAATAAATAAACAAATAATTTTAAAACCCAGACTTTATGGTCAGAGTGTTTACTAAGCAGTAGTCCAGGTTTAATGTGTCAACTAAAACTTAATTCATGCAACAATGCATAGTGTTTTCAGATCATTTTAAACAACCATAAGGAATACACACTTGAAATATTCCACCATTTGCTGATTGCACTTGATGATGTGAGGAAGACTAGTGGAGATGGATTGCACAACTTCATGATTTCCATCATAAACTCCTCAGGGACAGAATTACAATATTCATCACTCGGGGCTGTTTGGAAGACATATCACTATGACTTCATCAGCATTAGAGTTCAAAATGAGAACCTGAATTGCTCACCTTTATAACTTGTCCATATCCTGATCCAGGTTGGATGTCAGGAGTTGGATCTGTTCCAGGAGTTTAGACCTCAGAAGCGGGTTGCCATACTGCTGATAGACACAGATTTTTGCTCGTTTCCTTCAATCGACAACAGGAACTGTTTCAAGATGAAGATGAGACCACATTATTAAATGGACAATATTCAATGTACTGGATTATACGACCATAAGATATTGGAGCAGAAGTAGGCCATTCGGTCCATCGAGTCTGCTCCGCCATTCAATCATGGGCTGATCCAATTCTTCCAGTTATCCCCACTCCCCTGCTTTCACCCCATACCCTTTGATGCCCTGGCTAATCAAGAACCTGTCTATCTCTGCCTTAAATGCACCCAATGACTTGGCCTCCACAGCCGCTCATGGCAACAAATTCCACAGATTTACCACCCTCTGACTAAAGTATAAATCATAGTTAATGTGATCCACATAGATTGTTAACCTTGTGCTTAAATCATCCCTGACCTAACACTTTTCTAATTCTGAAAAGCTCTCCAGACATCACAAACTACCCCAAACTTGCCCCCACCCTACCCATCACCACCACCCCACATACTCTTTCTATTGGAAATATGATCCATTACTCAGCTGTTTATTCACTTATGTCAACCACAATCTATAAAATAAATTCCTCACCATCACTGTTATCATATCTCTATCTTTCTCTCACGCTCACACACATGCACTCACTTTTTCTCCTTGTGGAGCCAAACTGTAGCCGCGCTGTACAGGTGCCGTAGGTCCTTACTGTGCTGCCGTTCGCGGCCCTTGGGGGGGGACCCAGTTCTCTGTTGCGGGTGTACCAAAAAGCAGCGTCCCGAATGCTTGTCCCAGACATATAGGAGGCTATCCTGATGGCCAGCCGCCGTAGCCATCAGCGGCGGGCTCTGCAGCCGGGCTGTGGTGAACTACATATACCTGTCTGGACTGCTCCTGTGGCTCCTCCCACAGACCCCTGTATAAAGGCGATTGAGGCCTGAGACCGGCCTCATTCTCCAGGATGTAGTGTTGTTCATTCTTCCAGTCAATAAAAGCTGATATCTCGCTTCTTACGTCTCAGAGTGAGTTATTGATGGTGCATCACTCCTTCTCTCTCCTCTCTCGCTCTTCCTTTGTCTGTTTTTTCTCTCTCTCCTCTCTCTGTCTCCCTATCTGTCTATCTTTCTCTTGCTTTTTCTGTCTCCTCTCTCCTTCCACTTTCTCTCTCTCTCTCTCCATCCCTCTCTCACTCTCTCTCTTTCTCTCTCCATCTCTATCTATCTCCCTTTCTCCCCCATTTTCAGACCCTCATTAAATCCTGACTATTGTTTTACATTCTTGCAGTGTCCGTTTTATGTATATATAGTACTTGATTGTAAAACTCCTTTAGCGCCCTGAGGTAAAAGAGCATGCAAAATTCTTTTTCCGTGGTTTGAGATCATGGCTTAACCTCTCATTTCTCCATTTGCTTCCTGTGTACTTCCTAAATTCTTTTGTAAATTTTTGTAAATGCCTTTTGTAAATTCTTTGGAGATCTATTTCAATATGTAAGCATCATTAAAATGGAAAAAAAAGTTATTGTTTTGTTTTGATAATTAATGGCCCCCTAGGGCCAGTACATTGCCTGCTTCTGTTTTGAGTTTTGCTTTGCTCTGTCTACAAGTCTAATCTCAGGTCATACAGGAGTTCTTCATCGGATTAGAAATAAAGAAACAATATGAAAGCAGCAAAGACTTGATTTCATCATCTCTCTATAGTAGCTTCCTGACCTACAAATGATGAAATTATAACTTCAAGACATCTCTGGAAAATTGAACCAGAAGTCTGGTCTGAGCCATCTGGCACTATAGAGCAGTGCTTAAGAAGTGCTGCAGCCATGTTCCAGATCAGCGGTTACACCCTCCCCCCTCTGCTCTGTAGGTAGATACAAGGAGTCTCAGGAAAGTGCATTTAAGAAAAGCAGCAGTGTTATCCCCGGAGCCCTGGTGATGCTCATCCTTCGACTGACTAGCAGCCAGAATTAGAGTCATATTGTCATGGAGCTTACAGCACAGAAACAAGTCCTTCGGCCCATGTAGTCCCTACCCACCTGGTCTGCCCTGTCCCGGCTACCTGCACCCAGACCATTGCCCTCCATACCCCTTTCATCTAGGTACCTATCCAAACTTCTATTAAATGTTGCAATTGAACCTACATCTACCACTTCTGCCAGCAGCTTATTCCGTGCTCATATCACCATCTAAGTGAAGAAGTTCCTCCTCAGATTCCCCTTAAATATTTAAATTTTCACCCTAAACCTAAAACTTCCAGTTCTATTCTCAGTGGAATCTCAGTGGATAAAAGCCTGCTTGCATTTGCCCTATGAATACCTCTCATAATTTTGTATACCTCTATCAAATCTCCCCTCATTCACCTGCACTCCAGGGAATGAAGTCCTAACCTATTTGGCTTTTCCTTATAACCCGTAGCTTCAAGTCCCAGTAAAGTTGTTGTAAATCTTCTCTGCACTTTTTCAAGTTTAATGATATGTTTTCTGTAGGTAGGTGACCAGAAATGGACATAATACTCCAAACTTGGCCTCGCCAATATCTTATACAACTTTAACATAACATCTCAACTCCTGTACTCAATAAACAGACAAGAGAAAATCTGCAGATGTTGGAAATTTGAGCAGCACACAGCATACTGGAGGAACGTAGCAGGCCAGGCAGCATCGATGGAAAAAAGTCCTGCCGAAGGGCCTCAGCCCGAAACGTTACAAGAAGGGTCAGAGCCGTCTCTACTTCCTGAGGAGACTGAGGTCCTTTAACATCTGCCGGACAATGCTGAGGATGTTCTACGAGTCTGTGGTGGCCAGTGCTATCATGTTTGCTGTTGTGTGCTGGGGTAGCAGGCTGAGGGTAGCAGACACCAACAGAATCAACAAACTCATTAGTAAGGCCAGTGATGTTGTTGGGGTGGAACTGGACTCTCTGACGGTGGTGTCTGAAAAGAGGATGCTGTCCAAGTTGCATGCCATCTTGGACAATGACTCCCATCCACTCCATAATGTACTGGTTAGGCACAGGAGTACATTCAGCCAGAAACTCATTCCACCGAGATACAACACTAAGCGTCATAGGAAGTCATTCCTGCCTGTGGCCATCAAACTTTACAACTTCTCCCTCAGAGTGTCAGACACCCTGAGCCAAAAGACTGGGTCTGGACTTATTTCCACTTGGCATAATTTACTTATTATTATTTAATTATTTATGGTTTTATATTACTATATTTCTACACTATTCTTGGTTGGCGCGACTGTAATGAAACCCAATTTCCTTCGGGATCAATAAAGTATGTCTGTCTGTCTGTCTGGCCTGCTGAATTCCTCCAGCATTTTCTGTGTGTTGCTATACTCAGCACCCTGATTTATGAAAACTACACTACCTCAGTTTTGGAAAATTGATTCAAAGACATTGCATTCAAATTCCACAATGGCAATGGGAATTTGAAATTCAAATAATTCAATAAATCTGGAATTTTAAAAGAATCAGAAAAAAAGTCTTAGAAACAGTAAGCATGAAACTATCAGAACTCTCTCAAAAGGCATTGAATTCACTATTTTCCTTCAAGAATGAAATCACCGAAAACCGGCTAAGTGTAATTCCAGATGCGACATCATGGTTGACTCGTAATTACCTTCTTAGCTGAGAGGCAATAGGACATGGATAATAAATGCCAGTATTACAGGAAATATCCACATCCTGTGAATGAATAAATAGAAACACCCTGCAAAAACAAACCACCTGATTTTTACCCGACTGCTCTTCGTGGGGGTTTTCTATGGCCAAATGTATCTGCAGCTTTTTCTATATTCTTACAAAAAGGCGTTCATTGGATCTCAAGCACTTGACCCTCCCAAGGTTATAAAATGCATTGTATAAATGCAAGTCTTTCTGTTTGCTGTTGTGAAATGTGTATTTACAATGAATAAAACTGTGTTTGCATATAGAATAATAGATCAATGTTATCAAAATCTTCAATACTACTGATAATGTATAAATCAGAAATTAAAGATAAGGAAGTTTATAGCTATTGGTTTTACTTTAATAAATCAAGACGCTCATCATTATTTCTATGTCAGCAAGGCTAGTATTTGTAGAGCAATTTTCTTGACCGCTAGATACTCCAAAATAACCCATAGCCCATTAATTATATAGATTTTGAATTATTGTTACCATTGTCTTGAAGATAATTTGCTTTAAGCAAAGATCCAACCCATAAACTTGTCAAGATTGTGCTAGATTGTGCTAATGCATATCTATCTATTAAATCTATTGCAACCATTCTACTTTTTAAATATAAATTTACTTTGTACTACCTCAGTATACTTAATGTTTTGACATAATCTGCACAGATGGTTTTCAAAACGAAGTTTTTCACTGTATGTCAGTATATTTGACAATAATAAAACAATTATCACTGACTAATGAGATAAAAGACCGGGAGACAAGAAGATACAGAAGAGGAGCAGAATTATGTCGTTTGGTCCATTGAGTCTGCTAGTCAATTCAATCATGGCTGACTTCTTTAACCCCGTTCTTTTGCTTTCTCTGCGTAACTCTTAACCCCTTATAATCAAGACCATTGATGAGAAAAATATGACTGCACTGGAGTGGGTTCAGTGTTGGTTCACCACGATACTGTCTCAGGTGGAGTGTCCCAGTTATGCAGAGAAATTGTAAAGTCTGTTACAGAAAAGGCTTAGGGGTCCTGTTTGAGGAGTACAAAATTGCGACAGACATGGAGTAAATTGTCAAAAACTTTTCCCCTGTACACACTTTAGTTCTGGAGAAAGGTTTCTTACACTTTACACCATATTCCTCATAATTCTGTATTCCTGAAACAGGTACCCAACCTCAGCCTCCTCTGAAAATAGACTTTACAATTTCTCTGCATATCTGGAACGCTTATGGTAAGGGGCAGAAAATTCAGAGGATCTCTTAACATTTAAGGAGTATCTAGACCAGCATTTGACTTGCCAGTTGATAGAAGGCTACTGGCCATGTGCTAGAAAATGACAAGTATAGATAAGAACTGGAGGTTTTATTTAGACGTAGCTTGCAAAAGAGCCTGTGTCCATGCAATAACAAAATTTTTGGTCTATGGAGAATCATCCTTCTGACATTACTGTATGGAGCCGAGTCATGGAACACCTACATTAGGCACCTAAAAGCCCCGGAACAAATATTAAAGATTTTGCGGATCAGCTGAAAGGACAGACATTCCAACAGCAGTGCACTGGAGGAGACCAATATGATCAGCGTCTCCACCATGATAATGTATCATCAACTCTGATAGATAGGTCAAGTCATTCAGATGTATTATTCACATCTCCCCAAACAGATCCTTTACTCCCAGTTGAAAAAAGGCCAGCGAGCCCCCAGTGGGCAAAGGAAACGTTTCAAAGATAACATCAAAATCAGCCTGAAGAAATTCACATTACACTTAAAAACTGAGAAGACATTGCCCTCAATAGATACACCTGGTACAGAAAATCGGGTCACGTGTGAGTCACAGAGAGCAAGCGGCAGCTGCGGAAGAAGAAACTGAACAACCAAAATACCCAGCCACTAACCACAGCCACCACTTAATCTTGCCCACACTGCACCAGAACATGTGCATTCAGGATTGATCTCTACAGCCACCTAAGGATCCACCAATAGAATATCACTTGCTGTTCACCACACCATAACGATTCCAGATAATCTTCAAGAATTGACTGCAAATTATGAGGATTTTAGTGTTGTTAATGCTGTAGCAACAATTTCCTCAAAACTATGGGTAGGGCTCTCAGTACCAGTAACTGTGGTGTTAACTGTTCAGGCTAACAAAATGGCTTCTCTGTAATGTTACTTAATGCTGTAATGGGCTTCTGTATCTGGAATGTTTGGGTTATAACTGTAGATAGCGGGGGAACTAACCAATGGAGAACTGTTATGCTATCTTGAAAGTGTAAGCTGAGCGGGAGTTTGTGGTCTTTTTCGGGAGGCGAGCGAGGAAGACGGACATGTGAGGAGCGGACTGTGGTTCCAGGGTGGCGGATACAGGATGTCAGCGGTTCAGACAGTGGCAAAAGGCTCAGAAGGTCATTGTGGATGGAACCAGAAGCGTGAGCTCCAATGTATTAAAATATTATTTTGCACAAACTGATAAACTTACTAATTTGGCGCCTTTAGGTTATCTGTTTCTACTAAGCTATCACTAAGAAATAACTATAAAGTTGCAATTATTTACCTGCCTTTGGTGTCTTGTCTGGTATTTATGTTATGAGCGTGTACTGGGGGAGGGCATTACTCCGTATTTACACCGAAGTATTACACGATTGGCGGGGCGACAGCAGTTCACCCTGGGCGATCGGGGGTAAATTGGGGGCATGGATGCTACACATGCTTAAACAATGCATAGCATTTTTGCTGCCAATCTTTAATTTACTAGGATGCTTGGTATTGTTTAATGGACACCTCTTTACAAAGACCTATTACAGCCAATACCCAGTCCCTACATGCAGAAAGGTTCTTGGAACAATAATCTTCTGACCTCAGTTGCACTCTTCTAGCATTCTCACACAGAGTACATAAAGAGGCAAAAACCACAGTTTTTAATTAGCTTTGAAACTTTATACTAAATAAAATTTGAATCACATAAATAAGATTATGGTCAAAGGTGAAATATCATGAACAATTGACTTTAAAAGTTACAAAAGTTTGTATGCTTTGAAATCCTTATGCTGGAGAATTAGAGCATGCACACATTTCATTTATTTGTTCATTTGTTTGTTTATTTATTGACATACGGTAAAGAATAGGCCCTTCGAGCCAGGCCGTCCAGCAATCACCTGATTTAATCCTATCTCATCACGGGACAATTTACAAAGATCAGTTAACCTACCAACCAGTTGGATTGTGGCAGGAAACCGGAGCACTCCCCATACAGTCACGGGGAGAACACACAGAATCTTTACAGGTAGTGACAGTAATGGTTTCTGCATTACGTTCTGGAGAGTGTTATTAACCTGTATGTAGCAAGCCCAACAAGAGTAGGGATGGTCATGGATGGAATTATGATTTTAAATTTGCATTCAGTGTAATTGTATACAGTGTCATTTTTTAAATTATTTAGACAGATGTTGCATGGAGATGGAAAAGGACAGAGATAACATGGGAGAAAGGGTTCTAAATTAGGTGAAGATCAATTTTACTAGACTAAGAAATGATCTAGCAAATTTGATCTAGAACCAGCTATTGAAGGTAAATCAGACTTAGAGCAATAGGAAGTAGCCAAGAAGATGATTCAGGGAATTGAGGATAAGCACAAAGGAAACAAGCCACTCTGTCAAGAGGTCTCAGCTCGAAATGTCAACTGTTTATCACTCTCTACAGGTAGTGCCTGACTTGCTGAGTTCCTCCAGCATTTTGTGTGCGTTGCTCAAAATTTCTGGCATATGCAAATCCTCTAAAACCTGGAGCCCCTCGAGCAGCCGGGGTGGGCCCAAGCCTTGATCCCAGTTCATCACACCAGCAGAGCGAAAACACAGAGCAGCCAGATCAGTTCACAGCCACGGTGGTGTGGAGCAAGGAATGAACATTCACAGGAGAGCCAGTGAAATCAGCCCGACCCTCGCCTCCGTTCCTGACATTCGGGCTTCCAGTCTTTAAATTGCCCAAGCACTGGGTAGTGCCTGCTTCAGGATCCAGACTCTGGTGCTACAATGCGGAGTGAATAATTTAATTGAATTAATTATTTTTGCTGCAAGTATTTTATAGACGTATAGTGGAGAGTAGTGCATCAGAGCCTGGTATGGAAACACCAATGCCAATGCCTTTGAACAGAAAATCTGACAAAATGTAGAGGATTCGGCCCAGTATATCAGGGTAAAGCCCTCCCGACCATTGAGCACATCTACATGAAACACTGTCATAAGATAGCAGCATCTGTCGTCAGAGATCCCCACCACCCAGGCTGTGCACTCTTCTCACTGCTGCCATCAGGTAAAATGTACAAGAGCCTCAAGACTCGCACCAGCAAGCTCAAGAACAGTTTCGACCCCTGTGGTGAACTACATATACCTGTCTGCACACGCCCCCCCCCTGCTGACTGCTCCTGTGGCTCCTCCCACAGACCCCGGTATAAAGGCGATTGGGGTCTGAGCCCCGCCTCTCAGTCTCCAGAATGTAGCATGGTGGTCAATTGCTGCTTGTTCTTTCTTCCAGTCAATAAAAGCCGATATCTCGCCTCACGTCTCAGAGAGTTATTGATGGTACATCAACCCCCCAACCATCAAGCTCTTGAATAGACTCACTTGCACCATCATTGAAACATTCCTACAACCAACGATCTCACTTTAAAGACTCTTTATCTTGTTATTTCATGTTCTCATTATTTGTTGCCATTTATTTATATTCGCATTTGCACAGCTTATTGTCTTCTGCACTCTAGTTGACTGTTCATTGATCTTGTTATTGTTCTTATTCTATAGATTTTTTAAGTATGCACCCGGGAAGATGAATCTTAGGATTGTATATGGTGACATATATGTACTTTGATAATAAAATTTACTTTGAACTTTGTTTTTGCACTGAGAATGAAGAGTTTTCACACGTTAGTCTTTTGTGGGCTGTGCCATCCATATTGAGAATGTGGCTACTGTTTTGATCAGCATGGCTAGACGACTGAGAAAAACTGTAAATCAATCTAAGGAGGAAATACTAGAGGCACTGACCATCATTTTGCAGTCTGTCCGGCTACAGGACTGGTAGCAGTGGGTTGGAGAACTCACGTTCAACCATTGTTAAAAACAGGAGACCAAGATAAGACGAGTAATTCCAGGGCAGTTCATTCCACATTAGTGTGAGCTAATTATTGGAGTGCATTCCACTTAAAAAACCCCTTCATTTGGAAAGCCACAGGAGCTGTAGAGGTTGATCTGCTAAGGCAATATCATGATATCATTTAATTCTGCACAAACCAGGGAAAATGTCTAGGAATTCTCTAATCTGTTGCTTAATACTTAATCGTATTGCTCATTTCAGTCCGTGTTACATTTTGTTTTATTCCCAAGGATCTCAATTGTGAAGCACAATTTGTAATTTTTTATTGTAATCTAACTTGTTCCATTCACTGTTAATGTACTTGTTCTGAATGATACACACTGTTCAAAGTTCACAGCTTTGCATGCAGGTGCTAAGAAACCAATTTGTTGTTGTGTGTTTGTTCAGCTGGTGTCCACACCTTCAAATGGATATTACTGATCAGCTGTGCACTTTGTTACTGCTTTAGTCGGTAGGGAAAACTCATGTTACTTGTAGAATAGCTCATAATGTTATGCACATTCCTGTGCCCTTTTTGTGCTTGAAGCAAAACAGCAATTCTGTTTCCTTTTTCTCTTTGCTTTGGGAGGTGATACTTTCCTCCTGCAGATGACCCAAAACTGGACAAATCACACAGAGATTGCAGCATTCGAACATTGAACAGACAACAGTAAAGCAAAGGAAAAGATCTTTGACCCCACAGTGTTGTGCCAAACCAGCAAAAAAAATTAAATCAAAAACACCCAAATACTGATCCCTCCTACTGACACAATGTCCATATCCCTCCATCTTCCTACATCCTATCTAATCGTCTCTAATATATTTGCCTCTACCACCACACAGACAATGCACTCCAGGCATCCACCACGCTCTGAATAAAGAACTTACCCCTCACATCCCCTTTGACCCTACCCCCTTTCACCTTTAATGCTTGTCCTCGGGTATTAGACATTTCAATCCTGGAAAACAGATACTCCCCGACTACATTTATATCTATGCCTCTCATAATCTTATAAAAGTCTATCAGATCTCCCTCCAACCCCCACAGCTCCACAGAAAACAACCCAAGTTTATCCAGCCTCACATGCCCTCTAAACCAGGCAGCATCCTGGTAAACTTCTCCTGCACCCTCTCCAAAGCCTCAACATTCTTCCTACAGTGGCATGACCAGAACTATATGCAATACTCCAGATGTGGCCTAACCAGAGTTTTAATCAAGTTGCAACATAACCTCTTGACTTCTGAACTCAATGCCTCGACTAATAAAAGCAAGCATACCAAAAACCTTCTTAACCACCTTATCAACATGTGTAGCCACTTTCAAGGAGCTATGAATCTGGATCCTGAAATCTCTCTGCTCAGCAACACTGATAAGGATCTTGCCCTTAACAGTGTACCATCTCCTTGCATTTTCCCTACTGAGGTGCAACACCTCACACTTATCTGGGTTAAACGCCATCTGCCATTTCTCCGTCCATATCTGCAACTGATCTATATTGAGCTGTATGCTTTGCCAGTCTTCTACACCATCCACAAATCCATCAATCTTGGTATCCTAACCCCCCACACCCCATCTACATTTTCATCCATGTCATTTATATACATCACAACAGCAGAGGTCCTGGCACAGATCCTTACAGATCACCCCTAATTACAGACCCGTGGAAATCTGCAGATGCTGGAAATTCAAGCAATACACACAAAATGCTGGTGGAACGCAGCCCCGATGAAGGGTCAGCCTGAAACATTGACGGTGCTTCTTACCAATTACAGACCTCCAGCTTGAATGAGTCCCTTCAACCTCTACCCTCTGTCTTCTAAGAGCAAGTCAATTCTGGATCCAAACAGCCAATTCACCACGGACCCAGTCATCTTAACCTTGTGGATTAGACTCCCATGAGGGACTTCAACAAACACCTTACTAAAATCCTTGTAGATAACAACCACAGCTCTACCCTTACCAATCACGTCACTTTGTCAAAAAACTCAATCAAGTTGGTAAGACACATCCAGCTCCGCACAAAGCCATGCTGACTCTCCCTAATTAGGCCATGGGTTTCCAAATGCTCATATATCCTATCCCTAAGAATTCTCTTCAGCAATTCCCTACAACTGACTTGAGTCTCACCAGTGCATGGTTCTCAGGATTTTCCCTTGTTCCCTTCTTAAAAAGAGGTACAACATTAGCCAATCACCAGTCCTCTGGGACCTTGCCTTGCTTGGAGAGGACACAAAAATAGTAGTCAACGCCCCAGCAATCTTGTCTCTTGCCTCCTTCAATATCCTGGGGTAAATCCCATCAGACACTGGGGAATTATCCACTTTAAAGCTCATTAGGAGGCCTAACAGTCACTGCTCTTTGACCTCCAATCACCCTAACATTTATACACTCAACAATGATCTCCCTGTCCCCCATATCCTTTTCTTCGCTAACTACTGAAGCAAAGTACTCCTCAAGTACCTCAGTCACATTCTCTGCATTCAAGCAGATGTTCCCCCCCCTTAATTCTTGAATGGCCCCATCCACTCCCCAGTTACCCTCCTGCTCTTGGTATATCTATAAAATGCCTTGGGATTCACCTTAATTCTACTTGCCAAGAACCTTGGGCTTTCATAATTCCTTTCATTAGTTCTTTTCCTGTTTCTTTATACACCTCATGTGCTCGTTTGATCCTAATTTCTGAAACTTTACGTACCTTTCCTTTTTTTTTCTTGACTAAATTCATCACCTCTCTGGATATCCAAGGTTCTCTTATCTTTCCATCCCTGTCCTTCCTTCTAACAGGAACATACCTTTCCTGTACTCTCTACAATTGAACTTTAAACACCCACCAGATGTCTTATGTGGACTTGCCAGAAAAAAAGATGTTCCAATGAACTTTTCTTAGTTTCTGCCTAACGCCCCATAATTTGTCCTACTCCAATTTAAAACGTCCCCGTAAGGACCATACCTATCCTTATCCGTAGCTATCCTGAAAGTTAAGGAGTTGTGATCACTGTTCCCTTACTGCTCACCCAGGCTTAAGAGCCAACATCAGGTCCAGTGAGCCCCTCCTCTCATTGGACTGTCCACATATTGATTTACGAAACTTTCCTGGATGCACTTAATAAATTCCACCCCATCTAAACCCCATCAAAGCCCTAAATTCAGCCCCATCAATACTAAGAAGGTTTCAGTTTATATTAGGGAAGTTGAATTCCCCATGAGAGCAATATTTCCTTAATCTGATTATATATCTGTTCCTCAATGTCCTGGTGGCTATTGATGGGTCTGTGTTCAATCCATCAGTGTGATTGCACCCTTCCTATTCCTGAGTTCCAACCAATCTGACCCCTCCATTGTCCCCTCGAGTGCAGCTATGATATTGTCCTTGATTAACAGTGCAATGCCTCCTCCATCTTTTCTAAAACTTCAGAAGCCTGCTACATTAATCACACATTCCTGCTCCTCTCTCAACCATGTTTCAGTAATGGCTACAGTTCACAGTTCCATGCACTGATCCACGCTCTAAGTTCATCATCCTTACCCAAAATACTCCTAGCATTAAAATACACACACTTCAAATTATCCGTCCCAACATACCTGTTATTTTGATTTTGCCTTTCAATACTTCCCCTGGCATCTACCTTCCGGTCTTATCCTTCCCTTACCGACCTGGTGCTCTGGTTCCCAGTCCCCTGCAGAACTGGTTTAAACTCTCCTGAGAAGCATTAGCAAGCCTCCCAGCCAGGATACTTGTTCCCCTCAGCTTCAGGTGAAACCCATGACTGCCATGATTGTCACCCATGACTACCTCATGTCTCCAACCAAGGTTCTCACGTTCTCTTTCCTCTATGACAAGTGCTGGCTATTCTTTTCCCGATCATGGGAGGAACAGGCTTGGGTCTTTGAAGGTTACCCTCTCACCTGCCCAGTTACAGAGCTGGCTGAGAACTTGTGTGCAACTCCCTCCCTCCACCACCCCTGGCAAGTGGTAGTACAACTAGCAGTCAGCTCTTTCTTATCCTGGCATTCAGATGAATTCAGCTAGATCTCATCCACTCTACACTGGAATCCATCTTTCCTAACAGCTCTTATTCCTTGACCTAAAGATTCATGTTTTCCAAATGGTGAGAGAGGACACAGAGTAGTCTACTCCCTCTTCCTTATCAGTCATAAACACATTATCAAACATTTTGATCCAACTTTCAGGATTCAGGTTATTCATTTAGTGGTTGCCATTGTTTTTTTTTGACAGGTGCAATGTCTAAGACACACCTACCTTCATTCATAGAATACCTTCGGCATCATCAAGTTAAAACCATCAACTTTGCCTACACTGTGCCTTTTAATTATACAACAGCTCCAACTCTACAAATATTATACTCAGGTGGGGTGGGTCGGTATTCTGCTTGGATTATCCAATTGTCAAACGGCAGTGGACAATCAATTCTTCCCCTTCTGATCTTCAAGTGCGTTATCCGACCTTGTTCCTGAGCTGCCTGGTTAGCTTCACAAAAGTGACCCCTGTTTCAACCCATTTCAGAGCCACAGCCTGCATGATCGGTTTCCATAGCCTGGCCCTCCTCAATGACTGGTCAGTGGACTTCTGGCGAGTGTCATACTGCATTTTAATTTTCAGAGTGCTAGGCAGCTGCTTAGAGGAGCCCATGGCCACTGATTGTTGGGACAAGGTTTGAGGGGTCAGGATATTTATAAAGCTTTGAAATTTGCATCACCTGGCCTTTCCTAATGATGACTATGAACAAGCCATAGCCCTAACAAGCTAATTAAGGTCTGAGACCTTGGTAAAAGTTATCTGAGAGCTCAAATCCATTGGGGTGTCCAAACTTTTGCATGGTGCGCCTTTCTTTTTTTTCACTCTAAAATTGTACAGAACAAAAATAATACACTAATCTTGCTTAAAATGTTGAAAAGAATGTTTCATCTTTATGCCTTTTAGAAATCATGTCATATTTTACTCGCTTAGTTATCCACAGTAACAGAAATTTTGACCAGTGGTGCCCAAACTTTTGCATGCCACTCTATCTACTACAGCCATTTGACCTTGCACCTGATCTATCATCTACCTGCTTTCAAGGGTCTTGTTATTCAGTTTTGATCTCATTTTGTACCTATATGTTTTTTTGCCTTTGTCTGATTGGAAAGTAAGCAGCTGGTACCTTACCCAATGTCCCAAGCAAGCAGTTCCACAAAAAATAATTTTCTTTTTCATCTCTCTTTCCCCACCAGCTTGTGGAATTTGGTACACTTGTCTCCCTATGCCTTTTCATTACTTCAATTATTCTGCTTTACTCTTTTCCCTTTACACAAACTTAGTTGTGTATAGTTTATGGCTCTTGGATGCTCATCTTCAACTTTCTTGCACTTCCAAGCCTGTAAGAACCTCACCAAGAGCTCACACATGGGCTCTTTGCTTAAAGCCATAAAGCCATCAAGAGCATTCAATATTATTTCTATGATACTAGCTAGATTTCTACAGTGGTAGTTGGAATAGAGAATTGAACCAAGATCTGGGAGAACTACCAACAATGAAAATTTAAAAAAATATAATTCTATTTCATTTCTCACCAATGCCATCTAACATTTTGTAAATCATAACTTTTTAGCCCATTCTTTCTAAGTTTCAAAGTATATTTATTGTCACTAATCTTGCTTAAAATGTTGAAAAATTATACAACCTTGAGATCTGTTTGCTTACAAGCAGACACAAAGCAAGAAACTTGAAAGAACCCAATTAAAAAAAAATAAAAATAAAGACAATATCTGATGTGCAGAGAAAGGTGGAAAAAAAACACAGATCATGCAAACAACAGAAGCGAGAAAGAACATTCCAAACTAATGTGAGTTCTTAGATCCGAACCCCGGAGCAGCCCTAAGTAGGCCCAAAGCCTCGTTCTCAGTTCATCATATTAGCAGGCATGGAGCAGAGCAGCCAGGGCAGTCTTCATAGGCTCAGCGCCATAGAGAGAGAAGTGAACATCACGGGAGAGCAAACGATGACTTTCCAATCTATCTGTGCTAGAAACCAGGCTGTGCCGCAGTGAAATGCATGGGCCTAGACCATGCTGCCCAGTGACTCACTCCAAGCCCAGATTCTGCCACCCAGCCCAGAACTGCTCTTGACTTCTCCAAATCGGTCCGGCGCAGAAAGATCCAACCTTGCAACTGGGCCGATTATACAGGCATTAGAACTCCTCTGTCTCGAGTTCTCTCTGGATGGCTCACTCCATCTGTGTCGATTCTGCCACATTCCAGCACGGTTCATTGCTCAAATTTGTTTCGCCTTCACTCACCTCTACATTAATTTACCACAATTTGTTTCAGAAAAGGTGTTATTAGTAATATTTTAATCAAAATTTTAAACTAATATGGCAGGGAGATGGGAACCCACACAGAAAAGAAGAGGGAAGTGATGCAGAGACCAAAGCTAGATTTGGTGAAGAGAAAAGTAAAAGTAGAGTGCATAAAAGTAAAAAGCAAAAATCGCAAAGGTCTCTAGATTCTAAAAGGACAATGAGTATCAGGGCACTTTATCTAAATGCCTGTAGTATTAGAAACAAGGTTAGTGAACTTGTGGCACAGATCAGTAGCAAGGCATATGATTTAGTGGCCATTACAGAAACTTGGTTGCAAGGTGGAGATGACTGGGAATTAAACATCCAAGGGTATTGTTACGAACCCCGTAACTGGGTCACTTACCAGCAAAGATAGAGAGGTCCGTTGAAGTCTGATGGTACTATTTTTAACAGTATTTATTAGTAAAAATACACAAAAATAATATCAATGCAAACATACAGATAATATACGTCATCAATACTAAATCTAAAAGTGCGGGTATAATAATAATCAATAAGAAATAGCTCTATCATTGTCTAGGGGATAATGTATTGTCCGATGGAAATATAAAAGTCACTCAGTTCATTCAGGCTGCAGCCTTTTGGTTGTCGCTGTGTTGCACTTTGTTGGAGAGAGAGAGAAATAGGAATAGAATGGGAACAGGTACCGCTACGGGTTTTCCAACCTTTATGATTTCGATCCGTTGGGAGTCCCGTTGGTGTGGCCGTTCACTGGTGGCCTCTCCTTTAGCTAAAGCCGTTCTTCCGTGGTAAGGCCCCAATCCCAGGAAAAGGGAAAGGACGCACGCGAGCCCCCCACCGGCTGTCACTATTAAACGCTGTCACGGGATTTCTAGCGTTTCTCCTGGTGCGTCTAAAGGGGTTGTTCCCCAGACCCTCTTTTATCCTTACTTACGGGGTCTCAGATGTCAATCAGGTTGGGATGATGCAATCCCTCAACCAGCCCACTCTGGTCATTCTCTGAGGGCTTCAATGAATAGTACAGTACTCAATACACAATTCCGTTTCCAAGAGACAATGGCCGGTATCCGTGGTTTTGTCTTGCTGAGGCCAGGACACATTCCAAAACCTTGAGGATTCTCTCTCATTTCCTGGGTCCCAGACCCGAATTAATAGCGATCTTGCGATTCTCAAAAAGGAGGGGGCTACTTTGTACCCTTCGACCCCTCAGAGTTGTGGCACATTCATAACAGTATCAGGTAATACGGAAAGATAGGCAGGAAGGCAAAGGAGGTGGGGTGGCGCTCTTGATTAAGAATAAGATCAGGACGATTGTGAGAGACGACATAAGATCTACAGAGCAGAATGTTGAGTCCATCTGGGTAGAGATTAAGAATAGTAAAGGGAAAAAATCACTGGTGGGTGTTGTCTATAGGCCACCTAATAAAAATATTGCAGTGGCAGAGGCGATTAACCAAGAAATAGCTGAGGCTTGTAAGAACGGAACGGCAGTTGTCATGGGGAATTTTAACTTCCCCATTGTCATTGGGTGAATCAACTTGGTCAAGGGAGTCTTGAGGAGGACTTCATAGAATACATCCGTGATGGCTTTCTTGAGCAGCATGTTAGTGAACCTACAAGGGAAAATGCTATCGTAGATCTAGTCCTGTGCAATGAGACAGGTAAGATTAACGATCTTGTAGTCAGGGATCCTTTTGGAAAGAGTGATCATAGTATGATTGAATTTCACATACACATGGAGAATGAAATAGTTAGATATAAACTAGTGTATTATGCTTGAATAAAGGAGACTACAACAGGATGAGGGAGGAGTTGGCTAATGTGGATTGGGAGCACAGGCTATTTGGTCGGACAGTTGAGGAACAGTGGAATACTTTCAAAGAGATTTTTCACAGTGCTCAACAAAAGTATATTCCAGTCAAAAGCAAGGACAGTAAGTGCGGGGAGAGCCAGCCTTGGATAACTAAGGAAATAAAAGATAGTATCAAATTAAAAGCTCATGTGTACAAAGTTGCAAAGAGTAGTGGGAGACTGGAGGATTGGGAGAACTTTAAGAAGCAACAAAGAACAACTAAACAAGAAATAAGGAAAGGGAAGATAGAGTATGAAAGTAAATTAGCACAAAATATAAAAACAGATAGCAAAAGTTTTTATAAATATATAAAGCGGAAGACAGTGGCTAAAGTCAATGTAGGTCCCTTGGAAGACGAGAAGGGAAATTGATATTGGGTTATAAGGAAATGGCTGAGGCATTGAACGACTATTTTGTGTCGGTCTTCAAGGTCAAGGACATGTCTAATATGCCAAAGAATGATGTTATGGATGAAATGGGAGGTGAGGACCTCTATAAAATCACTGTCACTAAAGAGATAGTGATGAGCAAACTAGAGGGTCTGAAGGTAGATAAGTCCCCTGGTCCTGATGGGATGCATCCCAGGGTGCTGAGGGAATTGGCAGAGGTTATAGTAGACGCGTTGGTAATCGTTTATCAAAACTCTCTAGACTCTGGGCAGGTCCTGTCGGATTGGAAGACAGCAAATATCACACCACTTTTTTAAAAAGGACGTAGGCAAAAGATGGACAAATATAGGCCAGTTAGCTTAACATCTGTAGTTGGGAAAATGCTTGAAGCTGTCATTAAAGAAGATATAGCGAAACATTTAGAAAGAAGTAGTTCCGTTAGACAGACGCACATGGATTCAGAAAGGGCAGGTCCTGTTTGACAAACTAACTGGAGTTCTTTGAGGACATAATGAGTGCAGTGGTTAGAGGGGAACAGGTGAATGTTGTATACTTGGATTTCCAGAAGGCATTCAATAAGGTGCTGCACAAGAGACTTATAAATAAGATACAGATGCATGGAGTCAGAGGAAGTGTATTGGCATGGATAGTGGATTGGTTAATGGATAGAAGGCAGAGAGTTGGTATAAATGGGTGTTTCTCCAGTTGGCAGTCTGTGGTGAGTGGGGTACCACAGGGGTCAGTGCTGGGCTCGCAGCTGTTTACTATTTACTTTGATGATTTGGAAGAGGGGACTGAGCGTAGCGTAGCAAAATTTGCTGATGACTCTAAGCTGAGTGGAAAAGCAAATTGTACAGAGGATGTGGAGAGTCTGCAGAGGAATATAGATAGGTTAAGTGAGTGGGTCAAGGTCTGGCAGATGGAATACAATGTTGGTAAATGTGAGATCATCCACTTTGGAAGGAAGAATAGAAGAGCAGATTATTATTTAAATGGTGAAAGATTGCAGCATGCTGTTGTGCAGAGGGACTTGGGAGTGCTTGTTCATGAATCGCAAAAAGTTGGCTTGCAGGTACAACAGATTATTAAGACAGCAAATGGAATGTTGGCCTTCATTGCCAGAGGGATTGAATTCAAGAGCAGAGAGTTAATGATGCAACTATACAGAGTACTGGTGAGGCCGCACCTGGAGTACTGTGTGCAGTTCTGGTCTTCATACTTGAGGAAGGATATACAGGCTTTGGAGGCAGTGCAGAGGAGGTTCACCGTTGATTCCAGAGATGAAGGGGTTAACATATGAGGAGAGATTGAGTCGCCTGGGACTATACTCTCTGGAGTTCAGAAGAATGAGAGGGGATCTTATAGAAACATACAAAATTTTGAAAGGGATAGATAAGATAGAAGTAGGAAAGTTGTTACCATAGGTCGATAAGACTAGAACTAGGGGACATTGCCTCAAGATACAGGGGAGGAGATTTAGGACGGAGATGTGGAGAAACTGTTTTTCCCAGAGAGTGGTGAATCTGTGGAATTCTCTGCCCAGGAAAGCAGTTGAGGCTTCTTCACTAAAGATATTTAAGATACAGTTAGATAGATTTTTACGTGGTAGGGAAATTAAGGGTTATGGGGAAAGGACAGGTAGATGGAGCTGAGTTTACAGACAGATCAGCCATGATCTTATTGAATGGCAGGACAGGCTCGATGGGCCGGATGGCCTACTCCTGCTTCTATTTCTTATGTTCTTATGTTCTTATGAATTTCTTGCCTTTAGAACTACCAGTGAGCTGTCGCACACGTTCGGTAGCATCATCTTAAACCTGAAGAATCTTCCAAGGGGTTGTTTACGTACTCTTGTAAACACCTCCTTGGAAAAATTAAAACTTGCATCATTATATCTCCAAGATGTGGATGCTTCCTACAAACAAGCTATTAAATGATTTTAAGTGAAAAATAAGAAGAGCTCGATTGATGACACAGGCATGGTATTCTGAAACACGAGTAACTCTGTACACAGTATTACAAATTCTAAATCTTATGCTTTAAACCTAAATTCTCCTAAATCAAGTGACTCATCTACACCAGCACTGACCTGGCACAAAATAAATATTACAAGGAAATCAGTGGGATGGAAAGAGTGATACAGAAACACACAGCTGTGGGGACACATAGAAATGAAATACTTAATACTTCAGAGAGAAATAGGAAGACACTGGCTTAAGATGTGAGATTTCTGGAAAATAATACAAAAAAAGAAAGTCAAGGTACACTGGTTTCATTACAAAGGCATTTAGGAGAACTACAGTTCTGCTGAAAGAAACTACTGTAGATGTCGGATTATAAGCCACTACTTTTTTCCCACATTTTGAACAGCTTTGAACACTGCGGCCTTTACTACGGTGCGGCTAATGCATGATTTTTTTTCATGCCGCCAAAAACATTTTGCCTCGTAACAGTAGACCAATAAAATTGATGAGTAGTTCACAGAGGTCCAATGAAATTGTACGATAAATCAAGCGCACTTTCACAATTAAATTATTGTAAATCAGTCATTTGTACTCACCCTCATCAACATGGAAAACACTCGAAGAAAAGCATTGTGCTGCCTTTATGGCAGTTATTTAGTTTATAATATTTTCGCTTAGTAATTCATTTGTTAGTAATTTCTAGTTAAAGTTAGAAGTGTTTTAACTATATTTGTTTTCTGTACTACATCCCGGGATGCTATGACGTCACACCCGGTTTCGCCGCGTCTTGTGGGAAATACCGGTTTGTGATAAACGAGAAGGTGGGGGGGAGCGGCATTAGATCTGAGCGAACGCTGCTTTTAAGTTAAAGGCGATCAATAACTTTTCCTGGTAGGCTGCAGTATATATATTTTTTACCAGTCGTTAGGAGATATTGGAATGTTGTTCAGTAAAAAAGTATACGCAACGTAATTTGTGTTACCGATACGTATGTATATTTAAAAGTAGCCGCGTTACAGGCACGGTTCGAAAAAAAGCATTTGCAATATGTATTTGTTTATGTTACCATATGGATTTAATTAAAAGTTAAAAAATCCTCACGTGTAATATCATTCTGTGTAAATATCTCATATTACAACGTGGGACACCTGCGGCCGAAAATCCGGTGCGGCCGAAAATCCGGTGCGGCCTAAAATCCGGTGCGGCCTTTACAAGTAAAAAATTGATTTTCTTTCTAAAATTAGAGCCAGCGGCTTTTAATCAGGTGCGCTCTGTAGTGCGAAATCTACGGTATATATAGTTCACTTTATCAAGTCTGCTGGAGGCAGCTCAATGTGGTTCATTCACATCAAATTAATTTTAATATCTGCAGTAAAATGTGGCAGCTAGTTAGAGCGAGGAAATTTTCTTATAAATAACCATGGGCAAAATACCAATTGATATAATTTTGGTGGGGTTATTTGAAAATGTACTGACACTTTCTGATATAGAATGTAAACAGAAAACTTCTTCACCCAGAGAGTGGTGAATCTGTGGAATTCTCTGCCACAGGGAACAGTTGAGGCCAGTTCATTGGCTATATTTAAGAGGGAGTTAGATATGGCCCTTGTGGCTAAAGGGATCGGGGGTATGGAGAGAAAGCAGGTACAGGGTTCTGAGTTGGATGATCAGCCATGATCATACTGAATGGTGGTGCAGGCTCGAAGGGCTGAATGGCCTACTCCTGCACCTATTTTCTATATTTCTATGTTTGGAAGTACTTAGCATATCAGACAGAGAGTACCACCTCACTATTGTGAGTAGTAGAGAGGTGGTACCCTCTTTCCACCACTTGCACAAGGATTCTGATAAATGACCATGAGGTTCTCAATACTATCCTGAAAGCAACGTGATTCAAGATGGCGGCGCGACTCAGCTTGCAGCGGCCACTCCGGAGCTGATATGTTATTTGTTAAGCGGGGGTGCCGTGCGCAATCCTAATCTGATGAAAAACGGACGTGGGAGCACGGAGGAACATCTGGAAATCTCCAGGAAGGTCCTCTTCATTGCTGCTGCTGCTGTGAGGTCCGGATCTCTGCTGAGAAGAACAGGCCCCCAGTCCTCGGGGTCACATTGCCGGTGGCCGTTGGCGGGGGCGTCCTAATACGCTTGGCAGAGGATGGTGCTCGGAGAAGCTGTGCTGGAGGGGATGGTCGGAGGCTCGGAGGTTCGATGGACTCAGAGTCGCTGCGGTTAGGGCACTTTCACTGTGTGCTGCGTTTGCGAGACTGGGTTCGACGGAGCTTTCACTGTGTGCTGCGTCTGCGAGGCTGGGTCCGGCGCCGTGGAAGTCCATAGGGGGGGTACTCCCTTCTGCCACCTGCGTGGGATGACGAGTCTATCAGGACCCTGAGGACTTGTGGAAACTGTTTGGTGGTTTCTTTCAAACTTATAGTCTTTTAACATCTTTGGACTATTTTTACCGTGCCCATGGTCTGTTTTTTTTTATCAAATTATGGCATTGTTTGTACTGTTGTAACTATATGTTGCAACTATGTGGTTTTGTGTGGGTCTTGTAGCTTTAGTTTTTAGTCTTGTTTTGTCTGGTGGATTTGGAGCTCTTTTCCGGGGAACGCGCTAAGATGGTAGCATGATGATAATACGCAGCAGCCTCTCCGGACGCTGGATTGGGGATTGCCAAACGTTATGTGGATTTTCTGGTGTAGTCTATTTTGTCATGTGCTTTGTTGATATCATTCTGGAGGAAAGTTGTCTCATTTTTTTAACTGCATTGCATTTGTGGTTTTTAAATGACAATAAACAATCTGAATCTGTATTTTGAGCAATCTTCAGCCAGCGGTTCCCAGGCGTCAGCGAGGATACTGATAGTAGCACAGAGGTTCGCACAATGCTATTACAGCTCAGGCGTTTCAGATTTCAGAGTTCAATTCAGGCTCTATTCAGTAAGAAGTCCCTGTACGAGCTCCCCATAGAATGTGTGAGTTTTCTCCAGGTGCTCCAGTTTCCTCCAAAATCCAATACAAGTCAATTAATTGGTGATTGTAAATGGACCGGTGATTGGGTTATGGTTAATCAGGTTTGTAGGGGGCTGAGTTGTACAGTTGAAAGGGCTGGAAAGGCCAACTCCACACTGTGTCAGTAATTAAGTAAATAAATAACAGCAGGAGATTCCATAAAATTTCAATAGTTACAATGGCAACAATTACTTCAACAATCTGTGCCTGTCAATATTCAGTTATGTGTCTACAAAGGGAGACACTTCTGAATTCTCCCACCTTTGCTGGGAGAAAACTAATTCACAAGGACAATCCCAAAGCTTCAGTGTTTAGAGAGCACAGGGACCCCAGAGACCCAAAGTTAATCCAGACTCTGAGTACACGAATATCCCAACCATTGGCAGGTCAAATATGCCTGTGACCATGTTTGATGTGCTAAGTGACAATATCAATCTGGTTTCCAAACTTCCTTGAATTCAGTCAAAAAAACTCAAGTCATATTGCCTAGTTTGAGAGAGGCTGAGTAACATAATACCTTAGTTTTATATTTAGCTGGTGCATACAAAAACATTTCATTAAGAACTGAAGACTGATTCCTAATTGAATTCATATCTGCTGTGTCCACTTAATTCTTTATTTTTTGAATCCTTAACAGTTGAAACCTCAAAATTCAAAGTCCAAATTTATCCTTAAAGTATATATGCCAATTGTAACCTCAGGATTCGTCTTCTTGTAGGCACCCACAAAACAAAGATACAGAATCCACAAAAAAATCACACACAACAAAAACTGACAATATCCAACATGCAAAAGAGGAAAATGTGCAAATAGTGAAAAAACAACAAAAATATAGAGATCATGGGCTGCAGAGTCTCCAAAAGTGAGTCCACAGGATATCACATCACTAATTGGTAGAAGGAAAGTCCTGTGAGTCGTCTAATAGTCATGTTTTTTCATAAATTTGCACTGTTAAAACATGTAAAGATAGGATGAAAAGAATGGAGATGGTTTAATTCACTTTTAGACAAATATTAAAAATAATATAGATCGAAGTTAAGGACAATATCTACCTAATACTGTAAATGTACAGGGCAAATGATAGTCAGTAGCTTTCACTTATGGATATCCCCTTCACTGGAGGACCAGCAGGTCTAAGGCAGATCAAAGTGCATCTTTCACTGAACTACTGATCTTTCTGCAACAGTTTGGAAAGCCCCAAGAGTCACAGAGTCTTCTGTTATACACCTCTCAGGTTGAACTCAGTATGGACCTGAGCATCCTTTGTCCATCATATCTGAGAAAAAACCTGGGTGAGAGAGTTTTTTAAAGCGGAAAAGCCATTGCACTGGGGCAGTTCCACTCTCTCATCCTCAGATGTCTAAGTCCAGTGGTACGAACAAGCGTCACAAATTAGGGTCTTCCTTGGTTACGGTGGATGACCACGATGTCTTCTTGCCTTGTCATGCCCTTTGCTTTCCACGGAGCATTGCAGTACCACCTTCCTGGCCATTGGATTTCACTGTAGTTCTCATCCACCCAGGCTGCCGGAGCTGACTTTGCATGTCCCTAGCTTACTGGGGTATGAGGCCACTGGCCACCCTCTCCTAGTTTCGGTCACTTGTCGAGGCGGTGTACCATGGTGTGGCCACTGTTGCATGCAAACAGCTACTTGCAGCCTTAAGTGAGAGCTGAGTGGCTGGTGGGGACCAATGGTGAGTGAGCTGCTCCCAGATGGACACAACAAGGCTCTTCACCAGAGGCGCTATCCCTCCCTGGACACCCCATACTTTTCCATCCTTTACATGCCAATGCATTTCTAGACCTCCTCGGCAGATACATAGTTCATAGAGATTTGGACCAACAATTCATCTGCACTGCAGCTAACTTGACGATAGCAAGACTGGAACGGATAGTGGAATTTGGTGTCTGCAGACTCCAGCTCCACACACAATTCGATGCTGTCACACACACACAAGGATGTCCTTCAGGGCTATGTTGGATATGGTTTCCCCCACTTCGTTAGGAGACCGGAACATCATATGCAAAGGACACGGCGCATTCTGGATCTCCAGCTGAAATGGAAGATAGTTCAGGTGACTGCCATAGCACAGGCACGGTCCACAGAAACACAGTGAACATCTTGCAACTGATTACTATGTTCCTGCCCACCACTGAGAGGAAATACCACTCCTACATTCCCATTTCTGATTCAGCTTGGATATCTACCCCACCCAGCTTTGCCACACAACCTGGTTGCTGCGAACCAGGTCCACAGCAGCTTAGGGAAGTTGGACTTAATAGTGTTGCGACCAGAGTATTGATTAGGGCAACTACAAGAAGATATGGCCTCACTCCAAACTGGTCACAGATGTTATTCAATTTTCAGGTAAACTGTAGATCCAGGGAGAAGACGGCAATATCTTCAACACACAGAGAGGTTGTGATCTGAGTGCCTCCACTGCTCACATCCTCAACCCTTTCATGCCCACATCTTTCCTGACAGATTTGGCAAACAAGACAGGAACGTAGGCCATAGAACAATACAGCACAGTGCAGGACCTTCAGCCCACAATGCTGTGCAAACCTTTCAATATACCCCAAGATCAATCTAACCCTTCCCTCCCACACAAACCCCCATTTTTCTTCAATCCATGTGCCTAAGTCTTTTAAGTGTCTCAATGAGTCTGCCTCTACCACCAAATTCAGGATGTGCTCCTCACCCTGTTTGAAAAAAACATCCCTGACTTCCCCACCCATTTCCCTCCATCACTTTATAAGTATTGAGAGGAAAATGAGACTAATCTCATAGTAGTCATTTCTGCCCTGGCAAGAAAACATATGGCTGTCCAGTTTATCAATGCTTTTTACCATCTTATATACCTCCATCGAGTCATCTCTTATCCTCCTTCATTCCAACACTAAAGTTTGAGTTTGCTCAACCTCTCCTCATAAGACATGTTTTCTAATCCAGGCAGCATCCCAGTAAATCCCTACTGCACCATCTTTAAAGCTTCCACATCCTTCTTATAGTGAGGGGATCAGAACTGAATGCAACGCTCCAAGTGTGGTCTCACTAGAGTTTTATAAAGCTTCAACTCAATCCCTGAAGTAATAAGGGCCAACATACCATATCCTTCCTAAATATCCTTCTGTTCTTAGAAATCTGTTTTAACCTTATTAATCAGGAGGACTTCTTAGTCATCCTCCTGTCTTCATGTACATGTAAAACGCTTTGGGGTTTTCCTTAATCCTACTTGCCAAGGCCTTCTCATGCCCCTTTCAGCTCTTCTAAGTCCCTTCTTTAGCTCGCTCCTAACCACCTAGCTTCCTAGCTATCATCTGCAAACTTACCCACTCACTTTCTACATTTTCATCCATGCCATTTATATATATATATATCACAAAAAGCAGAAGTCCAGTATGGATCCCTGCACATCACACACCACCAGCCAGAATAAGTTCTATCAGCCGCAATAGAAACATAGAAACAAAGAAAACTTACAGCACAATACAGATCCTTCAGCCCACAATGTTGTGCCAAACATGTACTTACTTTAGAAATTACCTAGGGTTATTCATAGCCCTCTATTTTTCTAAGCTCCATGTACCTATCCAGGAGATTCATAAAAGACCCTCTTGTATCCACCTCTACCACCGTCGCTGGCAGCCCATTCCATGCATTCACCACTCTCTGCGTAAAAAACTTACCCTCGACATCCCCTCTGTACATACTTCGAAGCACCTTAAATCTGTGCCCACTCATTTTAGCCATTTCAGCCCTGGGATAAAGCCTCTGACTATCCACATGATCAATGCCTTTCATCATCTTATACACATCTCATCTTCCATCGCTCCAAGGAGAAAAGGCCAAGTTCACTCAACCTATTTTCGTAAGGCATTCTCCCCAATCCAGACAACATCCTTGTAAATCTCCTCCACATCCTTCCTGTAGTGAGGTGACGAAAACTGAGCACAGTACTCCAAGTGGGGTCTGACCACAGTCCTATATAGCTGTAACAATATCTCCCGGCTCTTGAACTCAATCCCTTGGTTGATGAAAGCCAATGCACCTCATGCCTTCTTAACCATACAGTCAACCTGTGCAGCAGCTTTGAGTGTCCTATGGACATGGACCAAAAGATCTCTCTGATCCTCCACACTACCAAGAGTCTTACTATATTCTGCCATCATATTTGACCTACCAAAATGAACCACTTCACACTTATCTGGGTTGAACTCCATCTGCCACTTCTCAGCCCAGTTTTGCATCCTATCAATGTTCCACTGTAACCTCTGACAGCCATCCACACTATCCACAACACCTCCAACCTTTGTGTCATCAGCAAACTTACTAACCCATCCCTCCACTTCCTCATCCAGGTCATTTATAAAAATCATGAAGAGTAAGGGTCCTAAGAACAGATCCCTGAGGCACACCACTGGTCACCGACCTCCATTCAGAATATGACCCGTCTACAACCACTCTTTGCCTTCTGTGGGCAAGCCAGTTCTGGATCCACAAAGCAATGTCCCTTTGGATCCCATATAACCATATAACAATTACAGCACGGAAACAGGCCATTTTGGCCCTTTTAGTCTGTGCCGAACGCTTACTCTCACTTAGTCCCACCTACCTGCACTCAGCCCATAACCCTCCATTCCTTTCCTGTTCATATACCTATCCAATTTTTTTAAGTGACAAAATCGAACCTGCCTCTACCACTTTGTTCCACACAGCTACTACTCTCTGAGTAAAGAAGTTCCCCCTTGTGTTACCCCTAAACTTCTGCCCCTTAACTCTCAACTCATGTCCTCTTGTTTGAATCTCCCCTACTCTCAATGGAAAAAGCCTATCCACGTCAACTCTATCTATCCCCCTCATAATTTTAAATACCTCTATCAAGTCCCCCCTCAACCATCTATGCTCCAAAGAATAAAGACCTAACTTGTTCAACCTTTCTCTGTAACTTAGGTGCTGAAACCCAGATAACATTCTAGTAAATCTCCTCTGTACTCTCTCTAGTTTGTTGACATCTTTCCAATAATTCGGTGACCAGAACTGTACACAATACTCCAAATTTGGCCTTACCAATGCCTTGTACTATGCCTCCTTACTTTCTCAATTAGCCTTTATGGGGTACCTTATCAAATGCCTTGCTGAAATCCATATGCACTACATCTACTGCTCTACCTTCATCAATCTATTTAGTCACATCCTCAAAAAATTTAATCTGGTTCATAAAGCACAACCTGCCTTTGACAAATCCATGCTGATTATTCCTAATCATATTATACCTCTCCAAATGTTCATATATCCTGCCTTCTCCACAAACTTACCAACTGCTGAAGTAAGACTCACTGGTCTATAATTTCATAGGCTATCTCTACTCCCTTTCTTGAATAAGGGAACAATATCTGCAACTCTCCAATCCTCCAGAACCTCTCCTGTCCCCATTGATGATGCAAAAACCATTGCCAGAGGCTCAGCAAACTCCTCCCTCACCTCCCACAGTAGCCTGGGATGTATCTCATCCAGTCCCAGTGCCTTACCCAACTTGATGCTTTCCAAAAGCTCCAGCACATCCTCTTTCTTAATGTCTATATGCTCAAGCATTTCAGACCACTGTAAGTCATCCCTACAATCACCAAGATCCTTTTCCGTAGTGAATACTGAAGCAAAATATCCATTGTTACGTACCCCGTAACTGGATCACTTACCAGCAAAGATAGAGAGGTCCGTTGAAGTCTGATGGTACTATTTTTAACAGTATTTATTGATAAAAATACACAAAAATAATATCAATGCAAATATACAGATAATATACGTCGTCAATACTAAATCTAAAAGCGCGGGTATAATAATAATCAATAAGAAATAGCTCTATCGTTGTCTAGGGGATAATGTATTGTCCGATGGAAATATAAAAGTCACTCAAGTTCATTCAGGCTGCAGCTTTTGGTTGGAGAGAGAGACGGATTTTTAGAACTTGCCCGTTTTCCTTTTTATGATGTCGATCCTTCGAAATGTCATCGGTGGTGATCTCTTCTTTAGCTAAGCCATCTTCCATGGTAAGGCCCCAATCCTAGGCAACAGGAAAGGACACACGTGGGCCCTCCACCGGCTGTCACTATTAAACGCTGTCACGGGATTTCTAGCGATTCTCCTGGTGCGTCTAAAGGGGTTGTTCCCCAGACCCTCTTTTATCCTTACTCACGGGGTCTCAGATGTCAATCAGGTTGGAATGATGCAATCCCTCAACCAGCCCACTCTGGTCATCCCCTGAGGGCTTCAATGAATAGTACAGTACTCAATACACAATTCCGTCTCCAAGAGACAATGGCCGTTTCCCGTGGCTTTGTATCGCTGAGGGGCCAGGACATTCCAAACCCCTTGTGGATTCTGCGTGTCTTTCTCTCATTTCCTGGGTCCCAGACCCACATTAATAGCGATCTTGCAATTCTCAAAAAGGAGGGGCTACTTTGTACCCTTCGGCCCCTCAGAGTTGGGGCACAGTCACCATTAAGTATTTCTGCTATCTCCTCTGGTTCCATACACACTTTTCCACTGTCACATTTGATTGGTCCTATTCTCTGAAGTCTTATCCTCTTGCTCTTCACATTCTTGTAGGACACCTTGGGGTTTTCCTTATTCTTGCTCACCAAGGCTTTCTCATGGCCCCTTATTGTTAAGGGAGACAGCCACATGGGTACTCCCTAGTATCTGACTCTTGCCCTTCCCTCTCCTGACTGTTACCCACTTATCTGTCTCTCGAGGCCCCGGTGTGACTACTTGTCTATAGCTCCTCTCTATCACCTCCTCACTTTCCCTGACCAGACGAAGGTCATCGAGCTGCATCTCCAGTTCCCTAACGCTGTCCCTAAGGAACTGCAACACGACTCACTTGGCACAGATGTGGCTGCACAGGAGGCTGGGAGTCTCCCAGACATCTCACATCTGACACCCAGTACAGAACACCGGCCTCATAGACATACTTCCTATTCATATTCTTCACAAGTAAGTTACCTAGCCTCGACCCCTTATCACCAAAGCCCTCCTACTCCAACTCCCTCTACTCCATCGCCCATTCCTCAAATGCCCACTCTTATTATATTCTTCCCGTCGGTCTAACTCGCTGACATCCACGTGCCTGCACGGTCGTTCCTCAATCAAACCCATTTGGAATCCAAGTGTCCTATTCATCATGGATCCCGTGCATCTTAATCTTCTGGTTCAGCCTCTCATGAGGGACCTTGTCAAATTCCTCACTAAAATCCATGTAGACAGCCCTACCGTCATCAACCACCTTTGTCACTTCGTCAAAAAACTCATTAGTAAAGCATGACTTGCCCTCCCAAAGCCATGCTGACTGCATGTTTTCCTAATTACGCCTAATGGAAATCTATGGTTTTCCAAATGCTCTTAAATCTTATCCCTAAGAAACCACTCCAGTAACTTTACCACTGAAGTGAGACTCGCCAGTCTTTAGTATGCAAGATTATCCCTATTTCCTTTCTTGAATAATGGAATAACTTCAGCTACTCACCAGTCCTCTGGGACACAACCTACAGCTAGAAAGAACATAAAGATATTACTCAAGGCCCGAGCATTCTCATATCTTGTCTCTCTCAATAACTTGGGGTACATCACATCACCCACTGCCCAGATGGGACATACCAAACTCCGCTCTCCTCTAAAGTCAATCTGACTCATCATCAGCCTACTCAGTGCAGCAAATGTTGCCCAAATTCCATCCATTGTAATTTTTAGGTTTCCTGTTCTCAATTTGCAGTATTTTCCTTGAATATTCTCAAAGCGGTGAGTCAGTGAATTGGACAGAAAAGGCCAGTAACCATGATGTATTCAGTTTCACTCCAGCTGGCATGAACGATTAATGGAAATGCTTGACAGCGATGACAAATGCATTTACAAAGGATGACAGTGCTATTGATGGGCTTTTGAAGTCCAGCAGTCAGTGATTCAGTGTTTAGTAGTCCACTCTCATCCTGCTCCAAAACAATCTACACAGCCTCTGCAATGCTGTTGTCATTCAACATGACATTCTACATCAGCCAACACCCTGCAATTTGCAGAGGAGTGCAGCACACAGGAGAAAACGATCGCAGATTAGTACAGAGTGGTGTCTTCCTTTCGGAATGGAGTCCATTTGACCAAATTTGGACACTTTCCTCAATCCTCTCGGGCCCAGCCCTTGAAGCTTAACCAGAGCTATTATTTTAATTTCTAAAGTTCAGTACATATAAGTAACCACATCAAGGAGCATCAGGAAAAATGAAATTTATACTTTTTGAGAAAGAAAAAAATGTCTTTTAGTATGCATAAATCCACAACTTCATCTGACCGAGGTATAGATCATCAGAGGCATAAAAACTTAACTCCAGTTTCCAGTCCTCTTATGCATGTGTCACAGCCTAGGCAATGTCATGCACTCCCTGAACCTAACCCCACATCCCTCCTCCACCCTGCTATTTGGACCAAGAATTGACCATTTTGGTCATAATGCATTTTCCACTATATATCACATCTGCCTCATTTAAAATATCCACATCAATGTAAAACTTGCCAAACATTGCTAGGAGTTACCCTGAAGGCAAAATTAAGAAAGGAACAAACTGTTCAATGAGCATTGTTTTAAGGAATCACCCTAGCATACATGCGTAACGCCATGGTAGAGATTGTTACTGCTATGCTGGAGGTATTTCATTTTAGCAGTTCTGTAAGAACAGCCTGCTTGGGTCTGAGCTGAGATAAGACACTTTGTCGCTCAACTTAGATATGTGGTGTCAGCCAATCAGGATGGTGGAATCGGGAAAAGGCTCGGGAGAAAGCTGGGCGGGAAAGTTTTGTGGCGGACATTGGTGTGGGTCGAGGTCTTCTTTGGTGGGAGCTGAGAGAAGACGGCTGTGGATGCCATCCCTGTTGTACGAGCTGCTTTGTGCAGGTGAATGGTCCCGTGGGAGACCTGATTGTTCAAGATGGATTTCGAGCAGCATTCGGAAGGTGGTGTGTAATTTCACACCGACCGAGGGCCTAGCGCGTGAGTTACAGACAAGTTCAAGATGAACTCCAACTTAAGTGCACATTTGACTGTTTAAGTATAATGGGCCCTTTTTGTTTTTTCTGTCTTTCCTTTAATAATTGTTTGCTTAAGTTAACATTCTTAAATATACTTCTTTATAATTTTATGCTGTGTGTGGATCTGTTATTTCTTGCTGAGGGTGGTAAATCGCGCAGCATTCACACAAACTAGAGAAAATCTTTAGATGCTGGAAATCCAAGCAACACACAGACAAAATGCTGGAGGAACTCAGCAGGCCGGGCGGCAGCTATGGAAAAAAGCTCAGTGGATGCTTCGGGCCGAAACCCTTTGGCAGGACTGGAGGAAAATAGCTGAGGAGTAGATTTAAAAGATCAGGGAAGCGGAGAGAGAAACACAAGGTAATAGGTGAAACCTGGAGGAGGAGGAATAAAGTAAAGAGTTGGGAAGTTGATTGGTGAAAGAGACAGAAGGTCATGGTAGAAAGAAAAGGGGGGAGGAGCACCAGAGGGAGGTGATGGGTGGGCAAGAAGATAAGATAAGAGAAGGAAAAGGGGATGGAAATGGTGAAGGGGGGGTGGGGGCATTACCAGAAGTTCGAGACATCGGTGTCCATGCTATCAGGTTGGGGGCCACCCAAACAGAATATAAGGTTTTGTTCCTCCAGCCTAAGTGTGGCCTCATCATAACAGTGAAGGAGGTTATGGACAGACTTGTCGGAATGGGAATGTGAAGTGGAATTAAATGCCTAACCGCTGGGAGTTCCTGCTATTTCTGGCAGACGGAGCATAAGTGCTCAGCAAAGCGGTCTCCCAATCTACGCCGATTCACACAAACTGGCGAGACATCCCATCCTCGCAGATTTGACAGGGCCAAAGTTGTGTACACCCTAGACGTACAAAGCCTGAGAAAGGTGGGTTCCTCACCACAGTGTACACTGGTTGTTAGTGAGGGGTTAACGAGCTGCATTTCCAGGGGCACCCAGTAAAAAGGGGTTTCACTTGGTACTCAGTTTTATATAATAAAAATGCAGCAGACAATGTAAAGAAGGAAATATCTCTGAATTGGAAACCAAAGCAGATACAATAGGAAATAAGTGAGAATTGTACCCAACCAAATGCCTGGTGATGTGATACACAATTCAACATTATTTCATGCTGGAAACATCAAGTCACTGGCTGCTCCAAGGATGGGAATTATTAGGAATTATTACATCCTTATGTCCCAGTGTAATTACAGTGCCCAGCCCTTCCTTCAATGACAACCATAGGTTTATAAAAGTATTCCTGAGGGGTGAGTCATGCAAGGTCAAGGGTAGTAACCTATCAGAGAAACATTGTGGATTGTTTGGTTTTAAATGCGCAAAAGATGGGATTGAAGGATCATAGCCTTTGAACCTCTAGGATACACTTTTTAAAGTTTGACGCACAAGGTCCGTCCACAGATCACAGCTGTAGTTTGAAGCTCCAGATGCTTCATTCACAGAAGCTGACAGCCTGAGAACTCATACAGACAAGATGAATAATCCACTTTAGTCCATTCCCACAGTAATTCCTCACAAGATCACAAATTATGTAACTGTAAATATCAATATCATTGTCACGCGTAAAACATTGAGACAAAGGAAAGTCTCCATTCGTAAGAGAAGCATTTTCCCATGATGCCATGATATTAAAATACCATGGTACCTTTGGTAAGAATTCTATTCAGGAGTCTGATGTGACATCAGCTGTCTTGATTTTAGGATAATGACCTCTTATCTAATTTTTTTTTACAGGATATGTCAACACAAATCACTTCAGACTGAGATGAATGCCAGGTTAATGAGCCAAACTAAATAAATCTGCCATTAACTAGTAAAACAAGTGCTGAGTGCAGTTGCAACAACAGCCAATCATTCGACAGCAGCAGGACCAATGGGAAGCCAAGAGAAAACACAGCTGGCCTTATTAAGGGTTGAGTGGTAGAAAGGTTGAGCATCTGTAGTTTCCTGAGTGTCAGCATGTTGGAGTTTCTGTCCCAGCACCAACACAATGAACCCATCACCAAGCAGGCACACCAATGGATCTACTTATGAGTCTGAGGAGATTTGATATGTAATCAAAATCTCTTGCAAATATCTATAGATGTATGGCAGAGAGCATTTTAAATGGTTGCATCACAGCCTGGTATGGAGGCTCCAATGCATGGGATTGCAAGAGGCTGTAGACAGTTGTAAACTCAGCCGGCTCCATTATGGCCACAGCACTCCCCAACATTAAGGGCATCTTCAAGGGGCATTACCTCAAGAAGGGAGTATCCGTCATTAAGGACCCTCACCATCCGGAACAAGGCATCTTCTTGTACTGCCATCAGGAGGGGATACAGGAGCCTGAAGATGCACACTCAGCAATTCAGGAACAGTTTCTTCCCCCCGTCATCAGATTTCTGAATGGTCCACAAACTCGTGAACCCTTGTTACTCCCTTCTCTTTACTGCTATTTATTTATTTTATAATATATTGTAATTTTATGCTGCAGTAAAACAACGTATTTTACATCTGATTCTGATTCTGCCTGCTTGGGTTTACTGAGTGTTTTGCTAAGAATATGAATAGTAACTTATATTTATATCATGTCACAAAATCAGGCAATAGAGTTGGTTTCATGTGCAATTCATGGTCATATGTGAGGCATCCAGCAGTTTCCTTACCCGAGCGTCGAACATATTGGTTGCAAGTGTCAAACACTTTGGCTGTAAGTTTTAATCAGCTGTTTCACAGTACTCCCATAGATAGTTCATTGAAAACTATAGGTAATACAAGCAACATCATTGCAAAGAGACAGAGAAAGAGAGCGAGCGAACAGAAAACAGTTCCATTATCTCATACTGTTAATTACCCTAACTCATAACCCATTTATTTTTAGCTTCCTATTAACTCTTTACTTAAATGCACCACAGAAATTTGTTAGATCATGCATCTCAAGGGGCGTCAGAGTCTAATTCCTATAAAGTGCAGCAGTACTGCACAGTTTCAGCCCTTTTAGCCCACGGTGTCTGTGCTAACTATGATGGCAAATGAAACAAAACTGCATGCACGTGATCCTCATTCCTCCATTCCTTGCATCCTATGATGGTCATGGAGATTTTAGTATGCAGGTAGATTGGGAAAATCAAGTTGGTACTATAACCCAAGAGAAATCATGTGTATAATACCTACAAGATAGCTTTTTACAGTAGCTTGTGGTTTAACTCAAAAGGGAAAAGGTAATTCTGGATAAGGAATTGAAACAGATTAGATTAGGGAGCTTAAGGAAAAGGAACAATTAGAAGAAGGCGATCATAATATGATAGAATTCACCCTGCAGTCTGAGAAGGAGAAGCTAAAATCAGGTGTAATTTACTCAATTACAGTTGAGTAAAGGTATGGGACAGGAGATGGCCAAAGTTGAATGGAAGGGATCATTAACGGGAAGGAAGGCAGAGCAGTAACGGCTGGATTTTTACAAATAATTCAGAAGGCACAGGATCACTTCATCACAAAAATGGAAGAAGTAACAGTGGCTGACAAGAGAAGGCAAAGGCACCATAAAAGTAAAAGAGAAGGCGTACAATATAGCAAAAAACAGTGGGCAGCTAGAGGATTGGCTAGCTTTTAAAAACCAACAGAAAGCAACTAAAAAGTAATAAGGAGAGATAAGATGAAATATAAAGGTAAGTTAGTCAATAATATAAAAAGAGGATGACAAAAGAGGATAGTAAAAGAAAAGTGAAAGTGGATATCAGACCACTGGAAAATTATGCTAGAGAGGTCGTTATGAAGGACAAAGAAATGGTGGAAGAACTCAATAAACATTTTGCATCAGTCTTCACTGTGGAAGACATTAGCAGTACGCCAGAAATTTTAGAGTGTAAGGGCTAGAGGTAAGTGCAGTCACTTTAACTAAGAAGAAGGTGCTTGGGAAACTGAAAGGTCTGAAGGTAGGTAAGTTAACCTGCACCAGATGGACTACATTTCATAGTTCTGAATGAGGTACCTAAAGATATTGTAGAGGCATTAGTAGAGTTCCTTCAATTGGATTCATTGGATTCTGGAGGACTAGAAAATTACAAATATCACTCCACTGTTTGACAAGGGAGGGGAGACAAAAGGAAAATATAGGCCAATTAGCCTGGCTTCAATGGTCGGTAAGATGTTAGAGTCCATTATGAAAAAATTAAGTTTCAGGGTACTTGGAGGCACATGAATAAATAGGCCAAAATCAGCAGTTTCCTTAAAGGGAAATTTTGCTTAACAAATCTGTTGGAATTCTTGGAAGAAATAATAGACAGGATAGATAAAGGAGAGTCAGTGGATGTTGTTTACTTGGATTTTCAGAAGGCCTTTTACAGGGTGCCACATATGAGGCTGCTAAAAAGATAAGAACTCAAGATATTATAGGAAAGATACTAGCAAGGACAGAGCAATGGTTGACTGGCAGAGAGCAAAGAGTGGAAATAAATGGGGCTTTTTTGATTGGCTGCCAATGACCAGTGCTATCCTGCAAGGATTAGTGTTGGGACCACTCCTTTTCATGTTTTTTGTCAATGATTTGAACGATGGAATTGATCAATTTTTGCCAAGTTTGCAGATAATACAAATATATGTGGGGGGGCCAGAAGAGCTAAGGAAGCAAGGTGCAAAATCATTTATATTAGGAGAAAGGAGAATGGTCAAAGAAGTGGCAGATGGAATAATGCAGAGTAGAGAAGTAAATGGTCATGCATGTTGGTAGAAGGAATAAAGGCATAGACTACTTTCTAAAAGGGGGGCACATTCAGAAATCAGAAGCACAAAGGACTTTGGTGTCCTCATGCAGGATTCTCTAAAAGTTAATTTGCAGTTGAGTTGGTAGCATTTCGAGAAGCAAGGATATAATGCTGAGTCTTTATAATGCCGAGGTATTATTCAGACTACACTTAGAACCATAGAACATTACAGCACAGAAACAGGCCTTTTGGCCCTTCTTGGCTGTGCCAAACCATTTTTCTGCCTAGTCCCACTGACCTGCACCTGGACCATATCCCTCCATACCCCTCTCATCCACTTACCTGTCCAAGTTTTTCTTAAATGTTAAATGTGAGTCCGCATTTACCACTTCATCTGGCAGCTCATTCCACTCTCCCACCACTCTCTGTGTGAAGAAGCCCCCCCCCACAATGTTCCCTTTAAACTTTTCCCCCTTCACCCTTAACCCATGTCCTCTGGATTTTTTCTCCCCTAGCCTCAGTGGAAAAAGCCTGCTTGTATTCTCTCTAACTATACCCATCATAGTTTTATATACCTCTATTAAATCTCCCCTCATTCTTCTACACTCCAGAGAATAAAGTCCTAACCTATTCAACCTTTCTCTGTAACTCAGTTTCTCAAGTCCCGGCAACATCCTTGTAAACCTTCTCTGCACTCTTTCAACCTTATTAATATCCTTCCTGTAATTCGATGACCAAAACTGCACACAATACTCCAAATTCGGCCTCACCAATGCCTTATACAACCTCACCATAACATTCCAACTCTTATACTCGATATTTTGATTTATAAAGGCCAATGTACCAAAAGCTCTCTTTACTACCCTATCTACCTGTGACACCACTTTTAGGGAATTTTGTATCTGTATTCCCAGATCCCTCTGTTCTACTGCACTCCTTAGTGCCCTACCATTTACCTTGTATGTTCTACCTTGGTTTTTCCTTCCAAAGTGCAATACCTCACACTTGTATGTATTAAACTCCATCTTCCATTTTTCAGCCCATTTTTCCAGCTGGTCCAAATCCCTCTGCAAGCTTTGAAAACCTTCCTCACTGTCCACTACACTTCCAATCTTTGTATCATCAGCAAATTTGCTGATCCAATTTACCACATTATCATCCAGATCATTGATATAGATGACAAATAACAATGGACCCAGTACTGATCCCTGTGGCACACCACTAGTCACAGGCCTCCACTCAGAGAAGCAATCCTCCACTACCACTCTCTGGCTTCTCCCATTGAGCCAATGTCTAATCCAATTTACTACCTCATCATGTATACCTAGCGACTGAATCTTCCTAACTAACCTCCCATGGGGGACCTTGTCAAAGGCCTTACTGAAGTCCATGTGTCATGGTTCCAGTTGGCCGTTCCCCTTTAACACTTCTTTCTCCCTAATCATGCCCCAATTTCAGTCAATTGCTGCTAGTTACCCAATTACCGTACATCTGGCTTTCATCAGAGACTGGGAAATAAATACGATGGTGACTCTATCACGGGTTGCCAGTTCGTTGGTCAATTCTCGTGTGATACTTCGTTCCCTGTTCCGATTAGAACCGTTAGTTCTAAGTTCCGCTCTAGTTTCTAGAGAGTCCCTGTGAATCCCGTCTCCTTGACAAGATCCGTCTGGTTTCCTGCTCTACGTTCAGGTCTATGCCAGCCTCCCAAACTGAGTCGACGTGCCAGTGTCCTGCTCTTGGGTTCTCCTCCGTTGCCCCCCCCCCCCGTGTAACACCATGTAAACAACATCCACTGCCTTCCCTTCATCCACTTTCCTTGTAACCTCCTCGAAAAATTCTAATAGGTTTGTTAAACATGACCTACCACACACAAAGCCATGTTGACTCTCCCTAATAAGTTCCTGTCTATCTAAATACTTGTAGATCCTATCTCTTAGTACTCCTTCCAATAATTTACCTACTACCAATGTCAAATCTACCAGCCTATAATTTCCCAGATTACTTTTAGAGCCTTTTTTAAACAATGGAACAACATGAGCTATCCTCCAATCCTCCGGCACCTCACCCGTAGATACTGACATTTTAAATATATCAGCCAGGGTCCCTGCAATTTCAACACTAGTCTCCTTCAAGGTCCGAGGGAATATCCTGTCAGGTCCTGGGGATTTATCTACTCTGATTTGCCTCAAGATAGCAATCATCTTCTCCTCTTCAATCTGTATAGGTTCCACGACCTCACTACTTATTTGCCTTATCTTCATTGACTCCATGCCAGTTTCCTTAGTAAATACAGATGCAAAAAACCCATTTAAGATCTCCCCCATTTCTTTTGGTTCCATACATAGCCGACCACTCTGATCTTCAAGAGGACCAATTTTATCCCTTACTATCCTTTTGCTCTTAATATACCTGTAGAAGCTCTTTGGATTATCCTTCACCTTGACTGCCAAAGCTACCTCATGTCTTCTTTTAGCCCTCCTAATTTCTTTCTTAAGTTTTTTTTTGCACTTTTTATACTCCTCAAGTAGTTTATTTGCTCCCTGTTTCCAATACATGTCATACATCTCTCTCTTCTTCTTTATCAGAGTTTCAATATCCCTAGAGAACCAAGGTTCCTTATTCTTATTCACTTTGCTTTTAATCCTGACAGGAACATACAAACTCTGCACTCTCAAAATTTCTCCTTTGAAGACCTCCCACTTACCAATCATATCCTTGCCAGAGAACAACCTGTCCCAATCTATGCTTTTTAGATCCTTTCTCATTTCTTCAAATTTGGCCTTTTTCCAGTTTAGAACCTCAACCCAAGGACCAGATCTATCTTTATCCATGATCGAGTTCAAAATAATGGTGTTATGATCTCTGTAACCAAAGTGTTCCCCTACTTGTGAGCTGTTTTGTGCCCATTAGATAAGAAAGAATTAGAGAGGGCCCAGAGACATTCATGAGAATGAAAAGATAATGTATGAGGAGTGTTTGATGACTCTGGATCTGTAGTCACTCCAGTTTAGAAGAATGAGATGGAATCCCATTGAAATCAATTGAATATTGAAAGGCTTAGATAGATTGAACTCAAGAGAATGGTTCCAGTTCTGGGGTGGGGTGTAGGGGTGGTGCAGTTAGGACCAGAGGGCACAGCATCAAAATACAAGGACTTCACATTAGAAGAGAGATGAAAGAAAATTTCTGGAGTCAGAGGATAGTGAATATGTGGAATTCATTGCCACAGATGGCTATGGAGGCCAAGTCATTGGCTATATTTAAAGAAGAGGTTGATCGATTCTTGTTTAGTAAGGATATCAAAGGTTATGGGGAAAAGGCAAGAGAATGGGTTTGAGAGGGATAATAAATTAGCCATGATTGAATGGTGGAGCAAACTCAAACAGACAAATGGCCTAATTCTGCTCCTATGGTCTTTATGGTCTTAAAATAACCCCAACACAACTAACATTACATCCATTTATCAACCAAGAAACACTAAAAGACTTGTCAGCTTCACAGCTGGTTTAGAAATTCTAGTCATTGACAGCTGAAGATGTTGGAAATCTGAAATTTAAAAAAAAAAACAAGATTTCTGGAGATATTCAAGTCAAGTCAAGTCAAGTCACTTTTTATTATCATTTTGACCATAACTGCTGGTACAGTACACAGTAAAAATGAGACGTTTTTCAGGACCATGGTGCTACATGAAACAGTACAAAACTGCACTGAACTATGTAAAAACAACACAGACAAAAACTACACTAGACTACAGACCTACCCAGGACTGCATAAAGTGCACAAAACAGTGCAGGCATTACAATAAATAATAAACAAGACAATAGGGCAGTAAGCTGGTGTCAGTCCAGGCTCTGGGTATTGAGGAGTCTGATGGCTTGCGGGGAAGAAACTGTTACATAGTCTGGTTCTGAGAGCCCGAATGCTTCGGTGCCTTTTCCCAGACGGCAGGAGGGAGAAGAGTTTTTATGGGGGTGCGTGGGGTCCTTCATAATACTGTTTGCTTTGCAGATGCAGCGTGCAGTGTAAATGTCCGTGATGGCGGGAAGAGAGACCCCGATGATCTTCTCAGCTGACCTCACTATCTGCTGCAGGGTCTCGCGATCCGAGATGGTGCAATTTCCGAACCAGGCAGTGATGCAGTTGCTCAGGATGCTCTCAATGCAACCCCTGCAGAATGTGATGAGGATGGGTAGTGGGAGATGGACTTCCCTCAGCCTTCGCAGAAAGTAGAGACGCTGCTGGGCTTTCTTTGCTATGGAGCTGGTGTTGAAGGACCAGGTGAGGTTCTCCGCCAGGTGAACACCAAGAAATTTGGTGCTCTTAACGATCTCTACTGAGGAGACGTCGATGTTCAGCGGCGAGTGGTCGCTCCGTGCCCTCCTGAAGTCAACAACCATCTCTTTTGTTTTTTTCACATTCAGAGACAGGTTTTTTGCTCTGCACCCGTCTGTTACCCGCTGCACCTCCTCTCTGTAAGCGGACTCATCATTCTTGCTGATGATTCCCAGCACAGTCGTGTCATCGGCGAACTTGATGATGTAGCTGCGTGTGTTGCAGCACAGTCGTGGGTCAGCAGAGTGAACAGCAGTGGGCTGAGCACACAGCCCTGGGGAGCCCCCGTGCTCAGTGTGATGGTGTTGGAGATGCTGCTCCCGATCCAGACTGACTGAGGTCTCCCAGTCAGGAAGTCTAGGATCCAGTTGCAGAGGGAGGTGTTCAGGCCCAGTAGGCTCAGCTTTCCGATCAGTTTCTGAGGGATGATTGTGTTGAATGCTGAACTGAAGTCAATGAACAGCATTCGAACGTACGTGACCTAAGTCTGTGAACAGCATTCGAACGTACTTGTATGTACATGTACGTATTCAACAGGTCAGGAAGCACCTGACAAGTGAAAAACAGAACAACTGTTTTAGATCAGTGATGAGTTTAGAGCACTTCTGAGGAGGTACTATCTGAAGTATTAACTCCCTCCAAGACATGACCTGTTATAAAAATGCCAGTTACTTTGAAATGACTGTTGGTCATCCTGAGCATGGCAAATGACACAAAGATTTGTGGAGCTATTATTGACAGTGTGGAAGATAGACTTAGGCTAAAGGGTGGTATTGATGTGTTGGTGAAATGGGCTGTGCAATGGCAGATGGAGTTTGATCCTAAACAAATGTGAACAAATGCAGCTAGGAAGAACAAATGAGGCTAGGACATGCACCATGGGTGGTATGATCATTAAGGGTAGGGACAAACAGAGGGACTTTGGCACACAAGTCCAAATATCCTTGACAGCGGCAGCACAGGTAGCTAATGTGTATAGGATTCTGTTCTTTTTAGGTGGGCTTTGATCACAAGAATGAGGAGGTTATGCTCTAACTTTATAAAACTTTGGTCAGATCGCAACCGGAGTACCTGACTGGAGTTCTAGTCAGTACACTTGAGGAAAGATGCATGGCTCTGCAGAGAGTGTCAAGGACGTTGCCTGGGATGGGACATTTCAGTTACCAGGAATGTCTGGAGAGGCTCAATCTCTTTTCCTCACTGTGGTGGATGTAAGAAGGGGCACACGATCAATGTACGTAAATAAAGATATGAGGGGTATAGACTGGGTGAACTACACCAAGCTTTTCCCTATATCTAAGATGAAGAAATAGAGACTTAGAGTACAGAGCAAAAAATTTAGAGAGAGTCTTAAGGGATCCTTTTTAACTCAAAGAGTGCTGTTAACCTGGAATGTACTGTCAGAGAGAATGCCTACTGGTGCCAATGCACACAATATCTTCAACAGTGTGCTGTATTTTGGATGTCAAGTTCATTATTTTAAAGTTAATTGAATTAGTTGAAGGGGCACAGTACAATGTGTGGTGTGGCTCTATCTGTGCTGATAAATTTCCAAACTGAGGTGAATGAACAGAACTAAGAACCTCTACACATCTATATCCCCTCTTAGTCATTTCTTCTCTTTGTAGTTTGGATTGAGAAATGCTGAGCACAAAGTAATTTTGCTGTTCTTCACTAGTCACAGAAAGCAAACATTGCAGGTGCAGTAAGCAGTTAAGAAAGTAAACGGCAGGTTAGCCTTGGATGGAAGTGATTTTAAGTACAGGAGCAAGGATGTCTTGCAGCGGTTGCAAAGGACCTTGATGACTGTACATGGAGTAATATGTAGGGTTCTGTTCAGCTTACATAAGAAAAGATTTCCTTGCCATAGGTGGAGAACAGGGGGTTGTCAGGCTCATTTCTGGGAAAACCGGGAAGACTGGGTCAACTGGGTAGGTTTCGGTTACAATCAGAAAAACAAAGCATCTTAACGAAATGTACAAAGTTCTGATATGGCTGAACCGAGTGGATGTTTGCTCTGGTTGAGGCGTCTAGAACTTTGAACTTTGCTTCCCCTTGCTGAGGCATCCACAACGAACCAAGGCCCAGTGTGCAATAGGATGTGCAGTAACGTTCCAAAGAGAGTGAAGGAATCAGTACGCAGTGAGCCAGACGCAAAAATAAAATTGGGAGTTCCAAACATACGGATTGGGAATTATTGGCATTTTACTGTAGTATTGTCACTGTATTAAATTTATCACACTAATAAATTGTTAAAGATTTTTTAAAGAAATTGTTTCACTTAGTTAACACAAAAAATCTTATCCTGCTGGTCAGTGAAAGAAGGCTTCGTTTAGTTGCATTTACTTAATTGCATATCCTCTAAAATTTTGCTTAATTGCATATCCGCTCAAGCCTTGGATGCACCATATGACCCTATGTTAACAGTATTAAAGGATTAGTGTTCCTGAATGAGAAATATTTTGCTGCAATCATTGACAGGTTTAGCCTGAGATTGAACTTACTGACTTGCACATTCGCATCATGTGACATTAAAATCGGAACGTTTTTGAGCCCTTGAGTACTGTATCTAAAAATAATTATTAACTCTCCAGGGTATAGTTAACATCCAAGATAAAATACACTAATGAGAAAATAACGTACCATTTTTGAAGGGTTTTGAAAGACATACAGTGTTTTTTTTCCTTTTACCAGAGGCAATGAACTACGGCAGGAACGGAATCTACGGATGCTGAGAATCCAGTCAGAAACAGGTTGAACAACGTCCATTAGGAGAGAGTTAATGTTCCAGAGCAAGGATCCTTCATTAGAACTGGAAAAGTGTGAAACGAAGTTGCAGAAAGGGAGAGGATTGGAAAGAACGGGAGGTATTTACTGTGTCATGTAACACCATGGTCCTGAAAAAACGTTGTCTCATTTTTACTATGTACTGTACCAGCAGTTATGGTCGAAATGACAATAAAAAGTGACTTGACTTGACCTGACTTGTATGTATGTGACAAGATGGAGACCAAAGATGTCAAGGAAAGAAAGAGACATGGAATAAAAAACAAAATAAATTGATAAATCAAACAATCCCACTGTGTTTTCTTTGTCCCTTAAAATTCCTGTTCCACCTGTATTGTTGGTGTACTCCATACCCCAACACGATCCAGACTCACACAGGTAAGCCACTGTAAAGACTGCAACCTTGCTGTAAGTCTGTTGACACAAAGGCAGGCGGCATCCATAGAGGAAAGTGAACAGCTGTTGTTTCAAGCCAGGACCCTTAATCAGAACTGAAAAGAACAGGGACGGAAGAGAGAATAAATGGGTGTGGGGGATCAGCAGAAGAGGGCAGTAATAGTGAGTCCAGGTGAGAGGGGAAAGACAGGAGGGTGAGGGAAGAGGGTGAAATGAGGGCAGCTGGGAAGTGGTAGGTGGGGAAGGCAATGGTATGTAGAAGGAAGACTCTGATAGGGAGGACAGCAGGTCATGAAATAAAGGGAAGGAGGCAGTTAGCCAGAAGGAGAAAGATGCAGGAGATTTACAGAGACCAAGGGAGGGGAGAAATGAAAATAAAGGGGAGAGGAGTGGTTATTGGAAGTTTGCGAAATGTTCACACCCTCGGGCTAGAGACTAGCAAGGTGGAATATGAGGTGTTGCTACTTCAATCTGTGTCTGGTTTCAACATGGCAGTGAAGGAGACCACAGACAGACATGTTGGTGTGGGAGTAGGCAGTGGGAGAAATCTGGCTGTTGCAGCATTCAGAATGAAGATGCTCGACAAAGCAATCTCCAAATCTGTGTTGGGTCTCATTGATGTAGAGGACACTGTGCTGGAAGCACTCGATGCAATGAATGACACCTGGGAGAACTGTTTAGAGTCCTGAATGGTGGTTGCCCCTCTCCTTGCCCGTGCTGCTGAAAGGTTTCAGCCCAAAACATTGACTGTTCATTTTCCTTCATAGATGTTGCCTGACCTGTGAAATCCCTCAAGCATTTTGCGTGTATGGTGATCCTGATTTCCAGCACCTGCATCTTACCTTGTGTCAGAAGTCTGCTGTCCCCTTGTATAGGTATTACTCTTTTGTTAAAGTCAATTGTACCAGTCGAAACTCAACAATATGATCGTTAAATGAGCCTCTTCATCTGGATATCCACTTGGCTTACTGCTGCATCTGTCTGTTGTGCCCAGCATAGCAACACCTGTTAGAGTGGGGCTGCTTCATTATCGATGCTGAAATGTGAAATCTTTCTCTATTAATGTTACATAAGGAGGCTAATAATTATCTAAACCTCTCAGCATGTTATATGATATTACGTGTTTTTAAAAGACAGTTTATTAAACTGTGACACTGATCATAACACAGTATGGCTTGTGGGATTAAAAGCATAATGAAACAATTTTTTCTAATTATGGACAGAGATCAAAATACAAGTCTGATGAGGTTCAACCAATTCTCTGGGCATGATTTGTGCAGACAGAAAAATTAAATTTATTAGTTAGGATATTTAAACAAATAATTTAGCTTTTATGCAGTCCAGTTTATAATAATGACTACCTCATAATTTTGAATTCCGGAGCCATATTAGAGCAAAAAGACTCAGAAATTGAAATCTCATTTTTTCAGCCACTAAACTACATCAGTGGAGAACTAATAATATAATATTCAGTTCAAACCCAGTATTTAACTTTCTGAAGTCTGGAATTTTTTCTGAATCCCAAGTATATATGGAAATACCATGAGAGAACTGCTGAGACAGTGTGTCTGCCAGTAGAGACAATGTATGAAGGGTTTCAGACCTCTGCCCCAAGTCAGCTGCTGTCACTCCCTGCCCAACCCCTGAGTCACTGTGGTCAAAAAATAAATTGCAGCTTCACAGCACCGAATCTGAAATAGCTTGAAGCCTAATTACAATGTGCAGGACAGGAAACAGGCCTTCCTACTGCCGACTGCATCGGATGAATCCTGGAGACACCAGATTTTAGATCAGACAGAGCACGCCTGGAGCCAGCTTAATGCATGATGAGAAACAGCAGGTAGTATTTAAGAAACATTATTTTCTTCCTGTCCACAATGGAGTCTGACACTTAAATTTTACTCACTTTAAATATCTTGGAAGCAAATTTCAATATATTGTTCCAGGGAATAAAAATGTAACATTTATTGTTTTTTAAAAAATATTCCTTTACCTCGCGTGCATTTTCCCGCTTCAGTTATTACTTTAAATCTGAGCTCAGGAAATGCGTGGGCCATATTTTGCACTGGCTGCACTGGGCAGACTCCGCAGGGTGGAGTGGGATGTCCAGGACCAGAGACAAGGGGGACATCCAGGAAGACTGCTCAGTCAGCTTAACAGACACTTCACAAGTATCTATTTCTGAAATGTTTGTTCAGTCGACGAAGCAATTGCAGATAGAAAAGAAAGATCATCACTTATGGAAGAGCAGACTATTTGAGGAAGGCAACTATTTGCACATATGCATGATTACTTTTCAGGCAAGAGAGGCAGCAACAAGCACAGTGGCGATAACAAGGCAAGCAAACCATGAAATAGGTTTCCACCTTCACCGACAGAGTGGTGAGAAAATCTCATCGGTTCTTCAAACATCACACATTCTATCTCCCAAACTAGTGTTTGATGAACATCTGCCTTAATATTATCTTCTTTCCTAATTTAAATGAGAATTCACCTAAAAGCAGCTGATGTTTCCAATAGATCCCTTGTGGTGCGATTTGAGGCAAGGTGGGGCTTGGTTATCTGGGGTATAACAAAGTCCTTCAGCAATTGAAGTCTGTTGATAATTTCTATAATTATAATAAAGTTAATGAAGCAATGTCTCAGAAACATGGTATAAGCCGAAAGTATGTATAACGATTACTTAATTAATATTACCAAATGTATAGTGCATCCATACTTTAATTTTCCCCCATAGCTATGTACATTTCACGTTCCCTTCCAAATGTACATGCATATAGATATTTTGAGTGAAATGAGGTAGAAAAAAGGACTAGAAATCCAAACACATACCTTATAGCTGGAAAATGTTCAGCAGAGGCAGACAGAATTGCAGCATGCATCCATCATGCAGTCCAGGTAAATCTCTCCTTATCTGTTTAGGGCATACTGGAAATGCTAAAAAAGCTTTACTAAAATATTAAAGTACAGACCTCAACATTTTTTTAATTTTTTACTGACTTTGCTCTTTCTGAGCTCTTCCACTAAACTAATCTTGATGAATTCAGTGTGTCTCCATGACAGGCCGATGCAGCTGATGGTTGCTAGATGATGGTAGCATGACTGTGTACCTTCAACAGCAGTGCCCTTCTTTCCCTCCTTCACAACCAAGGAGTTTCAGCACACCTGAAATGTTAGTATCAAGAAATAATGATGTATCAGAGGAAGCCAATGCTTGATCGGTGGAGCAAAATGCTGTGATACTGACCATGTTAGTACAATCACATGAAAAATGTGTGGTTCCAAGACCAGGAGTTGTCAGCATCTGGCCTTGACTTGCCCTTGGCTGAAGTTCATCCACTCTTCCTGCCCATGGTTTCCATTGCAATAAGACCACACTGGCTTCTTCAACATAATATTCCAGTTTGTCTTCCTAGTGCTTCGTCAACACACTCAGGAACAAGACATAAACAGCAAGGCCTCAGCTTGTTGAAAAAAGCAAGTTTTCTCATAAGGAAACTCTGAAAGTACAATCACCCTGAAATGGCAGAAGAGTGCTGGGAATTTTGGTGCCTTCTTTATCTCAAATGAAAGAATAAATACAATAAAGTCAAAAATTGCTCCTATTTTCACAGAATGGTACAAAGTTATAAACTGAGCATGTTTCTGCAGTTCTTTATGCAACTAATAAAATGTTTTCTCTTCAAATCTTGTTTATGATACTATGGTAGACCAGCATCAGGCATCATCCTCCATTGCTGTTTAAATCTTATTTTGTTTACTTTGGCTAATCATAGATTAAATACTTTGTCATAATGTCATTCAGCATAACAGCACAACAAGCATGCCGATTATATCAATGAGTCAGATTGTATTCCAGCAGTCTAATTTTTAATTGAGTGTAAACCACTCTTCACCAGTTTGCAGACTTTCTTAGATGGAACTGTTGGATCATAGTGTGATGCAGCATGGAGAAGCTGAATAAAATAAACTTGGCCCTTGAAATTCTTCAGTGCCATTGAGAAAAAAAAAAGAGAAAAAGAAGTGGTGGATACTGCCTAGTCCATCACAGGAAACAGCTTCCCCACTACTGAACACATCTGCAAGGAGCACTGCTACAAGAAAGCAGCATCCATCAAGAACCCCACCGTCTAGGCCATGCTCTCTTCTCACTGCTGTCACTGGGAAGGAGGTACAGGAGCCTTAGGCCTCACACTACTAGACTGAGGAACAGTTATTATCCTTCATACAGCGTCACCTCAAAACTGAACTGATTCCACAACCTGCAGACTCACTTTCAAGGACTCTGCAGCTCATGTCCTCAGTATTATTTATTTATCTATTTTTATTATTTGTTTACTTTTGTACTTTCATACTTTGACTTCTCTTGCACATTGGTAGCTTGCCAGTCTTTATCTGTGTGTAGTTCTTCATTGATTCTGCTGTATTTCTTTGTTCTACAGTGAATGCCTGCAAGAAAATAAATCTCAGGGTTGTATATGGTGATATATATGCACTCTGATAATAAATTTACTTTGAACATTGAAGTTCATGCACAGTGAGCCAATGATGGGATGGTGCTGGGTTATATACCTTTAGGGATCACCTGTTGGAAACTATCCTTCAGACAACAGGGATTTCAGAAGAGGTGAGTCCAAGACCAGTGCCAATTCTAACATCTGAAGAGGAAGCAATTGCGAGCAGTTAAGGGCCCAATCAGGCCAGGAAATCAAGAACCAAAGAGCTTGGCAAATGATGGAAGCCAGGGGTGAGAAGTAAGTTTTGGTGGGGGAAAACCCCACTATTCAAAGCCTTGGGTGGACTGCAGTGCTCAACAAATAGCAAATATTTTTCATTTGGACTCTCTTCTTGTTTTTTTTCAGCTTTATACTAAACTGTTTGCAGTTACACACTTAGTGAGTTGTCACTTCTTACGGAGAACTGCAGAAAAACAAGATATAGCAGGTTTAGAGTCATGACAGATATGATAAACAGCTTCTCTTCATTACTCACTCTGCATTGTAAGGTGCAACTGAGGAATTCCTTCAGAACTTCAGACACAATAAACCTGTTCTAACAGAACTCTCTCTGAAAGCAAAAACTGCTGGTTCATTCTGAACTTAGAAGTGGCACAACTTGTGTGAACAGTGGGTTCATTACAAAGCAGCTATTGACTAATAGTCAATTGCACCCCTCAAGACTGTTTGACATCTTTATGTTATCCATATCTTAGTTATGGAATTGTAACCCTGAGGTTCTGTCGGCTGCGTAAGTCTAGGGAAGGCCGTCTCTGGCCCCACCAAACGTATGAGATTGAGGTCCAAAACCTCCTATCTGTGTGGATGCTGTGTGATGTGTTACCCTGTAACAAATCAGTGCCATGAAATAACAGACAGTACACCATATGCAATTAAACGATTTAGCTTTATAATTCTTAATTTGACCAAAGGGTTAGTAAAGTAAAACAAAAAGAAAAGGGTCCATTTTAATGAAACAGTCTAACGTGCACGGCTTCTTTTCTGCTGGCCCTCCGTTGATTTCCCCGGGGTTCATCAACTCACGGCTCCACTCCAAGTCCACTCCTTTCTGGTGTCCATGACCTCTCCTTTCAGACATCTTCTCTCTCCATTTTCCGCCGAACAAAAGACCTAGATCACCTCGCTCTCAGGCACACAACAAGAAAAAGCACTCCTTTCTTTGGGTGCCACACATTCCAAAGCCCCCATTATCTCTCACCATAAATCAGATACTAATGCTACAGAAAGACCATTACACTAGCAGTGCTTCTACAGAAAGAAACCTTCCCCAGGGTGTTACAGAATGATTCAATTTCTTAGGCCTATCCTTGATCAGAATTCTCCTCAACGTTTTTTGTGCTCCATGCATCCATGATAGTAGGGTTAGTTGCACACATCATACATTATGGTCCTGCTTAAGCTTTAAAGAGTTGTTCATTAGTTTGATTATCACCCATCTTTTGTTTTAATTAATCAAAAAATAAAAGACCCGAGACGCTTACAAAATATTTCACTCTGATCAACCACCAAGATATGAAAAAGCCCGCCTTGAACATCATTCTCTTCACTACTCTTTTTTGGCTCAATGTCACAATGTGCTATGGTCACTTATGGAAGATCATTCCCTAGGTGCTCAATGCTTGTGTTCACAACTTCAGACCCCTTTTGTTGTCTGACTATTCACATGATGTCTGAATAGTTGTCAAGGGAAATATTCAAGTATGCACATCATGCTTCTGGCATTTGCACTGCATATAAGAGCTGTAACAAAACTTCTAAAGTTGATTGTGTTCTACCACCTCATTCAAAGCAATGTCAGTTCAAAGTGACATTGCAATCACTTGGACACCAATTTTTCACTCTACTAGAACAGCAGCTGTTTCCTGCCATTAATTACAGGGTGGAAATGACCATAATAAACTGCAGATGCACAAATTTTTCAACATGAAACGTAACTCTGTCTCTTTCTCCATAGATGCTATCTGACCTGCTATGTGTCTCGGGCATATTCTGTTTTGTTATACACAAAGAAAAATGAACTCCATTTTAACTTAAAAATAAATTATCTCACTTTAGATGATTTAGAATAATCCAAGTATTGGCTAAATCTGTGGAGTTCTTTCTTCTTATCTGTCTCAGAGCAAGTTGCTTCTTCGAGAGGTTGTCCAAAGTGGTGGGTAGTTGTCCACTCTGACATCTGTCTCATAGAGGTTTCAATGTCTCACTAGTCCTCTGAAAAGCAGTTCCAGTTGTTGGGGAGCCTGCTTCTGTCCTGTCTGTTCTTCACAATTTGGATTCCCCCCACCATTGTTTGAGGAAATGTAAAAAAATAGATCAGCATTTTTATTTCAAACCTAATTGTGATGTGCATCCAAGGACAAACATTTCATATAAATATTTATCCCAATCTTCTAAATCAATTCTAATTTACAAAGCAATTCTAAGTTACAAACTATCTAGGAAAAAGGATATGATGTCCCTATTGCATCAAGATTTTAATATTCAAAATCTGTAAACTATTTGGAATGAGCTAAATTAAATGAGGTTTTAGAGCTGAAAATGGGTCTGTAATTGTCTTTATAATTCGTTAACACACTATGTAGAATATGTCACTGTGGAAACATTAGGGGATTATTCAGATTTATAAGCTGACTTGGTAATGACCCAGTCTGTTTCTGGAGCTAATCATTCATGAGTCTGAATACACTTCACACACTGTGCGGCATATGCATCATGCAATCCTACTCTGTTCCACCACCCATTTCTCCAACACCACCTCCCCCTGACTCCCCGCATACTTCCCATCTTACTCTGTACATATTCCAGAAATTCAACAAACCTGATACACACGTCAATATACCTGCTTTCCAGAAACTGAGTGTCCACTTTATTAGGCACAGCAGTGGAACCCCATGTGATCTTTTGCTGCTGTAGCACATCCACTTCAAAGTTGGATGTGTTGTGCATTCAGAGGTACTTCTGCACACCATAGTTGTAACACGTGCTTATTTGAGTTACTAGCGCCTTCCTGTCAGTTTGAACCACTCTGGCCATTCTCTTCTGACTCCTCTCACTAACACTGCATTCTTATTTTAAAATGTCTTTTGCACCATTCTTTGGAAACTCTCGAGACGGCTGTGCATGAAGATCCAGGAGATCAGCAGTTTTTGAGATAGTCAAACCACCCTGTCTTGCACCAATAATCATTCCATGGTCAAAGTCAATTAGATCACATTCTTTCCTCATTCTGATGTTTGGTCTTGACCATGACTGCATGCTTTTAATCATTGGGTTGCTGCCTTATGCTTGGCTGAATAATTATCACCATGAATGAGCAGGTGTACAGGTGTACCTTATGAAGTGGCCACTGAGTGTAATGATGGGATCATCTCTTAGTGGAGGGAATCAGATCCAAAGTAATGGTAACAGTGGCAAAATGTTTCCTACTGATCTGCTTACTGAGCGTTATATTTGATTATTAACAACCAGAGAAATTATTCCTTCATATTTTTCATAAATATAGATTGATCCACTCCCCAGAACACAGCAGAAATGTTTAACAAGCTTAAAAGATGATACTGTTCAAGGTTATTTTAAAGACTATCCCAACAATCGACATGTTAAAATGTAAGGTAAAAATATAAACTGCTTGCACTTAGAAAATCCAGTCAGTCAAGTTCATGAAGTACAATCTGAAAGAATTGCCCTTTCAGAATCTGGCAGTTTTGTTACCTCTGGACCATTCATTGAAATCAGGCTTCAGTTGGTTTCAGCCAGCGAAAATGATCTTCCATTTTGAGTGTGTAACATCAAATAGGTCATAGAATGCATTCACCATTAATGCTGACAGATTTTTAAAAATCAGCATAATTAGCAAGTGAAGTTATTACTAAAGATATCCTCCTCTACTATCTGGGTTTTCTTTCATAGTACTTGAGTATTGGAGAAACAGAGTGATTGCTGTACATCTACTGGGAGTCATTTACATCCCCCGGGCTGACCAGGTCTAGCGTGGAAGGCATTCACTGCAGCCTGTTTCAGGCTGACTCAATGAGTTAAATTTGGCCGGCCTTCTCATCAAATTTAAGCTGAAAGGAACACACCTTCTGAATGGTATAACATGCAGTCATACTTAAACTAAGCAAAGCACCAGAGGTAATGGCAATAAGGAAGGGAAATGGGAGGTAAAGGAGCAACTACAGGACTGCTTCAAATTGGCAAACAGGGCCAAGTTCAAGAATTCAGGAGATCTGAACGAATACTCATGGATAAGTATATTCCATCATGACCATTCAAGTCAACCAGAAACCCTGGATGAACCAAGAGATCCATACTCTGCTGACGGCCAAATCTATCGTGTTTAAGATTGGACATCCAGGTATGACCTTTTGAAAGCCATCTTATGTTCAAATTGGAAATTTCCAGAGTAAGCATAGGGATGCTTGAGAACTGTTACAGGGCTTGAATATCATTACCTTCACAAAACAAAACCAGGTGAGGTAAATGAAAAGAAGGGCTTGCTCCCAGATGACCTCAATGCCTTTTATGCTTGTGCAACACCCTGGGAAAGGTTTGACTGCTAACATAATGGTCTTTCTGTAGAAGCAGTGTTTGGGTTATGGTGAGAGATAATGGGCGCTTTGGAATGTCTTTTGTTCAGCGGGAGATAAAGAGAGAAGATGCTGGAGAGAACCGGTCATTACGATACGACCCAGTGGGGAGATTGTGATATGATGGAGCCTGACGGCGAGATCGACTGAGGGTCAGTGAACTGAGCTCCAACTGGTGCATTTTTGACTGTTTAATTATAATAGACCCTTCTTGTTTTTTCTTTCTTTTCTTAACAACACTTTAGTTAAGATTCATAAATATAATTCCTCTAATCATATGCAGTGCGTCGTCTGTTGTTTCTTACAGACCCCACTTGGAGTACTGTGCTCATTTCTGGTCGCCTCACTACAAGAATGATGTGGAAGCCACAGAAAGGGTGCAAAGGAGATTTACAAGGATGTTGCCTGGATTGGGGAGATGCCTTATGAAAACAAGTTGAGTGAACTCACCTTTTTCTCCTTGGAGCGACAGAGGATGAGAGGTGACCTGATAGAGGTGTATAAGATGATGAGAGGCATTGATTGTGTGGATAGTCAGAGGCTTTTTCCCAGGGCTGAAATGGTTGCCACAAGAGGACACAGGTTTAAGTTGCTGGGGAGTAGGTACAGAGGAGATGTCAGGGGTAAGTTTTTTACTCAGAGACGGGTGAGTGCATGGAATGGGCTGCCGGCAACGATGGTGGAGGCGGATATGATAGGGTCTTTTAAAAGACATTTGGATAGGTACATGGAGCTTAGAAAAATAGAGGGCTATGGGTAACCCTGGGTAATTTCTAAAGTAAGTACATGTTTGGTACAGCATTGTGGGCCGAAGGGCCTGTATTGTGCTGTAGGTTTTCTTTGTTTCTATTTCAGTAATATTTGAGTAGTAGGTAGTATGGTTAAGGATTCTTTGTTTGTTTACATAATACATTATGGATTATATGTAAAAGTACATAAATGGCATACGTCATCATGCCACCACATCATATGTGTGAGCCTCACCAAAGTAAAAATGAACTAGGCGCACATTATCTTCTGGCTTCATGTTTTTCTTTCAATTTGTTTTATGTTTTAGAGTTAAAAAGCATAACAGTAGTGACAAGTGTTACGTACCCCGTAACTGGGTCACTTACCAGCAAAGATAGAGAGGTCCGTTGAAGTCTGATGGTACTATTTTTAACAGTATTTATTGATAGAAATACACAAAAATAATATCAATGCAAACACACAGATAATATACGTCGTCAATACTAAATCTAAAAGTGCGGGTATAATAATAATCAATAAGAAATAGCTCTATCGTTGTCTAGGGGATAATGTATTGTCCGATGGAAATATAAAAGTCACTTTAGTTCAGTCAAGCTGTAGGCTGCAGCCTTTGGTTGGAGAGAAAGACGGATTAAAACTTGCCCATTCCTTTTATGATGTCAATCCTTCGAGAGTCGTTGGGAGTTGATTTCCCCGTTGTTAGCTAAAAACCGTTATTCCGTGGTAAAGGCCACCGATTCCGGGGCAAATGGAAACGGACGCACGTGGCCTTCCACTGGTTTTTGCTATTACGGGATCGCTAACGTTTCTTCTGGTGCGTCTGAAGGGCTGTTCCCCCAGACCCTCTTTTTATCCTGACTCACAGGGTCTCAGATGTCGATCAGGTTGGGATGATGCAATCCCTCCACCAACCTCCCCCTCGGTTCATTGCCTGGGGGGGGGTTCGATGCATCATGCAGGATGCAATACACAAGTCCGTCTCCAAGAGACAATAGCCGGTATCAATGGGTCCGCCTTTTCAAGGCCAGGACACATTCCAACCCTTTTGTGGATTCTGCATGTCTTTCTCTCATTTCCTGTGTCCCCTGAACTGACTTAATAGTGATCTTGCGATTCTCACAAAGGAGGGGGCTACACCACACCCTTCGGCCCCTCAGAGCTGTGGCACATTCATAACACAAGTAAGTTTCAAAACGAACCCAAGACTTTGGTGTACAGTGAGACATTCAAGTTTAAAAAGAAGCACGACACATTTTTTCCTTTGGAAGTGCAACAAGACATTTAACAAAAAAGCAGAAAATGGTTGAAATTCATGGGCTCATAAACAGTGAACACTGGGTGATAATAAATATAAATTAAAAAACAGAAAGATAGATGCATTTGAATGCACAAGAGAATACTGGATATTATATAAGGAATGAAATGTGCAGTATTTTGAAGCAAATAAAACAGCCAATGCCAAGCAAGTACCAGTCTTGCTGGGTGCACTTAGTGGAACAAAATACAGTTTTCTTAGAAGTTTAACTGCTCCAACCAAACCACCCAAAATGAGCTTTGCTGACATTGTTAAAGGAATGCAGGAACTTTTAGAACCAAAAGAACGGTTGATTGCAGAACACTTTAGGTTTCACAAGCAGAATCAAAAGAGAGGCGAGTCCATTCCAACGTACGCGGCTGAATTGAAGACATTCTCTGAGCATTGTCAGTTCAATAATGGACTTAACGATACACTGAGGGATCATTTAGTTTGTGGAACCTTACAAGAAAGCATTCAAAAATAGCTCCTAACTGAAGCCCAATTCACATTTAAAAGAGCAGTTGGACAGACAAAAATAAATGGACTGCACAGGGAAGAGAAAAAGAGAAAAAGTCAATTTGCAGTTACAAAAAGAGAACCAACCTGAATGCTGTTGATGAAAAATCTGAAAATGATGAGAGTGATTAGGACTGAGTAGCCCTGAGACTGACATTGTGAAAACCAACAATAGACCAGCAACACACACAAAATGCTGGAGAAACTCAGCAGGCCAAGCAGCATCTATAAGAAAAGTACAGTTAACGTTTCGGGCTGACACCTTTTGGCAGGTCCTGCCAGGAACCAGCTAAAAAGCAAATCAAAAACACCCAAACACTAATCCCTCCTACCTACACAATGTCCACATCCCTCAATCTTCCTTACATCCGTGTGTCTATCAAAACATCCCTGAAAAGCCCCTAACGTACTTGTCTCTACCGCCATATCAGGCAGCACATCGCAGGCATCCACTACTCTCTGAGTAAAAAACACCCTCGCATCCCCCTTGAAGCTAACCTCTCTCGCTTTTATGCTTCCCTCTTTTAGATATTTCAACCCTGGGAAGCAGGTTCTCCCTGTCTACTATATCTATGCCTTTCATAATCTTATAAACCTTTATCAGATCTCTTCTCAGCCCCCGCCATTCCAGAGTAAACAATCCAAGTTTATTCAGCCTCTCATGACAGCACATACCCTCTAAACCAGGCAGCATCCTGGTAAACCCCTCCTACACATTCTCCAAAGCCTCAACATTCCATAAGTCTTCTTAACCATCCTATTGACCTGTGTAGTCACTTTCAAGAGCTATGAACTTGGATCCCAAAATCTCTCTGCTCAGCCACACTGATAAGGATTTTACTCTTAATAGTGTACCGTCTCCTTGTAGTTTCCCTACTAAGGTCCAACACCTCACACTTTTCTGGGTTAAACTCCATCTGCCATTTCTCTGTCCATATCTGCAACTGATCTATATTGTGTTGTATTCTTTACCAGTCTTCTAAAACTCCACCCATCTTGGTACCATCCGCCAATTTACTAACACATCCAATTATATTTTCATTCAGATCATTTATATACACCACAGACAGTGGAGGTCCCAGCACAGATCCCTGCAGATCACCACTAATTACAGACTTCCAGTTCAAATTATTCCCTTCAACCACTACCATCTGTCTTCTATACACAAGCTGGTTCTGAATCCAAACAGCCACTCACCACGGACCCCATGCATCTTAACCGTCTGGATTAGCCTCCCATAAGGAATTTTGTCAAATGCTGAATTAAGTCCATGAAGACATCCACTGTCCTACCCTCATTAATCTCTCTTGTCAGCTTGTCAAAAAACTCAAACTGTAAGACACAACTGGCCCCACACAAAGCCATGCTGGTGCTCCCTAATTAGGCCATGGGTTTCCAAATGCTCATGTATCCTATCCCTAAGAATATTCTCCAGCAATTTCCCGATAACTGATGTAAGACTCACTGGTCTACAGTTCACAGCATTTTCCCTTGTTCCCTTCTTAAATATGTTATGACCCCAGCCCCCTCCTTTGTGAGAATCGCAAGAGAGAGAGAGAAGCCTTACGGTTTGGAATGTGGTCTGGCCTCTCAGCCAGACAAAAGCCACGGACATGGCCATTGTCTTGGGAGACACCTTTGTGGAATAAGGGACTGGACTACGTGCAAACCCTCAGGGCAACGTGGGCTGGGTGATGGGGAAAGATTGCCTCACCCCCACCCTGATTGACATCTACAATCCTGCCAGTCCAGTTAAAAGGTGGGCTGCCGAGGCGGGGCCTCAGACGCACCAAGGAGACACTAGGAAGACACGATAGCGCTTTCCGTCGGAGCAGGAAGCCATTTTGAAGGAAGCCACGTGCGTTAGATTCCGGATCGGGAGTCTGTGGCTGAAACCAAAGGAAAACCGTTTTAACTAACAACAGGGATTTGCTTCGCAAAGACGATGGGCAAGTGTCCCCTTTTCTTTCACCAATCTCTCTCTCCAACACGTGAAATGCCAGCGGTTCCCAAAACGGGAAAGCCTGCAGATTTTGAGTGACTCTTATATTCCATTGGACTCAGTATTATCCCCTAGACAACGATAGAGCTTATTTCTGATTGATTATTACTATACCTGTGCTTTAGATTGAGTTTTGACGACGTATATGATCTGAATGTTTTGTATTAACCATACGTTTGTGCCCCTTTATAAATAAAAAACGTTTGAAAATAGTACCATCAGACTTCAGCGGACCTCTCTATCTTTGCTGGTAAGTCACCCGGTTACTGGGAATGTAACAAATAGAGGTGCAACATTAGGCACTCTCCAGTCCTCTGGGACCTTGCCTGTGGCTAGAGATGACACAAAAGATACAAAGCCTCAGCAATCTTGTCTCTTGCCTCCTTCAATAACCTGGAGTAAATTCCATTAAGCCCTAGGAGTTTATTCATCTTAATACACATTAGGAGGCCCAACACTTCCTCCTCCTTGATCTCTAACATGTTATATTATACACTCAGCACTGAACTGCTGTTCCTCCATATTCTGTTCCTCAGTGAATGCTGAAGCAAAGTATTCATTAAGTACCTCATTCACCTTCTCCACTTTATCCCTGAGTGGTCCCACCCTCTCCCTAGTCATCCTCTTGCTTTTGATGTATGCATAGAATGTCTTGGAATGCACCTTAATGCTTCTTGCCAAGGACTTTTCATGGCCCCTCCTGGCTTTCTTAATTTCCTTCTTTAGTTCTTTCTGGCTTCTTTATACTCCTCATGTGCTTCATTTGTACCTAATTTCTGAAACTTCACATGCTTTTCCTTTTTCTTCTTGATTAAATTCATTACCTCGCTGGACATCCAAGGTCCTTTTATCATTCCATCCCCGTCTTCCCTTCTAACAGCAACATACTGTACCTTTCCTGTACTCTGTACAAATGATCTTTAAACACCTACCACATATCTGACATGGCCTTGCCAGAAAAAAGGTGTTCCCAATTAACTCTTCTTAGTTCCTGCTTGATACCCTTGTAATTTGTCCTATTCCAGTTTAAATCTCTCCCACCATACCTATCCTCATCTATAGCTATCCTGAAAGCTAAGGAGTTGTGGTCACTGTTCCCTAACTGCTCACCCACTGACAGGTCAGATACCTGTCCAGGCTCATTACCCAACACCAGGTCCAACTTGACCCCTCCTCTCAAAGGCAAATTAATTAAAATGGAATTGGACACCGGCTCGGCCGTTTTTGTCATTCCACAACATGAGTTCGAAAAGCATTTCAAAGATATTAAACTGAAGCCTGCAGATATTCAACTAAGAACATATACTGGAGAAAAGATAGCTCTTGTGGAAATGACATTCATAACAGTAAAATACAACAACCAACAAGCCACATTGGGCTTGTAGGCGGTAAAAACAGGAGGACCAACATTGTGGGATCGTGATTAGCTGAGACAACTACAACTTAGTTGGAGATCCATGACACATTCCCTGCAGCAGAGTCAACTGAAAGTGAATTAAGAAGGATACTGGATGATGTCACAACAGTATTCAAGGATGGTACTAGAAAACTCAAACATATCAAGGGTGAAATAGTGTTAAATGAAAATGCCACACCCAAGTTTTACAAAGCCTGTCCGGGTCCTTATACCTTATAGCCAGAGAGATACTGTAGGAATGAAGGAATTCTTTCCAAGGTTGAGTGGAACACATGGTCAACATCAGTGGTCCCAGTAGCCATGAAAAATGGTTCTTACACGATCTGTGGTGATTTTAAGGTCACCATCAACCCAGTACTGAAAGTAGATCAATATCCTCTGCAAACCTTTCTGGAGGAAAACGCTTCAGCAAAGCGGGCTTAACTCAGGCCTATCTACAGATGGAGATGGAAAAAAAAGTCAAAAGTGTATCTCATCACAAACACACATAAATCGCTTTACCACTATAATAGGATTATTTTTGGAGTAGCATCTGCACCTGCACTCTGGCAGAAATCTACGGACCAGGTGCTGCAAGGTTGCCCAGACAATCAGTATTACCCAGATGACATCATTGTTATCAGTGAGGATGATAAGAATCATCTCCAAAATCTCTAGACAGTGTTAAAATATAAGAAGATTATGGGCCCAGAGTATGATGTAACAAGTGCTAATTCTTTAAGCCAGGCATCACTTACTGCGGTAGCACCTTTGATGCACAAGATTTACACAAATGTGCTGAGAAAATTCAAGCAGTGGAGAATGCTCCAAGAACAAAGTTTGTGTCACAGTTGAGGTTCTTTTTAGGATTTGTCAGTCCTAAGTTCCTGCCAAACTTGGCTACTGTACTCTATCCTGTAAACTCATTACTACAGGTTGGGAAGAGATGGCAGTGGACAAAGCAGTATTCCAAAAGACAAAGTAAGTGGTGATGCCAGACACTGTACTCACATATTATGATCGTCCAGTGGAGCTGGCCTGTGACACCTCACCTTATGATATATGTGCGGTCATGTCACATGTTATGAGCGATGGAAGTCAACGCCCCATAGCCATTACTACTGCAGAGAAAAGTTGTGCATAAATTGAGAGAGAGGCCTTGAGCCTGATTTGGGGTGTAAAACATTTCAACTAGTACCTACATTGAAGAGAGTTTACCCCCATTACTGATCATCAACCACTCGTGTCCATTTTCAACCCACAGAAGGGAATTCCATTAACAACAGCAGCAGCAGCAAAGCAGAGATGAGCTCTATTTTTTGGAGGATACAATTGCAAGATTGAATTCTAGAGGATGACTAATCATGGAAATGCTGAGGGATTGGAAAAGAGAATACCTGAAACATTTACAAAAGAGGACATTCCTCTTGACATATTCTTCTTAATGCAAATTGAAAGTCTCCCTTTTAACAGCAGAAATGATCCAAAGGGAAACCAGAAAAGACTCCACACTGTCTCAGGTCAACATGGCCACCCAACATGGGTGGAATATGAAATTCCAGCTCCCCCATTTTTACCAGTGTCGGGTTGAACTTGCCCTTGATAGGGGTTGCCTTTTGTGGCGATTGAGTGTGTTTGCAGCATCCAATCTGAGAGCTAAAGTGTTGGAGGAGCCTCAAGCCAGTCATCCAGGCATGGTCAAAATAAAAGTGTTGGCTCAAAGTTTTGTCTGGTGGCATAGGATAGATCAACAGATTGAGCAGCTTGCTGTGCATTGTGTCAGCTGCTAACAGGTGCAGAAGATGCCAAGAGCAGCACTTCTGCATTCCTGGGAATGGCCTGCATTGGCCTGGCAGAGGAGTCATATGGATTTTCCTGGACCGTTCATGAGGGACAATTATCTTGGTATTAATGGACACAGCTACAAAGTGACCAGTAGTGTTCCCAATAGTCTCCACTACAGTCTTGCACACCGTTGATGCATGGAGAAGCTTCTTCTTAAGGACTGGTGTTCCAGGACACTTAGTCAGTGGCAATGGACCACAGTTTGTTACGGAACAGTGTCAGTAATGGAATAACCCATATTACATCTGCACCGTACCACCCAACTACAAATGGCTTAGCAGAAAAGTTTGTCCAGAGTTTAAACAACACACTGGGAATAACGTCAGCAGAACACACTACACTTACACTGAATCAGAAGCTTGCCAATTTCCTCCTTGTGTATCGCAATGCAGTACACTGAAATTGTTTTACAGCCACAAGTTTCTCCTGCCAAGAAGAATGACCCCCTTATCAGGAAAGACGTTATCCCACAAGAGTAAGAAATCCTCCACAGTGATTAAATCTTTAGGCCTGAATGGGACAATTTAAAGTTTATATGCTGTGGATGTCTACATATATTTGAGTTGAAATGCATTCTATGTTGAATTGGAGTGTATAGCTAAGCAGGGAGGAGTGTTGTGTATTTAATATTTCAGTAGTATTTGAGTAATATTGTAAATAGATTGCTTGATTAAGCATTATTTGTTGGTTAACATGGGTAATATGTAAAAGCACTCGAACGGTATACGTCATCTCGTCACCATGTCATACGTGTGCGCCACAATAAAGTGAAAACAAAGCAGACACACATTATCTCCCAGCTCCGCATTTTTGGTCAATTAGTTTTATAATTTATACAAAATATAACACTTGCCTCAGTGACCATCATCCATAGTGCTTCTATCCACTATGAAGTGCTTCAAGAGGCTGCTTTAAAGCATATCAACTCCTGCCTGAGAGTGACCTCGAACAGCTCCAATTTTCCCACCATCACACAGGCCAACGGTAGATGCCAGTTCATTGGCTCTTCACTCAGATTTGGAACATCAACACAATGAGGATGTTCTTCATTGACTACAGCTCAGCATTCAACATTATCACCTCCTCAGAACACATCACTAAGCTCCAAGACCTAGGCCTCAGTAACTCCCTGTGCAGTTAAATCATTCTTCTTTGGCAGACCCCAGTCGGTAAAGACTGGCAACAACATCTCCCCACGCTCTCCTTCAGCCCAGGTTCACCACAAGGTTGGTATGCTGCTCTACTCTCCTAAAACTTATGATTGTGAGGCTAAGTACAAACTTGCCATATTTAAGTTTGCTAACAACACCGCTGTTGTTGGCTGAATAATGGCAGGTATAAATCGACATGCAGGAGGGAGATTGAAAATCTCATTGAGCTTTGCCATAACAACCTCTTACTTGACGTCAGCAAAACCAAAGAGCTATTTATTGACTACAGAAGGAAAAAGTCGGGGTCCATTAGTCAGTCCTCATAATGGGAACAGAGGTGGACGGGGTCAGTAACCTTAACATATCAGAGAATCTGTCCAGGACCAGTGCCTTTAATTTCTTAAGAGGTGTGCGTAGATTCAGTATGTCATCAAAAGTTTTGACAACTTCTATAGGTGCACATTGGCGAGTATCCTAATGTGTTACGTCATGGCCTAGGACGGAAAGCGCCAATGCCCAGAAATGGAAAAGGCTACAGAAAGTTCTGAATAGTGCCCAGTCCATAACAGACAAACCCCTCCCCACCATGGAGAATGTCTAGAAGGAGTGCTGCCACAAGAAAGCAGTATCCATCATCAGTCATCAAAGACCACCTCCATCCATCTCTCTTCTCACTGCTGTCACCCAGCCAGAGGTATAGAGCATTAGGTTCCACACCACCAGGTTCAGGAACAGCTAATGCCCTACAGCCATCAGGCTCCTGAACCAGCATGGATAACTTAATTTATCACTACTCTGAAATGATTCTATGACCTACAGATTCACTTTCAAGTACTCCTTACAGCTCATGTTCTCAATACTTTTTTATTTGCACAGTTTGTCTTTTTTGCACGCTGGTTGCTTGGCAGTCCTTATCTAGTTACGTGTAACGTTTGACAAAATTCTGTTGTATTTCTTCTATTTTCCAGTAAATGTCTGCAAGGAGATAAATGTCAAGGTAATTAGATATGGCAACTTATATGTGCTTCAAAAATAAGTTTACTTTGAACTCTGAACTTCGACATGTTGTATGACAGTAGCCTGGATTTGAATGTTCATAGACAAGGCGATGATAGAACAACTGCCTCAGTGCAAGTGAGGAAGATACAAAAGATTCTGCAAGTGCCAAAAATCCTGGCAAAACATCTTTAGTTCTTGAGTTCTGATGGATAGCCACTCATGCTTACCTGCCACCAGAAAAGCCATGGCCGATTTTTTCCCCTCACTCCATCACTTCCCTTTCATTGCCTTAATATCTAAAGATCTATTTATTTCTGCATTTGCTACCCTAAGTGACCAGGTAAAGGATTCCAAGGATCCAGATCTGTTGGGTGACCAGCATCTAATTCTGAAACTCTGACCCCTGGCTCTGAAAATTCCAGACCAGTGTGTATCATTCCCATATCAGCCAGAAAGAATGTTGCATGATTCAGTGAGATCACCATTTATTCATCTACATTGAAGAGGGTATTGAATCAGTCTGATTCTCTCCTCAAAGAATAAAACATCCCAGCCAAATATTGAAACTGGTGAATAACATGTTGCACTTCTTCCAGGTCAAGTATACCTGGGCCGTACGCAGTAGCAAAGACATCTGTACACAGACAGATCCACATGTGAAGAATGCCAGAATTGTGTTTCCCTTCCCAATTGCCTGTTGTTCTCTCTCGTTTCAAAGGTTTCAATTTCACATTTAATGTCAGAGAAATGTATACAATATACATCCTGAAATGCTTTTCCTTCGCGGCCATCCACAAAAACAGAGGAGTGCCCCCAAAGAATGAACAACAGTTAAATGTTAGAACCCCAAAGTCCCCCCTCACCTCCCCACCCCCCACACGTAAGTGGCAGCAAGCAACGATCCCCCCCTACCCCCACCAGCAAAAAAAAGCATTGGCGCCCACCACCGAGCACTCAAACGTGAGCAAACCAACAGTAAAGACACAGACTTGCAGTTACCCCAAAGACTACTTGTTCACTCGGTATTCGACATACCACAGGCTCTCTCTCTCCCTCTCTCTCTCTAATAAGGGAGAAAGAGATGTCTGCTTTTCACGGAGAGAGGGGAGACATAACAAACAACTCGCTGGTTTACGATGTTAAAAATCCCTTGCGTCACTTTTTCTGAGCTCTGTGCCCAAAGATCTCAGCTCTCTGGTCACACAGCCTTAGATATTCCATCTCCCATGACTCACCAATCTCCCGCCCAGACACCAACCTCTGATCCGCCCGTCAGCAGAGCCACGAGATGTCGGCCCTCCGAAGGCGAGCTGAGTTCTTAGGCCGAGCCCTTGGTGTGCCGAAGAATGAAACCCCAAGAGCCGGTCCCACTCCCGCAAAGAACTGTAGTCAGCGTGTAACTCCAGGTCCGGGTCTTCAAAAGAAAGGGAAAAATAGAGATATTAAAGATGGAAGTAGAGCTGTTTCTGAAGATGCAAGAAAAAGAGTTGCCATTAGGCGCCATTAATCCTCCTAAGCTCCTCCTCCTCTAGAACTTGTATATCAGATCAGACCAGATTCAGATTGTTTATTGTCATTTAAAAACCACAAATGCAACGCAGTTAAAAAATGAGACAACGTTCCTCCAGAATGATATCAACAAAGCACATGACAAAATAGACTACACCAGAAAATCCACATAACGTTTGGCAATCCCCAATCCAGAGTCCGGAGAGGCTGCTGAGCAAATTTATTTGTATAGCACTTTTCAAACACAAGGCAGCTCAAAGTGGTTTACAAAATACAAAAATCAAACATCAAATTTCAGACAATATATAAGAAAATAAAACCACACTAAAACAGAAATGATAAATAGAAGTTACAGTGCAGGATAGTCTAATTAAAAGCTATAGTGAAAAGAAAAGTTTTAAGCCTTGGGTTAAAAGAGCTTAAAGTTAGGGCAGTCTTCAGATCCTCTGGAATGTTATTCCGGATATGCAGAGCATAGTAACTAAAACTGCTTCACATTATTTAATTTTGACCCTGGGGACCGTAAGCAGAGCCTGGGAAGGTTCATAATGCAGCAAGAGATTGGAGATGCATTTTGGCCAGAGATTATTCAGTGCTTTATAACCCAGTAGTAATAGTTTAAAGTCAGTCCTCTGATGGACAGGAAGCCAGTGTAGTGATCTGAGACTGGAGTGATGTGTTCCACTTTCTTGGTCTCAGTGAGGACTCTGGCAGCAGCATTCTGAATGAGCTGCAGCTGTGTGAAGGACGTTTTACAGAGACCTGAGAAAGAAGCCATTACAGTAGTCAAGCCTACTAAAAATGAACACATAGACGAGTTTTTCTAGAACCTGCTGAGTGATGAGCCCTTTGACCCTCGCTGTAGTTTTAAGTCAGTAGTGGGCTGACTTTGTAACCATCTTAACATGGTAGTTAAAATTTAAGTCAGAGTCCATCACAGCACTAAGGTTTCTGGCTTGGCTTGTGGTCTGTAATGACAGGGATTCTAAGTGAGCACTGACTGTTAATTGTTCTTTTTTTGGCACCAAAAACAATCATTTCAGTTTTCTCTTTGTTTAACTGGAGGAAATGCTGGCATTGATGAGTAACAACCAGGTATTTATTTTGTATTCCTTAATTTCATAAGACAACTGTTCCATTAGTGTGATGGTGCAGGGGTTCCACAGAACACCAACATCTTTCAATTTATCACCATTAATAAAATATATTTTTAATCAAAATCGCTTACCTCACATTTTATCCCACATTATCTTCCATGCTACTCCACAACCTCCTTACAGCCCACACTGCCGCATACCTTGGATCCATCAGCAAATTTGGACCAAGTACACTTGATCCCTTCAGTATAGATTGTGAATAGCCAGGGCCAAAGCACTAAACCCTGTGGCACTCTACCATCCACCGTCTCATGGTATGGAAGTAATCCGTTTATTCCACCTGTTTTCAATCCTCACTTCATACTCACAATCACCTCCATAACCGTGCACTCCACTTTTATTTAATGACCTCTTGTGTGAAAGTCTAAGTGAACCCACCTCTGCTGGATACAACTTCAAAAAGCTGTAACAGACTTATCAGACATGATCTCCCTTTCATAAATCCAATCCCTGTCCCACCTGATTGTATTTTAAGTACTCTGCTGTCACTTCTATATTAATAAAATATTTATTTTTTCCTTCACTACTAGCTTCTGATTTTTCCAAACAAGAGAAAATCTGCAGATGCTGGAGATCAAAGTAATACACGTAACATGCTGGGGGACTCAGCAGGCCAGGCAGCATCTATGGAAAAAAGCAAACAGTCAACATTTCTTCCTAAGACCTTTCATCAGGACTGGTTTTACTTAAAACCAAATCTACGTTCCCATCTAAAGGGAAAATTGCATCCCCTTTCTCTTCATCTACATCTATTCAAAACTTCAGTATGCAGGTCATTAGGTCCTGGGGATTTGCTGGATTTACCTATCACCAGGTGCCTCTGCTAATAGAGCAATCAAACTTAGGAACTTTTGATGTGGCTAACCTGGAAGAGGTGGATGGGTGGTTAGGGGTGGGGGAAATTGGATATAAGTTTTTTAAAACTTGTAGCGGTGTGCTACACACAGCGCTGAAATAACGACACGCAGTCGGTGAGTTGCAGTTGCAAAAGAGATTTGTTCAAACTTCGCGTCCTCACTTTAAGACTTCCTGATCCCGCCCTCCCTGGGCGGGAATGCTGTAGGGGGCACATATTCACAGTCTCGTCCCGCGCGTGGGCTTTTCCCCTTGCTGGTGAAGAAGACCTGCGCCCTTTTTGGGACCGGCCTCAATGCCGGCGCATACCACTTTGTGAGCTGGTTCAAGTGCGCTGGGAAGTGGGTCGCTACATAACCCCCCCCCCTCCAGAACCGGCGATACACCCCCCAATGTCCTCAGTCTGGGTCGGTCTCTGTTTGGGAGGTCTGCCTCTGCACCACGGTGCCTGAATCTCGACCGGCTGCGCCAAGTCCACATGGGCCGGTTTGAGTCGGTGAAAACCTCCTCTCTCCCCCCAATGTCCAGCACAAACGTGGACCCGTTGTTCCTGATCACCTTAAACAGCCCCTCATAGGGCCATTGTAGCGGTGCCTGATGTCCACCCCGTCGTACAAAAACAAACTTACAGTTCTGCAGGTCTTTGGGTTCGCAGGTCGGGCTCTGTCCATGCTGTGAAGTGGGCATGGGGGCCAGGTTACCAAGCCTCTCACATAGTCTGTCCAGGATCGCTGTGGGTTCTTCCTCTTGCCCCTTTGGGGCTGGTATGAACTCCCCGGGGATGACCAGGGGTGCGCCGTACACCAACTCGGCCGACGAGGTGTGCAGATCCTCTCTGGGCGCTGTGCGGATTCTGAGCAGGACCCAGGGAAGCTCATCCACCCAGTTAGGCCCTTTGAGGTGGGCCATGAGAGCTGACTTCAGGTGACGGTGGAAACGCTCCACCAGTCCGTTTGACTGTGGGTGGTAGGCAGTTGTGTGGTGCAGCTGTGTCCCCAAAAAGCTGGCCATAGCTGACCACAGGCTGGAGGTGAACTGAGTGCCTCTGTCGGAGGTAATGTGGGCCGGTACACCGAAGCGAGATACCCAGGTGGTGATCAGTGCCCGGGCGCAAGATTCGGAGGTGGTGTCGGTGAGCGGGACCGCCTCTGGCCATCTTGTGAACCGGTCCACGATAGTCAGGAGGTGCCGCGCTCCTCGCGACACTGGCAGGGGGCCCACGATATCCACATGAATGTGGTTGAAACGCCAGCGGGTGGGGTGGAACTGCTACGGCAGAGCTTTGGTGTGCCGCTGCACCTTCGCTGTTTGGCAGTGCATGCACGTTTTGGCCCATTCACTGACCTGCTTGTGGAGTCCGTGCCAAACGAACCTGTTGGCCACCATCCGGATGGTTGTCCTGATGGAGGAGTGCGCTAAATTGTGAATGGAGTTGAAAACGCGCCGCCGCCAGGCTGCTGGGACGACGGGGCGGGGTTGGCCGGTGGTGACGTCACAGAGTAGGGTCCTCTCACCTGGGCCTACGGGGAGGTCCTGGAGCTGCAAACCGGAGACTGCGGTTCTGTTAACTAGGGATCTCCTCATCTGCCTGCTGCGCCTCTGCCAGCGCTTCATAGTCTACCCCCAGGACAGGGCTTGGATGTTAGGGCGGGAGAGAGCGTCCGCCATGACATTGTCCTTTCCCGAGACATGCCGGACATCCATCGTGTATTCGGAGATGTAGGACAGATGTCGCTGCTGGCGGGACGACCAGGGATCGGACGCCGTCGTGAACACAAAGGAAAGCAGTTTGTGGTCCGTTAATGCGGTGAAGGGCCTACCTTCCAAGAAGTACCTGAAATGCCAGATTGCCAGGTACAGCGCCAACAGCTCCCGGTCGAAAGCACTGTATTTGAGCTCGGGTGGTCGCAGGTGTTTGCTGAAGAATGTCAGGGGTTGCCCGTGACCCTCAATGAGTTGTTCCAGCACTCCACTGACTGCCGTGTTGGATGCGTTCACTGTGAGGGTGGTAGGGACGTCTGTTCTGGGGCGCACTAGCACTGCGGCGTTTGCCAAGGCTTCTTTGGTTTTAATGAAAGCGGCTGCGGCCTCTTTGTCCCAGGTAATGTCCTTGCCCGGACCCGACATCAGGGTGAACGGGGGCGCATGGTTCGGGCAGCTGAGGGGAGGAAGCGGTGGTAGAAATTCACCATTCCCATGAATTCCTGCAGGCCTTTGAGTGTGTTGAGTCGGGGGAAGTGGCTGACCGCATCTGCCTTGGCGGGCAGAGGGGTTGCCCCGTCTGTGGTAATCCTGTGGCCCAGGAAGTCGATTATGTCGAGTCTGAACTGGCATTTGGCTGGGTTGATTGTTAGGCCGTATTCACTCAGTCGGGCATAGAGTTGACGGAGGTGGAACAGATGCTCCTGACGACAACTGCTGGCTATGAGGATGTCGTCCAAATAGATGAATGCAAAGTTCAGGTCGTTTATCCCACTGCGTCCATTAACCGCTGGAACATCTGTGCAGCATTCTTTAGGCCAAACGGCATGCGGAGGAACTCGAAAAGGCCGAACGGGGTGATGAGTGCCGTTTTGGGGACATCGTCCGGATGCATCGGGATTTGATGGTATCCCTGGACGAGGTCTACCTTGGAGAAGATCTGTGCGCCGTGCAGGTTTGCTGCAAAATCCTGAATGTGCGGCACAGGGTAGCGGTCCGGTGTTGTAGCCTCATTCAGCCTGCGGTAGTTGCCGCATGGTCTCCAGCCCCCTGTTGCTTTGGGCACCATGTGCAGGGGGGAGGCCCACGGGCTGTCAGACCGCCGTATGATCCCCAATTCCTCCATCCTCTTGAACTCCTCCTTCGCCAGTCGGAGCTTGTCCAGGGGGAGCCTTCGAGCACGGGCTTGGAGGGGTGGTCCCTGGGTCAGGATGTGGTGCTGTACGCCGTGTCGGGGCATGGCTGCCATGAACTGCAGTGCCAGAACCAATGGGAAACCCGCCAGGACTCTGGTGAAGTCGTTGTCAGACAGCATGATGGAGTTGAGGTGTGGGGCCGGCAACTGGGCTTCACCCAGGGAGAACGTTTGAAAGGTCTCGGTGTGGACCAGTCTCTTCCCTTGCAGGTCAACCAGTAGGCTGTGAGCCCGCAAAAAATCCGCCCCCAGGAACAGTTGGGCTACGGCGGCCAGTGTGAAGTCCCACATGAACCGGCTGGAGTCGAACTGTAGCCGCACCGTACGGGTGCCGTAGGTCCTTACTGTGCTGCTGTTCACGGCCCTCGGGGGGGACCCAGTTCTCTGTTGCGGGTGTACCAAAAAGCGGCGTCCCGACTGCTTGTCCCAGACATATAGGAGGCTATCCTGATGGCCAGCCGCCGTAGCCATCAGCGGCGGCTGGCCCTGGCGTTTCCTGGGAACTTGCAGGGTGGGCTACAGCGGCGGGCTTCTGCGCCCCACCGCTGGTGGTAGAAGCACCACTGTTCGTTGGTCTCCTCACTCCTGCCTCTGGGGTTAGAGGGCTCTGCAGCTGGGCCTCATCTGGTCTGCTTCTGGGAGTGTGGCCTGGTGATCTGTGCGACGGACGCCCCACTCTCCTTCTTGGCTTTCCACAGCATGTCTGCCCGGGCTGCCACCTTCCGGGGGTCGCTCTTATCCGCGTCGGACAACAGCAGGCGTATGTCCTCGGGCAGCTGCTCCAGGAACGCCTGCTCAAACATGAGGCAGGGCTTGTGTCCTCCGGACAGGGACAGCATCTCGTTCATCAAAGCCGATGGCGGTCTGTCTCCCAAACCATCCAGGTGCAGTAAGCGGGCAGCTCGCTCACGCCATGAGAGTCCGAAAGTCCTTATGAGCAGGGCTTTGAATGCGGTGTATTTGCTGTCCTCTGGGGGTGACTGTATGAACTCCTCAACCTGGGCGGCTGTCTCCTGGTCGAGGGAGCTCACCACATAGTAGTAACGTGTGGAATCCACAGTTATCTGCCGAATGTGGAATTGGGCTTCTGCTTGCTGGAACCATAGGTGAGGTTGCAGCGTCCAGAAGCTTGGCAGTTTTAACGAAACTGCATGAACAGATGCGGCGTCGTTCATCTCCAGTCCAAATATCGTTTGGGCCATCGGGGTCACCAATTGTAGCGATGTGCTACACGCAGCGCTAAAATAACGACACACAGTCGGTGAGTTGCAGTTGCAAAAGAGGTTTATTCAAACTTCGCAGCCTTGCTTTAAAGCCTTCCTGTTCCCGTCCTCTCCGGGCGGGAATACTGTAGGGAAGTGGGTCGCCACAAACTAATATATTTGAGGCTAACCTGCAGTGACCCAAAGTCAGTACCTGAGTCATCACAGCTCTGGAGCCTTCATAGGTTTAACAGAGGCTCCACAAAAACACAAGATTATTCCCAGATATGACAAGTGCAACATGTTTGAGGATGCGCTCATTTGCAGTTTTCTCAAAGACAGTGGTGAAGTAGAAACTTGGGAGATGGATGATTGCACAAATCCATTCCCACCGTCATATATCTTCCAATCTATGAATCTTGATATCTAGGATAAAAGAAAAGCTTCTGCTCTTGTATTGTGAGCCAAAGATGATTGAATTTAGATGCTCGACAAACAGAAGCAAACTTGGCTGTGTTCAAGCAATGTCAGGTTTTCACATCAATTCAATGTTCTTCAAAAATTATTCAGTGTTCTCCAGGTTACAGCCTGTGATATACAGTATGTTGGTGCTTTCACATGAATTGGGATCGGAAATGGATTGGTTTATTACTGCCACACCAACTAAGGTAATGGAAAAACTTAAATGTGCTTGCCATCCATGCAGATCGTTTCAAAACTTAAGTAAATGAAAATAGTACAAAGAAAACAAAGATAAAACAGAGAGCATAAACACAAGAGATTCTGCTTTGCTGGAAATCCAGAGCAACACAAACAAATCACCAGGCCCCTTCTTCAGGACTCATCAATAGATTAAAAAGACTCAATTTGGGGAAATCCTCTTAAGGAAATCCTAAAATAGCACCATATGCAGAAGCCCTGGAAAAATACAATCTATTCATTATATTCAGTATATTCATCTGCTGTAACTGATCAAGTAAAAACTAAGGATAATATTGCCAGATTTCAAAAAGCTCTCTGTACAGCACTGAGGGGCCTCTTCCATAAACCAGTTTAGAGTGCCTCTACATCTTAAATAACTGTGAAGAATATCTGGAGCTCTGGCTCCAGCTAGTCTAGTTGGACAATGGGTCATGAGATGAGGGATGCAATAACCTTGAAAGTGTTTGATTCTTAACAATCAGCCCCTCCCGATTGTTTCTTACCAGATGACTGAAAAAAGACAAACCTCCCACCAGCAATCCTGCTTTTGTCTTCATACAGGAAACTTGTGCTCTTGATCAGAATCAGAATCAAGTTTAATATCACTGGCACATGTCATGAAATTTGTTAACTTAGCAGCAGCTTTACAATGTAATACAAGATAAATATAGAAAAAAGTAAGTTAATTAATTACAGCAAGTATTTATATATTTTAAATAGTTAAACTAAGAATAGTGTAAAAACAGAAATAATATTAAAAAAACGATTATTCATGGGTTCAATGTCCATTTAGAAATCAGATGGAAAAGGGGAAGAAGCTGTTCCTGAATCACTGGGTGTGTGCCTTCAGGCTTCTGTACCTCCTCCTTGATGGTGACAATGAGACGAGAGCATGCATGGCTGATGGAAGTCCTTAACAAATGACACCACCTTTCATTTCATTACAGGGATTACTGCGTGTGCATGTGACAGTGAGCATAGGAATAGAATGAGATGGAGAGATGAGTGGCTGAGGGATTGGAGCAGGGTGCAGGGGTTCAGATTTCTGGATTACTGGGACTTATTTTGGGGCAGGTGTGACCTGTACAAAAAGGACAGGTTGCACTTGAATCCCAGAGGTTTGCAAAGGCTATTGGGGAGAGTTTAAACTAGAATTGTTGGGGGGTGGGAACCAAACTGCAGAGACGGAGCAAGAGGCAGTTGGCTCACAAACAGAGAAATCTTGGAGACAGTGCGAGAGGGAGGATAGGTAGGTGATAGAGAAGGGACGCACTCAGACCGATGGTTTGAGATGTGTCTATTTTAATTCAAGGAGTATTATGAACAAAATGGATGAGCTTAGAGCGTGGATCAGTACTTGGAACTATGATGCTGTGGCCATTACAGAGACTTGGATGGCTCAAGGGCAGGAATGGATACTTCGAGTGCCAGGCTTTAGATGTTTCAGAAAGGACGGGAAGTGCGCAAAAGAGGTGAGGGCGCAGTACTGCTGATCAGAAGTAGTGTCACAGCTGCAGAAAAGAAGGAAGTCATGGAGGGATTGTCTACAGAGTCTCTGTGGGTGGAAGTTAGGAACAGGAAGGGTCAATAACTCTACTGGGTGTTTATTATAGTCCACCCAATAGTAACAGGGATATCGAGAGGCAGATAGGGAGACAGATTCTGAAAAGGTGTAATAATAACAGGGTTGTTGTGGTGGGAGATTTTAATTTCGCAAATATTGATTGACATCTCCCTAGAGTGAGGGATTTTGATGGGGTGGAGTTTGTTAGGTGTGTTCCGGAAGGTTTTTTGACACAATATGTAAATAAGCCTACAAGAGGAGAGACTGTACTTGATCTGGTATTGGGAAATGAACCTGGTCAGGTGTCAGATCTCTCAGTGGGAGAGTATTTTGGAGATAATGATCATAATGCTATCTCCTTTACCATAGCTTTGGAGAGAGACAGGAACAGACAAGTTAAGAAAGCGTTTAATTGGAGTAAGGTGAAATATGAGGCTATCAGGTAGGAACTTGGAAGTATAAATTGGAAACAGATGCTCTCAAGGAAACATACAGAAGAAATGTGGCAAATGTTCAGGGGATATTTCTGTGGAGTTCTGTATAGGTATGTTCCAATGAGACAGGGAAAGGATGTTAGGGTACAGGGACCGTGGTGTACAAAGGCTGTTGTAAATCTAGTCAAGAAGAAAAGAAGAGCTTACGAAAGGTTCCAAAAAATAGGTAATGATAGAAATCTAGAAGATTACAAGGGCTAGCAAGAAGGAGTTCAAGAATGAAATTAGGAGAGCCAGAAGCAGCCATGAGAAGGCCTTGGCAGGCAGGATTAAGGAAAACCCCAAGGCATTCTACAAGTATGTGAAGAGCAAGAGGATAAGACATGAGAGAATAGGACCAATCTAGTGTGACAGTGAAAAAGTGTGTATGGAACTGAAGGAGATAACAGAGGTATTTAATGAATACTTTGCCTCAGTATTCACTACAGAAAAGGATTTTGGCAATTGTAGGGATGACTTACAGCAGACTGAAAAGCTTGAGCATGTCGATATTAAGGAAGAGGATGTGCAGGAGCATTTGGAAAGCATCAAGTTGGGTAAGTCACCGGGACTGGATGGGATGTATCCCAGGCTACTGTGGGAGGTGAGGGAGGAGTTTGCTGAGCCTCTGGCAATGGTTTTTGCATCATCAATGGGGATGGGAGAGGTTCCGGGGGATGGGAGAGGTTTCAGAGGAATGGAGGTTGCAGGTGTTGTTCCCTTATTCAAGAAAGGCAGCAGAGATAGTCCAGGAAATTATAGACCAGTGAGTCTTACTTCAGTGGTTGGTAAGTTGATGGAGAAGATTCTGAGAGGCAGGATTTATGAATATTTGGAGAAGCATAATATGATTAGGAATAGTCAGCATGGCTTTGTCAAAGGCAGGTCGTGCCTTACGAGCCTGATTGAGTTTTTTGAGGATGTGACTAAACGCATTGATGAAGGTAGAGCAGTAGATGTAGTGTATGTGGATTTCAGCAAGGTATTTGATAAGGTACCCCATGCAGGGCTTAATGAGAAAGTAAGGAGCCATGGGATCCAAGGGGACATTGCTTTGTGGATCCAGAACTGGCTTGCCTACAGAAGGCAAAGAGTGGTTGTAAACGGGTCATATTCTGCATGGAGGTCGGTGACCAGTGGTGTGCCTCAGGGATCTGTTCTGGGACCCCTTCTCTTTGTGATTTTTACAAGTGACCTGGATGAGGAAGTGAAGGGGTGAGTTAGTAAATTTGCTGATGACACAAAGGTAAGGGGTGTTGTGGATAGTGTGGAGGGCTGTCAGAGGTTACAGCGGGATATTGATAGATGCAAAATTGGGCTGAGAAGTGACAGATAGAGTTCAACCCAGAAATATGTGAGGTGGTTCAGTTTGGTAGGTCAAATATGATGGCAGTATTAATGGTAAGGCTCTTGGCAGTATGGAGGATCAGAGGGATCTTGGGGTTTGAGTCCATAGGACACTCAAAGCTACTGCGCAGGTTGACTCTGTGGTTAAGAAGGCATATGGTGCATTGGCCTTCATCAGTCGTGAGATTGAGTTTAGGAGCCAAGATGTATTGTTGCAGCTATATCAGACCCTGGTCAGACCCCACTGTGCTCAGTTCTGGTCGCCTCACTACAGGAAGGATGTGGAAACCATAGAAAGGGTGTAGAGAAGATTTACAAGGATGTTTCCTGAATTGGGGAGCATGCCTTATGAGAAAAGGTTGAGTAAACCTGGCCCATTTTCCTTGGAGCGACAAAGGATGAGAGGTGACCTGATAGAGATGTATAAGATGATGAGAGGCATTGATCATGTGGATAGTCAGAGGCTTTATCTATCTCGATACTGTGCACCCTTTGAAGGGATTACAGCCACAAATAGTAAAAAGGAAGGGGACTGGAGTGAGTTTTGCTACTACTTTATTGAATTGTACTATCAATGTGAGGAGATCAACTTTAATTTTGTTGAATCAAAACAATAAAATGTCAAAAACATATCACAGAGCATTAGCATAGGTGAACAATTTCAGGTGCTGGAAGGCTCCCACTGGAAATGGTTACTCACCTACCTGCATAGCTTTTCCGTGACCTGCTGAAAGTTTCCCTTTTTTTTCCTTTTCCAAAGGTGGTTTATTTGATGATCACAAGAGCTTATTGTTACAATATTACAGTACTTCAGGATACATACTACTGCCTATTTCAAATTATACATAGCATCATTATCCAGAACACACTTGAGCCCCTGTGACACCCACCAGTCCCGGAAATCTTCATTGGCCCCATGGAAACTGGTTTATTATTGTCACATGTACCAAAGTACGGTTAAAAAAAAGGTCCTGACTGTCATCAATACAGATCATTTCATCACATCAGTGCATTGAGGTAGGACAACAGAAAATAATACCAGAATGCAGAATTAAGTGTTACAGTTGTGGAGAACGTGTGGTGCAGGTAGACAATACATTGCCAGGCCACATTGAGGTAAATTGTAAGGTCAAGAGTCCATCATAACATACTAGAAGATGATTCAGAGTCATATAACATTGGAGTAGAAGCTGTGCTTGAGCCTGGTGGTACATGCTTTCAGGATTTTGTATCATCTGCTTGATGTGAGAGTGAGAATAGAGCATGTCTGGGTTGGGTGGTATCTTTGAATGCCTTGGCTTCTATAGAGCATCTATAAAAATTCCTACAGCCTCCTGATGAAGTAGAGATACTGGTGCACTTTCTTGGCCGTAGTGTCTACATGGTTGAACCAGCACATGCTATTGATCCTAGTAATTTGAAGCCTTCTTGACCTAGTACTGTTGATGTAAATTGCAGCAATGAAGTCAATGACCAGAATTTTTGTTTTGCAGACATTAACAGAAAGGTTGTTGTCATGACACCGTATCATTAGGCTCAGTATCTCCCTTACTGTTATTTGAGATTCAGTGTACTGTTATGGTATCGTCTACAAACTTGTAGATGGAGTTAAGAGCACAATCTGACCATGGAGTCGTGAATGTACAGGGAGTAAAGTAGGAGGCTGAGGGTGCAGCCTTGTGAGGTATTGGTGTTGAAAAGAATCGTGGTAGAGATGTTGCTGTCTATCCTTATTGACTGCCATCTGTTGATCAGGAAATCAAGGATCCAGTTACAAAGATGTTGAGTCCCAGATGTAGGAATTGAGAGATACCTTTGCTGGAATGATAGTATCGAAGGTGGTAGATGTCTGTAGTGTCCACATGCTCCAGAAATGAGTGTAGGCCCAGTGAAATAGCATCTGCCGTGGACCTGTTTCAGCGGTGAGTGAACTGCAGTAAATCAAAGTTGCCTGTGGGACTGGAGCTGACATATAGAGAGAAATACACAGTAACAGGCCCTTCGACCAGCTGAGTCTACATTGACCATCAAACACACATTTTCACATTAATCCTACACTAACCTATTTTTTCTCCCCACATTTTCTCTACATTCTGATACACAACTTCACACCAGGAGAAATTTACAGTGGACAATTAAACTATCAAGGCAATAGTGGATTGTGGAAGGAAAATAATTTTATTGATTTGGACATTAACACTTATGCTATCTAACTTTATAGAACATAAAAAATTACAGCATAGTACATGCCCTTTGTCCCACAATGTTGTGTCAACCTTTTAACCTACACTAAAATCAATCTAACCCTTCCCTCCCACATAGCTCTCCATTTTTCTATCATCCATCTGCCTATGTAAGAGTCTCCTAAATGTCCCATACACTCTCTGTATGGGGAATGACCAGTACAGTGAAGGTTTTAAACTACACATGGATCTAAGTGTCAAATATTTGAGTGCCCCAGCTGCTGTGGAGGGTTCCAGAGGGAGAGGAACTCATGAAGTAACATCTGGGAAGTGGTGATGTGGAACTAAACTGGTCGGCTCTATCAAAGCTTCAGCAAAGCGGCAATGGGCTGAGCAATCACTTAATATTCTGTACACACTTGAAGACTTCAGTGCACAACATTTAACCGGCAGCTTTGGATGTCCACCATGTTGGAACGGAAAACACCAAATGTGGAAATGCGAAATGGGCAATTGAAGAGCTTCTGCATTGCATTCAATAATACCATGAAAGCAGAGAGTCGGGTTGACGCACTCTGAATGTTTACGTCCCTTTCATCTGAATATAGTTGGTCACCAAATTAGTTTTACTTTAGAATGGCATTGAGTGTTACAGTTACACAGCATCAGTATTTCAGTGTGAGAAGCATTCATCACCCCTTGTTTTGGGAACTTTGGAAACAATTGGAGTCTCGGCATTAAACAACCTTTACTGGGTTGTGGGAACAGACTGAGTGTGTTCTTGTATATAAAACCAGCATTGTCGCCACATTGGCAAGTTTCAGAACAGGGGTTTAGGGTGGAAGTGAAATCTAACCCATGGGTCACCATTGAGTCTATGGACGTGCAGCATATTCCTTTTAGAACTACCAGCATATTGGTGCTACACCAGTATTTCATATTCACCTTGGAATGCCTTCACTTTTACAGTTGATAAAATGTTTAGGCATATTACAGAGTAATGAATTTTAGTGAATAATGAGTAACCTACTAGTCAGATTTGCTGGCGATCTAGGAATTTATGCCAACAAAATGGTTCTTTTTCACATGATTCTGTCTGGTATTCAGAGAGCTGTGTTTTTGCCAAACAGAAAAATGTATGCTTTGCTAGTGACTGAAATCAGTAGGAGGATGTAATTAAAGGATCTGCATTTTGAGAATTTCTGAACTGAAGCCACGGCTGTCTGTTGTGCGTGAAGCCCTGATGGTGAAGCAAGTAAACATAAGTGACAGAACAGTTCTCGACAGGCAGACAACAGGCAAGGATAGTGAGAAGACTTTCATGAGGGTTTGCTCTAGTTTCCCTTTCTTTTTGCAGTAAAGTAATGGAAATTCCAGAAAATGCTGTTCTTGTGGATATTGTGCGTCACGCCATGAAAGTATATTGCCAAATGCTCTAGCCTTTTCCCTGAGTGTCACTGAAGTTCTACCAGGATTTAATCAACAGTCTTCTCAGAGTGGTTGAACATGCTGATGTTATCATCACAAAGACACGATCATCAGCTCAAACTCTGTCATTATTAGTGATGGGAAACATAATCGTCCAGGTAAAAGTTGATGTGGAAGAATCACACATTGGTTCCTTTCTCGTGTTGTACTTGATACCCTAATCACACCTAACATTAACAAAATGAGCCACAACTTGCTGTATATAGTCAGCCATCCATTGCAGCAAATGATATCACTATCAAATCATTGGTGAACACTACACTGGTCCTATATGGTGAGGCCTTGCGTGGGAGCATAGATGGCCTAATGTAGTCAGTCAGAACCAGTACTGCCCATGAAAGCTGAAGAAACTTTGACAGTCAGAAAAACCGCACCCACAGCCCTTGTTGGCTGTAGTTGTCAAAAGCTTCAAATGCTCCTGCATGGTGCTCATGCTCAAAGTATTCAAAAATACATAGCCACTAACAGCTGAGGAGGCCAAGTCATTGCGTATATTTAAAGCAGCGGGCGATAGATTCTTGATTAGTAAAGATATCAAAGATTACAGATAAAAAGCCGGAAAATGGGATTGAAAGGGAAAGTAAATCAGCCATGATGGAACAGCAGAGCAGACATGATGAGCCTATTCTGTTCTTATTGTCTTATGGTCTTAAGATAAAAAAAATCAAAGTAGTAATTTAATATTGTTAAAAAAAGAATAAAATTAAAAAGAAAGATGAACAATCAAAAGCATTAAGGCAAACTCAATAATTAAAAGAAAGTGTAGGTGATTTTGTTCTTGCCCTTCTCCCTTCCAGACATGGATCATTGCAATGTCAGATTTAAACTGATACCTATTCAGTGGGCAGATTCTAAGCATTATTCTGCGCCGTGCAGCTGAAGGACAACTCGTCAAGCACCACCACAAAGTCCGGGACGTTTATGTGCTGTATCTGCAGCAGTCCTGAATTTCCTGTCAGCCATAAATGCAAACATGAAAAGTTCAACAAGAACTATTGGAATATCTCAACAAGACACAGCTCATTAATTAATCATGTAAGAGAAAGTCACAAAAATCAATGGTCACTGTCTAATGTTACTGAACAGAAAGATTTTTCTCATATTAAAGCAGGAGAAATTCAATCTTGCATCAGTGGATAATCAAAATAATCAGTAAACAAGAGGAAAACTTGTTAATCTATTAGCAATTCTGTTTCTCCAAGTTTAGCCAGTATCTCTGCTATGCAGCCTTATCTATTTCTATCAACTTTATACCTTTTCTGATGATCTAAACATTTCTTGATTATTCCTCCTGATTTTCCATATGTTTCTCCTTCCTCCATCGATATATTTAAATACAACAGTAATACACCAGCTCCACATTCCACAGAATTTGAGTTCCCCAATATTAAATCACTTTTTCCAGTCTCACCTCTCTCCTTTATTTTACTTCTCAATGTGTATAAAAAGATGCAAATGTACAACATGATTGCCTCATGGCTCTGGGCCTGTACTCATTTAGAAGAATGGGGGGGGGGGGGGGGGGGGGGAGCTCTTCGAAACCTACCGAATATTGAAAGGTCTGCTGAGAGTTGCATGAAGATGTTTCCAATAGTGGGGAAGTCTAGGAGCAGATGGCACAGCCTCAGAATAGAAGCACGTCCCTTTTAGAACAAAGGTGAAGAGGAATTTCGTTAGCCAAAGAGTGGTGAAACTGTGGAATTCTTTGCAACATGCAGCTGTGGAGGCCAAGTCATTGGGAATATTTAAAGCAGATTAGAAACAGCATCAAAGGTTATGTGAAGAAGGCAAGAAAATGGGGTTGAGACAGAAAATAAATCAGCCATGATCGAATGGCAGAGCAAACTTGGTGGGCCAAATGGCTTAATTCTGCTCATATGTCTTATGGTTATATAGCCTAACTTAGAGTTCATACAGCAAACAAACTGTACATCATCATGGCAAAGACAAACATAAATTTGCCTGGGTACTCTGTTAAATGACTTGGTCGTCTATTTTCTGTGAACATTCTGACGTCTCCATCAATGCAATTTCAAAATGAAGCACAAGGGACTAGTGTCTTTTCTGACATCTTGATATTATGATAAAGCACGGGTGCGAATTTTGTTTATTTTTCCATAACTTAACATACATCATATGAACTACTAAAGGTCATTAATGTAGTGTAAGTGTTACCTTTAATTACTGATTTCAAATATATAGTTATGCATACAACATTGGAGCCGGTCACAACAGAGCAGTTGATAATTTTATCAATTTCTTTGCATTTCACGAGAATAGTAAGCGTACAGCAACAGAATTCTTTTCTTTATAAAGTGCAACAAAATTATTGATGATTTATTTTCACAATATAAAGAGAAATTTTGGACAATAAAATCTAATCCTCAACATACCAGAAAACATCAGTTCTGACTTCATTAACTGGTGATGTACTGTTCCCCTGCCCCCCCCCCCAAAGTTGATGAGGACATTTAAGGGGTCTCACAGAAGCAACCTATTCTGGTAGCAATTACATTCTCAGGTTCTGGCTATGGATGACCTAAACATTAACCCTGCCCATTCAGGTCAGGGTCTGTGTATTGTACAGAAAATAAATCACAGATGATCAGTGGTGACAATGTTCACCTTGGGTTTTATTGCCAGCAGAAAATCTATTCCATCAACATCCACTCCATGTGATGAATCGGTAAGTTGTTCCCGCACAGTAGTTCTGCTGCTTAGAAAGCGACCCACAAAATAACTGCAACTAGTTTCATGGGAAGGGCTCTAATTTTATAGAGTCAGAGAACTAGAGAATTGGAAGCTTGATTAAGCAATCATAAGGCATAAATTATACTAACCTTTTGCCCTCATTATATAGATTAGCTGTAATTTTAGGGCCTGAGGTTAATTGCATGCATTACACAGAACTATTATTGTCCGGCATGCCCTGAATATGAAGAGTGAACAAAGCACTTCACCATATCAGAGAACCTTCTCTCTCCCCATCATCCTCAACATGGGTGCCCCCAGGGCAGTACGCTGAGACCATTGCTGTGCACTCTGCCCATGCATGACTCCATGGACAAATATCTGAGGACATGACAGTGGGGGGACCGTCACCAACAATGATGAGATGGCCTACAAAGAGGAGGTGAAGAGCTCAAGGCCTGGTGTCAGGCAAATAACCTCAATGTCAACAAGACAAAGGAGGTGGTTATCAACTTCAGGAGAAATCACACCACTCACACAAAGTCTCGTAGTCCTGGAGCACATTCTACACAATCAGGAAAGCTTACCAACACCTCTACTTTCTGAGGAGGCTGAAGAGAGCTGAACAATGCTTATCTATATCACATCATTCGACAGAAACGCAGTGGAGATCATCATAACAAACAGCATCACTGCGTGGTACGGAAATTGCAGGAAGGCTCTACCACAGATAGTCAAAACTACCCAACGCTTCACTGGCACCAGCCTACCTGCCTTCAAGGACATATATACAGGTGCCAGATAAAGGCCAGTAACATCATGAAAATTCCCCCCTCCCGCCCCCCGCCTCACCTCATGGTCTGTTTGTCCCACTCCCATCAGAGAGGAGGCTACATAGCATCCATGCCAGGATTACCAGCTTCAAAACAGTTATTTTCCCCAAGCAGTAAGCAGTAAGGCTGATCAACATATTCACCCACTAACCCACCCCTCCACAACCCAACCACCACTACTTTATCATTTCTTGTCAGTCACCTTATGTACAGACACCCCTGTGTCTAGTGTCACTATGAACATACATACAATCAATATTTATAAGCTGCCCTTGAGCCTGGTGCTGTCCTGTGGCTGGGGCCACATTTTCTACCTTTCCTTTCACCTTATCAAAATGTACAGTTTGGCAGGTTAGTGGGCAGTATAAATTGCTTCTAATCTGCAATTGAGTAGTAGAATCTAGAGGCAGACGATGGAAATGTGAGAAACAAATGGGTAATGAACGGACTAGTGCAAAAATGGATGTAGGTGGTCAGCACAGAGTTGGTGATCCAGAAGGAGTATTCCTGGTATCTTTCTATGACCATGATGCTCAATTACATATGAGATAGCATTTTTTTTTTCTGGGACAAAGTTCTACTTCATAATGTAAGGATACCTGCTGTCAACCTGAAGCATAGGCATGGCTCTACCAGGAGCCAGTACTGTCCTTAACCCATTCCTCCAATCCAGTGTGGATAGTTATTTCTGTACATTTAATGTGTTGGATGGAGATGCAACATAGTATGATTGGGGAGGGATGAACATTATTTGGGTGAAACTGGCTAATAATGCAAAGGGCCCAGTTCTAACCTGAATAATTCCAGGACAACATTTGACTCAGAAACACTGATGGGCTATTAGCAACAATGGAACCAATCAGTAGATGAAATAGTGGAATCCAACAGCTGAGCTTTGGAAGAACCAATATTACTGGAGTGATCCTGAGAAATCAGGCTGAATCTGCTCACAAAGCTTTGAAATCCAGGAATCTGTATCCACCCAGTTTGCTTTAAACAACAGCCATTGTCTTTCAAGCTAGTGTCTTGGTGTAACCTGGAGCAGTATGCCCTCAAAACAGTGGAGATGCATATCGACTTCAGGAGAAATGTGTGCCCTCCCCACCCACTCATCATCAACAACTCTACAGTTAGCACCACTTCAACATTCAGGTTCCTGGAGATCAGTATTTCACTGGACCTCATGTGGGACAACCATTTCTCCGTCATTAACAATAAGGCTCGGCAGACGGTGTTCCTCTTGCAACAATTGGTAAAGCTCCATCTTCCCCAGAAAATACTGGTGCAGTTCTACACTGCCATCGTAGAGAGCATCCGATCGGTTTGGTGCAGCATCCTACAGTCAGTTCATAGTTTTCCTATGAAAACTACAGTGAACAGTCAGGTGAGCAGTAATAGCCTTTGGGTGCAGTCTGACATTGCTGCAGGACTTGTATGGGTATCAGACAAAGAAGCCGGTGGGAAAAGTCATTATGAACATTACCCACCCTTTTCCAAAAGATCCCTTCTAGAAAGCACTATAGGGCTGTTAAAACAAAAAGTGCATGCCGCCATAAAAGTTCCTTCCCTCAGGCCGTTAGTCCGATCAATCGTTCAAGTCAGTGCCCCCCACCTCCAACACTCTAATAGGTCAGTCACTGTGCTGCTCTGTAAATACTTCAAACCACTTTTCATAATACTGTTTACATTGTAAATAGATGTTGATATTTATGCAGATTTTATCCCATATTTGTACTTTTACCTTAAACATTCATATAATTGTTTTTATTTATAATTGTAGAAAGTTGTGTGTTTCTGTTGCCTGTCGTGTCAACACACCACAGCAAATTCCTAATACATGGCAAATAAAGTTGATTCTTGAAATGAGTCCCACATTATTCTGAAAAGACTATCACCCAAAAATTAAAGATCATTGACAGCAGCTGCGAGTCTTCCTCAGATGGTCCTCCACACTGCAAAGATGAAGAAGCCCACAGAGCTGAAAACAATCACAAAAATTATGCCTAGCTTTAACTGGTATCCAAGCACTCAATCCAAAGCACTTGCAATCGAGCATGGAAAAACACCCACTATTTGAAAAGTCACTGAACACAAGAAAATTAATTATGTTCCCACATAAGTAAGTATTCTGCCTGCACTAGTGGAAAATCAACCCAGTAATGACTCAGCAGCTTAATTATGGCATAGTACATAATGCAACCATTGTTATTCTTCTCTTCAGATCATTTTCTATAATCAGAAGCTGATGCTTCTGTCTGTTTTCATTACACCTCCTTCCTTGAACAATGAGTGAATTTGTACTTGTGTCTAATAGAACCATGGTTTTCTCCAAGCTCACTTGTTTAAAATTTGGCAATGACATTTATGTGGTGGACCTTTGGTTTCTAAGACTTTATTTCACAATCTCATACTGGAGTCTATACCCCACTAAAGTTTCTGTGTGGGCGTGAGCTCCTTTAGGAGAATTAGACTGCTTTCAGAAGACTGAGTCCCATACGGATCACCCTGTGCAGTTGATGACAGCTCCACTGTTGGTAATGCTTGAAGTTTTTATAAAATGCTGCAATGAGTCGTTCCTTGCTCAGTTGTGAAAGCTCCAAGATAAAAACTTAAAGCAATCATATCTCTTCACTGGTAATAGCACTCTAATAATCCTTCTGATACAATGCAGCAAATGTTATAATTTAAAACACCTGACAATGAATACCTGAGTAAATATCCCTGGATACAAAACTTCATCTGTATATTATAGCTGCACTTTTTGGAAAATTGGCCTTCAATGGAGCTACACTATGATTATCCTTCATTAGATCCACGCACCCTACATAATAAGTTTGTGCAACTCAGAGCTTTTCTCATCTGTAGTTCAGTGCTGTTCAAATGGGTGTCCTTCAATTGGCCCATGCATTGCATTTTATTGACCTTGATTAGATCCACTATCTTTCATTTGCTCTGACAATATCACACCCTATCTAACATCAGGACACGTGCATCTTGTACAATTATCCTTTGTTTGGTCTTTTGGCTTTTAGTGATGCCTGTCACGTATGCTTACTGAAGCCATGGTGTAGCTAATTGTCTATGTCCTCATCTGTGTCATCAAGTGTTTATTTCCAACATTTTTGGAAGTATTCTTCACCTGCTGCTGAGACATATTCTGTTGTTTTATTTGTATAATTTTAAAGTGTTAAAATCCATTTGTGTTATACAGTTCACCAGTCAACCAATTATGTTCATCCACACTCTTTAAAGATAATGTTTGAGTAGTCTAACCCACTAATCTTTCCTCATAGCCTTTCAAGTATTTTGTTTTCAGTTTCCAGAGTTAGGGCCATGGAAATTAAAGTGGGGTTCAGCCTTAACAGAATGGCCAGTTGCCTTTGTTACTTGTGAATAAAGAGATCATTTTATCTGCAAATGGAAATATTAAAAGGTAAAATCATATTGATGTTTGGTAGCCTGCCGTGTAAGGACAGAGTTAAGTAACTTAGATAGAAATTATTTGTTCATCACTCTACTTCTTAAAATGGATTTCCTTCCATCATAGGAATAGAGTTCTAAGAGGAATCACACCCCTTTAGAAGGTTCCAGGAAGCTCCTCTCAAATCTCCATTTTTGTTGTGATTTCTTCATCAGCCAAGCCTCAGATGATGTCATTCCTCTTGCAAAGCTTCTTTTGGAGTATTGCATGGAAATGAGTTCATGTTGTCCCAGGAGCCCATTTCTCAGGGTGCTGCAGAACAATATTTTAATGCAGCTACTCTAGACAGGAACTTCACTAGGTCCCATTACTTACCTCCTCTCCTTCGTACTCAACCATTACTGGACCAGTCTGGAGCTCTCAGATTCCCAGAGCTATCACACCCCCTGACTAACCAGTTTTGCATCCCTATGTTAGTTGACTGTCACATCCAACATTAACAGGAGACAGGGAGAATGGAAAAGACATTGCAAAGGGATAATTCCACTCTTGCGACCTTGGAAGTCTGGGCCCAGTGGTATGAGTAGTTGATACAAACTGAGGTCTTCCTTGGTTGCAGTAAATGACCATGACTTCTTCTGTGCCTTCTCATGTCCTTCACTCTCCACAAGGCATTGCAGAACCGCCTTCCTGACCATTGGATCTCACTGTTGATCTCATCGGCTCAGTCCGCCAGAGCTAACTTCACAGGTTAGGACAGGCATGTCCCTATTTCACAAGGGTATGATTCCTTCCCCCTCCCCACCCCCGGCTACACTCACCAGATTCAGCCCACCTGTGGAAACAATGTACTGGAGTATGGATGCTGTCACAGCTACTGGAGACACAGGTGAGAACTGAGTGTCTGGTAGGACCCAAAGGTGAGTGAGCTCTCCCAGAATGGACACAACAAGCCCTTTCGCCAGAGGTGATACCCCTCCATGGGCACACCACACACTCCAAATCCCTATAGAAATCCAACCTGAAACCAGGCATCATCTCACCACCACCAATGCCCAGTCCCAATCTCCACAGATGCTGCCTGTCCTGCTGAGTTTCTCCAGTTGGGTTTTGCTCAGTTGTCAGTGCATTCTCAGCCAACCCCCAGATGCAAAGTCTCTCTCGGACTGCACGAAAGCTCACAGTAAGATCTTGGGAGACTACTGAGACAGGCTCTCCAACCAAAACATGCCAGTGCCCTCCAATGCTACCTCAGTATGTTTCTTGAGCTCAAACTCCAGCTTCCTGTAGTCTGAAAAATTCTGTGGTCTCACTCCATTTACAACATAAGTTGCTTTCATGTTCTTGCTTTCAAAGTGGATAAAACCACATTTTATATTCTACCTGCTCTTTCTTTATAACTCTGTTAATCATCCTTTTCTTGGTTTCAAAAAATGGACTAATCCTTTGTCAAGGTTGCATCCTTTTTTTTCCTTTTGATACAGTATGAGTGAGCAGGTGTCCTTCCAGAATTGGCTGGCTGTTGGCTCACCCACTGCAACTCATCTATTCAAACAACAAAACATCCCTTCATCAAGCCTCAAAACTATAGGATTCCGTGCTCAAATCCTGCTGTGAGTGCTGAATTCATACAGCAAAATACATTCAGAGGGATTAGTATGGAGAAAGTTCTGTTCAAAGTACTTGCAACTAGTGACCTCCTTCTGACAGCTTTCAGTTCAAACAATAAAAGTTAAAAGTAAAAATTTAACAATGACCTTCTTGACCAATGCTACCTGATTTAGTTTTCCATCTTTCCCCTCTTAATGGTATCACATTCATGCTGGCCTTTAGTCAAAGTTGTAAATTAGGTTGACGCTATTTCAAACACGGGTGAGGCCGCACTTAGAGTACTGTATACCCTTTGTTCATCCTGTTATAGAAAAGATGTTATTAAGCTAGATAGAGCAAATAAAAGATTTACCAGGAAATTACCTGGATACGAGAATCTGAGTTATTAAGGAGAGGCTGCAATAAACGGAACTTTATTTCTGGGAACATGGGAGATTAAGGGGTGACCTGATAGAGATATAGAAGATCGTGAAGGGCAAAGAGAGTTGTTGTGTATTTAATATTTCAGTAATATTTGAGTAATATTGTAAATATATTTTTTGATTAAGCATTCCTTGCTTTTTCCATAATGCAATGATAGTTATATATAAAAGTGCATAAACGGCATACATCATTATGCTGTTAACCAAGTTAGACTACTAATCCTGGATCTGTTGCTTTCCTTATCATCAGTTTTTACGTTTTGGAGTCACAAAGCATTACAGTGGTGATGGGGTATTTTTAAAACAAATCCAAAATTATCGACTACCTGTTGAAACTCAGCGAGATGCTTAAGTATAAAAAATGCGCGGCCAGAAATGGTCGAGTTAAAAAAAGTGCAGCCTGTTTCTTTCCTTGAGAGCAGCACATTTTCTTCACAAAAGAAAAGATGATTGAGTTTTTTTAAAAAAGCAGAAAATGGAAGAATTCAAGGGTCTATAAACAGGGAGTACTGGATGATAATAACCATAAATTACCATAAATAACCATAAGAGCATGCCTTATGAGAAAAGATTGAGTGAACTTGGCCTTTTCTCCTTGGAGCGATGGAGGATGAGAGGTGACCTGATAGAGGTCTATAAGATGATGAGAGGAACTGATCGTGTGGATAGACAGAGGCTTTTTCCCAGGGCTGAAATGGTTGCCACAAGAGGACAGACACAGGTTTAAGGTGCTGGGGAGTAGGTACAGAGGAGATGTCAAGGGTAAGTTTTTTGCTCAGAGAGTGGTGAGTGCGTGGAATGGGCTGCCGGCAACGGTGGTGGAGGCGGATACAATAGGGTCTTTTAACAGACTTCTGAATAGGTACATGGAACTTAGAAAAATAGAGGGCTATGCAGTAGGGTAATTCCAGGCAGGTTCTAGAATGTTCTAGAATAGTTGGCACAACATTGTGGGCCGAAGGAAGAAGGTTCAGGAGCTTGAAGATTTGTACGGCCAGATTTGGGAACAGCTTCTTTCCAACTGTGATAAGACTGCTGAACAGATCCTGACCCGGATCTGGGCCGTACCTTCCAAATATCCAGACCTGACTTGCACTACCTTACTTTCCCTTTTCTATTTTCTAATTATGAATTATAATTTAAATTTTTATTATATTTACTTTGATTTGTACTTCAGGGAGCGTGAAGCGCAGAATCAAATATCGCTGTAATGACTGTACGCTCTAGTACCAATTGTTTGGTGACAATAAAGTAAAGTAAGGGCTTGTAATGTGCTGTAAATTTCTATGTCCTATGTTCTATAAATTTAAAATGAGCAGAAATGGCTGGCTACATCAGAAAAATAAACATATTTGATTACACTAAAGATAACTACAATATGTATACTGAATGGATTGAGCAAAATTATAAAGTAAAATGGAATAGCCAATGAGAAATAAGTACCAATTTTGCTGAGTGTATTGGATTTAAAAGCATACATGTTGCTTAGAATTTTGCCTGCTCCAACCAAACCAGCTGAAAAGAGCTTTGCTGATATCATGAAAGAATTGTACGAACATTTAGAACCAAAATCGTTGTTGATTGCAGAACACTTCACATGTCATAAGCAGAATCAAGAGGAAGGGAAATCCATTTCAGTACACGTGGCTGAATTGAAGAAGTTGTCTGAGCTTTGTCAGTTTAGTAACAGGCTTAATGATGTGCTGAGGGATCATTTAATTAGTGGAGTCTTACAAGAAAGTATTCAAAAACAGCTCCTAAACCAAGCACGATTTACCTTTAAAAGCACAATTGCAGTAGCTGTATCAGTGGAAACAGCAGACAGAGATGCAATTGAGTTGTAGTCAGGAATGAAAGTGAGTATGAACAATTTAGCAGTGTCTAAACAGAAACCAGCCTAGGCAAAAAAATTGTGTTACCATTGTGGTCAGGGCTCACACACACCAGACAAATACAGATTTGCAAAAAATGTGACAAAGTAGGACAATAAAGAGGTTTAATAGCCATTTATTCTTGTTGGGCAGACAAGAATAAATAGACAGCATGGAGAAGAGAAAAAGATAAAACGTCAAGTTGAAGTTTCAAAAAGAGCACTAAAGTGCATGCAGTTGATGAAAAATCTGATAATGATGAGAATGACAGGACTGAGCAGCCTCAAGATTCAAAATGTGAAAACTAACAATATGCAAGCAATATGGTTTACAGCAGAATCAAAGGGAAAATTAATTAAAATGGAAGTGAACACCAGCTCAGTTGATTCAGTCATTCCACAGATGAGGTTGAACAGCATTTCAAGGATATTGAGCTGAAAACTGCAGATATCCAATTAAGAGCTCATACTGGAGAAAAATTAACTCCTGTGGGAATGACTTTCCTAATAGTTAAATACAACAACCAACAAGCATCTTTGGTCATGAGTGTGGAAGAAAGAGGAGAGCCAGCATTGTGGGTTGTATGTAAAAGTACATAAATGGCACACGTCATTATGTCGCCACATGATATGTGTGCACCTCACATTAATTAATAAAAAGCTAGGCTCTCATCCCCCACTCTGTTGGGTTTTTATGTTTTGGGGTTACAAATCATAACAGAGTGAAAGCACATAATCTTTTTCCAAAGATTCAAAGATTCAAAATACATTTATTATCAAAGTATGTATGCAGAAAAACAACTGAGATTCATCTTCCTACAGACATCCATGAAACAAAGAAGCACGATGGAAACATCAAACACCCAATGCACAAAAAAGATATATCACGCAAATGGCAAAAATCGAGCGAGAAACGTAGAATATAAAACAAGCAGAAAGCAACAGTCTAGGAATGTTAAGCTTAGTTCAGCTCAGTTTAATTTAGCACTGTGTCGTTCGTTGACTGCATGCTGCAGATCTGGTACGCCCCAATCAAAACCACATGAACAGTCTAAACAATGTCATCTTTGGTCATGTTATTCGCTGGTGCTATGAACAAAATGGCATAAGTTTAAAATCAAAAGCAAGAGATTTAAAAGGGAAATCACGTATATGTTCTTCACATGAGGGTGATGCATGTTTGGAATGATCTGCTAGAAATAATGTTTGAGGTGGGTTTAATAGCCATTTGGATAAGCACGTGGATATGAGAGATGTAGAGGATTGTGGACATAATGGGATTAGTTTGCTGAGCAACACAATCAACGTGAACAAGTGGAGCCAAATGGCCTGTTACCATTTCAAATGACTCTATGACAGTCAGTTCTGCCGTGATCTTCACTGTGTTTGCAATTTTGACAAGCATAAAATGGGTGTAACAAGGAACAATTTCAATATCCAATACTCTTGAGAGATAAGGATTGGATACAATTCTCTGCACTGTGGGGACTGCTTCGTACAAGTTTCATTCCCCTGAATCTGTCTCATGCAGATGGTTCACTTATTGAGCAAACAAACCTTTTTTTTTAAACCCTTTTTTCAACTGATCTCCTAAGGGACAAAATTCTGAGCTATTCAGAAACCATCAAAGAAAATAATAATGATAATCTCATAAATTCCAATGCATGTACTTCAAATCGTGGGCATTCCCATTCATTTTCTGGGACTTACCCAAGCATAAACTTCCCCAGTTAAGACAATCAAGAAATGCCACAGATATTGATTTATATCTAAACATTAAATCTGTTACATAAGCAAATCTTTTACACCATCCTAAAAGCCAGTCTGAAAACTCCCATGCAATTTCTAACTAAATACATAATCACACTGACAATCAAAATGTTCAGAAATATGTACCAAAAAGAATCAATCTCTCCAATTTATCACATCAATATTTGAGCCCATTTTGCATCTGCAGTAGATTCTTGAGACTGACTCTTGAGATTCTTGAGTACCTGGCTGTACTTTTTGTGGTTTATCAGGATTAGCTCTCAAATTCCTGACTTTAACAAAATACCCATGAAGGACATCATGTTATAAAACAAATATCTTCTTTGTTCTGCCTTTGAAAATGTTTCAAACTTTGCAATATTTCTCACGCACAAGCTGTACTTTTTAGACACAAAGCAACAAAAATTACATTGGCTGGAAATCTGAAACATAGAAACATAGAAAATAAGTGCAGGAGTAGGCTATTTGGCCCTTCGAGCCTGCACCGCCATTCAGTATGATCATGGCTGATCATCCAACCCAGAACCCTGTACCTGCTTTCTCTCCATACCCCCTGATCCCTTTAGCCACAAGGGCCATATCTAACTTCCTCTTAAATATATCCAATGAACCGGCCTCAACTGTTTCCTGTGGCAGAGAATTCCACAGATTCACCACTCTCTGTGTGAAGAAGTTTTTCCTCATCTCGGTCCTAAAAGGCTTCCCCTTTATCCTTAAACTGTGACCCCTCGTTCTGGACTTCCCCAACATCAGAAACAATCTTCCTGCATCTAGCCTGTCCAATCCCTTTAGAATTTTATACTGTTATGATCCCAGCCCCCTCCTTCCTGAGAATCGCAAGATCGCTATTAATTCGGGTCTTGGACCCAGGAAATGAGAGAGAATCCTCAGAAAGACAACGCAACGGATTTTGACCATTGTTTCTTGGAGACACCTGTGTGGATTGCAACTCTATGCTACGTGCCAGCGATCAGGGCTACGTGCACACCCTCGGGCAATGTGGGGTGGGGATTGATCACCCCACCTTGATTGACATCTACAACTCTGCAAGTCAAGATAGAAAGGGGCTGCAGGAGGCAGAACCCTAGCGACGCACCAGAAGGAGACACCATTGCTCATTGCTCCCGTGATAACTGGAAGCTATTCGGAAGCCACGTGTGGTTCGTTTCCCCTTGCCTGGGGAACAGGTGGCTGATAACACCGAAAAGGACTTCAAACTGACAACGGGGAACCCACGTTCCCGATTGAACGGTTTGCGCCCAAAAGACTGGCAAGTTTTTCTCACCAAAAATTTCTCTCTCTCCAACAAGTAAAACCCAGTGGTCCCCAAACGGCTAAAAGCCTGCATGAACTGGCGAGACTTTTATATTTCCATCGGACAATATTTTTACCCCTAGACAAAACGATAGAGCCACTTCTTATTGATGATTATTACTATACCCGCACTTTAGATTGAGTATTGACGACGTAGATTATCTGAATGTTTGTCTTAACCTTACTTTTGTGCCCCTTTATAAATAAAAACATTTAAAAATAGTACCATCAGACTTCAACGGACCTCTCTATCTTTGCTGGTAAGTGACCCAGTTATGGGGTTCGTAACAATACGTTTCAATAAGATCCCCCCTCAGTCTTCTAAATTCCAGTGAGTATAAGCCTAGTCGATCCAGTCTTTCTTCATATGAAAGTCCTGCCATCCCAGGAATCAATCTGATGAACCTTCTCTGTACTCCCTCTATGGCAAGAATGTCTTTCCTCAGATTAGGGGACCAAAACTGCACACAATATTCTAGATGCGGTCTCACCAAGGCCTTGTACAACTGCAGTAGAACCTCCCTTGTCCTGTACTCAAAAACATTTGCTATGAATGCCAACATACCATTTGCCTTTTTCTCCGCCTGCTGTACCTGCATGCCCACCTTCAATGACTGGTGTACAATGACACCCAGGTCTCGTTGCATCTCCCCTTTTCTTAATCGGCCATTGTTTAGATAATAATCTGTTTCCCTGTTCTTGTAACCAAAGTGGATAACCTCACATTTATCCACATTAAATTGCATCTGCCATGAATTTGCCCGCTCACCTAACCTATCCAAGTCACCCTGTATCCTCTTAGCATCCTCCTCACAGCTAACACCACCGCCCAGCTTCGTGTCATCCGCAAACTTGGAGATGCTGCATTTAATTCCCTTGTCTAAATCATTAATATATATTGTAAACAACTGGGGTCCCAGCACTGAGCCTTGTGGTACCCCATTAGTCACTGCCTGACATTCTGAAAAGGTCCCGTTTACTCCCACTCTTTGCTTCCTGTCTGCCAACCAATTCTCTATCCACATCAATACCATAACCCCAATACTGTGTGCTTTAAGTTTGCACACTAATCTCCTGTGTGGGACCTTGTCAAAAGCCTTTTGAAAATCTAAATATACCACATCCACTGGCTCTCCCCTATCCACTCTACTGGTTACATCTTCAAAAAATTCTATAAGATTCGTTAGACATGATTTTCCTTTCACAACTCCATGCTGACTTTGTCTGATGATTTCACCTCTTTCCAAATGTGCTGTTGTCACATCTTTGATAACCAACTCTAGCATTTTTCCCACCACCGATGTCAGACTAACCGGTCTATAATTCCCCGGATTCTCTCTCTCTCCTTTTTTAAAAAGTGGGGTTACATTAGCCACCCTCCAATCCTCAGGAACTAATCCAGAATCAAAGAAGTTTTGAAAAATTATCACTAGTGCATCCACTATTTCTTGGGCTACTTCCTTAAGCACTCTGGGATGCAGACCATCTGGCCCTGGGGATTTATCTGTCTTTAATCCCTTCAATTTACCTAACACCACTTCCCTACTGACATGTATTTCCCTCAGTTCCTCCATCTCACTAGACCCTCGGTCCCTTACTATTCCCGGAAGATTATTTATGTCCTCCTTAGTGAAGACAGAACCAAAGTAGTTATTCAATTGGTCTGCCATGTCTTTGTTCCCTATGATCAATTCACCTGTTTCTGACTGTAAAGGACCTACATTTGTCTTGACCAATCTTTTTCTTTTCACATATCTATAAAAGCTTTTACAGTCAGTTTTTATGTTCCCTGCCAGCTTTCTCTCATAATCTTTTTTCCCTTTCCTAATTAAGCCCTTTGTCCTCCTCTGCTGGTCTCTGAATTTCTCCCAGTCCTCAGGTGTGCCGCTTTTTTTTGCTAATTTATATGTTTCTTCTTTGGACTTGATACTATCCCTAATTTCCCTTGTCAGCCACGGGTGCACTACCTTCCCTGGTTTATTCTTTTGCCAAACTGGGATGAACAATTGTTGTAGTTCATCCATGTGATCTTTAAATGCTTGCCATTGCATATCCACCGTCAACCCTTTAAGTATCATTTGCCAGTCTATCTTAGCTAATTCACGTCTCATACCTTCAAAGTTACCCTTCTTTAAGTTCAGAACCTTTGTTTCTGAGTTAACTCTGTCACTCTCCATCGTAATGAAGAATTCCACCATATTATGGTCACTCTTACCCAAGGGGCCTCGCACGACAAGATTGCTAACTAACCCTTCCTCATTGCTCAATACCCAATCTAGAATGGCCTGCTCTCTAGTTGGTTCCTCGACATGTTGGTTCAGAAAACCATCCCGCATACATTCCAAGAAATCCTCTTCCTCAGCACCCTTACCAATTTGATTCACCCAATCTATATGTAGATTGAAGTCACCCATTATAATTACTGTTCCTTTATTGCACACATTTCTAATTTCCTGTTTAATGCCATCCCCAACCTCACTACTACTGTAGGTGGCCTGTACACAACTCCCACCAATGTTTTCTGCCCCTTAGTGTTATGCAGCTCTACCCATATCGATTCCACATCCTCCAGGCTAATGTCCTTTCTTTCTATTGCATTAATCTCCTCTCTAACCAGCAATGCTACCCCACCTCTTTTTCTTTCCTGTCTATCCCTCCTGAATATTGAATATCCCTGGATGTTGAGCTCCCATCCTTGGTCACCCTGGAGTCATGTCTCTGTGATCCCAACTATATCATATTCATTAATAACTATCTGCACATTCAATTCATCCACCTTGTTACGAATGCTCCTCGCATTGACACACAAAGCCTTCAGGCTTGTTTTTACAACACTCTTAGCCCTTATACAATTATGTTGAAAAATGGCTCTTTTTGCTTTTTGCCCTGGATTTGCCTGCCACTTTTACTGTTCACCTTACTACTTTTTGCTTCTACCCTCATTTTACACCTCTCTGTCTCTCTGCACTTGTTCCCACCCCCCTGCCACATTAGTTTAAAGCCTCCTAAACAGCAGTAGCAAACGCTCCCCCTGGGACATTGGTTCCAGTCCAGCCCAGGTGCAGACCGTCCTATTTATACCGGTCCCACCTCCCCCAGAACTGGTTCCAATGCCCCAGAAATTTGAATCCCTCCCCCTTGCACCATTTTTCAAGCCATGAATTCATCTGAAATATCCTCCTATTTCTACTCTGACTAGCACGTGGCACTGATAGTAGCACTCCAGGTTCTAGCACTCACCTCGGGACAATCTATGGCAGCCAACCAACCTGTAGATTTTCGGGATGTGGGAGGAAACTGCATGGTGACAGGCAGAACATGGAATGACCACACTGTCAGCAGTGGAATTCCGGATGGAACCCAGGAGCTGTGATCATTAACTGTGTGCAGCTCCATATCCCACAAAGCCCACTGCACTGTCCTCACAGCTCACACTACCACTAGATTGCTCCATATTGCACATGATCCCTCATCCAAATCATTGATATGAAAAGTAAATGGGTGGGCATTTAGCATTGATCCCTGTGATATCCTGAAAGACTTGATCTCCACCCTCAAAATACCCTGTTTGTTTCTATTCAATGTTTTCTGTTAAATCACCCTCAATGCATTACCCCAAATACAACATACTCCAATTTGGTTTAATAATCTCTCAAATTGTGCCCTATTGAAGACCTATGGAAGTTTAAAGATACCACATCAACTGATTCACTATTATAAACTCTAGCAGTAACAAACTCAAAAGCCTCTCACAAATTTGTTCACATTAAATTGGTAAATTGGTTTATTATTGTCACATATACCAAGATACAGTGAAAAACATGTCTTGCATACTGTTCAAACAAATCAGTTCATTACAGCATTGCATTGAGGTTGTATATGGTAAAGCAACAAAAGAATAAAGTGTTACAGTGACAGAGGAGGTGCAGTACAGGTAGACAACAAGGTTCCATATCCGGACAGTAAAGACACCTATGTCAGACTATTGTTTATTGGCTATAATTTGAGAGCAAACTCTTCTCCAAACTCCAAGACCTGGAACTGAACAGCTCCCTTTGCAATCAGATCCTTGACTTTCTGACCAATAGACCACTGTCAGTAAGGACCGACAGCAACACCTCCTCTACGATTATCCCCATCACTGCTGCTCCACAAGACTGCATACTCAGCTCTACTCTTTATACACTAAACCGTGTGGCCAGATTCTGCCCTAACTTCATGCACAAGTTTGCAGATAATGGGCCTTATCTTAAATAACGTTGAGCTGGAGGACAGGAAGGAGATAGAGAGCATGGTAACATGCTAACCTTTTGCTCATCATCAGCAAAGCAAATGAGTTGGACATTGTCTTCAGGAAGGGGGGTGGGTGCTACACATGGTTCTGTCAATATTACTGAGGTAGAGAGGGTGCTACACATGGTCCTGTCAGTGGTATTGAGGTTCAGAGGGTTGAGAGCAAGCTGTGAGGAGGAACATCATCAATAGCCTGTCCTGGTTCAATAACGTAGACACCAAGCCATAGCTTGCTATGCCTGCTTCCATCTCATGTCCACACTGACTCACACAATCTTGTATTTAATGTGTTCTATTATTATTTCATAGAAGTTGTTACTGCTGTCAAGCTAAGTAGTCTCTAGTTTCCTGTTTTCTCTTTTCTTTCTTCATTTTTGGGTTTCATTTGTTGCTCTCCAGAATATGGAAACTATTCTAGCATTTATGGAATTTACAGAACCAGTGCATCCATAATTTCTAGCACCAGCTATCAAAATCCCAGGATACAAGTCATTAGGTCCTGGAGACCTGTTGGCTTTCAGTTCCACTGATTGCTCCAATAATAATATTTCAATAATGCTAATTGAGCTCATTAACCTGAAAGTTCAGATGGTTTCCTAGCTTAACATGTAGGTGTTCTGAATAGGAGTCCATAAAGGCAGATTGGTGGGCCAGAAGCTGGGCTGAGACCTCCAACGAGAAGTCCAACACTAGAATTGTAACAGACTGTGAACAAAATGAAAGCATTATGACTACTGATTGGGAAGTGAACAGTGATGTGCAATATGGAATTACTTGTGGCATGCAAAGTGTACTTTCAGAGGAGCATTTACTGCTTCACCTAACCTTTGCAAGTGTGAGGGAGCACATGGAGCCTGTGGGTGGATGAATTAATCTCCATTTCAAAGATGCCTCACAGCATTCTCAGGTTTCCATCATTTGTCCATGGGAAAGGAGATTGAATGGTTTGTTAGATGTTGAAAGGCATTGCCTAGTATTGGTCACTTGTTTTAACTATTTATATGTAGCTGTCTGCCTTCACTTGCCAACATCTACATTGGAAGTTTGGAATGGACATTAAAACCTTAACACTAAAGAGATCTGTTATGTAGACAGCTCTTTACAACAAAGTACTTGCAAAGGCTTCTGGTTGTAGATTCACTAGATAAAAATGTAAACCTCTCAAAGCATTCCATTGTAAATCACAACCTCCACAGTCACTGGACCTCTGACCAGTGGAGTGGAAAGCACTCCACTGTAGATTCTGGCTTAATGGTGGGCGGGTGCATGTTAACTGGTAAAACCTGACATACCAGTGCAGAAATAAAGGGGAAGATTTTGACCCTACAGATATAATCACTTTGTCACATTTGGACCATGTGGAAAAGAAAAGTGGCTGCAAAACCACCTGTCAACATTAAACCTCACACAAAATATTGCTGACAATTTCATTTGGATACACAAAGAATGTATAGTTGACTATACACACATATTTTGCAATTTTCTCCTGCTGCAGAATAACACAAAATTGAAAGTAATTATGGGAACATTGCCTGAAGTATTATGTCTGGTGTGCAGTGTACCCAGTTATTCACCCATTTAAGTTAAATTGGTCACATTGCTTCTTTTAACAATAGTATACCAATACATATAAAACTAGAACTACTCATTAAGTCAGGTAATATTTGGACCCGACACTGGGCTCTGTTTTTCTCTCCAGCTGCTTCTTGACCTGCTGAGTAGCTCCAGCAATTTCCTTTCTTTTTCAAATTTAAAAACATAGTTTCTGCAGTGATTTGCTTTAATAATACTAATATGTGTTCCCATCCTGAATTTCATGGATTGTTTTGGAACGTTAAAGCAGATAGTTGTCATTTAAATGTAGGTCTCCAGGACTTTAATCACAATTCAAGTAAAGCTCTTTGCACAGTGTTCTTTACTGACTGAGTACTATCAAAAATGCAACTTTTCTCAAGATCTGCTATGATACATCTCCAGCTATTTTTGATATGAGTATTTGAAAATTCACTTCTGAATACAGGGTAGAATATTGAGTGAAATATAAATAATTCTCTAAAATGCACTCTGGATATCCCCCAGAAGCTGAATGAATATGACATATACTGTGCAGCAATGAATTGAACCAGGTAAGAACTTTTTGCACTAATGCCCAAATTTATAACTTAATCTCATTAGAAGAATTACCAATCGTCAATCATGTTCTATCTAGTTCATGCTTATTTTCAGGCTTGTACCTAAGATCTACTGTATACTGGAAATAGTTTGCTGATTCAGGGCTTCCCTAAACTACTTTGATTTCTGGAATGTCACAAGACTTAAAACGGATTTACACCCAGTGTGATTCTGCTTTATTCACATGTGATCAACAGCTCCTGAGAGAGTTCTGTGTACAAGCTTGCAGTGGATGTTCCACCTGAGGGGGTAACTCTCCTTTACCCAGTGGTGGGATGAACTAGGAATTTGTTTGTGGTGTATTAGCAACCAGGACATTTCTTGTAAGCTGCACATAAATGGTGACATATAGACATTCAGAAGATTTTCTACGTGACTCCTCCTCATCTCAGTCCTAGGTGATCTAACTTTTATTTTGAGAACGTGACCCTAATGCCTGATTCAGGAGAAATATCCTCCAGGTATCCAGACTATCAAGCCTTGTAAGAATTTCATATGTTTCAATGCAATCTCCTCTCATTCTTCTAAACTTGGTAGAATATAGGTGTCGTCTATTAAATTTTTCCTTATATTCAAACCTATCATCCCAGGAATCAGGCAGGTGAATTTTAATTGCTCCCACTCTATGGCAAGTAAGGAGACCAACACTGCATTCAATACTATAGATGCAGCTGCATCAAAATCCTTTAATACCGCAATTAAACATCTTCACTCCTGAGTGCAAATGAAGGGTTACAACCCTGAAGTTGACGATCCATTTCCCTGCCTGACTCGCTGAGCTCCTCCAGCACTTTGTTTGTTGCTCCATATTCCAGCATCATTTCTTGTGTCTCTATCCCATATTCGTGCAGCATATTCTCACAATAAAGGCCAGCACACCATTTGCCATTCTACTCGCTCAATACATCTGAATATTAAATTGAATTGAACTGAATTGACTTTATTTCTTACTCCCTTCACATACATGAGGAAGTAAAAATCTTTGTTATATCTCTGTCTGAATGTGCAATGTGCAAATTATAGTAATTTATCTGCTCTGCCATTCCATTGTTGCTGATATATCACCCCTCCCATCCCCATTCTCCTGCCTTCTCCCTGTAATCTTTGATGCCTTTATTAATCAAGAATTTATCAACCTCTACTTTAAATATAGTGAATGATTTGGCCTCCACAGCCAGATGTGGCAATGAATTCCACAGATTCACCACTTTCCTGTTAAAGTAATTCCTCCTGATCTTTGTTTTAAATGGATGCCCTTGTAATCTGAGGCTTGGTCCAAGACTCCCCACTATAGGAAACATCCTGTCAGAATCCCACTCTATCTCGGCATTTCAATATTCAACAGCTTTCAATAGATCCCCTTCAGTCTTCTAAACTTTGGTCTGTACAGGCCTGGAACCATCAAATGGTCCTTGTGCAGTACATTAACCCTTTCATTCCTGAGATCATTGTTGTGAACCTCCTCTGGACCCTCTCCAATGCTAACACATTCTTCTTCAAATCATCATCTTCATCATGTGCTGTGTTGTATGGCATAGGCGGTCATGGTCTATGACCATGTTCGTTGTTGGCAAATTTTTCTACAGAATTGGCTTGCCATTGCCTTCTTCTGGGCAGTGTCTTTCCAAGATGGGTGACCCCAACCATTATTAATACTCTTCAGAGATTGTCTGGCGTGGAGGGGGTGGGGGTTGTTGGCTAAGTAGCTGCTACAGCTTTCCCAATGGTGACCTGTAGGCTACCGAAGGGAAGGAGCGTGTTACACTGCCTTTGGTAGAGATGTATCTCCACCCCACCACCCAATTTTTTCAGATAAGGGACCAAAATGTGTTCATGTTACTTATTACAGGTTGGGATGAAATGGCAGTGGACAAAGCAGTGTGAAGAGGCTTTCAAAAAGGTAAAGTCAGACACTGTATTCACATGTTATGATACACATCATCCAGTGAAGCCTGCCATGCACTGCTTGGGATGCCAACATGTCGAGAAAAAAGGTGGCCAGAGTCAACACCAGAGCTGTCAGAACCACTCCCTGCATTCCCAGAGTCAGCTCCTACAACCAGCATGGAGAAGGCCCCAGAACCTGAGATGGTTTCATAGCCACACGTCTCACTGGCCAAGCAGAGTGACATTCCCCACTCTAGTCAGGAAGGACAGGAAGAAATCCTCCACAGCAATTAAATCTTTCGGCCTGAATGAGACAATTTAAAATGTGCTATGCTGTGGATGTCTATATAGTAGTTGTATGATATAATACACTGTGTATATAGTTGGGATGCATTCTATATTGTTGGAGTTTATAGCTAAGGAGGGATGAGTGTTGTGCATTTAATATTTGAGTAATATTGTAAAATTTTGTTTGATTAAACATTCTGTGTTGTTTAAATAATTAAATACAGGTTATATGTAAAAGTGGTGGTGGTAGTGGTTGGCATCTGTCTGTCTCGAAGGACAATGGGTGATGACGATCATCATCACAAGCCTGGGCAGAAGATATGGAGATCCTGAGATGTCCCAGCTGTCAAGATCCCCCCCTTGGCCTCACCAGTGTAGTCCAAAGGAAAGCTCATGAAGCAATACGTTTGGCACCAGCTTGGCTGCAGGATGTTCAATGATGTCCAGCTGCTTTAGAGGCTCCACTCCAGATTTGCTGTCTGGGTTTACTCCCGTAGCCTTCATCTCTCCCGAGGCTGCCCACAAGGCAGTGGGGCTATTTACCCATAGCTGGGGATCTGGTTCATGAGCACCAGGGTGTGTCCACCCAGTGGGCCTGTGTGCTACGTGTGCAACGGTCAGATCTCCTCCCTGTTCTTTATAGTTCAGCCTGTGTCCGAAAGGAGTTCAGTTTCCTTATGTCACCAGCGAGGAGGCACTACATGAGGCTTGATATCGGAGAGGCTATGTACTGTCAGAGAGACTTACACGTTCAGCTTTCCTTGTTGCAAGACAGCTAGCCAGTGGTGGAAGCTGAAAGTGAGAATGACAAGCACTATGCACTGCACTAGCACAATAGATGCATCAAATCAACTACTTTGACACCATATAAAAGTACACAAATGGCATACGTCATCATGCCACCACATCATACGTACGGGCCTCGCTTAAACTAAAAGCAAAACTAAGACCCATTCTCTTGTGCTCCCATCTTTTGTTGCCATTAGTTTAATGTTTTGGAATTACATAGAAACACACATCCTCTGAACACTGCCCCCCACACTCCCCGTACCAATTCCAAGCTCACTGTCAAACCTGCAAACAAGTGGGATGCTGTTGTAGTCTGGCAGACTGACCACAAACTTTCTGAGGCCAGATGCCAATTCTCAGACATATCCCCTTAAAAATTATCCCACTAGGGAACAACAGGCTATGTCTCCTGTGCTATAACCAACCTCATCATCTCTGGAGATCTCCATCCTCTGTCACCAACCCCATAGATCCGTTACCCTGCACTGCTTGTTTCCACCTCCTAACCAAGATCTACAAACCTGACTGTCTGGGTAGGCCTATTGGTTCTGCCTGCTCCTGCCCCAATAAACCTGTGTTCTTGTTCCTTGACTCCATTTTGTCCCCCTTGGTTCAGTCCCTTCCCAATTACAGTATATCCTTCATATACTCTGGATCTCTTCAATCACTTTTGTTCCCTGGCCATGATTCACTCATTTTCATCATGGATATCCAGTCCCTCTTCCCTCATCAGGAAGTCCATTAAGCCCTCCACTTCTTTCTTGACAATAGACCTATCCAGTTCCTCTCCACCAATACATTCTTCTGTCTGGTGGAAATTATTCTCACACTCAACATTTCTTTTTTTGGCTCCTCCTATTTTCTTCATACCAAAGATGTAGCCATAGGCACCCGCCTGGACCAGTCCATGCTCCAAGCCTGTACTGATAATGATCTCCTACTCTTTCTGCATTGGTACTACTTCATACAAAACACCCATGTTGAGCTCACCAATTTCATCAAATTTGCCCCCACATTGCCCTTAAATTCACTTGGTCTATTCTGACGCTTCTTTCCCCTTTCTCAATCTCTCTGTCTCCATCTCTGGAAGCAAATTGTATACTGATACCTTTGATAAACCTAACAATTCTCACAGCTATTTTGCCTATACCTCTTCCCACACTGTTACTTATAAAAATGGCTTCTTTTTTCTCGGTTCCTCTGTTTCTGTTGCATCTGTTCCCAGGACAAGGCTTTTCTTTCCAGAACATATGTCTTCCTTCTTCAAAGAACAGGGTTTCCCCTCCTACTCCATTGATGCTGCCCTCACCCCATCTTCCTGTTGCCTTAACAGGGACAGAGTTCCTCTTGACCTTACATACCACTCCATGAGCCTCTGCAGCCCAGACATCATTCTGTGTAACTTTCCGTGAGATCCAACCACTAAACGCATCTCTCCCTCCCCCCACTCTCCATTTCTGCAGCGATTACTTTCTCTGTGACTTCCGATCCACACTGATCTCCCTCCTGGCACTTACCCATGCAAGTAGGACAAGTGCTTCACATGTCCCTTCACCACTTCCCTCACCTCCATTCAGGGCCCCAAGCAGTCCATCCAGTTGAAGCAGCACTTCACCTGCAAGTCTATCAGGGGTCACCTACTATATCCACTGCTCCCGATGCACCCTCCTCCACATCAAGGACACCCAATGTGGACTGTGGGGCTGCTTGATAGAGAACTTTCCCCTACAACAGGCATGATTTCTAGGTGGCCATATATTTTAATTCTACTTTCCATTCCAATTCCAACATGTTGGTACAAGGCCTCCTCAAATGCCTTTAGATTGGAGGAGCAATACCTCATGTTCTATCAGGCTAGCCTCCAACCTAATGGCATGAGCACCAATCTTTCTAATTTCACCCCCTTCCCGCTTCTCTCTTTTTCAATTCCACATTCTGGCTCCCTCTTCCCCTTCCCTTCTCCTCACCTGTTCATCACCTTCCTCTGGTGCCCCTCCTCCTTCCCTTTTTTCTGTGCTCCACTCTCTTCTCCTCTCAGATACCTTCTTCTTCAACTCTTTACCTTTTTCACCTGCCACTTCCCAGCTTCTTACTCCATAATTCCCACACCCCCAACACCTACTCAGTTCCCCCCTCACCTGGCTTCACCTATCACCTTCATTCTTATACTTCTTCCTATCTCCTACCTTTTTATTCTGGCTCTTCCCCTTTCCTTCTTTTCCTGGTGAGGAGTCTGGGATCGAAATGTCGACTGTTTATTCCCCTCCATAGATGCTGCCTGACCTGCTGAGTTCCTCCAGCATTTTGTGTGCTGCTCTGGATTTACAGAGTCTGCAGAATCTCTTAAGTTTATTGGTAGTTGTTCAAAGCAGATTATCAACGGAATTGAAATCCCACGGCTGTGTAAGAGAAGGTGGTGAATCTTCACTAATCGCAGCTAATCTGTGTCAATGTGGTGTAAGCAGAGGGAGTTGAATGAGAACAGATGAGAGAGGAATAAAAGATATGCAAAGCTGGAGTTGTCAGATGTTAACATAGTGGAGTAGGAAACCTGAAATAGAAGATAATGCCAGGATGTTGGGTTTTGTCCTTTGTCATCTGGATTCTCTTTATCTTCAATCTATCCTGGACACTCTCTTTGTGATTTCCTCACCTTCCTCACCTCTGTTGCCCCACTCTCCCCAAGACTGCAGTTTAAGCAACTGGTGGAGCTGCTGTCCCACTTTGTCAGTGACCTGGGTTCATCCCTGACCTCCATTGCTGTCTGCATCGTGTTGGCACATTCTTCCTGTGAAACTTGGGTTTCTTCCAGGTGCTCCTGTTTCTTGTCATGTTACAGAAGGATTGCAGATTGGTAAGTTAAAGGACTACCACTAATTGTTTCTAGTGTGTAGGTGAGTGGAAGAATCTGGGATGAGTTAAAGAGAATATGCAGAGATAAAAGTGAGGATTCATTTATGATTAGTATAGGTGGGTCATTAATGGTTGGCAAGGACTGCGAAGGATGAAGGGCTTGTTTCTGTGCTCTGTCTTTCAATGGCTTAAAGCACACTTGTTAACGTGAATTAGCTATGATAGACTGGCAAATGATCAGATGGATCAACTACAACAATTGTTCATCCCAGTTTGGCAAAAGAATAAACCAGGGAAGGTAGTGCACCCATGGCTGACAAGGGAAATTAGGGTCCCTTGTCCAAATCAAGTCCGAAGAAGAAACATATAAATTAGCAAAATAAAGCAGCACACCTGAGGACTGGGAGAAATTCAGAGACCAGCAGAGGAGGACAAAGGGCTTAATTAGGAAAGGGAAAAAAGATTATGAGAGAAAGCTGGCAGGAAACATAAAAACTGACTGTAAAAGCTTTTATAGATACATGAAAAGAAAAAGATTGGTCAAGACAAATGTAGGTCCTTTTCAGTCAGAAACAGGTGAATTGATCATAGGGAACAAAGACATGGCAGACCAATTGAATAACTACTTTGGTTCTGTCTTCACTAAGGAGGACATAAATAATCTTCCGGGAATAGTAAGGGACCGAGGGTCTAGTGAGATGGAGGAACTGAGGGAAATACATGTCAGTAGGGAAGTGGTGTTAGGTAAATTGAAGGGATTAAAGACAGATAAATCCCCAGGGCCAGATGGTCTGCATCCCAGAGTGCTTAAGGAAGTAGCCCAAGAAATAGTGGATGCACTAGTGATAATTTTTCAAAACTTCTTTGATTCTGGATTAGTTCCTGAGGATTGAAGGGTGGCTAATGTAACCCCACTTTTTAAAAAAGGAGGGAGAGAGAAACCGGGGAATTATAGACCGGTTAGTCTGACATCGGTGGTGGGAAAAATGCTAGAGTCGGTTATCAAAGATGTGATAACAGCACATTTGGAAAGAGGTGAAATCATCGGACAAAGTCAGCATGGAGTTGTGAAAGGAAAATCATGTCTAACGAATCTTACAGAATTTTTTGAAGATGTAACTAGTAGAGTGGATAGGGGAGAGTCAGTGGATGGGGTATATTTAGATTTTCAAAAGGCTTTTGACAAGGTCCCACACAGGAGATTAGTGTGCAAACTTAAAGCACACGGTATTGGGGTTATGGTATTGATGTGGATAGAGAATTGGTTGGCAGACAGGAAGCAAAGAGTGGGAGTAAACGGGACCTTTTCAGAATGTCAGGCAGTGACTAGTGGGGTACCACAAGGCTCAGTGCTGGGACCCCAGTTGTTTACAATATATATTAATGATTTAGACAAGGGAATTAAATGCAGCATCTCCAAGTTTGCGGATGACACGAAGCTGGGAGGCGGTATTAGCTGTGCGGAGGATGCTAAGAGGATACAGGGTGACTTGGGTAGGTTAGGTGAGCGGGCAAATTCATGGCAGATGCAATTTAATGTGGATAAATGTGAGGTTATCCACTTTGGTTGCAAGAACAGGAAAACAGATTATTATCTGAATGGTGGCCGATTAGGAAAAGGGGAGATGCAACAAGACCTGGGTGTCATTGTACACCAGTCATTGAAGGTGGGCATGCAGGTAGAGCAGGTGGTGAAAAAGGCAAATGGTATGTTGGCATTCATAGCAAAAGGATTTGAGTACAGGAGCAGGGAGGTTCTACTGCAGTTGTACAAGGCCTTGGTGAGACCACACCTAGAATATTGTGTGCAGTTTTGGTCCCCTAATCTGAGGAAAGACATTCTTGCCATAGAGGGAGTACAGAGAAGGTTCACCAGATTGATTCCTGGGATGGCAGGACTTTCATATGAAGAAAGACTGGATCGACTAGGCTTATACTCACTGGAATTTAGAAGACTGAGGGGGGATCTTATTGAAACGTATAAAATTCTAAAGGGATTGGACAGGCTAGATGCAGGAAGATTGTTTCCGATGTTGGAGAAGTCCAGAACGAGGGGTCACAGTTTAAGGATAAAGGGGAAGCCTTTTAGGACCGAGATGAGGAAAAACTTCTTCACACAGAGAGTGGTGAATCTGTGGAATTCTCTGCCACAGGAAACAGTTGAGGCCAGTTCATTAGCTATATTTAAGAGGAAGTTAGATATGGCCCTTGTGGCTAAAGGGATCAGGGGGTATGGAGAGAAAGCAGGTACAGGGTTCTGAGTTGGATGATCAGCCATGATCATACTGAATGGCGGTGCAGGCTCAAAGGGCCAAATGGCCTACTCCTGCACCTATTTTCTATGTTTCTATGGAGAAAGGTGATGAAATTAATACAGTGTAGGATTCATGTAAGTAGGTGCTTAATGACCTGTGTGGACTTGGTGTGTAAGGGTCCATAACTGAGTGAATGTGGACGGGCTTGGTAGATGGAATTTGTTGGAGAAAAATACATCCGGTAATCTGCATTGATGAAAAAGAAAAGCAAGGTACTTTAAATGGGGAGATAATGAAAATTGTTGAAGTTCAGAGAGTCCTGGACATGTTTGTAAATTAATCACTGAATATGGAGGAACACCGAGCAGCAAGGAAGGCAAGCAGGCTACTGATCTTCATTGAAGAGGAATCTGACTACATGAATAAAGATGCCTTGTTACAACTATGTAGGAGACACAAGTGACTGTAGATGCAACAGATAATCTGGAGCAACAGATAATCTGCTGGAGGATTTCAGCAGATCAAGCAGCATCTGTGGGGGGAGGGGGGGAGGGGGAGGACTTGTTAATGTAACAGATCAAAACCCTAGATCAGGACCTTGCATCAAATATATAGGACTCTGCTGAGGTAGTGTTGCAGAAGTTAATCAAATTGATTTCTGGGGTTCTAGGTTTGCAGGCAAACGTGCTGCTAGACATGACTTGAAGCTTCTCTACATACATTGAGTTGGTATGCTTGTCCTCCCTATAACCATCCTTGCCTCCTTCATAGCATCTAATTTTCTGCACATGAACCAGGGTTAGAAATGCAGAGGTAAAAAAATATGCGCATGAACACTTCTAGAACACCAGAATTTGTGTGCATTATTTTTAAAGGAGCTTCGTAACAACTATCTTTTATATGATTAACAATTTATTAATGTTCTGCTTGAAAAAGCTGTACCAATTTTGCTATTAGCTGAATAAATATCTGAGAGTAACATTCTATTGTTGTGCAGATGTTAAATAGCTTCCACCCCAGGGCCCAAAACCTTTGTAAAGAACAATTATAAAGTGTACAGAAGGCATCAATCCAGTTCCATAAATCTTCACTGGAAACCACAGTCAGACAACCTTTAATCTGCCCAGGCTTGGAAAAAAAAGCATTCTGATGAATTTTTTTGTAATGGTTTTGGTAACATTCAGGGTCTTTTTCAAGGTGACAAATTAAGTGGTTTGTTACTCTACACATCGGAAGTCATACTTTATAGTCCTGTGCTATTGATGGGATATTCAGAACAGGCTGTTACAGCCACACACAGGACGTTAATGAAACTACAGGTGACAGAGTGCTTTCACAAGGGAGAAGTACATGATTTAACGCACTGACTTCTTCCAGCAGATTATTGCTCTAGATTTCAGCTTCTGCAGTCCCTTGAGTCTGCTAAAGCACATGCTTCTTCCTCTCTGCTAAGCCAGATCCTTGAATAAACAGAGCTATGCCTGTGAAGGGTAATGACATACACAAAGGAACACTAAGTTGTCTCATGTGACCAATATTGCCGAAAGCTGCCTCAAGGCATGTGAATGTATTACCATGATTAGTTGTATAGAGGACGGTGAAGAAGGTTACAATGATATCTGGACAAACTGGGCCTGTGGGCCAAGGGATGGTATATAGAGTTTAATATAGATAGATGCAAGGTGTTACATTTTATTAAGACAAACCAGGCAGGACTATACAGTAAGTGGAAGAGAGCTCTGTAGAACAAAAGGACCAAAGGTCGCAAGTACTTGGTGTCTTGAAACTAATAGGTAGATACATATAGACCGGTAGTGAAGAATATGTTTGCACACTGGCCTTCATTAATCAGAATATTGAGTAGAACAGTTGGGATACCATGTTACAGCTATACAAGATGTGGGCATGGCCACATTTTGGGGCATTGTATGCAGTTCTGGTCACCCTTCTGTACCAATTAAATTGGGAAGGGTATAAAAATTAGTTTACAACAATATTATCAAGGGTTGGGGGCTTGGGTTTTCTGCAGAGGTTGGATTGACTAGGGCTTATTTCACTGGAGCACAGGTTACCTTCTGGAGGTTTAGATGAGGCATAGATACGTGAATAGCCACAGTGTTTTTAAAGGGGAGTCCAAAGCTATAACCATAGGCTTAAAGTGAGAGAGGCACATATTCACATGCAGGGTGTGAACGAGCTGCCAGAGAAAGTGGTAAATGTGAATACAGTACAATAATGGCATTTAAAAAGGCATTTGGACAGGTATATGGATAGAAAGGGATATGGGTAAATACTGCCAAATGGAATGAGCTCAATTAAGCAACTTGCTCATGTTAGATGTTTGGTCAAAGGGTTGGATTCCATATTGTATAACTCTATGATTCGAAGTGCCACTCTCACAGTCACAACAGCAAGAGCTTATGCTTATAATGCCTCACTTATACAGACAAGATTCCAAGGCACACAGTCACAGTCCCGTAAGACCTTCCTGTTCATTTCTCACAGAGGAGACACAAAACAGGCATAGCTATCTCCACAAAAGCAGGAAATGCACGGAAACCCCTCAGGGAGCTTGTTCACAGACCTGCTTTGTCTAACTGAGTTGGAGTTCACTTTTAGATACAGAAAAGACTGCAGATGCTAGAATCCTGTGCACTTTCCATTGTGGCAACAGACGAGTTAGGATAAAGGGAGAAAAATGGGAGGAACTTCTTTAAGGGCCTGGAGCCTCCACGAAGGCCATCTGTAGCAGTCAAAAAATGGTGAATACTTTGATAGTAAATCCAGGTTTTCTGCTACAGAAATTACAAAACAATACTCTGTAATTAGAATTTTAAAGAAATAATGCTTCCAAGGTGAAGGTAAAGTGCAATATTGAGATATTTGAAGAGTAAAATCAACACTTTTATGTTTTGTAACTCCAAAACATTAAGGAAAAGATGGGAGCCCAAAACGTGCAAGTCCTAGTTTGTTCTTTAAGTGAAGTGTGTGTGCAACACGAGGTAACGTCATGATGTATGCAATTCACTGATCCCTATACATAACCCACAGGAATCATCCAAACAATAAGAATGCTCAATCAAACAATACAGTTACAATATTACTCAAATACTTCTGAACTGTGGCTAGGCCCAGCTCAAATGCTGTCTATAAATTTGCTAATGATACAACTATTGTTGGCAGAATTTCAGCTAGTTACAAGAGGATGTACAGAAGCTAGATACATCAGCTTGTTGAGTGGTGTCACACTCAATGTCAGTAAAACCAAAGAACTGATTGTGGACTTCAGAAAGGGTAAGATGAGGGAATACTCAGTGATCCTCATAGAGGGATCAGAAGTGAAAAGAGTGAGCAATTTTGGGTTTCTGGGTCTCATTATCTCTGAGGATCTAACCTGGACCCAACATATCGAAGCAGCTACAAAGAAAGCACGACAGCAGCTTATTTCATTCGGTGCTTGAGGAGACTTCGTATGTCACCAAAAACACTCACAAATCGCTTGTGGAGATCGATCTAGCTGGCTTCATCACCATCTGGTATGGGGGTGGGGAGGGTGGCTACTGCGCAGGATCAAAATAAGCTGCAGAGAGTTGTAACAGCTCCATGATGTACACCAGGCTCCGTAGTATCCAGGACATCATCAAGGAGCGATGCCTCAAAAATGTGGCGTCCAGTTAGGACCCCATCACCCAGGTCATGCCTTGTCTCATTGTTACAATCAGGAAAGAGGTACAGAAACCTGAAAGCACGTACTCAACAATTCAGGAACAGTTTCTTCCCCCCTGCCATCTGATTTCTAAATGGAAATTGAAACCCATGAACACTACCACACTATTTCTTTTATTTGAATTTTTGCACTACTTATTTACTGTAACTATTATGTATATACTATTATAACTATTTTATATATATACTTACTCTAATTCAAATTTTTTTATAATTATGTATTGCATTGTACTGCTGCCACAAAAACAACAAATTTCATGACATATGCCAGTGATATTAAACCTGATTCTCATTCTGATTTTGATTCTGAAATATTAAATACACAACACTCCTCCCTGCTTGACTATAAACTCCAACTCCATAGGGAAGGCACCTCAACTATATACACAGTATATTATATAGTACAACTACTCTACAGCCAACCACAGCATAGTACATTTCAAATCGTGCCATTCAGGCCTAAAGATTTAATTGCTGTGAAGAATTTCGTACTCTTGTGGGATAATGCCTTTTCTGACAAGGGAGGTCACACTGCTTGGGAGGTGAAACTTGTAACTGAAAACAATCTCATCTTCTGGGTGGTTGTAGGAGTTGAATCTGAGACTTCAGGAAGTGTTCCTGACAGATCAGAACATCTTTCTTCTCCTTTTCTCAGATTTTCTCTCTGAATCTACTTCGATCCTTGCTTCTCCCCTTTCCAACTACTTGTCCTTTTTTTTCCTCGCCTTTCTTTTCTAGTTTCTTGAATTTGCTAATTTCTCAAGAAATTAGGTCTTGTTTAACCTCTTTCATTTTCATAGCACTGTATCATCCTCTTTCTTTTCATTTTTGTTCTCTCTAGTTTGTGCATCTTGATCTTGGGAAGGTGCATTTAGTTCACAGGAGTATTCTCTTGCTTATTCCTTCTGTTACTCCCTTTGCAATCTTATTTCTCCTCTTGATTTCTTCATCCACAACATCATCTGTCAAATCCTCAGTTTTTGTATCCCCATTGACTCCTGTCTTTTTTCACCTTTCATTCATCCATCTGGGCTTTGGTCTTTGCGTCTACTTTTACAAGCAGCTTTTTGTCTCCCATTTGAACTTCAAGCAATAACCTTGATGCATGCAGAGTAGATTCTGGTTCTCTATACTCGCAAAAGCCAATTGCTTACAACTTTCCTGAAGCTCCTTGAACTCTCTTCCAGCTTAAAACCAAATCACATTTCACAAGTAGCTGCCCGATTAACATCCCAGAGGCTTTCTCAGATATGTTGCCTACAAAAACTGTTGTCGTCGGACCACTGCTTTCACAATTCCTCTGAGCAACATAGTCCTTCCTTGGTCCAACATGCTTTCGAACTAGTGGTGGGAGGTTGGTACTAACACCTGTTTCCCTCTGTTGGGCAATATAGTTCATGGTGTACAGCATAAAGACAGATGTGGCATCATCCAGTACCTTTTTAAATTCACTTTCAGTTAACTCTATTGCGGGGAAGTGGCACACGGATAGTGGATGGATCTCCAATCAAGTTGTAGTTGTCTCGGCCAAGCATGACCCCACAATTTTACCACATACAAGCCCAAAGTAGTTTGTTGGTTACTGTATTTCACATGTTATGAATGTTAGTCCCACAGGAGTTATCTTTTTTCCAATTTACTGTAAGCTCTTATTTGGATATCTGCAGACTTCAGTCCAGTATCTTTGAAATGCTGTTCAAACTCATTTTATGAAATGACTGAAACAGCTGAGCCAGTGTCCAATTCCATTTTAATTAACTTGCTGTTCACTTCTGGTATAAGCCGTATTGCTTGTTAGTTTTCACATTGTAAATCTCAAGAGAACCCAGTCCTGCATCACTCTCATCATTATCAGATTTTTCATCAACTGTATGCAGATTAGTGTTCTTTCTGAAACTGCAAATTGACTTTTTAGCTTTTTCTCTTCCCTATGTAGTCCATTTACTTTGTCTGCCTGACATGCTGTTTATAAGTGTCCTACTTTGCTGAATTTTCTGCAAGCTTCGCCTTTGAATCTGCGTTAGTCTGCTGAGTGTATGTGAGCCCCTGCCAGACTGGTGTTTGATCTGATGTTGCAATTTTGTTCACACTCACTTTCATTCCTGAATGCAATTCAATTGCATCTCTGTCTGCTGTTTCCATTGATACAGCTATTTCAACTGCTTTTTTATACTTAAGTTGTGCTTCAGTTAGGAACTATTTTTGAATGCTTTCTTATAAGATTCTGCAAATTAAATGATCTCTCAGTGCATCATTAAGCCCATTATTGAACTGACAATGTTCAGACAACTTCTTCAATTCAGCCATGTACACTGAAATGGACTCCCCTTCCTTTTGATTCTGTTTCTGAAACTTGAAAAGTTCTACAATCAACAATGGTTTCTGTTCCAGATGTTCCTGCATTACTTTCACAATATCTGCAAAGCTTATTTCAGCTGATTTCTTTGGAGCAGGCAAACTCCTTAGCAAACTGTATGCTTTTCCACCGAATGCACTCAGCAGAACTGATACTTGCTTCTCATTGGCTCTTGCATTTGCTTTAAAATAGTGCTTAATTTGCTCAGTATACAAATTCCAGTTATCTGTTGTGTAATCAAACATGTCAATCATTCCAATGTAGCCAGCCATTTCTGTTCTTCTTATGAAGAACAGCACTTCACATTTTGGAACCTGTGAATTTTTCCATTTTCTGCCTTTGTTTTCGACTAGATCGTCTTTCCTCTTGCAAAGAAAATATGCTGCTACAAAGAAGGGGAAAAAAGCGCTGTGCTTTTTTTGAAAACTTGAACCTTTCACTGTGCTTCAAGAGGTAGTTAGTCATCTCAGGTTTGTTTAAAAAAACCTCCTCACCACTGTTTGTAACTCCAAAACATAAAATTAATTTGAAGGAAAAGATGCAAGCCCAAGAGATGTCAGTCTTAGATTGTTCTTTACTCTCAGCCAGGCACACGTGCATCACGCAGTAGTATCATGATGTATGCAATTTACCTTTCCCTACATATAACCCACATTGCATCATCTAAACAAACCAGAATGCTCAATCAAGCAATACATTTACAATATTGATTAAAATACTACTGAAATATTAAATACACAACAGCCACTATTTAAAAGGACCAGAACAAACCTGGTCATCAAAACATGCTGTGCCGGACTGTCCCCAAAGAGGATATATGGTTATAAATTATCTGCAAATGAATGTCTAATTGAATAAAAAACAGGTTTCCTCTGGTACAATCAAGGGAAGCTTAGAGGCACACTGCCACCTATAATGACTCGTCCCTTTTAATGAACATCTCTGACTTGGCAAGTGATGAGGAGGAACAATAATAAAGCCCCTTTGACATCTGCTCGAGTAATTTACTTCCCAGAACGAGTAACCATTTCTCAACCAAGTTACAACAATATATTTTCCTTACATTTCCACAAATACTCCATTCAATCTGTAAGTCATCCTCTTTCACCCTCTTTCATGGCTAACATTTCGATCTCATCTTTCATAACCACCTAAAAGACAGCTATGCCCTATTTGAAGTGGTTCTATATTGGCACCTAAAAATATCCCCATTTAGAAAAGACTCCACCACAATCTTGAGCGCAAAGGTTCAACCTGATTCTCCAGTGCAACAGTGCAGAAGATCTATAATCCAGATGTAAAATTTTCTCGCAATCCCAAATATGAGGGAGTTCTATACACTTTCCAGATATCGTTTGGCATTCAAAGCTACAGCACCACATTATGTGGTTATTATCATATTACTAACATTGGCAGTTCACCGTGTGCAAGTTGGCTGCCAATTTTCAGACAAAAAAAGACAGTGACCACACTCTATAAATTCTTAGCTGACTGCCAGGGGTTTTATCATAGAGTCTAGGAGTCACGTAGCACAGAAACACTCGTTTAGTCTACTGTGTCCACTTTTAAGAATCTGGAGACTCTGTTCCTGATTCCTCTCTCGGGTCCTACCATTCGCAATGTACGTCTCCCCCCGTGCCCATCACACCTCTCAGAATGTATCATTTTACACTTATTGGGATTAAATTCCACCGGCTAATATTCTGCCCAGTCTGTCGGCTGATCCATATGGTTCTGTAAACTAAGACTATCCTTTTCACTATCAACAAGGCCATCATTTATGAGAATGTCATGAGAATGTGAATATAAATACGCATAGCTGTATATAAGCTTTTCTTTCAGTAAATGATTTTTAAAAATCAAACTGTATATTGCAGAGGAGCAGTTAATTTTAGAAGCACTAGAGATTTTGCAGATGATGGAAATCACAAGTAACACACACAAAATTCTGGAGGAACTCAGCAAGTCAGGCGGCATCTATGGAAGTGAGTAGAACAGTCACCATTTTGGGCCGAGACCCTTCTTCAGGACTGGAAAGGAAGTGGGAAGACACCAGAATAAACCAGAATAAAATAAAGAGGACTACCAAGAGGATGACAGGTGAAAAGTGAAGCCAGGATGGTGGGAAAGGAAAAGGGCTGGAGAAGAAGGAATCCGATAGGAGAGGAGAGTGGACCATGGGTGAAAGGGAAGAAGGAGGGGCACTGTGGGAGTTGTTAGGCAGGTGAGGAGAAGAGGTAAGAGCCCAGAGTGGAGAATAGAAGAAGAGGTTAAGGGATAGGGAACAAAATTGCTGGAACAAAAAATTGCATTTAGAGCCTAATAAGCTTTTCTTAAGCATCACTGTAGGAAATACTGTTCCCATAAATTTATTGTTCCTTCAAGGGCCTCTCACCTGACAAATACCTTTTGAGGGTTAAATTACTTGCTGTGCGTCCAGAAAGAAATAAGCTCAGTCCCGTGGATCTGGCATGTGATGTGGCATGTTCCTGGAGCCCTGTGTCCTCATAGTTTCCAGACCTTAACTTGTTCAGAACATAGTTGCTTTGTCTCCAGGGAATAGCAGTCTACTTAGACTACAGTTACATCTCTGGCCCCTTCTGGCAGTTTGGACCCAGAAATCATAAAACAAAGGGCATTAATAAAATAAATACCTGATTATCATCTATTTTTTAAATAATAAAAGATGAGTTTTTAATAAAATGTTCATTTAGTACACAAGGACTGGAAGGGTTTTGGTGAAGTAGTGATAGACAAGGACAAATATTAAAAAATCAATGTAGAATAAGGCAAAATCGAGGTTTATTACATCCATGTCACATTGGTTACTTTGCTATATTAAAACCTGACAAAAATGTGAAGCAGGGCCAACTTTCCACCCCTTTATTGAAATAAAGGGACGCTAAGTATCCACAGTCAATCTCGTCTAACTTAGATCAATTCCAGCAGTGACAGATCTTTTACTAGTACATACCATACTCATCAATGAAATCAACCAACTTATTTTCATCAGTGAGATCTTCAATGAAAACTGTCAATTTTTCTGCAGTTCAAACAGAAACTACAGGATGAGTGAGCTGACTTCCACACAAAACCACCAAGCACCCTTTTCCCTCCTTCCCCATTTTCTGCTATATGCAGGGATTGCTCCCTATGTGACTCCCCTGTCCATTCATTCCTCCCCATTGATCTCCCTCCTGGCACTTGCAAGTGGAAAAAGTATTACACCTGCCCCTTCACCTCCTCCCTCACTACTATTCAGGGCCTCTAACAGTCCTTCCAGGTGAGGCAGCACTTCACCTGTGAGTCTGTTGGGTTCATATACTGTGTTCAATGCTCCCGGTGTGGCCTCCTGTATATTGGTGAGACCCGACATAGAATGGGCCGAGCATCTACACTCTGTCTGCCAAAACAAGCAGGATCTCCCAGTGGCCACCCATTTTAATTCCACCTCCTATTCCCATTTCAATATGTCCATCCATGGCTTCCTCCACTGTCGTGATAAAGCCACACTTAGGATGGAGGAACAACACCTTATTTGGATAGCCTCCAACCTGATGGCATGAATATCGATTTCTCAAACTTCCAGTAATGCCTTCCCTCCCCCTTCACCATTTCCCATCCCCTTTTCCCTGTCTCATATTAGCTCTTTGCCTGCCCATCGCCTCCCTCTGGTGCCCCCCCCCCCACCACTTTTTTCTTTCTTCCATGGCCTTCTGTCTCTTTCACCAATCAACGTCCCAGCTCTTTGCTTCATCCCTCCCCCTCCAAGTTTCACCTGTCGCCTGGTGTTTCTCTCTCCCCTCCCCCACCTTTCAAATCTGCTCCTCAGCTTTTTTACTCCAGTCCTGCTGAAGGGTTTCGGCCCGAAAGGTCGACTGTACCTTTTTCCATAGATGCCGCCTGGCCTGCTGAGTTCCTCCAGTATTTTGTCCGTGTTGCTCAGACTTCCAGCCTCTGCAGACTTTCTCGTGTTGGAAGCTGACTTCCATTCTAGCCATAACTAAATAAATTAATATTCAATGCTGGCGAGGACTTTGTGGAGCAAACGTTAATTACCAACTCTTTGAAGGGCATTTGTAGTCTATTTTTACTCCAATGAGAACTGAGAAGAGCCTTTGAAATTACTGTTGTCTAGAATTTATAATATTATATTTATAGAGTTGTACAAGGCAGAAACATGCCATTTGGCCTATCATGTCTATTCTGACTATCATGCCAATTATACTACTCCCACTTGCTGGCATATCCCTCTATATCTTTCTCATTCTATAGGTGTTATTTAAGTGCCTCCACTACCTTCTCTAGCAACTTACTCCTGATACCTACTACTCTCTGTGCGAAAAAATTAGCCCTCAAATCCCTTATAAACCTCCTCTCTCACACACATGATATGAGTATCCTTTAGTCTGAGAAACCCTATCATAGAAACAGACTTGGGATAGCTACAAAATGCCGGAGGAACTCAGCAGGTCAGACAGCACCTATGGAGAAAAATATACAGTCAACATTTCAGGCCAAGAGACTTTGGCTGCAAAGAGATCTAGGAATAGAGGTTAATAATTCATTGAAAGTGGCATCACAGGTAGATAGGATTGTAAAGAAAGCTTTTGGCACATTGGCCTTCATAAATCGATGTATAGAGAACAGGAGTGGGATGTTAATGTTGAAGTTGTATAAGATATTGGTGAGGCCTAATTTGGAGTATTGTGTGCAGGTTTGGTCCACCTACCTACAGGTAAAATGTAAACAAGGTTGAAAGAGTACAGAGAAAATTTACCAGGTCTGGAGGATCTGAATTATAAGGAAAGATTGAATAGTTTAGGACTGTATTCTTCAGAACATAGAAAATTTGACAGAAATATATAAAATTATGAGAGGTATAGAGAGGGTAAATGTAAGCAGGCTTCTTACTGAGGTTGGGTGGGACTACAATCAAAGGTCATGAGTTTAAGGGGAACATAAGTGGAAATTTCTTCACTCAGAGGGTCATGAGCTGCCTTGCCAAATGGTGCTTGTGAGCTCGATTTCAACATTTAAGAGAAGTTTAAACAGGTAGTAAGAGTGTGGAGGGCTATGGTCCCGGTGCAGGTCGATGGGAGTAGACAGATTAAATGCTTTTGGCATGGATTAGGTGGGCCAAAGGCCCTGTTTCTGTGCTGTACTTCTCTATGACTTTACAGCTGCCCTTCCCCTCCATTGATGCTGTCTGACCTGCTGAATTCCTCCATCATTTTGTGTGTTGCTGAAGATTTCCACAATCTGCAGAATCTCTTCTGTCTCTAGCTATCTACCTTATCTTTGCCTCTCATAATTTTACTTTAACTCTGTTATGTCACCTCTCAGTGTCTTTCAACCAAGGGAAAACAGTCCCAGTTTCTCCAATCTCCCCTTATAATATAAACATGTAAGATTGAAATAAGATTAATATAAGATTATTAAGGGATTGGACACACTGGAGGCAGGAAGCATGTTCCCGCTGATGGGTAAGTCCAGAACTAGAGGCCACAGTTTAAGTATAAGGGGTAGGCCATTTAGAACAGAGATGCGGAAAAACTTTTTCACCCAGAGAGTGGTGGATATGTGGAATGCTCTGTCCCAGAAGGCAGTGGAGGCCAAGTCTCTGGATGCTTTAAAGAAAGAGTTAGATAGAGCTCTTATAGATAGCGGGGTCAAGGGATATGGGGAGAGGGCAGGAACGGGGTACTGATTGTGTATGATCAGCCACGAACACAGTGAATGGCGGTGCTGACTAGAAGGGCCGAATGGCCTACTCCTGCACCTACTGTCTATTGTCTATTACTGAAGCCCCCCCAATTAAAGCAAAATTTTAATGAATTTTTCCTGCATCTTCTCTAACTGAATCACATCCTTCTCGTAGTGTGGTGACAAGAACAGCATACAATATTGCCAAGTATGGCCTAGTCAACATTTTATACTACTGTACTGTAACATGATGTCCCAACTCCTCTACGTAATGCCTCAATTGATGAAGGTGAATATGGCATAGACCTTCATCGCCATCCTGTTGCTACTTTCAGAGAACTATTGACTCTCTACTCAAAAATGACCCCTGCCATATATGTCCTGTCCCTGTTTAACTTCCCAAAATACATCACTTCATATTTGTCTGAAATAATTCCCTTGCCCACTTTTCCCAGTTGATCCAGATCTAAGTGTAAACTCGGGCAACCTTCTTCACTGTCCACTCAACCACCAATTTTGGTGTCATCTGCAAACTTACTAATCATGTCACCTGCATACTCATCCAAATCATTAATTTCTCTGACAACCGACAGGGGACCCGCCACTGATCTATGCTGAACTCTGCTGGTCACCAGTCTTGAATCTGAAAACCAACCTGCCACCACCACGTTCTATATGATAACATCAAGCCAATTTTGCATCTAATTGTCTATCTCATGCTAGATCTCACGAGTCCTAACCTTCTAGATCAGCCTATCATATGGGACTTTGTCAAAGAAGTGCATGTCAACAATGACACTGTCCTCATCATTCCTCTTGGTCACCTCATATAAAACTTCAGCAAATTTGAGAGACAGATGATTACCATGGCACAACATCATGCTGACTATTCCTAATCAGTCCTTGGTTTCCAAATGCAAATAAATCCTGTCTCTCTAAATCCCTGCTAATAACTTCCCCATCACTGATGCAAGGCTCATCAGCCTGTAGTTCTCTGGCTTAACCCTGCTGCCCTTCTTAAAGGCCCAACTTCAGCAATCCTACAGACTTCTGGTACTTCACACATGGTGAATACAAGTTTCTTCTTCTAGCAATACAGAAAGATTAGGTTGAAAATCCCTCTGTGTTTGAATATAATAAGCAAAATATTCGTCATATTGCAACATCTACATCTTCAATGAAATCAGTACTCAACACCTAGTTGGCAGGCTGTCTCATATTGCATTCATGTTTTATCCAGTTTGAAAAGTTCCCACATCTAGCAAGATCATTATGTCCATGCACAAAATGAAATACTGACCATCTGAATTCTAGATGGGTTGGATTATTAGCATAATGTTCAATGGTCCCGGGAGCAAAGAGTGTCTGTAAGCATCTCAAGGTAACAGGAAAATGAACAGTTAATAATTGTTAGTTTGGAAAATGGTTTTCTCTCTCACAAATACAACACTGAAAAATATTGTGATATACGGTTGCTGATTTTCGATGTGCTTATTTTGATTAGATTTATAACCATATAACCATATAACAATCACAGCACGGAAACAGGCCATTCCGGCCCTCCTAGTCCGTGCCGAACTCTTAATCTCACCTAGTCCCACCTACCCGCACTCAGCCCATAACCCTCCACTCCTTTCCTATCCATATACCTATCCAATTTTACCTTAAATGACACAACTGATCTGGCCTCTACTACTTCTACAGGAAGCTCATTCCACACAGCTATCACTCTCTGAGTAAAGAAATACCCCCTCGTGTTTCCCTTAAACTTTTGCCCCCTAACTCTCAAATCATGTCCTCTCGTTTGAATCTCCCCTACTCTCAATGGAAACAGCCTATTCACGTCAACTCTATCTATCCCTCTCAACATTTTAAATACCTCGATCAAATCCCCCCTCAACCTTCTACGCTCCAATGAATAGAGACCTAACTTGTTCAACCTTTCTCTGTAACTTAAGTGCTGAAACCCTGGTAACATCCTAGTAAATCGTCTCTGCACTCTCTCTAATTTATTGATATCTTTCCTATAATTCGGTGACCAGAACTGTACACAATATTCCAAATTTGGCCTTACCAATGCCTTGTACAATTTTAACATTACATCCCAACTTCTGTACTCAATGCTCTGATTTATAAAGGCCAGCGTTCCAAAAGCCTTCTTCACCACCCTATCTACATGAGACTCCACCTTCAGGGAACTATGCACTGTTATTCCTAGATCTCTCTGTTCCACTGCATTCCTCAATGCCCTACCATTTACCCTGTATGTTCTATTTGGATTATTCCTGCCAAAATGTAGAACCTCACACTTCTCAGCATTAAACTCCATCTGCCAACGTTCAGCCCATTCTTCTAACCGGCATAAATCTCCCTGCAAGCTTTGAAAACCCACCTCATTATCCACAACACCTCCTACCTTAGTATCATCAGCATACTTACTAATCCAATTTACCACCCCATCATCCAGATCATTTATGAAGTGTATTCTCTCAAAGTGCTATTCGTTGCCTGAAGGTGTTAGAATCAGACATTTTAAATGCAGTACTATATTTTTATGAACAAGTCACAGTAATTTGAGTACTTGTGACTCAGTTATGTCAGAAAAGGTACCTACTGTCTCATCCGATCAAAAGGAAAAATTGATTTTATGTTCTCTTGATCTTGCGAAGTATTCTATCGGCACAAATACAGAGGTGGCCAGAGGCCTGAATTTACACAGAGGTTAGGCTGTTTAAAACCACATTTAAAGTCAACAGAAATTTCAGAAAATTCACTTTCCTTGATTGTAATTTTTCTCATCTGAATTATAGTACGATCCAAGCATAGATTAACAAGATATCCACAATACTTGAAAGCTATTTTTGCTTGAGATTTAACATGGGCTTGGTGCAAAGAGCTAATGTCTAACATAGCAGGTGATTGGTGATCCCTTTCTATTTACCAAACACAGCAATGCATTGACGCACTTTTCCTCTTTGGTGACATCCATGAGCTATATCAGTGCCCACTATATATTATGGAGAGTCCTGCAGTTGTTAACTTTAAATATGGTACAAAACCTCATTAGAAATTAGGACTGTCAAATTTATGACATGCAGGTTATCATGTAATTTTCAATAAAACTGGGGAAAGTGACATGCAGGTTGTCATATCATTTTCCCCACTTACACTTTGGAATACTTTCAAAAATAATGAATAATTGTTCCGCTATAACATCAAAATAATTGTGTGCAGCTGAAGTGTTTCATGTATGCTTATTGAAAAGTTTATTTTTACCATTTTGCAGGTTTGTTCTGAGTTCATACAGAGATCAGCTAAGGTTAATTTAATATATTCTGACAGGTACCTTGCCTGTCAGGCAGATAAGTGATGTTTCCATCTGCTTAACTATTCAGAAAATGTCCACATTTTTCCCCAACTCTTATTACCCTTAAGAAGGTGACGGTGACCTGCGTACCGTAAGTCATGACATTTGTTGCTTTTGCTGCAAAACATAAATTATGTTGTACTTTGTCAACAGCAAAGAACATGCATGCAACTCAGGATGGTTTGGAGGGGACCCCGCAGCACATGATGCTCTCATTCTCTGCTGCCCACCTTCTTCTTGATGGCAGGTCTTGCAGGCTTGGAGGTACCTTGGCGGAAGCAATTTCATTCTTGAAATGGTTGAAAGGAAAGAGCCAGAACGTTTCATATGCCATTAGCAGAGAGTATGAATTTTGAGGATGTTGGATGAGATATCAATCATTCTGTTCCATCCTAGATGGAGTTGAGCTTCATCAGTATTTTTGGAACTTCATTCATCCAACCAATTGTTGCATCAAGCTCCTGACTCATTCCTTGCTGCTAAAGGAAAGATTAGAGGTGTCTGGAGATGAGTTATTCAGACAATCCAACCTCTCACCTACTCTCCTAGCTACAGTAATTACTCGCTGATCTAGCTAAGTTTCTGTCAATAGCAGGGGACTCAGTGATTTCAATTACATTAACTATCAGTAGCGGATGGCTAGGTTCTTTTGTTGGTGAGTTCATTGTTCCTGAGGCAGAGTTCTCATTGGCTGGCATTTTTGTGGCAGAAATGTTGCTTGTAATTTATCATCCACACTTGAATGTTGACTAGGTCTTCCTATGTGACGTAGGCTATTTGCTCAAGAGATGCAAGCATAATTGAAAGCACAATCTTATGTGCATCAAGCATTTGACTTTAAGATGAAAGGAAGGTTGTTAACTGAAGCTGGTTGAGCCACAATTATGAGAAATTTCTATAGTGATGTCCTAGAGCTGAGATGATTGATCACCAACAACTAAAACCATCTTCCTTTGTGCAAAGTGTGACTCCAATCAGTAGAGCTTTTTTTTTCCATTTTCTTGCCAGTTAACCATTTTTTAACAGGATGTGATGCCATGCTATGTCAAATGCTGCCTTGATGTGCAAGGTTACTATTCTCAACTCACTAGCCATGGACTCATGAATTAAGTCCTGATGAAGGGCCTTGGCCTGAAATGTCAACTATTTACTTCCCTCCATAAATGCTACCTGATCTGCTAGGTTCTTCCAGAATTTTGTATATGTTGCTCCAGATTTCCAGAATCTGCTGCTCTCTTGTATTCTCAACTAGAATTCAGCTCTTTGGTCCATGTTAGGGACAAAGCTATAAGGTCTGGAGCTCTGAAACCTAAAATGATCATTAATGAGCTTGATATTGTCAAATAGGTGGCATCTGAAAGCTTTAACACCTTCTACCACGTTGCTGATGGCTGAGAAATAAACTGATAAGGCAATAATCAGAAATAACCATGGTTTCATGACAGTACAAGCATCTAGTGGTTGGAGCACCTCAAATAATATCCTGACTATGGGGATCATCGTGACACTGACATAGCTAACAATGTTCATGAATGCTATAGGTTCAACTCCAATTGCATTCTCACCACCTGAGGTATTAATGTAAACTGTGGGTTATGAATGACCATGCCCGGCTTTTTTTAGTAGTTGGCTAGTAAATATCAAATAATCTAGTATTTAGGAGCTTGAATGAAAAATTGGTCACCTTCTTATAAGATCTGAATGAACATCCACATACAGCATTCTGTTAATAGAAGTGTTTCAAAACTTGTCTGTTGAAAATTGCAAATTAACATTTTTACAAACACAAGAGATTCTGAAGATGCTGGAAATCCAGAGCAACACATGCAAAATGCTGGAGGAACTCAGCCGATCTGACAGCATCTATGAAGAGGAATAAACAGTCAATGTTTCAGACAGTGACTCTTCATCAGGACTGACACTGCCTAACTAGTTAATATTTTTATTTGTTTTAGAGTGTAGCAGTAAGTTTCATGTTTTAAAAAATAATATGACATTTCTATTCTTACTCAGATTATGTAAATTTATGAATTAGTTTAAGAAGGTCATGGCCACAAGAATCCAAACAGTGAAATATTATTTGATGATCTTATCGATTTTTTTCACATGTGGAAAACAACTGGTATTAGCACGGATGGTTTACCATCAGCAATTGGGTGTGACGAGTGGTGTGGCACCTACAGGCAAGTGCTACTGGAGAAGAGTTATTGATTGAAATCCATGAATAAACAAGATAACGTTTGCCAAGTTCGTTTATTTACATCATTACATGTGCATATTCTGAACTAAATACGAGAGTTAGGAAATGCTTGAAAAGTTACGCACAGAAATCATGTCATTGCTGTCCGTTAACTCACTGCTGACTACACTGTGGAGCATTGTTTCACTTTAACCTCTCATGCAAATTCATGCACTCATGAACTCAATCATAATGATCACAAATTGTCCAGTGGTAGGCTGGAATTTTCTTCTGTCGGAACCATTGGATGATTGAGTAAGGTAGTTGATTGTTGGATCACGAGTGCAATCCTGCTCCAGGTTTCTTACGGCTGAATACTCACAGACCTTTAATGACATCTAGTCTGGCAAAAACATTAGAGCCTCATCCTTTCAAGATTTCCTTAACCTCAGTCCATCTTACCTCTGTAACATCCTTAAGCCCAGAGGTATCTGTGTTCCTTTAATTCTGATCTTTTGTGCATTCCCATGTACACTACAATCTCACAACATGGAGGTGCTGCATTCTAGAAAATTATCCTTAATGCAATCTTTCATAATGTGAACCCTTGACAAAAATTGAGAGAATTTGTTGTTTCTTTCATGCTTTATTTAATTTTTCTTTCGCATATGCATTCCACAAAATTAAACTTTTACTCTGCATCTCAGTTTTTTGGTAATGATTTGTGAATTCCATGATTTCCTTTACTTGAACTACCATAACACAGGGGTATACTGTATATTCACATCACCTCCTGTAGATTTACTACTCAGGCCCTAAACTGCAGAATTTCTTTTCAAAATCCTTCTACTTCTTCACATTTATTTCCCACTTATAGACTTTTTAAGGGTTCACGACACAGACGAAGGCTGTTCAATCCACTGTGTCCTCTGGTGGCCAAAAAAGAACTCAATAGATTTATCTGACCACAGCTCTTGGTGCCTACTATTGTAGAATACAGTTCATCAAGTGATAAAGACTTTTGGCCCTGTCCTCTTTGCAGACAGTGAGTCCCAGGCACCCACATTCATCTGTGTAAAATTTCTTTGCTTCCTTTTAACCCTTTTAAAACTTTCCTTAATCTATATCCCCTAGTTATCAACATCTTTCATAATGGAAATGGTTCAATCCTCATCAATCTGTTTTGCTCCCTCAGGATTTCATCCACTTCAATGAAATTAACATAGTAGAGAAAAAGTTGGGTTGGGTGGAAGGTGCCAGTGTAGACTTGTTCCAGTAACTCACAAAATGGCAAACATCGCTGGTGCCCATTTGTAGGTTCTCATAGCTACACGACTGATTTACAGAAAGTGGGAGGAATCATAAGAGAATTTGTTGAGGGTAACAAGTTCTGCCAACTTAAGGAAGATGTTAGTGGACAGGAGCTGTTTAAAATATAGAACATTACCACACAGTACAGGAGGACCAAGAGGACCACAACCTTATCATAGTTTGGAGGACTGAGGGTCTCAGTGACCCAGAGAGCTACATTGGCTGGAGTCAGGGGTTTATGCCTTCGCTCTTGGTGTGGTCACCCATGCCAAACAGGTCAAAGGATAAAGGGCAGACCTCGAGAACTGGGGGTTCAACTCAGGGCTAACCACCCTGGCTGGTAAAACAATATTGTTATGTAACCAGCAGAATCCTTCTACATCTGAGTGAGACAGTATTCCTGAGTCTCCATCTGGACTTGCATGACTGACAATAGTGAAAACCAAGAGGAAGCTACTGACATGAAGGAAGCCCTGAACACCACCAGAGATGGAGGACCTTCATTGCTGCCCAAAACACCTTCATCTTATGATGTTGTGCTGGACTTTTAACCTACTCTAAGATCAATCTAACGCTTCCCTCCTACATAGCCTTCCATTCTTCTACCATCTATGTGCTTATCTAAGAGTTTCTTAAACACGCCTAATGTATCTGCCTCTACTATCGCTTCTGGCACCCACCACTCTCTGTGTAAACAACTCAACTTTAACATTCCCCTACACTTTCCTCCAGTCACTCTAAAATTATGCCTTCTGGTATTAGCCATTTCTGCCCAGGGAAAAAGTCTTTGGCTATCCACTCCATCTATGCCTGTTATCATCTGCTACACCTTTATCTAGTCACTTCTCATCCTCTATGACTCAAAAAAGAAAAGTCCTGGCTCGTTCAACCTATCATCCTGGTAAATCTCCTCTGCATCCTCCCTAAAGCTTCCGCATCCTTCCTACAATGAACTGAACACAATATCCCAAGTATGGTCTAACTAGAGTTTTATAGAGCTTCAACGTTCCTTCACAGGTCTTGAACTCTGTCCCCCGACTAATGAAGACCAACACACCATCTGCCTTCTTAACAACCCTATCAACTTGCAAAGAAACATTGAGGGATCTATGGACATAGACCACAAGGTACATCTGTTCCTCCACACCGCTAAGAAGCCTCTTGTTAACCTTGTACTCTGCCTTCAAGTTTGACCTTTCAAAATGAATCACTTCACACTTTTCCAAGTTGAACACAATCTGCCACTTCTCAGCCCAGCTCTGCATCTATGAAAATAAACAATTTCAGGCCAAGATAATTAATCTAGACAGTAAAGGAACATGTCAGTCTGAAACATCAACCATTTATTTCCTTCCATTGATACTGCCTGGCTTGCTGAGTTCCTCCAGTACTCTTTGTGTGTTAGTCTATCACTTGTGCAGCTTGTGGATGATGGATAAAAGAGGGCAGTGTGGGGCTGGAGCAGCATTGGACTGGGAGTTTTGGAGGAGAGATCACCTAATGTGACAAAATCTGTCATGGACCAAGTGACTGGCCTGGTGTTAGTTAATGAAATTGTTGTCTAAGGGGAGGGACGAGAAGATATCCAAAAGACCTGACTGGCCTCTACAAGGTATGTAAGCACTCCCCTTGTCAGCTCATTGGAAGGGTAAATCCAATGCACTATTTTCCTCTGAATCCCAGGAGCGTTTATGTTCTTGATCAATTTGCCATGATAGATACTTGCCAAATACGTTGCTCAGATCCAAGAAGACCATATTAAATGAAACATCTTTATTAATACTCTTTATTATCTCTTCAAAAGTCATCCACATTGGTCAGACATAACCTCCCTCAACAAATCACTTCTGAAAGTCTCTGATCAGCCTGCGCCTCTCTATTGGGACACGTTTACTATGTTAAAAACCTTAAACGCATCATGATTTGTATTGAGGGTCTATTTAGACACCTGTGTGTAAGGTGTTGAGTCATTAATTCATTCAGGCTGACACGTTTTTAAATGACAATGAACACTGTTACTAGATGTTTATTAGCCATTGTTAATAGAGTTAGGGATGATGCTTAAAGATAGCATCTCTGGCCCAGGTTCTCAAAGGTTCTGGAAATCTCGTAATTGAAGACACTTGAGAACTATGTAATATTTGTTTTTCAGGACACTTTATGGAAAAAGAGACAAAAGAATGTTTCTCGAACCCTAAGCTTTCCTATAAACTACCCTGTAATGCAACCAAAACATTTTACGCTCCATTGCTCTCTTCCAGAACTAAAGTGTGATCTCCTGGACCCCTCGCTAATCACCAAAATGCAGCTCAACCCATCCAATTTGCTCTCGAGAACTCCCTTCCTCGTATCCCATTCCTCTCCTATATCAAATTCTAATTGCTTACAATCAGGCTTTCAATCTGGCTGGGTGCACCAGGTTGAAACTACATCTGACTTCTTGCTGCCTCAGTAAATCAGCCAATATAATTAATCAAAGAGCACACCCACCCTGGACATAGTCTTTTCTCCCCCTTCCCATTGGGCAGATGGTAGAGAAGCTTGAAAGCATGTACCATCGGTCCTAAGTACGGCTTCTATCTCGCTGTTATAAGACTATTGAATAGCTCACTCCTACGATAAGATGAACTCCTGACCTCACGATCCATGTCATTCTGATCTTGCACTTTGTTATCTGTCTGTACTATGGTTTGTTTGTAAGTTTAACACTTCATTCTATATTGTTATTGCTTTCCCTTGAACCACCTCAATATGCTGCAGTAATGAAATAATCTGTATGGATGGGATGCAAAACAACTGTACCTCAGTACATGTGACAAAAATAAGCTAATTTACATTAGAGCCTGCTGTTGTTTTGGGAAAATCTATGTTTCCACAGCTGCTAACTCTCTCCTGTATTTATTACCATGGAAAATATTTGCATAAAATGCCAATAATTAAAAATGTATACAAAAGAAGAAAATTCTCCTTCATTTTTCTATGTTCTTTAGCCATGGTCTCTTTTCCCTGGTTGGACACAAAGGTGAATATTGCACCCTCTGCTGTTGAAGATGCAGAAATGCAGCCTGTTCAATGTGAAACCAAAGCCGCCATGAGCTAGCTAATGAACATAACAATTAAGGGAGCAGCCAGCAGGGTCCTATCAAGGGAGATGCTATTCCTTTAATTAATCTCTTCCATACCCAAGAGGAAAATGAGCTGCAGCTTGATTGAACCCAGACTTAATACAAGCCACAATGTATCATTAGCATGAAAGTTTAGTCATTGAAAATGTCAAGTTTGACCTTGGTCAATTAATGAATTAATTGTGTTAGCAACAAAAGGGGAACTAAATAAATACTAGTAGCAGGTTGTCTTTCAGGGATTTAATGCCATAATTTGTTTAATTCCAGATGAGTTGCTATTGGAGCCGCTGCACAGTGGCTGAGTTATGATCTGTTTTTTTTCCAGGTGCTGTGAGACTAAGTTGTGAATATTATTCAAAAACATTTTCTCTCACAGCTTTCAGCCTTGTGGTCCATGGCACACCGATGTGATTTAGAATCTCCACAGAGGCTCAGAAAGGCTTCAAGTAATGATTGGGAAATAAGATTGATCACTCAGAATTCAATGCAATATCACAAAATAACAATATCAAAGTGTTTTTATTGGAATATCCTAGAATCACACAGAACTCTGGGTGACAACCTTTTGAGAGATTGTTACAACTGGGGATGTCACAATGGTCAACTTTGGTTCCTCATCAAGTTAATGTTTAAATCAATATTTCAAGAAGGTAGTGTGTAAATTCTCCCTGCTTTATATGTACGCTTACCGTTAAACTACCTTCACTACATAGCTTTTTGTGCACTTTCTTTCTTGCTAACTGCCCCCTCTATCCATCAACCAAATGACCTCTGCAGTTTATTCCCACAGCAACTCTGACATCAATCTACCAGGCACTTCCCCTTTATCTAAAATGAAAACAAAAATTGCTGAAACATTCAGCAGATGAGGCTCCACCTGTGGGGAGAGAAACAGAGTTATCACTTCAGGTCAAAGTACCTTTGGGAGAACTGAGAAGGAGACACAAGAAGTTGCAGGGAGAATGGGGAAGAGGGAGATGATTCTAATAGGGTAAAACCGAATGGCCACAGAAATACAGAAAACAGGGATTTTCATATTTCCCTTGCCATTTCTATCCATACCCCACATTCTCTGCAACATAAAACTAATTTGTTTCTACTCCTTCTCAGGTCTAACAAAAATTCTTTGACTAGAAATGTTAACTCTCTCTCTTTCTCCAGAAGCTGCCTAAACCTCTTGAGCGGTTCCAGAGTTTTCTGTTTTCATTTGGATCAGGAAAAATACAAGTGAGCAGGAGGGTGGCAGATGGAGTGCAACTCGTGAGAGTGTGCGGCTCCTTGCTCCGGAAATAAGGATAGAGAAATTAGATAGCTTTAAGACAACAGGGATTGCAAATATCATGCACTGTGGGCATGTTGGTGTATAGTTTCATGATCCACAGAAGGTAAATACTCTGGTATCACAAACAATTATAAAGGGAAATGTGGTACAGATTATTATGGTAATAGAGTTAAGAGTAAGGAAACCTTGTTGAGATTACGGAGAGCTTTTGGAAACTCCCTCTGTTCAATTGAGTGAAGTGTTGGGGTTTGCCTCTGAGACAATGTAATGTAGACTCACTTCACTAATTGGGGGTATTCTCCCACAGGGGAAGGTTCCATATGCTCACCAGAGTTCAGATGAATCTGGCATACAGAACAGATACCAAAGTGCATTTTCTTTCGGTGGAGAGTCCAGATCTGTGGGGCATTATCCCAGAGTGTGAGGTCCACAACTTTAAATTTAGGTGAAAATAATATTTGTTTTATGGAAGGTACAAATCTGAAGAAGTCTCTGCCTCAGAGTTGTGGTATACTCAGTATATATTAATGGATTATGTAGCTCTTAGTGAAACACCATTACAGCATCAGTGACCCGGATTCAATTTCACCACCATCTCAAAGGAGTTTGTACATTTCCTTGAGACCCTGAAGGTTTCCTCCAGGTGCCCTGGGTTTCCTCCCAAATTCTAAAGACATGCTGTTTACTCTTTAATTATACTGGTTTAAAAAAAACATATATTTGCCATTAAAGACATTGCAAATACCGTAAAGGTGCTCTGGTTTCTTCCCACAGTCGAAAGACATACCGGTTGGTAGGATAGTTGGTCATTGTAATTTGTCCCATGATTAGGCTAGGGCAAATTCAGAGGTTGCAAGGCAGCATGACTTGAAGAGCCAGGAAAGCCTATTCCAAGCTGCATCTCAAAAGATAAATAAAATCACTAAATAATAAATCAAATATTTTTTTAAATGTAGAAGGTGTTGAGGTTAGATGAGACAAAAGTTGAACTTTTGGGATTCAACAGTAAGAGGTACGTTTGGTATAAATCTAATTTTACTCATCAGCCAGGTAACATCATCCCTACTGTAAAGAGTGCTGAAAGTAGCATCACGCTATGGGGATGCTTTTCAGCAGGGACTGGAAATCTGGTCAGGATTGATGGAAGATAAATGCTGCTAAATACGGAGAGATTCGGGATTAAAACTTGCTAGCCTCTGCCAGAAAGCTTAAACTGTGGAGGAAGTTCATCTTGTAGCAGGACAACAACCCAATGCACTCTGCCAGAGCAACCACAGACTGGCTTCAATCCCTACTTAAGGCAACCCTCAAGAAGGGCAAATTCACCCCGGTGTTGATATATCCCAGGCAACTAGACAAAGCTTCCAGCCAATACTTTCATTTTGACCAGACCAAGATAACCAGTATGTAGAATAGCTCCTCCAACACTTCAACTCCCAGCTTGGATGGTACAACAATTTTCAATCCCTGTTTAAGGCAATCCCCCTCAAGGGCAAATTCATCTCAGTGGTGGTAAACATGGAAATACTGATAGATTGTCCTGTATACCCTTGGAAAGGAAATACCGGAATTCCAAGCATTGTGGATCGCCATGTCGACCTCAGTCTGCCTTTTCTGGTTTCCTTTTGGATCATCTCTGCTGAAATAGAGACACTTCTGATTGGCATCAGGGAGAATGCATCAAGAGGAGTATCTATTTTGTAATTTTTTCCAGATATTTCCTTTCTAAAGGACAATCTATCAGCATTTCCATGATTAGTCATCCTCTTGAATTCGACCTTGCAATTGTGTTCTCCAAGAAACCGAGCCCATCTCTGCATTCGTGCTTCTACTGTTAGTGAAAGTCCCTTCTGTAGATTGAAAATGGGCACAGGTGGTTGATGATCAGTAATGAGGGCAAACTCTCTCCCAAACAGGTATTAGTTGAAACGTTTTACACCCCAAACCAGAGTCAAGGCCTCTCTATCAATCAGTGCGTAATGTTTTTCTGGAGTAGTAAGGGAGTGTGATGCAAAGACTATGGGGCGTCCACTTCCATTACTCATAACATGTGACATGATTACACTTACATTGTACTGTAAGGCATCATGGGCAAGTTTCACTGGACGGTGCAGATGATAATGTGTGAAAACAGTGTCTGACGTCACAATTTCGTTTGCTTTTTGGAAATCCTCATTGCTTTGTCCATTGACATTTCTTTTCAATCTGTAGTAATGAGTTCAAGGGATGGAGCACAGTAGCCAGGTTTGCCAGGAACCTGTTATAAGAATTGACAGATTCTAAAAATGATCGCAATTGTGGCGTGTCCTTTGGCCTTAGAGCATTCACCGCTGCTTAAACTTTTTTGGAACAATTGTGTAAATTTTGTGCGTCAGTGGTGTGACCACAGTAAGTGATGCTTAGATTAAAGAATTCACAATTGTTGCATTGTGCTCTTAGCCCATAATCTTCTAATCTTTTTAACACTGTCTTTAAATTTTGGAGATGGTCCTTGTCATCCTCACCAGTAACAATGATGACATCCAGGTAACTCTGAGTGCTTGGGCAGCCTTGCAGCACCGGGTCCATGGCTCTCTGCCAGAGTGCAGGTGCAGATGCTACAAGAGTAAGCCTATTAGCAAATAAGCCCTTTGTGAGTGTTTATGGTGAGAAACACTTTGGACTCTTCTTCCATTACCATCTGTAGGTAGGCCTCAGCTAAGTCCACTTTGCTGAAGTGTTTCCCCGCAAAAAAGTTTGCAAAGATATTCTCTATTCCAGGCAGAGGATATTGACCCATTTCCAGTACTGGGTTGATGGTGACCTGAAAATCACCACAGATCCTGATAGACCCATTCTTCTTGGCTACTGGAACCATGCAACTCTATTCAGTTAACTCTATTACGGAATACATGGCACGCAAATGGTGGATGGATCTCCAATCAAGTTGTAGTTGTCTCAGCCAATGACCCAACAACACTGACCCTTCTGTTTTTACCACATACAAGCCCAACGTGACTTGTTGGGGTTGTGTTTCACTGTTACAAACATCATTCCCACAGCAGTTATTTTTAACTGCAATGTAAGTTCTTAGTTGGATACCTGCAGACTTTAGTTCAATACCTTTGAAGTGCCATTCAATCTTCTGGAATAACTGAAACAACTGAGCCACAGCATCAACAACATGCAGAGTAATGCTCTTTTTGAAACTGCAATTTGACTTCTTTATCTTTTACTCTTTCCTATGCAATCAATTTATTTTTGTCTGCCAACACGATCTTTGTATGTGTCCTACGTTGTTGTATTTTCTGCAAGTTTCACCTTTAAACCCACATTGGTGTGGTGTGTATAGCCCCTGCCACAACAGTAACACAATTTAGTCAGCCAGGCATGTTTCTGTTTAGATGTTGCAATTCGGTTCACGCTCACTTTCATTCCTGACTGCAGCTCAATTGCATCTCTAGCTGCTGTTTCCATTGATATAGTGATTTCAACTGTTCTTTTAAATAAGAGTTGGGCCACTTTTTGAATGTTTTCATGTAAGATTCCATAAACTAAACAGTCTCTCAGTGCATCATTAAGCCCACCAATGAACTGACAACATTCAGACAATAGCTACAATTCAGCCACATAAGCTGAAATGGACTTCCCTTCCTTCTGATTCCACCTATGAAACCTAAACCATTCAACAAGGGTTTCAGTTCTAAATGTTCCTGCAATGCATTCATTATATCAGCAAAGCTTATTTCAGCTGGTTTGGTTGGAGCAGTTAAGGTCTAAGCAAACTAAGTTTTTGCATCTATTGCACTCAGTAACACTGGCACTTTTTTTTGCTCTTTCCTTTTCTTTAAAATACTGCTCAATTCATTCAGTATATATAATCTGGCATGCATGTCTATCTTTCCAGTCTAGCCAGCCATTTCTGCTTTATTAAAATTCATTATTATCATCATTCCCCGGTACTCACTGTTTATGAACTTGAGGCCGTATTTGTTGTTTGTTATTTCATCCATTATCAGTCTCTTTTGTTTTTAAATCAAACTTTTCTCCTCTTCCAAAGGAAAAATATGCTGTGCTTCAACAAGTAGGTGCCATACAGGGGGGCATTGGAAGCGGACCCAAATGCAAGACACAGACACTGAAGTACCAGGAACTGGTCGGGACTAGAGTTAGGGACAGGACAGGACACAGACTTGGGCTAGGACTTTGGCTAGGAAAGCAGGACCAGTACAAGGAATTGGGAACTAGGAGCCTGGGCTTGGACTCCAAGCCAGAGACTGGACAAGGACCCAGAACCTGGGTCTTGACTCAGGCTCAGACCACAGAACTAGGCAAGGACATGACATGGCTTGGGATCTTTGAGGCTTGGCTGCCAGACTAGGCAAAGCTTGGGTTCTTCCAGGCAAAGGTGAAGGGAACAGTGCAGCAAATGAAGCTGAACCCTGGAGCTATTCATGTAGCCAGCCCAAAATGAGAATCAGGTGCCTCAATTAGAGCACCCAACAGAACAAGGGAAAACCAGAAAACCTGGAATAAGGAGTGATGGACCGGACCGTGAACCGGAATGTGGACTTCACGGACTGAACCATGACAGTAGGTAGTGATCTTGGGTGCATTTTAAAACCTTGTCAATGGCACTGTTAAGTTTTGTAACTCCAAAGCTAATCGAAAGATAAACATGGGAGCCAGGAAACATGTCTACTTAATTTTCTTCTTTAGTGAGGCGTTCACACATGACATGGTGAGGAAATGACATATAGCATTCACATACTTCTTACATATAACCTGTAATGAATTATGTAAACAGACAAAGAATGCTTTAACCAAAAAAAACATATTCACAATATTACTCAAATATTAATGAAATATTAAATGCACTACAATTATCAAAGATCTGTGGTGCTATTTCAGAGTAGAAGAGTTCTCTCTGATTTCCTGTCTAGTGTTTCTTTTCTAAGCCAGTAATGAATGATGCACATCGTTTGGTGATTATTGCATTGCTGTTTGTAGGGTGAAGTTTGTGAAGTTTTGTCTGCCCTGCTTCTATATTACTAGGTAACACCCTGGGAAGGGTTTCACTGCTAACTTAATGTTTTTTCTGTAGAAGCAGTGTCTGGGTTATGGCAAGGGGTAATGGGTGCTTTGGAATGTGAACCATCCAATGTAGGGAGTGTGTTTTCGTGCTGTGTGCCTTGCACCAGTGTGAGCCGGGTCTTTTGTTCGGTACGAGATGAAGGGAGAAGAGGCTGGAGGGAAGAGGCCGTAGGACTCGACCCGGAGCTGGGCCATGATTCGATGATGCCCAGGGAGATCAAAGGGGAAACCATGAGCTCCAACTTGTGCACGTTAGACTGTTTCATTAAAATGGGCCCTTTTCTCTTCTTGCTTTTTTCTTTTCTAACCCTTAAGTCAAATTAAGAATTATAAAGCTAAATCATTTAATTGTATGCGGTATATTGTCTGTTATTTCGTGGTACTCGGGGTAACGAATCATGCAGCATCCACACAAAGAGGGGGTTTCAGGGTGGGCTTGCACCTCAATCTCACACGTTTGGTGGGGTCAGAGATTGTCTTCCCTAGGCTTACGCAGCCACAGTGACCAGACTCTTTCATTTACTGCACTTCCCATTACTGTACTGGCTATACATGGCTTTGAACTGTTGGTAGGATGCAAAAGCTACCTTATAAATACTGTGACTGGGACTAAGGCAAGGAACAGCAATCTTAATGAAATATCTTACATTTGCCCTACCTACAAATGTCTGATCCTGGCATTAATAATTTAAACACATTCAGTTTTGTATTATAATTTTGAAAAAGATATGCTGGAATTTCTTCCTCAGGCTCTACCAATCTGTGTTAACAGAAGGCAGCCATGTCCTGTCATCTTCCAGCATTGAAGTTGTGGGATGCTGTAGATTGAATTAGACCCACTGGGCGAAGTCACAGTGTGCAAGTTGGGCACAACTAGAGGAGCAGATTGGCTCTATCTATTACCAATCTGCCAACAGCAGCACGCCAAAGCTAGCTGCTTCCGCTGGAAATATATGTTTGTAATGGTTGTTATTACTCAAAATGAGAGCTAAAAATGAAAAGGAAATCTTACACAATATTTCAACATTTGCTAAAGGTTTTGTAAACGACAGTGCAGCAGGAATCTAAAGGAATAAATGAATGTGTCATGTTGATAACAGGAAATCTGCCTCAGTGACTTGCCTGTAATAGTGGCTAACCTATTTGCATTATTCTTGGCAAATGCATTGGATTTCTACAGTAGGATATCACATCACCCCCCATTCAACTTTCCAACTGCGCCTTGGTAGCCAAAACATTTGTTAATTAACTCAAGATGAACGGTCTATTGTTAAAAACCATATTTTTACAACTTTACTCAGAACTGACAATCAGATTTCAGGCTAAACTTCAAAAGACTTTGAACTTTTTGCAGGGAAATGTGATATTCATTCATCATAGGTGAATGGTTCTTTCCATTCCATTAGAGCCAACTTTTCAATAGTGTGCAAGGAAGTATCGTGCTCAAATATATCTGGCAGATTAATCAGTAATGCTTTGTAGCCAGCAATCAAAATCTGAATCAGGTTTATTAACACAGACATATTTCGTGAAATTTGTTGTTTTGTAGCAGCAGTACAGTGCAACACAAAGAAAATTAGAATCAGAATCAGGTTTTACATCATTGGCATATGTTGTGAAATTTGTTTAGTGCAGCATATATTTCTATAATTAAATTTAAAAAGTAGTGTAAAAGCAGCAAAAAAAAAGGAGGGAAAAAAGTGAGGTAGCGTACATGGGTTCATTGTCCATTCAGAAATCTGATGGTGGAGAGGAAGAAGCTGTTTATGAAAAGTTGAATGTGTATCTTCAGGCTCCTGTACCTCCTCCCTGATGATAGCAATGAGAAGAGGACAGGCCCTGAGTGATGGGGACACTTAATGATAGATGCCACATTTTTGAGGCATCGTCTTTTGAAGATGTCTTTGACGCTGGAGAGGCTAGTGCCCACAATGGAGCTGGCTGAGTTTATACCTCTCACATTTTTCCGATCCTGTGGAGTGGTTCCTCCATACCAGACAGAGATACAACCAGTCAGAATGCTCTCCATGGTACATCTGTAGAAATTTGTGAGACTCTTTGGTGATATACCAAATGGTCATATTCCTAATGAAATATATCCACTGTTGTGCCTTATTTGTAACTGCATCAATATGTTGTGCCCAGGATAGTTCTTCAGAAATGTTTCCACTGTTGATCTTCAATGAGGACTGATGTGTATTCCTTTGACTTACCCTTCCAGAAGTCCACAATCACTTCCTTGGTCTTACTAACATTGAGGGCAAGGTGGTTGAAGAGACACCACTCAACCAGCTGACCTTTCTCACTCCTGTACACCTCCTCGTCACCATCTGAAATTCTGCCCAAAATAGTGTAATCAGCAGATTTATTGAGCTGTGCCTAACCAGAGAGTCTTGGGTGTAGAGAGAGTAGAGCAGTGGGCTAAGCACATATTCTTGAGGTGCACCAGTGTTCATTGTCAATGAGGAGGAGAAGTTATTTCTGAGACAGGCTTACTGAGGTCTCCCAGTGAAGAAGTCAAGAATCCATTTACAGAGGGAGGTACAGAGGCCCAGGTTTGGAAACTTGTTGATTGGAACTAATGGTATGATTGTATTGAATGCTGAGCTGTAATCAATAAACAGCAGCCTGGATAGGCATTCCTATTGTCCAGCTGATCCAAGGCTGACAGTCTCGCTGGACAGCCAGTGAGATTACATCTGCTGTAGACCTACTGTGGCAAAGGCAAATTGCAGAGGGTCCAGGTACTTGCTTGGGCAGGAGGTGATTCTGGTCATGACCAATCTCTCAAAGCACTTCATCACCGTAGATGTGAGTGCAAACTGGACATTAGTCTTTGAGGCAGCTCACCCTGCTTTTCTTAGTCACTTGTCACCCTTTTGAAGCAGGTGGGAACCTCTGACTACAACAGTGAAAGAATGAAGATGTCCTTGAATACTTCCGCCAGTTCCTTCAGCTCCCTTGCATGTTGCTGCAAAGACTGAAATGAGATGCAATTCCTTCACTCAGCGTCTGGTAAATCTTTCAAACTCTACACCCTGAAAGGTTGCAAAGTTATAGTCATTAATTGCATTCAAATCAGAGAGTGAAAGATTATTAGATATTAAAGAGATAATGGGATATGGAGTTAATGCGTGAAAGTGGTAACATTTCAGTCATTGCTAAACAAGAGATGGCAGAGGCTGGAATCTGGAGTGATTATCAAAGGAAATCCGTGGGTCAAGCCACATCTGTGAGGGGAAAGGAATTGGTAATGTTTCCCCTCAATTTCACACAATCAACCTGTAGAGAAGCTGGAGAAACTTGCAGAGTTAGGAGAATGAGTAGAAGTAAACTAGAGCCCCTGTTCTAAATGTGGTACCAGAACAAAGGATTCTAGGATATATCGGGGGGAAAAAGCATATTCAGTGGTGGCAGAGCAAGTTGAGAAAATGGTTATATGAAGTATACAAGATCCTGTACTTTATAATTAGAGGCATAGAGCAAAAGAGCAAAGAAGACAGAAACCTTTATAAAATGCTGATTCAGCCAGAACCGAAACGTTGTGTCTAGCAGGGTTTACAGACAATGTAGAAAGTAGAGAGGAAATCTAATAGTCATATTTAGAACCATGAAGACACAGAGGGGATCTGCCCCTTTTGGTGGACTGATTCAAGAATGAGGATTATAGCAATTAGCAAAAGAACCACAGGTGACCCTATGAAGGATTCTTGTATGCAGTGAATATTTAGGGTCTGTATTGCACTCCTAAGGAGTAATAGCAGAGGTGAGTTCAATTGTGGCATTCTAAAGGGACATGAATAAGTGCATGAATGGGAAAAGGACAGGAGAAGGGGGCAGAAGAACAGGACCAGCTAGATCGCACAGAATCTGTGAGCCACATAGCCTCCATCCTGCCCTAAACTTCTCTATAATTCACTGACAGAAAATAATGACCCAGGAGGTACTGGAAATGACAGCAGCTCCACATATTTGCTCGAGGAAGTTCCAGTCACTGGCAAAGCAGCAGAAGAATCTGTCATCACAATTCGTATTAGGACCCTGTATGAAGTGCAGAGGTGAAGCATGAAATTGTTGAAATTCTCGGTCATTATGTTGGGACAGAATCAGAATCAGGTTTAATATCACCGGCAGATGCTGTGAACTTTGTTGTCTTTGCAGCAACAGTACATTGCAATACACAGTACAAAAATAACACGAATTACAGTAACTGTATATGTGAAATAGTTAAATTAAATAAGTACTGCAAAAACAGAAATAAAAAAGTAGCGAGGTAGTGTTCATGGGTTTAATGTCCATTCAGAAATCAGATGATAGGGGGGAAGAAGCTGTTCCTGAATCACTGAGTTTGTGCCTTCAGACTTCTGTACTTCCTTCCCAATGGTAACAATGAGAAGAGGACATGTCCTGGGTGTGTGGTTTCTTAATGATGGATACCGCCTTTTTGAGACATCGCTTCTTGAAGATGTTGTGGATTCTACAGAGGATAGAGCGGTGATGGAGCTGACTAATTTTACAATTCGATCCTGTGCAGTGGCACAGTCTCTCTCTCTCTCTCTCTCTCTCTCTCTCTCTCTCTCTCTCTCTCTCTCTCTCTCTCTCTCTCTCTCTCTCTCTCTCTCTCTCTCTCTCTCTCTCTCTCTCTCTCTCTCTCTCTCTCTCTCTCTCGTGAGAGAGAAAATGGCAGGAGAAGAGCTGGGAATAGAATGGACAGATGGTGTGGAGTCAATGTGTTTACTTCAGTGTGTGGGCAATTCCATAATACTCTGTGAAAAGGGGAAGGGTCCAATGAGGAACAGGGAGAGGAGGGGATGAGAATTTATAGGGAGGAAAGAAGCAACAGAAAGGGAGGGGGGAAGACAGAGGGACTGGGTGATAGATGGGAGAATGAGATTAACAGGGATTCGGTGAGATGTAATGAAGAGATGAAATGATAAAGCTTGTCATGGTGTACACTCAATATTATTTTTCTACTGAAAGACAGACTACATCTCCCTGTGACATCTGTCTGCCAACAATCGCCGGTAATCCATCATCTCTGTTGAAGGATGAACAGCTGTCTTGTGATATGAGCTTCAGTTATTTATTTTACCTATCCTTCTAATAGTGAGAGATCCCAGCTCCTATATATCTACCCATCACAGTGGAGTTGTAGTTTCCAGCACGTGTCTCCAACTTTAGGATTAAATTGGAGTCCAGGTTAAAATTTATAATCCTTCTCAAGAAAAATCCACTTCCTAAGGTCACTAATCTTGCTTCAATGTAACTATTATTCATAAAAACTGCATATATAATTCGGTTAAAGAGATTAGGCTTATAGCAAACTGGTGCGTTAAGTACTTCATGAGCTACAAAAAATGTGGACATGTCATTCATACTGAAGTCCATCAGGACTTGTCACTTCCACACTGACACAATATGTGTTTGCCTCTTTAACACCCTTTGAATCAGCAGCAATCAAGAGTCATTAAAAGGTTTCAATAAATAAACATAAGTGCACAATAATAAATATTTTTGACACTAAGGTATATTTAAAATAGTATCCTGGATAAGAAAGGGTAAGAAGCATGTATCACTTCACTGGACTACTTCAAGGGATTATAAACTTAAAGAAAGAAAAATGTAAATCTTGGAACAATTCTTTGAAGGTCTCCAAAGTACTGGGGGGATTGCGAGATTAGGGTGGCTATTAGGATGTCGTTATTTTTACAGAACACAACCAACAGCTGCAATTAACTTCCAGTAAGTGGGGCTAGGATTGGTATAAAATACAGCCAGATGGTTTGATGTGAAGATAGGGTGAAGTGTTCTCTAATTTAGAGGGATATTGATCCTCAGTAGTAGGTGTTTGGGTAGAGGATTAAGGCTAAATAGGTAATGCAGGAAGGCATCCATTCTGAGTTGGAAGGTCAGTCATGATCTTAATAAATGGCAACCTGTGATCTAAGGCCAAATAAGCAGCAACTCTTATGTTCTCTAGCAATTAAAGATAAAATTTGCCATCTTCCTTTGTAAGTGGAACTATTATGGGTATGTGAGAGCCCATTGCTTTTAATCTGGATTTATGTAGTTAGAAACATGTATTTCACATTTTATTATGAAGCTATTAAAGTAAATAATCTATCATTTGCTCTTAATCTTTGACCATAAAAGCTTTTTGATTTTTAAAAGAATCTGCTGAGCATGATAAGATAAATAGGACCTAATTTGTTGCCAATGTGAATTTCTAATCTCACTAGATACCTTCCCTCTGCAGTTATTAAAATGCTACTGGCAACTATCTATCTTTCCATGACTGGAACTATCTCAAAGAATTAGTATAGCTATTTTCCTCTAACGTTAGTATCAAAACATTGTCATTTGGTTGATTCTTAACTAGTTCCCATTGCTTTTACTACATAAATGGTAATGGTTCATTGAGTTTATTAGTACCTTCTGACGCAAATCGGGCTTAAGATGGTCGCATGATTTGGCCATCTGATATCGGTGCAAGTCAGAAAGAGCTGAATGGCCCAGGAATTCTTCAACACCATGCAACATTTAAAAGGAAAAACTGACCTTCTAAAGTTTTTGCTTGGACCTAAAGGGTCAATTATACAAGAAAATGATGCATAAACTAATGAAAGATTTGCATGTATACTGCAATCTACACTACTTCAGATACGCCCAAGGCCTTTACGACCAATTAACCTTTTTTTAAAAAAAAAGTGTGTGTAAGAAATTTTGCAGCAAATTTGCTCAAATTTATTTGATAATGACCAAATAATCTGAGTTAAGATGTTGATTGAGTCATGTATACAAGCCTGGACATTGGCCTGGAACCCCAAATTCCTCTTTCAAATCCCAGTACACCTTGAAATCTTAATATTCCAGAAGTCCGAAGTGCGGAAGCAGGCTTTGGTTTAATGTTTTATCTGAAAGACAACACTTCCTCACAGCTGAACCAGCAGTTCAGTTTTATGTGCTTCATTTGTTGGAGTGGAAATTGAACCTGAGCCTTCCGACGCGGGTCTTGAGACACAGCCAATACAGAAGTGTAGTAATGCTGTAGAAGGTATGCTAAAATACAAACCTTGAAATGACCTTGAAATTAATGAGAACTGTTGAAAATTACACCTCAACTTCATTTAAAATGGTTTCATCACAACACCAAAGTAATACAGGAAGCAGAGTGAGTGCAGATTAATTATATAACATTTCTTAGTATCAATTATAACATTTCAAGGCCACATTTCATTTCAAAGACAACACATGGATATTGCACTGTGCCAAGAAAGTTTTGTATTTGTCAGCCAGACTCATAGTATCTGGGATAGCATGGAATAATTGGTCTGGACAAAGGAATAGCCCTCTGCTCCTCGCCTTAACATTTAACTGAAGATAAATAAAGAGGAAATTTTAATTTTGCCATTCAGGTCATCATCTTTTATTTAAGAAATTAACTTTTTGAGTGAGTTGGGGGTCAAATTGATTTGTTAGAGCCATCCGTATCGTTGGTCATATGAGCCTCAAAACATAAATGTCAAGTAAATCAAGGCCACAACGTTCTATCCAGGTGAATGGAAAAGATCACTGACACATCTTCAAAGAAGGAAAAGGGATATCCAGACTGAAAGTAATCTTTTAACCAACAACATTTTAGTAGATTTTATAACCGTTTTCTCAATGCTACTTGTGTGTGATCTAGCTGGATGCAAAAACTTGTTCTTAGTTTCAGATCAGTGGCTAGTTTCTTAAAACACTTATGAAAATAGGTGATTGTGTATTACTTCAGCCTCCACAAAGATTAACCAGCTGAGAACTCCCAAACTTTTCTTTTTTCATTCCAAATTCCTCCCAGTCACTGTACTGTATTTTTAGTTCTTAATTTTGAAGTGCTATCAGCTGTCCCATGATCAAGAAAGTTCTTGCTTTCAAACTTATGATCAGCTTGCCCTCTTTGCATTCTGTGGGCCAGTGGACATGTGGTTTGCTAAACTTTGAGCCATTGCCTAATCAGGGCTGCATCGCATCCCTGCTTTGCCCCTGAGAGGAGGTTAACTCATGGCTCTTACCTACTCAACCAATTCCTCTTTGGCAATAGATTATTACACAATAGTTTTAGCACTGGCCATGTAACTGGGCTGACTTTTTCCACACTGGTAGAAGAGAAGGTAATTACCAATCTGTAGAACTCAATCATTTCCAAGCCTGGTTTGTGTAATACACATGAGAGCACAGTGGAATGCCTCATTTAGATTCTGAATTGAGAAAGACCTATTTGTGAGTTGACCAACAAACTGGCTCTCCACTGAGTGCCAGGACTGTGACAGGCTCATTGATGGAAATTACAAAGCATTGTGGAAATTTACAACAATGTCCCTTTCAGAATCCATGAGGCATCATGCAATGACTAAAATGTCCATCAAAAGATGAATACTTCACGAACTCAATCTTTCCATCTCAAGCAATAACTCAAAGGAGTTAATTTGGAAGCAATTACAACCTCACCTGTTTGCCCTCTATTAAACTTACTACGATGCATTCCCGAAGTTCCAAATGGTCAAGGGTTGCTTTTTATTTGTACACAGAGCCCGTAGCCACTGGATACAGCGGCCTGCAAACATTCTACTGTATCTCTCAGCATAATTTCCAAGAAGTCCCTAACACAAAATGAAGAGTCACAGTTGAATATTATTTGTCCTATTTTGCTCATAGGCAGTAAAACTCCAATATTCCCACATGCTCAGGCCTTTGATAGGCTGGCCTTACATTTTCCACGGTGTTAGTTATTTTCCTATCCATATCCCAACATCACTTGTTTTAAATTTACAATGTAGTATAATAAGTTATAATAATATAATAGTATAGTGAGTTTCAGGGGAGTGTTGCAAATGGGCTCCAGTGAAAAGGAATGTGGGAAATGTGGCCCCGGGAGCAGGGGTAACAGGGCCCTGATTTGTTTAAAGAAAACAGAAAACAAGACTCAAGAGGATGCTTCCTCTTTATGGCCTCTCAATTATCTATTACTATTGAATGTTTTATAGTGTCTTTGACTGTAAAGGCTGATCTAATATCATTACACTCAGTAGCAACTTTATTAGGTATATCTGCTCAGTAATGCAAATATCTAACCTGCCAATCATGTGGCAGCAATTCGATGCATTAAAGAATGCAGACATGGTCAAGAGGTTTGGTTATTATTCAGACCAAATGTCAAAATGGGGAGCAATGCCTTCACCACAGCTACTCTAGACACTAGTGCTCCACAAGATTGTGTCTTCACTCCCCTATTCTGCTCCATATACACTCATGACTGCATGGCCAGAATTTGCCCTAATTCCATATATAAATTTGCAGATGATACCACTGTAGTAGGCTGTTTCTCAAATAATGATGAGACAAAGCACAGGAGGGAGATAAAGAAAGACCAGTGACATGGTGGCATGACAAATCCTTTCCCTCTATGTCAACAAAACAAAAGAGCTGGCCATTGACTTCAGGAATGGAGGCTATACACATGCTTTTGTCTACATCAATGGTGTTGAGGTTGAAAGGGTTGAGATTTTCAAGTTGTCAGGGTGAGCATCACCTGTTGCACGCCCTCGTCTAACCTGACCAAGAAAGCTCACTAATACCTCCACTTCCTCTGGAGGGTAAAGATATTTGGCAACTTCCTGCCAACCCTTAGGAATTTTATTGATGCACCATAGAAAACATCACATCTAGATGTATAATGGCTCGGTATGGCAGCTGGCCACGAGAAACTGCAGAGAGTTCTGGGCACAGCTCAGCATATAATGGAAACCATACTCCCCTCTATGGACTCTGTCTGCACCTTCTGCAGTCTCAGTAAAGCATCCAGCATAATCAAAGACCCCAGCCACATCAAACATTTTCTCTTCTCCCCTCTCCCACTGGGCAGAGCATGTACCACCAGGCTCAAGGTCACTTTCCACACAGCTGTAATAATCTTAGTACAGTAAGATAGAGTCTTGACCCCACAGTCTACCTCAAAATCTACAATTTACCCCACAATCTTGCACATTTTTGTTTACCTGCACTGCACTTTCTCAGAAGCTTCTACACTTTATTCTGCACATTGTTATTGTTTTGTCTTGTACAACCTCAATGTACTGTGTAACAACTTGATCTGCATGAACAGTGTGCAAGACAAGCTTTTGACTGCATCTCGGGACATGAGGCAGGAATAAACCAATTCCAATGGTAGACAAGACTGAACCAGAAAGTGAGACATTAGACAAGGTGTAGCATAGCGGCTGGTCCACAAGGTTGAGGCACATGGGATTCAAGGCGAGCTGGCTAATTAGATCTAAAACTGGCTGGGTGATAGTGAGCAGAGGGCGATGGCAGAATAGGAATGATGCTTTTCTCTGTAAATCTGTGACCAGTGGTTTAACAACGGGATCTATGAATGATGCAGATGTGAATGTGAAGAATAATTTTTCAGATGATACACAAATTGATGAAGTTCTGGATGGTGAAGAAGGTTGTCTGAGGCAAGAGATGGATAAGATGTAAAGTTAGTCTGAGAGATGGCAGATGGAATTTCATCCCAATAAAATGGTATTTAATCCAAATATATGCAATGTGATGGATTTTGTACCTCAAATAGGGGTAGGACATTTAAAATAAATGGTAGGATGTAAAGAAATGGTGATGAGTAGAGGGACCTAGGGGTTCAAGCCCATAGTTCCCTGGAAGTGGCAACATGGGTAGATGGGGTAATAAAGCATTTGATATGCTTGCCTTCAGAGGTTGGAACATGTAGTACAAAGTTGGGGCACCATGTTACAACTTTTCTAAAACACTGATTAGACCAAATGAGTATTATGTGAAGGAATTTAGCTAGGGGGCGAGACTGGAAAGGCTGGGTTGTTTTCCATGGAGCGAAGGAAGCCAAGAAGTAAGCTGATAGAGAGATACAGGATTATAAGAGGCATAGTCTGGATCGATAGTCAGGTCTTTCTCTCATAGCAGGAGTATCAAAAATATGAGAGCGGAGGTTTAGGGTAACAAGAAGAAGATTTTAAAGGAATTTGAGAGGAATGTTTTTTTACACCGAGTGGTTTATATCTGATAGTCATTGCCAGAGGAGGTAATGGATCATATCAGTCGCACTTAGACATGCAAAGCACAGAGGGATATGAGCTGAAGGCAAGTTGGATTGGAGTAGATGGACAAAGTGGTGACAAGGATGTTGTAGGCTTAAGGGTCCGACTTCTGTGCTGGCTGTCTACGGCTGTAGGGTTTTAACAAAAGTGTGGGTGACTAAATGGGTAGTTGACGATCAGGGTGAGCTCAGGAGGCTAAGAATCCTGTTCCATGTTGTATCTGTCTACGTCTCTGTGACTCTCTCTCATCCATATCCATACATGGCAGTCAACAATGAAGCAATATAGAATTCAACATCAACTTCTTTACCCAGACTGACTTCAAATTGTAAAACTTACTAGTCAAAAGTTGGTTGACACAATTAATATAGCTACGTATGTTCAAGGGAAAGTCAGATAAGTAGACAAGGAAGAAAACAGCAGAAAGAAATGTTAATATGTATAGACAGATAGACATGTGAAGATGTTTGTGTGAAGTACAAACACCAACTTGGATTTGCCAAAAGGAATGGTTATATTTTTGCACTGTAAATAGTTTGTAATATATAGCTTCTCGCTGTGTGTCAGTTGGCCATATTTTTTCGCAACCTGTGGAATAAAAGTTTTACTTTTCAGGAGTAAACATTCATTTCTATGACAGTTATATTTTAGTATTTCTACCTTCTCAATCTAATACATAAATACGCGAAATATGGACAACACAGAAGTAATGCCACCTCTGGTTTGGAAGAAAGCAATGCTACATAAATGCTAGTCCCTTGGCACAGTCGGTCTGCAGTTCTAATTGTACACCGGCTATGATACTGGAGCCACGTTTCCTAAGGTATGAGTTCAAAATGGATATGGTACCATTGTGGCTATGTTACTGGCCAAGTAAAAGAAATCTTCCTGCCTTCCTTTTTCTGACCAATATAGGACTCCATACTTTTAGCAATTGGCTGTGAATTAATCCAAGGGGAATTAGCGGTGTGTAGTAAATACTCCGATTGGGAACAAGTTGTGTCATCTAAGTTGCTAGTGATATATCATATTGAGGAGATTTTTTAAAATCTCTCTTTTTAAAAGAAATTCACTCTTTGGATTGTTGTAAAATGACACAATATGCAATTGAAAATATATATTTAATATATATTAGGCAACGTGCACTGTTTTCTTCAGCATAACCATGCTCTGTAGTTTAAACACCATACTTATCTCCATCCTGCATATCTTTTTAAATGTTGCTGTCTCCAGAGAATATCGAAACCCAGTATTTTGGATAATACACTAAATACAACAAGTGTCATAGCTTTTCATCAGTGAATTGTACTTGTCACAATGCCTCCTTCAAGCAGGAAAATGAAAAGCTGCTATCTAGTCATGCTGGATCAGCAGCTCCCCCTGTGGACTGCCAATATTTCGCAAGTACATTTGGTGTCCACTTTATTAGGTACAGCTGTACACCTACTCGTTAATACAAATATCCAATCAGCCAATCATGTGGCAGGCACTCAATAAAATAAAAGCATGCTGACATGGTCAAGAGGTTCAGCTGTTGTTCAGACCAAACATCAGAATTGCAGAGGTGTATACTTCAATAATAAATGAACCTTTGATGGTGAAGAAACATGATTGAAGTGAGTTTGACCATGGTGGCTGGTGCCAGAGGGGGTGGTTTGAGTATCTCAGAAGCTGCTGATCTCCTGGGATTTCCATGCACAACAGTCTCTACAGTTTACAGAGAATGGTGCAAGAAACAAAACATCCAGTGAGTGGCAGTTCTGTGGACAAAAATGTCTTGATAATGAGAGAGGTCAGAAGAGAATGGCCAGACAGGCTCAGGCTGATAGGAAGGCAACAGTAACCCTTACAGCCACACATTACAACAGTGGTGTGTGGAAGGGCGCCTGTGAATGTACTGTACAACATGTCACGCCTTGAAGTGGACAGGCTACAGCAGCAGAAGACTACAAACATATAGAAATACACTCAGTAACCACTTCATTATGTGCCTCCTGTAGCTAGTGAAGTGGCTCCTGGGTGTATATTAATACACCACAACAGTGGTGACACTTCATTGACTCTAAACCAAGCTGAATATTTTGAAAGGGCCATTTCATAAATTCAAGTCAATTTTTCTTTAAGGAAGAAGTACTTCCTATTCATTCCCCATATATATTTTAAACTGCAGACCCAAGCAGGTTATCAGCTATGGTCTATTCCAAGCTTTCTCAGTTTGTGCGACCTTCTCTATAAATCCACTCTGCAAATGGACTGGCTTGGGGAGGCTTACTGACACCATCAGCAACTGTTTGAAAGTGTAAACTAATGGACAAACTGCCAGGCTGTCAGCAATAAGTCCAATGTCCGGGCAAATTGGCTAACTTCCTAGTCAAAAGCTTACACAAAAGGGGAGCAGGTGGCAAACTTTGTCATTGGAAGTGGAATCCCTCATGGGAAGGATAGAATACATGGTAGAAGAAGATGTGGCATAGCCGGCCATTCAGGTTCATCGAAAACAGATTGACCAGGCATATAGGGAAAGGTGGACAAGCAGCCTCTGCAGGGCCACCACTGGAAATCTCTATGTCCAGCCTTCTCCATAGGAGCATGCTGGGTCCATCTCCACCCTTGCTATCAGCCCTATGTTTGGTCTGAATACAATTATGTCCATTTTGCCAACTTACCATTATCGGGTCATAGAGTTCAAATGTGGATATTGCTTACTTCTCTGACTATTTCCCCAGAGCACATGTGTAGGGTCTACAATGTCTATTTTTAATGACATTCTTCATCTAAATACCAATTCAGTGGCAAAAACTACTGTGTGTTTCTAAATGAGATGGTGGAGAACGCTGTTTCTGTTCAGATAAGATAAACCTGGCTCTGCTCACCAGCAGATGAATTGCTCATCCATGTTGTCCCCTGTCGCAAATGCTAAAATGAAATGCAAGGAACTCTGATAATCCACCATTGGATGGTCAGAATTTCTTGTGGTTAGGCATCTTGTTCTCAGATGCTGTTAACACAACAGTGTCCTGGTTCCAGCACTCTTTCTAACACCAAGTTCCTGGTTCCACATTCCTTTTAGATCAGGGGTCCCCAACCATTTTTATGCCATGGACCAATACCATTAAGCAAGGGGTCCACGAACCCCAGGTTGGGAACCCCTGCTTTAGATTCACTGAAGTCCCAGTTCACACCTGTGGCTCACCTGGTTCTGTTTCTCAACACACCTTGAAACTTATTAGAATCGCTGGGAAGCTTATGATGTTACTGTGTGTGGTGAAGTGAATGAACCGTGCATTTGGAGTATTAATTGAAATAATGTTCCATAATGCAGAAAAACTGACAAAACTTTATCACCATTCACCAGCGATCTGCTGGAGGGACTCGTTGGATTGAGCAGCATCCACGGGAGGAAAGCAATTGTTGGTGCTGGGAGTCAAAACTCTACATTAGCACTGACGTAGGGTTTCAGCCCAAAATATCAATGATTGCTTTGCTTCCATAGATGTTACTCAACCTGCAGGCTCCTCCATAGTCACACTTAGATCACAACCCTCACTCAGACTACCCCCACCCACCAATCTGCAACCAACTTCACAAGCCAGCCCTACAAAAGCACCTGCTGGTGACAGAACTCCATTATGACAGGTCTATATTCCTCAAATGACAACAGCTCCATCCACCTACCATCCCATATTGCAAACTGCTAATGATTCTACTAAATACTGATCCACGTTTCCTAACTGGTAATTTCACTTCCCAGATACCAATCACAATCCCTGACTATCAACCACCACTTCCCAAAGACTATTTATCCCTTAACCCTACCACACTCATCTCAGCCAGTTTCCCCTTTCACCACCCTTGCATCCGGATCTGGGTTTACCTCACTTCCATCACGTCTTTGCACTGACAAGTCAGACAAAGAAAACACTGTGCCTTATCTAATATAGATCTGATTAAGTCGTGCCCACAGCTTTGGGCCTCTTGTGTCTCAATGCCCCAGTGACAAGTGATCCCTTGATCAGTATGGACAGAGCCCACCACAAAGTGACTTCCTAACATGCCTTTTTCAGATATCATCCAAATCCAAAATCTAAGCCTTGTGCTTTGGTGGTCTTCAGGGATCCTTTTATCTAAAGTAGTGAGATCCTAAGTCAGCACTGGACAGTGTCTTTGAAAGATGTTATAAACCCTTTCATTACTAATATAACTGTTTCATACACTTCTCTGATGTGATTTTCTTCTGCTGCTCCAGTTGCTCCTGTTTTTAAGAACTGCAAATATTTATTTCGGCTTCAACGTGCAGCCACACAACACTTCAGCACCAGACCACCATCTTATGTGAAGCAGCACACACAAAATGCCAGAGGAACAGAGCAGGTCAGGCAGCATCTATGGAGATAAATAAACTGTCGACGTTTTGTGCCAAGATGCCTCATCAGAACTGGAAAGGAAGGGGAAAGAATCCAAAATGAGAAGATGGGGTTAGGGCAAGGAGTACAAGCCAAACGGTTTTAGGCAAAGCCAGGTGAGTAGGAAGGGAGGGGGAATGAAGTAAGAAGCTGGGAGGTGAAAGGTAGAAGAGGTAAAGGGCCGGAGAACAAGGAATCTGATAGGAGAGGAGAGTAGGAGAAAGAGAAGGAGGAGGGGCACCAGGGAGAGGTGACAGGCAGGTGAGGAAAAGAGAAGAGATAAAAGGACAGCCAGACTGGGGAATAGAAGAAGAGGGAAGGGAGATGGGAAAAGGGACATGTTATTCCACATCACTTGAGTAAATCCATGTTGATACATGATGCACCATCAATAACTCTAGGAGACTGGAAGTGAACGATAGGCTTTTATTAACAGCAAAAGGGAGCACGACATGTCGAAGACTGAGGGAGGAGCAGTGCCCCAGTCGCCTTTATCCAGGGGTCTGTGAGAGGAGCCACAGGAGCAGTCAGCAGAGGGGCGTGTCCAGACAGGTATACATAGTTTACCACAATACACTTAAATAAAGTCTTGTCTCCTTGGTTTTTCATTTTGGAAGCAGACAATTTTTAGAAATGTATCACAACTTACTTTTGATTTCATCAGAGTACAGTTATCCTTTGAAACCCTACAACATCGCTTCTCCAAATATTTTCTATGTAGTTCTTAATCATAATGCGAAGTTGCCTATCACTAATCAAATTGGATCCAATTAAGTTCAAAGTTCAAAATTAAATTTATTATCAAATTATGAAAAATGTCACCATATACTACTGAAGATTCATTTTCTTGCAGATATTCAGAATATGTACAAATAAATTCAATAAAATCATTGAAAAACTATACATAAACAAAGATGGTCAAACATCCAATATGCAAAAGAAGACAAACTGTACAAATATAAATAAAAATAATAATAATAAGTAATAAATAATAAATAATATTGAGAACGGAAGTCATAGAATCCTTGAAATTGAGTCCATAGGTTGTGGAATCAGTTCAGAGCTGAGGTGAGTGAAATTATCCACACTGTTTCAGGAGCCGGTTGTCTGAAGGATAATAATTGTAATACCCTTAACCCCAACCACTACAATCTCATTTCAATGAGCTACAGACAAGCATTGGTTGTTGTTAAATTTAGAAAGATCTGTTCAGCAATTACTTCTGACAGAGATCAGATGGGCTTTAATTACTAAACAAGAGACTTTAGGGTTTGTTTTAATTGATGATAACCTGAAGGATTCTGTTCAATGGTAACTTCCCTTCACTGATTATTTCCACTTTATTACTGTCACTTCCATTTATCTAAACAAGAACCAGAATGTCCTTCACATAACTTACTTAGAAAGTCGTCTACAATAACTCATTGAATTGTTCAGTCTGCCTTAACGTGATTATACACGGATAATCATCAGCTGTATTTACATGTTTCCATGCTCATCAGCACCAATTGCTCCTCCATCAGACGTTCCGTCAGTCACACCAGGACAGCGCTGTCCTTCCACGGCAAACAGTACTTGTATTCCGTGTGCCTCACTGTTTTAATCTAGTTTTTTTGCTGCAAATGATTGCCTGTTTTCAGTCTGGCAGCAATATTGTTTCAACACATTTTTCACAGAAGCTTCAGAATGTTCCAATACTGTTGGCTCAGTACCGTACCATAGGTTCCCTTCTGATTTTTGCATAATAATTTAAGCATTCAAGTATCTTTCCAAATCTTCAGTTGTAGATTAAATAGTCCCTTTTCTCACATTAGTTCTTGCATAATCTTCTAGAGGCTCAGCAAATGGGTATTTTTGCCGTTATGCTGCACGTATTTCATTTTGGCTGTCCTGCTTTCGGCCTGTTTGGGTTATTGTTGAAGATAAGGGATGATGTGAAATGTGCCATCCAATTAGCCAGAAGTTTTCTTGGTGAGGGACAATAAGGTTGATCTTGGGCTTTTGTTCTTCAGGAGATGAAGAGAGAAGATGCTGGGGAGAACCAGTCGTAAAGAACAATCCAGTGGGAAACCCGTTTGTTCGAGATGGATTGCGAGTGATGCTCGGAAGGTGGTGTGTGCTTGCACTTTGACCGAGGGCCCAGCGCGTGAGTGACAGAGAAGTTCAAGATGAGCTCCAACTTGTACACATTTGACTGTTTAATTAGAATAGGCTCTTTTCTGTTTGTTATTCTTTACTAACCCTTTAGTTAAGTTAAGGTTCATAAATATGATTCCTTTAATCGTATGCAGTGTACTGTCTGTTATTTTATGACACTAATTTGTAACAGGGTAGCAAACTACGCAGCATTCACACACACTGGGGTTTGGGGTGGGACAGCTGTCTCAATCTCACGGGTTTGGCAGGACTTGAGAGTGTCTTCCCTAGACTTAAGCAGGGTGTTTCAGTTGGTTAACCCTAGGAGATTTCAGGAGATTTTAACTGTGACAATGAATGGAGGGTGTTAATCACGTGTTTATTACCAAATGAACTAATACCCTTAGGTGGCATCCGTTAGTCTCATGAGACCATGGATCTGCGCCTGGAATGGTTTTCTGTGCGCAGGCCTCGGCAGAGTTGTATGGAAGACCAGCAGTTGCCCAAGCAGCAAGTCTCCCCTCTCCACGCCACCGATGTTGTCCAAGGGAAGGGCAAGGGCCGATACAGCTTGGCGCCAGTGTCATCACAGGAGTTGCCAGAACGAGGTTGAAGACGGCGTCGAACTGTCTTAGGGACTCCAGCTCCGGATTTGTCCTCAGGGTTTACTCCCGAAGCCTTTCCCATGAGTGGGTATGGCCGCAAGGCAGCAGAGGTTTGAAATCAGAGTTTTCCCTCTCTGAGATGGACTGCCTTGCCAGGCTGACGAGCTCCATCTACCCAAACTAATTCCCTATTGCCTCAGGTAAATAGCTTCTGGGAGAAATAATTAGAATTTGTGATGGAGCCCCTTGCAACAATTGCACACTAAAAATTACAGCAGAAAGTGAGACAGGGTATATAATATGTCAGTGGCAAGCAGATGACTGAACTATACAACACTTCACATGAAGGAAATACATTATCTGACATTTTTTCCAGCTAATTAAACCTTCTTACCTCACCTGACTGTGCAGGATTGCAAAGCAAGCACCTTAGTTCCTTATAATTTCTAAGAAACGAATACGCAAAACTAAGGGGCAAGCTTCCAATTCCTCCACAGCAGCAAATCCATCCAGCATTACGCAGGTCGCCCACTCAGCACCTCTAATGGCACCGCTTTCTGTTGTTCCCCCCCCCCCCCCCCCATAATGTACTCCTCTGTAATATTACAACGTGTACCAAATTCTCTCAAACTACTTAAGCGCTTCTTTGCAGTTCAGGGTCAAGTGTGCTTTCTAAATGCATGATTATTAATCAGTAACTATTATGCTTATACAATAAACTGGTACAACCCGGCTTCCTGCAAGCCCCAGTTCACCAGGCTTGGCTTGAGGTGATGCTTGAATTCTGACTCATTTGTAGTCTCTTTGACCCAGAATCTCTTCACTGTTCTAAAGAATTCTTGTTCATCTCTCCCGATCACGTTCAAAACTTTCTCCATTGATGTTAAATTATATGATATGTTGTTTAGTTAATATGATGTTAATATAATTAACTATATTATTGTATTTCATAATTCAATTTATTTTATTTGATTGATCATGAATATGGGAAACTGTGATTGTATCAGTGTGATTTATATATAATGCATTTTGTGCTATCTTATTTTGATTTATAAGTATCCTTATGAATTCTGTATTTGTGTATATGAAATTTAATAAAAATACAGTATTGGGGAAAAAAATTAACACCCTCCACTAAGGCTGTGATATAATGGTCACTTCAATTACAAAGGAACGGGAGACACCCTGTCCACACAGCCATTAGCCAAACTATGATATACAAAATCAGTTTTAAACTGCCAAGGTCTTGGTTATTCAATGACTTTAAATGGGGAAGTTAAAGCTGAGAATGTTCTGGCTGGAAAATAAAAGCATATGAAATAGTTCTCCATGGAATGGCCAGTGAGTGGTAAGTACTATTCAGCTCACTGTTATCAAAGCTTCGGCTGAGCCTTGGTGAACATTGCACAAGCTCAGAACTGGAGCTAAAGTATAGTAGCAGGAATTCCCAACTTTTTTTATGCCATGGGGCCATACCATTAACTGAGGGGTCCATGGACCCCAAGCTGGGACCCCCGCCTTAGAGTGATGTGGACTGCACTTGAAGTCAGAATGGAGATGTCTAGCAGTTACAGTATCTAAGCTCAGCTTTTTCTTCTTAATATAATAGCTTATACAATAACTTTGTCAATATAATATAATGATTTCTGTTTCCATGTGACATAAAAGGAGACCATGTGGCCCATTGAGTCTATGCTCCAAATTGCCAACAAACTCCATCTGTTTCTATCATTCACTGACACAATAGGATCAATTTACAGAGGCCATTTATCCTAATGACACATGGGATTTTGGCATGTTGAGGAATTTGATGTACTGTACTTGGAAGAAACCCACACAGTCACAGGGAGCAAGTGTAACCTCCCAACTGTCAGGGTCAAAGTTCATAAATGTGCCTAGAGGGCTGGAACTGCACCCCTGTGCAACGCAGGCAGTGTATTAAATTCCAGTGAAATGCAGCTTGCATCCAGTGTAATGGGATGAAGGACAACTGGAAGCTAGAAAAATGGAACAGTTTTAGTTGCTAGGAGAAGTGTGGGGGGTGTTTCCCCCAGAAACTGGAAAAGTGGGAGGAAGAGAAGCATTCTGTCCCACCAGGCAAAGGCAGGAGCTGGTGAGATGGAAGCCAAAGATAAGTAGAGGAAGCAGGAAGAAAGATATTAGTGACAGGTCAGAGCTGGCTGAGAGATCTCAGACTGCAGGGTAAGGAAATCTTCAGAAGGCAACTCTTGTGAAGCTCTCATGCAGAAGTATTGCCAGGACAGATGAAATGGAAAGGGAGAAAATGCAAGTCCAACCCTTTAGAACAATCTTGTTTTGGGGCTCTGGTGTTGAAACCCTACATCATTTCAAAAATCTATAATTATGTACAAATGCCTCTATTTCAGCCCACAGTTCACCAGAGAATGAACTGTTTTTTAAAATTTTTATATCATGAGGAAAATACCTTTATACTGAAATGTTTTCTTGTGACTAAGTTGTCTTCATTAAGTGTGAATTTTATCCTTATTTTTATTTGTCTATTCCTCAGTTTTAGTTATTCATCTTTGGTTGACGGAAGTGATGTGTTTTATGACTACAGACAAGTCTAGATTCACTGGGGTAATTTTGACAAAATGATAGTGAGAATTGGAAATTGGAAGAAGTACATACAGGTATATAGTGAGTGGTCTATTCCTTTCAGCTTTATGTTACTTGCCCAGATTTTCAGGTGCCAAGGCATGAATATTCATCACAGTGGTGGAGGTAATGCTGCCGCAAATTACTGTGGATACTTTTCTCTTAAATTCATCTTGAGCTGGGGATTTTAGACATGGCACAATTTAAGCATATTATGTTTCCTTAACTGAGTTTCAAAACAAGTGGCAGAATTATTTTGTGTTCTTCCTACTCCGATTCTGTCCTGGGGGAAGAGAGAAAGGTGCCAAATAAGCTGGAATGTCCCGCGTGATATTTCATAATGTCCAATTGTCCTAACAATTGATTGCATGAAAATAAAAAAAGATGCTCTTTATGTTGTAAATATAAAACACAACAGGAAACACTGGAGAGAGAGAAACCGAAGTAACTTTTCAGGTTGAAGGCTCTTTGTCAAAACTGGGAAGAGGGGAGGAAGCTTGCAAAGCTGCGGGGAGAGTGGGGAAGAAGGATGTCACCGACAGGTAAAACCCTGCGAAAAAGGTTCTGGTTAATGAGTGAATGGGAGTAGTTGGAGAGTGACTGACATAGGCAGAGAAATCAAGTTACTTGAAATTGTAGAAATCAATATTGAGTCCAAAGGGGCAGCAGGCCCAGACTTAAGATGTATCTCAAACTATCAATATTGATAATTCCGAGTTAGGGGGGTGGGGTGGAGAATTAAAGTGATGGGCAATCGGAAACTCAAGGTCTCCACTGAGGACTGAAGTCAGGTGCTCTATAAATTAGTCAGATGATCTGGTTTCTCCAGTGTCGAGGGAACCAAACCATGAACTTCAAATTCAGTACAAAAGAAATGCAAGTGATTGCTGGAATCACTGCTTGTGTCCCTGGATGATGAGAAGGGCAAGAGGCAAAAGGATTAGTGTCGCATAGTCAGTGGTTACAAGTGAAAGTGTTATCAAAACGGGGAAATGGAGAATGTGGTGGTGGTGTTTGGTGGGAACAGAACAGTGGATCACAGAATCAAAAAGGGAATGATCCCAGCAAAACAATGAAAGGGATGTGTCTGGCAGTAGAATTCTTTGTAGCTGCCAGAAATTGTGGAATCTCTGCTGTTGAATGTGAAGGATGCTGTGGAACGTGAGGACCAGTTGAACAGGTTTAGTCCTGGAGGAAAGGGTTATGAACAGAAGCTTGGGAAATGGTTGGGATGTGGTCAGGGGCTTTGTTAACAAGGGTAGAAGAGAGACCAGAGTTAAGAAGGGAGTCTCATCATTAGATCAAATATAGCGGAGATGGAGGAACTGGAAGAATGGAATAGAGACCGTATTGGAGGCAGAGTGGGAAAAAAAAGAGTATTTGAGATATCCTAGGAGTCAATAGGCATATCATCCATGTCAGTGGCTAGCTTACCTCCTGATGTGGAAACTGGAGTGATCCAGAAAAAGAAGAGAAAGGTCAGAGATTAACCACGTGAAGGTGAGAGCAGGGTGGAAATTGGTAGCTAAAGTAATGAACATTGAGTTCTGCACAAGTACAGGTGTTGCTTGAGGCTTCGATTCCCTCAAACATTAATCTCAGTTGTGAGGTTGGAATCAGAAAATTTATCCAAACAATTCTCACAGAACTGAGTTAAAAAAGAAGCAATGCGCTTCTCCTACTAGGTTTCCAATAATGTCCACACTGCAAATTTAAATCTGATAAAAGCAGTGGCAGCTGAAAAGTGTGCAGCTTTTCTTGCTCCATTGTTTGTAGCTCAGTGGGCACAACGTCTGCACAAGACACATTCCTCACATAGTTCATCTGCTTCAACTCCACTACAAAAAAACACAGCCAGTATCATCTCTGAAATTAAAAATCTAATTCAATTGGATATGAAACAGGCATCTATGCTAACTCAGCTTTCACCCTTCAGTGGTAACGTACAGTTATACAGCACAGAAACAAGCCCTTCAGCCCAGGGCCCATACTCACCTTGAAGCACCCATTTATACTTAGCATACTTAACTTATTTTATTCTCCCAACATTCCTAGCAGCTCCTCCAGACTCTTGCACTCACCTACACTATTCTGAGTGGCTAACAAGATACAATTGGTCCGCATGTGCTTGGGATAGGGGAGGAACCCAGATGTCCCAGAGGAGATCCCCACAGTCACAGGGAGGACAGAGATGGTGAAAGGGGTTTAAGGAAGGTCAATCACTTGTTTGGTTGCTAAAAGGGGAAGATTTTGGAGCCTTATCTATTTCTTTGGTTAACTTCTTCCTTTTGTTGCATTTTAATGCCACAATTAATAGCATTACTGCCGATCATTTGGTTGAATGCTTTAGGTAAGCTGAAGATAAGAGGCTACTGAGGAGAGCAGTGAAATAGGCAAATCTGGAGATAATAAAGGCAATGGTGAGGTTTAGCTGGGCAGGAGCAGGGGTGGTTAATGTGCAGGACATGAAATGTGGGCACAGAGAGCTCTCTTATATGTCAATAAAACCTGAAGGTTGCGAACAGCCGGGATCAGCTTCCAACCATGGGAAAGCTGACCAGAAAATTGGCCTTCTAGAAAGACCAAAAAGAGTCAACTAGAAGTTCAGAAACCTGCAAAAACACACACTCAGTGGTCACATTATTAGGTATTTCCTGTACCTAATAAAGTAACAACTGAGTGAATGTTCATGGTCTTCTGCTGCTGTAGCCCATCTGCTTCAAAGTTCAATATGTTGTGTGTTCAGAGATGCTCTTCTGCACCCTACTATTGTAACATGTGGTTATTTGAGCTACTGGCACCTTCCTGTCAGCTTGAACCAGTTTGACCTTTCTATTATGACCTCTCTCATTAACAAGATGCTTTCACCCACAGATCTACCACTCACAGGGAGCTTTTTTTTGTTTTATGCACCTTTGTCTGTAAACTCTAAACTTCTTTGCATGAAAGCCCCAGGAAATTGGCAATTTCTGAGATACTCTAAACACCCTGCAAGGCATCAACAATCATTCCATGATCAAAGTCACTTAGGTCACATTTTTACCCAATTCTGAAGTTTGGTCTGGACACAACTATACTTCTTGACCATGTCTGTATGCTTTCATGCATTGAGTTGCTGCCACATGATTGGCTGATTACATATTTGTATTAACACGCAGGTGTACCTAATAAAATGGCAACTGAGTGTATGTGAAATTGGTACTTTGGGAGGGAAAGTCACACTAATTTGTCTTGATTTTGCTGGTGCAGGAAGCACCAGATTCCCTTATGTAAGCATATGAGCATGGTGTTCCTAGCCAACATTATTCAGCCACCTTGGAGGTCCACCCCCCACTGGGTGACACCTCCTTCCTGCTGCTTTCCAGGCTCTGCCTTGTTCCCCCCAGAGTCACATTCAGGCCTCCTGACACGGGCTGCTACCTCATCTGTGAAGCTTTTGTTGCACACACCGAAGATCTCTCTGCATTTGAATGGTATGTACCACAGTCAATGGGAGCTCACACTGACATACGATCATTTTCTCTGCAACTCAGGTACTTTGATAGCTCTTGCTGTCTCTGTTGGCTTGAAGAGTGGCAGAGGCTGATGGGAGTTCTGATAGGCAATTATTAGATTACGAGAGGCACAAAGCAGGTAGGCAATATCCTTTTTCCAAGGGCTGAAATGTCTAACACCAGTGGGCATGTATTTAAGGGAAGAGGGGGTAATTTCAAAGGAGATGTGAGATGCAAGTTCTTTTGCACAGAGAGTAGTGCGTGTCTGGAATGTGCTGCTTAGTGTGGTGGTAGAGTCGGAAGCATCAGAGACTTTTAAGAGACGTTTACGTGGGCACATGAATGTGAGGAAAATGGAAGGATAGGGACATGGGGTATGGAGAAGCGATTAGTTTAGTTAGCCATTTGATTACTAATTTAATTGGCCTTGTGCAACATTGTGGGCTGAAGGGCCCATTCAGGAGCTGTACTGTTGTATGTTCTGTTGGCGAGGGACGTGGTAGGTGCCATTTCCATTGCCTATTCAATGTGCATTCTTGAATAGCTTCTGTGGTAGCAATGTTGTTAAGGAACTTATGACATGATATGGAGCAGCCACTCAAATTCTGTCAAATTCTGCTGACAGGAAGTAACAACATGACTCAGTTGTCATGGTTGTGAAAAGTTTCTTGTATTTTCTTGTAAAAGTTATGTATAATTTATCTTTTTTCTTGTGAATGATGCTCATCTGATGCTACGTGCCTATGATGCTGCTGCAGGTAAGTTTTTCATGACACCTGTCCATACACCATATTCCTGCATGTGACAATAAACTTTGGCAAGGTTAATGATGAACAAATCCTATGTCATACATCTCAGTCTATGCCCAATAACCTGCAGAGTGTGCACTCATTGTGATTCAGTCATTGTCTGACCAAGTCTGTCAGATGGGTGTTGTTGAATAGCTGAGCCAATGAGACAATTTGTACCAGAGGTTTGCTACTTTGGTTAGTTTATATAAAAAAGCAGTTTTCAGTTCTTTGGAAATCTGGTCCCTATGACAGGACCAGCCTTCTGCACTGTGCACAGGCCAAGCCAATTTAAGTGTAGAAGAACCTTGGCATTATCCTTCCATGGATTTTAGATCTGGAATACATTGTACAATAGAGGAGAAGCACACACGATGTGTTGCATTCATGAGAAGTTCGAACGTGGACTACTATAGCTTTCGTCCAGGGATATACTGACACCAAAAGCATAAAGAATAATGACATCCTATCTCATGCATTCTACCCAGAGCCAGACTTAAACCAGTTCATCCCTGATTATGTCATAAGCCTTTGAAGCAACCTTCACGAGATTCAGAATGGATTTGGTTCCTTGGGACAACATTGGGAAGGGTGATAAACACAAAAACATAAGAACATAAGAAATAGGAGCAGGAGTAGGCCATCTGGCCCATCGAGCCTGCTCCGCCATTCAATAAGATCATGGCTGATCTGTCCGTAAACTCAGCTCCATCTACCTGCCTTTTCCCCATCACCCGTAATTCCCTTAATACGAGGGCTGATAGATAAGTTTGTGGCCTAAGGTAGAAGGAGTCAATCTTAGAAAACCTAGCACATTTATTTTTCCTACATTTACACATTTAGTCCAGTGGTCGTGGAGCATACAGATCTCCTCTTTGTAGAAGTCGGTGTCTTGGACCTCCAGAAGTGGTCCACAGCAGGGGGTGATTGATAAGTTCGTGGCCTAAGGTAGAAGGAGATAAGTTATTACCTTCAAACTTACTGCAATTTCACTCAGAGTTGAACTGCACGTGCATGTAATGAGAGCTGTATAACTCATCTCCTTCTACCTTAGGCCATGAAGTTATCATCACCCCTGCTGTGGACCACCTGGAGGTCCAAGATGCTCTCATTATACACACATGCAGTTCAACTCCTTGAGTGAAAATGCAGAAAGTTTGAAGTTAATAACTCATCTCCTTCTTCTTTAGACCACAAACTTATCAATCACCCCTGCTTTGGACCACTTCTATAAGGAAGGGATCCATATGCTCCACGACTGCTGAACCAAGTGTGGACATGTAGGAGGGGACTATGTTGAAAAATAAACATGCTAGGTTTTCTAAAATTGACTCCTTCTACCTTAGGCCACAAACCTATCAATCAGCCCCCATATGTAAAAACCTAACTGTATATATAATATATACTAAATATATTTAAGATATTTAGTGAAGAAGCTTCAACTGCTTCCCTGGGCAGAGAATTCCACAGATTCACCACTCTCTAGGGAAAAACAGTTTCTCCTGATTTCCATCCTAAATCTTCTCCCCTGAATCTTCAGACAATGTCCCCTAGTTCTAGTTTCACCTACCAATGGAACCAACTTTCCTACTTCTATCTTATCTATCCCTTTCAAAATTTTGTATGCTTCTATAAGATCCCCTCTCACTCTTCTGAATTCCAGAGAGTATAGTCCCAAGTGACTCAATCTCTCCTCACAGGTTAACCCCTTCATCTCTGGAATCAACCTGGTGAACCTCCTCTGCACTGCCTCCAAAGCCAGTATATCCTTCCTCAAGTATGGAGACCAGAATTGCACACAGTACTCCAAGTGCAGCCTCACCAGTACCCTGTATAGTTGCAGCATGAACTCCCTGCTCTTGAATTCAACCCCTCTAGCAATGAAGGCCAACATTCTGTTTGCCTTCTTAATAACCTGTTGTACCTGCAAGCCAACTTTTGCGATTCCCAAGTCCCTCTGCACAACAGCATGCTGCAATATTTCACTATTTAAATAACAATATGCTCTTCTATTATTCCTTCCAAAGTGGATGATCTCACATTTACCAACGTTGTATTCTATCTGCCAGACCTTGGACCACTCACTTAACCTATCTATATCCCTCTGCAGACTTTCCACATCCTCTGTACAATTTGCTTTTCCACTCAGTTTAGTGTTATCAGCAAATTTTTCTACGCTACACTCAGTCCCCTCTTCCAAATCATCAATGTAAATGGTAAACAGCTGCAGGCCCAGCACTGACCCCTGCGGCACCCCACTCACCACTGACTGCCAACTGGAGAAATACCCATTTATACCAACTTTCTGCCTTCTATTGGTTAACCAAGCATGCCAATACACTTCCTCCGACTCCATGCATCCATATCTTATTTATAAGCCTCTTGTGCGGGGATTTTAACTTCCACATAGATTGGGTGAATCAGGTTGTGTTTGTTGTGTTTATTGTATAATTAAAAGATTAATAGTAAAATAAAATGACTGCCTCAAATCTCACAGCTCAGCTCCTGAACAAAACTGTAATAGTACTTATAATGTGTGTGATCAACAAAACCATTTAACCATACTTGGTTGATGTATTTGCTAAGAGTCTCGTCATGAGGTTCCCACAACTGCACCACAAAACATCACCAATCACCCACAGGACTCCACACTTAAGCCCAGACTTCCGCCAAACCTTACACGTAGGCGCTGACATAGGTTCCTGCTTACCACAGCATAAACTAAACACAACTAATATGTCAAAAATTCACCAGCTTTCTCAATTAATATAACTCCTCCACACAAAATGAATATCAAAAAGATTCTTTATGCAGATTATTTCATATTCAGGTTAATTTTTTCACTCCAGTGCACTATTTCTAACTGCCTTGACTCAACTGAATTGTTCACATTGAATATGGCTTTCTCCATATTCCCAGCTCCAAGATACTACCTATCACCTGCTCTGTGAAATCACTTCCTCTCATCACAGCACTCAACACTCTAGAAATGCTGGAGACTAGCTGGTGCAGTGGAAATCGTCCCGGCTTAATCATCAAACTGTCAAAGACAACAAACAGCATTTGATAAAATTGAGAACACTTCAGAAGTCCTGATGAAAATTTATAAAGTAAGTTATAGATATTTATCCCTTCAACAGAAGTCCTTCAAGTACCTGGTTAGTGGGGAAGTTATGTCCAGTACAAGCTGAAATTCTCTTCGATGATGAATCCAGAAATGCTCTCTAAAGTATTCACTCATTTTCACAAAATGTATTTATGGAGAAAGTTAACAGTAGTTCAAAAAATGAAAGTCAGTGGTGAATGCATGACGGAAAACATACCGGGGGAAAAGTAGCTCCCCATTCTGTAGGATGCTGGTACCAGTAATGGGATGGGAAAAAACTGGACAGGTTCTAACTACTCTGGCCAACGGCCATCATCCTGAAAGAAAGGATACTTGTGGGATTTAATCTGGTAATCGGGTGGCAGGGTGGCGATACATCTCTTCCAAAGGAGATGTAAGGTGCTTCTTCCCTCCGCTGCTCACCCTTGGGCAAGGTGTAGCACCTGCTCAGCCCCCCAGTCAGGGTCATGGGATCCAATGGGAGCCGATGGTGGGCCGTCACATGAGCAGCTGGTGCATATCAGAAGTTGGTTACCCTATCACTGACGCTAAACGGACAATCTCTGAAGAGTATTGATAATGCCTGGGGTCACCCGTCTTGTAGACACTGCGCAGAAGGCGGCAATGGCAAACCACTTTGATAGAAAAAATTTCCAAGAACATGGGACCATGATCACCTCCTTGATATGAAACAGCAGAGACTCATCATGATGGTGAATGTGGTAAATGTGTGGTGACGTGTGTAGGGGGAATACATCAAAAATAAGCGTCTTATGTACAGCTTCGTCACCACACCATGGGATTAAGATAGAAAAGTTCAAAATTTATTATCAGTAAGATAGAGCAGGTGCAGAAAAGATTCACAAGTTTGCTGCCCGGATTGGAGGGCTTGAGTCATGTGGACAGATCGGGGGAGGCCAGATTTGCTTTCCCCGACCAAAGGAGGCAGGTAGGTAACATGAAATTATGAAAGAGGTAGATAGAGTAAATGGGCAAAGTCTGTTTCCCATGGTGTGGGGGTCAAAGCTAAAGGACTAATGTTTACGGTGGGATGGAGGAGGTTCAAAGATGATGTGAGGAGTAAACTTCTGAGAGAATAGATGGAATAATCTGCCAGAGGCAGTGGTGCAGGCACAAGATTTAAGAAACTTCCAGACAGGTACTTGAATGCACAAGGAATAGAATGGTATGGAATTAATGTGGGCAAGTAGGATTAGTATAAGTAAGCATAATGGCTGGCGCAGATAGAGTGGGCCAAAGGGCCTGTTGCTATGCTGTACAACTCTCTAGCTCTGTAAATAGTTCTCATAAAGTTCAAAATTTACAGTGCAGAAGGCGCCTATTCTACACTGACGAGGTGAGAGAAGGTTAGGAATGCAGAGTGTTGGTGGAAATGTTTGTTTACTTTGTACTGACTGGCTGCTGGTGTTTGTGGTGGCTAGATGTTAACAGAGAGTCTGAGGCCTAGTGCCTGGGGCTTGAATGACTACCATTCCCTGCCCAATGTAACACTAAATTCTGAACTGGGTTTTTCACCTACATGAGGGTAAAAATTGTTTTGCAGCAGATGGTAACTGGAGCAATTCAAAAGCAAAATACTGGATCTCTGGAAATTTGGAATGAAAACAGAGATGCAGGAAATGCTCAGCAGTTTAGACAGCAAACATGGAAAAGGACTTAACCTTTTCCTGCCTTTATCAATTCTGTTTTTATTTTAGGAATTGAAGAAGTTCGTTTATCTCCTCAGGCCTGTGAAATCATGGCAAGCATGTGACCCAACTCCAATAGAACTCTTTGATAGCACTTAACTCCTTTGATTAAGAATAATCTATCTGCCTCAGATTTGGACAATTGACGTCAATTGTCATCTGCAAACTGCTATGCCCCTGCACCAAGAAATGTTCCCTAACTCCTGGACAACCTCCTGTCAGTTATAGGTCAAGCTTTCTAATCATGGTCTCCCCCAACATGAAACATTTTCCACCATTTTTGTCTGCTTACCCTTTAGTAAACCTGCCAGGCTCACCCTCAGCTTCCTCTGTTCTAGGGAAAAGAAACCCAGCCTGGGCAGTCTCTCATTATATCTGTAATGCACCAAACCAGGCAACATCCTGGTGAATCTCTGCATTCTATCCAATGCAACACAGTCTTCCACATAGAGACAAGAACTGTAGACAGTACTCCAGGTGTAGCCTAACTGAAGTTTATTAATTTAGAGATACAGGCTCTTCCGGCCCAGCAACCCACCTACTTAACCCCAGCCTAATCACAGGACAGTTTACAAAGGCCAATTTGCCTACCAACTGATATCTTTGAACTGTGGGTGGAAACCAGAACAATGTGAGGAAATCCACACGATCAGGGGAGAACATACAAACTTCTTACAGATGACATCGGAATTGAACTCTGAACCCCAACGCCCAAGCTGTAATTCCTGCACAATGCCAGGCTTCAGGTTAGTGTACCAGTCCATCTGTTGCCATCCAGAAATTCGGGATCCAGAAACACAGGCTGAAGAACAGCAGGATGCAATTGCTCATAATCAAGCCTTCATGTCAATGGAATGAAATTTTTGCAACATGAACAATCTGCATCAAAAGTAACAAACTCCTCTGGGAGTTTGGGAAATATTGAACAATCAATGGCAACGATGGTGTTTTCTAACTTCACACACATGGGAGCAACATTGTAGGGCATTTATGTTTTCCCGCTATATACAGCCTTCAATCTGCCATGGAAACCTATCCACATCAACAAGAGTGTATTCCATAGGAGATATCCATCGGCCAATGAAATTGATCCGTACTGAATTTGATTCGGGCTAACCGTTCTGAAAACCCTCTTTACCTGACATGTGGTGCAGCTGAGAAGCATTTACTAAAAGTAATTACTGCAACTGCTTGGAGACTCTGGGCATCTCCTTCCTCTGCACCTATACCGTTGGAGCATATGCTGGCAGAATAGCAGAGCGTCATAGATTGCAATTTTTTGATGCAATTTCTGCTGAAAGGGAAGTACCATGGACTTGAATAACATCGTCACTGTGTGAGTGACAAAAGGAAAACACTCGAGGTGGAGTAACTTGCACTCAGAGGTGTGCCAATCCACTTTCTTGAAGAGGGAGACTTCATCAGAAAATGGACACAAAGATTTCAAACCATGTGCAGAACAAATTCTATGCACAGCAGACATTTTAAAAAGTACAATTAGTCTAACTTGATGATGTAGAGTTTAAAAATCTCAATTCTCTTTGTAGAAAGGAAGGGGCTGCTTGCTGATCCACTGCTGTGTGATAGTCTTTTCACAGATAACCAAAATAAATTAAACTGAAATACTATAATTCATAATTCACTTTATTTTTCAAAATAACTCTTAACATTTTCAACTTATTTTGATGACTAGTAGGTTCAGCTGATAAAGAATATAACATACTGTATGGTTAAGGCTTTTCTCTCATATAATTGTATGATGCAGTACCATACTGCTACATCATGTGTAAGGCTATACTTGCTTCTGAAGAATTACTGAACATCACTCCAACAAAACAATACTACTGATTACAAATTATTGTTTAAAAACAACTCTGCTCCTGATCCTTGTCATTTGTTCTATCAAGATGGCCACAACAAGAAAGAATCATCTTATCCTCCGATAAAGAATAACACATGCAAGTAAATGTGCCTCAGCAGTTCCCTTAGGCTGAGGGCTGCTTTCATACCTCGTATTCCCAGGTGAGGTACTCCTTAGCTTCCAAGCATCACAGATGAAAATCCATTACAAACAATTACAAGTGATGGATAACATTTTGAATTATTTCTACAATGGTTTTGCACTTTTGATTTAATTACTGCAGGTTAACAAATCACTCATTGAGGGAAGGAGTCAATATTTTATGGTAATAGTTTTAACCTCTGTGAAAAACTCAAATGAGTCTTTGGCCCCTTCTCTACCAACTCCAGAGGCCTTCATGCCACCAAATGGCAAATTCAGATCGCGAATGAGCCAGCAATTGGTCCATACCATGCCAGTATGAAGCTTCTTGGCAACCCGATGTACCCGGCCGACATCTCGTGACCATACAGTGGCAGCCAACCCATACTTCACATTGTTTGCTCGCTGGATAACCTCTTCCTCACTTTCAAAAGGTACAACACAGGTCACTGGGCCAAAGATCTCCTCTTGCATACAGCGTGAGCTATCCTTTACTTCTGTGATCACTGTTGGCAACAGAAAGTAGCCAGTTTTGTTTTTATCAGGAATGTCCAAGGAATCAATTCCTTCGCCACAAAGAATCTTAGCTCCTTCAGTTTTGGCTAGATCAATATAACTCTTTACCTGTTTGGGAAACAAAGGTAATGCTGTTAGCAAGAAGACTGATTCCATTACTCATACAAAACAAGCAATTAAACCTAAATGCTGATTAATATTAGCAAGTAATATACTAACATTTGTAACTTCAAATAATTTACAAACATTTTACAAAATTGGATACTGGGTAATAATTAAGGATACAGTGTCATGAAAAAGAACAAAGATATCCCACAGGCTTTCTGAAGATTGGCAGAAATGGCAATGTGGAAGGGTAAAGACAAGTAAAGCAGTGTGTACAGGCAAAACAACTTATGGATATATTATGCAGATGAAGAAGTAAGAATAACACTGACAGAGCCCAAACAGACATGGTGCTGAAAAGGTAAGGGATTTGTAAAAAAAAAGTCTGCATATTATAGACTCCAAAAGTAGGCAATAGAGCTAGTAATTATTGAATGGATAGGGGGAAAGAGACTTCATGCATGTGAAAATGTGAATGGTGGAATTGTGGATGGGTAGCAGCATACATTCGTAAGGTCATAGAGCAATACAGCACAGATACAGGCCTTTTAGCTCAAATGATCCATGCTGACCATAATGCCCACCCACCTAGCTCCTGCATTTGGCCTATGTCTCTCTAAGCCCATCCCTCCATGTACCTGTCCAAGTGTTTCTTAAATGATATTGTTCTACCTGCCACAACCACTTCTTCTGGTAGCACATTCCACATACTCATCACCCTCTATATGTCCTCAGGTCCCTTTTAAATCCTTCCCTTCTCACCCCAAATCTAAGCCCATACTTTTGGAATCCCCTAGCTTGGGGGAAAGACTCTTATAATTTTAAACATTTTAATAAGTAAAAGCCTAGCTTGGCCAACCTCTCCCTATAACTCAGACACTGAAGTCCTGCCAAAATCCTCATAATTTTCTTCTGCACTCTTTTCAGTTTAACCACATTTTCCCTTTAAGAAAGAGAGAGTCCAATATTTTACATTGTACTCCAAATGTGGTCTCACCAATGACTTATACAACTGCAACATAATCTCCCAACTCCTACAATGCATTGCCATGACTGATGAAGACCACCATGCTGAACCCCTTTATTCACCACCCTGTCTACTGCCATGAAGGAACTACGCACTTGTATGTCCAAGTCCCTCTGTTCCATTACACTCCCTGATGCTCTGTCATTCATATTACAAGTCCTACACTGGTTTGACTTTCCAACATGAATCACCTCACATTTAACTGTATTGCAAATCATTTGCCACTCCAGAGACCAGTATCTTAAATGATCAGCATCCCTTTGTAACTACAGCACCTCCTAACTTTGTCATCTGCAAACTTATGACCAAGCCTTGTGCTTTCACATCCAACCTATTTATATGCATAATCTTAACACCAATTATTGTGGCACTCCACTAGTCACCGGTCTCCGTTCTGAGAAATGACCTTCAAGCACCACCCTCTGCTTCATACCTCTGAGCCAATTTTGAAGCCCCCTAATTGGCTTTCCCTGGATTCCATGGAACCTAACTTTCCAGACCAGCCTACCACATTGGACCTTGTCAAAGGCCTTGCTAAAGTCCAAATAAACTACATCTACTGCCCTGCTCTCATCTACCTTTTCAGTTACCTCTTCAAAAACTCTAAATTGTTTGTCAAAAACTGACTTTACATGCACAAAATCATTTGACTGCTCCTAATTAGACTACGTCCATCTCAATGCTGGTAGATCCTGTCCCTCGGAATTCTCTCCAGCAACCTCCCCACAAATGATGTGAGGTTGACTGGCCTGTAGTTCCCTGGCTTGTCCTTGCTACACTTCTAAAACAATGGAACAATAGTAACCTCCTTCCTGTCTTCAGGAGCTTCACCAGTGGGGCTGACAATGAAGCAACTTCCTCTGTTAAGGCCTCTGCAATTTCTCCTCTACTCTCCCAAAGTCTGAGGATGCTCAGTTTGCTTCTGGGACTTGTCCATCTTAATGTCCTGTAAGGCTGCAAATACCTCCTCCCTAGTAATAGAAATATTCTCCAAAACACACCCACTTATGTCTTGAACAACCATGATTTTCTCTTCAGTGAACACCAAGTTAAAAACCTCTCTTATTTCTGGTGGCTCAAGACAATCTCTAAGGGAACATACTTTCTTCTGAACCACCCTTCTACTTGTAATGCTATAAAACCTCTTAGAGTTTTCCATATCTTACCTGTCAGCTCCATTGCAAACCTTCTCTTTGCACTCCTAATTTCCCTTTAAAGATTATTTTTAATCTATTTATAGTCATCAAGGGACTTGCTCAATCCCAACCTCCAAAAATGAATACATGTTTTCATCTTCATGTTGAACACAGCCTCAGTATCTCTCATCAGTCAAGGTTCCCTAAACTTGCCAGGTTTACCCATCACCTTAACAGGGTGCTCCTGATCTCTTGTTATCACTCTTAAAATTCTTCCACTTGCTGTTCATTGTTTTCCTTTCAAACAGGCTCATTCATCGACCTCTGCTAGATCCTTCCTAATTCCTCCAAAGTTAGCCCTGCTGTAGTGAAGTACCCTTATCTGTGAACCTTTCCCATTCTTTTCCATCACTTATCTTAAAACTAGTAGAACTGTGGTCAGTAAAGCATAGTTTCACTCTGACTGCCACAGCAATTAACACACACAAAACGTGGGAGGAACTCAGCAGGTCAAGCTGCATCTGTGGAGTGAAATAAACAGTCAACATTTCGAACCGAGACCCTTCATCAGGACTAGAAAGAAAGATGTCAGAATAAAAGGGTTGGGGAAGGAACACAAGGTATCAGCTGATGGGTTAATCCAGGTGAGGTGGGGAGGACAGGTCACAGTCGGATCAATGTATTTAGCAGGAATTAAAATTTAAAATTTGCATGACCCCCCATATTTACATAGAAACATAGGTGGAAGGGCAGGCAGGAGAACTTTGAAACAGTCAAGTTGTGAGACAACTGACACAAGTATTTCAACATGGTTGAGGTTGGCACAAGTTAAGTGAAGTTAGGAGGAATTGGGTGATGTAATGCAGGTGTAAATAGGGAATTTTAGTTGATGACATGATTACGAGGGTCATCCGTAATTTAGAATTGTTAATAATCTAATTAAATCTCATCAAATTGTTTCCAGTCAATTTCACATGTGTACACTTTCCAGACCTGAAATTTTCCTCATCCCCAACCTACACATGAGAGCTTACTTTCTACTGCATGAGGTTAGACCTATGAGCAGAGAGAAGGGACCAATCTAAAGCTCTGCTGTTCTCAGCTCAGTTTCTCAAAAACTGTATTAACCGTCTCTTGGTGCCCTCATCAGCCAAGGCATTAAGAAGACAAGTTGGGATGACATGTTTCAGATGTACAAACAGTTGGTGAGACAATGCTTAGAGTATTGTGCAGATCTGGTCACCACACTACTAGAATGATGTGATTAAGCTAGAGAATGTGGAATAGGTTTACAAGAATTTTGCCTAGATGGCAGGGCTTGAGTTATGAGGAAGATTGGATGGACTGGATCCGTTTTCGCAAAAGGAGGCTAAGAGGTGTGACATAGAAAGGGTAGATAGCCAGTGTCTGTTTCACGTAGAAAGGGTTGTCTAGAACTAGAGGGCAGAGGTATGTGAGAGGGAGGAGGTTTAAAAGAGTTCTGAGGGGTAGATTTTTCACAGCAAGAGTAGGTGGTATTTTGAATGTGTGGTCAGAGGATGTGATGGAGGTAGGAGCAGTAACAAGGTATAAGAGGCACCTGGTCAACAGTAGACCATCAAAATGGTGGGTCAAATAGGCCTGTTGCTTTGCTGTACTATTCTATTCATCTTTTGTTATCAAGATATGAGGCTTCTCAGACTCATTTACCCAATGAAGAAGCCTCCCTCTCACTGAGATTCACATAATGTTCAAGTAAGTAGTTCCATTTAACATTTTACTTCAGAATCTAGGCCACTTCCCTGTAGATAACTAATGTGTCTTGTTCACTGGTCCTATCAACCTTCATCCTGCTAAATGCCACTGACATGCAGGCAATGAGTTTGGGTCAGATATAGGTTTCACCCTGGATACGGCAGAGCTGAGGTTTCTGAACAAGAACTCAGGATCCAGGTACTGGACAATTTCAAGATGCTCACCAGTAATTGGTGGATAAGAAGGCACACACAAATTTAGGACATGCAAGTTATAGACAAAAGCATATTTACATTCATTTTTTAGAAGAACAATATTTTAATTAATGCTTTCAAAAAAAAGCCCGAAATGAAAAATTTAAAGCGTATTTTCATTTAATAAATTGCACTTCTATTTGAAACGCCAGCATGGATCCAGACCTTTTCCATGTGCTCTCTACTGATGAGGGCTCCCATATTGGCAGTTGGGTCTGAAGGTATGCCAACCTTCCACTTTCTGGCACCTTCCACAAACTTCTCCAAAAATTCACGGTAAATATTCTTCTGCACAAAAATTCTGCTTGTGCACAGACAGACTTCACCCTGGAAAAAGAGAAAAGGAGTTCCAGAACTGAATCCTGTTTTAAGTAATAGAGGTTTCGCAGAGGGGGATGGTGAATAAGGAGATGGAGGGAAAAAGAAACTGAAAGAAAGACACTCAACACACACAAAATGCCAAAGGAACTCAGCAGGTCAGGCAGCACCTATGGAGGCAAATGACCAATTGACATTTTGGACTGAGACACTTCAGCAGTAGTTATTTTAATGGTCTGAAAATGTAACGTTAAATTCAGCTTTGCTTTAATTACAGTCTTTTTAAAATGCCCTTGCAAAACACTGCTCTCTCATAGAATCTCAAGTTGATCCCTAATAACGAATGAGAATATTCTTTCCTAATGGGCCTCAAAATTTAACCCCCTTAGTTCTTAATCTTTAAGGCTCTGCCTGGAGCCAACAACAAGTTTACTCTAAACCTTTCAGAAGCCCATGATTTATTTGGCACAGAAGCTGTGGATCCTGCAATATCCATCATCAAGGAGCCCCATCACCCTAGCCATGCCCCATGCCCTCTTCTCATTGTTGCCATCAGGTAGGAAGTACAGGAGCTCAAAAATTCAGACATCAAGATTCAACCGTAGCTTCATCATCACTGCCTTCAGGTTCTCAAACTGACCCAAAAAGCCATCATTTCCTTCAACCTGCACTAATGTTATGATAATTTTTGTCATGTAAGATATATACTTTTACATTAATTTAAGTTTATATAATTTATGACTGTCATATTTGGAATACATTATGCTGCTAACTTTCACAGCCTCTATATCCCAGGTGTATATGCCCATGACAATAAACTTAAACTTGCACAGATAAATTGGCCCCAATTGGCCACTTGCACACATTAATTCACTTCTGGCAGCCAAATTCCCAATGAGAACTTACTGTGCAGTAGAAATAATAGGTGAGTTTACATTTCCCACCCACCTGGCTTCACCTATCCCCTTCCAGCTAGTTTTCTTCCCCTTCCCTCCATCGTTTTTATTCTGGCAACTCCTCCCTTCCTTTCCAGACATGAAAAAGGGTCTGGACCTGAAATGTCAACTTTTTATTCATTTCCATTGATGCTGGTGTGTATGACCTGCTGCACTCTCCAATTAGTCCACCTATAACTACCAACTACTCTACCTTCTTTAGTTCAGTTTTTTAAAGCAATCTCATTGAGCAGGATTTTATTATCTCTCCTGGTATCTCTTAATGCAGCTTGAAGTCAACTTTGGTCTGATATTGCTCTGTTGAAGGGCTTTGGAATATTTTACAGTTAAAGTTGCCATATAATGCTAATTATTGTTATTACCCAGGCATTTTGTTTCGACTGCCTAGTATATTATACAATTGCTGCTTTACCTCACTATCATGTTGTTCTTGTGACTTCTCCCCCGTTCCCATACAGGGGCATTGATGATTTTAACTTGCTATGCCTATTGAATATTTTCTCTACTAGGGTGCTTCAAAGTTTATATTCTAATTTAATAGGGATGCTTAAATTTTTTTTTTTACTTTCATCGCCTGTTGTCTCAGATGGAGAGAAAGAAGCAATTTATTTAACGGGTAGCCAATCCAACATCACACACTTTAAAAATTACACAAAGCTAAGACGTCAAACGTCTTCAATTAATTTAGAACTTCCGGTAGCAATATGCTCCATTGATTCTGCTGCCAATTACCTTTCAAAAAGTCAAATGGGAGTTACATTTGACTAGAGAATTCAGTGGAAATTAAACAAGGAATCTTGAATGGCTTTCTGAAACAGCGTTGGTTAAATTCTGCTAGATGTGGAAAAGTTTTGTGGGGATCTCCTTCCTTGCCGTCATAGTTGAAAAAACATCAAAGCTATTGTATTATCTTACTTCAGGCAAAAACGGATTTTGTATTTGCATGTCTGTCAATATGGTACTGTGAACAGCGTGTTTTTTAACATCCTCTGAAAGCAGCAAATAATAGCAACTCACCCAGTCCTCATCTTGTATCTACTGGCTATAGTACTCTGGTTTCTAGGGTTTATTTCCAATATGAACATAGAACACAGAATAGTACAGCACATTACAGGCCCTTCAGCCCACAATGTTGTGCTGACCCTCAAACCCTGCCTCCCATATAACCCCCCCCCCCCCCACCTTAAATTCCTCCATATACCTGTCTAGTAGTCTCTAGTAGACTGGATATGAACCGGTCATATCCAGCCTTTTTGCTTCCCCTGATCCCTGATCCCTGGCAGCCGTGGTTGAACCCTGAAGACACTGATTGTTTTGTTGGGAATTGCCTGTTTTTTTTTAGGAAGGATTTGTTTTCTTATTACTGTAGTTTCTGCACTGAGTACCTTTATGACTCACCCTGCTGAAGTTACAAATCAACTCCTATTTGTAATACTTTGGTATGATTTGTCTAAATCTGATCATTATGAGTTACCGTCAGAAAAAAAAATTGTTGTAAGAATCTAAGTTAACCATTAACGTTGTGCAGGCAAGGCAAGACATTTATTATCAGCAATTCCTTTCAAATTCACTTTTTCTTTCTATATTATCATGTATTGCACTGATCTGCTGCCACAAAGGTAACAAGTTTCACAACATGTACCAGTGATATTAAACCTGATTCTCCCACAGACTCTGATCCTCCAATAGACTGTTGCAACTCATTCATCCTGTCTGATTTATAAATGATTTCTGTCTGGGGATGACATATCAATGCCCTTTAAATATCTCACAAGACACTCTGGTGTCAGGATAAGCAATAAATCTTGTAATAACACATCCTAAGTAATATGTAAAATGATACAATAAAAATAGACATTTCCTTTAATAGAGGGGAATTATAAGCTTATTCAAAACTAGAGTAGTTCATTTGTTTTAATCTTTAATCCTTAACAGTTGTACACAGGGAGAGTCAGTGTCTGGTTAATGTCCTACCTGATTAGTAAAGCTGGATCGTACAGTAGTTGGGATGCATTCATCAAGGTCTGCATCATCAAAGATAAGGGCTGGGTTCTTCCCCCCTAACTCCAGGGAGAGTTTCTTGCAGTATGGGGCACTCTTCTCTCTAATGTGCTGTGCTGTGAGTGTGCTCCCAGTGAAGGAGATCAGCGGCACGTCGGGGTGAGAAACAATTGCTTCCCCTGCTTTTGGGCCAGACCCAAATACTATGTTCACTACACCCGGTGGAATGCCTAAGACAAGAAAGAAAATTATGGTCAAATAGCAAAGAGGAATAGGATAAGTATTTGACATTGGATGTGATGCAGTAGAAGTTCAAGTCACATTGACCTTTCCAAGAAAGCAAACCTATGAATTAGCTTCAGAGAAACATTGACTCCCAAAAACATATTGGCACCGATTCAGAACAATACAACCAGCTCTTTACAATCCTGGAAGAGTAGGGTCAATGATTCTGGCCACAACAAAGAGTGTCACAGAAAAATAAAATCTGCAGATGCTGGAAATCTGAAATAAATGCAGGAAAATCTGAAAATAGTTGGTTAGTCATGCAGCATCTGTGGTGAAAGAAACAAATGTAAAATTCCTGGTCAATCAATTGTGCCGGTAATGAGGGATCTCTGCTGTGGTAGCAGGAAACATGCAAACTGACTTCAAAACAACTTGGATTAAGAGGGTTAACAGAGATGTTCGGTATCTGTTAGTTACCATCACTCTACCTGCTTCATCCAGGAGCTTGCACATCATCCAAGCAGTGACTGATGTCATTTCACTAGGTTTGGCAACAACAGTGTTGCCAGTGGCAATGGCTGGAGCTATCTTCCAAGTCAAGAGGTAAAGTGGTAAATTCCAGGGGCTGATAAGGCCAGCTGAAGAAACAGAGAAGGAACTGAGATTAGCTACGCTGCAATGTGTGTAATTATAACCATTAATAATACAAAGGTGCAGCTGATAACTGATTTACTGACAAAATATTTTCAACATTAAGAGTTTTGCGCTGATACTTTCAAACCAGCAGAAAATAAGCCATGTAATTTCTTTGCAATCCAAGGACACCCCTCATTTCAGGTTTTGTTTGAACTACTGAGGCATTGGCACCAAACAATATTAGTGATTTTGGTGTCAATTTAGGACATGGCACATTCTGAGAATGAACGTGGATGGATATAGGAAGTGGATATGGGTTCAGTGTGAAGAAGTGGCAGAAAGGTGTGTGTGAGAGTGAGAGTGAGAAAGAAAGATGATGTCTCCAAAATGTTAAGAATTCATATGTGACAAGGTCTAGCAGATGTGACAAAAATATCTATAGTTTTATTTCAAATTTAGTTTTAATTAACTGCTGAGGCCAAGTTTCTCAGACTTAAGTGTTATGAAAAAGACTTCCAAAAAAGTCCTCTACAGAACTGCTCATGAGTTTGGAGCAACGACACTGTAATCTTCCCAATTTACCAAGTCTTTCTGCCCATGGTGTGCTCTCCTTCGGTGTATCTAAGTCACACAGCCTCTCTCTTCATCCCCTAACTCCTGCCACTCCCAGGTATGTTGGTGATCTAATCCCCATTTGCTATACAGTACAATGAACATCTGTCAAACTAGGCAATTGATGGACAGAATACCTCCACTTCTAATAAACTCTTCAGGGATGAAGATGACAGAGTTTTCATTGAAACATCAGTTAAAATCGATACCTGTGCCCAAATGGAAGTCTGAGAAGAGTTAATTCATCATACACGCCAGGAAACCATGAGATCCTTCTTCACCCCACTTCTACTTTCAAGTGTTCTACTCACATTTCCCCTCATCTACCCTTCACCCCCACATCCATCGATTAACGCCAGTATTATTAACGGAGCTGAATTAAAGATCCAGTTCCTCCCCTGACTCCATGCAGAAAGCCTACATACACTGTTCATAGTACCACCTGCCATCAGCTCTCTCAGGGACTGAATTGAATTGACTTTACTTCTTAAATCCTTCTGGTGAACTACATGTACCTGTCTGGACACCCCCCCCCCCCCCACCACTGACTGCTCCTGTGGCTTCTCCCACAGACCCCTGTATAAAGGTGATTGGAGGCACTGCTCCTCCCTCAGTCTCCAGGATGTTGTGTGGTGGTCGCTTGCTGCTGATGCTGCTGACGGTGCTTTCTTCCAGCTAATAAAAGCCTATCTCGACTCACGTCTCGGAGAGTTATTGATGGTGCATCAATTTTATTAGCTGCAATTTTGAAACATGGAAAGTATTTTACATCCGGAAAAATTGGACTTGGACCCTCAAGCCCCAGAAGCAGCTCTTGCCTTTGAACTCTGGCTTGCATGCTTCCAATCATACTTGGAAGAGATTCCTGTGACTGAGCCTGCTATCATGCACAAAATCCTCCTTTCCAGAGTCAGTCCGAAGGTATTCTCCCTTATCAGGGACCTGCCGACCTACCAAGGGGCACTGGATGCCCTCAAAAGACAGTACCTGCAGCCGGTGAACACTGTCTACGCTAGACTTCGCTTAGCGACGTGGCGGCAGTGGGCCGGGGAGTCGAGCGCTGAGTTTGTCCGGGCCCTACAGACACTCGTGCGGGCCTGCGACTGCAGGGGACTGACGGCGGAACAGCATGCAGAGCTCCTGGTACGAGACGCCTTCGTTACGGGGATCAGGTCAGTGTACGTGCGCCAGCAGCTGCTGGAAAACGCCGATCTTACCTTACGCTCGGCGATTGAGCTGGCCAACACGCTGGAGGCTGCAGACCCCGCCACCTGCCGGCGAATCGACCACAGCTGCTGCCACTCGCAAGTCCACGAACTCCCTGAAACCTTCCGGCAAAGCAACCACAGCTGCTGCCAGTCGCGAGCCCATGAAATCCCCGAAATCGACCACGGCTCCTGCCAGTTGCAAGTCCGCGCAGTGTTACTTCTGCGGACTCCGAAAGCACCCCCAAAAATGCTGCCCGGCCCGAGAAGCTACCTGCTCCAGCTGCGGAAAGAAGGGCCATTTCGCCAAGGTCTGTAAGTCTGAACCATGAGCGGAGTCGAGCAGCACCGCGTGCGAGGCATGGGGGCTGCCATCTTGGTCACCGCCATCTTGCCTGCCCGCCTCGTGCGAGGCATGGGGCGGCCATCTTGGTTGCCGCCATCTTGCCTGCCCGCCTCGTGCGAGGCATGGGGGCGGCCATCTATGTCGGCGCCACCTCGCCCCGCCTCCAAGGGACCAAGACGGCGATTCAACTCTGGCCTCCGTAACCCTCGACCAAAGCGTCCCACACCAGCTCGCAAGGTCAATGATGGACATTCTGGTGGAGGGGCACATGACTAGCTGCCTGTTTGACATGGGCAGCACTGAAAGTTTTATGCACCCGGACACAGTGCAACGCTGCGGACTTGTGACACGGCCGGTAAGCCAGAGGGTCACCATGGCTTCTGGATCGCATTCCACAGACATCCAGGGGGGTTGTGTAGTGACATTGGTGGTGCAGGGCACAGAATATCGGGACTTTGCGCTACTGGTCATGCCTCAACTGTGCGCGCCTGTGCTATTGGGGCTGGACTTCCAGAGCCACCTTAAAAAGTGTGACTATGGCATACGATGGGCCCCTCCCACCACTCACTGTCAGGAATCCTCAGTTTTGTGGGACTTCGTCATATATCCCGCTACTGACCACACACACACACCGACCCGCACATCCCACCCAGCACCATGCCGACAGCTGCGCTACTGACACCACTTGCAGTCTCTCCACCCTCAAGATCCCTCCCCCACCACTGTTCACCAACCTGACCCCCAACTGTAAACCGGTGGCGACTAAAAGCAGGAGGTACAGCGCAGGGGACAGGGCCTTCATTCAGTCAGAGGTGCAGCGGCTGCTCAGGGAGGGGATCATTGAGCCAAGCACAAGTCCTTGGAGGGCCCAGGTGGTTGTTGTTCGGACCGGGCAGAAAAATAGGATGGTCGTGGACTATAGCCAGACCATCAATAGGTTCACGCAGCTTGACGCGTACCCCCTAACCAGCATCGCGGATATGGTCAACCAGATAGCTCAGTACAAGGTGTACTCGACCATAGATCTGAAATCCGCTTACCACCAGCTCCCCATCCACCCAGAGGACCGCCCCTACACCGCCTTCGAGGCGGGCGGCAGGCTCTATCACTTCCTGCGCGTCCCCTTCGGTGTCACAAATGGTGTCTCTGTCTTCCAGAGGGAAATGGACCGGATGGTGGACCAGTGCCAACTGAAGGCCACATTTCCATATCTGGATAACATCACCATCTGCGGTCACGACTGGCCGGATCACAACGCCAACCTCCAATGATTTTTCCAAGTGGCCAAAGCCCTGAACCTTACTTATAACAGGGACAAGTGTGTGTTCGGAACCACCCAACTCGCTATCCTTGGGTATGTTGTGGAGAACGGGGTCATTATCCCTGATCCCGACCGTATGCGCCCCCTGTTAGAGCTCCCCCTTCCCACCACTCTCAAAGCCCTCAGACGGTGCCTGGGCTTCTTTTCCTATTACGCCCAATGGGTCCCTCATTACGCAGACAAGGCCCGCCCCCTGGTCAAGTCTACCACGGTTCCCCTCTCAGCCGAGGCCCACGCGGCCTTCAGCCGCATTAAAGGGGACATTGCCAAAGCAACGATGCATGTGGTGGTCGAGACCTTTCCCTTCCAAGTAGAGAGTGACGCCTCTGACTTCGCACTGGCTGCTACCCTCAATCAGGCAGGCAGGCCAGTAGCATTCTTCTCTCGTACCCTTCAAGGCCCTGAAATTCGGCACTCCGCGGTGGAGAAAGAAGCCCAGGCCATAGTGGAAGCTATTAGGCACTGGAGGCACTATCTCACCGGCAAAAGGTTCACCTTGCTGACCGACCAGTGCTCAGTTGCGTTCATGTTCAGCAACCAACAGCGGGGCAAAATCAAAAATGATAAAATTTTGCGGTGGAGAATAGAACTCTCCACCTACAACTATGATATCCTGTACCGGCCTGGAAGGCACAATGAGCCCCCTGATGCCCTATCCCGGGGAGCGTGTGCCAGCGCGCAGTTCGACCAGCTATATGCCCTCCATGCAGATCTTTGCCACCCGGGGGTCACCCAATTTTACCATTTCATGAAAGCCCGGAACCTGCCTTACTCCCTTGAGGACATCAGGACAATGACCAGGGACTGCCAAATCTGCGCTGAGTGCAAACCACACTTCTACCATCCTGACAAGGCGCAACTTATCAAGGCCACCCGCCCTTTTGAGCGACTGAGTGTTGACTTTAAGGGCCCCCTTCCCTCCACCGACCACAATGTCTACTTTCTGAACATTATCGACGAGTACTCACGGTTCCCCTTTGCCATCCCCTGCCCCGACACCACTACCACGTCTGTCATAAAAGCCCTGTGCCAGCTATTCACTCTGTTCGAATATCCCTGCTATATCCACAGTGATAGAGGGTCCTCCTTTATGAGTGACAAGCTGCGCCAGTACCTGCTGGCTAGGGGCATTGCTACTAGTAGGACCACGAGCCATAATCCCCGGGGAAATGGACAGGTGAAGAGGGAAAATGCCACAGTGTGGAAGGCCACACTTTTAGCCCTTAAGTCAAAGGGACTGCCGGTCTCTTGATGGCAAGAGGTCCTCCCCGAGGCGCTCCACTCCATCCGCTCTCTGTTATGTACACCCACCAATGCCACCCCTCATGAGCGCCTCTTTTCTTTTCCCAGGAAGTCTGCCACTGGGACCACCCTACCGGCTTGGCTGACATCCCCAGGGCCAGTGCTGCTCCGGAAACATGTGAGGAACAATAAATACTCCCCACTGGTCGAGAGGGTTCACCTTCTACATGCGAACCCCCAGCATGTCTACGTGGTCTTACCTGATGGGACCACTACCCCAAACACTCCACGGTAACTATGAACCCTGTACCCGAGGTGACACCGCGCACACCGAGCCCTACACAGACTCCTCACAACACTCCCATACCGGGCGCCTTGCACACGCATGAGGAATCACTGACGCCTAGTGGGCTGACACCTCAAGTCAGGCCGGAACCAGCACAACCACCGTCTCCGGTGCAATCACCACCGGCACCTGTGCAATCACAGCCGGTGCTACGTAGATCGCAGCGACAGATTTGACCACCTGATAGACTTAACCTGTAAATATACTTGTAAGAAACTTCGCCCCATGGGGACTCTCTTTTAAAACAAAGGGGGGGGGTGAATGTGGTGAACTACATATACCTGTCTGGACACGCCCCCCCTGCTGACTGCTCCTGTGGCTCCTCCCACAGACCCCTGTATAAAGGCGGTTGGAGGTACTGCTCCTCCCTCAGTCTCCAGGATGTTGTGTGGTGGTCTCTTGCTGCTGACGCTGCTGATGGTGCTTTCTTCCAGCTAATAAAAGCCCATCTCGACTCATGTCTCCGAGAGTTATTGATGATGCATCACCTTCATATATGTGAGAAGTAAAAATCTTTGTTATGTCTCTGTCTAAATGTGCAATGCACAATCATAATTATTATCTATTTATTATAATAATTTTGGGGTCTAGGGAGAGACTGTCCGTGATGGTGGAGCCAAGGTACGTAAACTCGTGAACTACCTCCAGATCGTAGTTGTTGATGGTAATGGCAGGGGGGTGCTCAATGCCTTCGCCTAACACGTTGGTCTTCTTCAGGCTGACAGTCAAGCTGAAGTCCTGACAGGCTCTTGAGAAGCTGTCCGTGAGGCGTTGAGTTGCTCTTCAGAGTGTGTTGCCAGTGCCGCGTCGTCTGCAAACAACATGTCCCTGATGAGTACTTCACGAACCTTGGTTTTCGACCTCAGCCGGGACAGACTGAACAGCCACCCGTCCCATCTGGTGTGGAGGCAGACACCATCAGTTGACGTTCCAAAGGTGTGCTTCAGCATGACTGTGAAGAAGATGCTGAACAGGGTGGGGGCAAGCACACAGCCCTGCTTCACACCACTGCGGATGTTGAATGTCTCCGAGGAAGAGCCGTCAAACTGAACGACGCCCTTCATGTCTGTGTGGAATGGCTGAACTATCTTGAGGAGCCTTGGCTCCTCCATCACAGACAGTCTCTCTCTAGACCCCGAGATCAACAGACAGATCGGACGAGCAGCCTCAACATTCACCAGGCTGACAGAGAGAGTCTGGGAGAACAAAAAGCTAACGACACGCACCAAGAGTGCAGACTACAGGGCCTGCATCCTCAGCACTCTGCTTTACGGCAGCGAGACCTGGAGCCTCTACTCCGGACAAGAGCGGCGTCTCAACATCTCCACCTTCGCAGCCTGAGACACATCCTGGACATCCTGGACATAATGAGATCCTGACCCAAGCCCAGATACCCAGCCTCTTCAACGTGCTCCAACAACACCATCTCCGCTGGCTGGGCCACGTACATCACATGTCAGACGGGAGGATCCCAAAAGACTTGCTGTACGGAGAACTGGCCTCCGGCAAGACAGCACAAGGGCTTCATTTCAAAGATGTCTGCAAGAGAGACATGAAGTCATTGAACATGAACGTCGAGAAGTGGGAGGACATTGCAAGCGATTGCTCTCGCAGAAGGCTGGAACTACACAGAGGTCTAAAAAGGGAAGAGAATCTGGGACTTGCTGCTGAAGAAAAGCGCACTCGCCGAATAAACAGCACCAAGACAACACCGGAGGGCAGCGCCTTCAAGTGCAGTCACTGCAGCCGAGACTATCACTCCCGTGTGGGCCTCTACAGCCACATCAGACGCTGCTCTACCAACACAGACTGAAGCAAGACTTTCCAGGCACAGATCCATGGTCCTGCAAGACTAACGGATGCCAAGAAGAAGATTATAATAATTTATAATATATAGAACAGTCAATGTAACAGAAATACACTCAAATCAGCACGAGTTAATCAGTCTGATGGCTCTGTCCCAGAGCTTGTTGGTCCTGGCTTTTATGCTGCAGTACTGTTTCCCGGATGGTAGCAACTGGAATAGATTATGGCTGGGGTGACTTGAGTCCCCAATGATCCTTCAGGCCCTTTTTTCACACCTGTCTTTGTAAATGTCCTGAATCATGGGAAGTTCACAACTACAGATGTGCTGGGCTGTCTGCACCACCTTCTGCAGAGTCCTGCAATTGAAGGAAGTACAGTTCCCATACCAGGCAGTGATGCAGCCAGTCAGGATGCTCTTAATTGTGCCCCTGTACAAAGTTCCTTAGGATTTGGGGGCCCATACCAAACTTCCTCATCTGTCTGAGGTGAAAGAGGCGCTGTTGTGCCTTTTTCACTACACAGCTGGTGTGTACAGACCACGTGAGGTTCTTGGTGATGTGGATGCTGAGGAACTTAAAGCAGTTCACCCTCTCAACCCCAGATCCATTGACGAAGAAGTCCCCTGCTGTAATTGATAAAGGCAGTACATTCCCTCAAAATAGAATTTAACAGAGACGCAATAGAAAGATTGAGGGTACAGAAAAATAGATTTTTTTGGAATGGAGAAACAGATGATGTAACTCTGTTTCATAAAGAGGGATAATCAATACAAACTGAGATGTTGGAAGATAATAGCATTGGTTGGCCGCTGTTAAAGCATTGCACGACGTTGAGGGAAGCCTGTCATAGGGAGGATTTCAGTGCTTCACAGATAATTCTATGATAATGCCGGGAGCCTGAAAAATTGGGCTTGTCACTTTAGAACAGAGAGCTTTAAAGGGGAACTTAATTAAGTTTTTCCACAGTTATCAAATGTTCCAGTAATAAGTGAAAGAGGTTTGTTTCTACTGATTAACTAGATGACAATACAGAGTTATATACTCAGGATGAGCTGAAAAGGTAGGGGTGAGCTTTGTTTCCAGGAGTGGACACTGAGCACCCATCTGCCAGCAACAGGTTACTTTCAGTTCTCCAGCAGCCTAAAGGTACTGAAACCCATCAGTCGTTTTGTCTTCAGTCAGTATCAGCTTAGAATAGGAATCACAATTGCAAAACAATGTGCCAAAACATAATCAGCAGGAAATCCACATGGTTATTACAAATATCCTCTAACTAGAGTCAGCTCAAGAAAACACAATCACGTGACCATTTTCCCCAAATTGATCACGGCGAGACCGTTCCGCATGTAATCTGATCAATTCATAAACTGGTTGGAGACTACTTGCAATTTTTTTTTACAAAAACGGCATAGGTTACAATAGCAGATCCTGCAAAATCTATGGAGACAAATCAAGCTATATTTCTCTCACCATAGATACTGCCTGATTTGCTAATATTTCCACTTTCTGTTTTTATTTCTGGTTCTCAGCTTTAAGAGTGTTTTGTATTTGTGTAATTTTTTTTACCCCTGTTCCCAAATAATAGTAACACAATAGTGATACAGTAAATGTGAAAAATGCATAGTTCTGGTAACACTGAGTGATGAACTGCCCTAGACAGAGTAGTTCATTCCTCTTGCTGTATTTGCAGGCTAGTCTTCCTTCTAATATATTTTTAACTTGAGCTGTGGGATGAAGGAGTCTTTTCTCCAGGACCTCAGATTCTATGAAAAGACTATTGGCTCGGTTTTATTACAGGTGAAAGCTTAGTGACCTCAACGAAATATGCAAATAGATTTTCACACAAAAAAATTAAAACTTTACAAGTAGTAGTTAAGAATAATAGTTTAGAGATTATCTACTACCTCACCTACTCCCACTGGTGTTCGTGTGGTGAAGAGAGTGCAGCCCATATGGTCCATCTCTGAACAGTCTGTGGTGTTGTGGAGGATTGTCGAGGCAAAGAAACGGAAATTATAAACTGCTCGAGGTATGTCCATGTTTCTTGCTGCAGTAACAGTTTTCCCTAAAATTTGCAAAGGGAAAAATTAATATTTATGAAATGAAATAATTGGTTGATTTCATGAAATTATGCTGCCAGTGTGGAGTTTTGGTATGAGAACACACACTCGACAGAGAACCCGCTTGAGAACAATGAAGACATTATTAAAGTAAATGAATAAATCTTAAGCGTTTTGACATTTTTCTGAAAGATGTGAATTGACAGAATTTAAATACAAGTTCCTTTTTTAATATATATCCTTAATAGGCTATACGAAAGCAAACTAATGAAATTAGTGCATCTCCACCTGGTGGAACCATCTGTAGAGTAAATTAAAGTCAGTTTTTTTGGGGGGGCCTCATTATCTCCCAAACCTGGCTATGACAAATTGGACCACAGTAATTTTCCCAGCAGACTTGCTGTAATCTGATGTCTGAACAGTTGCAGTAGCTTCGACTGACTTGCTAGTTTAGTTCATTTATGCAAAGGTCTTCAAACTGGAATCCTTCACCATGCCAGGAAGCCAGGTCATCAGATTTCAATCCTGCTGACATCAGATTTTGAAAAAAATCACTGTGCCAGTTAAATGGCTGGCATATTAGTATCATTGTGCTTCAGTGAAGGAAGCTTTAAACCAAGACATCACAATCAACACAGATTTTATCAAGCAGCCAGAGAACTTCCAAGAGAATATTTCAACATTTGCATAGATCATAAGACCATAGCATATAGGAGCAGAATTAGACCATTTGGCCCATCTAGTCTGTTCCACCATTTCATCATGGCTGATCCATTTCCCACTCAGCCTCAATCTCATGCCCTCTCCGCATATCCCGTTATACCCTGACTAATCAAGAATCTATAATCGGTCAACGTCTGCCTTAAATATATCCAATGACTTGGCCTCCACAGCTGCCTGTGACAACAAATCCCATAGACTCCCAAATCTCTGGCTAAAAAAATTCCTACTCATCTTCATTTAAATGGATGTCCCTCTATTCTGAGACTCTGTCCACTGGTCTTAGACTCCCCACTCTGGGAAACGATGGTGTTCTTATGACTGAGGTGAGATTTTTTGGCGAAGGAAGTTGTTTACCAGTTCTGTTTTGTAGCACAATCTGCCTGCAACAAGTGGTAAATAATTTTAGTCCAGAAATGTCCTAAGGTTGAAATTTTAATTATTGATTGCTGCATCGTTGAAAATCTTTTATGAGCCGAAGTGCCTTAACTCAAGGGAGGAAGAAGCACAAGTGAAATCATACCAGTAATGATGAGGCTATGTTCAATTTTCTCCTCAGGTTACAATAGCAAATGGCTGAGGGTTTTGAGTTTATATTTGTTTATATTATGAGGAGAAAGTAAAATCAAGAGGAAGAACTGTTGCAATGACCTTCAATAGGGCTGTCATGAAGAAAAGTACCTGGAAAATGTCTCAGCTTTTGACACAAGGCAAAGTTCTGCACCCGGCTTGTCCTCTGTCAAAGGCAATGAAGAAGTTGCTCGGGGCAGGTGCTCCACCTGAGCCATACTCATCACTGTGTTCTTGCTATGGCTTAGCAACCATATCTAAGGTCAAGAGGGTGAGGCCTGCTATACCCAGCCCAGTAAATGCAAAGGAAGTACATTGGGCTTTGACTTCCGGAGCTGACCCACAGAGATTCACACACTCAGCACCGGCCAAAAGGCCTCAACTTCCAGACATCCAATTCAAACCTGGGCCTCAATCCACAGCATTGATCACTGATATTAGGCCTCAAACTCTGGACTCGCCAATGATGGGACCCCAAACACTAGGCCTTGAATTCCGGTCTCACTGATTCATGAACCCAGAGGTTTGTCGGAACTCATTCCTCCTGCCTGCATGGAACTCACTGACTCCAGAACCTGCCAACATTTTGCTGACTTTGGGGAGACCATACACTGGTTCTCCATGTCAACATCTAACATCTGACTATGGGCTTTTCATGTCCACATACACAAGCAGAAATCACATCTGTACTGTAGGCCATGAGCTTTGTGACAGGTTTGATCTTGGTCCTATACTGCCAGTGATGCTGATTTTTCACCATTAGTATCAACTTCTTTTATTATGTGTGACGTGATGTGGAACTCTATCTTCAGAAAAATAGGAAGAATATTAACTTAAATTTTGGACTGAGATATTTGTTAGTCGGGAGTATTATGGTTCACAACACCAAGGCGAGTAGATGAAGGTACAAGTTAATCATGATTGACTGAATGAAGTTACAAGTTTGTGGGGTTGAGCGGTCCACAGCTGTTCCCAAACTCCAATCAACTTTTGGCCCCTGTGGGCTACTGTAGCTGTAGGAACCTAGAGCATTTAATTAGCCGTGCAACCTTGCTGCAATAGTCTCCTTCATTATGATGGAATCCAAGGTACAAAGTTCTTGAACTCAACGTTTGTGGCTGAGCTGCTAACAACAAGTGAGTATTCCAGCATTCAACCCAATCCAACCACTCCTTACTACTGCAGGTTCTCAGGTTGATTAATAAAGTGACTTGAGGGTAAGTGAAGGACATTAGGGACTGAAGTGGGGAGAAAACCTCTCTAACAGAGAGGATTGCAATTACTTAGAATTCTTTAACCTACCAGCTGATCATATGCAGACATAGAGTACATTCGAGCATAAGAATGAATAATTCCTGGCCATTCAGGGAAGTCAGGGATATCACAATCAAAAGATGCAGAAGTTGAAAATCTGAAATTATGTTCTCCGACCTGAAACAGATACTGTTTATTTTTCCAGAGAAGCCATGTGGCTTGAGTGTTTTGTTTTATTTCAAGGAATTTGGGAAAAGTGGATGAGATACAAGAACAGCCATGAACCTACTAAGTGATGAAGGAGGTCGAAGACAGACATGGTGCATTCCCCCCTTACGCTGTTCATTCAGTTACAGAAACACAAGAGATTCTGTAGATCTGTAGAAATCCAGAGCAACACACACACACAAAATGCAAAATGCTGGAGGAATTCAGAGGTCAGGCAGCACCTATGGAGGAAATAAATAGTTGCCATTTCAGCCTGAGACCCTTCATCAAGACATTTACAGATAATAGCAAGCAGCATTATAGCCCAGTGCTCCAGCTCTCATGTGTCGGAAGTGATCAGGTGGGTTACCTTGATCCTTTGATTCTGCTTGAGCAAACTCCTCCAGGTGAGCCTCTATCAGATCCGCCAGTTTATGAAGTATCTGGGAACGCTGTAAAGGGCTCCTTGCTGACCACCCAGGGAAAGCCGCTTTGGCAGCAGTTACTGCTGCATCCACCTTTAACAAATGTTTAAAGCAACAAACCACATCACAAGAAATCAAATACGCTTCATTTTTTTCAGTTTTTTTTTAACTTATCAATCTTCAATTTGCCAAATGATTTAATTTGCTTGACTTTGATTGTGTTTCTAAAGAGAGGCTTGTATATTTTGACTGAGATATCAGGAACTACACACTTGGCAACACCATAACTATCCCCATTTCACATTATAAGGGTATGGATTTCTTAAATTCCTCCATCTTAACCTGATATTTTTTTTAAAGTATTCAGACAGGACATTCCTTGTAGATCAGGCAGCCTTGATTAGAAACTAGACTCAAGTTCTGTCATGTTCCCTAAGATTCTCTGAATAACATTCCACCAACTGTGGGAAGGATCTCCTAGACTATGGATGGATGTTTATAATTCAATGCCTTGAAACTGGCAGTTGTGTGATTTTGCATTACTTCCAATAGGTTAACATTACTTCACCAGTACATGAATGTCTTCTTGATACTTAGAAACCATAGGGAAATCAGTAACTACAGATGCTGTAGATCTGAAATAAGGGGCTTTGACCGTAGGAAAAACCAATTCACACAGCAGTAACAAGTTTGTGATCATAAAAACCACTGTTAAAATATTTTAAAATATCTCAATTTAGAAAATATTTTGAATGTTCCATTGCCCTTGAAACCTGTATTGCTATGTTTTCCTGTTTTTGCTACCGGATTCTGCATTGCCCTGGGTCTTGCCTCTTTCTACTCCTTTCCTCTGGCGATCTCCTTTATCCTTCTCCTGCGAAAGAGGATAGGGGTCAGGACACTCAGGTACTCTACATTTTACTCCGTATTTGCATGCATTTATCCACAGGTTAAAGATGGGTCTTGAAGCACTGACAGAGTTCCACCACGTACCATTAACAGACTTACAAGATAGCTCCATGCGCAGGCAAGACACTGCCAGTGATTGGAAAAGTCATAAATATATTTGCTTTAGTGTATCAAAACAGATTCAAATACAAGACCAGTGCAGGTATAGGAATATTTGCTTCTTTGAACCAACTAGTTCACCTCCTTTCTGATGAACAAGTCAAAATTAGCTCAGGGGAACTGTGTGGTCTACAGTAGATAGACTTTCTGTGGTAGCTTCAGTTGACATGATTCTTTCTTCTTTAATTCTGTCTGCACAGAGTGGATTTAAAAATCATCCTCTCCCACAAAATGAACCAAGCTCTGGTTTATGTTAGCTCACATGTCATTGGTCTGCTCATTCTTGTGTTTATGTACAGGGAGAGCAGTGGCAACCGCATGCACAAGTTCTAAAATATTATCAAGTTCAGATCTATAAGTTAGCATTTAATTCAGTGTTCCAAGGAAGATGTTACACTTGAAACGCTAATCTCTCCTTCCTGAATAGACGTTATCTGGTTTGTTATGTATCTACTGTTCCCTGCCTTTGTTTTGAATTTCCAGAAGTATTTTAGTCTCATATTATTTAAACTTTTTACTTGATTTATTTTCTAGTGGGTTCAAACGTCCATAGGCTAAGTATTTCCCATGGATACTGAGCAACAAAGTGCTTTGTGAGATATATTATTCCCCATACTGATCAAGGTAACGTTAGATTTTGCTCGTTGATGTGCCTGTTGATTAACTGTAATAAAACCAATGCGTCCTTCACATATTCCTCATTTGTATGCAGGTTTAAACCCATGCCACAACTAAGCTTGTGGTATCATACTGCCACCTACTGGCACAATAGTATGTTTCCTATGTCATTACCAAGAACATACATACCTTGCTATCTGTGTAAATGGAATAAACTCATCTATGTACAAGGTTGATAATGTAGAACAGAATACTGTATATGCCCAATGTGAGAGAAAGGTGGCCTGGGGAGGTGGGAGGTTAAAACATGCTTCTGTAATCCATCTTTCACTCAACCCCCATCTCTGGTGTCCCCTCTCCTCAGGATTCCCATCTCTCCCAACCCTCCTTGCATTCACCTACCACCTCCACTCTCTTGCTCTCAGCCAACTTCCACATAAACCTCATCTCGATAAAGTTTCCCTCCACAAGGACCACACCGTCCGTCCGTCCCCGTCTGCAACTCTGTCTCTCTCTCTCCCCCAGCCCTCCTTTATCACACCTCCACTCCAGTACATACACCATCATTCTGACAAACATTCCTGGCTGCTTTCTTGTTTGACAGCAAGCTGCCTGTCAAACAGGATGACTATCTGGCAGTGATCTTCAAAATTTACTTAAAATGTCCTATTTTTAATTTCTGTGGAACATTTGAAGATTTTGCATCTTTTTTTTCAAGGAGGCATAAAACTGTACACATCTGGCCCTCTGCTGCTCAGAGCTCTACCCCATGGCCTAACTGCGCACACACAGGTGTTGAATGATATTTGGTCATCTGACATGCTAATTGAATATCTATTAGCAAGAAGTCAGCCTGAGGCTTCTGTATCACCATAGCTCTAACAGCAAATGTGATACAAAACCAAAGCAAACAGCTGTGATAGTAATAGGTATTCTTACAGTAATTCCTGGGTCACTTCCGGGCCAACACAAAGCCACAAACTTCAAGTTACCAACCACAGAGGGAACTAGGCAATTAAGTGAGTCACATGCCTGTTTCTCAATCTTCAGACACTGCTCTCACTTTCCAAAATTTCAGCTGCAATATCCTCCCACCTTTAACGGTTCCAAGCCTTTCCCTCTGATCATAAAATTTTGGGCCAGATTGCATTTGCTAAAATAATATTCATATCACATCCTTCTTTTTTTCCCCAGGATGGCACCAGTGTTCCGTCACTAGTGCCAGAAAGCCCAGTGGTCACAAATTGTGATTGGGAAAGAGTTTCATGAACAGGAGGCTTATGTTGAACCTGTAGGCCACAGGTGCATCTAAATCTGCTCACCATACTTCAGGACGGATATGAAAATCTGGCATTTGTCAAAAGGATTCACTAGAATGGTTCCAGGGATGACGGATTTTAGCAATAAATTAGACTGGGGTAGCTGGGTTTGTTCTTGAGGCACAAATAGTTGAAAGGGAATTTGATAAAGGTGTATGAGTTTGTGATTGGTTTAAGTATGGTAAACAGACACTGTTCTCATCAGTAGTTGCTTCAATGATCAGGGGACACAGATTTAAAGAATGGGTGAAGGATACAAGGTGGTCGTCTACACTTCCCACTGCCTCGAAAAGCAGCTAAAATAATCAATGATCCCTCCCTCCCCACATCGTCTTTCTTCTTACTCTTCCCGTCTGCAGAAGATGCAAAAGCCTGTGAGCAGATCTTTCCAGACCGAAGGAGAACTATCAGACTCTTGAATGGATCTCTCATATGCTAAAAGGTGAATTCCTGATCTCCCTATCCATCTCATTGTGGCACGGGCTCTTAGTCTACCTGAACAGCAACAAAGCATTCTATATTTGATTTTCTTTTTACTACCTCAATATAATTACATTTTGGCCGGATCTGTCTGGACAATGCATTTCACTGTATCTCAGTACATGTGATAATAATTAACAAAAAGGTCAGGTGATAAATGAAATACAAAGAACAGAGAAGAGGGAGCAGATCCTAAGGAGAAGTCAGGAGATATGCATACCTATGAAAGTGAAAGAACGTGGGGTAAGGTAGAAAATGGAGAAATAAAAGGAAGGGGTTAAGGGGATAAAAGAGGCAACATTACATTGTAATGAAGGGAGGCAATTTGGGAGCGAAGCTGTAGAACAGCTTAGACGAAGGAAGCTTGTATCTATTGAGCGGCTGGAAGTCACTCAAACAAGTCTCTGGAACTAAAATGGCTGAGGTATCAAGTCAACATGATGATAAATTGCTCAGGTACATTAACTCATGTCCCAGGTTGAATCAAGGTTTACATGTCAATACCCCAGTGTGAGATGCCTGCCACTGATCAGAAGGGAGACGTCGCTTTCTGTATGCTGCATCGTCTCTTCTAAAGTGGTTTGTCAGCTTCTTCTGAGAGACAGATATGCAGACAATGCATTTTCACTTTGCAATCAGACTGAATATTATGAGCAGGAACAAAATCCAATGGTATAAACAAAAGTTCTCACATTTGTCACCACAACAACCACTGCCACCCTAACTTAACGTGGGCAGTTCAAAACCTTCTTAGTTTGAGAAAAGCTATTCTATGTTGGTAAAATTGATGGCAGTATTACATAATAGTGAAGGCATGCAAATAGGAAGTATTTACCAGTTGTCTGGAACTTTACACAAGTTAGCAAAAGCAAATAAGCTTTCTAAATTGAAATACTTCTGTTACTTTGAAATGAAATTTCACAATTTCCTTTAATTATTTTCTCAAAAGCCAAATTTAAGCAGAGCACCAAATGAGATGCACAACCGCAAGGCAGTAACTCTTTTTACTTATTTACTACTCTGACAATTTTAATTTTAAAAGATTAGTAAAATCAAATGTATCAGTGGTACTGAAACAAACAAAAGAGATGCCCTTTGTTCCCAATCAATACTTGGTAATTAACCATTAGCTTGGGTGCACAGTTAAACATACATGGTCAGTTTGGAGTTCAAGTGCTATTTGATAAAGAAGCAACAGGGCCTTGAGATTCTTACATTGCATTTAAACTTTCTACCAATTGGCTGAATGATATGGATTAATTACACAACAATTTCTGATAACTAGAGCAAATAATAAAACCTTTTTATTTTACTTTTCAATAAAATTTATTGAGCACTATTTGAAACTACCACATACCCAGGTCTCAAAGATTATGAGAATTAGTGTAGGTGGGCAACAAGGTTGGCAGGGACAAATGGTCCAAAGACGCTGGAAACAGGTAACTTACTCATAACAGCCATAGCAGGACTGCAGAACCAGAGTGATATCAGGGCAATATCGTGGTGGGTCCCGTCAGCAAGAACGACGAGTCAGCGTACAGAGATGAGGTGCAGCGTCTAACGGACTACTGCAGAGCCAACAACCTGTCTCTGAATGTGAACAAAACAAAAGACATGGTTGTTGACTTCAGGAGGGCACGGAGCGACCACTCTCTGCTGAACATCGACTGCTCCTCGGTAGAGATCGTTAAGAGCACCAAATTTCTTTGTGTTCACCTGGCAGAGAATCTCACCTGGTCCCTCAACACCAGCTCCATAGCAAAGAAAGTCCAGCAGTGTCTCTACTTTCTGCGAAGGCTGAGGAAAGTCCATCTCCCACCACCCCCCATCCTCATCACATTCTACAGAGGTTGTATTGAGAGCATCCTGAGCAGCTGCATCACTGCCTGATTCGGAAATTGCACCGTCTCAGATCGCAAGACCCTGCAGCGGATAGTGAGGTCAGCTGAGAAGATTATCGGGGTCTCTCTTCCCGCCATTACGGACATTTACATTACACGCTGCATCTGCAAAGGAAACAGCATTATGAAGGACCCCATGCACCCCTCATACAATCTCTTCTCCCTCCTGCCGTCTGGGAAAAGGCACCGAAGCATTTGGGCTCTCACGACCAGACTATGTAACAGTTTCTTCCCCAAGCTATCAGACTCCTCAATACCCAGACCCTGGACTGACACCAACTTACTGACCTCTATTGTGCCTATTGTCTTGTTTATTATTTATTGTAATGCCTGCACTGTTTTGTGCACTTTATGCAGCCCTGGGTAGGTCTGTAGTCTAGTGTAGTTTTTTTCTGTGTTGTTTTTACGTAGTTCAGTGTAGTTTTTGTACTGTTTCATGTAGCACCATCGTCCTGAAAAACATTTTGTTTTTACTGCGCACTGTACCAGTAAAGTGACTTGACTGGACTTGACTTGGTTATTGTACTCTGCTTCATGGAGACATGGCTCAAATCCAGCACTCTAGTCTAAAGGCTTCATGGACCAGACAACAGTGTAGGTAATGGCAAAGGTGGTGGCATTTGCTTCATGATTTATTCATTGTGGAGCACAGACGTGGTCCTTCTATCTCAGTCCTGCTTCCTCCAACCTGGAAAATCTGGCAGTCAAGTGTGGTCCATTCTGTCTGCTGAGGGAATTTTCTGCCGCCAGGCTGGTTGCAGTGTACATTCTACCCCTGGCCAACGTCAAGCTGGCACTGAAACAGCTGAGCACCTTGGTCATGACACAGTGCACTGTGAGGCTCCCTGATCTTTGCGAGGAGTTCAACCAGGCCAGCTTGAAGAAATCTCTAACCAACGACCACTAACACGGCACCAGCAGAACCACAGGAACCAACACTCTCAATCACTCTTATACCACCATCAAAACCACTTACTGTGCCATCCCACATCCAAACCTGGGCAAGTCTGATCACCTGGGAGCCCTTCTCCTCCCAGTGTTGAGGACCCCAGCACCACTAGTGAGGACTGCAAAGGTATGGTCTAGGGAGGTGGAGGAATGTTTACAGGACTGCTTTGAATCTGTAGACTGGATAACATTCAGGGTTTCATCTTTTGATTTGCATGAATATGCTATGATTGTCACTGACTTCATCAAGACTGGCATAGATGCCTTCAAGAACATACCAGACGGACCCAAACCAGAAGCCCTGGATGAAGCAGAAGATCTGCTGGGTGGATCTGTGGTGATCCAGAGCCTCCAGAAGCCCAGGTGTGACCTACAGAGGGCCACTGTGAGAGCAAGAAAAGTAATTTCATGTGATGTGAGCAACACAGCTGTGGCAGGGATTTCAGGCCATTACTTCCTGCATGACCAAACCTAACAGCATAAATGGCAGTGATCCTTCACTTCCCAATGAGCTCAATCCATTTTATGCACACTTTGAAAAGGAGAATAAAACTACAACTGTGTGAATCCACACAGCATCTGGCAACCCTGTGATCAGTGTCTCCAAGGCATCCTAGGGGAGGATGAACCATAAAAGGCCTCAAATTCTGATGGTGTACCTGACAGCTACTGAAAACCTGTGCCTACCTACCAACTGAAGTTTTCCAAGACACCTTCAATCTCTTTCTGCTGCCGTCGGAGTTTTCCACCTGCTTCAAAGGGCATTAATCATACCAGTGCCCAAGAAGAGCAGGGTGAGCTGCCTCAATGACTATCGACCAGCAGCACTCACATCTACTGTGATGAAGTGCTTTGAGGTGCTTTTTTTATGGCTAGAATTAACTCCTGCCTGAGCAAGGACCTACGTCTTGCCTACCAGATCAACAGTTCTACAGCAGGTGCATTCTCACTGGCCCTCATCTCTGCTATGGAGAAGCTAATGAAAAACAAAACCTATGTTAGATTATTGTTTATCAATTACAGTTCAACACTATCATCCTCTCAGTACTAATCATCAAGCTTCTAAACCTGGGCGTCTGAACTTCCCTTTGCAACTGGAACCTTGACCTCCTCATCAGTATGATCTCCTCCTCACTGAAAAGCAACACCAGTGCACCTCAAGATGCATGCTTAGCCCATTGCTGTACTCTCTCTACGGTCATAACTATGTAGCTAATCACAGCTCAAATGCTATTTATAAGTTCACAGATGACACCACTATCGTGGAATTGAGTGTGGACTTCAAGAAGGGGAAGTTGGGAGAAGCCACACCAGTCCTCATGATGGGTCAGCAATGGAAAGGGTGAGCAGCTTTAAGTACCTCAATGCCGACACCTATGAGGATCTCTCCTGGGCACAACACATTGTTGCAATTATGAAAAAGGCAGTGACTCTACTTTGCTGGGAATTTGAGGAGATTTGGTAGGTCACCAATGACTCTTCTAACAATTTCTACAGGTGTACAGTGGGGAACATTCGAACTGGTTGCATTACAGTCTGGGATGGAAACTCCAATACTGTGGATGGCAAGAGGCTGCAGAGGGTTATAGACTCAGTTAGTTCCACAACCCACCTTACCATTGCAGACATTTGTAATGTCTGTGCCTCAGAAGGTACTATCCATCATTAAGGACCCTGACCATCCAGAACATGCCCACTTCTCATTACTACCATCTGGGAGGAGGCATAGAAGTTGAAAACCATATTCAAAGTTTCAAGAACAACTTCATCCCTTCCATCATCAGATTTCAGAATGGCTTGTGAACCCATGAACACTACCTCATCATTTTGTTCTTTTGCACTATTTACTTATAATGATTTTATGTCTTTGCACAGTACTACTGCCACAAATCAACACATTTCGCATCATATAAAACAGTAAGAATAAAGCTGATCCTGAGTTCCGTTTTGTACAACTCCATCACTCTATTGCTTTGAGATCACGCAGAAAAAAACTACAACTGCTTGAATCCCTTTCTTTGAAAATGAGCATTTCCATAAATTCCTCTTCCCTCCATAAAATCCTGGAAACCCCTTTGTAACAGAACTCTAGACTGCATGACGTGTCACCACCATAATCTTAAAGTCAATTAGGAATGAGCAAGAATGGTGGCCTTGTCAGCCACATCAATATTCCCTGTATATTAGAATTATGTAGAGGGAATGCAAGATTATAAAATAAAACAATTCCAAAGGATTTTATCAGCAGAAAGGAGACTCTCTCTGATCTCATTCTCTCCACGAAATATTCCCTCCTTCCTATAACCCACTTAACCACCAGACATTTTTCCATATGTCCTGTTCTGGCCATCATTGCCTTCCTTCCATCTATCCCCTATTGAGCATCCCAACTCTTCCACTCAGCCCAGGAACCATATCCTCGTTGCAATACAAACAAAAATATAAATCTGGGTGGGGGGTGGAGACCCCATAATAATTTCATGCTGCAGCTTTAAATTTGTCAGTTGCCAACAGTCACTCTTATATAAAGTTCCATGCAAAGGTCAAGCAGTTGAAACTCTATCTTTCCTGTCACTCACTCAGCCCACCGGTTAAATACCCATCTGACAATGGTTTGGGCTTCTGTATCGTTCTGCAGGAAAATCCTTACGTTCAAAGTTCAAAGTGAATTGATTATCAGAGTACATATCTGTCACCATATACAACCCTGAGGCTCATTTTCTTCTGGGTAAACATAGAAACATAGAAAATAGGTGCAGGAGTAGGCCATTTGGCCCTTCAAGCCTGCACCACCATTCAGTATGATCATGGCTGATCATCCAACTCAGAACCCTGTACCTGCTTTCTCTCCATACCCCCTAATCCCTTTAGCCACAAGGACCATATCTAATTCCCTCTTAAATATAGCCAATGAACTGGCCTCAACTGTTTCCTGTGGCAGAGAATTCCACAGATTCACCACTCTCTGTGTGAAGAAGTTTTTCCTCATCTCGGTCCTAAAAGGCTTCCCCTTTATCCTTAAACTGTGACCCCTCGTTCTGGATTCCCCCAACATCGGAAACAATCTTCCTGCATCTAGCCTGTCCAACCCCTTTAGAATTTTATACGTTTCAATAAGATCCCCCCTCAATCTTCTAAATTCCAGCATGTATAAGCCTAGTCGATCCAGTCTTTCTTCACATGAAAGTCCTGCCATCCTAGGAATCTATCTTGTGAACCTTCTTTGTACTCCCTCTATAGCAAGAATGTCTTTCCTCAGATTAGGGGATCAAAACTGCACACAACACTCCAGCTGTGGTCTCACCAAGACCTTATACAACTGCAGTAGAACCTCCCTGCTCCTGTACTCGAATCCTCTTGCTATGAATGCCAGTAAATTCATGTAAATTCATGCCAGTAAATGCCAGTAATTCACAGTAAAGACATGAAACACAATGGGATCGATGAAAGTCCGCACCCAACAGGGTGGACAAAGGGCGGACGTGCAAAAGACCACAAACTGTGCAAATACAAAGGGAAAGAAACAAACAATAAATATTGAGAACATGAAATGAAGAGTCCTTAAAGATCAACACTGACCAATTCTTTTTGCTCATTCCAAATATTTCCTTTATTGCCTCATTACCCACTTTTTATGTTTGTTTGTGAAAATTTATTAAAGCCAAAGGCACTGTAAAACATAGTTCATTGTAAATGATAAAGTATTTACATTCAGGCTCAATATTCAAGGGGAATCAGCATCAAATTGTTAACTCATCCCACTTCACTGTCAATAGTAAGAAGATACTGCACAAGTACAAACTATGTACATTGGCTGTTAACTTTCCAATCACAAAGCAGAGCAATGAAACAATCTATTGACAACAAAAATCAATTATGGATTTGTGGACCACTAGCTTATTGCATGTTTTAATTGCTGTTGTGTAGTATCTTACATAAAGCTTAAACACTTAAAATTTACACTTGTTCTGGTACACTCCTTCAGCCCATTTCTGCTCTGCCACTAAACTAGTCTCTTACTGCTTTAAGCTCATGAAGATTCCAAAGTGAGTAGAGAAAGGTCTTGCGAGCTCTGGCCAGAAATAGGGCCATTCTCCAAGACTCCAGCAGGAATGCCTCTAGCAAATTCTCCATTGGTTTCAAGAGAAAAGAAATCTGACAAAAAAAATCAGCAAAGTTGCATAAAGTTTTATTTGAGCACGTACATCAATCTATATTTAATTGGAATAATGTGATACTCACCTCAGTTATAAATTAAAGAGTTTTAATTTAGATAAGTAACAGATCACTCCATTAATAGTTACTGAAAATTATCCTTGATTAAAACTCTGATATTTTTAATGTCTTTTAGTCTTCTCTTGGGATAACTCACAGAATGTTGATATGCATTCATAAAGACACAGAAACTATGGCCTTGGCTGAATGTAGACACAGAAACATGGAGATGTAGGAATAGGATTAGGTCGCTTGGACTTTGAGAATGTACCAACATTTAATACAATTATGGCTGATCCTCTATTTCAATATCACATCCTTCTCTCTCCATACATCACGATGCCCTGGATCTAGTAATCTTCCTATTTCCTTTGGAATATATTCTGCACTTTGGCTCCCAAAGCTTTTTTGTAGTAGATAATTCCACAGGTCATCCCCTACCAAGTGAAGAAATTCCTCTGTACCTCAGTACTATGCTACTACCATCGATTCTCAAATGGGTTCCAAAATCAACACATTCTCCCGTGACTAGAGCCGGGGAAACTATGCTTTGCCTGTTAAGCCCCATTATAATTTTGCGTGTTTTTCATACTAAATTCTAATGAATATTGTTGTATTCAACACAATCTCTCCTCACAAGACATCCTACAATTCCAGGTTCAGTCTAGTGAACCTGTTGTGCTCCCTCGATGACAACCACATTCCTGCCTAGGTACTGAAATATCCTTGCCTAGGTGTGGATACCACAAATGCACACTGTACTCCAGATGCTGAATCACCAGAACCCTGGATAACGTTGTAGCTATACTCAAAACCTCTTGCAATGAAGACCCACTGTCCACTGCTTTCATCTGCAGATTTGCCTTCACCTAATGTGGTCTGTACACACCGGCTGTGTAGTGAAAAAGCACAACAGTGTCTCTTTCACCTCAGACAGTTGAAGAAGTTTGGTATGGGACCCCAAATTCAAAGAACTTTCTACAGGGGCACAATTGAGAGCATCCTGACTGGCTGCATCACTGCCTGGTATGGGAACTGTACTTCGCTCAATCGCAGCACTCTGCAAAGAGTGGTGCGGACAACCCAGCACATCTGTAGATGTGAACTTCCCACTATTTAGGACATTTACAAATTCAGGTGTGTAAAAAGGGCCTGAAGGATCATTGGAGACCCGAGTCAACCCAACCACAAACTGTTCCAGCTGCTACATCTGGGAAACGGTACCACAGCATAAAAACCAGGACCAACAGGCTCCGAGACAGCTTCTTCCACCAGGCCATCAGACTGCTTAATTCATGCTGACACAACTGTATTTCTATGTTATATTGACTATCCTGTTGTATATAATATTTATTATAAATTACTATAATTGCACATTTAGATGGAGACATAATATAAAGATTTTTACTCCTCATGTAAATGAAGGATGTAGGTAATAAAGTTAATTCAATTCAATTCAGCTTTAACCAATCTGAATGTCCCTGTGGCCATGGGTCTTTCACCTCCAGGACTTCACACAAGTTCTGTTTGGCAAACAAGGATAATTCATGGACTTTGGGCAGTTTCTGTAAACTTTTATCATGCATTTCCTGCTATATTTACTTATTAATGCAAAGCATAGTTTCAATAAACACCATTCGTTCAATGGATTTTTTTTCAAGTTATATCTCTCTCTGACTATAATCCTTTGAAATCATAGCCCAGCACAAAATAGAAGCCAGTCAACTTAGTTCAAACCATGTAAGTCTGAGATCTGGGCTGTGGTGCCAGGCAACTTTTCAGCTGCACTCCACAGCAACCTGTGCATATAATCTTGCTGTTCCAGTATAGTCATTTCACTGTCATCTACCCAGCAATGAAAAAAATACTGCCCAAGTTGCCCACAAAAAGCAGAACAAATCAAACCTGGCAAATTACTGCCAATGAGTCAGTTCTCAATCATCAGCAAAATCGTAATAAATGTGGTCAACGGTGTTGTCACGAGGCATGTGCTCAGCAGTATTCCTGTCGCTGAGGCCCACCAGACCACTCAGCTTATGAAAAACATGGAGTGAAGAGCTGAATACCAGTGGTGAGATGAGGTAAAACTGGCAACAATGCAGCATTTGAATGACTATGGTGTCAAGAAACCTTGGTAAAAGCAGACCTCCAAGAGGACCCCAGCCATGTTGTGTTTTGGAGGCTTGCATGTCTCAATGACTCAGAGAGCTATGTCGGATTGTTTCAGTGCTTTATGGTTTGGCTCTTGGTAGAGTCACCCATGCCAAATGGGTCAAAGGGTAGAGGACAGACTAAGAGTGGTCCACTGGTCTTCCAGGCTCAGGGGTTCAGCTCAGGGCTAACAACCCTGACTGGTAAAACAAAATTATTACAGAAACAACAATGAAAATCCTTCTACATCTGAGTGCAATGGTATTCCTCAGTCTCCACCTGGAATTTACACGACTAACAGTAGTAAAAATTGAGACCTGATGAAGGAAGCCCTGAACACCACCAGAGGTGAAGGAGCTTTATTGCTGCTCTAAACACCAGCAGCTTAATAGGCAGTAAGTCAGTGGTACAAGCAGAATTTGTGGGCATCAGGGAGAAAACATGCGAATGGCTGGAGTTCTGGCTTGCACAGATGTTTGTGATTTCTGCAGGTCAATCATACTAGCACTAGGACAGTGTCCTAGACCTGGCTACTTCATTACTGGTTTTTCTTTCCTCATAAGGACAGAAATGAGGGTGCTTGATCTGCACAACATTGAGGCATAGGTAAGTAATGACCATCATCAAGAGAGTCTAACCGTGGAATTCAAAGACATGAACATCACTAAGAGCCCACCATCAACATTCTAAGAGTCATCATTGACCAGAAACTCATCTGGGCCAGACGCATCAGTACCATGAAGTACAAGCACAGCTGAAGGAAGGGAATGAGAGGTTTATTTCTTAACCAACCCAAAGTTTTCCCTTCAAAGCTGCACACCACTCTAACTTTCATTTCTCTTTCATCACTGGTGGGTCTGAATCTTGGAACTCAGTACCCAAAAGCACTGTATGAGTGGCTTCACAAGATGGACTGCAGAGGTCTAAGCATTCCAGCATCAGCAGATTTTCTCTTGTTAGAGGTCTAAGAAGGTAGTTTACCACCACAATCTGAACAATGATAACAGGAGGGCAATAAGTTCTGACCTTGCCCAGGTGCCCTTTCCTCCACTTACAAGGCACAATTCAGAGGTATAATGGATGGATCATTGGATGAGTGCAGTTCTAAGAAGAAAGAAGATACAGCCATGTAAGACCAAGCAGTCTGCATAATTGGTACTCTATCTACTACCCTAAACATTCATTCCCCCCATCAGTGGTACACAGTAGTAGCATCCACACAATCTACTTAAGATACTCATTCAGGTTACTGTCAGCCTCTCTCAAAAGTGTGAAGATAGATGAGCAAGAAGGACGAGGGCTATCCCCTGCTCCTTCCCTTCCAAGCTGACTTGGAAATGTACAATTGCTCGTTCATCACTCTGGGGTCCAAATCTTGGGAATCACTACCCAACAGCACAGAATGAGCTCCTTGAGAAGAAGGACTGCAGTGGTCTAATAAGGTGGCTCACCACAACCTTCTGAACAATGATTGGAGAAGGGCAATAAATTCCAATCTTGCCCATAAGCCACAGATCACTCCAGCCAAATGAAAAGGTGGAAAGTTTTTTTTAAAGAAGTGATAAATATTGGGAGTATTTCCTAACCCAAGAAGATATGGCAGATTTCAAATTGTCCTCAATAACACAACTTAGCATTGGTGAAAACTTCTGCTCGAAACTGTTTGCATTGTTTGTTAAATTACAGGAAAAGAATACTTTCTATTATATCATTACCACCGCCACATCTGTCACTCTTTACCCCTACTTGGGATTTTTTCTTAGGTTTGTTTGCAAGATACTTTACTTCCGTCACTCCAGCTCACAACCAGCATTCTAACCAAGGCATGTAGACATGCCCAAAGCTGTATTAGGCCTTCAGTCAACAGTCTTCATCTGCATTGTCCCTAGTCACAGGGCAGCTGCTGGGCAAGGGGCCCAGCTATCTTCAGTGCTGTTCCATGACAATATCACAGAAAGCAGGTATGAGTGAATGTGAGAGAAAGCAGCTTTCTTTCATCTCTCTCTCTCTCTCTCTCTCTCTCAGATGATGCCTCTGAAGTCCACAAGCCTCTGGTAAAATGACAGCAGATCCAGAACAAAATTTCAGACCACATCTTACCCTCAGTGCAAAAAAAAAGTCAACTTGCAATTATTTTGGTAATCATCCTCCCTGTATTGTAATAGCTTTTCAAGCTCTACAGACTTTACATTCAGCCTGACTATACACCAGTCGTTGTTTTCACGTATTTCACACAGGTGGACAATTAATGGAAAAAACGAGTTAGTTTTCAAAGATACCTGTATATGTTTTCAGGCCACAAACTCGGTACCAAATAAAGCACTGTAGTTAAGTTTGTATTCAACGTCCAATTATAACAAATTAAATACATGACATTAGAATAGACTGAAAATATAATGTTTAGAACAGCAAAATAAAAATCAATAATCGACTAAATTTTCATCCTCCTACGAACACTTGCAATCATTTTATTATCAAATCCAGTGAATTATTTTAACCCCACTATAATTTCTACAATGAATTAATTTTCGAGAGCCGACAGACATATTGTACGGTCAGTCCACTTTGCTATAGTCTCACCTCATCCTTCCCACTGTCTGGCACTCTGCAATACACATCTCCGGTCGAAGGGTCATAGGAATCAATATGTCTGGAGCATGGTATAAATTTTCCTCCAATATAATTTTCCAGCATTAAGTGTGTTCTCTGATGAGCCATTTTGGGCATGATCTTTTCCTGTTTCTCAGCAGCTCAGCTACGCGAAGCCACCTGACACTGACAGGTTCAGCGACAGCCCCCTTTGAACTGCTCGGTGCTGTTCAGCCCCGCAGAGCTGTTGAATGACTACTGCAGCAGCCAGTCACCAGCGCCCAGACGACAAAACACGAACGTCAATCAGCGATGCCCTCTTCCAATTGGCAGCCGAAGGTGCCGCCCATTCATGACTCTCGTGAGCAACTGCAGTTTTGGACCTGTGGGAATCTTGGAAAGAAAGAGACAGCGCAATAACAGATCCTTTGGCCCACTATGGCAGCACCAACCACCAAGTAGTTGCTTTCACATTAATCCGAATCTAATCCATTTTATTCACCTTATATTACCTTCAAGTCCTCCAGAATCCCCCCACCCAGGCCAGGCAGGAAGGCTAGGCGGTGGTGCGGCTCTATTGGTAAGAAATGGAATTACATCTTTAGAAAAAGGTGGCATAGGATCCGAGAATGTCGAATCTTTGTGGATGGAGTTAAGAAATTGCAAGGGTTAAAAAAAACATTATGGGCATCATAATGTTTCTCCAAATATTAGACAAGATCTGGGGTTGAGATTGCAAAAGGAGCTGGAAAGGGCATATAACAAGGATAATGTCACAATTGTAATAGGGGACTTCAATGTGCAAGGGGATTGGGAAAATCAGGTTGGATCGCAAGAGGGAATTTGTTGAACGCCATTGAGATGGCTTTTTAGAGCAGTTTGTGCTCAAGCCTACTGGGGGAAGGACTATCTGAGGTTGGTGTTGTGTAATAACCCATATTTTATTAGTTAGCTTAACGCTAAGAAAACCTTCCGAGGCAGTGATCAAATATGATTGAATTCATACTGCAATTTGAAAGGAAGAAACACAAGTCACATGTATCGCAATGAAATAAAGGGAATTACTGAGACATGAGAGAGGAGCTGAAGAGATAACTGATGCATTGGTCATGATCTTTCAAGAATGATTTGATTCTGGCATGCTCCCAGAGAACTGAAAAACTGCAAATGTCACTCCACTCTCTTAAGAAGGGAGGTAGACAAAATAAAGGAAATAATAGGCCAGTTAGGCAAACCTCAGTGGTTGGGAAAGTGTTGGAGTCTATTATTAAGGACAAAGTTTCTGGACACTTGGAGACTAATGATAAAATAAGTCGAGTGAGGCTGCTTAACAAGATAAAATCCTGTTAGTGTTACAGGAAAGACACTGGCATGGACAGAGGAATGGCTGACAGGCAGGAGCAGTGAGTGAGAATAAAGGGGGCTTTTTCTGGTTGGCTGCTAGTGACTAGAGGTGTTCCTCAGAGGTCAGTATTGGAACCTGTACTTCTCACATTGTTTGTCAATGACTTAGATAATGGAATTGATAGCTTTGTGGCAAAGTTTGCAGATGATACAAAGAGGGGTGGGGGAGTTTAGGAAGTTCTGAGGAAGCAATGCGATTGCAGCTGGACTTAGACAAATTGGAAAAATGGGCAAAAAAGTGGCAGATGGAATACAGTGTTGGGAAATGTATGATAATGCATTTTGGTAAAAGGAACAATAGTGCAGGTTATTATCAAAATGGAGAGAATGTTCAAACATCACAAGTGCAGAGGGACTTAGGAGTCACATGCAGGACTCCCAGAAGGTTATTTCACAGAAAGGAGGCAAATGCAATGTTGACATTTATTTCAAGGGAAATAGTATATCAAGGAGATAATACTGAGGCTTTATATGACACTAGTCAGGCTGCACTTGGAGTATTGTCAACAGTCTTGGGCCTCATATCTCAGAAAGGATGTGTTGTAATTGGAGAGAGTCCAGAGGAGATTCACAAGGATGATTCTAGGAATGAAGGGGTTAACATATGAGGAATGTTTGGCAGCTTTAGGCCTGTACTCACTGGAATTTAGAAGATGTGGGGTGGGGGGGGAATCTCATTGAAACCTACCAAATGTTGAAAAGACTAGATAGGGTGGATGTGGAGAGGATGTTCCCTATGGTGGGGGAATCCAAAACTAGAGGGCACAGCCTCAAAATTGAGGGGTGACCTTTTACAGCAGAAGTAAGGATGATTTCTTTTAGCCAAAGAGTGGTGAATCTGTGGAATGCTCTGCCACAGACTGCGGTGGAAACCAAGTCCGAGGGTATATTCAAGGTGGAATTTGATAGATTCCTGATTGATCGGGGCATCAAAGCACATGGCGAGAAGGCAGGTGTATGGGGCTGAAGGGGATCCAGGATCAGCCATGATGAAATGGTGGAGCAGACTCGATGGATTGAATGGCCTAATTCTGCTCCTATCTCTTATGGTCTAATCTAGTACACACCTACACACTAATGGCCAAAGAAATGGGATGAGGGAGGAAATTGAACACCCTAAGGAATCCGGCAGTCACAGGGGAAAACAACAATCTCCACACAAATATTTCCAGAGTTTAGGGTCAAACCAGCGTTGTTAGAGAACTCTAGTTGTTCCACCATATCCTTCCCATTGATTCTTATAGTTAATAAATATGGCACAGTGAACTGGCTCAGAGACAGTCACTCGGCAGGTTCAGTGGAACACTCTGAAACCCAGCAAAACATATTGAACCCTCATTAATTAAGGGGAAGTAAAACAATTTTAACATAGACTTTTAATGGATTTGTTTCTAAGGTTCAATAAACAAAAAGTGACAAATTACAAAGGTAAAGAAGATAACCTGTGCAAATACAGAAGAAACAAAGAATAGATAAACAAATAAATTAATAGATAAACAAATAAATAGATGAATAGATAAATGAATGAATAAATAAATAGATGAATGAGTGGATGAATGAATGAATGAATGAATAAGTAATCGAATAAATAAATGAATAAATCTGCCAACATGAATTATAGAATCCTTGAAAGTGATTCCACAGAGTGTGGAGGGATGAATGGACTCCCTGGTCCTCTCATCCCTATCTTAACCCAGCCAATATCTCCAGCCCCCGCAGTAGATGAAATATTTGTCCATAAGACTGTAAGACATAGGAGCAGAATTAGGCCACTAAGCCCATCAAGTCTGCTCTGCAAACTTGGTCATAAAGTCATCAATTCTGTCATGCAAATCATTAACATATAATGTGAAAAGAAGTGGTCCCAATACCTACCCTGCAGAACTGCTGGCCAGAATAGGCCCTCTTTATTCTGATTCTTTGCTTCCTGCCAATCAGCCTATCTTCTATACATGCTGGAGTCTTTCCTGTGAGACCATGGGCTCCTCAAAGGTTGAAAGGTTCATTTTATTATCAAAGTATGTATGTCGAATACATCTCTGAGATTTGCCTTCACCAGATAGCCATAAAATACAGAAAACCATATAAGTAGTTGAAAGAAAGACATCAACTCCCCCCACCGTCTGCACGCAAACAAAATGAAACAAAAACTCACAAACCCCAACCGTCCCTCACACAAAAATTAACAGATCACCCACATGGACAAACAATAAAAGCATCAAACCCCCAAACCCCCAGCCCGCCAAATGGCAACAAGAAAGAAAACGAGATGAAAGAAACAGAGATCTGAAAGGGCCAATATTAATTACAGTCCAATCCATAAATCTCAGAATTTTGATTCTCTGAGAGCATCGGGACCTAGCAGCCCCTCTGCTGGTTTATATTTCTTTTACCATAAACCCATAAGACATAGGAGCAGAATTTAGCCATTCAGCCCATCAAATCTGTGCCACCATTCCATCATGGCTGATCCCGAATCCCATTCAACCCGTTCTCACCATAACCTTTGATGCTCTGACCAATGAGGAGATGATCTATTTTCACTTTAAATATACCCACGGTCTTGGCCTCTACACCTGTCTGTGGCAGAGCATTTCACAGATTCACTACTCTCTGACAAAAAAAATCCTCCTTACCTCTGCTCTAAAGGGTTGCCCCTCAATTTTGGGGCTGTGCCCTCTAGTTCTGGACACACCCACCCTAGAAAACATCCTCTCCACATCCACCATATGTAGTTCTTTAAACATTTGGTAGGTTTCAATGAGATCTGCCTGCATTCTTCTAAATTCCCGTGAGTACAGGCCCAAGGATGCCAAATGCCCCTCATATATTAACCCCTCCATTCCCGGAATCATTCTCCTAAATCTCTTCTGGACTCTCTCCAATGATAATACATCCTTTCTGAGATATGAGGCCCAAAACTGTTGACAATACTCCAAGTGCAGCCTGACTAGTGTCTTATAAAGGCTCAGCATTATCTCTTTGCTTTTATATTCTATTCCCCTTGAAATAAATGCCAACATTGCATTTGCCTTCTTTACCACAGACTCAACCTGTAAATTAACCTACTAGGACTCTTGTAAGAGAACTCCTAAGTCCCTCTGCACCTCTGTTGTTTGGATTTCTTCCCCATTTAGATAATAGCCTGCACTTTTGTTCTTTTTACCAAAATGCATTATCATACATTTTCCAACACTGTATTCCATCTGCCCTCTTTTTGCCCATTCCTCCAATTTGTCTACGTCCTTCTGCAATCGCATTGCTTCCTCAGCACTACCTACCCCTCCACCTATCTTCGTATCATTCGTAAACTTTGCCTAAAGCTATCAATTCCATTATTCAAATCATTAACAAACAATGTGAACACTAGTGGTCCCAATACTGACCCCTGAGGAACAACACTCATCACTGGCAGCCAAACAGATAAGTCCCCTTTTATTCCCACTTGCTGCCTCCTGCCTGTCAGTCATTACTCTATCTATGCCACTATCTTTCCTGTAACACCAGAGGATTTTATCTTGTTAAGCAGCCTCATGTGTGGCACCTTATCAAATGCCTACTGAAAATCCAAGTAAATGACATTCACTGCCTCTCCTTTGTCTACCCCACTTGTTACCTCCTCCAAGAACTCCAGTAGATTTGTCAGGCAAGATTTCCCTTCACAGAAACCATGCTGACTTTGACATATTTTATCATTAGTCTCTAATTACCCCAAAATCTCATCCCCTAATAAAGGACTGTGACAGTTTCCTAACCACTGACATTAGGCTCGGTGGCCTATAATTTCCTTCATTTTATCTTTGGCCCTTCGTAAAGAGTCAAGTGACATTTGCAATTTTCTAGTCATCCAGGACCATGCCAGGATCAAGTGATTCTTGGAAGATCATGTCCAATGTATCTGTTATCTCTTCAGCAGCCTCTTTCAGGACTCTGGGGTGTAATCCTTCTGGTCCAGGTAACTTATCCACCTTAAGACTTTTCAGTTTGCCTAGCACTTTTTCCTTTGTAATAGCAATGGCACTCACTCCTGCTCCCTGATACTGACAGACCTCTGGCACACTGCAAGTGTCTTCCACAGTGAAGGCTGATGCAAAGTCCCCATTTAGTTCATCTATCATTTCCTTGTCCCCATTACCACCTGACCAGCATCATTTTCCAGTGGTCCATTATCAATTCTCACCTCCCTTTTACTCTTCAGATGACTCAAAAAAACTTTTAGCCTCCTGCTATATCTGCTGTGGTATCCTATTAGTACTCCACCGTAATACTGATACACCTGACTTTACCTTCTCCCTCTCAAACTTGAGGATGAATTCTATCGTATTATGATCATTGCCTCCTATGGGTTCCTTTATCTTAAGCTTCATAATCAAATCTGGTTCTTTACACAGCACTCAATTCAATATTACCATTCCACTTGTGCTGAACCCTAAACTGCTCTAAAAAGTCATCTTGAAGGCACTCTACAAATTCTCTTTCTTGGGATGCTGTCTCAGCCTGATTTTCCCGATCTATATGCACATTGAACTCCCCTGACTCTCATAACATTGCCCTTATTGCATGCCTTTTCTATTTCCCATCAGAGTTTTTTTTACCTCTGCAGTTTCTTAACTCTACCCACAAAGATTCTACATCTTCTGATCCTACATCACCTACTTCTAAGGATTTGACTTCATTTTTTACCTACAGAGCCACCCACCCCCTCTGCCTACCAGCCTGTCCTTTTGATACAATGTGTTTCCTTGGATGTTAAGCTCCCAATTATGATCTTCTTTCAGCCACGTCTCAGTGATGCCCACACCATCACACCTGCCAACCACTAACTGCACTACAAAATCGTGTGGATGGTCAGAGGCTTTTTCCCAGGGCTGAAATGCTTGCCACAAGAGGACACAGGTTTAAGGTGCTGGGGAGTAGGTACAGAGGAGATGTCAGGGGTATGATTTTTATGCAGAGAGTGGTGAGTGCGTGGAATGGGCTGCTGGTAATGGTAGTGGAGGCGGATACGATAGGGTTTTTTAAGAAACTTTTGGATAGGTACATAGAGCTTAGAAAAATAGAGAGCTATGGGTAAGCCTAGTAATTTCTAAGGTAAGGACATGTTCGGCACAAGTTTGTGGGCTGAAGGGCCTGTAATGTGCTGTAGGTTTTCTATGTTTATGTTTCTATGTTTATTCCATATATTGTATGTGTGCGTTTGAATATAACACCATCAGTTCTGTATTCGTCACACTTTTCAGTTTTGTCCCCAATTTACACTTCAACTCATCGCACTGACTGCAATTTTGCCCCATCATCTGCCTGTCCATCCTCACAGTCTCACTACACACTGCTTGTCCTCATGTCAGCACCATCTAAAGACTTAAGTCACTCTTCAAGGTGAGGCAAAAGTTCAGCTGCATCTCTTCCAACTTTGCCTCTGCATTGGGTACTCCTATGTGGCCTCCTCAACATCAACAAGACCAAGTGTAGCCTCGGCAACAGTTTTGCAGAACACCTATGTTCAGTCTGTTACAGATTCAACTCCACTTCCCATTCCACACAGACTGTCTATCCTTGGCCTTCTCGACTGCCAGGATGAGGTCCAAAGCAAACTGGAAGAGTAATACTTCATATTTTGTTTGGGAATTCTGCAATCTGATGGCATGAATATTGAGCTTTTCAATTTTAAGGACAACTTTCCCCTTTTTTCTTCTTTTCCACTCCCTTTCCTCCCCCGCTCACCAATTTCTACTACTGATCCGCTGGTCCTCCCTTCTTTGTCCTCCTTCCCCCTCCAGGCTGTAGCTTCCATCCACTTTACACATTGGTTCTCATCTCTCTCCTACCCAGCCCTTACCTTGTTCTAACTTCCGTCACCTCTCCCTTCTCTACTAATGAGTCATAGTTTTAGAAAAGTACAGGCCCCTTGGCTTATCTAGTCCATGCTGTACTATTTAAACTGCCTACTCCCATCGACCTGCACCAGGATCATAGCTGTCTGTACCCCTACCATCCACATACCCATCCAAACTTCCCTTAAATGTTGAAATTGTGCTTGCATGCAAGTTCAGCTCCACCCACACCCACCTCCCCCACACGGCACTTCCTGCCTGTCATTTTAAAGACCACCTCAGTCCATCATTCACCTCACAATTCTTTCTCACCAGTCCTCTTCTCTTCGCTGTGCTGGCCATCCCACCTCTCCACTCTCAGTCCAAATGCAAGGTTTCAACCCAGAACATTGACAATTCCTTTCCTTCCACCAATGCTGCTTCACCCGCTGAGTTTGTCCTGCTGATAGTGTCTTCCTCCAGATTCCAGAATCTGCAGTTTATTTAGCCTCTAATAGATGCTAAATCACAGTTTCAATATCTGTAGTTACCTATTTAACATTAACACTTTTAATGTAGACAGGTAACTTTGCAAAATTACCTTTTTACAATGGAAATACGTCCTAACTAACAGAACCATTTTGAATATTCAAGTAATGGTGCCTGGTGAGAAAGCTGAGCACAAATCCAGACATCTCTTTTGTTACTGTGTTGAGGGATGGCTCCATAAATATACAACCAGCTAGAATGTCAAGTGATAAAACAGACCTGTTCTGAACTGCAAGTTAAGTGGCAAAGACTAGCCTTTAACAATTTAACCCTGACTGAAGAGACTAGCATATTCCAAAGTTTGGATCCAGGCCTATCAGTGATGATGAAGAAACACAAAAAGAACTGGAGGAATTCAATGGGTCAGGCGGCATCTAATGGAGAGTTGATGAGTTGGATCGAGAACCTTAATGGATTCGGGTGAAGGGCATTGTCCTAAACATCAGCTGTCAATTTCCCTCCAGAGATCCTGCCTGCCCACTGAGAACTGCCAGCATTTGGTGAGCTTCTCCAAATTCCAGTATCTGAGCTCTTGTATCTTCTTTCAGTGAAGAAGCTAGCTTGCCAAGTAAATTGCTGGTAGATCAATATGCTAATATTAAACCTGTGATTTATGGATTTTGTTCACCAAAAATAATAAGGGGCAAACTGGTCACATGGAGTCAGATCCACCATAATCTCACTGAATGACAAAACAGGTTCAAAGAAGCAAATTATCCATTCTTATTGCAATAACCACACCCCCTCCCCTGTATGAAATAATTCAGAATGATTAATCGGGCAATTAAAGTGATTAATGGATTTCTTTTATCTCCAGAAACTTACAGAAAATAAACTTCCTCAGATCACAATTAATTGTATTACTTCAGGAGGTCATCCATTGCATTACTCATAGTGAGTCAGATCTTGCAGTAAAATTCTACTGCTTTACCGGATTTTTTTGAAAAGTTTACAGATCAAGTGATTAAGATGAAGCAGGAGATATCCACCTGATTTCCAGGAAGAGACTTACCACTCACATGCAACTCTGACTGATTCACTTGATACATCCCCAGGGGACTTACAGCAAAATATTAGCTTGCACAAAGTCATGGAAGAAACACAGATTACCAAGAATACTGGGCAGGGAGGCACAGTGGAAACTAATTACCCATCACATTTTTGATGTTGAAGTCAGCATGATATTGTGAACAACTTGTAGTCATTGTTAGTCAAAAACGAGTCAGGGTGCACTGGACAATGATATTATTTGTTCTGTAGTAATCAAGAATCCATAGCTCATTAGCACACCAACAAGAAGAAACATAAAGGCATACTAGACCATAAGACACATGAGCAGAATTGGGCCATTCAGCCGATCGAGTCTACTGGCTGATTTATTCTCAATCCCATTCTCCTGACTTCACCCAGAAACCTTTGATGACCTGACAAATCAAGAATCTATCAACCTCCACTTTAAGTATACCCATTGACTTGGCCTCCACAGCTGCCCGTGGCAATGAATTCCACAGATTCATACCCCTGGCTAAAGAAGGTCCCCCTAATCTCTGTTCTTAAGGGGCATCCCTCTATTTTGAGTCTGTGCCCTCTGGTCCACAGGTATAAGAGGGAAGGACATAGAATAAATATTAAATTGCAATATGTCTGAGGTACTCAAGCAGGAAGGGAGAAGGCCATACAGACAGAAAGACTGGATATAACCAACAAGAAGTGGGTGAGAAGTGGAGAACAGAATTAATATTTCAGTGCCTAGTTTCATAGCAGGACAAAACTGAGATGTGTCAGGAAGAGGAATGGAATGGACAGCGGTGTTGAGTGGAAAGGAGTGTGACAGGGTGATTGGTAGGACTGGATAAATAGCAAATGAGATGAAGTTCCAGCCAGTACTAGAAGGGGAGGGGGACAAGTAAAGAAACAGAAGGTGAGGAGATGCAAAGAGGAAAAACAGCATTACTACTGAATGAAAAACATGTGAGCAAACTCAGTAGCTGTTGAATCCATGCTTTTTCATCAAAGCATGAGGATCTTTGAATTTCAGTCATGTGGTGCAACATTTCTGTGAGGTAGTTGTTGGAACTTCATTAGGCTTGTTGTCAAGGATGCTTCATGGCATCTGAAAACGTCCTATATTCTGCTGGGTCAAAACACAGAAATACAACTACAGATGCTGTGGATCAAAGAATACGTACACAACACTGGAAGAACTCAGCAGGTCAGGCAGCGTCCGTGAGAAAAGAGTAGCCAACGTTTCGGGCCGAGACCTTTCATCTGCTGGGTGCAGTTTCTCCAGAATTCATTCAGGATGATAAAGCAGTATGCATAAGGCTATCAAATGGGTACAATTTTGTAAAGGCGGACACTCACACAAAACAGCCAATAGCCTACTACATAGCACACATTTAATGGATTTTCCACTGAGCCATGGGGTTTCTAGACCAGGTTAATGCTATCACTTTGGTGGAAGTACAATTATCATTGGAGTCATTTTAGCAGATAATGAATGAAAGAGACAAATACAGTGATGTTTAGCTGAGGTTGTGGCATCATTCAAAAAGGTGATGCTAGAGTTGCTGTTGGTGCCTCTGATTCAGTCTCTCTCTGTATATACTTAGTATAAATCTTACATCCAGCAACCTGAGGAAATATTGTCCATCAGAGGAAAGTGGAGACTGCTAGAGAATTCCAAATGAATGGAGAATTTTCATCCAGAAACACCTCCAGTTCAGGAATGAAGTACTTACTTCTAAATCTAAATTCTCCATTCTTATGGAACCTTGTAAAGCAGCCTTTATTTCATCTCTTGATGATTAGACAGTGGGAACAGAAAGCCATAACATCAATGAATGTCATTAGAAAAGGAAGTAATACTGGGTATGACTTAAGTATTGGCCATACATTGTGACCCCCCCCCCCCCCCCCCAACTCATGAATCAGACAAAGATACAGCAGTAAAACAGGACCTTCAACACACCAAATCCGTGCCGATATAAAGAAAAGATAGTTTACCTGAAAGGCAGTACTCTCAGTCTATGTACAGGATGACTCTAAGTTCTTGCTGCATTCTAAATTTCCGGTCAGCATGATGTTGTTACAAACCACAAGTCTCCTGCCCAGTAGTATCACAGTATAGATACATAGCATCAATATGTCCATGCATGTAGATATGATACTCTGTTCCCCTTTCCTTGTCTACAATCCTTTTACACTTTATCAATAAGGATCAAGAAGATTTTGCACATTTCACTCAGTCATAACCTTTAAATGAACAAAAACTATACATTTTAGTGTAGTTACTGATTCTCAGAGTCTTTCTCATCACTTGATAGGTTTTATTGTTGCATTCCCTTTTGCATTGTTTGATCATGGAGTTGGATTCAAAGAAGGTTCTGTTCTCTGCTGGGTTGGCCTCCACTTCCTGAATTCTGCACTGGATTCAATTCAGACATAAGTTCATGAGCAAATCATTCATCTTTGTTCAACTCCAGCAGATCTACTGCAACACTGGGTATTAACACCATCTTAAATCAGATATCTCTTGATTCAACAAACCTTCACTCTGGTTCCCACCTGAGGGAATACACACACTTGCTTTGCTTGTGACTGCATACTTGTGGATTAGAAAACTTGAGAAACCAATTATGTTGAACCAAGACTTAAGCATGTTCTCAACCCTCTCTCCATCATGAGTCCCCTATGTGTTTGCCCTATGGTAGCTTGTTAAGTGGTCTGCATTTTAATTGATGAGAGGATGGTGTATTCTGAGTTTTGACTATCTCTGTAATACTCAACACTTGAAAGCTTCTTTAACTATTCAAACTGATTTCTCAGCTGCCCAATTGCAGAATGATAGGAAGTATTGAGGATATGCCTGGTACTATTCTGAAGGTTGCAGTCACAGTAGAATAAAACAAGGGATCCATGTACCTGATGCATGATGCAATTGATGACGTCAGTTCATCAGTGTTATGTTCATTAGTACCGTAATACATGAACACATGTTTCATTTCAATCTGTGCAAAATGACAGTTGATCTCAGGGATCTGCTCTTCCCTTTTTCAGACCTCCCCCTGTACTCTCTGAAAAGCTCTAGGTGGCCATGACCATGAGTACCAAGCAGAGGTTAGCAGCTTGTTACTGCAACTTTAGCAAATATTGCATTTGCTTGTCAATAATCCAAGATCACAGCCCAAACACGGTTGGTAAACAAAGCTTGCTGTGATCACTTTCAAACTGTTATTGTGTGACCAGTGTAAAGTTTCATTAAAAATTTTGATCTAAAAGTGGCTGGTATCTGTGACCCTATCTGATTCAGCTCTGTCTATAACTGCCATGGAATGGTTTCGATTCCTTTTCAGTACACAGGCCAAACTCTATCCATTCCATTGTCTATCCGTATATTTTTCTGGGACTTGTCTGTGATTTCAAATGAATACAATTCTTCTGCACTAGAAGTAAACGACTGATCACCCTGGTTACACAAGCAGCAATTCATTGCTTGAGCAGATAGAGTCCATCTGACCATTACCACACATGTAATACACCTGTCCCAGAGATAACTATTCAGCAGAAATAAGAACACCTTCCATTGGTATATCCACTGTCATATCCTTAACGTGAGCCAGACTACTTCACAGTCAACAAATTACTTTAGAAGTACAGTCACTGTGTTCCATAAATTGATTCATGAGGTTTGAGGTTCACCGACAGCAGTGAGATCAAATAGTTTTCAGGCTTCACGTTGAGAGGTAAATATCAGCTGATTACCTTTTGCTATTAGCATATCATCATGACATTGTTAATGATGAATTTAGCCGATGGATTTTTGATACAACTAGTTACAGCACCAGAGATCCCAGTTCAATCCTGTCTTCGGACGTTGTCTGAGTTGAGTTTGCACAATCTGCTGTGAAGCAGAGGTTTCTTCAGGGTGCTCCGGTTTCTTCTCACATCCCAGCGATATGCAGGTGCATAGGTTCATTGGCCTCTGTAAAAAATGACCCCTGGTGTGAAGGTGACTGATAGAATCTGGAGGGATTTGATGAGAGTGTTGGAGAGTCAAGTTGGATTAGTGTAGGATGAGAGTAAATAGGCATTTCATGGTCAGCATTGGAAAGTACAGATCTATACTGCATTTCTCTGTGACTCCGTAGAGTCATAGAACACCACAGCACAGAAACAAGCTCTTCAGCCCATCTAGTCCAAGCCAAATTATTAATTTATTTAGTCCCATCTACCTGCACCCAGACCATAACCCTCTATACCCCTCCCATCCATGTACCAATCCAAATTACTCTTTTATGTTGAAATCAAACCTGTATCCACCATTTGTACTGCAGCTCATTCCACACTCTCACAACCCTCTATGTGAAGTTCCCCTTCAGGCTCCCCTTAAATACTTTGCCTTCCTTCTTTAAACTCCGACCTCTGGTTCCAGTCTCACCCAACCTCAGTGGAAAAAGCCTGCTTGCATTTATCCTATCCATACCCCTCATAATTTTGTATACCTCTGTCAAATTTCCCCCTGTTCTCCTACGCTCTAGGAATAAAGTCCTAACCAATTCAACATTTCCCTATAACTCAGGTCCTTGTAAATTTTCTCTGTATTATTTTAATCTTATTGATATCCTTTCCATAGGTAGGTGACCAGAACTGCACAAAATTAGGCCTCACCAACATCTTATATAACTTCAACATAACATCCCAACTCCTGTACTCAGTACTTTGATTTATGAAGACCAAAATGCCTAAAGCTTTCCTTATGAACCTACCTACCTGAAGCACCACTTTCAGGAATTATGGATCGACATTCCCAAATCCCTCATTCTACATGTCCTACTGCTCACCTTGTAGGTCCTTACCCTGGTTTGTCCTCCCAGACTGCATCACCTCATACTTGTCTGCAATAAATTCCATCTGCCATTTCTCAGCTCATTTTCCAGCTGGTCCAGATCTCACTGCAAGCCATTATAGATTTCCTTACTGTCCACTATGCCCCCAGTCTTGGTGTCATCTGCAAATCTGCTGATCTAGTTAACCACATTATCGTTCAGATCATTAATATAGATGATAAACAGTAATGGACCCAGCACCGATCCATACGGCACGCCACTACTAGCTACAGGCCTCCAGTCATGCTATGTAATACTATGAAATCTTTTGATGATCTTGACAGATAGATGGGGTTTGGTTTCACCTCAAATGATAACACTTCTGTTTATAAAGCATTGATGTAATCACATACTAAAGCATTAGGTTAAATTCTGTGCTCAAGACTTTGGAGAGATCATGGAGAGACTGAAGAGAATGGTTGTCTTCAGCAGCAACAGCTAAACCTGCCTAAGGAGCAGCCGCTCATTCTGCTGTGTGCATTCATTCCTATTAAATTAGATGGGACTAGAGGTTAGCAGAGGCCAATATGCACACAAGTTTGATACTAGCCATGGTGAAATGACTTCTCCCACTGTGATTGTCAGAGAGCCACAGAATCCTACAGCACAGGAACAGTTTTGCTGGTGGCCCAATCGAATTGAAAGTGAGAGAGAAGGCAACTCACAGGTCCATGAGTGAGATTTGAAATGGAAGCATTCAATGACCCCAAACGAAATTACAGTGTCACAGTAGCATTACAAGTGCACAGATATAAATATTAGAAGAGAAGCAGAAAGAACAAAAAATAAGTTACCACAAAGTGAAGTAGTAAAATGGATTCAACAGTGGCTGGATGGGAGATGCCAGAGAGTAGTAGTGAATAACTGTTTGTCGGGTTGGAGGCTGGTGACTAGTGGTGTGCCTCAGGGGTCTGTACTGGGTCCAATGTTGTTTGTCATATATATTAATGATCTGGATGATGGGGTGGTAAATTGGATTAGTAAGTATGCAAATGATACTCAGGTAGGTGGCGTTGTGGATAATGAAGTAGGTTTTCAAAGCTTGCAGAGAGATTTAGGCCAGTTAGAAGAGTGGGCTGAACGATGGCAGATGGAGTTTAATGCTGATAAGTGTGAGGTGTTACATTTTGGTAGGAATAATACAAATAGGACATACATGGTAAATGGTAGGGCATTGAAGAATGCAGTAGAACAGAGTGATCTAGGAATAATGGTGCATAATTCTTAACAATCGATTCCAACATCTTCCCAACTTTATCTGAGAAAGGATGTGCTGACATTGAAGGGGGTTCAAAGCAAATTCATGAAAAAAATCTGGGATTAAAAGGCTTATCATATGAGTAGTGTTTGATGGCTCAGGGCCTGTACTTACTGGAATTTAGAAGAATGGGGGGGGGGGGATCTCATTGAATTATTAAAGGTCTAGATAGAATGAATGTGGAGAGATGTTTCCTATGGTGGGGTGTCTAGGACCAGAGGGCACAACCTCAGAATAGAGGGGCATCCATTTAAAACGTAGATGAGAAGAAATTTCTTTAGCCAGGTGGTAGTGAATCTGTGGAGTTCATTGCCAAAAGCAGCTGTGGAGGCCAGGTCATTGGGTGTATTTAAGGTGGAGGTTAACAGATTCTTGTAAGTCAGGACATGCAAGGTTATGGAGAGAGCAAGGGAATGGAATTGAGTGGGAAATGGATCAGCCATGATCAAATGGTGGAACAGACTTAATGGCCTAATTCTGCTCCTATGTCTTATAGAAGCAGGCTCTTCTGCTCATATTGTTCATTTGACCAAGATCCTTATCTAGGCTAATCTCACTGTCCTACTTTTGGCCAATATCTTCTATTTTTTTTTTTTACCATGCACCTGTTCAAATATTTATGTACATCAGAGGTTCCTATGACCCAAAGGTTAATAAACCATTATGGGAATCATATATAGGCCTTCAAATAGTATTCAAGAATTAGAATTAAGATTGCAAAATGAGCTGGAAAAGGCATGTAATAAGAGTAATGTCACAATTGTAAAAGGAGACTTCAATATCCAAGAAGATTTGGAACATCAGGTTAGTGTCAAATGGCAAGACAGGGAATTTGTGGACTACCTACAAGATGGCTTTTCACTTCAGTTGTGCTTGAGCCTACTCAGGGAAAGGATATCTTAGATTGGTGTTGTGTAATAACCCAGATCTTATTAGGGAGCTTAATGTAAAGGAACCCTTAGGAGGTAGTGATCATAATATGGTTGAGTTCATACTGCAATTTCAGAGGGAGAAGCATAAGTCACATGTAACAGCATCACAGTGGAATAAAGGGGATTACAGAGGCTTGAGAGAGGAGCTTGCCCAGGTGGGTTGGAGGAGGATACTGATGGGGATGATGGCAGATAGCAGAGATGGTTTAAATATGAGGGCAAAGTGGCCAATAACATAAAGCAGGATACTAATTTTTTTTCAGATATATATATATAGTAAAAGGAAAGTGAGAGTTGATATTGGACCACTGGAAAATGATGCTGGTGAGGTCAAACAAATGGCAGATAAACAATGGGTACTTTGCATCTGTCTTCACTGTGGAAGACACTAGCAATGTGCCAGATGTCTGACAGTATCAGGGAGCAGTAGTAGTAGGAGTGGGTAAGTCGCCTGGACCAGATGGACTACATCCCAGAACCCTGAGAGAGGTTGCTGAAGATATAATGGAAGCATTGGTCATGATCTTTCAAGAATTACTTGATTCTGGTGAAGTCCTGGAGGACTGAAAAATTGCAAATGTCACTCCACTCTTTAAGGAGCCAGTTAGCCCAACCTCAGTGGTTGGGAAAGTGTTGGAGTCCATTATTAAGGATAAGGTTTTGGGGTACTTGGAGACTAATGATAAAATAAGTCAAAATCAGCATGGTTTCTGTACAGGGAAATCTTGCCTGACAAATTTGTTAGAGTTCGTCAAGGAAGTAATAAGCAGGGTGGACAAAGGAGAGGCAGTGGATGTCATTTCAGAAGGCATTTGATAAAGTGCCCTGCATGAAGCTGCTTAACAAGATAAAATCCCATGAGATTATAGGAAAGATACTGGCATGGCTGACAAGCAGGAGTCAGCAAATGGGAATAAAGGGGGGCTTTTCTGGTTGGCTGCCAGTGACTACTGGTGTTCCTCAGGGGGTCCGTGTTGGAACCACTAATTTTAACAGTGTTTGTCAGTGGTTTGGACAATGGAATTGATGGCTTTGTGGCAAAGTTTGCGGATGATACCAAGATACCTGGAGAGGTAGATAGTGTTGAGGAAGCAATACAATTGCAGCAGGACTTAGACAATTTGGAAGAATGGACAAAATGTGGTAGATAGTGTTGGGGAATGTATGATAATGCAGTTTAGTAAAAGGAACAGTAGTGCAGACTGTTATCTAAATGGGGAGAACGGTCAAACTTCACAAGTGCAAAGGGACTGAGGAGTCCTCATGCAAGATAAGTAAGTTAACTTGCAGGTTGAGTCCATTGGAGACAGTCCAGAGGAGGTTCACAAGGATGATTCTGGGAATGAAGGGGTTAACATGAAGAGTGTTTGGCAGCTTTGGGCTTGTACTCACTGGAATTTAAAAGAATGTGGGGGGATCTCATTGAAACTTACCGAATGTTGAATGGACTAGATAAGTTGATGTGAAGATGTTTTTTATGTGGGGGTATCCAGAACTAGAGAGCACAGCTCAAATTTGAGGGCTGATCTCTTCAAACGGAGGTAGGGAGGAATATTTTTTTAGCCAGATAATCTGTGGAATGCTCTGCCACGGACTGCGGCGAAGGCTAAGTCCATGGGTATAGCTAAGGCAGAAGCTGATAGTTTCCTGATTGGTCAGGGCATCAAAGGATATAGTGGAGAAAGCAGGTGCAAGAGGTTGAGTAGGATCCAGGATCAGCCATGATGGAATGGCGGAGCAAAATCGATGGAGAATTAGACTGAATTGCCTAATGCTGCTCTCATGTCTTAAGGGCCTGTGAACCTATTAGAGTTTGCAAAAATTTGGCATGACATTTAAATCTCTGAACAACTTCTGCATGTGCATTGGCCTCTATACTGTAAATCCCTTCACATGAATTTATCCCAATTTATGTAACCTGACTCTCTCAAAAGTGTTTACCACCTTGCACCCTACATTATAATAATGCTTTAATCAACTGGAAACCTAGGAAAGATCATTCTAAGACTTGATTCCCTATTTTAAATACTATTATGCTTTGCCTCAATGTTTAATTGAAGCAGGGTGCTAAGCACAAAAGGCTATCTGCTTAGTCCCCTGCTCTACTCACTTTGCACCTATCACTGTTTGGCTTAATGTTTGCTGATGAGGCAAATGCCATAGGCTGAATCAACAGTAGTGACAAATCATCATTAAGGAGAGGGAATAAAAATCTGGCTGAGTGGTACCTCAACAACCTCTTGCTTAATGTCAGCAAGACCAAGGAGCTGATTATTGACTTCAGTAGAAGGAAATCAGGGGTGCATGAGCTAGTTCTCATTAGAAGATCTGAGATAGAGAGGATCAGCAACTTTAAATTCCTCAATGTTATCATTTCAGAAGACCTGTCCTGGGCCCAGCATAAAAGTGCAATTACAAAGAAAGCACAGCAGCACCTCTACTTCCTTAGGAGTTTGCAAAGATTCAGCATGACATCTAAAACCTTGACAAATTTCTATAAATGTGTGGTGGAGAGAATATTGACTGGTTGCATCACAAACTGTTTGGAAACACCAATACACTTGAATGGTAAATCCCACAAAAAGTACTGGATACAGCCCAGTCCATTGGGGTAAGGCCTCCCCACCACTGAGTACATCTACATGGTTTGTTGTCGCAGGAAAGCAGCATCTATCATCTGGGACCCCCACTACCCACATCATGCTCTCTTCTTGCTGCTGCGATCAGGAAGAATGTACAGGAGCCTCAGGACCCACACAACCAGTTTCAGGAACAGTATTACTCCGCAACCATAAGGCTTTTAAACCAAAGGGGATAAATTTACTCAATGTCACTTGCCCCATTACTGAAATATTCCCACAACCTATGGACTCATTTGTAGGAACTCTTCATCTCATGCTCTTGATATTTATTGTTTGTTTGTTTACTTATTATTTCTTTCTTTTTGAATTTGCATATTTCTTGTCCTTTGCACGCCGTTTGTATGTCTACTTGGTGTGGTCTTTCATTGATTTTGTTATGGTTATTGAACTTAGAGTATGCCCACAAGAAAGTGAACCTCAGCTTTGTATGTGATGACATCTGTACTTCGATAATAAATTTTCTTTGAACTCACTTTCAGGAACTCTTCATTTCATATTCTCAATATTTATTGCTTATTTATTTATTACTATTATTTCCCTTTTTCCTTTTGTACTTGCACAGTTTGTTGACTTCTGCACGTTGGTTGTCCACCTGTTGGATGTGGCTCTATTATTGATTCTATTACAGTTTTTGTAATTTTGAGAATGCCAGCAAGAAAAAGTATTTCAGGGTTGTATATGGTGACATACATGTACTTTGATAATAAATTTACTTTGAACTTGAAATTTTAACCTGCCTCTACACCTCTTCTGGCAGATTGATCCAAATACCCACCACCTTTTCTGTATTAAAACTTACCACTAAAGTCTCTGTTAAAACTTCTCCTCACTCAACTTAAACCTATGCCTTTTGGACAAAGACTGTGAATATCTACCCTATCAATGTCCCTTATAATGTCATAATCCTCCAAGGTCACCTCAGCTTCTTGCACTCCAGTGAGAACAATGCTGGTCTGTCTAATTTCTTCTTGTAACTAAAGTCCTCTGTTTCAGTTATCATCCTGGTGAATTCCTTTTCCACTTTTTCTTGCACTACTGCACATTTTCTAGTGTAGTGACCAGAACTGCATACAATATTCCAAGTATGGCCTAACCAATGTCTTGTACATCTACAACATGATGTCTCAACTCCTATACATGATACCTTGGCCTATGAACACAAACAATGGCATCTTCTCTACCCTATCCACCCGTGTCAACATTTTGAGGGAGCTTTGAATTTGCACCCCAATATCTCTCTGTACTTCTATGCTTCTTAGATCATGGCCTATTACTATATATATTGTCTGCAATGGCTGAAAAATTACATTTGAAAGAAGACCAGCCTTGGGCTTTGCCTCATTTTAGGATTAATTCAACAAGGAGAGAATTGTTTCACACTAAGTGATATCATGCTGCTGTCATATAATCAATAAAGATAAGCAGCTAAAATCATACTTCCATTCAGTACTTTACATAAAACTTTGTGTTTTAAGTTTTAATCTTTTTTTTTATCTGATAAGACCTAAAAAAATAACAAAGTTTATAATATATAGGCATTAATTGGTGCTTAGTTACCTATTTGATCTTTGTCCTACATTCCTCCTGTGTTGGCATTTTTGTAGAGAAGGAGATAACTTTACTTGCAGATGCACCGCTCACCATCACAGTACAGTTTGCTTCCAAGTACAGTATCTTTATTACTATCATAAAACAGTGGGTTTCTTAGGAATGCATTAAGGATGCAAGCAGGTGTTCTTTTTATCTCCAAAGTGTGGCAAGAAGGATCCAGATATCATGCTACTTCTTCTTACAGCTATCATTCTAATAAAATCTTCTATTTATGCACAATTCATTGAATAGGAGGAGGTTATAGAGCCCACCATTGCCACGATGGCCCAAAGTGGGCTATTTATGCTACTTCCCATTTCCTGTACCTAGGCCTTGTAAGGCACATCTGTTGAAGTGTTCTAAGCCTCGACTGCCGCCTGCATGAAACTTCTTCCACCTTCAACTCTTTTAAATCCATGATTACTTCACTTAAATCTTTATTCCGGAGTTAGCTACCTTTCTGCCAAGACAATCAGGTCCTCAAGAACACTCTCCTTAGGTCTCTCTAAGGTTTAGGCACCTCAATGAAAACTTGCCTCTGTGGTTTTGAAAACAATTGGAATCGTCAGTCCCTCCTCACAATGACAATTCTTCACTCCTGGCAACATACTATAAATCTCCTCTGGACCTTCTTTGGCACTGTTAGATCCTTCTTGCAGTGTGGTGACCAGAACCGCATATCGTTCTCTTGCTGTGCTCACTGGAGTCCACTAAGACCCCAGTGATGTAGATGTTGGTCTGGGACAGGACACATTTCCTTTAAATGAATTTGAAGAACTTTATAGAGACAGTTATTATTACCTTTGCAGCACCTTAAGATGCCTGTTGTAGATAGTCCAGTTTTCAGAAGCAGCTCAGAAGAAAGGGATCACTGCATCTTCTGCCAAGACTAAGACCTTTACCTTCAAGTAGAATTGGTAATAGCATGGGAATTGGTTTATCATTGCCATATGTACCGAGGCACTGTGAAAAGCTTGTCTTGCGTACAATCCATATACAGTAGATCAATTCATTACATGGTCCACCAAGGTATAATAAATTACTGCTGGAATTAACGTAAGGTATCCTGTGCTCTAGTTCATGAGATGCCCTGACCGGTGCAACATTGTTTTAATTTTCCTGTTTGTTTAAGTATTTACAAGTTAATGTTTTAATATATTTTTCACTGGCCTCTCACCATGAACTTCATAAGAAACATATCAAGCAGTAGTAAATCAAGGCAACTGGACTTGCTGTCCTTTTGGTGCAGGTATACAGCCGAGTCTTGACCTGAGGTGTTAGCCCCCCTATGTTGGGCCATCTGTTTATGAAGTGGTTGTTTCATCTTGCCAATATACAGATCTGGGCAGTTGTCATTGTATTGTACTGGATTCCATATACAATATTGCTCTGTTTATGCTTGGGTGTAGGATCCTTGGGATGGACAAGTTTCTGTCTGAGTATGTCTGTAGGTTTGAAAACCACAGAGGTGTGGTGTTTGTTGAAAGTCCTTCTGAGTTTCTCTGTAACTCCAACTACATATGGGATGTAGTCCTCTCACCACCGTCCCTCATGTGATTGCTATACCTTTAAACAGCTCCCAGAGTTTACAAGCTGGAAAACGACCCACCATGGATCAGAACTAAAAAAGCCTTTCAGTTAAGTGGTGAAACATCTTCTAGACAATGTCCAGTTGCCTTGATTTACTACTGCTTGATATACAACCACCTGGATGAATGAGAACTTTCATAGACATATTCATGACAATACCTCAGTAAATGTGGAGATGATGTTTTTAATGTAATCCCTGTGTCACACAAAACAAATCTGTGCGGGGGTTTACAAGTGAAAAAGATGTGGGCCATTCTTTGTGTAAAAACGTTGCTGCTTCATTTTGTAGAATCAGAGCCGTACAGCACAAACCCAGGCTCTTTCTGATAACCTCACAGCTTTGTAGTTGAGTGATGAAAGTGAATCAGTGCATTGGTTAGCAGATCAGAGGCTGACAGTGCACTCTAATGAAGTGGTTACAGCACAGTTTTGGTGGCAGTGCAGGAGATCACTGGTGAGCTGTTAGGTGGAGTAGTTGGATGTGGGTATGAGGCTGTACTCTTCATCCTGTTAAGGTACTAATCTTAGCCACATCTTTACAGAAAGGACTGAATGAAGGTCACGCCTCTCTGCATTACACAGAATTGCAGTGCATAAGTAGGTCATTAAGTCTAGCTGATTTCTGCTAGGATCCATGCTCCAAACTAACATCCCTTCATTCTAACTCTTTGTTTTGCAAATTTTAAATTTATTTTCTAAGTTCTTCAACTCTCTTTTTGATCAATGTTTTCTTGTCTCTGTGCTCTCACGGACTCCACGGTAGCATAGTGATTAGTGCAACACTATTACAGCTTGGGACATTGGAGTTTGGAGTTCAATTCCAAGCTCATATGTAAATAGTCTGTATGTCCTCCCCGTGGAATTTGTGGGTTTTCTCCAGGTGTTCTGGTTTCCTCCCACAGCCCGAAGATGTACCGGTTAGTAGGTTAATTTGTCATCGTGAATTATCCAGTGATTAGGCTAGGGTTAATTAAAGGACATAATTAAGAAATTAAAATCAGATTTTACATCCCTGCATCTGTGAGCATCGCTGAGGTTTAATTGGCATAACAGGATGCATCATTAAAGTACAACTCACCCAGGCTTGCTGCTTTTTCTGATTCCACTAATTACACTGCCTGTGTCCTTCCATGATCCTTCTATGCAGCTCTTTAGCTTCATATAACAACATAGACATATTACTAACAAAGTTAACTTAACCATTTATAAGAAGGTGCAAGGTGTGTGGATGCCACAATGTGAAAGAGTGTGGCTGGAGAAAGGCGGTGTGGGCACCAGGGATTTTGGATGCTGTACTGTGCAGAAATGATGCTGAAGACATCCTCCATCTGGAGGACAGGTGAAATGCATCTACAGGGGTGTGGCACGAGACAGCAGTGGGGCTCAATGCAAGGATATAGCTCAACAATCTGGATGTTGTGCAGGGAGGTGAGAGATGATCCCACAAGAATTATTAAGAACACTTACAACCCCAGCACTTATCTACTAACCATCTCTGCCAATCAGAACATATATAATATTGAAATATTCACCACACACACAATTTGCAATAATGAAGGAACTCAAACCCAGAATTCAAAGTCTAGGTCTTCTGGTAGTCACCCAGCCTTGACCACTATGTCACCCAAACACTTCACATCACTCACATACTCCCTTCTTTCCTTTTTTGAGGAGGTAACATCAAAAGGAAGTAATTTGAACTAACAAGAGGGGTTATGCATGCATTGTTAATATCTATGGAGGAGACAGCACTGGTCATTACATTGAAAAGCTTGTAGACATTCTCCATTAAGGGCAAGAAAATCTATCCCCCAATATCTCCATTTCACTTTCCATCTCCCGATTCCCCAGTCAGATCAACCCACAGGCTGTAGATATGTCAACCATGTTCTAACCTTCCCCTCACTACATGCCAACTCCAGACCAGAAATGCACCTCAGCACATCTAGAACACCTCTTGCAAATGAGCTCTTGACTCAGACACTAGCACAGATGTAATGTCTGACATAACAGTGAGATACCAGCTATAGGTGTATTGAGCTCAGAGCGGGGGAGGAATGTCTACCAGTAGGCAAGGTCACACACTGGTTATGGTGCACACAACCCAAATGAGATTTTCATTGTGTCAGGTTGCAAGAGGAAACTCCCAACATTGGACTCAGACTCAGGTTTATTATCACTGATATACGTGAGTTCAGAAACTTTGAGGAGTCCAATAGGATCCATGTTTTCTAATGTCAAATTGATGGACAGCTTCATGAAGCTGCATTGGGAATGAGCTGCACTGCATGGGCTGATGGCAGAGATTGTCAAAATGATGCCTCATTGCAGCTGTAGCAACTCAAGTCTACTGTCATGAGACCTTACAAAAATATTTGTGCCAGAACGTTGTCAACCGAATAAGACAACCTTCAGCTCTTCTTTTCCCTCGGAGACTATGGCTTTCAGTTGACAAACCTTCTCCTCTGGAAGCTTACCCTACTTTATGAGGGCTCCAGTTATTTCTCAATGCTCAGTGGATGCCTGACTAGCCAATCCATGTCTGGGTGCAATTGTTTATTTTGTTCAAGCCTTTAAATCACTTAAAATTTAAACAAATTAAAAATTATACATAGAAGTCTTTAAATCACTATTAATAGGAGAGCTAGGGGCCAGGTTCCGGTTTAGGGACAATGATGTGGGGAGATAGAGATCAGGTGCAGGTTTAGGGACAAAGATGTGGGGAGTTACAAATCAGATTAGGGTTTAGGGACAGTATACGGATGAGTTAGAGGTCAGGTTTCCACTCTGCACTTCAAGTCGAGTGACATGAATGGGTTATGAAGAACACCTGGAGTATATGACTCCACTCCACACTCGAAGGCCAGTGATGTGGACAGGTGACAAAGGGCATCCATGGATGTCAGGCTGTCCCATGTCACTGGGTCCCAAGATTTGATGTCAGTGCGAGGAGGAGGTAGGAGGAGGCACGAGGGCAGGTGAGTCAGCATCAGCAGCTAGTCCTGGGGTTGATACTGAAGACTGAAGCCCGAAGCTGGATCAGAAGTCTGGAGGTAGAATCCCAATGGAGTGTCTGTGTGTTAGGTAGGAAAGTGGCTCCTTTCCCTATTGTTTTTTTGCTTGCAGTGTTCTGACAAGTATTGTGGACATGCTCTGTTGCTGCCCGAATGTGCGGCAACAGTTGCGGACTGCCCCAGTATATCCTTGACTGTGTTGTCTGTTGACGCAGATGATGCATTTCTCTGTTTCAATGTACGTATGATAAATAAACCTGAATCGGAATCAAAATGGTAATGCTGATGTCAAGTCAGCCTGCTGTCAAATTTTCCTAAACTGTTTAAGCTCGTATTCACTGAACGTTCCCTTGGGTGTGCATACTGTATATGTCATTTTGGTAGCATTAGACAACTAAATATCCAAATTCAGGAAGCAGTTTCAGTGGGATTGCTTCATAAACTCAGAAGATGTAGACAAAGCAAAATCCAATCAAGCACTTCATCATCCATCCACCAGGTGGTGCAGCAGACCAAATGAACAGGACATGAAAGTCAACAACCCACACAACCAATTAAATCCACTTGTACAGTACTTTTGGGCCTGAACTGAGAAGACAGTTTTTAAAAAAAGAAACACAAGAGATTCTGCGGATGCAGGAAATCTGGAGCAACACACATAAAATGCTGGAGGAACTCAGCAGGTCAGACAGCTTCTATGGAGGGAAATAATGTTTTTGGCCAAGACCCTTCATCAGGACTGGAAAGAAAGAGGGCAGAAGCCAGAATAAAAAGGGAAGGGAGGTGGAGGGGGAGCAGGAACTGGCAGATGTTAGGAGGAAGGGTGGAAGGCAGGAAGATGGAACCTATTTCTTCCTTCCCTTTCCTCTATGGTCTACTGTGCTCTATAAGATTCCTTTTCCCGCAGCCCTTTCCCTTACCTGCATCACCTCCCAGCTTCTGACGTCATTCCTACTCAAACCCTGCCCCACTCACTTGGATACACCTCTCCTGCCAGCTCACGTTTTCCCTCCCTCTACCCCTTTATTTTGGCTTCTGCCCTCTTCCATTCCAATCCCGATGAAAGGGTCATGGACTGAAACGTCATTTCTCTCCGTAGATGCTGCCTGACCTGGTGAGTTCCTCCCACATTTTGTGTGTGCTAATAGTTAAGACTGGCTACATTGGTAGATCAGAAATCAGACAAAGGCAAGGACAGGTATTTTTCAGCTCTGAAAGACATCAATGAGACATACATTTTCCAATCTCTATCCAGTAATTTTCCATGAATGGGACTAACATTCTGCTAATTCCAGATTTATTTACTGGAGTCAGTGTGATCTCTGGATTAGTGGTCCTGAACTCTGGCTGCTCAATCCATAGCTTGACCTTCCATGATAACCAACACCTAAAAATACAACAAAGGTTTAGCAACAATTACATCCCAGATGCAACGTTAATTTTGCCTTTCTATCTTTGGACCTCCTGATATTTCCTTAGAAGAAACAAAACTGGCATTTGAATAAAAAGGATTTAGTGACCAAAACATGAATAAGATCCACATTAAGACTTATTTCAAGGAACCACATCTACAGTAAATAGCTGCAGGCGTTTTACATAAACTAATATTGATGCTAAATTAACTGGGTAGGTTCTGGTTAATGTGATTTTATATTATGTGAAATAAAAAGTCATTTACAATGAAGCAGCCCAAAACTAGACAAAGCATTGTGCTTATAATGAATAGGAAATAGGAATTCATTATAAGCACAATGAATTGTTATATTTTAAATATAAAAATTGGGTCCTAACCTGGAGTCATACTTTCCACTGTCCTCTGATGGGTTGAGCAAACTAAGGCTCTTCTCTTTGAGCGAAGGAGGATGAGAGGTGGCTTGATAGAGGTGTACAAGATGATAAAATGCATAGATTGTGTGGACAGCCAGAGACTTGTCCAAAGTTGGAAATGGCTAATATAAGGGGCATGACTTAAGGTAACTGGAGGAAATTATGGGAGGGTGGGGATGTCAGAATGTGTTTTATTTTACACAGAGTGTAAGGAGCATGGAATGAACTGCAAGGTGCATTGGTAGTAGCAGATACCTTAGAAGCATTTAAGAGACTCTTAGATGATAGAAAAATGAAGAGCTAAGTAGGAGGGAAGTGTTAGATTGATCTTGGAGTTGGTTAAAAGGTTGGCATGACATTGTGGGCTGAAGGGCCTGTACGATTCTATGTTGTGTTCTAATTCATCTTTATGCAAAACAGGGATGAAACTAAAAATTCTCTAATTGTAGTAATATTTTTATTTTAAAAAATACTCCCCTACAAGGCTAGAATGTTTTAGGCATGACTGTTTTTGTCAACATTCATGCTATCAAGGAGAGTTTTCAACCAGCAGCACGATGATCCGAAGCATGCAAAAAAAATAAAAACAACTCCTGTTATTAAATATACATTTCTATGTGCTGAACCATTGGTAAATATGGCAAACAGTTGGGAACATTGTCCTGCCTATGCCAAAAGCAATGGGAAGGTGTACTTGGCTGGCTACCACAAAGGCAAAGCAAGAATGATCAAGGTTCCTAGGCAAATCAAGAAAGGATGCTGAAAACAATTACAACAAATCATAAACACAAGAGGTTCTGCAGATGTCACAAATCCAGAGAACACAAACAAAATGCTGGACGAACTCAATGTCAGGCAGCATCAATGGAGAGGAATGAAGAGTTGACGTTTTGGGCTGCGACCCTTCATCAGGACTAGAAAGAAAAGGGGAGAAGCAAGAAGGCAGTGGGGGAGGGGATGGAGTAAATGCTGGAGGTGATATGTGAAACCAGGTGAGGAGGGAGGTGTGTGGGTGGTGGCGGGGGGGTGATGAAGTGAGAATCTGGGGAGCTGATAGGTGGAAAAGGAAAAGGGATGAAGGAGGAATCTGGTAGGAGAGAAGAGTGAACCACGGGAGAAAAGGAAAGAGCAGAGGCACCAGAGAGAGGTCTTAGGCAGGTGTGGAGGAGAGGAGAGCCCAAATGGTAAATGGAAAAGGAGAGAAGTTGGAGCGTGGCAAAATTACTGAAAGTTGGAGAAATCAGTTTGTAGGCTACCCAGCAGAATATATTTTGCCTCCTCTTCATATAAAACTGGGACTTATGAAAAGCTTTTTGAAAGCAATGAACAAGGAAGGTAAAGGAATTTGATATGAGACAGATGTTTCCCCAGAATAACTGTTGGTCTACAAATCAAACAGGTCATCAATGACAGGCAATTTGAAGAATTTCTAGTGGGACTGGAGAAAATTGTATGGAAGGCATTCAAGGATGTTGTTGAAATTTTTTTTGGCAACTATAGAGTATCAAACTACATGCAGCTGGTTGACAACATGCTTCAAGTATACAAAACCATGCAGTGCAACTTATCACTAAAGATTAATTTTCTGCATGACCATTTATACTTTTTCTCTGCAAATCTTGGCACTGTTAGTGACAAGCACGGTGAAATGTTCCACCAGGACATCGTGGTCATGGAGTAATGTACCACGGCAACTGGAATCGATCAATGCTTGCTGATTATTGTTGGACACTTAAACGAGAAGCCTCAGACACAGAGTACAAATGAAAATCATCAAAATATTTTAGCTTAGTTGAACCATTGAAAAGCTTCAGCACTGTTATGCAATTAAATACATTATATTCAAAAAAAGTTAATTTCTTGTTTCCTCAAATTCCTACCCGATACAAGTAGACTGAAATTATATTTGTGTTCAGCATCAAGAGGTCTATCGCAACCACTAAAAGTTTCTGAGAAAGCACCATTTTCAAAAAAGAAAAATTGCTGCCCAATGTAATGAGAGGTCAGAGGAGAAAGACCAGACTGGAGCTGACAGGAAGGTGACAGTAACTCAAATAGCCGCATTTTACAACAATTGTGTGCAGAAGAGATTTTCTGAATGCACATGGCAAACCTGGAAGTGGATGTGCTACAGCAGCAGAAAGTACCTAATAAAGTGGCCACTGAATGAATTTTGTCTGATCAAGCTGATTGATGTGAACAATAGAAAATAGCAATTTTACAAAGCTTTTTTGGAAACATAATCCCTTCAGCAGATCATATTTACAATAAAAAATAATCTCTTTTGCTGAGCTTAGTTATCGTTTTGAAGTCTCCAGAAACCTGTCACTATGATGATTCAAATTGCAAAGTCACTAAGTCACCATATGTACTAAAGCAGTAGTGAGATTCAACATTTTGTGTGGAAGATGCATCACAGGTGACCCTCACTAGATAACATCAGCCCAGAAAAAATCATTTGACTAGTGAAAACTGCATTATTCATTAGTCACTCCATAACTTGACAAACATTTAGAGTTAATTCATATCAGAACCATGCTGTTCGGTACACCTTTATATTTATCTTGTTAGTAGATGTACACATATCAATGGCTATGAAAACCAATAGATATTAGTCATAGATCCTCTGTGAAATATACAATTGGCAAAATCACTGTATCAAAAGTTTGACATCACAGTGAAGACCACGTACACAAGGTAGGAAACCTGAACCTGGTTCTTTTGCAGGCTGTTGACCTGAATTTTGCCTCCAGATGCTGCTTAACCCATTGAGTTCTTCCAAAGTTCCATTTTATTTCTGTTGAAGTAGAAAACCATTCATGAAGGTCACAGCTGATTCCATGGCTTGAGATCTACTTGCTGCTGAATCCCCAGATCTATCGATTCTATTAGTTTTCAAAAATTGATTGAGCTCAGCCTCAATGATTGTGTATCCACTATCCTCTTGGGAGATTGAAGGAAATCCCCAACCCTTTGCATAATGAGCATCAAATTATCGTCAGTAGAAACTCAGGGAGTTGAGCAGTCTGTGGCAAGTGAGGAATTGTTGACTATTTAAGGTCCAAACCCAGCATCAATCCTGGTGGGTTGAGTTCCTCCAGAAGATTTTTGTTGCTCCAGATTCCAGTATCTACAGTCTCTTGTATTTCCTTTTCATGAAGAGGTCCTTCCTCATCTCCTCTCTTTAACAGGAGGCCAGAATACTTCTAGTATAGACTTGTTCTTGGGCATCACTTCCATCAAGTACGTTTTATTATGCTGTTACTTTCAATTTTCAAGTTGACTTGTCCCATGTACATTGAAACATAAACATAGTGAAATGCATTGTTTGCATTAACAGCAAACACACCTGAGGGTGTGCTGGGGACAGCCCACAAATGTCGCCACACACTCTGGTGCAAACATAGCGTGTCCACAATGCTTGACAGAACGACACAGAACACAGGCAACAAACAGCAAAATCAGGCCCCATTCTTCCCTCCCACTCACGTACATACAGGTACATAGTTTTTAAACTCCAGGAAAGGCCTCCAGCTCCAGCAGACACAGATTTGGGCATGCAGGATTTCGACCTCCCCAGCAGTCTCAATGATTCGCAGACTCTGCTCCAGATAATGGACCTCAACCTTTGAGCTTCTGATTCGTTATCAGGCCTTGATTCTCAGCATTAATCCCATGGCAAGCTAATCACCGAACACCAGGCCTCAAAATCCCGAAATATCAAAGGCAGGAACCCAAGTACTAGCCCTAGAACTCCTTGCACGTGGTAAGTTACTGTTTTCCAAATTGGACAGTTGTATGAATGATACTTGGAGTTATCATAATCTCCATTTTCAGCAACGCCTAAACCCATTCTGCCCACAAAAGTCTACTTTCACATTTTTGCTTTATGTCACACCATACAGCTAACAAGCACTGTGAAAGAGACCCCGGGAGAATAAATAATTCTGCAATATGGCATAATGTTAGTAACTGGGAGTCAGGTCAGTACTAGGCTGGTCTCACTACTTCTCTGTTTCTAGAGGAAAACTGTCACCGAGGGGCCAAAGTCAGAACTAAAACTCTGCAGAAACTGGAAATGTCTCTCAAATGACCATTCTTGCAGATGCCGTTCTCAAACCATCCAAACCCATTGATTCTGAGCAAACATCTCCTGCAGTTGAACACTGGGAACACTAAAGACACTGTCTTCCATTCCTCGCCATTGAATCTTGCTTTTATTGCATCTTCCACCCCTGAACATGACACCTTGCCTGTCTGATGAGAGTTATCAGTCTGACATCCTCTTCAACAGTCAACTTCCAGTACACACTTCATACCTACTCCTACTCTAGCTCTTCAGTTGCTGAAACACTCCCTCTTGCCTGTAGTCACCCCAGATTCCACTTTCTAAATGCCTTGCTCTACTGTCTTTCCATCTTCCACTCTCTTCCAAGCTAAACTGTATCTTATGTTGCATCATCTCTTGTACCACTCACCCATACTGCCAGTTTGCTCTGCTTATATTCTCATGCCACCATTTCAAATTGCACTGCTGTTATTTTCAAATTAGTCTAGGGTTCTTAAGCCTCTTTCACTCCAAGAACATCTGGAAATCCACTTCCAACCTCTTGTACATTCTCAGCTGTCATCCCAAGCTACCTCAACTGTAGACATACTGGAATTCCCTCCCTAAATCTCTGCTCAGCACTTTCTTTAACTGTTTGTTATGAAGCTCTTTTCCTCTTTACAAATATTTTTTTAAATGAAGCTTGCTGTAAATTAGTTTCTAAATGTCCAGTAAATTTTTTATTAAATGAGCCTGGGCTGTAACTAATTTCAGTTCTTTTTGCACAGATAAAGGGAATAAGCTCTCCAAGCTCAATCTTATTTCCCACTGTGGGGGTTCTGCGTTTAATGTGATTAGTCTACTGTACCTCAGCTGAGAGCACTCAGACCTCATTGGTCTTAATGAAAACAGATAAATACTGCAATATTCACCATGATAGACCTCATCTGTGGGAACAGTCATCATTTCAGATTGACACCCTTCATCAGAGCTGAAAAAGAGATCGTCTCTGTCCTGAAACATAGTTTGTTTCCCTTCTCACAGTTGTGGCCTGATCTGCTTCCAGCTTGTTCTTATTGGTCTTAACATTTTCTTGGTGTTTAACCATGACAACATTTTTCCTTAGACACAAACTCTGAAAAGTAGCCTCAGAAATCATGTCATAACTCATGTATCAAATTGGCTTTTGTTTAAGGTTGGAATCATTTCATGTTCAAGTTTTATAATCTGCCAAAATTAATCCAAAGCCATTTAACTGTAGCCCCAGTGACCCACTGATTGCTCTTTTACTTCAACTGTTTAATAAGAATCCCCATTTGCTGTGTAACATTTTGCAATGATTTTGTGGTGACGATTCACAAATAAATTTGCTGCATTGCAACATGGATTTAAAAGCAAATGAACAAAGGTTGGAGAATATACTTTTCACAGGCAAAATGTTTAACTGGAATACACCAAAATTCAGTTAGAGTGAAGCTTATTCAAATACTCTCTTCCAAAAAAGATGCTGAAATTTCTGTTTTAAGGATTGTGGTATGAACCTGAAACTGGCTGCACATTTGCAGGGGGACTGCCAGTCAGAAACTGCTTCCTGCACTGAACTGAAATATATATTTTTGCGTTGAAAATGTACACCTAAATGAAGCCAATCAAAGCACCTAATTTGCCTGTGCTTGGTCTGACTGGATGTGTCTTATCTCATGCAGGATCCTCTGATATCAGATGTATAATTTTGTTTTTTGTAGATGATAATGAACACTAGTGCTCAATATTTTGTTACTTGAGATTGACAAAAATCAAACTGAGTAGTGATAATTCTGTAATAAATTTAGCTGATATACAAAACATTTTCAACAGCTGATAAATTCCACTAATACAATGAAAGCTCACAGATTTTTTAAGTACCTAAGCAACAGACTGTTTAAAATCAAGTGCTATGAGCAAATAATCCTTCCAGTGATGGGCTTATATTTCTAAATTAGAGAACCTGCTATTGATGGATGTACATTCTTGTTTGCTGTCAATTCTGAATTGATGAAAAATAACCTTCAGAAGAGATCACTTGCTATGAACATTTCTAAATGCGACATCAGGAATATAGTGGAAAACAAGATGAGAAAGTACAGTTCCAAAACACTGAAGATAGTTTATTACAAGAGATTGTGATTTAAAATGTAGCCAAAAAGTCCTGTTAATTATCTCCCCTCCTTCAGCTGCTGAATTAATCCTTATCAGTATTGACAGAAAAACAGAATGACAAGGACAATGAATATACTGTGAGGGTTCCTAAAGTAACACTGTAGTAGAAAGCAGGAGCAGAGCTCTGGTACAGAGGGAAAGTAGAATACAAAAGTAGAAAATGAAGAGAGAACGCGTGGGTGTGAGGGGTCCTTTATTATGTTGACTGCTTTCCCAAAGGCAGCAGGAAATGTAGACAGAGTTAATGGGGGGGGGGGGGGGACTGGTTCACATGATAGACTGAGCTGTTTTCAGAACTCACAATTTCTTGCGGTCTTGGAACAGAGCAGAGAAATGAAAAAATATAAGAAAGGTACTGCAAACCTAACAGTTCCTAAAATTAAACAAAGTCTAGTGGTTGAGGAAGTATGGAGGGAAATATAAAATGACTGTGCAAGATCAAAGACATGGAATACAGCATGGAAAGCTGTGAGGCCAAAAATATAGAAATGCAATGTCTTTTAAATGATAAGAGATTGAAAGGTGTTGATGCTAAGAGACTCAAGTGTTTTTATATGGTAGATACATAGATCCACCAAGCAATTTGGAAGAAATATATTGCAAGAGGATTTGAATAAAAGAACAGGGTTTGTTAAAAGTGATTAAGCAGTCTAGGTCTGTACTCTTTGAGTTCAGAAGAATTTTAGACACTTATTGAAATGTACAAAATTCTACATAGAAGCCAATAATTCCCTTAGCAGGAATGTCTAAATCCACTAATTGCAGTCTCAATACAAATGAGAATGGCTTGAGGGAATAAATGTCTTTCAATAAAAGGCCATGAACTTTTGAATTTCACTATCAAAAGAGGGAAATAAGCAACTCTCGTTCTTACGCTACATTTGGCTCTGAATCACTTGGACAAGAATACATAGGTCAGAATACTATTGATACATTACAGCTAAGCCTTCAACACTATAATTCCAAATACGCTTTTCTCCAAACTCTTGGACTTAGCCTTGAAGTCCTGCTCTGCAACCAGCGTCTAAACTTTTTGACTGGCAGATGTCAATCGATTAGAATTGGCCAAACCATTTCAGTCACCCCCATGCTTTCAGCTTTGTTTACTCAATCCCAGTCTATTGTGTGGCTGGATAAAGCATCAACTCTATGTTTAAATCAGCCAGCTGGTGGTGCAGTGGCATCCGCACTGGACTTTGAGTCAAGTGGTCCAGGGTTCAAATCTGGCCAGCTCCTTGCACACTTTCCATCCATGCTGGGTTGAGCGTCGAGCTAGCAACTTGGCCTTGTTAAAAAAAAAAGGCAAAAAGTGCAAAAGAAACAGCAATATTGCCATGTGATGCACCCAAAGGTGCGGAAAGAAACAACATTCTTTAAGTCGCTAATGATACCAATGTTATCGACTAGAAGAACAATAAGACTGAGTACAGAAAAGAGATCACAAATATTGTGCCGTGGTCTCAGAACAACAATCTAGCCCTTCATGTAATCAAGACAAAAGAGCTGGTTATTGACCCACAAATGCAGGGAGGTGAACACTACAGAGCTGCTGCGGAGGCTGTCAACAGCTTCAAGTTTCTAGGGATCCATATCATCAGCACAGTTACTTTATCCCTCCATACTGATGCGATGGTGAAGGAAGTGCATCAGTGTGTGTACTTTCTTAGTGAAAAAGGATCTAGTGCTTTCCCTGCATATATGAGAAATTAAATTCTTCTTGGGCTTCCAGTCTGGTACAGATATTGATTATAACCAACATTTTGATGACAAACTCTTTGCCATCTTCTTCAGGGATACTATCATACAAAGGAACCATCCAATAGTCTCATAACATCAGGGTAGAAGCTGACCTTGGCCTGGTGGTGGTGGTACATGCCTTGAGGATTTTGTATCTTCTGTCCAATGGGAGAGGGCAGAAAAGAGAATGTCTGGGGTGGGTGGGGTCTTTAATTATGATGGCTACTTTATTGAGACAGTGAGAAATATTGATAGAATACATGGAAGGGAAACTGATTTCCATGTTGTACCAAACTGTCCACAACTCTGTAATTTGTTGCTGTCATGGGCAGAGCTGTTGCATTCAAGTAGGATACTTTCCATGACACATTGAAAATAATTGATAAGGGTTGACAAGGGTTTGACAAATTTTTTTAGCGTCCCGAGTCTAAAATAACCGGAGGCCCATAAGCCAGTCCTCATGGGGAAAATCTGAGCTGGAAAATGTCAGCAATTTAACTTCCATGGTATCATCATTTCAGAGGATCTGTCCTGGGTCCAGCACATAAGTGCCATTACAAAGAAAGCACAGCAGTGCATCGACTTTCTTAGAAGTTTGTAAAGGTTCAGTATTTCATCTCAATTATATGACAAACTTCTATAGATGTGCGGTGGAAAGTATATTGATGGGTTGCATCATGGCCTGGTAATGGAAACACAAATGCCCTTTAACAGAAAAGCCTACAAAAAGTAGTGGATACAGCCCAGTCCATCAGAAGTAAAGCCCTCCCCAACACGGAGCATATTCACATGGAGTACTGTCACAAGAGCATAGCATCCATCATCATAGACCCTACCATCCAGGCCATACTTTCTTCTCACCATTGCCATCAGGTAGAAGGTACAGGAGCCTCAGTGGCCACACTACCAGGCTCAGGAACAGTTATTATTCCTCAATCATCAGGCTCCTGAACCACAGGCAGTAACTTCACTGAGCTGCTCCCACAACTTATGGATTCACTTTCAAGGACTCTTCATCTTATGTTCTCGAAATTCATTGCTTATTTATTTATTATTCCTTTTTTTCTTTCTTTTTGTATTTGCATAGTTTGTTGTCTTTTGCACATTCGTCATTTGTCCATCCAGTTGGGTGCAGACTTTCATTGCGTTTCTTGTACTTACTGTTAATGCCCACAAGAAAATGAATCTCAGGGTTGTATATGGTGACATACTGTATATGTACTTTGACGATAAATTTATTTTGAAGTTTGATGAAGTAGAGGCATAAATGAGCTTTCTTAGCTGTGGCATCTATGTGGTTGTATCAGGACAGGCTACTGATGTTCACCTCCTAGAACCTGAAGTTCTCAACCCTGTCAAGCTCTACACCACCGATATAGACAAGGAGCACAAGCACTGCCACCCTTCCTGAAGGCAATAACCAACTCTTTTGTCTTGCTGACATTGAGGGGAAATATGTTATCTATGTCATCATGCTAGTATATTCTCCATCTCCTTTCTGTACTCTGACTCATCATTATTTGAGACAGCTCTCACTCAGCTCTCACCAGTGGGTTCCTCATAGCTGTTTGCATGCAACAGCGGCCACACCCCGGGCAACGGCTTCGACTGGCCGGCAAAACCTGGTGAGGGTAGCCAATGGGCCTCAAACCCTTGGTGAGTTAGGGCTTGTCTACCTACGCATGTGAAGACTGAATTCAGCGGACTACGCAGAGACCACCACTTGGCGGTCCAACGAGTAGAAAGGCGGACCCAGCAAAGCGTTGTGGAGCGCAATCAGGGCACAGTGAGACACGTAGGACACTGCTGGCCATCCACTGCATCCCGACTTATCTCCAGCCGTCTCGACTCCGTCTTGCAACTGGATACAGATAGGTCGGAACGAGAGAGTGAGGCTGACGATTTGCGCAACTCTCCCTCACTTTAATCCAAGTCAAGTGCAAGTCACGACTCCAAACCCATTCCGCTAAAAAACTTCAAGTCCTGTGGCGATCGGTGAGTGGCGAAGCAGCAGGTGTGGATACACTGGAAGCTGTAGTCACAAACCTGCACACAGGCGGCCCAGGGCATTGGGTCGTTCTCCGCTGGAATGAAGCAGCAGTGGAGCTCGGCAGCTCCCTGGGTGTCTGAGCAGTCCTCATTAGGAATTGCTCTGCTCACCTCCATGGAGGAAGGGGCGAGAAAAGGTGCCTCAAACATAGCCTGCTTCATCTTACCCTGGCCAGCACACTGCGGCTGGCGGGGATCCCACTCAGCGGTCAAACTACAAAGGAGACAAAAGTGAAGGTGCTCAACCTTAGCACGTGGAACGTGCGAACTCTGCTTGACATTACCAAGGCTGTCAGACCAGAAAGAAGAACAGCACTGGTCGCCAAAGAACTAGCCCGCTATAACCTGGACATTGCAGCACTCAGCGAAACACGCTTAGCAGACAAGGGCCAGCTTACAGAACGTGGTGGTGGGTACACCTTCTGGAGCGGTCACAGCTGCACTGAACGACGAGAGGCTGGCGTTGGATTTGCCATCCGATCCCACCTCGCTTGTATACTTGCCAAGCTTCCAGAGGGCATCAACGATCGCCTGATGACGCTTTGGCTCCCACTTGGCAATAAGAGGAGTGCAACGCTGATCAGCGCATATGCCCCAACGATGAGTAACCCAGATGACATCAAAGATAAGTTCCATGAAGAACTTGACGCCCTCATAGCAGCAGTCCCACGGTCAGAGAAGCTTATTGTCCTCGGGGACTTTAACACCAGAGTGGGGACAGATTACTAGACCTGGGAAGGGATTCTTGGAAGACATGATATTGGCAAGTGTAACACCAATGGCCTGCTGCTCCTCAAGACATGCGCTACGCATGACCTTGTCATCACCAACACCCTATTCCACCTCCTTACCCGTAACAAGACATCTTGGATGCATCCACACTCCAGGCACTGGCATCTGATTGACTATGTCATCACCAGAAAAAGGGACTGGCAAGACGTGACAGTGACAAAAGTCATGTGTGGTGCCAACTGCTGGACGGATCATCGACTCATAGTGTCCAAGTTTAAACTTCGCATCCTGCCTGTGAGAAGACCCCAAGTTCAGAAGACTGCAAAGAGGCTCAATGTCTCCAAGCTGAAGAGCAGCGTAATTGCAGAAGAATTTCGTGAAGACTTAGATAGCAGGCTGCTTGACACACCCGAGGATGACCACACCAGCGTTGAAGAGCAGTGGACGGCTTTCAGAGATGTGGTCTACTCTACCGCTCTCAAAAACCTCGGACCAGCAATCCGTAGACATCAAGACTGGTTCGATGAGAACGACGAGGAGATAGAGGCACTGTTGTCAGAGAAACACCAACTGTTCAGAGCGCACCAGAACGATCCCACATCACAAGCAAAGATAGATGCCTTCGCCAGTGCAAGACGGAAAGTGCAGAAGAAACTCCCGTGAGATGCAGGATGTCTGGTTCAGCAATAAGGCCAATAAGATCCAGGGCTACGCAGACAGTCACGACACCAAGCGTTTCTACGACCCTTTGAAGACTATGTATGGACCTCAGTCCTCTGGCTCCTCCCCCCTCCTTAGTGCAGATGGGACTCGGCTGCTGACAGAGAAAAAGCAGATTTTGGAGAGATGGGCTGAACACTTCAACCAGGTCCTCAACCACCCTGCCGAAATCAATGATGAGGCCATTGCTCGCCTACCTCAGGTGGAGATCAACCTGGACCTTGACAACCTCCCCACAGAAGAAGTCAGAAAAGCCATCAGGCAACTTTCTTGTAGCAAAGCACCAGGATCAGATGCAATCCCTGCTGAAGTCTACAAAGCAGGAGGCCCATTCATGATGCAGAAGCTGACTGAGCTCTTCCAGTCTATGTGGAACGAGGGAAAGGTCCCCCAACAGTTGAAAGATGCCAGCATAGTCCACATCTACAAGAGGAAAGGCAACTGCCAGTCTTGTGACAATCACCGAGGCACCTCCCTTCTGTCCATAGCTGGGAAGATCCTGGCTCGCGTCCTGCTTAATCGCCTTTTCCAACACCTTGAGCAAGGTCTCCTCCCAGAAAGCCAGTGCGGCTTCCGTGCAGAGCGTGGAACTGTCGACATGATATTTGCTGCACGCCAATTCCAGGAAAAATGTCAAGAGCAGCACAGCGACCTCTTTATGACCTTCGTCGATCTGACCAAGGCATTTGATACGGTCAGCAGAGATGGCTTATGGAAGATAATGGAGAAGTTTGGCTGCCCTAGCAGGTTCATCACAATTGTTCGGCAGTTCCACGATGGCATGATGGTGAAAGTTTTGGATGATGGTGACGAGTCAGAAGCCTTCCCAGTGACGAACGGTGTGAAGCAAGGATGCGTTCTCGCCCCTACACTCTTTAGCATGGTCTTCTCTGCTATGTTGACTGATGCCTTCCGCGATTGTCAGGATGGTATACACATCAGATACAGGACTGGCAGCGGGGTATTCAACCTCCGGCATCTACAGGCTGTTACAAAGGTAAAGGAGTCTGTCGTCAGAGACCTCTTATTCGCTGATGATTGCGCCCTCAACACCAGCCTGTGACAATTTTGGACTTACAATCAGCACCAAAAAGACCAAAGTTATGTACCAACCCGCACCTGGAAAGCCCTACCAGGAACCACACATCAAAGGGGCAGAAGGTACTGGCAGTCGACAGCTTTACTTATCTGGGCAGTACTCTATCACGAGCGGTGAACATAGATGCAGAGAGCAGCAACAGAATTGCCAAAGCCAGTGCCGCCTTTGGGAGACTCCATGAGAATGTTTAGGAGCGGAGAGGACTCAGCCTTACCACTAAGCTGAAGGTCTACCGAGTAGTGGTTCTCACCACCCTCCTCTATGCCAGTGAGACCTGGACAGTCTACAGCAGGCACGCTAAACAGCTCAACCACTTCCACTTGAGCTGCCTCCGCAGACTTCTCCATGTATGATGGCAGGACAAAGTCCCAGACACGGAGGTCCTGGAGCGGGTTAGCACCCACAGCGTCTAAACCCTCCTACAGAAAGCCCAAGCCAGATGGGCTGGCCATGTCATCAGGATGTCTGACAGTCAACTACCAAAACAGCTGCTGTATGGAGAGCTGAGCCAGGGCAAGCACTCAGTTGGAAAGCAGAAGAAACGTTTCAAAGACTGCCTCAAAGTGTCCCTCAAAGACCTCAACGTCAATCCCAGTAACTGGGAATTGCTTGCTCTGGACCGCCCAACCTGGTGGAGCAGGACCACTAAAGGAGCGTATGCAGCAGAAATTAGACGCACCGCAGAGGCGCAGAGGAAACGCAAGGCTCGAACTACATCCTCTTCCACTGCAGCATGTATCCTCATGTGTCCCACATGTGGGCGAGCTTTCAGGGCCCGGATTGGCCTCACCAGTCACCTTCGGACCCACAGTCACAAACCCTCCACCTGACAGAAGTCGTGGTCGTCTTCGACTCCGAAGGACGAACAACAATTTGAGACATGGCCCACTACAGTGGTATCACCTGCAAACGTAGAGATTGTTAAAGGAGCATCTGGCCACACAGTCATGAGTGTATAGTTAGAAGGGTAGGGGGCAGAGGATGCAACTTTGTGGAAGTGCAGTGTTTAGAATAATCAAGTCTGAGATATTGCTGCCTATCCTTACCGATTGCGATTTTTTGGTCACGAAGTTGAGGATCCAGTTGCAGAGGGAGTTATTGAGTCCAAGGCCTTGGAGTTTGGTGATGAGTTTGCCTGGAATTATAATACTGAAGGCGGACCTGTAATTAATAAGCAATAGTCCAGCTTGATTATAAGGATTCTCTCAAAACTTCTACAGATACACTGTGTACATGACAACTGAATATGGGTTTGTGCAGGAATGGCACTAAGGTAAAAGACTGCAGCAGACACAATGGCCAAACTGATGTTCATGTTTCAGTTTCAGAAGTTCTTGTGTATCACTGAACAAGCCGGCTGAGTTCTACAGAACACTGCCTTGAGAAAGTGCTTACAGCATGTTGTAAGAAAACCAATAAGAGGCTTAACCTTGAAAATGGAAAAAAAGCTATTAAGTTCGAAATTTTAAAAATGCTAAGTGTTGGAAACAGTCAGCAAGTCAGGTGGCAGGGAGGGACAAGCAGAGCTAATGCCTCAAGTAGATTCTATTCAGAAGTTGGAAATATTAGAAATCAAACATATTTTGAAGAGGAGGAGAGAATCATTTGATAGGGTAGAGGCAGAGATTAAATGACATAAATATTGCTGACTGAGGGGAGGCGGTGAAGACTTGTTAATTACAGATGATCTGTCAATAGGAGTTGTAAATAAATGAACAGAGATCGAATAAAGCTGGTTTTTGAGTCTCCACTGTTCTCATTCATAAAAAGTAGAAAAATACAGCACAGGATTAGAGCCTACAGCCCATGATACCTGCACCAAACTTGATGACAGATTACTCTTAATCTCTTCTGTCTGCATTAGATCCACAACCCTCCATTTCCTGCATATTCATGTATCTGTTGAAAAGCTCTTCCATGTTGCTATCAGATCTGCCTCCATCACTACCCCTGGCATGTGTAAATTCATCTTCTTTTGGCAGATTATCTGCCATTAACAAGCATTCACATGCTCTCACAGCTGGCAACACTACCAGTGTGGCTGGTAGTCCTCTCCCACTTTGTAGCCTATGAACTACTAAGTATTGTTAGCTTTTCTCTGATTTCAGATTTTTAGAAACTACAGTGGTGGCATAATCTCCACTAATCCAAACTGAGTGAATCTGCAAAGGAACTGAATGCCATCAGGACAGAGCAGTCTGCAGGATCAGCTTTCCATTCACCATCTTAGATTTCCACCTCCCCTGTCAATGTCACCTCAGGACTGCAGTGTATGCTCTCTACAGAATGCAGTGCAGAAATTCAGAAAGATTTGGTCACCAGTAGCTTTCTTCTAGAAAGGGCCTGAGAAACAGTACATCTAACCAACTATCTCAACATAAAACATCATTCTCTTATTGTTACTAGGTCAAAATCATGGTGCTTCCTACCTAGTGATATTTTTTCAGGGTGTGCTTTCACCATACAGAGTTCAGTGTTCAAGATCAAAGCCTAACATACCCACCCAAAGTTAAGTCGGGATGGACAAAAAAATGCCTATCCTGCCAAATGAAGAACCTTACCTCTGGTTATAATTTTTTGATCTGCTGTGTTATTGCATGCTCACATTCCATATTTAGTTTTGCTATGACAATGTGTTAAGTGTAGAGCAGTTTCTGGTTTGCTTCTGCAGAGTAAGCTTTTGAAGCCTCTCTCGCTATTCTTCCATCATCTTGTGTAACAATGTGTTAAAAAGCTCATTTTAAGTCTTAGCCAGTTTGCTGGGTTTAGTTTACTTGCACTGGGATTTTTTTTGTGTGCTTTGTTTGCTCTACATATGAAAACTAAGAAAATTCTCAGAAAACTATTCTGAAAACTGAGCCACTGTCTATCGACAGCACTCCAAAAATCCTCTCCACTACTTTTACATCATATCATTTAACTGGTTTTCTCGTTTCCTTGCATATGAATGCCACAGAGAGTTAGAGGTACACAGCAGAGAAACAGGCCCTTCGGCCCAATTCCACGTTAACAATTGTACAAATCCAGACTGGCCCTATTTACCTGCATTGCTACATGGTCTTCTATGACTTGGTTTTTTTGAGCGCTGAGTAGATGCTTTTGAAATGTTGCAACAGGACTGGCCTCTACCACCATCTCAGGCAGCGAACTCCAGATTCTAACTATTCTCTGAGCAAAATAATTAGATTCCTAAATGTATTTTTGTCCATATTGGTATCTGGGCAATGAACAATTACAGCTAAACCTGTACATTCTTCACCCAATAACTCTATACAAAGAATGCAATCAGAAGTGCATACAAGTCCCTATCAAACAATTCCTTTTTCCTCTTTCAAAACAAGTTCTGGGATCAAATTTTGAACACAGTCTGTTTGGATGATTCACCTAAAAGGCAAACTGAATGAGCCATCTGTCAAGAAGGGGAGCACCAAAATATTTTTTAAACATTCTGGTTTTTAACACTGCATCATACAGGAAAACGAGAAGTGCCTAAACAGTGTGCAAAGTGCCACCTTACATGGCTACTTAAAAGTTTAGGAGCTCTTGGTTGGTCAATTCAAGAGCTATAAAAAAGTCTACTGTACTAGACTAGAACAACAAACTACAAGAATGACTATTTAGGTACTTAGAATCAGCACTATTATCAAAAAAAGGGACATTTGCATCAAAACGAAACTACTATATAATGTAAAAAATACTAAACCTTTTGCAGCTAGAACTGTTAATACTTCGGGCAGATAAAAACTGAGACAATTGCACAATCCATTCAGAAGCAATAAATAAAAAGTTTTTTGAGGTAATGCTTTACTTTAACCATGTTTTATTCAGAACTAGCTTTAATTATTTGCACCCTGATAAATAAATTTAGAACACTTTCTACTGATATGAAAGTGAGCAATTAGAGTGCAACATCTCCCAATGTACTGCAAATCAATATTTTACCCAACAAGGTTGTAAATAGCTCTGTACTGTCAATGTCAATCTGTCAGCATCAGCAGATCAACACATAAATATGTTATAAATCATGGCACATAAAGAGAAAAAGGAGGCAGGCAAATCAAAGTAGTATTTGTCAACTGTGGGTCATCATGCAGCCAATATAAGTTGATCCTTTTTTTTAATGCATTTTATGCACACGTTCAGGATACAGATAAAAATCAAGAAAAGTAATTGCAGAGCTGCACAGATGCTTCACAGACACAGTGCAGCTATGCTTGAGGAGGTATCACTGGCAGTATGAGTCAATAAACTGAGAAGACCATTCTGTCAATTGCTTCCTTGAGTACAATATTGCAGAAGGGCAAATTCACATTCACTGGAGTTCGACTTTAGGTTATTATAAATTGCACTTTGTTTTGCCAACCACAGTTCCTACATCCTTTACAGTTGTGGGACCTTGTCACATTGACCTGATTCTTAATTAGGATAAGTTGAGTATTAGGAAATTCCTCTCTGCAATCATTCTTTTATCTGCATAAAAAAAGAAATTGTTGTTAGTAGCTTACTAAACAACACAAAGAATGGAAACAGTTCATACTAATTCACTGAAATAAAAAAGTTAGGTTACTTAATAATTTCTCTTTTAAAAGCACAAAAATTGACTTTTCACTCTATAGAATCATATAAAATAAGAATCATTTAAGTTATCAGGCAAAAACTTGTATATATAATATATAAATATGGCTTACTGCTGAAGCTCATAGAATATAATCTCAACAACTGTTGTATTTCTCCAGGTCAGAAAATAGAAGAAAATATTAACACAAGTCTATCCTAAAACATGTCAAATTATGTTTTATATAGAATAAGCATTCAAAAGATTTCAGAAATTAAAAAAATCAGAAGACTTTAAACTTAATGGAAAAAACAAGATTCTGCTGAGGCTACACAAGTGAATCTGCAGATGCTGGAAATAAATAAAATACACAAAATGCTGGCAGAACTCAGCAGGCCAGACAGCATCTATGGGAGGAGGTAGTGACGATGTTTCGGGCCGAAACCCTTCATCTCCTGAGATTCAGAAGGGTTTCGGCCCGAAACGTCATCACTACCTCCTCCCATAGATGCTGTCTGGCCTGCTAAGTTCTGCCAGCATTTTGTGTTTTTTATTCTGCTGAGGCTAGTAAGTCATAAACAAGAGAAAATCTGCAGATGCTGGAAATCCAAGCAACATACAAATGTTGGAGGAACCCAACAGGCCAGGCAGCATCTAAGGAAAAAAAGTACAGTTAACGTTTTGAAAGTTCCATAGATGCTGCCTTGCCTGCTAAGCTCCTCCAGCATCTTCTGTGGGAGGCTAATAAGTCAATGTTCAGCGGGTAAAATATAATGCATTAATTAACATAGGCTTACAGATATTCAACCCAGAGCTTTATTTGTTAAAATGAACATCAACAGTTCTGAATCCTGCTATTACTATAACTATCTTACAAAAAACAGATTCTCAGTTGACCAATTTGGAGTTCGATACTTTCTGTAAGGCTGTCTAACCATAGCAGAGATGCAAGAATTTCATGTATTAAGCTACATTCTATTCAGTCATAGATACCCAAAAGAAAAAGACAGCATGCTAATATGCCCCTCAAGCACTTCTTTGCAAATAAAATGCAAAAATTTCCGCAGCTATGAGGAGCTCTATCAATTAGACTTTTAAAAGAAGCATTTCTTAGGATGAGCTTGAATTTCCATTTTATGAAACTTTAACGTTTGTAAGATTTAGAAAAAGAAACCATATTCTTAAGTTTCAATTAATAGTTACCTCAGTGACCACTCCTGCTGCTATGGTGGAGCCACCATAACGTAACATAAAACGACCCAACTCTTTAAAGTCTTTGTAGAGTTCCAAAGAAACAGGTCTCTGGGCCTGTAGCTCGATCAGGGCATTCTGCCCTTTAGTCAGACATCTGAAGAATATCATAATCAAAATGTGAAAACAGTAAGAAATCAGAAATACGATCTCTTGGCTCATGAATCAAAAAATAATATGAGCCTAAACAGTTTAAAGGCATAACCACCAGATCATTAAGCATTCTGGCAATAAACAGGCAACCAATATTATATCAAGAGTTTTAAGACTTCGGAAATTATTTTCCTCCAACATTTCAAAAGACAATTTACACAAACCTTTTCCATTGCATGTTGCAGTCAAAGCTAATGTATCGAGGGTGCACTGGAACAATGGTGCTCTGGCAACCACCATCCTTCAACTAAAAACTTAACACTTTATGAACCAAAGGAGCTAAACACTGCACATGCGTAAGCAAAACCAATTTGCTCACTGTTTATTTGCAATTTATACACTTAATTTGATGGCTTCATTAGAGTTTAGAACAGAATATGTGTGAAAATACCACACAAAGGATGAAAAACTCAAATCTGTTTTAATGAAAGCTGAACCTTAAGTCCTAGTGATATATAGAGGGATTCAAACTTATGAAGGGGACAGATGAGGTGGAAGATCAGTCTTTTTCTAAAAGTAGGGGTATCTAAAACTGGAGGAATTAGATTTCAGGTGAGAGAGAGAAAAGATTTAAGAGAGACCCAAAAGGCATCACATAATGTGGTGGATAAAGAATCATACAAAAGTACAGCAGAAACAGGCCCTTCAGTCCATCTAGCCCTTGGCAAGCCATTTAAACTGCTACTCCCATCGATCTGCACCGAACCATAGCCCTCCATACCTCTACCATCCATGTACCTTCTTTTAAACATTGAAATTAAGCTCCCATACACCATTTGCATTGGTAGCTTGTTCCATACTCCAAGTGAAGAAATTTCCCCTCGTTTCCCTAAACTTTTCACCTTTCACCCTTAACCCATGACATCAAGTTGTAGTCACACCCAACCTCATTAGAAAAAGCCTGCTTGCATTTACCCTATCTATACCCCTTATAATTTGGTATACCTTTATCAAATCATCTCTCAATCTTCTTTGTTCCAAAAAAATAAAGTCCTAACCTACTCAATCTTTCCATTTCACTCAGGTCCTCCAGATCCTTGTAAATGTTCTCTGTACTCTTTTAACCTTATTTACATCTTTCCTGTAGGTAGGTGAACAAAACTGCAAACAAACCTCCAATTAGGCCTCAACAATGTCTTATACAACTTCAACATAACATCCCATCGTCTGTACTCAGTACTTTGATTTAGGAAAGCCCATGTGCCAAAAGCTTTCTTTACAACCCTTTCAACCTGTGATGCCACTTGTGATGAATTATGGACCTGCATTGTCATATCCTTTGTTCTACCACATTCCTCAGTGCCCTACCATTCACTGTGTAAGACCTACCGTGGTTGGTCTTACCGAAGTGCAACACCTTTTTTCCAGCCGGTCCAGATTTCGCTGCAACCACAATAGTCTTCCTCACTGTCCACTACACCCTCAATCTTGGTGTCATCCGCAAATTTACTGATCCAGTTAAGCACATTATCATCCAGACCATTGACAGAGACGACAAACAGAACAGGTCTAGCACTGATTCCTGTTGCACTCCACTAATCAGTCTCCAGTCTAAGAAGCAATCATCTACTACCGTTCTCTGGCTTCTCCCACAAGGTCAATGTCTAATCCAATATGCTACCTCATCTTGAATGCAAGTGACTGAACCTTCTTGACCATCGACCCATATGGAACCTTGTCAAATGTCTTGCTAAAGTCCATTTACACAACATCCGCGGCCTTGCTTTCATCAACTTTCCAAGTAACTTCCTCGAAAAAATGCGTAAGATTGTAGACACAAACTACCACGCACCAAGACATGCTGACTATCCCTAATCAGTCCACGTCTATCCAAATAGTCATATATCCGGTCCCTTAGAATACCTTCCAATAATTTTCCCCACTACTGATGTCAGGCTCACCGGCCTATAACTTTTGGAGTTTATTTTTAGAGCCTTTCTTAAACAGAGGAACAACACTGGCTGTTCTCCAATCCTCCAGAACCTCACTTGTCGCTAAGGATGATTTAAATACCTCTGCTAGGGCTCTGGCTATTTCTGCACTTAACTTCCACAGGGATTGAAGGAACACCTTGTCAGGCCCTGGGGATTTATTCACCGTAATTTGCCTCAAGTCAGCAAACATATGGAATGAGATGCCAGAGCTGTATAAGTGGGTACAATTACATGGTTTGAAAAACCTTTGAAAAAGTGGATATAAAGGCTTAGAGGAATATGGGCCTAATGCAGAGAAATGGAGCTAGTTCAGATAGACAACTAAGCCCACATGGACAAATTCGGATGAAGGGTCTGTTTTCCATGCTGAATAACTCTATAATTCTTTTTGTGACATGGGCTGAGTGGTACAAAATGTCTCTATTTGCTGTACAATGAATATCCTGCCAGTATATAACCAGTATACATGCTTCTGCTGCCTTGCAGATATACCCACTTATGGGGAAGGTTTCGGGTGTAAACCCAGAGTAAAAATCCAGAGCTGGATTCAATAAGGCAGTCCTACGATGAGATCAATGACAACTGGCAACTCCTGCGATGTTGCTGGTGCCAAGTTGTATCAGTGTTTGCTGTTTCTATGGATTCATCAGCTGCGTGGAGAGGGAGAGCCTGTTGCATTGGAAACAGCTTGCTTTCCATGTTATACAGCTTCGCATATCACTTAGACAGCTGGCACACAACGTCCCTCGTTGACCCTGACCAATGGAGGGCCTCAGAGACAGTAAGTGTGGTAGTACAGGCATATCATATTTCTTGCACTTTCCTCAGATGTTTTTAAAAGGGATCTCTCATTCTGCTTCCATCAATAAACTTACAAAATTAACATTACAGAGGAATAGCCAAGTTGCCTTTCATTGATGATAAATATGAATGTAGTTCTTGGCAGGTGGTTACATTTACCCCTGCACACTTGGATCCAATAAGGTCAATGGATCTATAATGTGTGGAGGCAAGTGCAGTAGCTGGCAGATAATCAGTTAGGATTAGCAACTAGACACTAATTTCCTTCCTAAAGATATTGTTAGCAAACTATTATAATGATGATTTTTTTAAAAAAATCCAAATAACATCAATCCCTAATTAGTTCATCTGGCTGAACAGATTCAAAAATAAAACAGAAAATGGTGGAGATATTCAGTCAGCATCTGTGGACAAGATACGATCAGGATGTTATGATTATAGAACCAAGAAAAGTTAGCAATCAAACATATTTTACATTACAGAGAAAAGGGAAGGGTGGAAAGAACCCATGGGATATCTGTGTTCAGGCTGGAAAATGAATATAGTGTATTCTTGATGCTGGCTAAGAAAGAGTGAAACAAGATGACTGACAACAAAAAAAAGAGATAGAAAGGCAATGTTGAAACTATGAGAGACAGGGTGGAGTACTCGCTCCTGTTTGTATCAATGGTACTGAGGAGGTGATATCGAGAGCTTCAAGCTCCTGGGTGCAAATAGCACCAACTTGTCCTGGTCTAGCCATATGGACACTATAGACAAGAAGACAGATTCATGCCTCTACATCCTCAAAGGGCTAAGGAAATTCAGCATGGGCCTGATGAGTCTTATTAATTTTCTTTTACAGATGCACTATACAAAGCATCACAACTTGGTCTGCCCACTGCTCTGTTTAATAGCAGGAGAAACTATAGAGAGCTATGAGCACAGCTTAGTCCATCACAGCAGCCTGCCCTCCACTGATTCTGACTACATTTACTGTTGCCTCAGGAAATCAGCCAATATAATCAGGGACCTCTCCCACCCTGGTCATGTTCTCTTCTCCCTTTTCTGTTGACCAGAAGATACAAAAGCTTGAAAGCACATACTAGTATAGTCAAGGACAACTTCTATCTGTTGTTTTCTGACTTTTGAATGAAGTCTGAGCATGAAGTCTTGATCTCCCAATCACCTTATCATGGCCCTTGCACTTTATTTGTTTACCTGCACTGCATGTTCTCTGTAGTTGTAGCACTATATTCTACATTCTGTTTCCCTTTGTACTGCCTCAATATACTTGTGTATGGCATCATCTGACTAGACGACATGCAAACAAAAGCTTGTCACTGTAACTTGGTACATGTGACTATAACAAAACAATATCAGCACCAAATCCTTGCTTCACCTGGAAAGTGTGTTTGCATTCTTAGCTGATGGGAAAGGAGGAGGGAAATGTTTTTTGAACATGTCCTGAGATAAAAGTGCTGACCTTTCCATGAAGAACTGCAGCATTTCCTATACAAGTGCCTCCAAATGTGGATGGCCCTAGGATGCCTGCACAAATGCAGATGTCCTGATGTTAGATGCTGGGCTTCCTTAATAATCTCCAACACTGAATCCAATAGTAGTGAGCAAAACAGTACTGAATCTTCTTCACTACTCCAGGGAATCCACAAGGAACAGGGTCTTTGTTCATTTTAGTTAAGTATGCTTAGTTAATTAGTTTTATTTTTCTTAAAATTATGTTATAGCACTTGCTCAGTTCTTTGCCTGATTTATCTTGAAGTTTTGAACTTCCTCAGTAAGAGACAAATTCTGTGAGAAATTTTACAGCTAGACAGGGTGCATTTACTATTTGGCTGTCAATAATTTTTTTAAGTTGTGATGATACTTGCACACACTAACCTCAGGGACCATGCAGAGCTTCAACAACAATGAAAAGTTCAGCCTCAGTAAAAAGCTTTGGTAATAGTATGGACAGCATTGTTGAATTTGGCAGATGAAATAAAGTCTTTCACAAATATCGCAGCTTTATCTCACAACCATATGAAAATAATTTACCAGTATTTTGTTTTGCAGATCAGTAACTATCAGCTTTTGAGGCATTGAATCCTTTTAAGTTTTCAATTCAATTCAACTCCAATATTTTGGCGAACAATTTAATCTGCTTTTAAAGCAAAGGTCACTTACCATTGCTAACTGCATTCATTCAGCTGTGCAATGCTGCCATGACCGGCAACGACATAAGGAAGCCAAATATGTTTTTACTTTTGCACACTGTTACGCAAAAGGAAGGATGCAATTGAGCAAGAACCTGCTGCACTCTTATTGCAATATCCTACTAATTAATTTGTTCAAATTCTATAAAGTAGAAAACAATGCAGGTAATCAAAACATCCTGTAGTTTCTTTGAAAATTACTCAAAGTGGATAACTGCTTCTTTCTATAACTTGGGACCTAATGAGCAAGCAATGCAGAACTGCAAAACCCACTGTGTAAAATGGCTGTTACCAGGAATTATTCAATACAGACACAAGTATGAAGTGAAATCAATTAATTTCAATGCATCACTTAAGTTTTGAACTTCTCTACATGAAAACTTCCATCAATAATTCCAACTGCCCACTATTCCATCATAACCTAGGCTCCAATCTGTGAAAAAAATTCCATTCCCAGTTCTGCTATTAGCAATGATGCTGAAAGAGTTGCACACTTTAGAATGATTAAATGTTCAAATAATTTATGATTGATATTCAGGATAATATCATTTCTTTATGAATACTATTAGAGTAAATTATTAAGATGTAGCAAAAGGAACACAGTTTATATGGTCACCAGAAAAAAGAAACAGTTTTAGTGAAGTAATAACAAAGATGTAAATTTAAAACACCACTTACTTTGGTTTTTTCTTAAGCACCTCCCCTGAACTCTTGTGCAGGACACTCACCAGTCTTCTGATTGTACATGGTTCACTTAATGTTTGGTAGTGTAACAAAACCTGTTAATAAAGGCATACTCTTTATTTTAAAATTTTAAGTACTGAATATGGCACCAAAATACTCATAACATTAGTTTAAATAAGTGATTATACAGTCGGCCCTCCTTTTCCATGAGGGATTGGTTCCGGGACACCCCCCACCCCGGATACCAAACACCGCGGATACTCAAGTCCCTTATTTAACCTGTCTCAGAGCGGTGGACTTTAGGACCCGCCAGAGCTCAGGACCCACTGCACGCAGCTGCTGCTGAAAACGATCACAATTCAAAATAAAGTGGAAACAATACTGGATGTACCTGTTCCGATATTCTGGTTTTTTTTCGATCCCGATCCACGGTAACCTATGCACATCCTCCCGTATAAGGAGGGCCAACTGTATTGTATTTTGTTGTTGTTATATGTTTAGTCAATATCAGGTTATTCAGTACTTTTCCGGAGATAAAACAAGAGATTCTGCAGATACTGGAAATCCAGAACAACACACACAAAATGGCGGAGAAACTCAGCGGATCAAGCAGCACTTGCGGAGAGGAATAAACAGTTAATGTTTCAGTCCTGATGAAGGGTCTCAGCCTGAAACATCAACTGTTTATTCTTCTCCAAAGATGTAGCGTCACCTGCTGAGTTCCTCCAGCATTTTGTGTGTGTTACTCCAGACTAAGGCAGTGTTTCAATTTCATGACAAGATAGACAAGGCAAAACTTGAATGCTTCTTTAACCAAACACAAACAAGAGAAAATCTGCAGATGCTGGAAATTCAAGCAACATACACAAAATGCTGGCGAAACTCAGCAGACCAGGTGGCATCAATAGAAAAAAGTACAATCAATGTTTCGGGCTGAAACTCTTCAGCAGGACTGGAGAGAAAAAGCTAGGGAGTAGATTTAAAAGGTGGAGGGAGGGGAGAGAGAAATACAAGGTGATGGGTGAAACCTGGAGGGGGATGGATGAAGTAAAGAGCTGGGAGATTGATTGGTGAAAGAGGCAGAAGGCCATGGAAGAAAGAAAGGGGGGAGGAGCACCACAGAGAGGGAAAGGGAGAAGGGGGGATGGGGGCATTACTGGATGTTTGAGAAATCGATGTTTATGCCATTAGGTTGGAGGCTGTCCAGATGGAATATAAGGTGTTGCTCCTCCAACCAGAGTGTAGCTTCATCGTGACAGTAGAGGTGGCCATGGATGCATGCCTATTTTCATATCATCAATCAAAGCCATCAATTCCATCATACAAGCAACACACACAAAATGCAGGAGGAACTCAGCAGGCCAGGCAGCATCTATGGAAAAAAAGTACAGTTGATGTTCCCGGACAAGACCCTTTGGAAAGACTGGCGAAAAAAAGATATGAGGAGTCAGAGTTAGAAAGTGGGGGTAGAGGCATAAGAAACACAAGGTGATAGGTGAAACTGGGTGAGGGAGGGGTGAAGTAAAGAGTGGGAAGTTGATTGGTGGAAGAGATACAGGGCTGGAGGAGAGCGAATCTAATAACAGAGGACAGAAGGCAAAGAAAAAAAAGAAAAAGGGAGAGGAGCAGCAGAGGGAGCTGAGGGGCTGGTAATGAGCTACGTTGAGAGAGGGAAAAGGGGATGGGGAATGGGGGGGCGAACCATTATCAATAGTTCAAGAAATCGATATTCATGCCATCAGGTTGGAGGCTACCCAGGCGGAATATAAGGTGTTGTTCCTCCAACCTGAGTGTGGCCTCATCGTGACAGTAGAGGAGGCCACAGATGTACATATTGGAATGGGAATGGGAAGTGGATTTAAAATGGGTGGCCACTGGGAGATCCCGCATTTTCTGGCGGATGCAGTGTAGGTGTTCAGCGAAGCGATCTCCCAATCTACGTCAGGTCTCACCGATGTACAAGAGGCCACACTGGGAGCACCGGATACAATAGGTGACCCCAACAGACTCACAGGTGAAGTATCGCCTAACCTGGAAGGACTGCTTGGGGCCCTGAATGGTAGTGAGGGAGGTGGTGTAGGGGAAGCTGTAGCACTTGTTTTGCTTGCAAAGACTGGTACCAGGAAGGAGATCAGTGGGGAGGGATGAATGGACAAGGGAGTTGTGTAGGGAGCAAGCTTTGCAGAACACAAAAAGTTGGGGAAAGATATGCTTGGTGGCAGGATCCCAATGGAGATGGCAGAAGTTACAGATTATGTGCTCAACGCGGAAGTTGGTAGGGTGGTTAAGTGAGAACAAGAGGAACCTTATCCCTTGTTGGGTTACAAGAGGATGGAGTGACGGCAGACATGCGCAAAATGGAAGAGATGCGGTTAAAGGCAGCATTGATGGTGGAGGCAGGAAAGTCCATTTCTTTGAAGATGGAGGACATCTCCTTTCTTCTGGCAAGAAAAGCCTCATCCTGACAGCAGATGTGGCAGAGATGGAGCAAATGAGAGAAGGGGATGGCACTTTTTACAAGTAACAGGGTGAGAAGAGGTGTAGTCCAGGTAGCTGTGAGAGTTGGTGCGTTTGTAATAGACATCAGTGGATAAGCTGCCTCCAGAGATAGAGACAGAGAGATCAAGAAAGGGATAGGAGGTGTCAGAAATGGACCATGTAAATTTGAAGGCAGGGTGGAAGTTGGAGACAAAGTTGATGAAGTCGGCGAGCTCAGCATGGGTGCAGGAAGCAGTACTAATGCAGTCGTCGATATAGCATAGGAAAAGTGGGGGAGTGACACCAGTGTAGGCTTGGACCATAGACTGTTCCATGTAGCCGACAAAAAGGCAGGCATAGCTGGGACTTATGCGAGTACCCACGGCTACACCTTTTGTTTGATGGAAGAGCCAAAGCAGAAATTATTGAGAGTGAGACAAGTTCTGCTAAAGGAAGGAGAGATGGTGGTGGTGGTGGTGGGGAACCACTTGGGTCTGGTGTCCATAAAGAAAACGGACAGCTTTGAAGCCTTCTTGGTGGGCGATGGAGGTGATTAGGGACTGGATATCCATGGTGAAAAGAAGATGCTTGGGGCCAGGGAACTTGGAATCATTGAAAAGATCAAGAGCATGTGAAATGTCACTGATGTAGGTAGGAAAGGACTGAACCACAGGAAATAAAACTGAGTTAATGTATGCAGATATGAGTTCAGTGGGACAAGAACAAGCTGAAACAATGGGTCTACCTGGATAGGCAGGTTTGAAGATCTTGGGTAGGAGGTGTGGAGTGAGGGAACTGAGAGGTTGAAAACACCGATATACCAGAGGCCACACTAGGAGAAAAGTGGAATCTCCCAGTGGCCAACCATTTTAATTCCAATTCCATTTCCATTCCGATGTCAGTCCATGGCCTCTTCTACTGTTGCAATGAGGCCACACTCAGGTTACAGGAACAACACCTTATATTCTGTCTGGGTAGCCTCCAATCTAATGACATGAAGTTGGATTTCTCGGACTTCCGTAAACAGACTGCCCCCCCCTACTCCCCATCCCCTTTTCCCTCTCTCACCTTAGCTCATTGTCTGCCCATCACCTCCCTCTGATGCTCCACCCTCTTTCTTTCTTCCAATGCCTTCTGTCCTCTATGAGATTCCCCCTTCTCCAACCCTGTATCTCTTCCACGAATCAACTTCCCAGCTCTTTACTTCACCCTTACCCCCTCCCAGTTTCACCTATCATCTTGTGTTTCTTCCTCCACCACATCCCCCACCTTCTAACTCTGACTCATCTTTTTTTCTCCAGTCCTGCTGAAGGGTCTCAGTCTGAAACATCGACTGTACTCTTTTCCATTGATGCTGCCTGGCCTGCTGAGTTCCACCAGCATTTTGAGTGTTTTGCTTGGATTTCCAGCATCTGCATATTTTCTCGTAATTCCATTATTTGAATCATTGACATGTAACGTAAAAAGAATCTGTCCCAACAGAGACCCCTGTGGAACACCACTAGTCACCAGCAGCTAGTCAGAAAAGTCTCCCTTTATTGCCACTCTTTGGCTCCTGCCAATCAGCCACTGCTTTATCCATGCTAGAATCTTTCCTGTATTACTATGGGCTCATAGCTTGTTAAGCGGCTTCACATGTGACATCTTGTCATAGACTTTCTGAAAATCCAAGTACACAGCATCAACCAATTCTACTTTGTCTATCCTGCTTGTTACTTCTTCAAAGAATTCCAACAGATTTGTAAGGCAAGATTTTCTCTCGAGGAAACCATGCTGAAAACGGCCTATTTTATCATGTGCCTCCAAGTACCCTGAGACCGCATTCTTATTAATCAACACCAACATCTTCCCAACAACTGAGGTCAGACTAACCGGCCTATAGTTTCCTTTCTTCTGCCTCTCTCCCTTCTTGAAGAGTGGAGTGACATTTGCAATTTTCCAGTCTTTTGAAACCATTCCAGAATCTAGAGATTTTTGCAAGTTCATTACTAATGCCTCCACGATCTCTTTAGCCACCTCCTTCAGAGCACTGGGATGTACACTATTTAGTCCAGGTACCTTCAGACCTTTCAGTTTCCCAAGAACCTTCTCTCTAGTTATGATAACTTCACACACTTCATGCCCCCGACACCTGAAACTTCCACCATACTGCTAGTGTCTTCCATAGTGAAGACTGATGCAAAATACTTATTCAGTTCATCTGCTATTTCATTCTCCCCCGGTACTACCTCTCCAGTATCATTTCCCAGCAGCTTTACACTTTATGTATCTGAAGAAGCTTTTGGTATCCTCCTTAATATTACGGTCTTTCTTGCTTACTTTCATTTTCCATCTTTACTTTCATAATGATCTTTTTAGTTGCCTTCTGTTGGTTTTTAAAAGGTTCCTAATCCTCTGACTTCCCACTAATCTTTGCTCTATTATATGCCCTCTCTTTTGCTTTTATGTTGGCTTTGACTTCTCTTGTTAGCCATGTTTGTTTTATCTTTCTTTCAGAATAGTTTCCTTTAGAAATTTCTGCCATTGCTACTCTGCTGTCATCCCTGCCAGTGTTCTTTTCCAATCAATTCTAGCTAACTCCTCTCTCATGCCTCTGTGACTCCCTTTTTCCACTGTAATACTGATACATCTGACTAGCTTCTCCTCCTCAAATTTCAGGGTGAATTTGATCATATTATGATCACTTTCCCCTAAGGGTTCTTTTAACTTAAACTTTCTAATCAATTGTGATTCACTGCACAACACCCAATCCAGATTAGCTGATCCTCTAGTGGCCTCAACCATGAGCTGCTCCAAAAAGCCATCTTGTAGGCAATCTAAAAATTCTCCCTTCTGTAATTCAGCACCAACTTTATTTTTCCAATCTACCTGCAAATTGAAGTCCCCCATGACTATTGTAACATTGCTCTTTTGGCATGCACTTTCTATCAGGTCCAGTATTATTCAAGAGACTTGTAGAAGATGTTGATGACACTACATCTAGAATATTGTTGCCAAACTATATGAAGGATGTGATTAAACTAAAGAGGGTGTAGGAAAGCTTTATAAACATGTTGCTGGGACTGGAGCGCTTGAATAATGAGGAGAACCTGGATCGATTGAGACTGTATTCCCTGGAGCAATGGAGGCTGAATGGTGACCCTCCAGAGGTTTATAAAATTATTAAGATTGTAGATAAGATGGGCAGTTACAGTCTATTTCCCAGGGTAGGGAGTTTAATAGCTAAGGGTTAATGCTTAAAGTTACAGAGAAAAGATTTAAAGGGGATTTGAGGGACAAGTCCCCCCCCCCCCCCACACACACAGAGCTGGTGGATTTGTGGAACAAATTGCCAGAGGATATGGTAGAATCAGATTTTTACCCAGAAGTGGATAAAATCACAAAACCTGAAAAGAATTTTTGGCAGGTTCATGTATACGAAAGGTTTGCCTAAAATAGGCCAAATGGAGGTAAATGGGACTAGTTCAGGAATAAACTTTAGTTGGCATGAACAAATTGGGCCAAAGGACCTTTTTCCATACTGTATAACTCTATGATTCTGAAGCATGCTATCTTTCAGTAGAAGAGAAGATAGGAAAGGGAAAGATAGAAAAAAAAATGGAACATCTTTTATTGGTTGCTGCCAAATAAGCTATTATGATACAAAGAAGCCTATAATGCTTCTTTATCTACATATTGCTAACATCTCTCCTACTTCTTGCACCTCTGCTCTCAATCCCTCTCTTTCTAAAGAGGGTACGAAGAAACAGAGGGCCTACATACCTTCTTGATGTGGGATGAAGGTACAGGTGGATTTTACATCCATAATAGAGATGAACTGACTGGGACCAGGAGATTGGGGACTCAGTAGTAATGGCATCCTAGCTATCATGGACGCAAGTGAGAAGAGACTCCCACTCTGACATGTCTGTGGCCTCCCACACGGTTACAACAAGCACAACGCAAGCATAAGGAACAGCACACCATTTTCTATCTGAGCTTGTTGCAGTCTTATGGGTAAAATATCAAATTCTCTAGTTTTCTACTTTCTTTATTTTCTGTAATAGCATTTCTCTGTGTCATTATTTTGGTGCAGTTTGTCTTTCCCTATTAGTATAGTCTGAGCAGCTGGGTATATCGAGGTTTTGCTATCAGCAACACATGACACATTCAAAGAATCATCATGGGCTTCTAACTGCCATATTAAGTCATTTGATTTCACACTAATAATGCATTACTTCTGTTCTAAAACTCCACCGCCTTCTCTTTTGTTGAAAATTTGCTTTCTCTCTTTCCCAGTTCTAACAAATACTCCAGAATCTGAACAATTAACTATTTTATTTTCTACAGATGCTGTCAGGACTACTGAACGTTCTATTCTTTTCCAATTTCTGGCACCTGCAGTTGTTTTATTTTTCAGTTTCACATAAAAAGACAATAGGTCAGAAAGACAAAAGTATACTTAAAGGAGAGGCTCAAAAAAAAGGAAAGAGTAGAAGAGAATATTTCAGAGCTTCATGCCTTGTCAATGGACAAAGAGATTATATTCAGAGAGTGCGGGGCACAAGAATCAGGAACCAGAGGAAGGTAGATAGACAAGAGTGTTATAGGCAGTATAAGGGAGAAGAGAAAATGGAGGCACAGACCAACAGCAGGATTTGCAGGCAAGATAAGAATTTTGAAATTAAGACTATTTAACTTTAAAATGAGCCAATGTAAGTCTACAAAATGCAAGCAACAACACAAGCAACAAAGTTTTGAAAGACCTCAAGTTTATAGGTAGTGGTGCGAACAGTCAGAAGAGTAATAATATAGCTAAGTCTGGAAATAAAGTCTCAGGTGAAGGTTTCAGTAGTAACCAATGTTAAAGTGTCAGAAGCAGTTGGTGGTCTTGCAGGAGCTAATACTTTGTGACCCAGAAGTTCACCTCAATGTCAACTTAGACATAAAAGTAATCAAACAGTTTCTAGAAGAGGGATAAGAGTTAATGGCTTGGAAACAGACTTCGTGACCAGGTCCAAAAATGATGATTTTGGTCTTAAAGACAGATTAGCTATGATCATCCAGCACTTGACGTTATGCAATTTGCTAACTTACGTACAGTGTAGAAGAGAATAAAGATGGTCATGGGGCAAAGCTGTGTGACAGCTGTATGAAAATTATGTTTCCGAATGATGTTGCTAAAGGACAGCACGTGATAAGAAAGGGGAGATGAGGATAGCAGGATGTGAAAGGGGTAGGGCGAAGGACAAATCTTTGTAGGACCACCTGAGGTAATATTGAAGACCTGAAAACAAACTATCATATTTTTTATATCAAAGGCCACAATCTAGTATTCTATTTATAATACATATTTTGTATATCCAAACTGAGCAAGAACGCCTTTGTGGAGGTAGACTTTGAGGTTTGATATTATTTCATTTTACATATTCACTCCAAGTTTAAGCTCACACTGCTGTACAAATGGTGAGAAAACCACCTTTTTCGAACTCTGTATGTCTAGGGTCGATATGACTTGGCTCCCACCAAACCGGGAGAGCCAGGATGTTTCAACCACCCACACCCAAATCTGAGCGAATACTGTGTAAACACTGCCCCCATGCAATTAGCCATCAGCAAGAAATAACAGATTGTACACTGCATACAATTATAAAGAAAATATAGTTACAAATTTCAGCTTCATTAAACAGTTAGTAAGAAAAAGTAAAGGAAAAAAATAAAAAGGGCCCATTACAGTTAACCCAGTCCAAATACGTCCATAAGCTGGAGCTCATCTTGAAGTTGTCTTTAACTCGTACGCTAGATCCACAGTCTGCGAGAAAGCATACACCTGCTTCTGAATGTCACTTGAAGTCCATCTCAAACAAGCAGACTCTGCCACGGCAGTATTGGTCCACCCCCTTGAAGCCATTCATCTGCACCAAGCACCTTGTACAACAGGGATGGCCTCCTCAGCCATTTTCCCTCCTATCTTCTCCCAGCTCCAACCAAAAAGACCTCCACCCACACCAGTGATTTTCCTGACTCTTTTGACATCTCCTTATCCCAACTTCAGCTCCTCCAGCTTCAAGTACCTCTTGTGACTCTTCCTGTTTACTAGAGGGTGCCTCCCCCGTCTATCACTTGTATCTTCCAGCAGCTTAGGTCCCCCTGCTCCATGACTGAACTCAACTTTCTTCAGCTTAAGCAGATGCTGCTAAACACCTTCAACCACCGCTGGTGCTAACCGGCATGACAGCTCTTGGAAAGGGGTGTCCTTGGTCGCTCTATTAGTGAGGCAAGTACTCCTGGAGTAACTAACTTCAGAATCTTCAGGAGAAAACAGATCTTGGCATCCCAGCATCTTCTCAGTTAATCTCCTTTTCCATTCCTCGGACATTCCAGCAAAATTGAGGGCTCCTGTCACTCTAGCTACTCCTCCAGGATGTAACGTGACAGGTTTCGACTGGGTTTCTGCTCATCATCCTACTAAGGAGTAACTTACACCTTCTCAAAAGCAGCTCTGAACACAGGGTGAATGGATAAGCTTTTCAAAAATTTCTCTTCATTTCTTGCCTTGCATGCTCCCACGCATCTTCTCACAATGGCCTTATTTGCCCCACAAGAATGGAAGTTCCACACATTTCAACATCTACTTCTGAAAACTGCAGTTTCAATGACAAGTAACCATCATTTGGGTATACATCAGTAGTAAGCTCTCAAATCTCAGGGCACTGAGTGGCATCAATGGTAAACGTGTCAACTACTGGTTGTAAAAGGATCTATAAAGCAAAGTAACTTGAGAACCTGTGTCAAGTATGGGTCCAGCATACACACCATAAATCTGTCTGGATACATCAGAGCTTGGTCCCACTAAACCTTCAGGAATATTGTTTTGCACTTTAGTATTTCCCTTGAGACAATGATAGGAACATATTTTCTCTGAAATCTCAGCACGTCCTTCTCTGGGTCCCTCCGGAGTTTTGCCCCTTTTCTTCCCTGTTTGATTAACCACTGATTTACTTTTCTAAGATTTTCCTGTCCTTCAGCCTCCTGCTTGAAATGTCCAACTTCTCCACTGTTGTAAAAGAAAATGCCAGTTGCTTCCCAGGTCAAGGGACCCTGCTCAGTAGCAGCGCTCATCTTGGCACATCCCACCAGTGGGTCCGGTTTCCTATTGGCACTGTCATGCTTGATGGCAGCACCAACCGTTACCATCTAAAATACCTCAGCCCTGAGATCTTTCATGACGTCCTGCAAAACCCTGCTTGGGTGGCATCAGGGGTCGCTTTAGCAACAGAAGTTACTACTGAAAACTTTGCCCTGCTGACAGGGGCCTTCCACTCCTCCATTGCATTTTTCTCCTCTCTAACTTCTTTAAGTAACTCGGGAAAAGATGGAGGAGGGCAGATCTTGCAGAACATTTGAAAACGCACAGCAAATACATCATGTGACAGCACAACCTTCACAACTTGCTCCATTCCCAAGCAATTTCTCTCAATTGAATGTCCCCTTTGTAGCAGACCAGTGCAGTAGCTTCTCTAACCTGAAAATGTAGGCAGACAACTTCTCTCCTACCTCCTGAAATGTGTGCCTAAACTTCATCCTAAGATCGACTGCACTTTCCTCGTGCCAGAAGCATCTTCCAGGGTTACAGGTAATTAGCTGACATGGTTAATGGATTTTCTGCCTTGAGAAACCTCACTCTATCAGCCACCAGATCTACAAACCCCATTTCCCGAAAAGTTCGGTATTTTCCAAAATGCAATAAAAACAAAAATCTGAGATATGTTAATTCACGTGAACCTTTATTTAACTGACAAAAGTACAAAGAAAAGATTTTCAATAGTTTTACTGACCAACTTAATTGTATTTTGTGAATATACACAAATTTAGAATTTGATGGCTGCAACACACTCAACAAAAGTTGGGACAGAAGCATGTTTACCATTGTGTTACATCACCTTTCCTTTTAATAACACTTTTTAATCATTTTGGAACTGAGGATACTAATTGTAGTAGATTTGCAATTGGAAATTTTGTCCATTCTTGCTTGATATAAGACTTCAGCTGCTCAACAGTCCGTGGTCTCCGTTGTCTGATTCTCCTCTTCATGATGCGCCATATATTTTCAATAGGAGATAGATCTGGACTGGCAGCAGGCCAGTCAACCACATGCACTCTGTGTCTACAAAGTCACGCTGTTGTAGCCCATGCAGAATGTGGTCTGGCATTGTCCTGCTGAAATAAGCATGGATGTCCCGGGAAGAGACGTCGCCTTGATGGCAACATATGTCTCTCTAAAATCCTAATATACGCCTCAGAGTCAATGGTACCTTCACATACATGCAACTCACCCATGCTGTGGGCACTGATGCACCCCCATACCATCACAGATGCTGGCTTTTGCACCTTTCGCTGATAACAATCAGGATGGTCGTTTTCATCTTTGGCACGGAGAACTTGACGCCCGTTTTTTCCAAAAACTAGCTGAAATGTGGACTCATCTGACCACAGCACACGGTTCCACAGTCTTTCGGTCCATCTGAGATGAGCTCGGGCCCAGAGAACTCGCCGGCGTTTCTGCATAGATTTGATGTATGGCTTCCTCCTTGCATAATAGTTTCAAGTTGCATTTCTGGATGCAGCGACGGACTGTGTTAAGTGACAATGATTTTCTGAAGTACTCCTGAGCCCAGTTGGCTATAATTGTCACAGTAGCATGACAGTTTCTTAGGCAGTGCCGCCTGAGGGCTCGAAGATCATGCGCATTCAACAGTGGTTTCCGACCTTGCCCTTTACGCACTGAGATGTCTCTGAATTCTCTGAATCTTTTCACAATATTATGTACTGTAGATGTTGAAAGACCTAAATTCTCTGCAATCTTGCGTTTGGAAATGTTCCTTTTGAACTGACTAACAATTCTCTCACGAATTCTGGCACAAAGGAGTGAGCCACGGCCCATCCTTGCTTGCAAAGACTGACCCTTTGATGCACGCTACTTTTATACCCAGTCATATATACCTCACCTGCTACCAATTAGCCTGCTTAATGTGGAGTCTTCCAAACCGGTGTTACTTGAATATTCTGTGCACTTTTCAATCTTATTTTAACTCTGTCCCAACTTTTGTTGAGTGTGTTGAAGCCATCAAATTCTAAATTTTTGTATATTTACAAAATACAATTAAGTTGGTCAGTAAAATTATTGAAAATCTTTTCTTTGTACTTTTGTCAGTTAAATAAAGGTTCACATGAATTAACATTTCACAGATTTTTGTTTTTATTGCATTTTGGAAAATAACCCAACTTTTCTGGAAATGGGGTTTGTATCATGCTTTCTACCAGTCTCAGTTTTCTCATCTTATCTAAGCACTGCCATTCATCCAGTAACTGATATGTCTGCTCAGCCCAAGCCTCATATTCTTCTTCCTTATCAGGTATGGGTTTGACCCCAGAGAACACTTTCAGCCTTCAATAACTTCGGCTCTCTGCTGATACACTTCTGCATCTATCAACCAGTGATGTAATAGCTAATCAAGCTCAGAATTTAAATCAACTGAAGGACTCACTGGACCTTTCATATCAGACAGCTCCTTTACCTCACTCTGCAGAAGTGAGAGCAACTCGTCTTTAAAGTCTCTGCCCTCAGTTATGGGAAATTTGACTTCCAATTCGGCACCTTTGCCTACCCTCCTTTCTTCTCTAAAAGTATGGATGGCCCATGGCCCTGCCTCTCCATGTCCCCAAATCGTAACTTAGTAGATCCACTCCCATAATGACATTGCTGGTCTGAACTAAAACGACATCTTTGTCTGCCGTTTGGTCAAACTGCCGTTCCATGATTCTAACTTACCCTAATACTGGAAATTAATTTAAAACTCTAATCAGTGATTCATCTGGGCTGCAGATATCCACCCCGCTCAAAACACAAGCCTTAGTTACAAATACACCCTATCCTCGTTATATACGTCTTCAGACAATGCGGATTCGCAGTTATGCGTTGAACCTATTTCTACCAATTTCTCCTTATATGCGTCCAAAACTCACAGTTACGCAAGGTTGCTGGGACGAGAAGCACAGCTTTCCCGCCAAGTCACGTGCGCATGCCTCACAGTCTCACATTGGTTTTGGCAGTGTGTGGATGGGCCATTTTGCACTCTTAAACTTTTGTTGTTATTACCTACACTGCACTAATTTTGTGCTTGAAATATTTAACTATGCTTCCTAAGCGTCCGATGTCATGTCCTGGGCTATCAGCCAAGCAGCAGAGAACTGCTTTAACACTTGCAAAACAGTTGGAAGTTATAAACAGGGCCACATCAGGCGAAAGTAACACAGCTCTGGGACACGGACCCAAGTTTAGAATGGAATCAGCATTTCAGTCGTTCCCTGCAGTCAATCTTTCTTCCCTACAAGCAATTTTATGCTGAAAAACAAAATGCTGCCAAGCAAACAACCCTCACCACTTTCTTCAAACCGGTGTCATCTGCTGCCGGCATTTCTGAGAGTCCTCCTTCACCCCTTGCTGTCCTTGATGATCCAGATGACCCACAACCATCCAAATCATCCATGCAAAGCTGCCTGATACCACTGCACAACCACTCATCTCCCAGAGCCAACACTCCTGGCACGGTTGGTGAATACTGTACACCCTAGTATGTTAACTTTCTATGATTAATTATGTTAAATATTACCTTAAATTGATGAAATATAATACGAATGTTGCCTTGTGGTACTGCTTTTCTGGTGTATTGGTATGAAAATGTGAATAAATTACAGATAAAACATATTTAGGAAACCCTCCAGAATGCATCCCTATTTTCTCCATTTAAACAATTATTCACATTATGCGTCAACTGCGAGGAACGTTTCCCTCGCATATAACGAGGATAGGGTGTAATCTCTCTGAATCGCATCAACACTTAATCCCTGCTGCATCCATAATCTTAATCACTTTCCCGGACAATAGTTCAACACACTTAAACACACAAATCACTTAATCAATTCTTAGAACAATTACACAGTATTTAGCGAATCAAATCGTGGACGATAGCCCCCACAAAGAAACCCCTTTTCTCAGGCATCTCTAGAAACATTGCCAATGGATTCAGCGGTGAGTAAATCACCTTTCTCAAACTCTGTATGTCTGGGGTCCATATGACTTAGGTCCCACCAGACTGGAGAGCCAGCACGTTTCGACCACCTGCGTCGCAATCTGAGCGAATACTGTGTAAGTACCGCCCCTGTGCAATTAGCTGTCGGCAAGAAATAACAGATCATACACTGTATACAGTTACAAAGAAAGTATATTTACAAATTTCACCTTTATTGAACAGTTGGTAGGAAAAAGAAAATAAATAAAATAAAAAGGGCCTATTACAGTTAACCCAGTTCAAATGTGCACACAAGTTGGAGCTCATCTTGAAGTTGTCTGTAACTCACACACTGGACCCATGGGCTGTGTGAAAGCACAAACCTCCTTCCAAATGTCGCTCGAAATCCATCTCGATAAAGCGGGCTCTCCACGTGAGTACTGGTCCTTTCTCCTTGTCCAACAGGGAAAGCATCCTCAGCCATCTTCCCTCCCATCTTCTCCAGCTCTCACCAGAAAGACCTCCACCCACACCAGTGTCCCTCACAAAAACCTCTCTGCTCAGCGTTCTCTAGAACCTTCTCCCAATTCCACTATCCTGATTGGCTGACACAACATTCCTAAGTTGAACAACATAGTCCCCTATCTTTAGCTCAAACCCAAACATACTAAAAGCAGAACAGACTGCTGTTACAGAACTGCTAAAATGAAATACCTACAACACAACAGTAAAAAGCTTAACAAGGATATTACAGATTTATAAGACATGCTCAGAAATACAGTATATGCATAAAGTACATGACCCAAGTTTCAATAAGATAGGAAAAAGTTCACTGAAGTGCTAGAAACAACCTGTACTTCTGAGTAAAATGTTACTCTTAATTTCATTGTCATTTATCAAATTTTAAATTAATCTGGTAAGAGAAAAGAAAGTGCACTTACTGGTAAACCTTGCGTGACTGGAATATCAATATTGAAAATAAGAACTCTAGCTCTAAACCTTGTGCATGTTTTTATTGGTGCTTTTGGATCACAAAAAATACATCCCACACTATAGGAAAAGAAAATAAAGGATATGTCAGCTGAGCTTGTCAATATCAGACTGTAAGTTAAATCAAATAACTTCTGTAAATTACTTTAGTTTGTTCTCGGAGGTGGTTAATTTATATTTTATGCTAATTGTGACTCTACTTAGTAAGAAGTCAGGCACTAATGCAAAACAAAACCTTGACACTTATACTGGGCTTATAGACAGGGAAGTGATGACCTCCTCCAGTTAGACTGTTTGAGGTAACCTGTCTTTTCTTTCTTATTTATCTTCTAATATTTGTATAACTGTGCACTTGTAATGCTACTGTGACACTGTAATTTCCTTTGGGATCAATAAAGTATCTATCTTTCTATCATACAGCATTAAGAAATAACATAGCATTTATTAAGAGTGAAAAAGCAACACCTAAATGAAGCACTGTACCAAATAGGATGCTAATCTTTTTTAAATCATCAATGACTAGGACTTTTACATACAATACTTTTATAGCATACAAGTACTCATTCAAATTGCTGTAATTGTTACACCCAAGGTTCAGGGCACATTTATTGACAATAGACAATAGGTGCAGAAGTAGACCATTCGGCCCTTTGAGCCTGCACCGCCATTCTGAGATCATGGCTGATCATCTACTATCAATACCCGGTTCCTGCCTTGTCCCCTTATCCCTTGATTCCCCTATCCATAAGATACCTATCTAGCTCCTTCTTGAAAGCATCCAGAGAACTGGCCTCCACTGCCTTCCGAGGCAGTGCATTCTAGACCCCCACAACTCTCTGGGAGAAGTTTTTCCTTAACTCTGTCCTAAATGACCTACCCCTTATTCTCAAACCATGCCCTCTGGTACTGGACTCTCCCAGCAGTTGGAACATATTTCCTGCCTCTATCTTGTCCAATCCCCTAATAATCTTATACGTTGCAATCAGATCCCCTCTCAATCTCCTTAATTCCAGCGTGTACAAGCCCAGTCTCTCTAACCTCTCTGCGTAAGACAGTCCAGACATCCCAGAAATTAACCTCGTGAATCTACGCTACACTTCCTCTATAGCCAGGATGTCCTTCCTTAACCCTGGAGACCAAAACTGTACACAATACTCCAGGTGTGGTCTCACCAGGGCCCTGTACAAATGCAAAAGGATTTCCTTGCTCTTGTACTCAATTCCCTTTGTAATAAAGGCCAACATTCCATTAGCCTTCTTCACTGCCTGCTGCACTTGCTCATTCACCTTCAGTGACTGATGAACAAGGACTCCTAGATCTCTTTGTATTTCTCCCTTACCTAACTCTACACCATTCAGATAATAATCTGCCTTCCTGTTCTTACTCCCAAAGTGGATAACCTCACACTTATTCACATTAAACGTCATCTGCCAAGTATCTGCCCACTCACTCAGCCTATCCAAGTCACCCTGAATTCTCCTAACATCCTCATCATATGACACACTGCCACCCAGCTTAGTATCATCAGCAAACTTGCTGATGTTATTCTCAATGCCTTCATCTAAATCGCTGATGTAAATCGTAAACAGCTGTGGTCCCAATACCGAGCCCTGTGGCACCCCACTAGTCACCACCTGCCATTCTGAGAAACACCCATTCACCGTTACCCTTTGCTTTCTATCTGCCAACCAGTTTTCTATCCATGTCAATATCTTCCCCCCAACGCCATGAGCTCTTATTTTACCCACCAATCTCCTATGTGGGGCCTTATCAAATGCCTTCTGAAAATCGAGGTACACTACATCCACTGGATCTCCCTTGTCTAACTTCCTGGTTACATCCTCTCAAAACTCCAATAGATTAGTCAAGCATGATTTGCCCTTGGTAAATCCATGCTGGCTCAGCCCAATCCTATCACTGCTATCTAGATATGCCACTATTTCATCTTTAATAATGGACTCTAGCATCTTCCCCACTACTGATGTTAGGCTAGCATAAGTGGTATAAGGAACATTGGTTTTCAAGAGATATTGAGGTCCTAGTTAAGAAAATAAGGAGATATGAACTCATAGGACGAGATGTTTCCATCCCTTTGATAAGCAGATCCTAACTCAGGTCTAGTGAATTAGTTTATGATGATGCTGTATAAATATCAGCTCATACTGCCATTGAATCTAAATAGAAATGGCAGGCATAGATTTCTTGCAAAGGTCACAGTGGTTCCAGTACAAAGCTATTACTAAGTACACACAAAAAAGAACTTGTTTCAAATGATACTCAAGCAAACTCAAAAGTTTTGAATGTTACTGGAAGAGCAAGTGAATTTTACTGTAAGGCTATCGTAGGGACAGAAATGTGGGCGGGGGGGGGGGGGGGGTGGCCCTGTTGGTGAGGAATGAGATTCAGTCCTTTGCAAGGGGGGACATAGGGTCAGGAGAAGTAGAGTCTGTGTGGATAGAATTGAGGAACAGTAAGGGCAAAAGGACCCAAATGGGTGTTGTCTACAGGCCACCAAACAGTAGCATGGATATTGGGTGCAAGTTGAATAGGGAGTTAACATTGGCGTGTGGCAAAGGTAATGTCGCAGTAGTGATGGGGGATTTCAACATGCAGGTGAACTGGGAGAATCAGGTTGGTGCTGGACCACAGGATAGGGAGTTTGTAGAGTGCCTACGGGATGCATTCTTGGAACAGCTTGTATGAGAGCCGACCAGGGACAAGACTATTCTGGATTTAGTGTTATGTAATGAACAGGATTTGATAAGCGATCTAGCTGTAAGGGAGCCATTAGGAGGTAGTGATCATAATATGATAAGTTTTTATCTGCAATTTGAGAAGGATAAGGGCAGCTCGGAGGTGTCAGTGTTGCAGTTGAACAGGGGAAACTATGGAGCCATGAGAGAGGAGTTGGCCAAAGTTGACCGGACGGATAGCCTAGCAGAAAAGACAGTGGAACAGCAATGGCAGGTATTCTTGGGAATAATGCACAAGGTGCAAAATCAGTTCATCCCCCAGAGAAGGAAGAATTCAAAGGGGGGAAAGGGGCAACAGTGGTTGACAAAGGAAGTCAGAGATTGCATAGCATTAAAAAAAAGGAAGTATGACAGAGCTAAGGTGAGTGGGAGGACAGATCATTGGGAAGTTTTTAAGGAACAACAGAACTTAACTAAAAAGACAATACGGGGAGAAAAAATGAGGTACGAACGCAAGCTAGCCAGAAATATAAAGGAAGATAGCAAAAGCTTTTTTAGGTATGTGAAGAGAAAGAAGATAGTTAAGAACAATGTTAGGCCCTTGAAGAATGAATTGGGTGAAATTGTTATGGGAAACAGAGAAATGGCAGAAGAATTTAATGAGTACTTTAGATCTGTTTTCACTGAGGAAGACACAAGCAATCTCCCAGATGTATGGATGGGCCAAGGACATAGGGTAACAGAGGTAATGAAACAGATTGACATTAGGAAGGAAACGGTGATGAGAAGACTGATGGGACTGAAGGCTGACAAATCCCCAGGTCCAGATGGTCTGCAGCCTAGGGTACTAAAGGAGGTGGCCCTGGAAATTGCGGATGCATTGGTAATCATTTTCCAATGTTCCTTAGATTCAGGATCAGTTCCTGAGGATTGGAGAATGGCTAATGTTATCCCACTTTTTAAGAAAGGAGGGAGGGAGAAAACAGAGAACTATCGACCTGTCAGCCTGACATCGGTGGTGGGGAAGATGCTAGAGTCCATTATTAAGGATGAAATAGTGGCATATCTAGATAGCAGTGATAGGATTGGGCTGAGCCAGCATGGATTTACCAAGGGTAAATCATGCTTGACTAATCTGTTGGAGTTTTTCGAGGATGTAACCAGGAAGTTAGACAAGGGAGATCCAGTGGATGTAGTGTACCTCGATTTTCAGAAGGCATTTGATAAGGTCCCACATAGGAGATTAGTGGGTAATATCAAAGCTCAGGGCATCGGGGGGGGAAGACATTGACATGGATAGCAAACTGGTTGGTAGATAGAAAGCAAAGGGTAGCGGTGAATGGGTGTTTCTCGGAATGGCAGGTGGTGACTAGTGGGGTGCCACAGGGCTCGGTATTGGGACCACAGCTGTTTACAATTTACGTCAACGATTTGGATGAAGGCATTGAAAATAACATCAGCAAATTTGCTGATGATACTAAGCTGGGTGGAAGTGTGACATGTGATGAGGATGTTAGGAGAATTCAGGGTGACTTGGATAGGCTGGGTGAGTGGGTAGATATTTGGCAGATGACGTTTAATGTGAATAAGTGTGAGGTTATCCACTTTGGGAGTAAGAACAGGAAGGCAGATTATTATCTGAACGGTGTAGAGTTAGGTAAGGGAGAAATACAAAGAGATCTAGGAGTCCTTGTTCATCAGTCACTGAAGGTGAATGAGCAAGTGCAGCAGGCAGTGAAGAAGGCTAATGGAATGTTAGCCTTTATTACAAAGGGAATTGAGTACAAGAGCAAGGAAATCCTCTTGCATTTGTACAGAGCCCTGGTGAGACCACACCTGGAGTATTGTGTACAGTTTTGGTCTCCAGGGTTAAGGAAGGACATCCTGGCTATAGAGGAAGTGCAGCGTAGATTCACGAGGTTAATTCCTGGGATGTCTGGACTGTCTTACGCAAAGAGGTTAGAGAGACCGGGCATGTACACACTGGAGTTAAGGAGATTGAGAGGGGATCTGATTGAAACATATAAGATTATTAAGGGATTAGACAAGATAGAGGCAGGAAATATGTTCCAGATGCTGGGAGAGTCAAGTACCAGAGGGCATGGTTTGAGAATAAGGGGTAGATAGGTCATTTAGGACAGAGTTAAGGAAAAACTTCTTCTCCCAGAGAGTTGTGGGGGTCTGGAATGCACTGCCTCGGAAGGTAGTGGAGGCCAATTCTCTGGATGCTTTCAAGAAGGAGCTAGATAGGTATCTTATGGATAGGGGAATCAAGGGATATGGGGACAAGGCAAGAACTGGGTATTGATAGTAGTTGATCAGCCATGATCTCAAAATGGAGGTGCAGGCTCGAAGGGCCAAATGGTCTACTTCTGCACCTATTGTCTATTGTCTGCATTCAAATCCAACTCATACTGATGAGTTGTAAGTTTCTTCACTTTAACCATCTGTATAGCTTCTAACAGCAATCATTGAGCAGTAATCCAGCTTCTTGGGAGGATGCAGTCATATATAAATTTACCCTATAGCTATTGCCTGATTCACACAGACCACAAAGTCATGGGAAGCAGGAAAATTAAAACTGGTTGCAACTTCTATAATTAATGATGAGGCATGTGCTTTTGGGGATGAATGGGGGAATGTTACTCTGCAGACTCTAGACTGCAGATGCTGGAATGTGGAGCAACATATAAACTGCTGGAATTACTCAGAAAGTCAGGCAGCATCTATGGTGGCAAAGGGATGGTTGATGTTTCAGGTTGACACCCTGCATCAACATCAGGAATCCAAGCTGAATTTTCTTTCTGTTGTTTATTGTCTATGTTATTAATAATTTTTTAATATTCTTTAATAATTTATTTTTTTAAATTTTCTTTGCTCTTTCAACTATTGACTTAAACATTGATCTAAACACTTCTGATTCCTCATTGTCCTCTTTCTATTACTTTCTGGGTACCTCCCAGATTCTTTTAATTTTATTTCTTTATTCATCCATCATGTCTAGTCTGTTCTCGCTTCTTAAATAGATTTTTTAAGCAATTTTGTTTTTTGAAAAATGTACATTTATTTCAAGCAGGAATGAGCTGATATACTTGTCACTGTTATTTTTGTGGAAAAAGAATGTTGAGGTACCTACAAAAAAACTGACACCCATGAAGGAAAATTTCAATAAAGCAGAAACTTACTTTATTTTTATAATATCCACACCAGTGACAGTGAGAATGACGTGATCCCCCGCTGCAGCCCAATCGAGTGGCTCCTCATGCAAGGTGATTCCTGGAAATGAGCAAATTTGTAACCCCATTGTCAGCTTTTTGAGCTATAATACAGAATGTGGTATCAGTGAAATGTGCATTTAAAATGTTTTTATCTCTGGTTGACACCAATCTGAGTCATAATTTCTCAACATGAATGAGCAGTAATGAGGTATGCAACGACCATTACACAGCATCCTGTCTGATCTAACATGAGAAAAGCAAATTAGATTTGCAAATGTTGCATAACGCTTCCAATATGAATTTGAAAGTGGTCAAATTCATTAACAAATTTTGAACAGTTCACGAAACCACTTTTTGTTCGTTACTCTGTTTTTCACATTTCAGTCGCTCTTACGCAGCATTTCCTGGCTGATATTTAAGAAGACTTTTCTGTTATGTTTTTCATCAGGCCACAGTGTTTGCAAGTAACTGCTTATAAGCAGGTACAATATACCATTTAACGTTTTAATATATAATGCCCGTTTATGGAGTTATGGTATAAATGACTAACCCCAAGAAAGCTCACCACTTTTAAAATGAAGTGAATGTGCACCTTACCACACTTGATACCACAAACCTCACCGTTTATCACTAACCATTACTAGACCAGCATCAAACCTCTTTAAAGTAAATAATTCTGATATCCAATTTTATTAAAAGTCTACATAATTAAGAGACTAGATAAATTTTAGATTTTTCCATATCCTAGATCTTTTAAGCAGCTGTGATTACTGGTTTTGGATCACAGTACTTCAAATCCATGTAGGCACAATGTTGAGCTTGAGATATGGTAAATTTAATAAAACTTGATTTGTAAATCTTTCTGATAGAATTACTTAGCAACAATTGACTTCAGCTATAAACAAGCCTAACTTACTGAAATTATTCTATCTTCTGTTCTATACTCCATTTATCCACCCGATTGAAAGATGAGGCAATTATATCTCTTAAATAATTTGAAATGCCTCCAAATTTATATTTGAAGTATTACACAGGATTGGAAAACCTGATATGCTTTTATCATGTTGGATCACTGCAGACAAGATGCTGTGTAATTGTCACTGCACATCTCAAACATCAAATGGATACTAAGAAAAGAAAAAAAAGTTTAATAAGCAGGAACCTGCCCTATGGACAGCAAGCCAACTCTAACACTCAATAAAATAGTAGCTAATTCAGGGCTTCAAACACATTTTACCTGCTAATCTACTCATTCCATTATTTTGAAAATTCGATTGATCCCAGCCTTGAACATTCTCAGTACCTGAGCAGGAGTAACTCTAAGGGACAGAGAATTCAAAGCGTTTGCAATCATGTCCATAAAGAAAATTCTCCTCATCTCAGTCTTAAATTATCCTGAGACCAAACCTATACTTCTACAATCTCCAATGAGAGAAAAACACCTCTCAGTGTCCATCTTGTCAGTTCATCACAGAAATATAAGGTCCATTGTGAGGATAAATCATTCTTCTACACTCTAACAAATACAAACTGATTATACACGTCTTTCTTAACAGACAGCCAATTTAGATAGATAGATAGATAGATACTTTATTCATCCCCATGGGGAAATTCAACTTTTTTTCCAATGTCCCATACACTTGTTGTAGCAAAACTAATTACATACAATACTTAACTCAGTAAAAAAAATATGATATGCATCTAAATCATAATCCAAGGCATTAACTTGGCACATGTGAAAATAGTATTCTTACTGGATCTCATAAAGTCCTTTACAACCTCAGAAAGTTCAAACTCCTTTGCAATTAAGGGCATCCTAGCTGCTTGTTGTACTTTAATGTTTACTTTGAGCCTCATGAATCAGCACACAAAGATCTCACTGGACACCTACTTATGAGTACCTCACTATTTAAAAATGTTCTTTTCTATTCCTCCATATCACATCTTCTCACCTTATACTCCACCTGATCCTTCTTGCCCATTTTGTTAACACATCAGCATATCTCTTTACAGGGTCTTTGCATAGTCATTGGATCTCTTTTTTTTTAACCAAGTTTTGTAGCATCAGCACATTTGGCTATTTTACATCACCTTTTCATCTGTTATGAATATAAACTGTGAATTCCAGAGATGCCAACTATTGTGTTTATGTTTGGTACTGCCAGTAAACACCAGCAAAATGTAGCCTACAATGACGACCAGTCCAGAGGTTTTCATTCTCCCAGTCCATCTTCTTCTAAATACTAGTGTTATGTTCGTTTTATCCCAAACTGCTGGGGATATTTAAGAAATTTTGAAAATTGAAGATTTTGAAATATAAACCTAACCATTCCTTTACGTTTTGAAGCCAATTATTTTTAAAGCCTTGTGATGGATATTCACTGTCCTGGACCAGGAGGTCTTTTCTTTTTTGCCAAGCTTAGCTTTCCAATAGTAGCTGTGAACTTCTAGAAATCAAAGAGCTGTTTTTGAGTAAGTTAAACTTCCAACTAATATTCTTTGTTCAGCTTCTTGTTGTAAATGGGAGCTAGTCTTCAGTTCTTAATGTAAATGCCAATCAATAATCAGTTTGAATATTCTACATTTACTGTGTCTTAAGTCAGACAGAATATTTATTTAATATTCAAAGTTATTTAGTTTAAAAAGGATCTTTGTCTTTAACAAAATTAATTTTCAGTTGATGCATTCAGAGTCAGTGAAAACAGACCCTTCAGCCTAATTTGTCCATGCCAAGATGCCCATCTAAACTAGTCAGTTTGCTGGTCTTGATTAAAGAAATAATTTTTCTTTTGATATGTTGAACTGTTTCATCTGCTACTGTAACTTTACATTCTTTCCAAAACTTTGTTCAAGCACTTTCCATCGTATTGGACAATTTCATACACCCTTGCTATAAAGTTCAAAGTCAGAACTGGCAAAAATCTGGGAATAGGCCATCTATAAAGAATATTTCATTCTAATGTGCAGATACCATGGCTTTGACACCACTCAACCCGATGCCTGATATCTATGATTGTAATCAACTGTGATAGAACTGACAAAAAGGCTTGGCAAGTAATGTAATAATGAAAACTGATATGGCAAAGTGATAACACAACAGTGAAATTTAACTCCAACTGGCTCAGCAATTTCCCCAGTCAACACTTCCTAGAATGATTAAAGATTCAGCAACAACCAAACGAAGTACCTCACCAGAAAGGAAAACACACTCCAAAATATGATTACTGTTTCAACTACGTGAAAAACATTACACAATTTCAGTAATTTATGTTCTAAAACTGTACAGAAAATCCTAGTATCACTCATATCAACAGGGCTAACATTTTGAATCAACGAGGCACTAAGCCATAACAGGAAGAACAGTTTTCTGGTATTCTCTTATCAAATAGATTCTATTGAATAAGCAAAAATAATACATAAGGAACTGAGATGATGAACTAGCATATACAAAAATGCACATTTTCACTGAAAATTTTAGTCTTAATAATATTTGTGATGTTAAATGAGAAATATAACCATTCTCTCACATCTACCTGATGATACAAAGAAAACATACTGCAACCTTCTTTGGAGATAGTTAAGATTACTTTGTGTTTTGCAGAGAACAATGAATTCAGTGTGTGGAATACAGTCATGTCAAAATTAGAAAAATGTATGATGAAACGTTCAGGTATCAGAAAACTCTTTGAGAGTACAAAATCATTCAGCCAAGAGGATCTGTAAAGCAGAATTTCTGATATTTCTCAATCATTCACACCAGAACAGATATCTGATGAAGAAAAGGTCAGTTTTGGCTACGGTGCTTCAACAGTGTATTGACACTAATGGACTTGGAACATGCCTTTCTTACCTAACAGACAATTTGCCGTGTATATGCAACTACATCACATGGATCTCTGACGATTAACTTTTGCAAGAATTCTCCACCATCTGTTATAAATTTTGCAGATGAGTCATATTAATTTGATCACTTCTACCATTAAAAATACAGCTGACAAATGGATACATTTAGGTAAAAAAAAATTGGAAAAAAAATGGGGTGGAAAGCAAAACTCAAGGGGTGATCCAGCACGATAATATTATTGGCTACTACCAGAAGGTGGAGGAGAATACTGGCAGAGATGATGACAGAGCAGAAATGGCTGAATTTTCTGAGAATAATTCACAAGGCGCTGAATAGATATGTCCCACAGAAGTTGCTCTCAAATGGCAAGAGTAGGTAACCATGGCTGACAAGGGAAGTTAAGGGCTGCATAAAAGCCAAGGAAAGCACAAAAAAGGCAGCAGAAATGAATGAAACGTTGGATGATTAGGAAGCTTTTAAAATCCAACAAAAGGCAACTAAAAATATTATAAGACAGGAAAAGAGGAAATATGAGGGCAAAATAGCCAATAATATAAAGCAGGATACAAAATATTTTCAGTTATATAGAGAGAGTAAAAGGGAGGTGAGAGTTGACATTGGACCACTGGAAAATGATGCTGGTGAAGTAATAATGGGGGACAAAGAAATGTCAGATGAACTTAATGGTTACTTTACATCTGCCTTCATTGTGGAAGACACTAGGATTATGCCAGAGACTGTGAGTGTCAGGGAGCCATTTCTATTACAGTACAAAGGAAAAAGTGCTAGATAAACTCAAAGGTCTTAAGGTAGATAAGTCACCTGGGCCAGATGGACTACATCCCAGGGACCTGAGGTCCTGGGAGAGGTTGCTAAAGAGATAACGGATGCATTGTTTATGATCTTTCAAGAATCACTCGATTCTCACATGGTCCTGGACGACTGAAAAATTGCACATGTCACAAGTGGGACATGGGAGGAAGGAGTTACGAACGTGCCACAACTCTGAGGGGCCGAAGGGTACAAAGTAGCCCCCTCCTTTTTGAGAATCGCAAGATCTCTTTTAATTCAGGTCTGGGGACCCAGGAAATGAGAGAGAATCCTCATGGGTTTGGAATGTGTGTCCTGCCCTCAGCGAGACAAAGCCACGGATACTGGCCATTGTCTCTTGGAGACGGAATTGTGTATTGAGTACTGTACTATTCATTGAAGCCCTCAGGGAATGACCAGAGTGGGCTGGTTGAGGGATTGCATTATCCCAACCTGATTGACATCTGAGACCCCGTGAATAAGGATAAAAGAGGGTCTGGGGAACAACCCCTTTAGACGCACCAGGAGAAACGCTAGAAATCCCGTGACAGCATTTAATAGCGACAGCCGGTGGGGGCCCGCGTGCGTCCCTTTTCCATTTGCCAAGGAATTGGCGGGCCTTACCACGGAAGAACGGCTTTAGCTAAAAGGAGAAACCAACACCAACGGAACTCTGGAAGGATCGACATCATAAAAAGGAAAAGCTGGCAAGTTCTAAAAATCTGTCTCTTGACTCCAACCAAAGGCTGCAGCCTGAATGAACTTGAGTGACTTTTATATTTCCATCGGACAATACATTATCCCCTAGACAACGATAGAGCTTATTTCTTATTGATTATTATTATACCTGCACTTTTAGAGTTAGTATTGACAACGTATATTATCTGTATGTTTGCATTGATATTATTTTTGTGTATTTTTACCAATAAATACTGTTAAAAATAGTACCATCAGACTTCAATGGACCTCTCCATCTTTGCTGGTAAGTGACCCAGTTACGGGGTACGTAACAACTTGGGGTTCTCGTCTCGAGATTTGATACCAAATTGGGGGGCAAGTGAATCGGGCTTGTAAGTCCAAACTTGGATCTGGTTACGCGGGTAGCCAGACGGGGAACCAGCAAAGATGGACGTGGGTGAATTTATAGAAAACCTGACTGGAGGCGCTAGAGGCGGCCACCAAGTCAGAATTAATAAATATTGCGAAAGGACTAAGCCTCGCAGAGGTGAGGTTGTCGATGAAAAAGCGGAAGGTGCGGAGGGCCATAACTCAGTATTATATTGTGAAGGATGTGTTTTCAGCTGAGGTATTGGAAAATATCCCTGAAAAGGTACCAGCTAGTGGGATGGCTCAGTTAGAGTTGGAGAAATTAAGGTTGGAACAGGAAATTAAGTTAAAGCAGCTGGAAGCAGCTGAGAAGGAAAAAGACAGAGCTGAAAAGGAAAAGGAAAGAGCCGAGAGAGAAAAGGAAAGAGCCGAGAGAGAAAAAGAAAGGGCCGACAAACAAAGGGAGCATGCGCTCCAGCTAAAGGAGTTAGAGGTGAAAAGGGAGCATGAAATTCAGTTAAAACAGCTGGAAGCAGCTGAAAAAGAGAGGGAAAGAACTGAGAACCAAAGGGAGGCAGAGAAACAGAGGCAACATGACTTGGATATGGAGAAATTAAGGCAAGAGCGAAGAGCTCAAGGGTCAGACCAAGAGGAGCGGTTTAATGTTAGTCGGGAGTTGAGGTTAGTACCTCCGTTCGAGGAGACGGATGTTGATAGTTATTTCTTGCTTTTTGAAAAGGTGGCAGTGAATCAGAAGTGGCCCAAAGAGCAGTGGGTGGCGTTGTTACAAAGTGTGTTAAAAGGGAAGGCACAACGGGCATATGCGGCGTTGTCCCTGGAGGAGGAAAAGGCGGAGAATTATGACAAAGTAAAGGAGGCCATTCTCCGGACCTACGAATTGGTACCTGAAGCGTATAGACAAAGGTTCAGAAATTTAAAGAAAGGGTGGAATCAGACGTATACCAAGTTTGCCTATGAGAAGGGTGTGCTCTGAAATAGTGGAAGAGGATTTTTTGCGTCTCAGGGAGTTAATTCTGATTGAGGAATTTAAAGGTTGTGTTTCGGAGGATATCCGGATGTACTTGAATGAGAAGCCGAGTAAGTCCATCTCCGAATTTGCTAGGTTCACAGATGAATATGCCCTACCCACAAAACGAAGTTTTCCTCGAATAAAAGTTACCAGAGAGACCGTGGGAACGGTAGAGAAAGCCCGCTGGCTGAGGCAGAGGTCCCGCCGGGAGCTAGCGGTAAGATTGAGGAGGAGAGGCAAGACGGCAAGAGATTTCTGGGCTTGACCTGTTTTAATTGTGGAAAGGGGGGACATATTGCATCTAGGTGCCTTGCTCCGAGGAAGGAGACAGGAAAACGGAAAGCAGCAGTCCCTATAGGATGTGCCGTGGTGATCAGTAAATCGACAAGAGAGCCCCGGGTAGACAGAGTACGAGAAGGGTCTGAGACATGTATGTCAAACGGAACCGTGTCTGTGAGAGAGGGAGACCCACCAGTTCCCGTGCGGATCTGGAGAGACACGGGAGCTGAACAGTCATTGATTAGCAGTAAGGTACTGGATTTTGGTCGCAAGACAGGAATGGTAGCTTTGAAAGGAATAGGAAAAGGGACAGAAACGGTGCCCTTGCATAGGATCATTATAAATTGTGAGCTGGTATCTGGACCAGTTGAAATGGGGGTGCGATCAGAATTCCCGAGAACTGACGCGGACGTCCTTCTGGGTAATGATTTAGCCGGTGGTAAGGTTTGGTCAGCAATGAAGCTGACGAGCCAGCCTGTGCGTGTTGCAGTCCCGCCCCTAGATTCCAAGATCTATCTCGCATGCGCGATCACTCGCAGCATGTCGAGAAAGGCAGCTGAGAACGAGAGCAGTTTAAATCCGGCCAGTATCAATCTGGCCGAGACGTTTTTACCGACCCTGTACCACAAGGGTTTAGAGGGTGGTAAAACGAAGAGTAGTAAAGTGAAAGAGAGTAAGGGAGGGGAAGTAGACCTGCCCTTAGCGAGGAGAAAATTTATAGAGGCACAAAATAAAGATGAGAAACAGGTAAAGCTGTTAAAAGGTCCAGGGTTGGATATGGATGATCTGTCTGGTTTGGCAGAACTGTTTGAAGAAGTTGAAAATTCTAAAGGTGTTCCCGATAATGAAATGAGGGCAGTCCTAGATGAAAAGGATGCCATTACCTTGAAGAAGTCTGCTGGGTTGGCAGATGAGGTTGTTTCAGCCCGCGGGATTGAGTTTACTCCAGAAGGGAGTTGCCCAGAGAGTAGTTGGGAGGATCAGGGGAATTTAGAATTTGAAAAGGGTACGGGTATTGAAAGCCTGGAAGAGGCAAATGTCCCGTTTGAGTGTGTCCAAGATGTGGATGCACGTGGTACTGAACCTAGTAATGGAGCTCAGAAAAAGTCTGAGGTATTTGATTCAGTTGAAAAGGAATGCAGTCCTTGTGGGTCAGATGGACTTGGTTCAGTGAAGAAAGGGTTAACCTTGGTAATAGTGGGAAGTGAGAATTCCCAGTTGTTTGTGCTCGAAGGTGCGTTAAAAGTTAGTGAGGAGGTAAAAGGTGGTGAGGTGAATATTATTATTGAAGGAAAAGGGAAAAGTGTAGTTCCCAAATTGAATGAAGAAAATTTAAAGTCTGGACTGATGTCAGAAGCAGTAACCAGGCTACAGAGACAATGGCTTGGTACCGCGGTGCCTGTGAATCAATTACAGGTTGAGTTGGAAGGTAAAGGTGCCCCACACGCTATTGTTATTCAAGAGTGTGGTGTGAAACCTCTGGCATTGAGAACTAATAGCCTGAAGGGTCCTGAAGAGAAAACTAGCAACTTGCTTAAACTTAAAGAATTGGGTGGAAATTCGAAAAATGGTCTAAGTTTGGAACACATTGCTGATAAAATCACTCCTATGAAAGGAGTGGGCGAAAGCCTATTTCGCCATGGGGCACAAGCTCACCACGAGGGAGTTAACTGGAAAAGAGGCGAGGGTTAATGGGACGCCATTTTTAAATAGCAGAAGCCGGTTTTAAGGGATTTCGACAAAGCATGTGAATAATAAAGACAACCCCCATGGAAGCTTGACTGTTAAGTTTGAAAGTAACATAAAGATTAGTATTTGCATGAACTTTTGTAGTATACACGTAAGCTAAGATCACAACTCTTTAGTTTTTGTTTGAAGGAAAGAAAATAAAAAAATAGGTGGTTATTAAATTGGAGTCTGATGCTACAAGACTTTAGTAAAGTACAAGATGTTAAGATATTAAAGGAAGTGACAATGTAATCGGTAACTGTTTAGATGCTGAATTGAATGTATAACTGTATTGCTCTGTAGTGAAAAAAAAACTTTTGTATTGTGTTAGATTCTAAAATCCTGTAAGACTCTGTATTACTTCGTTTTTACCAATGGTAAAAACGCGTTGAAGAAAGGGGGTGTTACGAACGTGCCACAACTCTGAGGGGCCGAAGGGTACAAAGTAGCCCCCTCCTTTCTGAGAATCGCAAGATCGCTTTTAATTCAGGTCTGGGGACCCAGGAAATGAGAGAGAATCCTCATGGGTTTGGATTATGTGTCCTGCCCTCAGCGAGACAAAGCCACGGATACCGGCCATTGTCTCTTGGAGACGGAATTGTGTATTGAGTACTGTACTATTCATTGAAGCCCCTCAGGGAATGACCAGAGTGGGCTGGTTGAGGGATTGCATCATCCCAACCTGATTGACATCTGAGACCCCGTGAGTAAGGATAAAAGAGGGTCTGGGGAACAACCCCTTTAGACGCACCAGGAGAAACGCTAGAAATCCCGTGACAGCGTAATAGCGACAGCCGGTGGAGAGCCCACGTGCGTCCTTTCCCATTGCCGGGATTGGGGCCTTACCACGGAAGAACGGCTTTAGCTAAAAGGAGAAACCACCACCAACGGAACTCTGGAAGGATCGACATCATAAAAAGGAAACGCTGGCAAGTTCAAAAATCTGTCTCTCTTGACTCCAACCAAAAAGCTGCAGCCTGAATGAACTAAAGTGACTTTTATATTTCCATCGGACAATACATTATCCCCTAGACAACGATAGAGCTTATTTCTTATTGATTATTATTATACCCACACTTTTAGAGTTAGTATTGACAACGTATATTATCTGTATGTTTGCATTGATATTATTTTTGTGTATTTTTACCAATAAATACTGTTAAAAATAGTACCATCAGACTTCAATGGACCTCTCTATCTTTGCTGGTAAGTGACCCAGTTACGGGGTACGTAACAAAGGCAAAAGAAAGGAAATTATAGGCCAGTTAGCCTAACCTCAGTGGTTAGGAAACTGTTAAGAGTCCATTATTAAGGACAATGTTTCAAGGTACTTGGAGACTAATTTTAAAATAAGTCAAAGTCAACATGGTTTCTGCAAAGGGAAATCTTGCCTGACAAATCTGTTGGAATTCTTTGAGGAAGTAATAAGCAGGGTGGACAAAGGAGGCAATGGATGTTATTTACTTAGATTTTCAGAAGGCATTTGATAAGGTGCCACACATAGGACTGCTTAACAAGATAAAATCCCATGGTGTTACAGGAAATATACTGGCATGGATAGAGGAATGGCTGACACGCAGAAGGCAGCGAGTGAGAACAAAAGGGGCCTTTTTTGGTTGGTTGCCAGTGACAAGCGGTGTTCCTCAGAGGTCAAGATTGGGACCACTCCTTTTCACATTGTTTCTCAATGATTTAGATAGTGGAATTGATGGATTGGTGGCAAATTTTGCAGATGATACAAAGATAGGTGGGAGGGGAGGAAGTGCAGGATTTAGGCAAACTGGAAGAACGGACAAAGAAGAGCCAGATGGAATACAGTCTTGGTAAATGTATGATAATGCATTTTGGTAAAAGGAACAATAGTGTGTACTATTATCTAAATGGGGTGAAAATTTAAACATCAGAGGTGCAAAGACACTTGGGAGTCCTCGTGCAAGAACTCCCCGAAGGTTAATTCATGGGTTGAGTCGGTGGTAAAGAAAGCAAATGGAATGTTGGCATTTATTTCAAAGGGAATAGAATATAAAAGCAAAGAGGTAATGCTGAAGCTTTATAAGACACTAGTCAGGCTGCACTTGGAGTATTGTCAACAGTTTTGGGCCCCTAATTTCAGAAAGGATGTACTGTCATTGGAGAGAATCCAGTGGAGGTTCATGAGGATGATTCTGGGAATGAAGGGGTTAACATATGAGGAGCATTTGGCAGCTTTGAGCCTGTACTCACTGGAATTTAGAAGAATGTGTGGGGATTTCATTGAAATGAATGTTGAAAGGACTAGATAAGATGGATGTGCAGAGGATGTTTCCTCAGGTAGGGGTATCCAGTACTAGACGACACAGCCTCAAAACTGAGGGGCAACCTTTTAGAACAGAAGTAAGGAGGAATTTATTTTTTTTATCCAAAGAGTGGTGCACCTGTGGAATGCTCTGCCACAGACTGTGGTGCAGGGCAAGTCCATGGGTATAGTCTAAGCAGAAGCTGATAGATTCCTGATTCGTCAGGGCATCAAGGGATATGGTGAGAGGGCAAGTGTATAGGGTTGAATGAGATCCAAATCAGCCATGTTGAAATGGTGAAGCAGAGTCGATAGGCTGAATGGTCTAATTCTGCTCCTATGTCTTACAGTCTAAAATTACAGATTAGACTTTAAGAGGGCTTAACAGAAGCAACAACAATTTGGAAATCTGCACTAAATACTATTCTAAGTCATGACTAAAACAATCTATGACCATCAGAAATGTTTTCCCTTTCCAAAACTCACAGGGAAAATAGCCGTGCACTTATTATTTGCACTGAGTATGTAGTCAAATATTTTTTGCATTAAGCATTTGCAAATGCAACATTATACCTCAGGTCATCTGTTTCTACAAAGCCAAACCCAACATCATGAATGGCAGTGATGCTTCACCATCAGGCAAGCTCAACGCCTTTTATGCCTGCTTTGAAAGTGAAAATGTAACTACAGCTGTGAGGGTCCGTGCTGCTCCAGAAGACCCTATGGATCTGTTTTGGAGGCTGATGTCAGACCATCTATCAGGAGGGTGAACCCTTGCAAGGCAGAAGGCCCCAATGAAGCACCTCTTAAGGTTCTGAAAACTTGTGCCAACCAATTGGCAGGTGTATTTTCAATCTCAGAAGTTCCCACCTGCTGCAAAAGGGCAACAATTATACCAGTGCCCAAGAGGAGTAGTGTGAGCTGCCTTAATGACTATCACCCAATAGCACTCAAATCTATGGTGATGAAATGCTTTGAGGTTGGTCATGGCTAGAATCAACTTTTGCCTCAGCAAGGAGCTGGACCCACCGCAATTTGCCTGTCGCCACAATAGGTCTACGACTGACGCAATCTCAATGGCTCTTCGCACAGCCTTAGATAACCTGGACAATATAAAGACCTTTGTCAGAACGCTGTTCATTGACTATAGCTCAGGGTTTAACACCACCATTCCTACAGTCTTGATCGAAAAGCTCCAGAACCTGGGACTCAGTACTTGCCTCTGCAATTGGAACCTTGACTTCCTTGCCTGAAGATTCCAGTCTGTGTGGATTGGTAATAACGATCAGTATCCAAAACATATTCAAGGAGTGGAGCCTCAGAAAGGCAGCGCCCATTATTAAGGACCCCTGTCTCTCAGGACACTTCCTTTTCTCACTGTTACTGTCAGGAAGGTGGTACAGAATCCTGAAGGCACACACTCAGCAATTCATTGAAAGTTTCTTACCCTCTGTGCTCTGTTTTCTAAATGGACATTGAACCCATGAACACTACCTCATGTTTTGTTTTACTACTTCTGATTTTGTACTATTTTTAATTTAACTATTTAATATACATTTATTTATTTATTATAATTTGTTTATTTTTATTTTTCTATATTTATCATGTATTGCATTGTCTGCTGCTGCTAAGTTAGCAAATTTCACAAAATATGTCGGTGTTATTAAACATGATTCTGATTATAAAGCTTAGATATACATAATTATTTTGGAATTCAGCTGCCTGCTGAATTTGAACAAACAAAATACATTACATTCAACACATACAAAATACTGGAGGAGTTCAGCAGGTCACGCAGCAACTATAGAGGGAAATGAACAGTCGATGTTTTGGGCCAAGACCCTTTATCAGGACTGAAGCAGAAAGTACTTTAGGTCAATGCTTCAGTTCACTCTTAATCCTTTCAATGTGCGTTAACCTTACAGCTGTCAAAATTTCTATGAATATAACATGATTTACAGGAAGATGTAATTTCCTGCTTGGCATTGCTGCCTGCCACACCTCCAACAGTGCCCTTAAGTCAGCTGCAGGGTCATCAGCCAGGGACCACCGCTCATTGATGTTTCGCTCTCTTAGCTTAGTACATCTCCTGGTGGCGGAACAGTGCCAGGGATATCTCCCTGTCACCCCTTGCAGTTTCCATTGGGGTTACAGTCCTCCAGGGTCTGACCTTCTTCCTCAGCCACAGCCCTTTTCTGCCTCTTCGGCAGCCCTCCATTAAATTCCAATATAATCAAAAATTACTTAATTCATTAATTCTTCCTTGCATTAAACTAAGAATTATAATCATGTTGCATTCATACTGATAACAAAGTACTACCATAATTATTTTATGCAATGTCCTGAACATTCACAAATAAAAAAGTGCACAAATAGAGTTTCAAATCTCTGCTCATTCTTGCTGTAGAAAAAAAAACTGTTGGAGTCAAACAAAAAAGATTATTAACATTTACCTTTAACTGTGCAAGTTTCATTTGGAGGGACAACCAGCACTCGATCTCCAGTCTGAACATATCCTGCTTCAATTTTACCTGCAACATTGAATCCTGATCCTTGATCTGCAAAATGCAAGTAATTGAATGTCGTTAACCAAATAAGAATTTAAAGTAGTTTTGTTCATGCAATTTTTTGCTGCTTATTCTACCAAATTCTCTAGCCACTGTAATTTTTTAGATAGTAGTATTCAACATTGTTTCCTGGATTGGTCTTCCTATTTCAATAGAAATTCCTTATACCAAATGCATTGCATGAATTTGCAGTAGAGCAGAGATACTCTGAAACAAAGGGAATAACTTCACTCAACTTCACTTGAATGAAATGTTCACACTATCTATAGACTTACTTTCAAGGACTCTTCATCTCATGTTTTTGATATTTATTGCTTATTTATTATTTTTTTTCTGTATGTGTTCGTACAGATCGCTGTCTTGCGCACACTGGTTGAACACCCAAGTTAACGTGATCTTTCACTGATTCCAGTATGGTTTTTATTCTATTATATTACTATATTTTGATAGTATCCTTTTATATGAAATTTTATTAAATGCTTTTTGGATATCCAAATGCACTACCATCTGACTGGCTCTCATTTACCCTGCATTACATTCTTATACATCTCAAGAAATGAGACAACTAATGTTTGTCCTTATTGGTTATCAAATAAAGACCAACAAAAGATCTGTTTGACTGTGTTATCATTTTCCAAATATCCTGCAATTACTTCCTTAATGATGCATTCAAGCATTTTCCAAGTGACTGATTCCAGTCATTTAGAAGCTAACAAGCCTCAAGGTTTCCTACATTGTTTCCTGCCTTTGTAAAAAGTCTGCAGCTTTCCAATATACTAAAGCCTTTTAAGGAACTTTGGAAGATGGAAAAGAAAGGTAACCACAGTTTCTGCAGTGATGTACTTTAAGACCCAAGGTTTTAGGCCGTCAGATCCAGCTACGTTAGCCTTTAGCTCCTATAGTTTGCTCAGCCTTCGTCCCGATTTTCTAATATTCGATTAAAGTGTTTTCTTTCATTAAAGAAAGGCATATATTTGTTCAAGATCTCTACATTTCCTGTTTTCCCTTCATATTTGGAGAACAATATTTATCTTAGCTATTTTTTTTCCTTTCTCTATGAGGAGATTTTAATGCTTTTTATTAAACATTTCTTGCTATCTAAATCTATTTTTCCTCTTTTATTATGCTTTATTCATCCTATTCTTGCTTACCATTAACCTTCATAGCATTGTACGTTTTTGTTTTCCATTAATATCTAAAGAGATTCAGAAGTAGATAAATGAAAAGGCTACATATGGAAAGTGTGAAGTTGGAAATAACAGCCAGAATGAGACTGTTTACAAAATATTTTAAAGAGAAGCAAAAATTAAAATTAGAAAGAGAATATGTGAGAAAAGCAACAGACACAAAATCCTGGAGAAACTCAGCAGGTCAAGCAGCACCTACAGGAAAAGGTCCTGAAGGTGGGTCTCATCCCAAAACATTGATCGTTCATTCATTTCCATAGATGCTGGCTAGCCTGCTGAGCTCCTCCAATATTTTGTGTGTGTTACTTTGGATTTCCAGCATCTGCAGAATTGCTCGTGCATGGGAGAAAAGAGTGGCTACAGGATTAAAATGTGTTCTATGGATATATGCACGGACATGGTGTAAAGATGGTATATGGAGTAACTGGACCCATCAAAGGCAAAATGAGAACTTGTGTATGGATGCTGAGGGCAGTGTATTAAATGAGTACTTTGCATTAGCCTTCATCGCAAGAAAAAAATGGGCTTTCAAAATAATATTGAATTAAGTAAAAAGACTGAGACTCTGAATACATAATGAAAAGATCCAATGAAACTTTTATGTAGATGAGTTGCATTACCAGAAGGAATGCATCTAAGAAGTTGAAGGAAGTATGTGAAGAAATCACAAGACCACTGCCAATATTCCTCGGATGCAGGATGGTGCAAATGAACTGGTGAGCAGCAAAAGTTACGCCCTTGTTTGAAAAAGCCCTGTGATCACAGGTCAGTCAGCTCAACCTTGGAGGCTGGAAAGGGTTTGGAAATATTGATCCCGGACAAGATTAGTCGTCATTAGAAGAAAATAGATAAACTAAGTCAGCATAATGTGTTAAGAGCAAATCATTCTTAATGAAAATATATATTTTTAAAAATGAGATAATACATAGAATTGATAGAATAATGCAGTTCATGTGGTGTGCATGGGCTTCCAAAAGGCTTCTGATGAGATGCCACATATCAGCTTATCAGCAGCGCTGAGATGCGTAATATAAAATACCCTGAGAGCAAAAATACAGAATTGACTTAGTTACACACCAAAGAGGGCTATAGTGAATGAACTTTTACAGAAAAAAAAGAAAGGTGAAGGTGCAGGCAAGACTTGGCAGTACTGTAAGCTGCAAGTAGGATAAGATAGATTGCAGGAGGACACAAACACATTGATGGAATGAACAGATGTATAACAGATGCAGCAGAACATGAAGTAATGTGAAATGATTTATTTTACTAAGTAGAACAAGGAGTCAATAGAACAAAAATAGAACAATATTAGAAGCAGGTACAGGAGGAAGAGAGACCTGGGGAATGCGAGGAAAAATCACTGAAGTCAGCAGTAAGATTGAGAATTGTGGTCTTTATCAATAGAAGAAAAGAACATAAAAACAGAGAAATGTTGAATCTTCATAAAACACTGGCCTTGTGGCAACAGGAGTACTGTGTTCAAATCTAGTTGCCAATTTAATGAAAGGCAAGAGAGTCTAAAAGGATTATGATAATGATGGGGGGGGGGTGCTATCACAATCTCTAATCTGCAAAAATGAGAGATACTAGGTGAAGAAGCTGGCTAAAGGGAAGACTGAGGAGATATTTGACAGATGTATACAAAATGAGGGACCTGAACTTTGTGGATAGTGGGAGTTCCCTTTGGTGGAGGAATCGAGAACAATAACAGCTGTTAAATAAAGAAAATTATGAGTGACAAGTTGAAGTTTTTCATGTAGTATCTGATTGGAATATTCAAAGTACTGCTTGTAATGGGCAGAATGACAGCCCTCAGCACGTAACCATTCTACAGATTTGACATTGTAATTTCCTTTGTTAAGACACATTCTTGTCATAGTCTATTTTTCAATTAATTACACCCTTGTTGGGAATTGTAGAGTACATGATTATGGAAGGCACTGCTTACCTACTATCCATCTTACCAACTACTTTAGCTATTTATGCCTTAACGTGTTTGTAAAAGCCTTTGTTAAAACTGAAGTTACAATTTAAAGATCCAGGTTTCTTATTCTGAAAAAGAATGATTGCTCTGCTTCAAAGGATCCTTTAACATGAGAACATTAACCAACTGAGACAATAATGAAGAAACATGCAAATATGCATCTTTTTACATTGCTCTGTCAACACCATTTGCTGAATAAACTGGTACAAGGCCAAAAGATACCAAGGAGATCAGTCAATCATTGTTTTTTTTAAAAACATACCTTTAAAAACATCTGACACACACAATCTAAATGGTTTTTCCACTGGTCTTTGAGGTGATTTAAAAGAATCTGAAAGAAAATGCAGAAATGAATTTACTCCTCTAAAAAAATTTATGCTTATCCAAATACTTGTATTATAATTAAATGAGATGGATGAATAAATGAAATCATAGTTTCATATAATGCTGACCAATCTGCTCTAACAGGCAAGGTCCATTGTACCAGGCTCTGAGTTCTGCAACTTGACTTCTAGCAGTTAAATTCTCGCCAGTCAATCCAGCTGTAGGAACGTAAGCAACATCAGAATCCTGACAGATACAAAAGTACAGACATTATTTATTAAGTATTTGAACTCTCAAGTTTTTTTTCATTGCTAATTATTAAAGATTATCTTTACAAAGAACACTGTTATTTAATAAATGTAGCTTATTTAAACAATGTTCTAATTAACTATTGTTAAAGATGAAAAAATTGAAATATTTAAAACATTAAAGATATGTTGTAATATTATATAACACTAATTCTATTTTATTGAACACTTAAAAAAAATCAAATGTATTACAATTGGTAATAGCAAAAGCAAGGGTAGAATCTGCTGTGACTTTCTTTTTTCTGTGGGAAATTCGAGAAAATAAACTATCCCTAGAAACATGCTATAAAACAAGAGTGAAAAATGGGTATCAATACCAAGACAAATAGTTATTGCTCATCACAAATTGCAAAGAATGGGTGGGTTATTGTAGTCTGAGAGGTAAACGTATATCAATGGCACTGTGTGGTAAGGGGCTCCAAGAATTGCAAGCCCCATATCATGTTGGATCAAAGATTGTGATGAGTTCTGGAGTAAAGTAGAATTGTCCTGGCAAAAGCTAAATTTGAAATCAGTGAGCAAGTTATTCTTGAATAATTGCCACTTAATCACAATGCAGGTGACACTTATTCTTAAAATCCTTTTCCGATGATTAACAATGAACTGATTAGGTGGCAGGCAGTCATAATGGTTTATGGACAGGAGATTACCAGGGAGATGTCAGTGTTCGAACTATTCGGGGATGGCCTTATCTAAAGAAACAGCTAGTTCTGGTATACAGGTGGGATGTCAGCTGGTCTCATTACTCATGCTATGTTTTGTATTCTTGATTCACAGTGTAAATACATTTGCTAATTGTTTGTTTATTTATTCGTTACAAGCTTTGTTTTGCATGCCACCCAGACAGATTGTTCTAAACATAAATAGTGAGGTAGTGCAAAGGGAAAAACAGTAACAAACAGTAGAATACAGTATTACAGTAAGGACAGTGATTTGGTATAAGGCATAGTGAAGGAAGCTGAAAGATCAAGAATTCAACAGGTCCATTCAAGAGTCTTATAACAGTTGGATAGAAGCTATTAGTACATGTTTACAAGCTTTTCAATCTTCTGTCCAATGGAAAGGGGAAAAGGGAGAATGACCCAGGTAGAAGGGTTCTTTGATTATGTTGGGTCTTTTCCCAAGACAGAGGGAATCAGCAGTTGGGGAGGCTTTAGACTGGGCTATCTTCATAACTCTGTAATTTCTTGAGTCTTGAGTAGAGCAGTTGCCATATTAAGCTGTGATGCAGCTGAATAGGAGGTGCAATTGGCTAAATACTGGCTTCTGCAGCAGTGAAGAAGCTCAAAAGAATAAGTTGGACCCAAGAGTCATTAAAATTTAAGGTTTGGAGAACAATCATTTAGTCGTCCTGTCAATAACAGCTGAAAAAGGCCTATGTAACTTAATTCATCTTCTCAGATCTTGGTCTGTCACTTGGTGTAAGAGCACAGTCAAGAATGGATCCAACTACTTTTAAACTACATGACTACTTCCACACCAATACCCCTTCAGGCAGTGTGCTGACCGTGACCGAATATATTAATGAAGCCACTTCATCTCATTACCTTCCCCATTATTCATGGCTCAGTAACAGGAAGGAAAAACTTTAGTTATAAATGCTCATTGAAGGCTACACTTCTCCTGCAGCATGTAGGCCAGAAATTTCCAATGTTAGAGTGTTTACTGTTTCTCTTACCACAACTGCTGGGCCTACTCATTAATGGCATTTTGTGCTTCTGTTTCAAGTTCACAAGATCTAAATTCTTTGCCTCAGTTCCTCTTAAAACATAAATATAGCTCCATGCTCACTAATATGTCAACTTATTTTTCCTTTGTCTGATTCTACTCTTGACATGTACTACTACACTGCTCAGAAAGTAAAGTAACATCTATGCCAGGTCATGATTGTTAGAAACATAGAAAACCTACAGCACGATACAGGCCCTTCGGCCCACAAAGCTGTGCCAAACATTTCCTTACTTTAGAAATTACCTGGGGTTGCCCATAGCCCTCTATTTCTCTAAGCTCCATGTATCTATACAGCAGCCTCTTAAAAGACCCTATCATTTCTGCCTCCACCACTGTCACCAGCAATCCATTCCACACACTCCCCACTCTTTGCATATAAAACTTACCCCTGACATCTCCTCTGTACCTACTCGTCAGCACCTTAAAACTGTGTCCTCTCATGCTAGCCATTTCAGCCCTGGGAAAAAGCCTCTGACTATCCACACGATCAATGCCCCTCATCATCTTATACACCTCTATCAGGTCACTTTTCATCCTCCATCGCTCCAAGGAGAAAAGCTTGAGTTCGCTCACCTATTCTCACAAGGCATGCCCCTCAATCCAGACAACATCCTTGTAAATCTCCTCTTTACCCTTTCTATGGTTTCCACATCCTTCCCGTAGTGAGGCAACCAGAACTGAGCACAGTACTCCAAGTGGAGTCTGAGCAGCATCCTATATAGCTGCAACATTACCTCTCTGCTCCTAAACTCAGTCCCACAATTGATGAAGGCCAATGCACCACATGCCTTCTTAATCACAGAGTCAACCTGTGTAGCAGCTCTGAGTGTCCTATGGACTCGGACCCCAAGATCCCTCTGATCCTCCACACTACCAAGAGTCTTACCATTAATACTATATTCTGCCATTATATTTGACCTCCAAAATGAACCACCTCACACTTAACTAGGTTGAACTCCATCTGCCACTTCTCAGCTCAGTTTTGCATCCTATCAATGTCCCGCTGTAACCTCTGACGGCCCTCCATACTATCCATAACACCCCCAAACTTTGTGTCATCAGCAAATTTACGAGCCCATCCCTCTACTTCCTCATCCAGGTCACTTATAAAAATCATGAAGAGTAGGTTACTTGTTACAAATTAAGGATTGTATCTTCTCTTTGTAGACCAAACTTGAGACTATACAAGGATGATGCAGTGGTCACTGTGATGAATTCAATCACAGATGGGTGCATTAACAGGGAGACTGGTACAATCAGGACAACCCAAATTTTTTTTCACTGGTCCTCACCCACCATCCCACCAGCCTCTGCATCCAGTACATAATTCCCTGTAGCTTCCGCCATCTTCCAACAGGATCCCACCACCAAGTACATCTGTCCCTCCCCTCACTTTCCGATTTCCACAGGACCACTCTCTACGCAACTCCCTTGTCTATTTGTCCCTCTCCACTGACCTCCCTCCTGGTACTTATCCTTACAAGTGGAACAAGTGCCACACCCACCCCTACACCTCCTATCTCATTAAATTCAGGGCCCCAAACAGTCCTTCCAGGTGGGACAACACTTCACCTGTGAGTACGTTGGGTCATCTACTGTGGGTCATCCCAGTGTGGCCTTCTGCATACTGGTGGAACCAGATGTAGATTGGAAGCCCGCTTCACCCCATCCGTCACAAAAAGCAGGTTCTCCCGGTGGCCATCCATTTCTACATATCAGTCTGCAGCCTTCTCTACTGCTGTGATGAGGCCACACTCAGGCTGGAGGAGCAACACCTTACATTCCATCTGGGTAGCCTCCAACCGGATGACACGGATAGTGATTTCTTGAATGTCCGGTAACTGTCCTCCTGTTCTCCTTCACCATTCCCTATTCCTGCTTCTCCCTCTCACCTGAACTCCTTACCTCCTTCTGGTGCTCCTCCCCCTTTCCTTTCTTCCAGGGTCTTCTGTCCTCTCCTATCAGATTCCCACTTCGCCAGTCCTTTATCTCTTTCACCAATCAACTTCCCAGTGCTTTGCTTCACCCCTCCCCCTCTTCCAGCTTCGCTATCACTTGCCATCTTGTACTTCTTCCTCCCCTCCCCCCACTTTCTTATTCTAATTTTCTCCCCCTTCCTTTCCCGTTCTGGTGAAGGGTCTCGGCCCAAAACATAAACTGTTTACTCTTTTCCTTTGATGCTGCCTGGCCTGCTGAGTTCCTCCAGCATTTTGTGTTACTTTACGGATTCTCTCCCAGTATACAGTAAACACTCTCCCTTCCCACCCATTTATGTTTGAAAAAATAAAATCTTTTCTGAGTTACATTTGGATTTTTCTAATTGTGTATTCCCTCCATTTTCACTTTAGTGCTGAATTTTTTATTACTTTTCAGATATAACTCAAACAGGAGAAATTTTGCAGTATATTACCAACTTGTTCAGTGCTATATCTAACAAACTGAGTTGTAGTACAACAGTTAAGTTGAATACAGTAATCTCATTGCTTACTTTGAAACCTGCTTGCTTCAAGAAGTGCCCAAGTTTGATAGAAATCTCTTTAAATCTTTCTGGTTGCCATTTCACCTGCAAAATCAACCAAGAATTGTCACAGTTGGGCATGTAACCATTTTCTCATGAGGTACAGGAAACTGTGGTATAAACCAATCTGAGATAATGTGCTAGACATCGGCTCATTAGGTTTACCTGATCCATCTTGTTAACAGCAACAGCCAACTGTGTTACACCAAGAGAGCGAACAAGCAATGCATGTTCTCTTGTCTGCCCACCAGCCTCAAATCCAGCCTCAAATTCTCCACGACTTGCATCTACAACTAGGATTGCAACATCAGCCTGGAAATATGAAGCAAACAGAAACTTCAAAACTCTGCAAAATTCACAAGATAATTTCATTTCCAAGTTTTAATAACATAATAACAGAATTTTACAAAAAATCAACTTGACTTTTAATTTTGTTTCATTGATTTATTGCCTTTAAATATGGTTTCAATTTTGCAGTAATTAGTTAGTACAAAAGGCATAGAAAATAATGGCCGGTTTAGATTTAGTGTTGCTCTAGCTAAAGAAATCAAGTGTATCATTGTCAGCTTGTATCATCTTATACAAAGGAAGTGAATCTTAAGAAGAGTAAAGGAATATAATGAGCCCTAAATATGTTGCATCCGGCCAAAGGCACCCTCATGGCATGACGCTAGATCCACACTCAAACTTCCAAAAGCAATAGACATAGCATTTGGACTTATTCGTAAAGCTTATACAGTACTGTAACACCCTGGTTAAGATTTTTACTGCTATGTTGAAGGTATTTCATTTTAGCGGTTCTGTAAGAGCAGTCTGTTCTGCTTTCTGTTTGTTTGGGTTTGAGCTAAGATAAGGATTGTGCTGTCAGCCACTCAGGATAGTGGAATTGGGACAGGTTCTGAAGAATGCTGGGTTGAAGGTCTTTGTTTGCCGGAGTTGGAAGACGACAGCGGAAAAGATGGCTGAGGATGCCGTTCCTGTTGCACAAGGTGCTTTGTGCAGATGAATGGCTTCAAGAAGGAAGAACCAATGCACCTGTGGGAGCCTCATTTGTTCCAGATGGATTTTGAGTGACGTTCAGGTGGTGAGTGCTTTCACGCAGACCGAGGGTCCAACGCACAAATGACAGACAAGCTCAAGATAAACTCCAACTTAAGTGTACATTTGACTGTTTAAGAGTAATGGGGCCTTTTTTGTTTTTTTCTTTCTTTCAGTTAATAACTGCTTGCTTGAATTACCATTCATAAACATACTTCTTTTTAATTGCATGCAGCGTATGATCTGTTACTTCTTGCCCACGGCAGTAAATTGCACAGCTTTCACACAAACCAGGGTTTGGGTGGGAGACATCATAACCTCATGGATTTGGCAGGACCAAAGTTGTATACACCTTAGATGTATGAAGCCAGAGAAAGGTGGGTTTATCACCTCAGAATCCAGTGACTGTTAGTGAGAATTTTGCACAGTACTGTGGTGATTTTATGTATTACACTGTACTGCCAAAATAAAAAACAAATTTTATGACATATGTGAGTGATGATAAACTTGATTCTCATATGAGTCACCAGTTGGACAGAGTGGAAAGGAGGAAGGGAGAGGGGAATTACAGTTGGGAAAAGGGGAAGGGAGCAGGAAGCACCAGAGAGATATTCTGCAATGATCATTAAACCAATAGTTTAGTATTAAATGACCTTGCTTGGTATCTCAGGGCTGGCTGTGTCTGCATTGTGCCACACCGTGTCCCTGGCACTCTTACTCTGCAATTTGTCCCACACTCCTCCCAGGCACTCCACCCTCGCCATTCCCAACATCCTTTGCTTCTGCTAGATTTACAAACTCATTCTTCATGTTGATAAATACAGTACTATGCTTAGGTACCCCAGCTATAGAAATGTGGCCAAGACGTTTACACAGTAATGTAGCTTTCCATACTGATGTAACATTATAAAAGAGGCTTTGAAAAAGGAATGGAAGCAAAATAAAAATATTGTAAGGGATCACTGTTCCTTTCACCTGTGTGGTGCATCTGGCTGCATTTTTTGCTCTTTCCTTAGCATTTGTTGTTTTCAAGGTTGAGTTGCTAGCTCGATGCTCAACCCAGCATGTATGGAAAGTGTGCAAAGGAGCCGGCTGGATTTGAACACGGGACCATTTGCCTCGAAGTCCGGTACTGATGCCACTACACCACCAGTCAGCATCGTAAGGGATGAAAGCAGTTAGTATCAGATATTTCTTTCCATTTAAACATAACAGAAATTTAAATTCAAATTATTTAGAGCTGGTAACAGGAAATTGCTTCATAGAAGAGTGCAGCACAGGAACAGGCTCCTTAGCGCATGATGCCTGGGCCAATTAAACTAATCCCATTGATCTGCATGGCCTCCATTCCAAACATGCTCACTGACACACCTGTCCAAATGCCTATTAATCATCACTATTATATCTGCATCTCCATCTCCTCTCACATGACATTCCAAAAATGAAGTTTATTTACTTTATGTTCAGTGATGTACATAAATTTGTAGTTCTTACATATTGCTTAACAAGTTTAGTGTGAAGAGTACACCTCAAATGAATTCTGGCAGTATTTCAGGCACAGGTTGAGGAAACTGAACAGAAATTGGAGTCGGTAATTAAAGCTGCGAAAAGCACAAATATGGATAAAACTAAACTGAAATATAATTATACTGAATCAATCTGAGTAGCAAAGGAAGAGAAGAAATGAGCTGGGCAATTTTAGGAGAAAACGTATTCACTTTTCATCAAAGATCCAAACACTGCCTTGTAGCACAAGAGAAAAACTTGTGGAATTAAATTTGACAAACAAAACCTTAGCATGGGAAATTATTAGATGAAAAATGGAATAAACTTCATTCTAGTTGTAGCTAGAATCAAACATAAAATTCTCATATTTCAAATATTGTTTATTAAAAAATCAGGCTGACGTTTTGAATTGTTGACCTCATTTCAACTTTTCAAAAATCTGCTTAAGTTTAAATATAAATTCAAAGACTGGTAGCTGCCAGAAATGTAACCACAAAGATATTTTTGCTTACCTGCGCAGCACCTGTAATCATATTTGGAATGAAGTCTTTGTGACCTGGTGCATCCATTAATGTGATCACTTTTGTCTTAGTTTCAAACTTTGTCACGCCAACATCCATTGTTACACCTCTAAAAGCATGGGGAAAGTCAATTTTTAAACAATGATGAAAGGCTCAATAATGCATCGTTTAAAAATACCAGTTTTATCTAGTGCTATGGTGCAAATGTCTACAGGGGAAGGAACTCCATTCTCACACAATCTTAATTATTTGTAGATATAGAAACAGAAAAACATAGAAACCCACAGCACAATACAGGCCCTTTGGCCCACAAAGCTGTGCCGAACATGTCCTTACCTGAGAACTACCTAGGCTTACCCATAGCACGCTATTCTTCTAAGCTCCATGTACCTATCCAGGAGTCTCTTAAAAGACCCTATCATTTCCTATCAAGACCTTACCACTGGCACCGGCAGCCCATTCCACACACTCACCACTCTGCATAAAAAATTTACCCGACATCTCCTCTATATTTACTTCCAAGCGCCTTAAAACTATGCCCTCTCGTGCTAGCCTTTTCAGCCCTAGGAAAAAGCATCTGACTATCCACACAATCAATGTCTCTCCTTATCTTGTACACCTCTATCAGGAATACAAATGGTAGTAAATGATAGTGCATTTACGAGTCTGTAGAACAAAGCGATCTGCAAATACATATTCACAATTCCTTGTACGTGGCGTCACAGGTCGATAGGGTCAGAAAGTGAGATTTTGACACATTGGCCTTCATAAATCAAAGTACTGAGTACAGGGGTGGGATGATATGTTAAAGTTGTATGAGATGTCTGCAAGGCCTAAGTTGGAGTATTGCGTGCAGTTTTGGTCACATACCTACATGAAGATGGAAATATGGGTGGAAGAGTACAGAGAAATATTACAAGGATGTTGCTGCAACCTGAGGGCCTGAGTTATAGAGAAAGGTTGGATAGGTTAAGAATTTATTCCCTGGATTATGGGAATACAAGAGAGAGGTGTACACTCTCTCATCCTCCGTCACTCCAAGGAGAAAAGGTCAAGTTCACTCAAACTATTTTCATAAGGTATGCTCCCCAATCCAAGTAACATCCTTGTAAATCTCCTCTGCACCCTTTCTATGGTTTCCACGTGAGTGAGGCAACCAGAACTGAGCACAGTACTCCAAGTGGGGTCTGACCAGAGTCCTATATAGCTGCAACATTACCTCTCTGCTTCCAAACTCAATCCCACAGTTGATGAAGGCCATCATCATATTTGACCTACCAAAATGAACCACCTTACACTTGTCTGGGCTGAATTCCATCTGTCACTTCTCAGCCCAGTTTTGCATCCTATCAATGTCCCACTGTGACATCTGACAGCCCTCCACACTATCCACAACACCCCCAACTTCTGTGTCGTCAGCAAATTTACTAACCCATCCCTCCACTTCCTCATCCAGGTCATTTATAAAAATCATAAAGGGGTCCCAAAACAGATCCCTGAGGCACTCCACTGTTGACCGACCTCCATGCAGAATATGACCCATCTACAACCACTCTTTGCCTTCTGTGGGCAAGTCAGTTCTGGATCCACAAAAGAAATGTCCCCTTGGATCCCATTCCTTCTTACTTTCTCAATAAGCCTTGCATGGGGTACCTTATCAAATGCCTTGCTGAAATCCATATACACTTCATCTACCTTCAATGTGTTTAGTCACATCCTCAAAAAATTCAATCAGGCTCATAAGGCACGACCTGTCTTTGACAATGTCATGCTGACTATTCCTAATCATATTATGCCTCCCAAATGTTCATAAATTCTGCCTCTCAGGATCTTCTCCATCAACTTACCAATCACAAGTAAGACTTACTGGTCTAAAATTTCCTGGGCTGTGTCTGCTCCCTTTCTTGAATAATGGAACAACAACCTCAACCCTCCAATCCTCCAGAACCTCTCCTGTCCTCATTGATGATGCAAAGATCACTGCCAGAGGCCCTGCTTCCCACAGTAGCCTACAGTACATCCTGCCTTGTCCCGGTGACTTATCCAACTTGATGTTTTCCAGAAGCTCCAGCACATCCTCTTCCTTAACATCTACATGCTCAAGCTTTTCAGTCTGCTGCAAGTCATCACTACAATCACCAAGATCCTTTTCCATAGTGAATACTTAAGTATTCATTAAGTACCTCCGTTATTTCCTCCGGTTCCATACATACTTTCCCATAAATTGTATTCTTTCATATCTTATCCTCTTGCTCTTCACATACTTGTAAAATGCCCTGGGGATTTCCTTAATCCTGTCCACCAAGGCCTTATCATGGCCCCTTCTGGCTCTCCTAATTTCATTCCTAAGCTCCTTCACGCTGGCTTTATAATCTCCTAGATGTCTATCATTACCTAGTTTTTTGAACCTCTCATAAGCTCTTCTTTTCTTCTTGACTAGATTTACAACAGCCTTTGTACACCACAGTTCCTGTACCCTACCATCCTTTCCCTGTCTCATTGGAATGTACCTAGGCAGAGCCCCACGCAAATATCCCCGAGCATTTGTCACATTTCTTCCGTACATTTCCTGAGAACATCTGTTTCCAATTTATGTTTCCAAGTTCCTGCCTGATAGCCTCATATTTCCCCTTACTCCAATTAAATATTTCCCCTAACTTGTCTGTTCATATCCCTATCCAATGCTATGGTAAAGGATAAAATTGTGATCACTACCTCCAAAATGCTCTCCCACTGAGAGACCTGACCAGGTTCATTTCCCAATACCAGATCAAGTGCAGCCTCTCCTCTTGTAAGCTTATCTACACATTGTGTCAAGAAACCTTCCTGAACACACCTAACAAACTCCACCCCATCTAAACCCCTCACTCTAGGGGGATGCCAATCAATATTGGGAAATGATTATCTCCCACAACAACCCTGTTATTATTACACCTTTGCAGAATCCATCTATCTGTTCCTTGATGTCCCTGTTACTATTGGGTGGTGTATGAAATACACTCAGTAGTTATTGACCTCTTCCTATTCTTAACTTCCACCCACAGAGACTCCGTTGGCTCCATGACTTCCTCCTTTTCTGCAGCCGTGACACTATCCCTGATCAACAGTGCCATGCCCCCATCTCTTTTGCCTCCCTCCCTGTCCCTTCTGAAACATCTTAAGCCTGGCACTTGAAGTAGCCATTCCTGCCCCTGTACCATCCAAGTCTCTGTAATGGCCGCAACATCATAGCTCCAAGTGCTGATCCACGCTCTAAGCTCATCCATTTTGTTCCTAATACTCCTTGCATTAAAATAGACACATATCAAACCATTGGTCTGAGCACGTCCCTTCTCTATCACCTGCCTATCCTCCCTTTTGCACTGTCTCCAAGCTTTCTCTATATGTGAGCCAACCTCCCTTTCCTCCGTCACTTGAGTTCGGTTCCCAACCCCCAGGAATTCTAGTTTAAACTCTCCCCAACAGACATAGCAAACCTCTCTGCCAGGATATTGGTCCCCCGGGATTCAAGCACAACCCGTCCTTTTTGTACAGGTCACACCTGCCCCAAAAGAGATCCCAATGATTCAGAAATCTGAATCCCTGACCCCTGCTCCAATCCTATCATAACATGTTTCAAAAATAACCCCAACAGTACTCCATTATTGCAGAAGTCATTATTTGTGATTTCTCCAAATTACACTATAAAGTTATTACTCATTAGCAATAGTACTGTCTTGCAGATTTATCCCCCTGGGGATAGGACTGATACTACTAGCTGCGATTCCTTATATTTAAGCAAAGTCAAATGTCCATTGCCATCTTTAAAGGAAAGATTGCCCACTCCATGCTATAAGACAAAGGATTTATTATCCCTCTCAAACCCATTCTCCTGCCTTCCCCCCTGGAACTTTTCATTTATCATAAATCTATCAACCACCACTTTAATTACCCTCAATGACTTGGCCTCCACAATCGTCCATGGCAATATATTCCACAGATTTACCACACTCTGGTAAAGAAATTTCTCCTCATCTGTTTTAAATGTGCATCCCTCTATTCTGAGACTGTGTCCTCTAGTCCTGGACTCCACTATAGGCAACATCTTCTCCACACCCACTCTACTTATGCCTTTCAATATTCGATAAGTTTCAGTGAGATTCTCCCCACCCCATTTTTCTAAACTCCAGCAGTATAGGCCCGGAGTCCTCAAATGCTCCTTCTATGCGAATCCTTTTGATTGCTGGAATCTTCCTTGCGAGCTTCCTCTGGATGCTCTCCAATGCCAGCATATCCTTTCTTAGATAAAAGGCGCAAAACTGGTCATACTCCAAGTGCAGTCATACTAATGCCTTATAAAGCTTCAGCATTCCATCCTTGCTCTTGCATTCTATTTCTCTCAAAATGAAAGCTAACATTTTATTTGCCTTCCCATTGACTCAACCTGCAAGTTAACTTTTAGGGAATCCTACACAAGGACTTCCAAGTCCCTTTGCACCTCTGATTTTTGAAACTTTCTCCCAGTTTAGAAAATAGTCTACTCCTTACAAACAAGCCAGATGAACTCAGCAGGTCGGGCAGCATCCGTTGAAAGGAGCAGTCAACGTTTCGGGCCGAGACCCTTCGTCTACTCCTTTATTCCTTCTGGCAAAGTGCATCACCATACTCTTCGCTACACTGTATTCCATCTGTCACTTCTAAGCCCATTCTCCCAATCTGTCCAAATCCTTCTGTAGACTCCCTGCAACCTGCCTCTCTACCTATATTTGTATGACCTGCAAACTTGGCTACAAAGCCATAAATTCTGGAATCGAAATCATTGATACATAACGCAAAAATAAGTGGTCTCAATGCCAACCCCTACAAAACACCACTTGACTCAGTCTGTTCTGCTATTCAATCATGATTGATTCTTTTTCCGCTCCTCAACCTCACTCCCCAGCCTTCTCCCTGTAACCTCTGATGCCATGTCCAATCAAAAACTTATCAATTTCTGCCTTAAATACACCCAACGACCTGGCCTCCACAGCTGCCTGTGGTAATAAATTCCACAAATTCACCACCCTCTGGCTAAAGAAATTCCTCTGCATCTCTGTTTTAAATGGACTACTCTCTACCCTGAGACTGTGCCCTCTTGTTCTAGACTCCCCCACCATGGGAAATACCCTTTCCACATCTACTCTAAGCTCTGTCAATGTGATCTCTGCCTTATGCTTCACAATTTCAGTGAGTACAGACCCAAAGCCATCAGACATTCCTTGTATGATAACCCTTTCATTCCTGGAAACTTACTTGAGAACCACCTCTAAAGCCTCTCCAATGCCAGCACATCTTTTCTTAGATGAGGAGCCCAAAACTATTCACAATACTCAAAGTAAGGCCTCACCAGTGCCTTATAAAGCCTCTGCATCACATCCTGCTCTTCTATTCCAGACCTCTTGAAATGAATGCTAACATTGCATTTGCCTTCCTCACCACCGGCTCAACCTGCAAGTTACCTTTAAGTTGTTCTGCACAAGGACTCTGAAGTTCCTTTGCATCATAGATTTTTGGATTTTCTTCCCATTTAGAAAGTACTCTGCACATTGATTTCTCCTATCAAACTGTATGGCCATGCATTTTTCAACATTGCATTACATTTGCCACTTTCTTTCCCATTCTCCTAGTCCATCCAAGTTCTTCTGCAGCCTACCTGTTTCCTCAACACTACCTGCCCTTCATCCAATCTTCATATCATCTGCATTCTTGGCAACAAAGAGCATAAAAGGAAGCGTCCCAACACCGACCCCTGCAGAACACCATTAGTCACTGGCAGCCAACCAGAAAAGGATCCTTTTATTCCCACTTGCTGCCTCCTACCAACCAGCCAATGCTCTAACCATGCCTGTAATTTCCCTGTCATACCATGGGCTCTTAATTTGGTAAGCAGCCTCATATATGGCATCTTGTCAAAGGCCTTCTGAAAGTCCAAATATACAACATCCACTGCATCCCATTTATCTATCCTACTTGTATTCTCCTCAAAGAATTCCAACAGGTTTCTCAGGCAAGATTTTCCCTCAAGAAAATCATGCTGACTTTGTCCCATCTTGTCCTATGTCACCAAATACTCTATAACCTCATCCTTAACAAATGACTCCCAACAACATCTTCCCAACCACTAGGGTCAGGCTAACTGGTCTATAATTTCTATTCTGCTGTCTTCCTCTATTCTTAGAGTGAAATGACATTTGCAATTTTCCAGTCCTCTGGCACCATGCCAGAGTCCAATGATTTTTTGGCTAGATCATTACTAATGCCTCCACAACCTCTACTATTACCTCTTTCAGAACCCTAGTGTGCAGTTCATTTGGTCTGGGTGACTTATGTACCCTTAGGTCTTTCAGCTTTTTGAGCACCTTCTCCCTTGTAATAGTAACTGCACCCACTTCTCTTCCTTCACACCCTTCAACATCTGGCACACTGCTAGTGTCTACTACAGTGAAGAGTGATGCAAAATACTCATTTAGTTCATCTGTCATCTCCTTGTCCCCTGATATTATTCCTCCAACCTCATTTTCTTGCGGTCCTATATCCACTCTCATCTTTTTTTAACATATGTGATAAAGCTTTGATATTGTTTGTTAGGTTTGTTTTTATTTCATCTTTTCTCTCCTAATGATTCTTTTAGTTGCTCTCAGTAAGGTTTTAAAAGTTTCCCAATCCTCTATCTTCCTGCTAGTTTTTGCTTTGTTGTATGCCCTCTCTTACTTTTACATTTGCTTTGACTTCCCTTGTTAGCCACAGTTGTACTATTTTGCCATTTGAGTATTTCTTTGTTTTTGGAATACATCTACCCTGCACTTTCCTCATCCCTGCCAGTATCTCCTTCCAATTTACTTTGGCCAACACCTCTCCCATACCACTGTAATTTCCTTTAATCCACTGAAATACTGCTACGTCAGACTTTACTTTCTCCTTATCAAATTTCAAGTTGAACAATCATACTGTGATCGCTGCCACCTAAGGGTTCTTTTACCTTAAAGGTCGTCAATTGCCTTTGGTTCATTACATAACACCCAATCCAGTATAGCCGATCCCCTAGTAGGCTCAACAACTAACTGCTCTAAAAAGCTTTCTTATAGGCATTTAACAAACTCTCTCTTAGGATCCTTTACCAATCTGATTTTTCCAATCAACCTACATGCTAAATTTTCCCAAGACTATCATAACAATGGCCTTTGGACATGCCTTTTCTATTTCCCATTGTAATCTGTGGTCCACATCCCAGCTACTGCAGGGAGGCCTGTATATAACTGCCATCAAGGTCCTTTTATTCCTTGGAGTTTCTTAACTCAATCCCACAAGGATTCAACATCATCTGATGCTATGTCACATCTTTCTACTGATTAGATGCCATTTTTTTAACCAGTAGAGCCATGCTGCCCCCTCTGCCGACCTTCCTATCCCTCCGATACAACTCGTAATGTTGGATATTCAGCTCCCAGTTACAAACATCCTTCAGCTATGATTCAGTGATGGCCACAATATCATACCTGACAATCTGTAATAGTGCAACACGATCATCTACCTTTTTTCTTATACTCCACGCATTGAGATATTACATTTTGAGTACTGTATTTGCTACGCTTTTTGATTCTGCAACCCTCATGCACTGATACTCATAGTGCTGGCTGCAATTATGTCCTACCATCTGCTTGCCCTTCCTGACAGTCTGACTTTTGTTTATTTCCCACCCATCCTACACTGAGTCCCTTCACTCTGATACCCACGCCCCTGCTAAGTTAGTTCAAACCTTCCCCAACAGCTCTAACAAACCTGCCCACAAGAGTATTGGTCCCCCTCGGGTTCAGGTGCAACCCGTCACTTTTGTACAGGCCATATCTTGGGATGGTTGTAATCTACTGCTTCTGAATAGTCCCCACAGCCATTGTTGTTCTGCCATCTTCCTGGATAGTGTCTCCTTCCAATTAATTTGGCCAGCTCCTTTCTCATGCCTCTGTAATTCCCTTTACTCTACTGTAATACTGCTCCAGCTGACTTAATATTCTTCCACTCACACTGCACGGTGAATTCCATCATATTATGATCACTGTCACCTAAGAGTTCCTCTAGCTTTAAGCTCTCTGATCAAGTCTGGGTCATTACATAACAGTCAATCCAGAACAACTTACCCCTAGTGGGCTCAAACATTACCTGCTCTAAAATGCCGTCTCATAGGCATTCTACAAATTCTCTCTCTTGGAAAAGCAGAAAGTAAGGAGGAAGGAAAGATGTGCTTGGTGGTGGGATCCCATTGGAGATGGCATAGCATTGGAAGGGCAATGTTAATGTCCGCTCCGTTAAATTAAAGAGGGACTGGTCCTGGGTCCACTGTTGATTGTCATCTATATTACCGTTTTAGATGATAACGTGGTGAACCGGTTCAACAAATTTGTGGATGATACCAAGATTGGGGGCATAGTGGACAGAGAGAAAGGCTATCAAAACTTGCAGTGGGATCTGGATCAGCTGGGAAAAATGGCAGATGGAATTTAATGCAGACAAGTTTAAGGTACAGAACTTTGGCAGGACAAACCAGGATAGGACATGAGCAGTAAATGATAGTGCATTTACGAGTCTGTAGAACAAAGCAATCTGCAAATACATATTCACAATTCCTTGTACGTGGCGTCACAGGTAGATAGGGTCAGAAAGTGAGATTTTGACACATTGGCCTTCATAAATCAAAGTACTGAGTACAGGGGTGGGATGATATGTTAAAGTTGTATGAGATGTCTGCAAGGCCTAAGTTGGAGTATTGCGTGCAGTTTTGGTCACATACCTACATGAAGATGGAAATATGGGTGGAAGAGTACAGAGAAATATTACAAGGATGTTGCTGCAACTTGAGGGCCTGAGTTATAGAGAAAGGTTGGATAGGTTAAGAATTTATTCCCTGGAACATGGGAGATTTGATAGAGGTATAAAAAAATTATGAGGAATATAGACAATGCAAATGCAAGCAGCCTTTTTCCACTGAAATTGGATGAGACTAGAACTAGAGGTCACAGATTAAAGATGAAGGTGAAATATTTAAGGGGAATCTGAGGGGGAGCTTCTTCAGTCAGAGAGTGGCGCGAACGTGAAATGAACTGCACTGAAAGTGGTGAATGCAGATTCGAATGCAACATTTAAGAAACATTTGGATAGGCACATAGATGGGAGGGGTATGCAGGGTTACGGTCCAGCTGCAGGTTGATGGGACTAAACAAAATTAACAGTTTGGCACGCACTAAATCAGACTGAAGGGCCTGTTTCAGTGTTGGAGTGCTTTATGACTCTATGATGCTTAGCTTTTCCACTATGTGCACAACGGATGGCACAGTTACAGACAGTAGTTTGCATATGGAATATAGATTTTCACACCCAAAGATACACATGAGAGAAATTATTTACCTTTCCCTTTCTTCACCTGTTTCATCCAGAACCCAAGCAAAGGCAAATGAGGCTTTTCCTGCTTTTTTTGATTCTTGTTCGTATTTGTGCATGACACGTTTGTTTACATTGCCCAGAAGAAAGAGTACATGGCCCATTAAGGTACTTTTGCCTGCATCTACATGGCCTGTCATAAAACAATTACGTATACTTGAATTAATAGATACATTTTTCAATAAATTAAATATTTAATACTACTGAAAGTAACTTACTGTATTCACATTTTGTCAGCTAAATGAAAATGAAAGAGGGAGCAACTTGTAGGTGTCAAATTTAGGAGGTAATATTCATCCATGAAAGGGCATCCATTTTTGACCTCTAATCTAGTCATGTACCAATTGTTATGTACTCATTCATACCAACTCAGACCTGTTAATGTATCATAAATCTGGGATCAAACATACTTTTTATTGTCTCGGTGGTTTAAATTACACCACTTGGAATATAATTCTTAATTTTGCTCTGTACAGTATTGCAGAGATGGAGATCGCTGACTTATTGATATTTTGTAGAAGACTAGCTTGGCTTCATTTCTCTCAGTGAAATATGAAGAACTGAGATCTACAGAATCCTATCTATCCTACTGTTGAGTAGACTGGGCTAAACAATTCATTTCAGTATCAAATTTGATTGCATTAAAAGATTATCCTTGAAGTTCCCTTCAAAATTAGTAAATGCAAATCTCTGCTTCAATAAAAGATAAAATGAGTGAGCAATATATAATTACTAGAAACACAACCACTACAAACAATGTGATGTGTTGTACACAGGGATATTTTTCTTAAATGTAATATGTGAAAGGAAGAGATACAAAAATAGTACCTGAAACCATAAGTTTCATTTGAATCAGAGTTTCCATTACTAGCAATACAAACTACTATTTAAGTAATAACAAATGCAACTTTCTACAAATATCTGTAAAAATGACAAAACAATACATATAATGAACATTTCAGCTGCAGAAAATCCCATTTTTAATTTTTCCATGGTAATGTATTTATTTGAAAACTCCAACATTCTTTTTTTTAAATAACTATTGCTGTTTACTTTTCACTGTCAATAAATAAAGGAGAAGTAGGAGGACCTGGAAAGAACACCTTACAGCTGTGACAAATTTGTATTTAATGTGTTTCTTTTTAAATTGAGTTTTTTTATCTTGTCATTTTTTTGTGCTGTATTGGATCCGGAATAATAATTATTTCAGAAATGACATTAAACAATATTGAATCTTGAAATTGTGGAATCAAGATCCAAAGGCAATGCATCTATAAGCAGACATGACTCACAGAAGTTTCACTTGTTAATAATGGCTAATTACAATAGTGTCAATTGGAGTCAAGATACTTCCTGATTAGCAGCGACATAGTAGGTTCAATCTAGCTGTTTGACAGCTTGTCACCTTGGTTTACTGAAGTTATCCGTCTCAATGACTGTCTGAATGTCAGCTGTGTTTGTTGACATAAATTTTACTTTAGTTTCCACTGCCTTGAAGATATGAAAGAGATTTAAAATTCAGGTTCACCAGGTATTTTCATCCCATTGATGGACAAGGTATGTGGAGAGCCACAATGAGATATCAAGTTCAATTTCTAATGATGTAGCCAAGTACTGTATTTGTTTACTCAACTTGCATTCAGCTGGGAATACTCTATAAATTACAGTACACTTATGTATTAATGTCAGTTTTAATAAACACATTTATTGTTAATAGGTTAATGCTTTAACAGTATCCCAGCAGTGATAAAACTATTTTAGACATGGACTGGCTAATAAACAAGTGGCAGAAGAAAATTAATACGTCTGAAGTGTTTCATTTTAACAGATGGAATATAACTTACATAATTATGAGGAAAGAGCAGCAGAACAAGAGAGACTGGATTACTCTGCAAAGAGGCAGTGCAAGTTTAATAAACCAAATAGCCTCCTGTCCAATTATAACTTTAGATATTCTAATTTGTTTTTGAATCTAAGAATAAGAGGCTCCAGTTTGTCCTAAGCTAAATACTGTAAAAGTCCATTTAATTTATAAAGTACTGACTGTATAAAGGTATAGTCTAGCTTGTAATATAGACATGAACAGTGAGTGTACATGCTTAACCACATTATTTCTTACCAATAACAACCAGATTCAGAAGCTGCTTTCCTCCTTGCCTTTTTTCAAGTTCAACTTTCACATCAAGCTGCTGTCTTGTTTTGGTAGAGACTTTGCTTGGTGTCTGAACCACTGTTGTTTCTTCATTTAAAGGGGAAACAGAACCTACAGCATTTGGCTTCAGAGAAGTCTCCAGCAGGGCAGATGGAAAAACTTCGTTTGGCACTGCACCCTTTTGGAGGTGGTCATTCTCATCAACATTTGCTCTGTATCCAATGAAGTAAACATTAATTAAAACAGACATCTAGATATATTCACATTCCTAATCTCAAAAAGCATACAATCCACAAAGCACATTGAACACTGTAAAACCACAATCTAACTTATTCCATGGCGGTAAACAAAACTTTCATTAATTACAATCCGTAATATTTCCATGATTCCAGTTGAAAATTTGATTGGGAATTAGATAAAAACTGCAAAATACTGGTAACATTAAGAGTCTTTTAGTTAATGGCTAACCAAAAGATGTCATTGCACAAAACAATGAAAACCTGAAATCTTACATAAACTATTAAATTAATTCTATTGTGTAATGCTGCGAAGTGGAGATGGGGAAGGGGAGAAGTTATTTAAAACCCTCATACTGAACGTAGGTAGAATCCTACAGCTTACTGATTTCTTTTGTCCTCTGCATTATGTCCAGAGATTTTGACTGCATGTGAAATTGCCACACCAATATCAAAAGTAAAGGAAGAAAATTGGAGATTAAAGACACAAACATGCTATCCCTTCGGAAAAAACATTAAACAACATGGCTAGATTATAATCTACATTGATATTTCAGTGCACTACTGAGAGAATGGCATCTTTTGGACAAGACAATAAATAAATGTTGTCCATCCAACAATAACAGCAAATACTATATTCTGTGGCACTATTTCAAAGGTGGGTTAAGTTTCCCTATGATTTGGCAGAACTTCAGGAAGTAATATCAAAAACTAAATTACATGGTTAGTTGCTGTTTATAAAAATCTAGCAACATACAAAATGGGTTTTGTCCTGTTGTCTGAAAATCTCAGTTCAAAATTAGAACAAATTGACTGTGCATAGCCTACATTACATTAAATACAAAACCTAAAAGTGCTTCATTGTCTTTAAAATTCTTTGAGATGTTCAGAGTTTATGAAAGCTATGTAAGATAGCTTTTTGTTCTTGATTTAGTGCACCAAATAAGCAGAAATTTTCTTTACACTTGTTAATTTTTCTCCAGCATAAAACTCCTTCAAACAATGTCAACATTACTGGAAAGGTCAAAATCTGTCCACAAAAAGTTCTTTTCTAAATGGCAGCTTTTAATTACTCACTGAATCCAAATGTTATTAACTATTTCCCCAAAATTGTGCAATTTAAAATTCTAAAACTCATATTATGTTCTTCAACTTCAACAAAACCTTTGACATCAAAGACTGCCTATGCTATTATGATCACTCTCACAGTTTACTGCTGTAGAAGACAGGTCACTGAAGCTCCATTCACAACTAAGGAAAAAAATCACCTCCTTTCCCTTTAGGAGCAGGGCAAGGCTCCCCAAGGTACAGGCATTCAGACTTAAGAGATTTGTCTGAAAAGCTGTCACAAGCATAAAGGACATACACCTGGATACTTTCTTATTCATCCACACATCCAAGTCCTTTCAACACCTAGCATTCTCCTAACACCTTTGCCTCATCATTCTATGAGTACCAAATATGTTAACATTTTCCTGCAACTGGAAGTGTATGCTTGTTTTATGACATGCCCTTTTAATAGTTGGCTGCAAAGATCATTCCTGCTGGGCAACAAGTTGAGAACTTGCCACACATCAATAGGGAATGCCATACTCTGCCTAGCTTAGTACAGTATCATGCAGAGCAACCTAACCACGCTGGTCTGTAAAGGTCAAATTATAAGTTCACACTCTTTCGGAAACTTTTAGAAATAGCATCAGTTTTGAGAAAAATGCTGTTTAACACCATGAAAAAGCATGGGCATTTTCTGGGTCAATATCTTCATTTATTCTTCAGACAGGAGCTCTTCCATATTTATTGCCATTTAAAAATCATCTATGGAACTAACAGAAATTGGATAAATCATTGGGTTTACACTCTTTCCGTAGTTGTACAATAACTATAAAAGCAGGGTAACCTACCCCCCCCCCCAATGTAAATGCCCATTTGCACCGATCTGCACACTTTTAATACAGAAAAATGAGGTCATTATAGAATCAAATCCATTTCAAGTAGGAAGATGGTAAAGAAACAGTTTCTCAATATTACTCACAATTCAGCATCTTTACATTGTGTTTCAAATGTACTTAGCTGATTAGTAAAACTGGTACCTTTTTTGGCTATGCAGCCAACACATATAGTATCAGTTACCCTACCGAGAAAAACCCTGAAATAGGTCTTGCAGACATGAAAAAAGCATTAAAGCTCATATCAGTTTTGTATTATACTAAACTTTATTAACCACGTGAATCAATTGCATCAAATAAGTCTGATTCATTTAAGATTTCCCCCTAATAGCCTTCAAATAAATCTTTCTCTTTTTTTTAGCAATTTTGTGAGATTTTACTATAGACACAGACTGATTATTCTCAATTTTTTTAAGCAGAGGTCAGACAATATTCAGCAAATTTTCGTTAAGTTCATCCGTTTCTACACAAATCTCTTCCCACACCATTTTAGCAAAAACAAAAGTGAAATGTTAACTATTTCAGCAAGACAGTACTACTTATCTCTGAAAACTATCACTGTGTTGTACTTCCCACGATACCTTTGTCAAAAACATTCATTTTTTTAAAAAATACTTACGTCTTATCTATGCAAACATGAGCAGCAACTTAATACATTTTACCAACGCAAGAGGGGGAATAAAGAATGGTACCTCGGTATATTAAATCCTGTTACTTGTTTTCCAGATACTGTCATTTTTGCTACTTTTGGTATGATGTCGGCATCAACTCTAGTAGGTTGCTCCCTTGCTTTGCCTGAGGTACAAAAATAATGAAATTAGAAAGGGAGAATGGTAAAATTACACATACTAAGTAAACTTTGAGTAATGGCTTCCATCTTTTTTGCTACACTAAACTGTTTAAGCCATATAAAACACGGTATTACAATTTTGTAATCAGCTTTGACTTGGGAACATGCAAAGCCAAGCAGTGCCACTTGAAAAAGTTACCTCACACACGATTATAGTTCTTGGATTTGAAACATTAATTCTCACTCTTCAAAGATGGTACCTGACCAGCTGAGTATTTCCAGAATTTTATATTTTTAATAACAAAGTAACTGGCTTTTAAATCCATTCTGATGCACACTGGATTTCAATTTGTCAGAGGCAATTTATACATGTACCAGAGGGCCAATTTCATGTGTGGCTGCTTCTCCCATATTTGGGAAACTATTCCACCCATCCCTGTATGTACAGCTACATGTGCAAGCACATACATATGTACACAAATGTAAGTGCACAAACTTACTTATAGAAAGAGGGTAAAAACTCTCTACCCTCCCACCAGTTACCCAATATGCTTCCAATAAAGTTTTCAGGTAAGTGCTGCAATACACCTAATATTAAACATCATGAGAATACAATGGTGAATATGGTAATATTCTGAGCAGCTCAAAAATATTTCAAATGGAATGCATAAATAAATAAATAACACAAACAATTTCTGGCACATGTTCTGGAACAAATTCTTTTTTCAAATGAGTTCTTTGTATTATCTCAAATATATATCTATCTAACAAATGTAAGTTAAATGTAAACAGGGATATATAACTTACAAATGTAAATTTTTATTAAATCAAGTACTCCATAATGGTAATGCACTATAAAACATGTGTCCAAATGTATCATTTTAATTGACTTAGATTTAAGGACATTTTTTTGCATAAGCCAGCACAAACCTTATTGCGCAGATGCATTTCATATTCAGGATTATATTTCAGGCAGACAGCTTAATTTCTCAATAAACCTTAATTTCTCTATCTTTCAAATATTTATCTACCTCTTATAGATAAAGATCTGACCTCCATTTGAGACAAAAAATTCCAGAGATTTAAAGTTCTAACTAAATGTATTATCAAAGTACATACACGTCACCATATATAATCCTGAGATTCATTTTCTTGCAGGCATACTCAATAAATCCATAGAATAATAACCGTAACAGAATCCCGGAGAAGAAATTTCTATGCCCGTCAGTTTTAAGACTAGCCCCTAATATTGCAACTGTGTCCCCTTGTTTGACTCGTCAATGCTCAAAGTTCAAAGTAAATTTATTAACATGGATTATAAATTTTGCTTTATTAGACCTGTAATTAAAAATTAAACAGTTGAAAATAGCAAACTATTTCACTTCATTCAAAAAAAAACACTCTCCAAGTATATTTTTCTGAAGAGAATTAGGATTCATATCATACAGCACAGAAATAGCCATTTGGCCCAACCTGTTAATGCTGATCAACATTCCCATCTAAGCAGGCCCTATTTGAATTCATTTTGCCCACATCTGTTCTTTCCTATCCGTGTACCTGTTCAAGTGCCTTTTAAATGTTGTTAATGTACCTGGCTCAACCACTTCCTCTGACAGCTCATTCTATATACGGACCACCCTCTGAGTGGAAAAGTTTGTCCCTTAAGTTCCTATTAAATCCCTCCCTTCTCACCCTAACCCATTAGTTCTTGATTCTCTTACTCTGGAAGAAAAAAGATATTGTGTCCATTCACCATTCCTCATGATTTAATACACTGCTTATTCTCCTTCACTACAAATGAATAAAGTAGCTATTTGTTCAACCTCTCTCCAGAACTCAGACCCGCGAGCTTCAGCTACATCCTTGTATATCTCCTCTGCATTCCTTCCATCTTACTAGCAACTTTCCTACAGCAGGGTGACCAAAACCAAACATTATATTCCAATGTGGCTTCACCAATATCTTGTACAGCTGCAACATAACATTGCAACTTCTACACTCAATATCCTGACTGAAGAATTCAGTACACTGACCTAACTACCACTTTCAGGGAACCATATACAGTACATGAAATCCTAGGACTCACTATTCCACAACACTCCTCAGGATTCTATTCTTCACCATAAGTCATACCCTGACCTGTCTTGCCAAAATGCAACACCTTAGAGTAACTGAATTAAACTGCATTTGACATTCCTTGGGTCATTTACCTTGTGATCAAAATCTCTCTAATTTCTAATAACCATCTTCACTGTTTATGACACTATTTATGTTAGTGCCATCTACAAACTTACTAAACATACTTGAATATTCTCATCTAAATCATTGGCATACTGTACAATCAGTGTAAATGATAAATAGCATTCGACCCGAATTCTCCACAACTAAGTAAATTGGTGGGGAGGAACCATCTTCAGTCTTCTTAGGGACAACGGATAAAATTGATTTTTTGAGTAACTCAAAGCTATTAATAGATCAAGTGCAATCCTGACTTTAATCAAATAAGAAACAAGATTTTTTTCTCCAATAAGAGTCACTGCTCAACCACCTGGGAGAATAACTCATTCTTTTGTAAAGTTCAGTAGGGCCTTTAGCAAATTTCATCTTCTACACTGAGTTAGCAAAATGAGCTGACCAAAAGTTCTGCCACTCAATTCCTAACTTGAAACAAATCCTGCTCACCACCTGGCAATGTCTCAGTATGAACATTTTTTTAATGTAATCATATCTCCATTTCAGAACACACTTTCCCTACAAGCTTCTGAAGTCTGCAGTCTTGGCTGTGCTCATGCCTGCTATATACCATTAATCCCTGATATGCTTAATACCAAAACTTTAAAATTCGCTCCCTAAACCTGTTTCCCTTCTCTCCTCCGTGCTCCTTGTGGGTCAATTTTGACTGAAAGTTAACCCGTTTTAATTTAAAAAACATTTTATTTATACAAGATGGTTAACAACTCAGTACTGTATTAGAAAAGTCAGGCCATAAGGATTGTTTGCTTTGCTCCATTGATTAAATAAACTTCAAACAAAATTTATATCAAACGGGGAAATCCTAGAAAATGAGCTTTAATTTTAACAGAAAAACTGATCTTAACATTTTAATATCATGTTGGAACATACTCAATAGAGTAAAGATTTAGATCATCTTTCTAAAAACCCCTTTTCAAGTTTCATTTCACTCTGGTTTGAGGTCTACAATTCTAATCCTATCAAGGAAATACAGGATTTTGTTTTTGAACTTTACAGACACTGACATGACTAATATAGCATACCCACTCATTGATATTGTTCCTAAACACTGGAAAACCAAAAGAGTAACCACAGATGCAACAAGCACATCCTTTTACAATATTTGATTTCCTTTCTCCTACAAACTATTCCCAATCAAAAATCATCTAATATTATATTTATTCATGACTACTATCTCTTTATTTCACTAATATAAAGCAAAATTTAAATTGAGCATCATGGATGAAGTAAAGAAAAAGAGAACATCTCACTTTCATAACTTGGCACTTCCCTATCTAATATTGCAGCTGGGGACAGATATACAAGGTATGTGAGCCAGATCCAAACCTGCTTCCTGCTGCTCAGAATTCGACTAATACCATGTATACTTTTGTTAAATATTCAAGAATCTTTAAGATGCAAGCTATTTATTTTCAAAATAATCAATCTTTCTTAATGGCCTGTCTGAGTTACTATCAGAAATAATGGAAATGTGAATTGTCTTTGCATTAAGAAGATGAACATATCTCCTCATAAGCATTGGTTTTAGGAGATATGCATAATCAAAGAAGTTTTATTTGATTTGAATTTGTGGGCATAGTCTATTATTACCATCCAGTATAAATCACTCTAAGCCGGCGAATGGTACAGTGGCATCCGCACCAGACTTTGAGGGAAGTGGTCCCAGGTTTGAATCAACCTCCTCCTTGCATGCTTTCCATCCGTGCTGGGCTGCATCAAGCTAGCAACTCAGCCGTGTAAAAACAACAGACAAATGCTAAAGAAACGGCAAGGTTGCAGCCCGATGCACCACAAGGCACAAAAAAGAACAACAAACAAACAATAAATCTCTCCAGATGGTAATGAATAGTTCAGATCCAATCAAGGCTCGTGAAATGCAAAGATCCGTTTGTAGGCTTAATAGTCCAAAATGAAAAGTGTTGCATCTGGCAATTTTAAAGGGAAAGCAACAGAAAAATCACAAGTAAAATATTATAAAAGTGACAAAGTGTACATCCTACAATTATAATCTTATATAACATTGTTCCTAATATTAGCATCCCAGTATTAAGAAATATTCCAATCTTTACTTAAGTAGAAAAATAATCTTTATGGTAGATTAAATGGAAATATTCTTTGTAGTAGTTGTCAAATGCATCTTTCATCTGAGAAATGATCATTGCTCTATAGTGAATAAATATACCTTTTACCTGAATAAATGGACAGAAAAAGACCATGGTTTTCTTAAAATCTCTTCTTTTACCATTCCTCGAGGGTATGTAACACTGGAAAAGCCTCATATATTGATCACCTTTATTTATTATAATATTAATTCAATGTCAGTATTTTAACCCAGATTCACAAGAATGTATGCAGTATGATAAAAAGGTAGAGTGGTGTATATTGAAAATGACCCAGAGAACTATATTTTCTAACAGCTTTTACTGACGTTCTATATAAAGTCTTACAACGGCTCTAGTTATATCTTTAATTTGCTTGCAATAAACACAATCTTAAAAGTGCTGTGATAAAAGAAAGCTGAGTTTCAGTGCTGTTGGCAATAAGAATTGGTGAAAGATATTCAAAAAGAAAATCATTCATGATAAATGCAGTAGAATTCTTTGAGATCATTACTAATGGGTTGCTTCATTGATACATTACATTTATAATGCCTTGAAAAAGTATTCAGCCCCCAGAACTATTTTCACATATTACGGTATCATTTTCTAAATTTAAAATATATTGAAGTAAATTTTTTTAAGCTTATCTACAAAATATTGTATGTCATGTCAAATCAAAAGAAAAATTCCAAATCCTGTCAACAATTCATTAAAAATTTAAAACTAAAATTGTAAGGCTGATAAAGTATTCATCCCCTTTCTAATGACTATGCTAACTTTCCTCAGATGCAATATTGTACATTACTTTACCAACTCACCCAATTTGCTGATGTAGAAAATTGGAGAATTGTCTGAATAAATACCCCTTTTTTCTGTAAGGTCCAAAAGTATGGTCAATTTTCAACAGATCAAAACAAAATGAAGACAAAAGAGCATTCAAGACAAGTGCGGGAACTGTAATAGAGAAGCACTAATCTGGGGAAGGTTGCAGGAGCTTTCCATAGGCACTGAACATACCTTGGAGCTCACTGCAGTCCATTGTGAAAAGTGGAAAAAATATGAAACTACAGCCACACTACCTAGGTCAGGGCACCCTCTAAACATAGTCACCAGAGAAGAACAGCACTTGTAAGAGAGGCTATTATGACACCAACAGCCACTCTGAGTGAGCTGTAGAAGACAGTGGCTGCAAATGGAGAAGATCCTGACTCCAAAATCTTTACGGCCTTGCACAAGAAGGGTATCTATGGAAGAGTGGGAAGGAAGAAGCTCTTGCTTTAAAAGAGAAACACAAATCCTTGCCTGTGAAGACTTTGCAAAGTGCCGCTTAGAAGATAATGTAAAGATCGTGGTTGGATCAAACTAAAGTGGAACTTTTTGGCCTCAACACTAAGTAGTAAATTTGGCATCAGCCAGGTAACATCATCCCTACTGTAAAGTATGGTGGAAGCAGCATCATGCTATGGAGATGCTTTTCAGCAGCAGGGATCAAAATCTGGGCAGGATTGATGGGAAGATGAATGCTGCTAAATGCAGAGAAATCTTGGATAAAAACATGCTAGCCTCTGCCAGAAAGCTTAAATTGGGGAGGAAGTTTGTCTTTCAGCAGGAAAATGACCAAAAGCACTCTGCCAGAGCAACAACAGAGTTGTTTCAAATGAAGAAAATTGGTGCCCTTTAATAGCCCAGTCAGAGTCCTGACCTTAACCCAATCGAACATCTCTGGCAAAACCTCAAGACTGCTGTCCACCACTGCTGCCCAACTAACAGCTTGAAGAATTCTGCAAAGAGGAATGTACAAATCTTGCTCCATCATGTTGAGCATTGCTAATAGAGACTTATCCAAAAAGACTACTGGCTGTAATAACTGAGAGAAGTGGTTCAACTAAGCACTGAGCAAAGGGGAATGAATACTTTTGAACTGCTGACAATTCAGTTTATGAATTTTTTGTTTTTCATGCTTTACAATGTTCCCTGCATTTTAGACTCTACTCTTAATAAAAAGGAGTATGTGATTCACAAATAAAATTAAATTGATGAAAATCCCTGGTTGTAACACACACAAAATGGTGAAGGAACAGCAGTCCAGGCAGCATCTAGGAAAAGAGTACAGTCGACGGCCCTAAAGGTTAATTGCACTCTTTTCCTAGAAGCTGCCTAGCCTGCTGAGTTCCTCCAGCATTTTGTGTGTATTGCTCGGATTTCCAGCATCTGCAGATTTTCTTTTGTTCCCTGGTTCTAATACTCATTTATGTGAACAAAGGGTTGGGGGATGCATACTTACAAGGCACTGCAAATTTGAGTTTCCTAAGAACATTTGATAAAGTGCCATATTTTGATTACGACACAAAGGGTCATACTATTCTGAATATCAGGTTTTTTAAAATTCATGTTGGATAGAAGGCATTTCAAAAACCATTGTTTCTAGCAAAAGCACTAGCTTCATTTAAACAGCAGATATGCACAATCAAATAAGTTCTGCTAACGTTTTATGTACAAAGTACGACCATCATGTTGATGGGGCTGGATGGCAGTTGATCAAGTAATATCTAACCTAGCATTTCTTGCCCATCCCTAATTGACCTTGGGAGGATGCTAATAAGCCACATTCTTGAATCACTCCCCTATGATGTTATTGGGTCAGGAATACCATTAAAACCAATAAAATTCCAAATCATGATTAGATACAACATGGAAAGGAACCTGCAATTAGTGTTGCTTCTAGCACTTAGTGGCAGAGATTGTGGCTTTGAGGGAGTAGCCTGGGGGAAAAATATCTTAAAATTGACTGAAGTTAATAATGCTTCACAAGAAAGCAAAAAAAACATGCTGAAAATCTGAAATAAAAACAAAATGATAGTAATACGAAGCAGGTCTGTTACCATGTGTGGAAAGGGAAATGTTGAACTTTTCAAGTTGAAATCTCATCAAACTTGGTGAAGAGAGAAAAAAAATTAGTTTTAAGTTTCACAGAAGGTGAGAGAAGGATAGATAGGACAAGGAATATTGCTGTGAGGATAGCATAATTCACCACTAGTCCAAACTGATCCTATGACCTATGCACTCACTTTCAAGAACTCTTAACAAATTATATTCTCAATACTATTTTTTTTACAGAGTTTGTTTTCTTTTGTATATTGGTTGTTTAGCAGTCTCTGCTTATGTATAGTTTTTCATAAAATTCTACTGTATTTATTTTTCCTTGTAAATTTCTTCAAGAAAGTTAACCTCAAGGTAGATCACAACACACTATATCGGGGAGAAAAAACTTGAGCCAATGTTACAGTTATTCATACAGCCAATAAATCTGAAACAGTTCAGCTGCAATTTTATAGCAATCGAAGTCAAAAGTGCATTATTTTACTTGAAGAAAGGTCAACTGATTTGGGACTTTTTCACTAATGAAACCAAAACATATTAAAGTAAAGGGGAAAGTGTCAACTCTGTCATAGATTTTCATTTTTTTTATACCTAGCATCATGATTCGTGCCCCTCTTCTCCTTCTTTCTGAACTCTGATTTCCTTTCATAATATTGACAATTTTTAAAGTCTAAACACATCTTTTTAACCTGTATAGATTAATTAATGCAGTTTGATTGTAACAAAAAAAAAATCCCTCTTTTAAAAAAATGCAGCATTCACTTTGTAGCATTGATAACCTAAAACCAGGACACATCTTCACAGACTGTTCAGGTGAACTTATGTGGGTTGCTTGTAAAAAAAAGTATCACCTCGAGAAAAGAGTTCAACTATATTTTTTTTACTCAGATCTCTTGAACACACCTTGTCAGGAAGAAGTTGCAGTCTGAACAAAGCTCAAATGATAAGGTTCATAAAAATCTACTATACACCTTGTAAACCACAACACCAACCACTGCACAGGTTCGGCTTGTGGTCAAAGTTGTTAAGAGATATGCTTCAGGTGGGGGAAATTAAATACCACAGAGTCATTCGCTTTGCAAAATTTGCACTGAAAATTTATTTTCTATGCAGATTCCAAAACTTGGTTTATATTCAGAACAAAGTTAATGTGTGTGATTAGAACCTTTAATTCAACAGTCAAGTTTAAGCAGATTATGAAGAGCTGTTGATATAGATTGTTTTCATTGTTCATTTATAACAGCTCACACAAAATAAAGCTCATAGCTGTAAACCACAAGTGTTTTGTAAAAAGACAGTTCGTTCACAAATAATTTTTTGTGCTATCAATCTACTGTCTATTTAAAAATACTGCTAACATCCAAGTACTGTAGTGATCTACTTTTAGCTGACTTGGAATTTTAACTCAAACTAGCTACATGCTGGCTTCAAATTATGTTTAAAATAAAATTCCGTTTTTCGGGACAAGTTGTTCATTGTTGTCAATTTAAAAGAAAAGTTGAAAAAATAATGCTGCAAGCTTTCACAATATAAGCAATACTATCAATGCTCACAAAGAGGTGCTATTTCACTAGAACTGTACAAAACTAATATCGCTTTTGCATATTCAGCAAAACAAATACACTAAAGAAAATCTTACCAATCTTACACACATGAACTTTCAATGGTGTTTTTAAGGGAGAATCAAGACTGCTTCTGAATGAGTACCTTATTTTAGCAACACAAGAGTACAAAACAAAAATGATGAATTCCCTGAGTAGTTCAGACTTTCTTTCCACTATTTGTTAAATATAATTCAAAAATTAATGACACCATGAATACTTCTGAATTCAAATTTACAAGATTTTGGTGAATAATTTATTTCAAATTGAAAACAGAATATGTGGAAATATATAGTGTTTTAATTTAAAAGTTCCATTTCATCTGGTTCTTGCAGAAATAGTAATATCCAAGCCCTTTTGCAAAGCTTTAACAGGTTGGCTAATCTTATGATCAGCAAGATAAATAAGTTTATTTGCTTTCATGTGTATAGGAGGCAGAAATTTGTAGTATGAAGTTCATAAACAATGTTTTCCATTAACAATACGATCCAACGTTTCAGTGCAAAGTGTTTTGTTCCATTCTTCATGTTTAGTTTAGAACAATAGTTTAATCTCTCCTTTAAACTGACCCTAAGGCCTCTCATACTCTTTGACACCCAAAGAAAACACTGGGAAGATTAGGTGCTTATAAACAAGGTTATTTCCTCTACGTACAAATATATATATAAGGGGATTTCCAGCTAGCTACATTTTAACATATTACTCCTCAAAATGCCAGCTGAAACTGAATAAGCAAACCAATGAACTGGTTTACATCAAGTGTGCTTTTCATTTAACAAGGTTAAAAATTTTGAGTTCTTTCCCTTTATTCATTGGTGTCATGGTGGTAGGGGAGTTGTCCCATGATTATTTGTTCTCACTTTGTTGCACAAAACAATTTGCAATACAAATCATTTCTGTATGGATTATGTGGTGAAGAAATAATACAATTTGATGAAGAATGTTTTGATGACAACAGGTGGCACAAAATGAAAACAAAAAAAAATCCAGGGCACGTTTTGTAAAACCAACAAAGATGAAGAGAGTCTGTTTTGGTGACAACAGGTGGCATAAGACATAACACAATTAAATTGTCATCACATTGAACAAAATTCACAGTCAATTTTTGTTCAAATATAAGCAATTTGAAACATAACACATTTGCATTAAATCTTACATCTCTAACTGAAAAAACAAACATCTTACTTTCCAAATTTAGATTCATTTGCACAAACTGGATGATGTGTCAGCTCTGATTGTAGTAAATACATAAGATCCTTGAGCAATAGGCTAAATAACATATCTGTGAGAACATTATTAAGCAAATTCAAATTTTCCAATAATCCAGATGGCTGAGCAGGCAGATACTATTTGTAGCTTTCAGTTCTTTGATCATTCAGTTCTCTGAATCCCTGCTCTATCTCAACTTTGTGATGGCCTAATGTGAAAGAAGCATCATGCACAAAACTAAAACGTGAGGTTGACGGCACTGTAGAAAGTGTTAAAAATGTCTACCTTACAGGTCTGCCAGATACACCTTCAAAACTTTAGTTCATAAATGTTACAAGATAATTTTAAATCAGGTAAATAAAGTGATGTTTGTAAGCAGTAAATAGCGTAGGACCACAACAGCAAAAGATATTGAGGGATATCCTGTGGCTCAGAAGGGTAGGGAAAGGAAGAGGATGGTAGCAGTGATAGGGGACTCTATAGTTAGGGGGTCAGACAGGCAATTCTGTGGATGCAGGAAAGAAGCATGGATGGTAGTTTGCCTCCCAGGTGCCAGGGTCTGGGATGTTTCTGTTCGTGTCCAAGATATCCTGAAGTGGGAAGAACAGCCAGAGGTCGTGGTACATTTGGTATCAACGACATAGGCAGGAAAAGGGAGGAGGTCCTGAAGGGAGAATACAGGGAGTTAGGAAGGAAGTTGAGAAGCAGGACCACAGAGGTAATCATCTCGGGATTACTGCTTGCGCCGCGTGACAGTGAGTATAGGAATACAGTAAGGTGGAGGATAAATGCGTGGCTGAGGGATTTGAGCGGGGGGTGGAGGGATTCAGATTTCTGGATCATTGGGACCTCTTTTGGGGCAGGAGTCACCTGTACAAAAAAGACAGGTTGCACTTGAATCCCAGGGGACCATTACTCTGGTGGAGAGATTTGCTAACACTGTTGGGGAGAGTTTAAACTAGGATTGCTGGGGGGTGGGAACCAAACTGAAGAGATGGAGGAAGAGGCAGTTGGCTCACAAATAGAGAAACCTTGGAGACAGTGCGAGAGGGAGGATAGGCAGGTGATAGAGAAGGGACGCACTCAGACTGATGATTTGAGATATGTCTATTTTAATGCAAGGAGTATTATGAACAAAGCAGATGAACTTAGAGCATGATCAGTACTTGGAGCCATGATGCTGTGGCCATTACAGAGACTTGGATGGCTCAGGGGCTGGAATGGTTACTTCGAGTGCCGGGCTTTAGATGTTTCAGAAAGGACAGGGAGGGAGGCAAAAGAGGTGAGGACGTAGCACTCATGATCAGAGATACCGTCACGGCTGCAGAAAAGGAGGAAGACATGGAGGGATTGTCTACAGAGTCTCTGTGGGTGGAAGTTAGGAACAAGAAGGGTCAATAACTCTACTGGGTGTTTTTTATAGACCACCCAATAGTAACAGGCATATCGAGGAGATAGGGAGACAGTTTCTGGAAAGGTGTAATAATAAGTGTTGGCGTGGGGGAAGATTTCAATTTCCCAAATATCAATTGGCATTCTCCTAGAGTGACGGGTTTAGATGGGGTGGAGTTTGTTAGGTGTGTTCAAGAAGGTTTCTTGACACAGTATGTAGATAAGCCCACGAGAGGAGAGGCTGTACTTGATCTGGTATCGGGAAATGAACCTGGTCAGGTGTCAGATCTCTCAACGGGAGAGCATTTTGGAGATAGTGGTCACAATTCTATCTCCTTTACCATAGCATTGGAGAGGGTTAGGAACAGACAAGTTAGGAAAGTGTTTAATTGGAGTAATGGGAAATATGAGGCTATCAGGCAGGAAATTGGAAGCATAAATTGGAAAGATGTTCTCAGGGAAATGTACGGAAGAAATGTGGCAAATGTTCAGGGGATATTTGTGTGGAGTTCTGCATAGGTACGTTCCAATGAGACGGGGAAAGGATGGTAGGGTTTAGGAACCATGGTGTACAAAGGCTGTTGTAAATCTAGTCAAGAAGAGGAGTTTACGAAAGGTTCAAAAAGCTAGGTTGTGATAGAGAGCTATAAGATTATAAGGCGAGTGGGAAGGAGCTAAAGAAAGAAATGAGGAGAACCAGAAGGGGCCATGAGAAGGCCTAGGCGGACAAAATTAAGGAAAACCCCCAAGGCATTTGACAAGTATGTTAAGAGCAAGAGGATAAGACGTGAGAGAATAGGACCAATCAAGTGTGACAGTGGAAAAGTGTGTATGGAACCGGTGGAGATAACAGAGGTACTTAATGAGTACTTTGCTTCAGTATTCATTATGGAAAAGAATCTTGGCGATTGTAGGGATGACTTACAGCAGACTGAAAAGCTCGAGCATCAAATTGAATAATTAACTGGGACCAGTTGAGATGTACCCCAGGTTACTGTGGGAGGCAAGGGAGGAGATTGCTGTGCCTCTGTCGATGATCTTTGCATCATCAATGGGGACAGGAGAGGTTCCAGAGGATTGGAGGGTTGCAGATGTTGTTCCATTATTCAAGAAAGGGAGTACAGACAGCCCAGGAAATTATACACCAGTGAGTCTTACTTCAGTGGTCGGTAAGTTGATGGAAAAGATCCTGAGAGGCAGGACTTATGAACATTTGGAGAGGCATAATATGATTAGGAATAATCAGCATGGCCTTGTCAAAGGCAGGTCGTGCCTTATGAGCCTGAATGAAGTTTTTGAGGATGCGACTAAACACACTGATGAAGGTAGAGCAGTAGATATAGTGTACATGGATTTCAGCAAGGCATTTTACAGGGTACCCCATGCAAGACTTATTGAGAAACTAAGGAGGCATAGGATCCAAGGGGAAATTGCTTTGTGGAACTAGAACTGGCTTGCCCACAGAAGGCATAGAGAGGTTGTAGACAGGTCATATTCTGCATGGAGGTCAGTCATCAGTGGAGTGCCTCAGGAATCTGTTCTGGGACCCTTACTCTTTGTGATTTTTAATAAATGACCTGGATAAAGAAGTGGAGGGATGGGTTAGTAACTTTGCTGATGACACAAAGGTTGGAGGTGTTGTGGATAGTGTGGAGGGCTGTCAGAGGTTACAGTGGGTCATTGAAAGGATGGAAAACTGGGCTAAGAAGTGGCAGATGGAGTTCAACCCAGATAAGTGTGAGGTGGGTCATTTTGGCAAGTCAAATATGATGGCAGAATATAGTATTAATGGTAAGACTCTTGGCAGTGTGGAGGATTAGAGGGATCTTAGGGTCCGAGTCCATAGGACACTTAAAGCTGCTGTGCAGGTTGACTCTATCGTTAAGATAGCTTACGGTGCACTGGCCTTCATCAATCATGGGATTGAGTTTAGAAGCCGAGAGGTAATGTTGCAGCTATATAGGACGCTGGTCAGACCCCACTTGAAGTGCTGTGCTCAGCTCTGGTCGCCTCACTATAGGAAGGATGTGGAAACCATAGAAAGGGTGCAGAAGAGATTTACAAGGGTGTTGCCTGGATTGGGGAGCATGCCTTATGAGAATAGGTTGAGTGAACTTGGCTTTTTTCCTTAGAGCAACAGAGGATGAGAAGTGACCTGATAGAGGTGTATAAGAGGATAAGAGGTATTGATCGTGTGGATCGTCAGAGGCTTTTTCCCAGGGCTGAAATGGCTAGCACGAGAAGGCACAGATTTAAGGTGCTTGGAAGTAGGTACAGAGGAGATATCAGAGGTAAGTTTTTTTACTCAGAGTGGTGAGTGTGTGAAATAGGGTGACGGTGATGGAGGCGGATACGATAGGGTCTTTTAAGAGACTCCTGGACAGGTATATGGAGCTCAGAAAAATAGAGGGCTATGGGTAACCCTAGGTAATTTCTCAGGTAATGACATGTTTGGCACAGCTTTGTGGGCCAAAGGGCCTATATGATGCTGTAGTTTTTCTATGTTTCTATGATATCGGTAAAACCGTAGTTATGATTTGGACCTCACTGCTTATATGGTTGTTACATATGGACTTCCAAAAGAGAACCGAACTTGCAGCAGACTCTTAAACTCCTTGGAGTTAAAGGACTGCAGTGCAGAAGAGCCACCAAGAACATTCTGGAGGTTGCTGAAAAGGCCTCGCGGTGGCTGTGGATCCGGATTAGTCCGCCACTTAGACACAAGTTGGGGGCTTATCACCCCCGGCTGGGTCACCTGCGCGAGAATATCTTATGATTAAAGACCCGAAACATCCTACGATCCCGGGTTCATCACTGAAGACATGTCCAAGTAGCACCAGAAGGTGTTTTCTACAGGAATTACCATTTTCTTATTTCATGTTTCTACATCATCAATTCTAATTTTCAAAGAAATGCTGTTTGCTCAGACAGTAATTCTTGACTTTTGACTTTGATCAGACAAAATGACTATTTGGCACTAAGTTCAACTGTTGTCTATATTGCTTTCCTGTATTATTAACGCCAATTGTGCTGAATTTCTTATATTTCTAAATATCTCAGTCATATTTTTATAGAAAGGAGTTTTTTTTTCCTCAAATGTCCACAATCTATATGAATTTAACCAGAAATCAAATAATCACTGCAAAGTTTTTAAGAACCATGTGTACTACATGGTATGATCTAGATCTAAATGGGAGGAATATTCAAAAATCAGAGATGACGAGGGACTTGGAAGTTCTCTTAGAGGATTCCCTAAAGGTTAACTTGCAGGTTAAGTTGGTATAAGGCGGCAAATACAATGTTAGCATTCTTTTTAAGAGGATTGGAATACAAAAGCAAAGATGTAATGCTGAGGCTTATAAGGCATTCCTCAGACTGCACTTGGAGCACTGAGTAGTTTTGGGCCCTTTATCTAAGAGAAGATGTATTGGCATCGGAAAGGATCCGGGGAGGTTCACAAGAATCTGAGGAATGAAAGAGTTAACATCTGAGGAGTGTTGAATAGCTCTGGGCCTGTACACCCTAGAGTTTAGAAGAATGAAGGGAGATCTCATTGTATCCTATCGAATATCAAAAAGTCTGGATAGAGTGGATGTAGAGAGGGTATTTCCTATAGTGAGGGAGACTACGACCAGAGGGGATAGCCTCAGAATTGAAGGACGTCCATTTAGAACAGAGATGAAGAAAAATTTCTTTAGCCAGAGAGTAATGAATCTGTGGAATTCATTGCCACTGATAGCTGTGCAAGCCAAGTAACTGGGTACATTTAAGGCAAAGGTTGATAGGTTTTTGATTAATCAGGCTATGAAAAGTTACAGGGAGAAGGCAGGAGAATGGGGTTGAGAGGGATAATAAATCAACCATGATGGAATGGCAGAGCAAACTCATTGGGCAAAACGACCTAATTCTACTCCTATATCTTATGGTCTTATGTATTATGGTCTTAGTTTATTATTATTAGTGTATTATGGTCTTAAGTCCTTAGTTCAGACTTCTTACTTTCAATAAAAGGCATCTGGTTGATCGGTCTTAGTGTTATTTTTAAAACTAAAAACAAGCAACATAATGAAGCCTATAGAGAAGGCAACCATACTTGAGGGTTTATCTTTGGCTACAGATATGTGTTTGATGAACAAACAATAATGCATTTCCCATAACAAAGAAAAGCTTCAGTCACAGTCCACATCTGTGAGGGATATTCCAAGGATTCATCTTTATCTAAGGAGACATGTTCGATTGTGCCAACAACAGAGGGGTCTCCCTGCTGTCAGCTACAGGGAGTTCTCCTCAACTACTTCTTTGCATGGACTCAAAGGAGGTTCCCTGAGTCACTGTGTACATCCTGTCAAATAGAGATAGAGTGATCATGATCTTCATTGTGCAATAACTCTTAAAAAAATGGTAAGGTGCAGCACATTGTACATGGGACTTCTTTGACCTCATTATAATTCCATCTACTGGGAAGGAACATAGAACAGTTTTCTCAAATCCATTGTCCAAAGATATTTATAATGGCAGGAAAATGATGATACAACAAAATCAATCTCAGTGAAGATCATTGTCACAGAATGCCACAGCATTGCCCCAACACTTTCCTCGATCTTTTTCATTGCAAATTGGACCTAATTTCCAAAAAACTTAAAGTGGGACTGATGCTGATCTTCAAAACTAAGGGGGAAATGACACTCAACAATCAAGGTCACCCAAACCCCAGTATGCAGACAATACATGCATTTGCACATTCTTGGAAACCGAGCTCCAAGATACTGTTGTCTCATTCAATGAAGCATACAAGAAAGCCTTCCAACTCAATACTACCAAGACCAAGAATCCCCACAAACTTAAACCTACTGCATCATGTTCATGGTGAGACACTGGAAAACAATCAAAATTTCCCATAACCAATCTACCATCCAGCCATACTATATGCCTCCAAGTCCAGTGCTACCTAACATATGCATCCCATACTATCTCTTTGAAATTCTACAAGTTCACTGGAAGTAATAGTGAACCAGCAAACTATCCTTTCCCAGGTCAACAATCTCACATAAAAGCCCACTTGCTCTTCATTCTTCCTACTGGATAGGCCATGTCCTTCACATGCCTGACATCAGGCTCCAGAAACAAACTGCATTCTGAGCTCCACCAACAGAGGAGATAATCACAGAGCCTAACAGGATGGAAACAGGTGCTTAGGCCCAACCAGTTCATGATGTCTATCCAAGCTAGTCCCCTTTACCTGCATTTGGCTCATAATATTCTAAACCTAACAATTACTAGACAGACAAAGTAAAAACATTCAAGGATATGCTTAAAGCTTCACTGAAGAAGGGCAACATCCCTACTTACTGTGCCCCATGCTCCATGATTCATCAAAGTGACGCAGTACTTATCTGAGTATGCAGCAGGAGCTCACCACCTCAAGAACTACCCACCTACACACCTCTTCAGCATCCTTGTACCCTATATGCAGAAAAATCTACAAGTCCTACATTACCCACTTCAGAAGCCACAAAACTGGAGCGGATACACATAATTCACAATTGCAAGGTTTGTCAAAGATTTGCTTTACATGATGATCGTTAATCAGTCGCTGACATCCTTTATTAGTTCCATTGTTTCAACTCTATATCAATCTCGTCCCTCCTAAGCTCTAAGAAACATGATCTTCCATCTCCATTTTAAAGAAAGCGCAATCTGTTGCACTTAGGTATTAAAACTGTAATACCCAATATTGGTGGCAGCATCTCACAATCTTATTCACACTCACCCTTCTGTGTACTGTATTAAATGCGTGGATGCCTTCATCTTTATGCTTTTCTATCTAGGATTATTGCTACTATTCATTATGTGAACTAAAAAATTCTGCGCATTCCGCTAGATCAACTTCCCTGCTACCATCAGAACCACTAACTTAATTGAAATTTAAGCCTGTCCTAAGACCATCTCAAAACGTACCGTCTAATCTTCCTTTGTCTAGTCCCCCACCTGAAATATTAATGGAAAAAGTAAAAGCTGGCAATTCTTGCTCATTTTTCTACACAGATTTTAAGGACACAAAATCAAAACACTGTAGTAGTTAGTAATCCAAAATGAAAATAGGCAATATAAGAACTATCCAACAAGTCAAGCTGCATTTGTAAGCATGAGAAAAGGAATTAACAAAACATCAGATTACAACAACTGAAATGAAATAGAAAAGATGAATGTCAAGTGAGCCTAGGAATAAAATGGTAATCCAGACAGGACAGTTTTTAAGAAAAAACTGAATTGGTTGCTTCTGAAGAAAAGATCAATAACATATGCAAGCCTCTCCATACAGAAAGGATAGATCTGTAGCATTTCAGTTAGCTTCCACATGCAGATACCCTTTACACGAACATGTCCTCTCTCAGGATATGCTCTCTTTTCACTGCAACCATAAAGGAGGTAGTAAAAGAGTGTGAAGACGCACACCCGGTATTTTAGGAACAACTCCTTCTCCTCCACTATCAGATTTCTGAATGGACAATGAACCCAATTCTGACATAGGTTTCTACTGTGGACTGAGAATAGGAAGGGGACTAGGAAAGGGAGAGAGCAGGAACCACTAGAGATATTCTGTAATGATCAATACACCAACTGTTTGGAATCAGTTGACCTTGCCTGTTGTCCCAGGGCTGAGTGTGTCTGCAGTCGCAGTACACCCGCCCCAGGCACTCCTCTTCTGCCACCTGTCCCACAGCACCCAACCCAGCACTGCACTGCACTCTCGCTATTCCCAACATCATTTGCTCCCACCAGATTTACAAACTCACGCTCTGCTCCACATTGACAAATACAATATGGTGCAAAAAGTCCTAGGCACCCTAACTATATGTATATGCCAAATACTTTTGCATAGTACTGTGTATATATACCTTTTGTAATTTACAGTGTTTTTAATCATGTACTGCTGCAGCAAAAGAATAAATTTCACTTTGTATGTGACTGATATTAATCCAGATTCAGATTCTGCGCCAGATATTTAGCTTAAAGTTCCACAACATGAAATATTAACTCAGATTTCTCTTCACAGATAGTTGACCAGTTAAGTTGTTGTTCAAGTTTTCATTATCTTCACAAAGATCCTCCTGCCAAACCACAATTGATCGTTCACTGCAGTGATCAAGTCATCGCTTAAAGACATTAAATTCCAGTGCAAATTCACAAAGGTTTTCAATATAGCCAAAGAGCGAGATTTCTCACTGACTGAAAAATCATAATGGAGATGATCCTACTGATCAACGCCTATGGATTCAAACAGTGACATTTACTCATTTAAATTCTAACATGTCATGCACAGCCAAATATATTCAATGACTTACTGGAGGCATTTTAAAGTCAATAAGAATAAAACATTCAATAATTGGCACACTGTTTTTCCACATACTTGGCTGCTGTATTCCTCAGGAAGTTCAAAAGGAGCGCCATTTCATGATGAGTTCTGCAGTATTTGCACAGGAGAAATAGGCTCTCAGGTGCTGTGCTAGCTCCTCACAATGAGAAATTGGGGAGAATGGCAAGAAGGCACATTCTCCTCTTTTTTTTTACAAAATAACTTTAATTTGTCGCAGCAAGCGTCAAAACTTGTACAGAAGAGCCAAATTTCAGATGGTTGAGATAACATTTCAATGAATGTTATGCTACCCAGGACGTACTTTAAAGTCAATAAGAATCAGGGGAGAAAACTCCAGTGACTGGAGCTAAATGTTGCACAAAGGAAGATTCCTACTGTTGCTCAAGGTTAATTGTAACAATATATTTACTTATTAATGTCTTGAAAACATTGAAATTACTCATCCGTCTCTTGTTTGGCCTGCATACAACACCAAATCATTAGCAATATTAATAATCTTCTGAATGACCCAGAATCACAGTTCAGGTGAATTTAAATCAAGAAATTATGCATAAATCACCAAGAATAAATAAAATATAGCAGCCTGAACTTTGCAACAAACAAGAAGTTACACCTGTACACAGACTTTGTGAGCTTTTGTAGCATGACTAGTTGAGTGTGAATGATAAAATAGCAGTTAATGCCAAATAGCATATTGAGAGAAATATTTAGATAACAGGAGGCTAAAGGTAGAGATTAAAAAAAGGTAAAAATCATTAAATAAATCTTCAATCATAATGAAAATGTGAACAAATGACAATATAGGAGAGCAAACAAAATTTTCAGTGCCAGAGAAATTAATTGAAAGTAATTTTGAAAGCATGTTGTTGAAACCTCACATTCTTAAATGAGAAGGTAGGATTCAGTCTGCCATGTTTATTAGGCATCTATCACACAAGTACACAAAATTCTCACCAAATACACAAATGCCAAAACCAGAACACTTAGGTTACGACATCCATATCAAAGACTTTCTCACTTTACATATTTTACGCTGCATCTGCATCCGCAAAGGAAACAGCATTATGAAGGACCCCATGCACCCCTCATACAATCTCTTCTCCCTCCTGCCGTCTGGGAAAAGGCTCCGAAGCATTTGGCTCTTACGACCAGACTATATAACAGTTTCTTCCCCCAAGCTATCAAACTCCTCAATACCCAGAGCCTGGACTGACACCTTGCCCTACTGTCCTGTTTATTATTTATTGTAATGTCTGCACTGTTTTTGTGCACTTTATGCAGTCCAGTGTAGGTCTGTAGTATAGCTTTCTCTGTGTTTTTTTTAAATTATGTAGTTCAGTCTAGTTTTTTGTACTGTGTCATGTAAACCATGGTCCTGAAAAACGTTGTCTCATTTTTACTATGCACTGTACCAGCAGTTATGGTCGAAATGACAATAAAAGTTGACTTGACTTGACTTGATATGCCAACCTTGGAAGTTGCTCTTTTGTTTAACCTCCAATGAAGTCAAGTGCTGATAGTAAAAACAATGGAAGGCTATCAAATCTGACCCCATAGCTTCAAAATTATCTCACCCTTAATAAACACGTAAATAAAGAATTTGTTGCTACCACTTTTTGCAAAGCTGTTTTTTTTCCAGAATTGTTAATTCTATAGCTATCTTAACATTGCATCACTTCATTCTTCATAGATGCTGCCTGGCCTGCTGAATTCCTCCATCGTTTTGTGTGTTACTTGGATTTCCAGCATCTGCAGATTTTTTCATTTGTGACTCCGTTCTTCATCTATGTCCGTTCAATATTCCCTCTGAAAAAACCTACATCTCCTTTATTACTATTTAATTACAGGAAAAACTTCAAGAACTAAGCATTTGCTGCCAAATGCATTTGTCACTTTGTTTTGTGTGCCATACTCTGCCAGAACCTCAGTGACCACTTATTTTTTTCAAGTGGTTGTCTTGGAGGAAAGATTCTGTGAGTGGTCCCCCATGTCCTTCTCACAGCGGTTTTTTTTTACGAGGCCAAATTGTGAGCTCGGCACTCAACCCGGCACAGATGGAAAGCATGTCCAGGAGCGGCCCGACTGGGTTCGAACTCGGGAATCTTCGCTCCAGAGTCCGGTGATGATGTCACCACGCCACCAGCCAGCATTTGTCACCCACATTGTGCTAAATGTTCTTTGCAGTCTCAACATGACAATTCTACAGGAAGGCTTTTCATGTCCATGGGATTTTTTTTTTCTCCTCTGATCCAGTACACCTAGTCCAAGTACAAAAGTTCTCAGGAGCAAAACTCTTCTAACTATATTTTGTCTTCTGCAGCTTTTCTTGATTTCACAATTTTATTCCTACATTTTTGAATATTCTTATTTTAGGTTTATACATACATCAATGTTTATATTAAAAACCCTCACCCCAATGACATTTAAACATATTCTCGAGACTCTTTCAATCTTTCACACTCACAACTTTAAGCTTTCAAAACCCAGACTTCGAATAAGGAATCACTGCTTCCTAATTTATCTCAGTCTTTCACTGTCAACACTGGTGGTTGTCTACAGTTTAACCCTTCACCTTGGTTTATAAAAAAAATCAGAACAACTCTCACAGAGTGCAAAACTCCTCATCCACTCAAATGAACAAAACAGGGAAACTGTTTACTGCCAACATTGCAGATTGAAGAACATATCAATCAAACGTTGTGTAAATTTAGAATTAAACAAAAGCTGTTTTGAAGGATAAAAAATGACATTATGACCGCTAAAAAGTCAGCTTGCAATTTTCTTCTGTGCAAAATGCCATTTTCTAACTTTGACTGAAGTCAACAGTACAAAATATTAACTATCTTGTCACATATTCCCCCAGACTTGAGTACTTCCTGCATTTTCTATATTTATTCAGATTTTTTGCCCCTTGCTAATTATGAGTACTTTGAAGATGTTAATCATTTGATAACCTTTGTAAAAGGTAGTGCTCACAAAAACAAACTCGATTTCAATCCCAACAATTTGTGTTTGTAATTTGAAATGCTAGTTATGGAACAAGAGATAAAGTAACATTGAAATATACCAGTGGCCACTTTATTAGGTACACCCACTTGTTAATGTAACTACCTAATCAGCCAAAACCATGCAGACATGGTCAAGAGGTTTAGTTGTGTTCAGACTGAACATCAGATTGGGGAAGAAATGTAATCAAGTGATTTTGACTATGGAATGACAGCTGGTACCATACGAAGCAGATTGAGTATCTCAGAAACTGCTGATCACCTGAGATTTCAGACATAGTTTCTCAAGTTTACAGAGAATGGTATGAAAAACAAAAAATATCAATAAGTAGCAGTTCTGTGGGCAAAAATGCTTTGTTAATGGGGGAGGTAAGAGGAAAATGGCCAGACTGGTTCAAGCTGACAGGAAGAAAACAATAACTCAAAAAAACAAGTGTTACAAAACAGTGGTGTACAGAAGAGCATCTCTGAAAGAACACATTGAAGCTTGAAATGGATGGGTTATAGAAGCAGAGACCACACCAGGTTCCATACCTGTATCTAACAAAGTAGACACTGATTGTACACACCCTATATAGCAGACAGAAAACAACACATGTATCCATTTGTCTAAAACACAACAAATGGCTTAGTTATAATATTGAATCTCATAAGAGGTTTAAGGCACCGGGCCTAGTTTACCACACCTTTACATACGGTATACATCTATGTCTCCATAAATTAAATTCGATGTGCATTTCATCTCCAACGGCCCAAAGGAAGCAGACTGTGCCTTAAGAGACTGGGACAGCCAAATGGCAAGTGTGGTTTTGGGGGAAATATGTCTGTTCTTCCCAGTTACACTTTAACATGTTTGGAAATATGGAATTTTAAAAAGCTTAAGTTGATGGTCCTTTCTGAAGTAACTGTGACCAAAGAACCTTCAGAACCACAGACTGTTCAAGGAACCTACAAATGTCAATACACCCATCATCTCCATACAGAAAGGTTCCAATGTGTTCTTCATTACCAGGAAATGATCTAACGCAAGGTCTGCTCACACATCTACCATGCAAAGCAAGATACTGGTCCATGATATTGGATATTTTTGATAGTAAATATTCAGAAGGACACAATGAGCTCTAATCTCTAACCTAAGTTATTCTGAGAAAAATCCAATTGAACGTTTTCAGTTCATCTTGTATTTTGAAGCACTACTCTCAAGAATTTTTGGGAATTCAATGGTCAATAAAGATGCTTGACCTACAAATGCTAACAGGCGCTGCAATATTCATACACAATTGTTTCTCAGTGAGATAAATGTAAAATCAGAGTTGGATTGCAAAGTCCACTACTTTCCTTCCAGGATCTCCCTGGGGCTGATGAGCATCCACATTGAAGTCTGAGGATACGCATAATACCTGTCTTGATGACATGCCCATTAATTTTATTTACTATGAAAACAAGGAACACTAATGCAAAAAGAGGTCATACGAGGTCTACAAAAGTCAAGACAGAATCTAACTACATTCTTCTACTATCACCCCACCCCCTTTCCAAGATCTCATCTAAATAATACAGTACTGCAGGCTAATTATTCTGTTTATTCTGCCAGCATGGATTCAGATTCAGATTTATCACATGTACAAGCAAAGATACGATAAAGTGAATCGTTTGCATTAACAACTAACATACTTACTGATGTGCTGGGGACAGCCCGAGTCCCCACATTCTGAAGCCAACACAGCATGCCCATAATGATCAGCAGAACAACAGAGAATGCAACAAGCAACAAACAACACAACATCAAAACAAGTCATTTTCCTCCATCCCACCTACCCACCCACCTGGACAATACTCTACTCCAGTACAGGCCTCCAGTTTCCGGGCTTTGGCCATCAGAGTTCAACTTTGCGCTTCAACTTCAACTCCAGGCTTGTAGATTGGATGGCCCTCGTGCCTCCTCTTGAACAAACATCTAATCCCAGGACCCACTCACCTGGGACAGCCTGAAAACCATGGATGTCCTTCGCACTGCACTCGAAGTCTAGCAATGTGGATGGGTGATGGAGGCCTGGACTCCTGATGTCCTTCACTCCACACCCACATCGCTATCCTTCAAGCACTGAGTAAAGCCCTGGAAACCAGTTATCATTCTTCACTTCAAGCCCTGTCCCTAAACTTGAGCCTGACCCTTATCTCTCTTCTCTGCCTTCAAAACCATCCCTATGAACTGATAAAATAACTATGTCTGAGACACAAACTCAATCAATACAGTTGTCCAGCTGCACCATGACCAGAAGACATGGTGAAGGAAAGGCCTTTGGGTGTATTGTGAATCTCCTGTGCAAGCAAAGCCTATTTTATTGCACAGGGTGCTTTGGGCCTTAGGTTCAAAATTTTTCAGCAGTGGTTATCAAAAAAAAGTTGGCATTTAATATAATTTTACAAATACTGAAGAATTGTGAGAATCATTAGATATTAATCTGCCAAAGGAGAATGATATTTAAATACAAACGTTCCAATTAACCAAGTGCATTTTTTGAGTCAAGCTCATAAAAGATGCAAATTTGACTTAACGACTGGTGTAACCACATTTTAATGCTAGGTTAAACTGATACAGGACATGATCTGTTTCACTCCCAGGATTACTTGATAAGAGAACTTGAAAGCCACAATTAAATGGCATTTAACCTGCTCTCAGACAGGTAGAGGGCAAGAAAAAATTAAAATTACAACCAGGGAAAAGAATTAGTATTTGCATTCTTAACCCCTTTAAAACGTGGCTCTCATACATAAAGATTACCTGATATCCATCTCAGAGAAAAATCCTACTTACTTAAAAGGTCCACTAAATCTTTAAAAATGGGAAAAAATAAAAATATTTGAACTATCATTTAATCAATAGATGATATTTTTAAAGAGATTAGGGTTTTGGGGTACAGGCACAGAAGTGGAGTTAAAGCCTGAAGCAGATCAGGAATTATATATGAATGACAGGACAAGCTTGAGGGGCCAGGTAGCCTACTCCTGTATCAATTTTGATGCTCAAACCAAACTCTATCCCTATCCTTTTGAAATGTAATTAACAATCTTAAAACAAAAATATGTTGCAGCCAATTTATTGTCAAGTATAGTGCATATTGTGAAAGGTGTGGCACTGAACACTTATAGTACATGGGGTGCTACTGAAATGGGCAGATTTGCCTTGGGTAAGTTTCTCAAACTTTGTTGGAACTAACTTCATCTTGGAACGTGGAGACTAATACATTATATCTCTTAGCTACTGGAAAAGTTTTAGCTAAGCAGCAGGCAAGTTACTATGATCTAGTTTTGCTGCCAGATTATTTATTTTATTGAATCAGCCAAGATTCTGGCCAATGATATCCCTCACAATGTTGATGGTAGGAGATTAATTAATCATCTATCATAATGTCAAAAAGGTGGACATTGCTTGTTACTCCTGTAATGTGAACAATATTTGGCATTTATCAATCCAATGGCGAATGAAGTCTTCAGAAAATTATGCAACTTCTCAAGCTTACATTGAGTCAGAACAGGAATGGGATGGAGAATTAAACAGGTAACTGGAAATTCATGGTCACCCTCATTAGTTTTCCTGGCTATCAGCATTTGTTTCTGTACCGCACTGTTCACGTTTTTTTCTACCCAAAAATCTCAACTGGTTTGTCTTTAAGTGCAGGGTGCTTGGACTCAAGGTACCGAGGCAGTCTTGAGTGCTTCATTGCCTCATTAGACAGCCTCTGGGCCTGAACTCCAGCCTCCACCCGCCTGCTGCCAGACACCTTGGCCAAGCTGGTTGTGGGTGGGATGAGAGGACAAGGTAAGGGCCAGAGGTCCCTGTGCCGGGGCTGCAGCTGTCCCAGTCCAGAGCAAGCAACCGACCGACCGAGCAAGGAGTGCGACAGGGCAAGCACTCGCCTCCCTTGTAGGTAGGTAGGATCTATCAGCCGACAAAAGTTTGGCTCGAGGGATGACTTTCAGTAGATCGCAATGAGGTAGCTGCTCTGCTACTTATGAAACCCTGAGCTCGAATTAGGTCATCTGCGAACATTTTAGCACCGGGTTCCCCACGAAGGTTTAGAGGCAGCACCCATCTGTCCACGCTCCAGGCCAGTAGTAACGCCACTTCTCGCCGACCGCGCAAGGCAGCCGGTTTACCCATGGCCAACCAGTGATCCCTGGCGCAAGGGAATCACTGTGTTTAGGCGACTGATGACCTCACGTGCGTTCAAGTTCAACAGTGGTCGTGACAGGGAATGAGGAAAGGTGCAGCTGACTCATATCGTTTCGTATCGCCAAATCATATCGTTTCCTCACAGCCCGGTAGCACATGCTTTGCAGTGGTTGGGGACCACTGGATTATCCAATCTGTATCTGAGTTCTTCAATGTATGGGAGTGTCCAATGTATGGGAGTGCCCAATGGATGAGTACTAAAAAAACTTGAAAAAATTGCAACCAAGTGCAAAACAGATACTTCATTTTATTTTAACTTCTTCCTAAGACACCCAACCACCCCATCACAGAACTCAGCCTCCAGCCAATTTGATTCACTCCATGTGACTTTAAGAAATGGTGCAACGCAGTAAATACAACAAAGGCTATAGGACCAGGCAACATCCCTGGTTTGAGGCCCCGAAGACAAATTTCAGAATGAGCTGAGCCTCTAGCCAGGCTTTTCCAAACTAGTTACAACATAGCTATCCACATGACAATAGGATAATTGCCCAAACATATTTTGGTTACTAAAAAGGACAGGTCTAATATAGATTATTACTGCCTAATTAGTCATCCACTGTGAGGTGAGCTGTCATTACAGTATTATCAAGTGGTATTTAATCACCAATAACTGACTCCAGATGCCAAGCGAGTTAATGACAGCATTACAAACCTTACACATGGGTGGTAGTGAGGTCAGGAGTGGACAAACCACATCAGAGAGGTTTCAGTTTGATCTCTACACCTGTTTAATTAGTTCCCCCAAAAGAATTTCAGTTCCTCCTAAGACGTAATCATATCATTCACATAAAATCTACAACTTTTTTCAACTGTGTAACAGCACTAAGGATCTTATTAATATTCATAAATCATTTCTAAATACACATTCAGATTGCAAATTATATTCTGGAATTTTAGAATTGTTTTCAGTGGTTTAAGTCATTCCTTCTTGTGAACATTCACATTTCCTGAGCTTAGGTGCCTGTACTTGGTAAATAATGCCAAATATATTGCTCAATTACATTATGCCAATTATTACACATCAAAATTACTGACCCTTTCAGCAAATGAAAAAGCACTTAGACTTTGCCCTGATCATTTTTAAAACTGTGTAAAGTGTAGAGGAGAGGACAATGTAAATATCTGAGATTGGACGGAGATAAGAGAACTAGAGAAAATCTCCAATGGCTGAGGTCATTACTTGCAGTAAATTAGTTGTTTGTGATTAATCATCCCAGTCCCAGAACATAATTTCAGGGATTCCTTTGGACAATATTCTAGCCCCAACTATCTTCAGCTGTTGCAGCAGCGGCAATTTTTCCATCATAAACTAGGTGGGGATATTTGCACATATTTTGGTGGGGATATTTTGCACAGGTTGCACAAAAGTTCAATTCCATTTGCAACTGCATTGCAAATGAAATATTGCATACCTGCATGCTCAAGAACCTAAAGAACATTAAGGGATAGGCTGGTGATGAATGTAACATGCACACCTGAAAAAAGGCAAAGAAAGGAAGTGGATGTTGTCTATATGGACTTCAGTAAAGGCTTTTGACAAGGTCCTTCTTGGGAGGCTGTCAAGAAGGTTCAGATGCTCAGCATTCAGGATGAGATATTAAACTAGATTAGACATTGGCTCAGTGGGAGAAGCCAGAGAGTGGCAGTAGATAGTTGGCTCTCTGACTGGGGGCCCATGACTAGTGGTGTGCTGCAGGGATCGGTGCTGGCTCCTATCACAAACAAAAGAAAATCTGCAGATGCTGGAAATCCAAGCACCATACACAAAATACCGGAAGAACTCGGCAGGCAGGCAGCATCTGTGGAAGAGTACAGTCGACATTTCAGGCAAAAGTGTCTCAGCACGAAGTGTCGACTGTACTCTTTTCCATAGATATTGCATGGCCCACTGAGTTCCTCCAGCATTTTGTGTGTAGTGCCGGGTCCTTTGTTGTCATCTATATTAATTATCTGGATGATAATGAGGTTAACTGGATCAGCAAATTCATGGATGACACCCAGATTGAGGGTGTAGTGGACAATGAAGAAGGCTATCATGGCTTGCAGAAGGATTGGCCGCATCAGCTGGAAAAATGGGCTGAAATATGGCAGATAAAATTTAATGCAGACAAGTGCAACGTGTTGCACTTCAGTAGGTCCATGCAGGATAGGTCTTACATAGTGAAAGTAGAGCACAGATGAGTATGGTAGAACAAAGGGATCTCGGAATACAGCTCCATAATACATTGAAAGTGGCATTACAGGTAGATGGGGTCATAAAGAAAGCTTTTGGCACATTGGCCTTCTTAAATCAATGTACCAAGTACAGGAAATGGATTGTTATGCTGAAGTTGTATAAGATGTCAGCGAGGCCTAATTTGGAGTATTGTGTGCAGTTTTGGTCACTAAACAACAGGAAAAATGTAAACAAGGTTGAAAGAGTACAGTGAAAACTTACAAGGATGTTGCTGGCTCTGGAGGACCTGAGTTATAAGGAATTATTGAATAGGTTAGGACCATATTCTTTAGAACGTAGAAGATTATGTGGGGTTTCGATAGGGTAGATCCAAGTGGATTTTTCCACTGAGGATAGGTAGGACTACAATCAGAGGTCATGGGTTAAGGGTGAAAGTTGAGAAGTTTAAGGGATACATGAGGGGAAACTTCTTTACTCAGAGGATTGAGAGTGTGTGGAAAGAGTTGGCAGCACAAGAGGTGCATGCGAGTTCAAACTCAATGTTTATGAGAAGTTTGGATGGATAGTAGGGGTATGGAGGGCTATGATCCTGGTGCAGGTCAATAGGAATAGGCAGCCGAAATATTTTTGGCATGGATTAGATGGGCTGAAGGGCCTGTTTCTGTGCTGTACTTCTCTATCACTGACTCTAAAGACTGTCTCCATTAAGAAAGAACCTAACCTCGGCATTCAATAACATTACAACCTATTCTACCATTAATACTCTGGGGGTCATCAGTAACAAGAAGCTCAACAGAACCAAATATCATGGCTCTAACAATAGGTGTGAGTAAGTGACTCATCTTCTGACACTCCAAGTCTTTTCCACCATTTAAAAAACACAAATTGGGAATGTTACTGAATACTTTCACGACTGAATAACCTGAGTGGATGAGTGCAGCACCAATAACTTCCAAGCAGCTCTACTATCCAGGACAAAGCAGTCCACCTGATCAACCACCCCAAATAACACCAAAGGGGCTGCAGTAAGTATCAGTAATCAGAATCAGTTTTATCACTGGCATGTGTCATGAAGTTTGTTAACTTAACAACAGTTCAATACAAAACATAATATAGAAAGAAAGAAAAATAAATCAATTACAGTAAGTCTATATGTATATTGAATAGATTAAAAATAGAGCAAAAACAGAAATAATGTACATTTTTTAAAAATGAGGTAGCGTTCATGGGTTCAAGGTCCATTTCAGAATTGTATGACAGTGGGGAAGAAGCTGTTCCTGAGTCACTGAGTGTGCACACAACACTGTAGTCGCTTGCTCCGGCTGCTTAGATAGTACCTCTCAAATCCATGACTTCTATGATAAAGGAGGATAAGGACATTGACAGCAGGTGTATGGGAACACTACCACCTGCAGCTTTCTCCCCAGGTCACTCACCACCCTTAATTGGATGTTTATCACTTGCAGCTAAGGCACCTGGTATAAATCCAAGAACTCTGCCCAGCAGCACTATGAGAATACTTTCACCTTAAGGGCTGCAGTGGTTTAAAAGATGACCACTACCATCTTCTCAAAAATAATCAGGGACAGGCTTTAATTGCAGACCTTGTCAACGATACAGACATCCAACAAAGTAATATTTTTTTAAAATTGGAAAACCTCTCTATGTAGGAACTAAACACTGCACTGAGGCAATACTTTCTACAAATGCCACAGAAAGCAAGTATGCAAATTTATCAAATGATTATGAAGACAAATGTTATGTTACCATTCATTACAAGGGAATTTGAACACGAGTGAAACTGTTACTACAATTATGTAAGATCAAATCGTACCTGAAGAATTGTGTACAGATTTCAACTCCTTACCTAAATAAGGATATACAGTTGCAAGAACGTTTGTGAACCCTTTGCAATTAACCAGTTTTCTGCATTAATTACTCATAAAACCTGGTCTGTCTTCATCTAAGTCACAATAATAGACAAACACAATCTCCCTAAACTGATAACACACAAATGATTGTATTTTGCATGTCTTTACTGAACACATTATTGAATCATTCACAGTCCAAGCTGGAAAAAGCATGTGAACCTTTGTATTTAATAACTGGTAGTACCTTGCTTAGCTGCAAAAACCTCCAACAAACATTTCCTGTAGCTGCTGATCAGACCTGCACAACCACAAGGAGGAATTTTAGATCATTCCTCCATACAAAACTGTTTCAGTTCGTTAATATTTCTGGGATACTTTGCATGAACAGCTCTCTTCAGGGTGTGCCACAGCATCTCAATTGGGTTAATGTCTGGACTCTGACTTAGCCATTTCCACACACAATTTTCTTCTTTTTAAACTACTCTGTTATTGATTTACCCTTGTGTTTTAGATCATTGTCTTATTGCATCATCCAACTTCTATTAAGCTTCAGGTGACGGACCACTACCCTGCCCATACTCCTGTATAATTTCTTGATACAATATTGAATTCATTGTTCCCTCAATGATTGCATGTTGTCCAGGCCCTAAGGCAGCAAAGCAGACCCAAACCACGATTGCTCTTTCTGGGATGAGTTTTTGTTGTTGGTGTGCAGTGCATTTTCCCTCCAAACATAGTGGTGTGCATTTCTACCAAGAAGTTCAACTTTCGTCTCACCTGTCCACAGAATATTATCCCAGAAATGTTGCAGAAAATCCAGGTGAGACATGCAGCAATTTTTTTTTGGGAGAGCAGTGGTTTCGTCCGTGGTGGCCTTCCAAGAATACCATTCTTGTTCAGTGTTTTCCTTATAGTGAACACATGAAGAGAGTTTTTGCAAGTTCTATTGATTACTACAGGTCATTTGCTGTTACCCTTGGGTTCATTTTCACCTCTTTCAGCATCGCACATTGTGCTCTTGGTGTGATCTTTGCAGGACATCCACTCCTAGGGAGAGTAGCAACAATACAGAATTTCCTCCATTTGTAGACAATTTCTCCTACTGTGGACTGATGAATATCAGGTCTTTAGAAATGCTTTTGTAGCCTTTTCCAGCTTCATGCATGTAAGATTCAAAATTAAGATGTGCGTTTCTGACAGGTCCGGGTTAAAGTCAAAGGACAAATGTGATTTAATTATGTCTAGGGACAATTGTGATTTAATTATGTTTAGGGACAAATGTGATTTAATTATGTCTGGGTTAAAGTCTGTAAACAAGTGTGATCTAATTATGAATGCAGAAGCCTTGACAAAATTAACTGTTTGTGGAATCATTGAAGTCCTGAGATATGGACTATTGTTTTACAGAAACGTGTAAAAAAACTCCAAATATGGAATGGGATAAGACTATGTACCTCCCGAGTCAGGGAGGAGGGGTGGTAAGGAAGAAGGATAAAACCTGCTGCCCTGTAAGGTTCAGGGTTCCCTTCTCTGAAGGGGCCCAGCTCTGCAGAACTGTTAATAAACTTTGTTTCCTTGAATTTGTCTTGAAGCCATTATTTGGGAGCGTGGCTCGTTTCTGACAATGCATCTCTCTGAAAGTTGCTTTGATCAAGGTATAGTGCACATAAATCCATCTTTCTTGAGAAGAGCAGGCTCTGTCAATAACCTGACTTTGTGTGTGTGTGTATATTGTTTTATAGGGCAGGTCACCTCTACAACCCACACTCTTATTGATTGGAACACATGACTCCAAATAGCTTTCGTAGAAGGCATTACCCCAGAGGTTCACATACTTTTTTTAAACCGAGACTCTGATGTTTAAATGGCCTACTCAATATTGATGAGAAGCAGTACAATTGATTAGGTGTTATCAGCTTAGGCATATTGTGTTTGTCTATTAGCATAACTTAGATGACAATCAGGCAATTGCAAAGGGTTCACAAACATTTTCTGCAATTGCACGTTTCACAGTGAGCACAGCAAGCACTAAATTGGTTCAGAGATAGTGCATTTACCAGATGAAGAGAGATTAAGTAGACTACATATGTGTATTCTGGAATTGATAATAATAGATGAGACTTAATTGAAACCAATGAAATACTTTCAGGACTTGACAGGCTGTATGCAAAAAGGTTTCTCCAGGTTGAAGTAGGGAAAAATCACAGAATCAGTTAAGTATTGTTTAGAACTAGAGAGACATTTTTACATACTGAAACAGGTGGTAAGTCTTTAGAATTCTCTACCCTACAGAGCTATGAAGATTCATCGAGTAAATTCAAAACAAATGGTGGATTGATTTCACAACATTAAGGGAATTAGGAAATATAGAGATAGTGTGGAAAAGTGGGTATGAGGAAAAGATTAGCAATGATTGATGAATAAGCTAGAGTCTAAATGGCCTCCTCCTACTCCTATTTCTTCTGTTCTTAGTATTAACATTGACCAGTATTGTTGAAGAAGGTGATATTCTTGAAATAGATTTCTCATAGCAGTTGCTTAACTATCCATCAGCACTCATGATTAGATTTGACAAGACTGGTCTGTAGATGTTGTATCATTTAACTCATTATGTGCTTGTTTTGCAGATCTTGTGTTGCAACTTTTCCAAATTGCCAGAAAACCTGTCAACAACTTCCAGTGCTCTCCTTTATACCAGAGTTGTATCAATGGCTTGCGGGTATTAGTACAGTGAGAGAAATGACAAGCTCTAGGTTGTATCATTAAGCATCATCTGGGTTTTAAACTCAAGGTATTACATAATCTTCACTCTGGAAAAAGAGACTTATGCCTGTGAATCTATCCAGTAAAAAACATGAATCCTTTGTACATACTTATGCAGGAAAAGGCAGATGAAGTTTACAACATGAAAATAGACTTGAGAATGTTTTTTAAATTCAGATATATACTTTCACTTGATCCCTACAGCTGTTTAATTAGTTCCTCCAAACAATTTCAATTTCTGTAAGGCTGCAGTCATACCGTTCAAATAAAATCTACAAATGTTTTCAATTTTCTAACTGTTCTAACAGCAGAAATAACAAGTATAAATTTGCCAATGACACAACTGTTGCTGGTAAAATCTCAGATGGCAACAAGAGAAGTGACAGATTGCTGATTTGGTGGTGTCACAATAATAACCTCGCAAGATTAAGGAACTGACTGAACTTTAGGAAGAGGAAATCGGGAGAACACACACCAGTCCTCATTGAGAAGTCAGTGGTGGAAAGGGTGAGAGGGTTGAAGTTCCCGGTTGTCAACATCTTGGACAATGTATTCTGGACCCAGTAATATTGTTATAATTATGAAAGTGATATGTCAGCAGCTCTACTTCATTAAGACTATGAGGAGATTTGGTACGATGCTAAAAACTTTTGCAAATTTCTATAGATGTACAGTGGAGAGCATGCTGACTGGTTATATCACAACCTGGTACCGGGGATCCAACGCACACGATTACAATGGGCTACAGAAGGTTATAGACACAGCCATTTCCATCACAGTTACAAGCACCCCCACCAACACATCTCCAAGAGGCAGTGCTGGAAGAAGGTGGCTTCCATTACTAAGGACCCTTATCATCTGGGACATGCCATCTTCTCATTACTATCATTAGGAAGGAGGTACAAGAACCTGAAGAACCACAATCAATGATTCAGAAACCGCTTCTTCCCCTCCAACGTCAGATTTCTGAACAATTCATGAACACTAACTTGCTAGTAATTTTATGTCTTTGTATTATTCTGCCACAAAACAAAAATAATCACATCAGATAATCTAGTGATTGTACACCCAATTTTGATTCTGAACTAAGCAATCAGCATGTATCGATATCTAGATTACAAATGACATTCTGGATTTAATTTTCTGTTTCCTTCAGTAGTTTGCTTCCCTCGTGAAGATTTCTCACAATATATATGCTCTGAGCTTAGCTGCCAACACTTTGGCAACTGACACAAGTCAAACTGCTCAATTACAGTTATGCCATTTAGTACACATTAAGACTATTGACATTTACAGCAATTCCGTAAGTACTCAGAACTTTTTACCATTGGAAAAGTGGTGGTGAATCCAAACATGTGGATGTGATATTTAGAAAAGGTGGCTGCAAAATATTATTTTCTGTTGTTTAAAATAAAATCTTAGGCATGAAAAAGTGCTGGTTTTACCACTCACCATAATACCAAAAAAAACATTCATATTAAAAAATTTAAACAGTTACTTCAAAATACAAGTTGGAAACAATTCATTAGATCCACACCATCCATGTTGTTGATCTTCTACCCAAACAGCAATCGTGCACCATGTGCTTTAGCAGATTTTGGTATAATTTCTGCCTTCCTTTTTCACTATAAAATTTAAAAATGTTTGTGTACTAAAGACCTTTTACTTGCAATGGCACTCAGTTTCCCCATGTAATTTAACTCCTTTTTCCTTTTTGCCTCAGATCCAATTAGAACATAGAACAGTACAGCACATTACAGGCCCTTCGGCCCACAATGTTGTGCCGACCCTTAAACCCTGCCTCCCATATAACCCCTCACTTTAAATTCCTCCATATACCTGTATAGAAGTCTCTTAAACTTCACTAGTGTATCTGCCTCCACCACTGACTCAGGCAGTGCATTCTTCACACCAACCACTCTCTGAGTGAAAAACCTTCCTCTAATATCCCCCTTGAACTTCCCTCCCCTTACCTTAAAGCCATGTCCTCTTGTACTGAGCAGTGGTGCCCTGGGGAAGAGGCACTGGCTGTCCACTCTGTCTATTCCTCTTAATATCTTGTACACCTCTATCATGTCTCCTCTCATCCTCCTCCTCTCCAAAGAGTAAAGCCCTAGCTCCCTTAACCTCTGATCATAATCCATACTCTCTAAACCAGGCAGCATCCTGGTAAATCTCCTCTGTACCCTTTCCAATGCTTCCACATCCTTCCTATAGTGAGGCAACCAGAACTGGACACAGTACTCCAAGTGTGGCCTAACTAGAGTTTTATAGAGCTGCATCATTACATCGTGTCTCTGAAACTCTATCCCTCGACTTATGAAAGCTAACATCCTATAAGCTTTCTTAACTACCCTATCTACAAACCCCATTTCCAGAAAAGTTGTTATATTTTCCAAAATGCAATAAAAACAAAAATCTGTGATATGTTAATTCACGTGAACCTTTATTTAACTGACAAAAGTACAAAGAAAAGATTTTCAATAGTTTTACTGATCAACTTAATTGTATTTTGTAAATATACACAAATTTAGAATTTGATGGTTGCAACACACTCAACAAAAGTTGGGACAGAAGCATGTTTACCATTGTGTTACATCACCTTTCCTTTTAATAACACTTTTTAATCGTTTTGGAACTGAGGATACTAATTGTAGTAGATTGCAATTGGAAATTTTGTCCATTCTTGCTTGATATAAGACTTCAGCTGCTCAACAGTCCGTGGTCTCCGTTGTCTGATTCTCCTCTTCATGATGCGCCATACATTTTCAATAGGAGATAGATCTGGACTGGCAGCAGGCCAGTCAACCACATGCACTCTGTGTCTACAAAGCCACACTGTTGTAGCCTGAGCAGAATGTGGTCTGGCATTGTCCTGCTGAAATAAGCATGGATGCCCCGGGAAGAGACGTCGCCTTGATGGCAACATGTGTCTCTCTAAAATCCTAATATACGCCTCAGAGTCAATGGTACCTTCACATACATGCAACTCACCCATGCTGTGGGCACTGATGCACCCCCATACCATCGCAGATGCTGGCTTTTGCACCTTTCGCTGATAACAATCAGGATGGTCGTTTTCATCTTTGACACTGAGAACTCGACACCCGTTTTTTCCGAAAACTAGCTGAAATGTGGACACATCTAACCACAGCACACGGTTCCACAGTCTTTCGGTCCATCTGAGATGAGCTCGGGCCCAGAGAACTCGCTGGTGTTTTTGCATAGAGTTGACGTATGGCTTCCTCCTTGCGTAATAGTTTCAAGTTGCATTTCTGGATGCAGCGACGGACTGTGTTAAGTGACAATGGTTTTCCGAAGTACTCCCGAGCCCAGGTGGCTATAATTGTCACAGTAACATGACGGTTTCTTAGGCAGTGCCGCCTGAGGGCTCGAAGATCACGCGCATTCAACAGTGGTTTCCGACCTTGCCCTTTTCGCACTGAGATGTCTCTGAATTCTCTGAATCTTTTCACAATATTATGTACTGTAGATGTAGAAAGACCTAAATTCTTTGCAATCTTGCGTTTGGAAATGTTCCTTTTGAACTGACTAACAATTCTCTCATGAATTTTGGCACAAAGGGGTGAGCCACGACCCATCCTTGCTTGCAAAGACTGACCCTTTGATGCACGCTACTTTTATACCCAGTCATGATACCTCACCTGCTACCAATTAGCCTGTTTAATGTGGAGTCTTCCAAACCGGTGTTACTTGAATATTCTGTGCACTTTTCAATCTTATTTTAACTCTGTCCCAACTTTTGTTGAGTGTGTTGCAGCCATCAAATTCTAAATTTGTGTATATTTACAAAATACAATTAAGTTGGTCAGTAAAACTATTTAAAGTCTTTTCTTTGTACTTTCGTCAGTTAAATAAAGGTTCACGTGAATTAACATATCACAGATGTTTGTTTTCATTGCATTTTGGAAAATATCCCAACTTTTCTGGAAATGAGGTTTGTACCTGTGAGGCAACTTTCAGGGATCTGTGGACATGTACCCCCAGATCCCTCTGCTCCTCCACACTACCAAGTATCCTGCCATTTCTCATTACAAATGAGAAAACCTTCACTAGAAATTTTAGTACAAGTTCAACAGTTTTATATAATTCTTTATATTGAATGAAAGATCTAAACACCAGTAACTGAAGTGGAAAAAATTCAAATCTATTTTTACGGTAAAACTTCATTAACCAGCCATCCTCTTTGGTTAAGAATGCTCAAGTTACAGACACCCACCCCTTACATACAAACGAACTCCCATATTGTTAACTTCAAAAGTACAATATACATATAACATTCATTCCTACGGACAGGATGAACTGTTTTCCTCTTTCCACTTAGAGTAATTGTTCTTGTTTACCAAGTTTTACATGCATCCTATTCACTACAATACTGTGGAGGTAAGGGCATTTATATTGAGTGATCTTTCTATATTTTCCAGATAATAGACAAAATCAACTTTAGGATGTCTTAACCCACAGAGAGCTTGTCCATTAATAACTGTCCTATTACAAATTGTTGACAAGGAATTTGTAGGTAGCAGTATTCATTTGTTTACTGTCTCTGACCTATGAGGAAGTAGCATAGGAGGTTCTATCAAAACAGTCTTGGTGAGTAAATATAGTACATCTTTTAGATGTCACCATCGTTGCTGAAGAAATTCAGTGGTGAAAGTGAAAATTTAGATCAATAGACAAGGTCCAATCAAGCAAGCTGCATTATTCTGGATGGTGTTGAACTTCCTGTAGGTTGCTGGAGCTCTACTTGATTATGCAAATAAATCTCTACTCCTGCCTCTTATCTTTAGATGAGACCTCTAAATCGCAAGTCCAATAACCTATCATTACACCATTTGCATTAAATGTAGGAGCCACGATTTTGAATAATATGAAAATTGTCAGCATGATTAAGTGTGCAACTGGGCATAGTTCAGTTGAGCAAATTGGCTGGCACAGATGAGATGGGCTAAAGCGCCTATTTCTGTGCAAGATCCTTTTTCAGTCCACTACCATTTATGACTAGATGTTGGAAGGACTGCAGTTATGATCCAATCCATTGGTTGGGGGATCACATAACTGCATATTAATAACATTGAAAAAAAATGGTGGGATGACAAGTAGAGAGGAGGATGTAAAAGACTCAAGGCAATATAGACAAGTTGAGTGAGTGGGCAAGAACATAAAGGAACAAGAGTATTTTTAAATGGCAAGAGACTGGGGATTTTTATATTCAAAAGGCATCCATGTATACAAACTACTGAAAGCTGAGTTGTAGATTCAGCAAGCAGTTAGTAAAGCAAATGGTATGATGACCTTTATCACAAGACTGGTTTAGGAATGGTGGGTGTGATGACAGTCAAGATGGGGCAAGCTGTGATGTACATCGAAGTTTTGGCTCAGACTTAGCTGTTTTTGTTTAGGTTTGTACAATGGTTTTGGGGACAGCAAAGCTTAGGAGACAGGTTAGGGTTTAGGGACAGGGATGAGGGGAAGTTAGAGGTCAGGGGATTAAGAGTCTTGGCAGGACCTGATGTTCAGAATCCAGGTCACCACTCTATGGTCGAAGCTCAGCGATTTCCAGGTCGGTGGGTCCCAGACGCCAGACACCCGTACCGGTGGGAATCACGAGGGCCGATGACCACCTCCACAGGTCACTGGGGCCGGACTACCATGCTAGTCTGGAAGTCAAGAACTAAAGGTCAAACCAGAGACTAACAAGTCCTGAGGTCTAGGTCTGAAGGTCAAATCCACGATCAACGAGTTCTAGGTTTGATATCCACTGGATAACGAAGTCCAACATTGGAGGCCTGATGGCAGCTGGTCTGAAAATCTGGGGCCAGATGACACCATCATGATGAGCCAATTACAATGGGTCAAAGTAGAGGAAGGAGATGGAGAGCATAGTGGTGTGGTGTTATGATAACTCTTCCCTCAATGTCAGCAAGATAAAAGAGCTGGTCATTGACTCCATAAAGTGGGCAGAGCACAAAATTCTATCTAATCAATGATGTTGAGGTCGAAAGAATTGAGAACTCCCAAGTTACTAGGAGTTATCATCATCAGCAAGGGTCTGAAGCTTTGTTGGGGATCCCTACCACCCACCCCACAACCTCTGATACATAATCGTCAGGGAGGTGGTACAGGAGCATCAAGACTAGAACTGTCAGACTGGATAACAGTTACTTCCCTCAGGTTGTTAGCACCAAAGTCTTGTCATCAGGACAGCAAACTATTTACTGTACTGTTGAGGGTTTACTTCATGTATTTTGAATTATAATCATTAAATCAGATGACAATACACTTGAACTTCAGCAGCCTGTCCTGGTTTATCCACATGGACACCGATCCAAGAAAGCACACCAGCCATTCTACTTCCTCAGGAGGCTAAAGACATTCAGCATGTCCCTGCTGACTTTCATCAATTTTTATAGATGCACCACAGACAGCATCCTGTCTAGAAATATAGCATGCAACTGTAATGGCCAAGAACAGAAGAAACTGAAGAGAGTTGTAGACACAGTTTGACATTTTGCAAAATCCAGCCTCCCCTCCAGGAATTCTATCTACATCTCTAGCTGCATTAGAACAACCAACATAACCAAGCACCCAGCCACCCCAGACATTCTGTTTTCTCCCACCTATCAGGCAGAAGATACAAAAGCCTGAAAGCACATACCACCAGGTTCAAGGACAGCTTCTATTCCATCATTATAAGATTATTAAAAGGGTTCCCTCATACAATATGATGGAATCTTTATCTCACAATTCATTTCATCATGGCCTTGCACTTTTTGTATGCCTGCACTACACTTTCTTGGTAATTGTAACATCATAGCCTGCATTCTGCTATTGCCTTTCTCTTGTATTACCTTAATTTTCTATGTGATATAACAATCTGTCTCGCTGGTATGCAAAACAGTTTTCACTGTACCTCAACATGCAGTCTATGACAGTAATAATAAACCAAATCAAACCAAAATTATCAACAATCCCCCCCCCCCACACACACCATAGCCTAGTATGTAATTTTTTTGTCGTGAGAAATGTCTCCCTCTTACATATCTTCAACACTTTCTAATACAGAATTCTATGGGTTACTGCTCACTTTGAAGAAATTTATCCCCATCCCAGTTATCAATTGATCCTGTACCGTGAGACCACAATACTTATTCAAGAACTCCCAAGCCAAGGGAAATATCCTCTCAGCATTGAGCCTGTCACACCTTTTCAGAATTATGTAATTACATAGAATAACAAAGCAGAGGACAGTACATTGGTTCACAATGTTGTGCCGACTTAATTAAACTGTTAATTAAATGCCCAACTAGCCCATTCTGCCTACAGATCATCCATATCCCTCCATTCCCTGTACATTCATTACCCAAGAGCCTCTTAAATGCCACCTTCATATTTACTTCTACCAACACACACCATTCAGTGTAAAATGCTTGCCCTGTATACTCCCTTTTAATTTAACCCCTCACCTTAAATTCATGTCCTCTAGTATTATACATTTTGATCCCGAGCAAAAGATACCAGCAGTCTACTCTATCTATACAAACTTCTATCAAGACTTCCTTCAGCCTGTCGTTCCAAAAAAAACAAGCCAAGTTTGTTTAACCTCTCTTAATAGCACATGCCCTATAAATCAGACATCCAGTCAGCACCTTTGTAGATCTCTCCTGCACCCTTTGCATCCTTCCTATAATGGGGCAACCAGAATGAATGCAATACTCTGGATGCAGCCTGCTTAAAGATATATGAAGCTGCAACTCTTTCAACTCAATTTCTCAACCAATAATGTCAAGCATTCCATACACCACCTTTACCACCCTAATAACATGTGCGGCTACTTTCAGGGAGCTACGGTTTGGACAACAACATCACTCAGTACATAAACAGTATACTTTTCCTTTACATTTGATCTCCCAAAGGGCAACACCTCAAACTAAGCTCCATCTGTCATTTCTCCACCCATATCTGGAAATAAACTATATCCTGCTGTATCATTTGGCAATCTTCTTTCCACTAATCTTTGTATATCTGTGAACTCAGAACCTGCCCATCTGCATTTCACCAAGGTCATTTATATATATCCTTTAACTCTGGTGTGTCTCTGCCAAGCTTACACTGTTTTCTCACGACAGTACTGCCAGTCCAGATGCATAATTGTGCAACTCAAAACCTCTCACCATGACCATTGCTTTTCTTGCTTTTTTACACGTGTAGGTTTGCTTTCAATGATGTACAAAGACATCCACGACCCCTTTGCACATTAATATTTCCTAATTTATCAACGTTTAAGCAATATCCTCCTTCTCTTTCTCCTGTCAGAGTTGATAACCTCACATTTCTCTGTGTAACAGTGCATCTGTCCACTCATTCAACTTGCCTTGAAGCCTCTTTGCATCTCAATTTTCAATCCAACCCAGTTTCACTAACTACATCATCAAACAAACTCTGCCAAACATGATTTCATTTCATAAATCTATGTTAATTTCGAGTAATTATGATTTTTAAGTAGACCTATTGTCGCTTTTTTTTGTAATACTCTAGCATCTTCTCTGCTCCTGACATAAGGCTAGTTAGTCTATAGCCATGTTTTCTCTCTCCTTTTATAGATAATGGGGTTACATTCTACAGGAATTACTCCACGCTGGATGATAACTGTTAGCCACTATCTCTATGGTTTTTAAAAAATATTCAGCATGCAGATTATCGGGAACTGGGTATTTATCGACTTGCAGAAACATTGATTTCTCCAGCACGACCTAATTTACCAATCACTTTTTATTGTATTCTTGGTACCCTATCATTTCTATTAAGTTTTTTTCCATGAAGTGGAAGCCAAAATACAAGTCTAATTGACCAGTTAAAGTCTGTCCCGAGCCTTATAGGCTCATCAGGCCGGTGCTTACGTTGGTTTCCGTGGCGTGAAGTGACTGAGAGTACAAGACTCCACCCACCCTCTCCCCCCCCCCCCCCCCCCGATAGGACGCCAGTCTATCACAAGGTTAACCCCTAGCACTTTGCCGGTACCCATTTTCAGCTGGGTGGACTAGAGCAGTGTGTGGTTAAGTGCCTTGCTCAAGGACACAATGCTCTGCCTCTGGGGCTCAAACTCATGACTTTCAGATCGCTAGTCCAACACCTTAACCACTTGGCCACACTCCACAATGGTCAACGGGGGCATGCCAAATTTCTTAGCTTCCTGAGTTGGCAGACATATTGGTGAGTTTTCATGGCCATGGTGTTAATGTGATTGGGCCAATGATGTTCACTCCTTGGAACTTGAAACTCTCTACCTGAGCACCAGTGATGTAAATAGAAGTGTGTGCACTACATACAAACATACATATATATATATATATATATATATATATATATACACATACACATATGCACTATTCTCCTTCACTAAGTCAATAACCAACTCTTTTGTTTTGCTGACATCAAGGGAAAGGGTTGTCGTCATAATACTATGTCACTGGGCTACCCATCTCCTTCCTGTCCACCAATTCATCATCCTAACCATGTTACCTACCTGGGCTGCTGCTTTCAATAATCTTTGCACTTGCATGTCAAGATCCTTCCACTGCTCAACACTACATTGAACCTAATCATTCATTAGTAATCCCAAAAAGCAATACCTATCACTTATCAGGATTAATCGCTTGGACAAGTCCTTATAGTACCGCTTTGAAGATCTTACTGTAGGTTTACCATGTAAACCTTATCTATTGCCTTCCCCAAACCTAAAAGTTCAGACTGGTCAGACAAAGCCACGCTGGTCATCTCTGATCAGTTTCTACCATCCCAAGTGATCACTGGTTCTATCCTTTCTACTGATGTTAAACTCACATATTAGGTCAGTTATTGCAAGAGTTTTTCTTCTTGCTCCTTTTGGAAAGGGGCAACTATGATTGCTGTCCTCTATTCATCTGATACTCAAGGGTGTCAGTGAAGATTTGAAAATCTCAGCCAGACCTACAGAAATCATTTTTTATTGTTTTCTACAGCAACCTGGGACAATCTCATCCAGCACTGGGGATTTATCTTTCTCTAAGCCCACTCGGGCATTGAGTATATCCTCTTTGTTTATTGAGAATTCCACTAAAATTTCACCTTCCCCTTTGATGAATTCTCCAACTGCAAAATCCATTTCCTTCAGGAATGTTGATGAAAGATATTGATTCAGGAAATCACCAATACTTCCCAGCTTCATACTGTATAAAGATCATTCCCAGTGTTCCTAATGGGCCTTACTCTTTTTTTGGTTGTTCTTTTATCCTTAAGATACTTATTATATTCCTATCTGCCAGTGATATTTCCCCTTCTTTGTCTTCCTAATTTCCTTAAAACTTCACCTACACTTTATTCTGTCGGTCCTCCTTTGTCTTTAGCTATCTAGATCTATGTTTCATTTTCATTTTTGTTCTTTATCCCACCCGACATCCAGGCTTCCCTGAACTTGTTATCCATGCCTTTCACACATTCATGAACATGTTGCCTCTAGACACACAAGAGGGGGGGGTGGGGTGTTGCAGGTTACTGGTTAAACTGGGGTTATTGATTAGTTCAAAACAGCCAAGTAACACTTTGGAGACCAATGGGAAAGATTTTCAACTCCAGGTTGTCTGGATAGACAATTTTTCAACTTCAGGCAGTTGTAATGGATCATTAGCATATTTTCTGGTACAGAGATAATTTAGTTTTACAGATGATTGTGTAAGGTATCTCCCCATTTCAATGTTTTGCATATTCTCCTACGTTAATGAAAATGGCAATACAAATCTAATAGCTAATTTTTTTGCAACAAGGCTAAAAACACACTGGTATCTATTAGCATATAATAACTGGTGATGCGGCCTTTTGCTCTTATGCACAAAAAATCTGGAACATTCCACCAACTGAAATAAACCAGGCTAGTACTATGGAATGTTTCATAACACTTCATAAAACCTACTTTTTTTAAATTTGGCCTACTTATAGGATTACTTAGTACCTGTTAACATTGACTACATTTATATAATTTGGTATATTTGATTACATTTTATTCTATATGTTTGTCTTTACTTATGATTTTTAATTTTCTCCCATATTTTATTACTATATTGATTTATCTTTCAAATCTATGTAAAGCATTTTGAACCTGCATCTTACTATAAATGTGGTATATAAATAAAGTTATTATTATTCACATACCTTTTAAAATACCACAAGTAGGTAGGACACTCAGCAGTTATTCATTTAATCAGTGTGATAGAATACAGAAATGTAATGGCTAGAAAAACAAGGTGCATTTAAAAATAGTTTTAAGCATAATAAAAAGTCAAAGTTGAAAGCACAAGTACATGTATGCATATGTGCAATGAAAAACTTTTATGCAACAGCATCACAGGTGCTTAGGATCATTTAAGCAGCATCCACAAGAAAAAAAGTAAACAATTTGTACACAACTTATATTTAAAAAAGAACACATTTAAAAGAAAACAAGTTTTTTAGTGCAAAGTGGTCACAGTGTTGCTAAACTGTAGCAATTAGGGTTGTGAAGCTACTGCACATTGAACTCATGTACTTGACTGGAGCACTGAGAAACAAAATCTGACTGTAAGCTGCACTCGTAGATTAGGACAAGTGATGAATAAGCTTTGTCAAAGTTGTAGATTTAAGGAGTTAAAGGGAAATATGAGGGGCTGTGGCAGTGTTTAGAGGAAAAGAAGTTTACAGAGGAAATTCCACACTGAAGACATAATAGTTAACGTCAGTAAGAACAAATTTTATTTAGAGCTGACAGAATGTGCAAAGTAAGTAAGGTGCAGGGTTGGAAGGAAAATACCAACATTTGGATGAACTGAAGAATGCACCAAAGTCATTTCAGAAACCCGTTCAATTATGTCAAAGTTTAAAAAATTACAGTCTCACTGAAAAGTCTGAGAATGCAAATGAAAATAAAAAGAAAAAAAATGAAAATATATACTGTACATGCAAACTGCTTAATGGTAATGATGCAAATATAGGAAATTTAAATAATTGATATGGTAAACGTAGAAAGTGACACTGTAAACCAGATGAACAGAATAACCAATAAAGCTGAATTACAGCACTTGAATAACATCAAAGCTGTGCAACAAAAGGAAATAATCAGCTACTAAACGGTGGTGATATGCTAGGAAATTACCCTGTAAGAGCCATCTACATTACTGAGGCTCTGAATAAAGCTGAGGAAATTGAATGGTCTTGGAACATTTTTCTTAGGAAAATTAAGAGTGGAGGATACAACTTAATCAAGGAGAATACAATGAAAGCAAGTCAATACAGGAAAGCAAATTAATAAACAAAAAGCATTATTATTACAATAGGGGTATTACCATTTGTGAAAAGGCGAAAGCAAGTCTTCCAAGTTTAAAAGGAGATACGGTAGTGAGGGTATAAATGATGAGATTGCAATCAGATTAAGCATTATTATTTGAATATCTGAATATTGGTATTATCTGAATCTGAATGACTGACGTCCTGTCACACTTACCTCAATAATAAGCAAATGCTTTGAGAGGCTGGTCAAGGTCTTTATCTGCAGCATGTAGCATGCTGCCACCTATATTGGACCCGTTACAATTCGCCTACAGACACAACCGATCGACAGACAATGCAATAGCCACAGCTCTACAGACCGTCCTTACACATCTGGAGAAGAGGGATGCTTATGTGAGAACGCTGTTCTTGGACTACAGCTCAGCACCCAACACCATAGTTCCCTCCAGGCTCGACAAGAAGCTCAGAGACCTCAGCCTTCACCCTGCCTTGTGTAGCTGGATTCTGGACTTCCTGTCAGGTCACTAGCAGGTGTTAAGAGTGGGCTCCCTCACCTCTGCTCCTCTGACCCTCAACACAGGTGCCCCTCAGGGCTATGTACTAAGCCCCCTCCTTTACTCTCTCTATACCCATGACTGCATCGCTACTCACAGCTCCAATCTAATTAAATTTGCTAATGACACTACACTAATATTGAGGCAGCCTACAGAGAAGTAGTCATCACCCTGACACAGTGGTGTCAAGAAAACAACCTCTCCCTCAATGTCGCAGAAATAAAGGAGCTGGTTGTGGACTACAGGAGGAATGGAGACAGGCTATCCCCTATTGACACCAATGGATCTGGGGTTGAAACGGTGAACAGCTTCAAGCTCCTTAGCATAAAAATCACTGAGGATCTCATGTGGCCTGTACATACCGGCTGTGTGGTTAAAAGAAAAGAGCACAACAGCGCCTCTTTCACCTCAGACAGTTGAAGAAGTTTGGTATGGCCCCCCCAAATTCTAAGAACTTTCTGGTATGGGAACTGTACTTCCCTCAATCACAGGACTCTACAGAGAGTGATGTGGACAATCCAATGTATCTGTAAATGTGAACTTCCTACTATTCAGGACATTTACAATGACAGATGTGTAAAAAGGGGCAGAAGGATCACTGGAGACCCGAGTTACCCCAGCCACAAACTGTTCCAGCTGCTACCATCCGGGAAATGATACCACAGCATAAAAGCCAGGACCAACTGGCTTCTGGACAGCTTCTTCCACCAGGGCATCAGACTGAATAATTCATGCTGACGCAACTGTATTTCTATGTTATATTGACTGTCCTGTTATACATACTATTTATTATAAATTACTATAAATTGCACATTTAGATGGAAACATAACGTGAAGATTTTTACTCCTCATGTATACGAAGGATGCAAGTAATAAAGTCAATTCAACTGGTCAACATATGTAACATGTCACCATGCAGGCAGTTACAGGAAAATAAAATACAATAGAATTTATGAAAAATTATTAATAACAAATACTGACAAATAACCAATGTGCACCTCCTCACCTTAAATGCATGCCCTTTAATATTAGACATTTTGACCCTGGGACAAAGATACTGACTGTCTATGTTTCTTATAGTTTTATAAACAATGACATTACTAGCTTCTACAGAATTCATATTAGCATAGGCAAGAATATATTAACACAGGTCACTTTATATATCTGAATAAAACTACTCATATTTCCAACATGTCTGCTATTCAAAAGGCAATCAAATTACGTCCCAAAAAAATTTCAAAATGTTACAGTTGAATAGATTTCCATGGATAAATTACTAAGAACCAATATGAAATTCACAATTCAAAATGCAGAGAAACAAAATATAGATGTAACTATGCATAAAACAAGTTCCCAAAAATGTTAATTAAAAACACACAAACAGTATCAGATAAAGAATTTGATCTTCACATAAGATGGACTGAAGAATTTAATTCTTCAGTTTGATGTTGGCAGAACTTATTGGTAAATTAGAAAAGCACATTGAAAACAGGAATGTAGTCACAGATAGTCAATTCAATCCAGCTATATGTCCTGGTAATATAACTAGTAACCTAATGATAGATCACCAAAAATATGACCCTCAAAATATTGAGGTTTCAGCATATATGCACAGTTCTCCCCGCAGAGCAGAAATTAACAGCACCAGGGTAAAGCCAATGATTTAACAACAGAATGTGAAAAGAAAGCAAAGGAGATGTGCTGCAAAACCACAAGCTTGCAAAGGAACAAAAAACATGATGTTAAATGTAAAATAAATGAGACAAGAGAAAAGGATAAAGACAAATATATGGAATTAAAAGGTTGGTAAAATTGGACAATTGATAAAGGCACGTCTACCATGTTAAGATTTACAAAACTGTGCCCGTGTGTGAAAATAGGAATTCAAATATACCAAGAAGTTTATAGAAACAGAATTAGTGACAGTTCACAGATAAAACAACAGAAGAATTAGTAAAGTAACCAACAACAAAAGACAACAATGGATCAGTTAAGGAAATTCAAAAAAAGTGGGGAACTATTATGAAATAATATCTTAATTGGATTTGCTGCTGATGGTACCAATGCTTACCCCTCTACCCATATTTATCCACTTCCAGAATAGAGAACAAGTCATCCTTAACAACTGAAAGAGGTGCAATTCTGAGTAACTGGAATTGGGTCATAAGTCTTATAAAGAGAATCCAACACAGATAAGAATGAAGATGTACAGATCACACCAGACGTGAAACACTATACCTGAAAGAAGCAAATGAACCTACAGATGTGAGACAGTGAGATAACAACAATGTGCTTTCACATTAGACAATAAATTGCCAAACAGCTAGATGAGCTAAGAGATTGAAAAAAAGAAAAGGAAAATATCGCATAACCACGTCTGCACTGAGTTTACAGTGGGAATAATCAAACAATCCATCAGAAACAGTGAGTAAATGTAAAGAAGAGTAAGCAACAGCCAAAACACTCACTTTTCTTTTGCTTTCCCAATGAAGGCCAATAGATCATTTGTCTTGTATCAACGTCTCAGGATCTATCCTGGGACCAACATATTGATGCAGTCGACGTTTTGGGCCGAGACCCTTCAGCAGGACTGGAGAAAAAAAGATGATAAGTCAGAGTTAGGTGGCAGCCCCACCTTCTAACTCTGACACCTCATCCTATTTTCCTCCAGTCCTGCTGAAGGGTCTCAGTCCAAAACGTCAACTGTATTCTTTTCCATAGATACTGCCTGGCCTGCTGAGTTCCTCTAGCATTTTGTGTGTGTTGCTTGGATTTCCAACATCTGTAGATTTTCTCTTATTCATGATCTTCTTATTACTACCATCACGAAGGAGGTACAGGAGGCTGAAGACCCACACTTAATGTTTTACAAACAGCTTCTTTCCCTGTCATCAGATTTCTGAATGGTCCATGAACATTACTTTGCTATTTCTCTTTCACAATTAAATTCATTTACTTACCACGTGAACATCCAAACATGTAGTGAAATACATCATTTACATTAGCAACCAACATATCTAAGGATGTAACACACACAAAATGATGGTGGAATGTAATAGGCCAGGCAGCATCTATAGGGAGAAGCGCTGTCAACGTTTCGGGCCGAGACCCTTCGTCAGGACTAACTGAAAGGAAAGATAGTAAGAGATTTGACAAAGTCTCAGCCCTAAACATCGACAGCGCTTCTCCTTATAGATGCTGCCTGGCCTGCGGCGTTCCACCAGCATTTTGTGTGTGTTGCTTGAATTTCCAGCATCTGCATATTTCCTCATGTTTACATCTAAGGATGTGTTGGGGCAGTGCGCAAATGCCACCACACATTCCAGTCCAAAATAGCATTTCCACAGTGCTCAGCAAAGCAACACAGAACACAACAAGCAACAAAACAACAACTGCAAGAGAAATCCCATTCTTCCGTTGTACCCACCCACAGAGTCCTCCAACTCCAGGCCTCCAATCTTCGGCCACTGGGCTCCAACTTCCAAACTTCTGATCAACCTTAGGGCTTCAATCTCCAGGCCCAGTGACTCACCAACCCTCATGTCTCTCATGTCTGCAATCTTGAGACCCACTTGGAAAAGCCTGGCATCCATAGATATCCTTCATCACCCGTTCACGTTGCTGCTCTTCAAGCATGGGACAAAGGTCAGGACTCCATATGTCCATCATCACCTGTTCACGTTGCTGGCCTTGAAGCACAGGGGCAAAGGCTGGACTTTAAATTTCCTTTGTCCCATGTCCAACTCATTGGCCTTCAAACATGGACCAGAGGCCTAGACTCTGGTCTGATGGCTAACTTCTGCATATCCCTGTCCCTAAACCCTAACCTGTCCCCTAGATGACCTCCCCAACCACAAACCATCCCTATGAACTCAAAAAACAACTAAATCTGAATCACAACTTCCACGGAGACCACAGCTTGATATGACCTTGACCGGAACCCTTAATTATAATATTTGCAATATTTATTCTTTTATTGTAAATTACAGCAATTTGTTATGCCTGCAACTGTCCTGCTGCAACAAAACAAACTGCATGACTAATGCCAGTGACAATAACCCTATTTCTGAATCTAACTGGCATATCCACATGCACACTTTATATTTTGTGGCATGAAACTCTCTTATCTCTTATTCTTACTCTTCACATTTTACTATATTATTCACGGTTTAGAATTATTCAGAAATTTCTAAATCATTGGAAGACTACATGCTCTATTTTTGAAATGAACACAGAGGTTTTATGTTTAGCTTGTAACAAATCCATTCTTACAGGGAAATTACGTTGTATTTGTGACCATATTTCTAGAGTAGATGAAGATCAATTCAGCTTTAATCAATTCAGTGGTGTAGCTCCAGAGCACCAATAAAATTAAACTTTTCACTAGGATTCAAAAAAGTTCACATCTACATTAAAATTTTACTTCTTTCCAAAAATAGATTTAAAAATTAATGCAACATTTTTTCCTATGTAGGAGTTAAACAAAAAGTAGTGACGATGTGTCAATGGCATATATTTCTTTGCTGAATTTGAAGAACCACTTCCTGAAGAAAACCCACACATCTTGAACACCAACATTCAATTAATTCTATTACTTTCTCCCATCCTGTTGTGCCAAATCTATTACCTGGTGTTATGCCGTTGGCCCCCTCCTTTGTAAAAATCGCAAGAACTCTAGTTAAGGGGGGTCAACTGACCCAAGAGAGAGAGACGTGCGAAAGACCACGTTCTCCCAGGAAGCAGAATAAAGGTGACTTTGACTATTGTCTCATGGAGACCACCTGAAAAGCCCTCGGGCAAAGTGGGCTGGTTGAGAGAGAGATCGCATTACCTGCAACTTGATTGACACCTGCGATCCCGTGAAGAAGTATAAAGGCGGGTCTGAGGGGAGGACCCTCAGATGCACCAAGGAAACACACGAAGGAGAAACGCTAGAAATCCTGCGACAGCGTTTTAATAGCTACAGCCGGTGGTGGGGTTCGTGTGCGTCCTTCCCTTGCCTGGGATTGGCGACTTCACCACGGAAGACGGCCTAGCTACAGGGGAAGCCACAGATGAGAGTCCATTTCCCCAACGAGACTTCCGACTACCTCCTACAGGTTGGAAAACCTGTCGGGTAAATGCTTCATGTTCTCTGTCTTTCTAACAAAAGTGCACCAACGCGACACTTCCGCCGGCAACTAAGTGAAACTGCCGTGATCTAAAAGACTTTTAGATATCCAGCGAACGATATAAAATCTACATTACCCCTAGACGACGATCGAGCTTGTGTTTTGAATGATTATTACACCGGTGTTTAGATTGAGTTTTGACGATGTATATGATCTGAATGTTTTGTATTAACCATACGTTTGTGCCCCTTTTTGAATAAAACGTTTGAAAATAGTAGCATCCGACTCAGCTGACCCATCTATCTTTGCTGGTAAGTTACCTGGTTACGGGGTTTACGTAACACTGGGAACTTAACAGACATAAAGGTTTAAAAACAACATGGACATTAACAGAGCATTCAATGTATAAGCAAAATATTCATGTTGTTCTTTACAAAGACAAAACTGAGAGTCAGCAGGTAGTATTGCCAAGCATGGAACACAATGTAAATAAGCATTTTACGAGCTAAAAACAGAGACAGTCCAAGTTGCAATTTTGCCTGAGATAAGAGCAAACATCAGGAATCAGCTTAAGATGTTCCATTCGCACAGAGAACCAGCATACCATCGTCATTCTCCAGCAAATTAAGCAGAATTGATCAATATTTGGAACACTACAAGGACAAAACAGTTGTGCTCCACGTTAGGCCCAGAGTTGAGAGGCAAAGAGACACTTAAGTATAAATTAGCAATGCATTACAAAACTTTATAGCTGAATAATAAATGTGAAGTACTTGGACAAGTCACCTTATATACAAATTAAGTCCTAATTTTGTTCACTGAACTCAGACTATACTTGTAGCCAAAAAAATGGGAAACCTGAATTGCAAAATTATGCAATGCAGACAGAGGCAGGTAATGTAGACACCACCATAGAATAGGTAATGCAAAAGGATACAGCCACATATAAATTCAGAAAATATACCGATGCAAAATTAATGCAGCAAGAAAAAAAATACAACAAGCTGCTGGAAGAACTGAGCAGACCATGCAGCATCTGGAGTGGGAGAGAAGCAGTCATTGTATTGGGTCGAGACTCTGCAGCAGTTCCAAGAGTGCAAAGAGGAGATAACCAGCTCAAAGTGGTAAAGGGGTGACACAGGAATACTAATTTAGGTTTCCTCAAAGAGAAACTAAACCAAGTCAAAGTTGATGTATAAATCAAATAGTTTTAATTACACTCTAAACAATTAGTAGACATGACAGCTGGGATTCCGCCACTGAAATTACCTCAGAAATTTGGAACCCAATGAGCAGCATAAATTGTTTAATTGTTTAAAGAGTAAAATTGATAAAATATTTTGATCAAATCTATTTTAACAGTGCATAACATTTCCATACATTTTCACACTCCAAAAAGACCACTGAATTCTGTTCCCTTACTGGTGAATCATTGAGGCTTCTTCCCAGTATGTGAAATACAAACTTACCACATCAAATTACAAGATAATGTATGCAAACAATATTTATGAAATATTTTCAAGAAAAACTATTAATGTAACAGAACAAGCAGTACTTATAGTACTAGTTTTTTTAATCCATTATTTTAATGAGAATTAAACTGCAGAGTTCGATTTAATCATCCACCTGAAACAAAGATTAACAGTGGGTAAAAAATACCCTAGCACTGATAGCAAATATAAGCAAGAGAAGTAGGAGCAAGCAATCTGCCATTCAATCAGTTTGTATTACCTTTTATCACAGTACCACATTCTGATACTTAACACTCAAAAATCCAAAATTCCTTTCATATTCACTATTCACAACATCACCAATTTTTGTGTTAATTGCAAACTTACCAATCAGACACCCTACATTGCCATTTATGCAGTTAATGTACATATCAAATATTAAGGATTCCTGTACCAATCCCTATAATATCCTTGATCACAGGCTTCCAATCACAAACTAATCCTGCAATGTCAATTTGTCTCCTATTACCAGTTGTCTATCCAATCTAGCCCAAATTCCAGGTCTCTAAACTCTAGGAACAGCCTTCTATGTGGGAGGTTGTCAAACATTTTACTAAAGTGCATGTAGACCACTGGCTCCTTTATACCTAGTAACATCTTCTCAATCAAACTAATCGGGAACACCTACCAACAAAACCACACTATTGTTAATCATTTTGTGTCTTTCTCTGTATAGATTGATCCTGCCTTTAAGGATTTTTTCCATGAATGGGCTTGTACGGTAATTAACTGGTTTATCCCTGCTACTCTCCTTGAATAAAGGAAGCACATTTGCTGTCGATAGGTAATGAAGATTTAAAAATCTGTATGGCCCTAGCTAACTTCACCCTTGCTTCCCACAGTAGTTTGTGATAAATCTAAACAGGCCCAGCTGGGGAAGAGGGGAGAAATTAGCCACCATTATATCCATCAAGGCGTCTAATTACTAACTTTTAATGATATAACATTAAAAAACTTCTGAATTATCACAATCTCCTCTGCGAAACCTCAGCTATAATATCCTTCTCCCTAGTGAACATTTATTTAAGACCCCACTCATTTCTTTTGGCTCCACACAAAGATTGATCTTCTGGGGCCCTAACAGGTCCCATTTGCTTCTTGACTATTAACTTACATTTAACATGTCTATGATTATTCTCACATGCCAGTGATATTTCATTGATCCATGTTGTACTCCCCATTTCGTTAATAACCCCTACACACTGTACTCCTGTAGGGTTTGCCTTTCCCCCCCCTTAATCATGTTCTGAAATGTCTAGGCATCTTGGAGTTTCAGGATTTTGCTGTTTTTACCTTTCACCTTCATGAAAACACAGTGGCCCTAACATTTTATTGTAATATTTTACAAATCCCATGTTTACAGTAACAACATGGTTTCTACTAGGTACTATGAACAGTCATTGGGAAGTAGGTACTCTCTAGAATTGCCAGTCAGGCAGCTAAGTTGAACCTTATTTTATTTATAGCAATGAGTGTGGTGGATCTGATTAGAAACCATTATGCAAATAGCTATGTTCATCTAAAAGTAAAACAATGTTTCAGCCATTGATCCCACTTTTAAGACAATACCTAATGTTGTGGGAAAGTAAAAAAACTGTATTGAGAACCTCAAAAAAAATATAACCAAATTTTAAATTTCTATTTTACTTGCAAGGATCAGATCTTTAAGACAACTTCACTCATTTTTAGCCATAGGCATTTTCACTCTTTCACTCTGCTTCATTCCAGAACATAATCTTGATTTTTAATAGTGAAGTTATTATTCACCTTTATTTTAAGAAGTTTTACGCTCAAATTTAGAAGTCTAGACTGCAGAAGTATGATTATGGCCAGGAAAGAATAATTGTTCAAGCAGAAGAAATTAGAATCAGAACAATGGAGTGGTTGGAAAAATTTTACAGTCAAATTTAAGCACAGAAAAAGGCCCTTTGGCCCATATTTGTCTGTGCTAACCAAGTACACCCAAGCAAATTCCATTTCCCAGCACTTAGCCTATATCCTTCTAAACCCTTGTCATCCACATAATGATCCGGTAGTTGGTTTCATCTGCTATAAACTGCTGTGTAAAAAAGTTGCACCTCAAGTTCTTATTGAACATTTTACCTCTAGTCTTAAAACTATATTCTCTAGCTTTAGACCTGCCAACTCGGGAACAAAGACTGCTCAACCCATCCTTGCCCCACAGGTGTTCACATCCACTCTACAGCTCATCCATCTCTCTCTGAAGTCTCTTACTTGCAATCTGACTTAGTTTGTTATCATCAGCAAACAGATCAGCAGTTCTCTTTTCACCCTCTTTCTTAAACAATTGGGTCAATCTGTAGTCCTTCATTCCACTGGAACAATTCCAGAATCTACCGAACTCACAAGATGAGAACCAGAGCATCTACTATATCTAAAACCATTACTTCAGCATGCAGATCATCGGGTCCTTGGGACTTATAGCCATTTAAGCTCATCAACTACTTCCACATCCCTATTTTGATGACTAATTAGATCCCTCAGTTCATCGTTCCCAATGCACTCTAACCTCTCTAATATATCCAGATTTCATGTGTCTCTTTATATGGGCCTATTCCACAAAGTATCTCTAAATAAAGTAACTGTGCTTGTGCCATTTCCTTATTTCCCAATTTAAATTTTCGTTTTACTACATTTGTCCTTTCGACGTAACTAAAAAAGCTCTTAGTTTATTTCTTGTTTGTGCATACTCTTATCTATTGTGCAATATTATGAGTTTCTTGATCCTTCTTTGTGAGTTCTGAAATGCACTCAATTTTCAGCCCGCTATTTCTGCAACTTTCTAAGCCTCTTCTTGTGATTTAATACCAACTTTTAACTTCTTAGTCAGACACTTTCCCTTTTGAATCTTTGTGCTTTAAATATATACTTTGCAGCAAGAGTATTATTTCTTTAAATACTACCTATTTTAGTATTTAACACTTTCAGCCCCTTTCTTTTTACCATTTATCTCATTTACTGCTTTTGTAATTTCCCCTTCTTACTAGGATTCTCCTTCCTGAATTCCTTTTGAGGTTCCCATCTCACCACCAAGCCAGCTTTAAACACCCCCAACATCACTCTAAGAGGATTGGTCCAGCTCTACTGAAGTGTAACCTGCCTAATTAGGACACATCCCAATCAAGTATATTTTCAGCAGCAGACAGAGTGCAGGCTGGGGAATCAATGCTGAAGTGAAAATGCACGAAAGGAAGATGCAGAAAGGCTCAGGGACGGACGATACAAGGAAGAGATCGCATGGAAGACATGACATAAGCAACAGGGAGGGAGGGAGGGAGGGAGGGAGAAAAGGGAAATGGGAAAAGGGGAAATGCTGTTAATTGGAAACTTTGAATTTTAATAATTATATTTAATTTGCAGTATAAAGACTATCAGTGAAAATGATTGCACTTATGCCAGATAATATAACTCTGAATGACCACTTTCCTACAGGACACTCTAAAGATATCAGGCACACAACAGTGACATGAAGTATGTCTTCAGCAGTAGTACAGCAACAGAAGGAAACAGGTTCTAAACTGTGGAGGCTTTGGAGAGCATTCAGAAGAGGTTTATCAGAATGCTGCCAGGATTAGAGGGTAGAGCCACAAGGACAGGTTGGATAAACTTGTGTTGTTTTCTCTGGAGTGAAGGCTGAGGAGAGAAACAGATCGAGTAGATAACCAGAATTATCTTTATCCAATAGAAATGCGGGCAACTTCAAGGTGAGAGTTTACTATAGAAAGCAAAAGAAGAAATTGCTGTTGCATCCTCATTGGCCACAGTAGTACCAGAAGATTAGAGGTCGACAAACATTGTGCCTTTGTTGAAGAAAGGTAATAGAAATAATCCTGGGAGTTACAGATGAGTTTTACATCATGGTGAGCAAACTATTGGGAGAGGATTTATGAATATTTGGAGAAGCATAATGTGATTAGGGATAATCATCTTGGCTTTGTGATAGGTAGTTGTGCCTCACAAACCTTACTGAATTCTTCAAGGTAGTAACAAAACAATTTAATGAAGGAAGAGTATTGGACTTGGTGTATATGGAATAAGTAAACTTGCAGAACATTTGCAGATTGGCAGGTATGATGTTGTAGGTATCACTGAATCATGGCTGAAAGATTACAGCTGGGAGCTTAATATCCAAGGATACATACTGTATTGAAAGGACAGGCAGAAAGGTAGAAGGGGCGGTGTTGCTCTGTTGATAAAAAAAAATGAAATCAAATTATTAGGAGGTGACATAAGGGTCGGAAGGTGTTGTATACAGACCCCAAAACAGTAGTAAATTACAAAGGCAGATAGAAAATGCATGCCAAAATGGCAATGTTTAAATAGTCATAGTCACTAAGTAGGTAGATCGGGAAAATCAGGTTGGATTCCAGGAAGGGAAATTTCTAGAATGCTTAAAAGATAGTTTTTTAGCACAGCACATGGTTAAACCCCCTGGAGGAATCAGCTATTCCAGATTAGTGTCGTGCAATGAACCAGAATTGATTAGAGAGCTTAAGGCAAAAGAACCCTCAGGGGCAAGTGATCATAATATGATCAAATGCACCCTGAAATTGAGAAGCATAAGCTGAAGTCAGATATATCAGTATTACAGTGGAGTAAAGGGAATTATAGAGGCATGAGAGATGAGCTGGCTAGAATTGATTGGAAAAAAAACACTGACAGGGATGACAGCAGAACAGCAATGGCTGGAGTTTCTGGAACCAATTCAGAAGGCACAGGTTATATACATCCCAAAGAGGAACAAGTATACTAAAAGAAAGATGACACAACTAAGGCTAACAAGAGAAGTCAAAGCCAACACAAAAGCTAGAGAGGGCATACAATAGAGCAAAAATTAGTGAGAAGTTAGAGGATTGGGAAGCTTTTAAAAACCAACAGAATGCAACTAAAAAAGTCACGATGTAAAGATTCTAATTCTGCTCCTATATCTTAAGGTCTTAAAATGTATATAGATTTTAGAAAGGCATTGAACAAAGTTCCCAGGGTAGGACCATTCAGAAATTTAGGAGGCATGGGATATAGGTAAACATGTCACCGTGGATTCAGAATTGGCTTGCCCACATAAGACAGACAGTGCTAGCAGATGAAGCATGTTCTGCCTGGAGATCGGTGACCAGTGGAGTTCCGCAGGGATCTTTTCTAGGACCTCTTCCCTTTATAATTTTTATAAATGACCTGGCTGAGAATGTGAAAGGGTGTATTAGCAAGTTTGCAGATAACATGAACGTTGGTGATGTTGTGGATAGTGTCAATGGCTGTCATAGGTTACAGCCAACATTGATAGGATGTAGAGCTCAGTTGAGAAGTGGTAGGAAGAGTTCAATCTAGAAAGGAATAAAGCGATTCACTTTCGAAACACAAACTTGAAGACAGAGTACAGGTTGAAAGGCAGGATCCTCAACTTTGTAGTGGAATAAAGGGATCTTGGTGTCCACGTCCATTGATCCTTCTCAGCTGTCACACAAGTTGATAGGGTAGGTCAGAAGCATATGATGTGTTGGCTTTCATTAGTCAGTGGTTGAGTTCAAAGCATGAGGTAACACTGCAGCTCCATAAAACTCTGGTTAGACCCCATTTGGAGTGTTGTGCCCAGTTCTGATTGCTTCATCATCTACCTGGAGATTTACCAGGATGCTGCCTGGATTACAGAATACGTCCTAGGAGAAAGGAGTGAGCAAGCAAGGACTTTTCTCTTTGGAGTGGAGGAGGACAGGATGAGACTTGTTAAGAGGTGTATACATATTAAGAGGCGTATACATATTAAGAGGCATAGATAAGAGAGAACGGCCAATGCCTTTATCCCAGGGTGGAGGAAGATACATTAAGAGAATCCTACTTTCTTAGAAACTTTGCTGCCTTAAATGCCAGTGGCATAATAGTCAGTAAGAACACCCCTGCCCACCACTGTTACTATCTGCAGGTGTTGCCTCAAGAAGGGAATATCATAGATCCTCATCATTCGGGCCATGCCATCTCTGAGCAATGCCATCAGGCAGCACAAGGTACAGAACCCTGAAGCACAACACCACCAGCTTCAAGAGTTGCTATATTCCTTCAACCATTCAGTTCTTTAACAATTTTCTGTTTATGTCCTTTCCTGTAAAAACTATATAATTAGTTTATGTTTTTTTTGTTAGGTGCCTGAAATGCTGCTGTAAAAAAATTTTCATTTCACCTGTACTTGTGCAAATGACAAAAAACTCTAATTTGACTGCCTGTGATACATCCCTAATTGAAAATCATTGATTTAAGAAATGACAGATCTCAGAAATCCCAAGTATTTAATCTCAAACGTGGCACCCATCAGGGATGCCCCTTAAGTCCCTTTCTCTTTGATTTGGCTATAGAACCTCTGGCGATAGCATTTTGAAACTGTCCTGAATTGACCGGGATTTGGAAAGGGGGTGTTGAGCATAAAGTTTCTCTCTATGCTGATGACTTATTACGGTACTCTTTCTTTCAAATCCGTCTACATCCTTACCTCTAATGTTTTCACTTCTTGACCAGTTTAGCCAGATCTCTGGCTATAAACTTAATTTACATAAGAGTGAACTTTTCCCAATTAATAAAGAAGCACAAGAACTAACATTTCGTGATCTCCCTTTTAAAGTAGTCCATAACCAATTTACTTATCTTGGAATTACAGTCACAAGGAACTTTAAAGACCTCTTTCGTGAAAACTTTGCCAATCTTTCATATGCTATAAAACAGAGTCTGGTACAATGGTCACCTCTATCTGTGTCTTTGGTAGGTCGTATTAACGTTGTTAAAATGTATGTTCTCCCCAAATTCTTATACTTATTTCAACCTATCCCAATTTTTATTCCTAAATCTTTCTTTGATTACTTAGACTCTATTATTTTGTCATATCTGTGGCAGAATAAGTGCACTAGAATTAATAAAATCCATCTCCAAAAATCTAAAAAAGAGGGTGGCATGGCTTTACCTAACTTTCGTTTATATTATTGGGCAGCTAATATATGCTGTGCTACCTTTTGGTCTTTCTTCCACGGCCAACCCGAGTGCCCTAACTGGGTGGCAATGGAGCTGAAGAATGATCTATCTCTGCACTTCTTGGCTCTGCACTTCCTAGTAGTCTGCCCAGATCAATAGCCAATCCTCTTGTTAGACACACTTTGTGTATATGGGCCCAGTTCAGGAAATGCTACGGTTTCCAGGGGTTCTCCATTTCCAGCCCTGTCGCACATAATCACCTTTTTTTTACCTACTACGTACGATTCAGCATTCCATGTTTGGTATAGGAAGGGCATTAGACATTTTGAAGATCTTTTCATTGATAATCGCTTCGCTTCTTTTCAGCAGCTCTCTGTTAAGTTCAATCTGCCTAATGCTCATTTTTTCAGATATCTCCAAGTCCGACACTTTATTGCTCCCTTAATTCCTAACTTTCCTGAAATGCCTGCAAAAAATGTTATGGACCTATTTCTTTCCATTAATCCACTAGGTAAAGGTTTAATATCAATTATCAGAGATAAACTAGCAGCCTTACGACGGGCCCCTGTGGATAAAATTAAAATGGCCTGGGAGCAGGATTTAAATATCTCCTTATCCGAGGAGAGCTGGGACTCAGTTCTCAAATCAGTTAACTCAACCTCTCTTTGTGCTCGCCATTGCCTTTTACAGTTTAAGATTGTTCATAGAGCCCATATGTCTAAATCTAAACTATCTCGATTCTACCCTGGCATTAGTCCGCTCTGTGATAAATGCAAGAGGGGCGTGGCCTCTCTCATCCATATGTACTGGTTCTGTCCTAGCTTGGAGAAATTCTGGAAAGATGTCTTCACTACATTATCGTGTATTCTGAATCAGCACCTAGAACCAAACCCCTTAATTGCTCTGTTCGGTTTTTGGGGCGAGACAGATCTATGTCTGGATCCGACCAAATGCCGAATATTATCCTTTGCCTCTCTCCTGGCTAGACGCTTGATCCTCCTTAAATGGAGAGATGTTGCCCCGCCCACTCATGCGCAATGGCTTAATGACACTATGGCCTGCTTGGACCTCGAAAAAATTCATTATTCAGTTCTTAATTCGGATCTAAAGTTCCATAAGGTCTGGGGACCTTTTATCGAGTACTTTCATAACCTTCCTCTTGACTAGGGTTTTTTTTTCTTCTTCTTTTCGGTCCCTTGCTTTCAGCTCCCTTTTTTTTCTGGTAGTAGGCATTATTATCCTCTGTTGCTAAGTGTATTCACAGTCTGGGAGTTTGACTGTCCTGACTTATATTCTCTATATTGTGGTGTGGTTGGTCTGGAGTTGTTGTTTTTTTCTTGTGTTGTGGGGCTTGGGGAGGATACTAAGCTTACCTGTCTTTAATTTAGGTGCTTTTTTTGTTAAATTCTCTTTCTTTGTAGCATATTGTTATTGTATGCTTAATTTTGCACTGTATTAATGTTCCTCATTGGGATTTGGGGTTTTTAATTTGTAAAATGTTTTGAAAAACTAATAATAAAAAAAATTTTAAAAAGAAAGAAATGACAGATCTTGCAGTCTGAGTTTTCACCCTGGAATTACAAAATATATACAACTAAAATATCAAATGAACTACAACTACTTGATTGTTGTGCATGAAAAGGAATAATCTCCCAGGCAAAATTGAACTGGCGTCCTGTTGCACTCACCTTAATAATATGCAAATGCTTAGACAGGCGGGTCAAGGACTACATCTACAGCATGCTACCACCCACACTGGATCCCCTACAATTCACCTACTGACACAACCTATCCACAGACAGCACAATAGCCACAGCACTACACACTATCCTTAAACATCTGGAGAAGAAGGATGCTTTTGTGAGAATGCTGTTCTTGGGACTACAGTTCAGTATTAAACATCATAATTCACTCCAGGCTCGACAAGAAGCTCAGAAACCTCAGCCTTCACCCTGCCTTGTGCAGGTGGATCCTGGACTTCCAGTCAGATCGCCGGCAGGCGGTAAGAATGGGCTCCCTCACCACTGCCCCTCTAACACTCAGCACAGGAGCCCCCCCCCCCCCCCCCCCCCCCCAGGGCTGTACCCGAAGCCTCCTTCTCAGTATACCTATGACTGTGATACCATCTACAGCTCCTATCTGCCAATTAAACTTGCAGATGATACTACATTGATTGGCCTAATCTCAAACAATAATAAGGCAGCCTACAGAGAAGTCATCATCCTGACACAATCGTGTCAAGAAAACAACCTCTCTCTCGATGTCACAAAAACAAAGGAGCTGGTTGTGGACTACAGGAGAAATGAAGACAGGCTAACCCCTACTGACATCAATGGACCTGGGGTTGAGGGCGAACAACTTTTAAGTTCCTCAGTATACACATCACCGAGGACCTCCCTTGGTCTGTACACACTGGCTGTGTGGTGAAAAAAAATGCACAGCAGAACCTCTTTTACCTCAGACAGCTGAGTAAGTTCGGCATGAGTTCACAGATCCTAAGGACTTTCTACAGTGGCACAACTGAGACCATCCTGACTGGCTGCATCACTGCCTGGTATGGGAACTGTACTTCCCTCAATCGCAAGATCTGCAGAGTGGTGCGGACAGCCCAGCATATCTGTAAATGTGAACTTCCCATTATTCAGGACATTTACAAAGACAGGTGTGTAAAAGGGTCCAGAAGGATAATTGGGGACCCAGGTAACCCCAAACACAAACTGCTCCAGCTGCTATCATCTGGGAAACAGCACCAATTATCTAATTACACACTGTCATTTTAAAAACGTAATTGCTATGGGAATTGAAGCACAAGGGAAGTGTCAGATGAGTTTTATCCTCATTTTGTACATGCTATCTTTCATCCAGAAGAATGTGCAATGACAACATAACAAGAACTCAATGCATTTTATTCCACTTTTTGGATATCTTTCTTTTTGACAAGTAAAAGTTTTTAACAAAAATGTCATAAATCATCTACATAAATAAGATTTCACTAACTCCATACTCACCTATTGGTTTCCAAATTCAATAAACTCCAATATGAATATATATGCTGTAGAGTTGCTTCATAATTACCTATTTTGTGCAGAACTTACTTATATTTGGTGAAAATTACTGTCACAGTTGTGCTTGAAGCTGCACTCTCAATTTGAAAGTAAAAGCTTACTGAAAGCCATGATCTGCATATAGATAATTGCAGAGTGATTATAGTATGATCCTCTTTTGTTACTCCGTTCCAATAAAAGTTTGCTAATATTAATTTAGGGAATGTGAGTTATATTATTTTTAAAGAATTTCATAGTTAATAAATATTTGAAATAAAAACCATCGACACTTGTGGCAAATGTAAAATATAGCAACAGCTGTGCAATGTATTTAGCCAACAAATTTCAGTCACACTAAAATCAAAGGAAGTGAATTTGAAAAGCAGAGCACAAAGGACATTGTGTTATTATAATCCACACTTAGCTCAATCGATGAAGGAAGAATTTCTTCAAAATAGCTTTGTATTAGTCAGGTAGGAACAAAATAATCAATTGTGTTTACTTTATTCTTTCAAAGAGCAGTTCACTGATTCAATGTAACACCATCTACAGGGAGTGTATGGCATGTGCATATAGCAAAAAAATACAAGCACTTTCATTGACAATTCAAACTTATCAATTATAATTCAGACAACATGCACATAAAGGGAAATAAAGATTGGGAATCAAGATGAAGAAGAATGAAGAAGATCAAGAAAAAAAACAAACTGACTGATTAAGATTTTTTTTTACATTTCCAACACTACATTCTGAAGAATAAAGAGTTTATATGCAAGATTACATTTTCAGTCCCAGATGTTCACAATTTTAAAATCCATTGCATCAGATGCACAAGTTCCAGTTCTGCCAAGTTAATTAGCTAAATATTAGGGGTCGCAAAAACTTAAAGATTTCTGAAACATCCCATCAGTTCAGAGTACCAGTTAGCAACTTAGCAGTATAGGTTTCTACACTTAATTATGCATTACTTTTTCTGAACATCACAGTTCCTGAGCTACTTCCCCCACCCAACCACTTTGAAGACGTATAAAATTAGCAATGAATGTCGTTATCCTCATTAATATTCCCAACACAAAATCTGGGTCAATTTATTTTAAATGAATTTATTCATCCAGTACAGAATCCAGAAGATTGACTGCAATTGAATTAAAACTTCAAATTTTCAATATACAAATAAAAAAATCACAAAATCTGAATTTACTCATTTAAACTTTTACATATAAAAATATATACACGTATACACACTTGCAAGATAACTCTTTAAAATATACACATTAAAACTTTGCTTTATGAATAAATTCAAATCATTTTAGTTTTCTAAATTTGTCAAAAATCTTGCCTGAATGTAAACATGTTAAGAATGAAACACCATAAAACATGCTTGGTCAAGAGCAGGAGGAAAACAGTAGTTCAAGCCTAAAATTCTAGGCTTTCAATAACTTCCAGGTCACAAAGGTTTAAATATACTGGACATATGATGTCTGTGGATTGACAACCATTTACGGCAGATTGGGACAGTGGGTTAAGCATCACAGGAGGAAGTCAAGCATTTAAGAATTCAACTACTCGGGGCCATCTGCAGTTACTTATTAACCTCGGAGAAATGAGAGGAATCTTCACCACCTTAATTAATAATTAAAATAAGCTCTAACAGTATCAGCTATGGCATAAAAACACATGTGCCAGCATTATTATTACACATTCAAATATTCAAAAATGCCAACAAAATGAAAGTAGGTAAACACTGAATACAACTTCAAACTGTTCACAATATATGAGTCATTTTTCAATTGAAAAGCTGACAGAAATCAGTACAAACTTACAATCTTAAAAATAACTACTCTGGACTTGTATATAAAATTCCACCAGAGAAAATAGTATTTTGCATGGTCCTCAGCTGAGTTCAATAGTAAATTCTAACGTACTGAAAACACCACCAATTCTCCCAATCACTACCATCACCAAAAATGCCATTAGCTGGTTTTATCTATTCCTTTAAAAGGTTCTTAAATCAATAAAAATCTGAATTATGTTCTTAAGAATTCTTGTCTTTAGCAGAGTTATTGACTTGCTGCAAAAATCCATTTTTTGTTAATATTGCCAGTGTAAACCAAAGAAATTTTTGAAATTGGGGAAGATTTTTTCCCCATTACAAAATGAAATCTGAATATTTACAAAGATTAAAATACAGCAGAACTGCACTTCTGTAAAACATGCATAAGAATGTTAGAAAAATAAAAACAAGCTTTGTCGGTTTCATATAGGTTGGTCTACAGAAATGTAACTATATTTTCAGAATCTTTTTTAAAAAACTTTACCAAAATTTGAAACATTGTTTGCTTTTGAGGTAAAGTTCAGCTCTGCGTAAGACAGTAACCACTGGTTGAATTAACCATGTCATTTGGAAGATTTTGTAATAACATTCAATCTTCTACATTAGAAATTTTATTCAACCTGCAGTAGCAGTTGGAAAGGCCAACACTTGTGAATCAAATGAGAAAGAGCTTAACAAAAAATGAGTTGATGGTAAGTATTCCGATCTAAAACAAAATCATCTCTTCTGATGACTCAGTTCACAATTGAATATAAATACAAAGTGAGGCAGCATTATATGCTAAGTCCTATACTCTAATGAAATACTTTTTTCTGACTGGCCTTTACAATATCATCTGGCGAAGGTGTACTGAAGTCAAATGGTTTTATTTCAAACAAAAGGCCCTGATCTTTCTCCATTCTCTCTGGAACTTGTCTGCTATACAAAAATGACTTATGAATAAGCAATGAATTTTTCTTTTTCTTTATGGGATTCTGAAAACAGATAGCAAGAGCAAACCAAGATGGTTCAGCACAACAACGTTTTGTCCAAGAAGTGGTCCTTGTCCTCCTTGATGGCTTGCGATTACGAATGCTCACATTCCCATTAAACGCTTTATACAAATTCACAGTTTTTTTACTTTGAGTAGACTTCTCAAGAAGTGTAGTTTTCAAGGATTTATTTTTCATGACCACTTTTGAATCAGTAGATCGCTGCCAAACAGTTTTTCCTACAGCCTGCTGCTTTTTACACGTGTCAAAATGAATACCCTGTGCTTTTGAATTTTCAGGTACTTGAACATTTTCAGTTATTAAATCAAACAGTGACATATTTTCCAATTCAGAAGTATTCAATGGTTTTGAGTGCATTAAAGATGACAAAGAACCAGCAGCTTTATTCTGACTTTCACCAGCTAACTGTGCCAATGACAAAGACCCTAACGGCAATATTACACTGTCCGTAGAGCTACATTGAGGAACTGAGGGAGAATCAGAAGGGCTTGGGCTACCTTTTTTATGTTCTTCAATGAGATCTGCTAGAGATGGACTTCCACATTGAGGAAAGGACAAACTTCCATGCATTTCTACTATGTCTTTCAGACTGCTTTGACCTGCTGTATCCCATGAATCATTACGTCCATCATTTTTTTTCTGATGTTGGTTCAGCTGTTCAATCAGATTCAAACCCTTAAGTGATGGTACTAAACACTCAGGGTTTTGTGATGACAAAGTTAAATAGGTAGGCTGGATATGATTGGTATCCCCTACTTTAAAGAGCAATTCTGTAGGTGCAGGCTGCAAGATTCCTTCAGACTTATTTTGTGTCGATAAAGACAACTTGGTTTTGTCCGTGGAAAGCCTAGTACAATCCATCACATTAGGTAATACAGATAAAATGAGTGGATTCAAATCTTGGCTATTACCTTCACAGTCTTTAATTAGATCTGCAAGGTTAATACCTCTTTGTGAATTTATTGTAGTCTCATCAGCAAATGGGCCATTTGGTACCCTTGTATGTGTCTGCAATAAATTTGGGGTTTCTTTGATCATTTCCGACAAAGAAACACTCTGTGTTAGGGTTTGGTCACCCTCATTTGCACTTTCATTATTAATAGATTCATGAGCTACCACAGGAGCAGACGACACACAACTTTGCTCAGACTTAGTTGATAAGAGAATACTCAAATCAAAAGTTGAAGAACTATCAGCATCATATAATAAGGGTACTGGAAAACATGAATCTGTATGCTTGGAAACTACTAATTTTGATGAATGAAATGGGTCTCCTTACCTTACGATAGCCAGAAATAGTCAGATGGGCAAGAAACCAAACAGGAATTCAGAAGCCCAATGGCAATTCCCAAATTCATCGCATTGAAAGATGGAACCACAAGAAAAGTGAAAAAAAAGGCATTTGTTACTAAATAAATATATAAAATCAAATTAAAGTCAGTACACTCCAGTAAATTAAAAATATGGAATACTTGCTCATTGCTTCATCCCAATTAGAAAGCACTTAATCCTCTAGATTTACATTTATTTTTAAATCAACTGTTGTCTGATCTTTAAATCTCAAAAAAAAAATCATTCTCTGATTTCAATGCACTAAGACTATAAGACACAGGAGCAGATTTAGGCCACTTGGCCCATTGAGTCTGCTCTGCCAATCCATCATAGCTAATTCATTGCACCCTCAAACTCATTCTCCTGCCTTCTCCCAGGAAGCTTTGATGTCCTGACTAATTAAGAAAATATCAACCGCTGCTTTACATATACTTGATGATGCAGCCTCTATAGCAACTCGTGGCAATGAATTCCATCGACTCACCACCCTCCGGCTAAAGAAATTCCTCATCTCCACTTTAAATGGATGTCACTCTATTCTAAGGTTGTGACCTCTGGTCCTAGACTCACCCACTCCAAGAAACATCCTCTCCACATCTATACTATCCAGGTTTTTCAATATTTGAAGATTTCAATGAGATCCTCCCTCATTCTTCTCAACTCCAGTGAGTACAAACCCAGAGCCATCAAACACTCCTCATATACTAACCCCTTAGTTCCCAGAATCATTGCTGTGAACCTCCGCTGGACCCTCTCCAATGCCAGAGCATCTTTTCTTAGATAAGGAGCCTAAACCTGCTCACAATATTCCAAGTACAGTCTGACCAATGCATTACATCATTGCTCACATATTCTAGTCCTCTTGAAATGAATGTAAGCGTTGTATTTGCCTTTCTTACCACTGAATCAACCTGCAAATTAACCTTTAGGGAATCTTGAACAAGGACTTCCAAATCCTTTTGCACCTCCGATTACTGAACTTTCGCCGTCTGAAAAATAGTCTAGGACTTTATTCCTTCTACCAAAGTCCATGACCAAACACTACCCTATACTTTATTTCATCTGCCACTTCTTTGCCCATTCTCCAAATCGGTCTAAGTCCTTCTTCAGACTCCCTGCTTCTTCAACACTACCTGTCCCTCCACCTATCTTTGTATCATCTAAAAACGTGGCAACAAAGCCACCAATTCCATCATCCAAATCACTGATATATAATGTGAAAAGAAGTGGGCTCAATACTGATTCCTGCAGAACACCACAAACCAACAAGCAGCCAACCAGAGTATGCGCCCTTTATTCCCACTCTTTTCCTCTTGCCAATCTTCCACCTCTGCTGATATCTTTCATGTAATACCATGGGCTCTTACCACCAGACATAAGCAGCATCATGTGCTAACTTGATTTCAAATTAAACAACATCCACTAAGTCTACTTTGTCTATCCTGCTCTGTTATTTCATCAAGTAATTTGAACAGATTTGTCAGGCAAGATTTCCCTCTAAATGAGCTCAGAAAGCCCTTTGAACTCTAACCCTCTGGACGCAAGGGCTAACATTCCAAAAGCCTGATCATTTATTTAAATAAAACAACCCTACCACTCACTTTTGCACACAGACTCCTAAATTCATTTTGATCCCCAGTTTATTGCTATTCACCATTAAAATACTTACATCCACACTTTTTAATAGTCTAAAATGATGATCTCACACTTGCCCATGTAGATCTATCTATCACAATTTTTTCAATGTTTCCTGTAATTGTATTTTATGTGCAATGCCACAAATCTTCATACTATTGAGAAATTTGAATGCTTTTCCCTCTATTGGGTTATCATTAATAAACAGAATGGACAATTCTATCCATTGAAGATCCTCATGGGACTCAAGGGATCTTCAACATTACAAAGCACATTACTAAGTTTCAAACAGGAGATTTTAAAGTTCTAATACGAGATAACATTCTCCCTTCGCACCATCCTCCTTACAGTAACTCCTAGTTGATCAGTTACCTAACCAAGCACAGGATGAATCCTTGAAACCAGATACCAAAATTCAGATTCAATACTAAGCAGCAAGACTACCTATAAAGCAGATGCATGTATAATGTCAGCTTCACTATTACTGTATGTGCCAATGACTCCAAGACTGGTACTGCCACGGGTTGAGCAAATCTTCACTAATAATTCTCTCCAACCAATAAAGTCAATGGATATACAAATAATTTTGACCAACATGTGCCTGGTTAATGCCATCTAACAACTGCTGAACAACTAGAGTTCCATAGCTGGTGGTTGCCTTCAGCAAGATTAAAACTTTAGAACATTCTCCCTTGCTTAGCAATAAACATAGGTAGCTACTTTGATCATCTGGTTGGCTAAGTTAAAAAAAAATCTGCAGTCTTACTCATCAGCAACTGCACAAGCACAAGGCTCTTGTGTTATACTTTACAATTAGTAACAGTCATCCTTTATATAAATTAGAAAACAATTAATATTCTTGATATGCAAGACAGAAAAAAATTATTCAAGTGCTTCATTTTTATACCAATCTGCATTCAACATTAAACAAAAAGAACAATGAGACCCAGGCCTCTTAAATGTAGCCACCATAAAGATGATTAAATCTGTATGGCAAAGCATTTCAATGCATCTGTGTTCACAGCAAAGATGACAATGTGCGAATCTGACCCAGTTCAAAAGCCCAATTACACTAAGAACAAAATACTATAAACTCAGCATGTCAAAAGAGAAAAGATTAGTCATTGATCTTTAAGCCTGAAAGAAAACTGAAATGGTTAAATGATTCTGGCATCTCCCCCTTCCTTCTCCGTCCTTGGCTCAAAAAATCAACTGTTTATTCATTTCCATAGATGTTGCCTGACCTGCTGAGTTCCTCTAGCATTTTGTCTGTTGCTTTGGATTTCCAGCATCTGCAGACTTCCTCGTGTTTATAAATGTTAACTGCTTCTTTCTCCATGGGTATTCTGAAACTGCTAAGTAATTACATCAACTATAGATTTCTAGGACTCAAAAATTATTTTTTGTTTATGATTAGTGCACAAAGGATTTGTGCGCATTGAGACATCACTAGGGCTTAGTTCCCTAAAATAGAAAGCATTATAGAAGGTTGATTTTTAAGCTTTATGAAAAATATGAAAAGGCAGGCAAATCATTTCAAACCAAGGCAATTGAATACAATGCCAAGTTATGTAAGAGTGGCACCATTTTGAAACAACTGGTTGTTTGGTCATGCTTCAATGCTTGCATAAGAGTCAACAAGATTATTCTGGGCCTGGAGTCACACACATTTCAGACCTACATTAGAATACGTGTATTTCATTACAGCATAAAACTAACATACCTTTTGAGTCACAACATGAAGTAAACCCTTCAGAAGAGCCAAAGACATTTACAGAACTCTGTTCTTAGGGCACATTTTTGTGAACTTTGCAATCAATTCAATATTCTTAACAATGAGACTTCAAAGTAGGGAGAATTCTTTACTCATTTATGTGGATTTGAAATAGTAGTGATAAGTATTTATGAAAGGATTTAGTTTAGGGTTACACATGACTCAGCATTCAACACAACAGTAGATATGTATGAAAACACGAATATTATGCTGTAAAAGTCTCACTTTTAAAGTAGCTCATATTAAGAAACTGAATAGTACTGCTGTACTAGAGCTCCAATTCAACAAATGTTTGTTTACAAATAGTCACAAAATTGCCGAGCAACTGTTTTATTCAGTAAACTTGCAAATATATTGGAAACAACATAATGACTAACATGGATTTCAGTCAGTCATGATTAGGCCAAGACACAAAAAAAAATTCAAATCAAAAGCAGAGGCTCCATTGATCCTTAAGAAATGGCATTCTTTAGAAGTAAATACTTTTAAAATGTATAAATGTATAGTTATGTAAATGTACAACTTAAAGGAAATTAAAGCACTTGGTAAAAATCCCCAACTAGAAAAGATAAAGAAAAGGAATCAAGGAAAGATATGTAGTGAGCGAAATTGATTCCTCCACCTGCTTGAACTGCATTTTTAGCATCTCCTCTTTATATTTAATTTTCCCTTCTCCCACGATATCTATTTCTGGTGTTCAGAAATCATTTGCTTAAAAATCAAGATACAAAAAAAAGACACGTTTAATGTTCTGATTTTGATATTTTTTCTCCTTTTTACTGATTTTACAAATCTATTATTTCATAATAAGCTTCTGCAATAATTTTCCACATAATGATGTTGAAAAGCACATATTCTAATAGAGCTCAAACAGAATAGCTTAATAAACAGGACTAGTCATCAATAGTAAGAAAACAATATCAATAGAAACTAATTAAATATGTAAAAAAGTCAATTAAGTTAAAATGAAATTATTACTCAAGCATTGGTCTTTATACTGTATATTCCTTCACATGAATTAATCCCAATTTATGTAACCTGACTCTCTCAAAAGTGTTTACCACCTTGATTTTCCAATAGAAGAAACCACTCAACAAAATTCAAAAATTTAGGTGAAGTACAAGACCTGGGTAATAAAAGTTATACCCTCAAGTGTTCATTATAATAATGCTCTAATCAATGGAAACCAAGCAAAGATAATTCTAAGATTTGATTAACAGCAACACACACAAAATGCTGATGGAACGCAGCAGGACAGGCAGCATCTATAGAAGGAAGTACAGTCGACGTTTTGGGCTGGGACCCTTCGTCAAGACTAATTGAACATCGACTATACTTCCTCCTATAGATGTTGTCTGGCCTGCTGCATTCTATCAGCATTTTATGTGTGTTGCTTAAATTTCCAGCATCTGCAGAATTCCTAGTGTCTAAGATTTGATTACCTATTTTATACACTATTACACTTTGCCTCAAAGTTATATTGAAATACCATTAATGGTGATAAAAAGATTCACATTGGAAGTAGTCAAGTTTCAATCTTCATATAGTATACAAATTAATGATATTACTCAGAATTTTTGCTAACTTAAGATACAGTGGATTCTGGTTAATTGGGTCATTGGTTAATCTGAGCATACACTTACTTAAGATAATTCTTAAAGAACAAAAACTAATTGAGAAAATAGCCAGGATTCCTTTCATTTATTTGGGATACTATATTAATTGGGACAGGAGACTTACTAGTTTCTAACTAGCATCAGTTGTGTATACTTGTGTGGCCATTACACATTACCCTGTGCTTAGAGCAGTGGTCCCCAACCACCGGTCTGCGGCCCGGTGGTTGAGGACCACTGGCTTAGAGTAGACGGTTGTTAAATAGCGTCAGTAGCATATGTTCATGTTCAAAAAGCAGTGATTTTTGCCACTGATAGTTGTTGAGAAATAACCAGTAAGGTAATTTGGAATTGCTTTGATCAATATGGTTTCAAGTATTCAGGTCAGGAGATGCCAGAAATGGCTAGGAGTGAAAATGAAACTATTCCACTCCAACAAGTTAGGAACTAAGAAGAATTTGAAAGTATAGACAATCATCTTGAATGTTACAATGAAAATGAAGATTTGGGGCATGCAATTGTGCAAAGCATTGTATAAAGGCAGTCCGATATCTGCATTAGATCAACACGCACAAAATGCTGGAGGAACTCAGTGGGTCAGAAAGCATCTATGGAAATGAATAAATAGTTAATGTTTCCAGCCAAGACCCTTCTTCAGGACTGGAAAAAAAGGGGGTAAACACTAGAATAAGAAGGTGGGTGGCAGAGGGAAGAAGGGTAGCTAGGTGATAGGTGAAGCCAGGTGGTTAGGACAAGAGGAACTCTACCACAGTTAAGGCAGCGGGAAGATGGGGTGAGGGCATCATTAATAGTGGAGTAAGGGAACCTTTTCTTTGAAGGAGGCTACCTCTGATGTCCTGGGAAAGTAAATCTGCATCTTGGGAATAGATATGGCCGAGGTGAAGGAACTGAGAAAAAGGAAAAAGCATTTTAAAGGACGGTAGGAAAAGGTATAGTCGAGGTAGTTGTGGGAATCAGTAGGTTTAAAAAATAACACCTGTCAACAGTTTGTCTCCAGAGATGCACTAAATATCTGCACTGATTTGTTCATTTACAGGTCTATCAAAAGAACACTGATAAAAAGAATCAGTCAATAAATATTAGGCACTACAGTTTTATAGCACTGTAGTAGCATTGTTAGTGTTCTAATTTGCTCTGTATTTCATTAAATACATAATTTGTCACTTGGTTAAATGATAGTTTGATTTTCCCCCCATATATTTTTAAGCATTGCCATGAAGCCTCAGCTGCTTAATCGAGCTGAAATATTCTGGTCCCAATGAATCCAATTAACCAGACTCCACTGTATTTCCAAAGTAACATTTAAAACTAAAATAACTTAATATTTTACATACCTATGGTGGATTTCCGGGAAGAAGCTGTAATTTGGTTCTTTTTATCTGGGGTGGGCTTGCATTCCTCAGAAAGTACAAGGTCGAGGGCTTTATGTGCATCATATTCACAGTTCAGTACTGCATCAACCATCACTTGCTCCGATGCGGATTCTCCCAAGACTTCTCGCATTTTATCAAGGCAGGCATACAGTCGAACTGGAACAGGAAAGCAAGTTCAGAAAGATACTAGGTAGCTTACCTCACAAATATACAGAGAATATCTCTCTACAAATGAGAGGAAAATGTCTTTAATGAGTAACACCAATTCACAATGCAAACAGAAAATGCTGGAAACATTTATTAGGTCATGCATATCTGTGGAATAAAATTTAAAAAATCAGTTTACAGACTTTTCTACAGAACTGGGGAAGAGAAAAAAAAGTTAACTTAAGTTTTTCTCCCTTTCCCAATTTTGACAAAAGGCTTTTAATGTGAAAATTTAAATGTTTCTCATTCCACAAATCCTACATAGCCCGAGTATTTTGTGCATTTCATTTTGTCTTTCCAGCATATGTAGTTTCATTTTTGCTTTTCACTAATTTAAAATGCTTTCCTCCCCCAAATTTGACACATTCAAATAGCTTGTCTAATACGAACTCTTAAACTAGTTCTAAGTTCCAGAGGAGATGTTAGATTACCTAGTGGGTGAACGAGTTCAAAGAAAGGGGAGAAGAAACAGTACGGAAATTCAGTGCACAGTTCCCAAGAAGACCTTGGATTGTGCATAATTAGGCACTTGGCAAGGGCTAACAAAATAAATAAGTTTTAAGTGGAGCAGCCATCGTGTGAGTTGGTCAGCGTTAAGAGTGCAGAGTTCAGGCTTTGGCTCATAGAGGCTTCAGTGGAGAGAGGCAAAGGCTTTAGGCAGATTTTTTTCCATTTAATTTTTCTTTATTGCACATTAAGAGCAGTGTGAATACCAGGCAAGATAGTGGAATGCTCCTTGTTGGATGCAGGAAGGCAGGGAAACCTCCAATGTCCCTGACAACTATGCCTGCAAGAAATGCATCCAGTGGCAGCTTCTTTCAGACTGTGTTTAACAAATTGAAGCTGGAAATGAATGATCTGGAGTTCATCCGGGGAGGTAGTCGCATCCAAGGTGCAGGACACAGCTAAGGAGAAAATTAGGAGAGGGTAAAGGCATGGACAGCCAGTGCAGAGTACTCTTGTGGGTGTTCCCTTCAACAATACTTTGGATACTGTTTGGGGGGGGGGGGGGGGGGGGGAATGCTGAGAGAGGCAATGACCTAGGAGAGGAAAGCTACAGCTGTCAGGTCTCTGGCACTGAATCTGGCTCTGAGACTCAGAATGGAAGGGGAGGTGGGGGGAGATGTGGGCTGTAGTGAACAAGCAGAAGATTCTGTAGACAAGAATGAGATTCCCAGATGGTATGTTGCCTCCCAGGTTGTGGTCCATGTAGGTATCAATGACATAGGTAGAAAGAGTGATGAGGTTCTGCAAAGTGAGTTCAGGGAATTAGGTACTAAGTTAAAGGACAGGACCTCCAGGATTGTGATCTCAGATTGCTATCTGTGCCACATGCTGAGGCCAGAAAAAGGAAGATCATACAGTTCAATGCGCGGCAAAAAAGATGATGCAGGAAGGATGACTTCAGATTTTTGGATCACTGGGCTCCTTTCCAGGAAAGGTGAAAGCTGTACAGAAGTGACGGTTTGCACCTGAACAGGAGAGGGACTAATACCCTTGCTATAAGGTTTGCCAGAGCACCAGAGTAGATAGTGGAGATAGTAGTTGTGGGGAAAGATGCTGTTAAGTCTACATATTAAGTCAGGAACCAAAAGGTTGAGCATGATGGGACTAATGATCTCACTTGTGTATACTGCAATGCAAGGAGATGAGGCAGGAAAGGCAGATGAGCTTTGGGCATGGATCAGCACATCAAATTACAACACAGTAGTTATTAGTGAGACTTGGTTGTAGGAGCGGCAGGACTGGCAGCTCAATGTTGCAGGGTTCTGATGTTTTACACATGATAGAGTGGGAGAAGTGTGGGATTACTACTCTGGAAAAAGTCATGGCAGTGCTCAGGCATGACACACTGGAGAGCTTGTCTACTAAGGCTATATGGGTGCAACTGAAGAATAAGAAAAGGATGACATATTTATAGATCATTCAACAGTCCATGGGATTTAGAGGAGCAAATTTACAGAGGGACTGCAGACTGCTGCAAGAAAGATAATGTTGTGATAGTGGGTGATTTTAACTTCCACATATTGACTTACACTCCCATACTGTAAGAGGGCTCGATGGGATAGAGTTTGACAAATGTGTTCATGAAAGTTTCTTTAATCTATACACAGAGGTCCCAACTAGTCTGTGATACTGGATCTCCTATTGGGGAGTCAGACAGGACAGGTGACAGAGTTGCATATAGTGATCACAATGTCATTAGTTTCAAGATAATTATGAAGGATACATCTGGTCCTTGGACTGAGATTCTAAATATGAGAAAGGCCAATTTGGATAGTACCAGAAAGGATCTGGCAAGTGTCGACTGGGACAGGTTATTTTCTAGCAAAGGTGTACTTGACAAGAACAAGGCCTTCGAAAGTGAAATTTTAAGAGCACGGAGTTTGTATATTCCAATCAGTATAAAAGGCAAAGATAATAAGAAAATGAAGATGCAGAGCGGGTTTAAGCAGGAAGGTGCAAATGAGGTACTTCAGTACTATAAGAAATGCAAGGGAACACTTAAGAAAATTCGAAGGGCTAAAAGAAGGCATGAGGTTGCTAAAGCAGACAAGGTGAAGGAGAATCTTCTACAGGTATATTAAGAGCCAAAGGATAGCAAGAGACAAAATTGGTCCTCTGGAAGATCAGAGTGGTCATCTATGCATCAAACCGTAGGAGATGGCGGAGATCTTAAATGGATTTTTTGCATCCATATTTACTCGGAAAACGGACACAGAGTCTATAGAAGTGAAGCAAAGCAGCAGTGAGGTCATGGACTGTATGCAGATTACAGAGGTGGTGGTGTTTGCTATCTTGAGGAAAATTAGGGTGGATAAATCCCCAGGGGCCAACAAGGTATTCCCTCAGATCCAGTGGGAGGCTAGCACAAAAATTGCAGGGGCCCTAGCAGAGATGTTTAAAACATCACATACAAAATGCTGGAAGAACTTAACAGGCCAGGCAACATCTATGGAAAAGCAGTAAAGTCGTCATTTCAGGCGGAGACCCTTTGGCAGGCTTTTTCCACTGAGGTTGGGTGATTCTAGACCTAGAGGTCATGGGTTAAAGGTAAAAAGTGAAATGTTTAAGGGGAACATAAGAGGAAGTTTCTTCACTCAGAGTGTGGAACGAGCTGCCAGCAGAAATGGTGGATGTGGGCTCAATTTCAATATTTAGGAGAAATTTGGATAGGTACATGGATGGGAGGGGTATGGAGGGATATGGTCCAGGCCCAGGCCTGTTTCTGTCTGTCGTGTTTTATGATGATGACTAAATAAACCATTCTATATATTTTTTTACATATAGAAACTAACAATGTCAAATTTAAATATTCCTAAGAGGAAAACACTGTCACATGAAGAACAGGAAACCAATAAAAAAATTAAGATTTCTCATTCAAATTCTGTATTTTAGCCACTGCAGCACAATTTTAATATTTACTTTAACAACGAATAATTCCAGCTGCAATCTGGGGTTGAGTTTTAATGCTAAGTAGAGATAACCACCCCTTGTTTTGGTTAACGTTGATTTTACATTAAACACTTAATCGGTTCTTCCCCGGTAAATAATCTTCTCGTGCAGCAGATCAAGATGAAAATGCCTTCATTAACCTCAACAATGCCATCCTGAACCCAAATGAAAGAATCATGGTAAAGTGCCCAGTGCTCTAAGTGCTATTTCTTCAGGATGCTTCTCTAAATTTTCCACTGTGCCATCCAGAACTTACAATTTCAACACACAAAATGGGCCAGTGCATAAGAGCAAGCCTTAAAACTTTCAAAATTAATCATTACAGTCCAGTATATATGACAATGAGCTAATCTGAACCTAAATGGAATGAGGTAAAAGACATCACAGGTTAATAGGATGCATTCCTAAAGCTGTGGCTCTTCCAGCAACCTAACTAAATTGGAACCACAGAAATTCACTACTTGGATTATCGTTAATAATGGAAATGTAGCTGATAGGCAATTAATAAATTCAGATTTATCATATGTACATTGAAACATAATGAAATGTGTCATTTGCATTAACACCCAGGCACAGCCTGCAAATGTGGCCACATATTCCAGCACTAACACAGCATGCCAACAATGATCAGTGAAATAACATACACAGCAAAACTAACCCCTTTCTCACAGTCATACCACTGACAACACAAACAGGTCTCCAACCCCAGGCAGGCACTTGTCCTCCAGTCCTTGGGCCAGCCTCAGACATTGGGCCTCCAAACTCCAGTCTCTGGCCTGGACATGCAGACAACCTCCAGATAAATTGACCCATGGGCTTCGACCTTCATACCTCTACCTCGGGACTCGCTGATTTCGGTCTCTGACCTTCAGGCTTCTATCTCCAGACTTGCCAAGCTCTGTTTATTGACATTCAGCTTTGCCCTCAGGACTTTGCTAGTCTCTGGGTATCGACCCCAGGTAAAACCCTTTCAAGCTTCAACTTCCAGACTCACATGAACCTCTAATCCTCAGCAACCTGAGAGTCACTGGCCCTCATGACTGCTACCTGTACAGACCTCTGAACTAGAGAATCAGTAGTATCCTCAGTGCCTGTTGACCTGACACCCAGGATCACCGATCTTCAACCAAGGAGTGCTTTGACCTGGACTTTAAACATCTGATCCCGTCCCTGACCTCCAACTCTTGCTCATCCATGTCCCTAAATCCTAACCTAACTCCCTGTGCTGCCCCAAAACCATCACAGCAAAACTAACAAAAAACTAATTCTGAGCCAAGACATCAACAGACATCAGAAATGGAAATCAATGCAGGAGCATGTAAGAACCTCTGTTGGAAATCTATTAAAATCAGAGTATACAATAAGAATTCAGAAAGTGGTGATAGAGGAAATATAAGGCTTGAAACAGAGAAGTCGTATTCTGTTACAGCCTAAGTAAAGGAATCAGTTTTAAAACCTGATGGAACTTTTTCTTGGAGCAGGTCAACATCATTCTACAATTCTAGACCCCTCTTAAGAGTACTGTGCTCTTGTCTGGACAATGCATCATACAAATATTAATTTGTCTTTTTTTAAATGGACAAGGATATCAAGCATTACAGAACTAGATAGATACAGTCAAGATAAAAATCAGCTATCATATGGCAGGCTTAACTTCTGATGAACACTGGAAGGTTATGATATAGGAGGATGACATTTGCCTAACTTTAATTTGTCACACAGTGATCTAAATATCTATAAAACCCAATACTTATTATTTAGCATACTTACAATGGAATTTGGATAAAAATATGGTAAATGGAATTTAGGTACATTTCTGGCATTATCCTGTGGAATGGCACAAAGTTCTATGAGGTAAATGATCTACCTATGCCAATGGTACCTAATGTAAAATGAAAGTTTTCCTTTCAAAGTTTCTTTCTCCAATTGAACATGCTTGTAATTTTACTCCAGCAACCTCCTGCATTTCACCTTTTCCATCTATACCACTCCAGTCAAAATATACTCTTCTCTCACATCACAAAACAATGAAAATAGTGATTTATATTGATCAGAAGAATGAGGCAAAGAGGTTAAATATAATGATTATTTGTCTAAATGGCATACAACATGACAGTTACTTAGATTTGGTGTGCATAAGACTGAAGGAGGCAAGGAAGGCTGACAAAGCATTAGAAGAGCAAAGATCCTGAAGCCATGAATACGGTAGTGATGATGTTTTGACGAACCTTTATAAAACACTGATTTAGCCAATACTGAAGTACTCCATCCAGTTCCACTTACCATACCTTAGAAAGGCTGAGAAGTCACGGAGGGGTGCATGAAAACAGTAACGCCAAGATAGACATATTAAAGGCCAGAAAATGGGATTGTTTTGTCTCTTTTGGGTAGACAGGATTAATAAGAAAAAGGGATATTAAAAAATAATTTATAGTTTCAAAAGCATAGTTAGAAAGCTATGTCAACTAGTGAAAGATTTCAGGTGACTGATAAAAGAACAAAAGGCAACATGGAACCTAACTTTAAACTGCAGAAAGTGCAAGGATTCTGGATGGTGGCATAGACAGATTATATTGTAGCATTCATTCATGAATTCAATCTATACATGAAAGAAAAAATATTACAGGGCTACAACCATGAAAACAAGACTAGTTACGCTGCACAGTCAGCAAAGATTCTTGGAGCTGAATGTCCTTCTAGTGTTGCGATAAACTTAAATATTCTTTTTGGGGGACTAATCAAAATAAAAATGTTTTCAAATGAGATTCAAAGATGCAATGAAAATCTAAGCCCTTCATTAAGTATTTCAGCACACCTATTACCCAATAAGAGAGTAAAGCTGGATACATATACTAAAATAAAACATTGCTGCTAAGTCTTTTTTAAAATATTTTAATTTATTCACTTCATTTGCTATTTAAATAAAAAATATACTATTAACAATTGAAATGGTAGAAGCATATTTTGAATTTTATAAAATGAGTATGTATTTGATGTAACTAATGTACCTTGGTCAACCCCACTCAAGGGCATGTTACTGTGGGAAGACTCTTCAACCTTATCTTCAAACTCATCATCTTCTTCTAGAGGCTCCTCTGCAAAGGCTCTGCTGTTGTAATCATCTCTTTTGTAAATAAACTGAGCAGCTACAATATTAAAATAAATGAAAAGTAAATAGTTCAACGATATAGCAGAAATAAATTTACAGCTTTTGTACAAATGATTATAATTGTTCTGGCTGTCATAGTTCAGAACAATTAGCAAGCCCAAAAAGTTACCAACTCCTATCTAGAGTTACTTAAAACCTTTGAAGAGGCAAGGAGAAAGCTTAATAGAAAGACACGTAACATTCAAGAGTTCACAGGACTGGAAGGGCTGAAATATAGCACAAACTGCAATGCCAAAAGCTTCAGCTAGTATAATAACCATCGTGTGTCAAAGGGAGAGTTATTTTTATTCTTAAAACAACACTGTGCTTATTGGTGTAAATCTTGTCATTTAGTATTCAAGCTGTGCTGCAAGTACAGTTATCTGAGGAATTAGAATTACAACTAAATTGCAGCAACTAATATCCTTATGACATTATAGATGGAAGGTATTAACGAAGCAGGTGATAACTAGGTCGAGGACACCAGCCCAAAGAACTCATACAGGAATGAACAAGAACCATAAAGATGACCATCATTTCTTGGGCTAGATATTTCTCAAATCAATGGACCATTCTTACTTATTTGTACAGTTGACAACATCTGTCGTTACTCTGTTGATGACCAAGAATAGAAAGAAAAGGCATTAAACGATAGAGTACATTTCAGCACACACAACATACTGGATGAACTCAAGAGGGTCAGGCAGCATCCATGGAAATGAATAAACAGTTGATGTTCCAGTCCAAGAGCCTTCTTCAAGACTGGAAAGGAAGGGGGAAGATGCCAGAATAAAAAGGTGGGGGGGGGGTGGGAGGGGTAAGAAACAAGCTGGAAGGTAATAGGTGAAGCCAAGTGGGTGGAAAAGATCAAGGGCTGGAGAAGAAAGAATCTGATAAGAAAGGAGAGTGAACCATAGGAGAAAGGGAAGTAGGTGACCCAAGGGTAAGTAATAGGTAGATAAGAAAAAGTAAAAGGTCAGAGTGGGGAATGTGTGGGGGGGAGAGAGAGAGGGGGAGAGGGGGAAATTACCTGAAGGAGAAATTAATAATCAATATTTATGCAATCAGGTTGGAGGGTACCAAGGCGAAGTACAAGGTGTTTTTCCTCCACCCTGAGCGTGGCACCATCTTGACACAAAAGGAGGCCATGGACTGACATGTCGGAGCGGGAATGAAAATGTTTGGCCACCACTAAAGTCCCGCTTGTGGCGGATGGTGTGCAGGTGCTCAATGACGTGGTTCCCCAACTTACCATGGGTCGCACCGATGTAGCAACATTAGCAACGATGGGTCGCCACACTGGGAGCGCCAGCACAACAGACAATGCCAGCAGATTCACAGGTGAAGTGTTGCCTAATCTGAAAGGACTGATTGGAGCTCTAAATGGAGCTGAGTGAGGTGGTTTTTGGGCAGGTGTAGTACTTGAGCTGTTTGCAAGGCTAAGTACTGGGTGAGAAATTAGTGGGTAGGGATGAATGGACAGGGGAATCACGAAAGGAGCAATCCCTATGGAAAGTGGGGCAGGGGGAGGGAGGAGGTAAAGATATGTTTAGTGATAGGATCCCTTTGGAGATGAAAGTTGCGGATGATAATGTGTTAGATGCAGAGGCTGATGGGGTGGTAGATAAGGATGAGCGGGACTCTATCACTATTAAGGCAGCTGGAAGATGGGGTAAATGTGGATGTACAGGAAATGGAGGAGATGTGGGTGAGGAAAGCATCAATATTACAGGAAGGGAATCTCCGTTCTCTGATGTCCTGGAACAGAAAGCCACATCCTGGGAACAATTGCGGCGGAAGCAAGGAAACTGAGAAAAGGGAATCACATTTTAACAGGAGATAGGGTGGGAAGAAGTATAGTTGAGGTAACTGTGGAAATCAGTAGGTTTTATAAAAGATGGTGGTTGACAGTTTGTCTCCAGAAGTAGATGACATTTGTCCTGTCTCAGTAAACAGATCACATTTGGGCAGTTTGGGTGGCATGGTAGTGTAGCACTATTATAGCCCCAGTGACCCAGATTCAATTGTGTAGCAGTATGCAAGGAGTTCATACGTTCTTCCCATAACTGTGTAGGTTTCCTCAGGGTGCTCTGATTTCCTCCCATATTCTAAAGGCACATGGGTTAGTAAAGTAATTGGTCACATGGGTGTAATTGAGCTGTGCAGACTCATTGGGGTGGAAGGCTCTCTTACCCTGCTGCACCTTTAAATAAAAACAAATATACACAATTAATTCTATTGAGGATTCTACTGAGGGACAATGCTATTGCTGGACTCTGTGAATGCACATCATAAGGAGCATACATGGAGCTTTCAAGTAATCCATCAAGCTGGGGGGGGGGGGGGGTCACAAAAAATATAGAGATGTATTATCTAAGGACTACTGCCGATGTTTCAATTTCAACTTTTGTATTCAGGCGATTAGCTCTTTCATTACTGTCAATGGGATGTTTTTGGAACTTTGTCTTTCTGTTTGTAGGGAGAAAGATAATTGACTGATAAAACAGTTTCTTTCCCCAAAGATGCAGACTGATTTGGTGAGTATCCCAACATTTTCTGTTCTGATAGTTGAAGGAGCTAATTCTTGTCAAGGGAATCAATTAGCTCAAACCGTATCATCTTCCCTTTACTTTGTTTAGCATGCAGTCCTGTGCTGTACCTCCACCAAGCTGACACTTCATTTTTAGATACATTTGGTGCTGCTTCAGATTTGGACTTCTATAGTCCTCATTAAAACCAAGTTGGTCTCCTGTCTTTACAGAAATGGTAGATGGGGAGATGTGCTAGGCTGGAAACTCACTAACAGATTTAACAAGTGCCAAGATGATATTTACTATCCTCACAATGAATTGAAGTCCATTCAGTAGAGGAAACAGGAGTTAAACACATGAGCTTCTCAGGATGTTCACTGATGATTGCATACTGCACATTGTTCAAATCTATGTGCAATTCTTCAGAGAATGAAATAGACCATGCCTGTGGACAGTAAGCTCCAGGTAAGTTGTGCTCCAGCATTACAAGTGCCAGCCAATGGACATCTTCAAAACCACATACTCTCCTATCCTTGACATTACATGGGGTAACCATCTACAGGTATCAACATCCAAGGTTCCAAACTGTCAGAAGCCTCACCTCCGAACTTCTTGTGGTTAGTGAGGTTGTTTTTCAGATTCCAGGTCATTGAATTATTTGACACAAAATCCCCACATGCTATGTCAATTGTGCTAACTTAACTATACAACTGAGCACTGCTAATTACGAGAGGAAAACAGTACCATACCAGACATCCCAGATAATTTAATTAAACAAGTATAGTGCACAAAATGGCACTTTAACCTACCACTTCCATAGCAACCATCAAGTTCCTATCTATAATAACCTAATTTGCTTAAACTTGGTCCAGTGTCATCTATGCAACAGCTATTCAAGTATTTTTCTAGATGTTTCTTAAATGTTGTGGAAGTACACCTCTACCACCCAATCAGGTAGTGCATCCCAGATTTCAACACCCTCTCAGTGATTCTTGGACTTGAACAGCAAGGTGGCTCTGTTCCTCAATACTCTAAGGACCCACCACTCATGATATACATCATCCCAAAGTGCAATACCATGCACATATCAGAATTATATTCCATCAGTCATTGTTCTACCCATCATATCAACTGACCAATGTCATCTTAGGCTTATTACTATTCTCAACTACCTATAATAAAACTTTTGGTGTTTATCACAAATAGCAAAGGTTCCAGCACCAATCTATGTGGTAGACTACTAACTACATTCTTCCAATCACAAAATCAACCTGCAGTCATCACCTTCTGTCTATCATCAAGACAATTTTGGATCCAATTTGCTAATTTCTCTGGATCCTATGGGCTTTAACCTTTTGAACCATTTTTTCATGTGTCAGCTTGATGCAAGCTGTTCAGTTTATGTAGTAAACATAACATGGACTTCCTGTTCAAACATATTGAAAAAATTGATCAGATGGGATCTTCCACCTGACAAAACTGTGTTAACTATTCATGATGAATCCCTGCATATTAACCTTATCCCCTAGAATGTTTACTAATAATTTCCCAATTAATGGCATTATACTCACAGGCCTGCATTTACTTGGCTTATTCCTGCCTACATTTAATATCACCCAGTCGTGTGACACCTTGCCTGATTTCAGAAAAGATACAAAGACTTGTTTTAATTTTTTCATAAAGAGCCAGGAAACCGGGCCCAGTAAATTTAAAGGGGGCAGAAGTAACAGAGCCCCAACTGAACCAGAGGTCAGTCAGGTTTTCAAAGAAAGAGATAATTGATCGTCCAAATTTCTTGAAACACTCCTCCATTAGAGGGAAAGTAGGGATGTGTAAATATGCTAGTATAAAATCAAAAGTTATTGAAGTCATAGTATCATAGAGTCACACTCTTTAATCATTTTCTTCCTTCTCCGGCAATTTTGAGACTGAAAATGCTTTGCTTCAAATTTTCACTCTTGTCAGTTCTGAAGTGACTGGAGAGTTCAATGTCAAAACTGCAGATTCTTCCAGATGGAACAAAGAGTGCTATAAGATGTGGTTAAGATGGTGGTGTGTCCTGCGGCTTACAATGGGCTTCTGTGTGCTGAATGTACTCAGCATTAATACTCCTTTACTTTGGACAGTCCTCATGGGACTAGTACTTATGAATACAATGGTCAGCAAGGCCATATTGGGCCTGTTTTTGTGTTATGCAACTCTGTGTCAAGAATTCCCAAAAGTCAGTGAGGATATTGCACTCTCAAGGCTTTCAAGGCATCTATGAATCTTTTCAATCTCCGTCAGAGCTCAAAATATGGTGTTTGTTTCTGGAATCTGAGATCAGAAATACAAGGCTACAGAGCATAAGAAAGAAGTGGCATTTTTAACAAATGCATTTTAAATCATTAGGATAACCGAGCTAACATTAGTAACCTCCCGAGACCAATGCTTCCAGTGTGGAATCCCTAATTGTATACAATTATCTCCATTAGTAGTTTATAATTTAGGATTAGGATACAGATTTGAGTTAACTTAAACTAAAGCTAATAAAATGGAAGCAACACACACAAAATGCTGGTGGAACGCAGCAGGCCAGGCAGCATCTACAGGGAGAAGCGCTGTCGACGTTTCAGGCCGAGACCCTTCATCAGGACTAACTGAAAGGAAAGATAGTAAGAGATTTGACAAAGTCTCGGCCCGAAACGTCGACAGCGCTTCTCCCTATAGATGCTCCCTGGCCTGCTGCATTCCACCAGTATTTTGTGTGTGTTGCTTGAATTTCCAGCATCTGCAGATTTCCTCGTGTTTGCCTAATAAAATGGAAAATGCATTACTGATCTTGTTAGTAAATTGACTACACAACAACGGACTAAATAGAGAAATACAGTACTGTTCAAAAGTCTTACATACACGTAAAAAAAATTCTATAAAGCAATGATGCTTTCAAAAATAATGAAAGAATTCTAAATATCAAAAAAAATCACTAGAAAGAACAGTAAACAGTGAAAAGAACTACAGCAAATCAGTTTTGGTATGAACAACCTTTGCCTTTCAAATTGCATCAATTCTTTTGTATAGTGTTGAGCAGTTTTGTAAGAAAAATCAGCTGATAAGTCATTCCAAACATCTTGGAGAATTTGCCACAGATCTTCACAAGACTTTGGCAGTCTTGCTTGATTGTCTTTCCAGGTAATCTCAGACAGCCTGGATCATGTTGAAATTAGGGCTCAGAGGCTATACCATCTGTTGTAGAACTCCTTGTTCTTTTTATTGCTGAAGATAGTTCTTTATGACTTTGGCCTGCGTGTGGGGTCATTGTCCTGTTGTAGAATGAAATTGGGACCGATCAGATGCCTCCCTGATGGTACTGGGTGATGGATGAGAATCTGCTTGAAGATTCCAATAATTCTGAGCAGATCACCAAATCCACTTGCAGAAATGCAGCCCCAATCTGCAGGGAACCTGCACTGTGCTTCACTGTTGGCTTCAGATACTCATCCATGTAGCACTCCCTAGCACTTCTAGACTTTTCTACGGCCTTCTGTGAGACAAAAAATCCAAATCGTCACTCATTGATCCAGAACACTTGCTGCACCTGAATTTTTGTGTTTTTTATGCGTAGGTGAGTCTCTTGGCTTTGTTTCCACCTTGGAGGAATGGCTTTATGGCAGCAACACTTCCATGAAGACCACTTCTGTCAAGAATTTTCTGGGTGTGTACTTGGGTTCCAGTAGTTTCTGAGAGTTCACAGCTGATAGCAGAGCTGGACTTCTTCCTATTTCGAAGGGACCATTAGTTTAATGGAGCTGCACTCAGCTTCTGTAGCTGACCACTGTGTTTTCAGGTCCTCAATCTTGCCAGTTTCTTTGTGCTTCTTCAGAAAAGCTTGTACAGCAATTCCTGAAACTCCTGTCTGCTGTAAAATTACTGCTTGGGAGAGACCCTGCTGACACAGGATGACCATCTTGTATCTTGTTGCTATGCTCATTATTGCCATGGTGTAAGAATTAATGATTTGAAGATTAAACTTAGACATCTGTCAGACCTTCACCTTTTAGCTTGGTTGTCCTTCACCCAATTTGATTCCACTACACCAACTTCTGGTTTGGTTAATCAGTTTAGTTCATTCAGCTCATTATGTCATTGATCATTAGCATCCCGTTTGTTATCTTTGTTTAATCAAGCTCTGGGCTATTTACCTACAAGTAATCAAGTTTTTATTTGAAAAATAGTTTATTACTTAATATATTACTTTCTTTAATTAAATACCAAAAAAAATCGCATTTAATTTTTCAGAAAATGAATGTTCAAAAATCTAAAATTTGCTCGTTTCTACTGACACACTAGTGCAGAAAACAAAAAAAACCTCCAACAAAATTTTCATAAAAAATCTAGGGTGCCCAAGACACCCTATAGGACAAGGGTTCAAAACAACTATTTCCCAATTTTTGAATCACTTAAATGACAATTCAGTCTGCTTATAACACAATGTTAAGTAATATAATTTAATGTTTTTAAAACAAAGATACATCACAGATTAATAGAGAAAAAGACTTCAAAAAAGCCGCTTTACATAGTCAAAAATATTACAGAATATTTAGTAATAACAAATGGAAGAACTTGCTTGCAAATTAACAAACAACCATGTGATTGACAGCAAGAAAACCTTTTGACAGCAATAAAGGTACAGTCAGCTGGACAGAAAAGAGGAAAATAGAATTTAATGTGAACGAATGCTAAGTAAATCATTTAAGACTGCAACAAGTCATGCCATAACAGAGTAGTGCAGAAGAACAAAGGACCATGGGAGTTCGTGCCCACCGATTATATGTGCAAAGCAGATCAATAAGTTAGTTAAGAAAGACACTTGCTATAAATAAAGGCTGATTTATACTTGTGCGTACGGGCTACGCTGCAGCCGACGCCATAACCAATTTTCACTTCTGCGCAGCTCTACGCTGTAGCGAGCGTGCGTTGGTGTGCGCCAAAACGCTAGTTGGAGGTGAGGTTTCTATGTCACTGTGTTGAGTTTCTTCGTGAGAGACATGGACGAGGAAATGCATTTCAAACATTTTCGCATGTCAGCAGGTAGATTTGACAATTTGGTTCATCTATTTCACATTGGTGTACGCACAGCCTACAGACATGGCGGAGAAGAAGCAACCAGAAATGCGTAGGAGGAAATGTGATGCTACCAAGCGGACCAATCACAGTTGTTGCTGCCTGCGTCACCACAATGCAAGTGACTTTTCTGGAGAGGCGCACGTCACCCTATGGCGTAGGATATGCGTTGCCTACGGCCTTGATGCAACGCACAAGTATAAATCAGTCTTAACAAATACTAATTAGAAACAACTTAAATACCATGCACAATTTTTGAAATGCCATTACAGCAAAGATGTAATTATACCCAAAGGTGCAGAGATTTACAAGCATGTCGCTGGGGCTAGAAATATTATAGTTATAAAGAGAGATTTGACAAACAGAGGTTTTCTTATTTAGAATAGTAAATAGCCAAAATGGAATAACTATCAAGGTTCATCAACACCTATTAGAGTGGTCAAGAACCAGGGAACATAGATATAAAAGCAATTTGTAAAATTAGAGGGAATGAAGCATTGTGTTTTTCCACCTATACAAACCAATTTACTGAAAAGGTCGAAGAGGTGGAAACCCACGCCACATTTAATAATTATGGATGCAAAGAGCATGATTAGATCAAACGCTAGTAAGTGCAATAATGCTGGGTTTTTTCCCATTAAGCATTTTATAATATGTACAGACACAGCGAGTTGAATGATCTCACTGTACAGTGCAATTTTTCCAATATTCTACAAGTCTAAGCTTCAGTCTAAGGAAATCTATATGAACAATTCACTGTCAAACATGGGCAAGTACAAAAAAATGCCTCACAGAATGTTGCTCTTCACATTCAAGGTACTGGATTGCAAAGCTATAGATGTGCAAAACTTTAGTCAAGCCACACAAGAAATACTAGAAGTATCTCTTAGAAAGGTTATATTATCCTTAAAGTCAGGATTATCAGTGTGAAATGTGGACTTTCAGAATTAAACATTGAAGCAAAACTACAGAAAGTGGAGTCTTAATGCTGGAATTCAGAAAATTAACATGTGATCTGACTCAAAACTTCAAGAACCTAAATTGATTGGAACTAACACATTATTTCTGCCTGATAGAATATTTTAAAATCATCAATTAAATTGGAACCAGACAGCCAATACAATTGGAAACAGACATTTCTTGATTAAAAAATGGCAACTGTTGCTGAGTCAAGTGATTCTATTTTTGTTAGGAAATTGTGCGTAAGGGTAGCTCAGGTTCCAAATCAATCATGACCTTGCTGAACTGTGGAGTAGACACAAAAATGACCTACTCTTTTTATATAATCTACCTCAAAAGAAATCTGAAGCATTGATAGATATCAGGAAGCACATCTTCTATCCAATCTTCTTAGTCTCTCTTTGCAATTCACTCATTTCAAACTTACACCCATTGCAGTTAAGTTGTTAGAAGTATTGGTATTCTCCATTTATTTAAGATGCTCTGCTAATTCCAACTTACTTTAGAGAATACTTATTAGGGCATGTCTATCAATTAAAACTATTCTAATTTACATAATCACAAATAGGAACTTAAAATATTTGCTACTAAAGAATCTGACTCATTAGAATTAGTCAATTTACAATGCAAAGATAAGCGTAACATTAACAAACCTGTTGCAGGGGAAATACAGTAGTCATCTTCTACCGACTGGCCATAGACATCATCATCTTCAAAATCTAAAAATAAAACATTTTCAAAAATGTGAAAATTGGTCAATAAAATAAATAGTACTAGAAGCTGGTGAGTTCTCAATTTTTTTCTCTCATTTAAAAAGTTTATTTCACGGAACATGCCCATTAAGCCTATCAAAAAGATGTGAAATGCCACTGATTTCCTTAGATATATATGAAAGTTTCCAAGTGTGCCTTCAAAAATTCTCATTAGAAATTGAGATGATTGCTAACCTAACAAAACCTTTAAGTAACGAATTAATCAAAGTCCTTCACTGCAGCAAACATTCATTAAGTGAATGCTCACTAAGCGGGGAGAGCTACTTTTATAAGTTTGACAGATGAAATATTATTGAATGAAAATTAAACCCTCTACAGCAAAACTTCTGTACTTCCACAACAGAATTACATCATGGAATACAGCACATATTACACTTGTTGGCAGAATCTCAGGTGGTGACGAAAGGGCTTGCAGGAGTGAGATATGCCAACTAATGGAGTGGTGCCACAGCAACAACCTAGGACTCAACGTCAGTAAGATTAAAGGGCTGATTGCGGACATCCGGAAGAGTAAGACAAAGGAACACATACCAACCATAGAAGGATCAGAAGTGGAGAGAGTGAGCAGTTTCAAATTCTTGGGTGTCAAGATCTCTGAAGATCTAACCTGATCTCAACATATCAATGCAGTTATAAAGAAGGCAAGACAGCGGCTATACTTCATTAGGAGTTTGTAGAGATTTGGTATGTCAACAAATACATTCAAAAACTCCTATAGGTGTACTGTGGAGAGCATTCTGACAGGCTGCATCACTGTCTGGTAAAGGAGGGGGGGGGGGCGGCTACTGCACAAGACCAAAAGAAGCTACAGAGAGTTGTAAATTTAGTCAGCTCCATCTTGAATATTAGCCTACAAAGTACCCAAGACATCTTCGAGGAGTAGTGTCTCAGAAAGGCAGCATCCATTATTAAGGACCTCCAGTACCCGTGCATGCCCTTTTCTCACTCTTACCATCAGGTAAGAGGTACAGAAGCCTGAAGGCACACACTCAGCAAATCAGGAACAGTTTCTTCCCCTCTGCCATCCGATTCCTAAATGGACATTGAATCTTTGGACACTACCTCATTTTCTTTAATATACAGTATTTCTGTTTTTTGCATGATTTTTAATCTATTCAATATACACATACTGTATAAAGTATATTGAATAAGATTTACTTATTTATGTATTATTATTACTTTTTTCTTCTATATTATGTATTGCATTGAACTGCTGCTGCTAAGTTAAGAAATTTTATGTCACATACCGGTGATAATAAACCTAATTCTGATTCTGACTTGAATGCATGTCAGGTTGTTCTTTGGAATTAGGAACTGTTGCTCGGCTTAAAATTCCAGGAAGCGAATGAAAATAAAAATAAGAGATTTGAATATGTTTTACTATATTAACCAATGCAAATCTAAATTATCTTGGCTTTTTTGAATTGACTTACAATCTGCAACAAAAAAAAAACCTAAAAAACAGTAAATTCTATCAGGATCAGACCACAACACCGTTAGTTATACAGCAAATACACCAAAATCAGAGAAAACAACCAATACATCAAAACCCTGGCTCAACTACATTGAAATAGCTATAAGTGAAATACAATAACTTTATATTCAAGCCTCATAAAACTTACTCATGTGTCAAGTAGAATTATCACTATAACACATCCAACCAACTTTTATCTCAGGTGATTAACTTGAGATAATTACCTTTCAACAGCATGCCTCATCAGCAAATCAAATGAAGAATTGTGGAAATGGCCAAGGCTTTGAATGACTATTTTGTGTTGGGCTTCATGGTGGAGGCACGTCTAACATGCCAAAGAGAGACTTTATAGATGTGATGGGGGGGAGGTGAGGACCCTGATACAAGAGCTATCACTAAAGGGGTAGCGCTGAGCAAACCTGTGAGCCTAAAGACAGACAAGTCCCCTAGGAAAGCATCCCAGGGTATTGAAAGAAATGGCAGAAGTTATAGTAGAGGCTTTGGTGATAATTTACCAAAATTCTCTGAACTCCAAACAGGTCCAAGCAGATTGGAAGAAAGTGAATGTCATGCCACTGTTCAAAAAAGGATATAGGCAAAAGGTAGGTAGCTATAGGCCAGTTTTTTTAACACCTGTAGTTGGGGAAAATGCTTAAAGCTATCATTAGAGAAGAAATTGCAAGGCATCTAGAAAGAAATGGATCCATCAGGCAGACACAGCATGGATTCAGCAAAGGAAGGTCCTATTTGACAAACTTACTGGAGCTCTTTGAGGATATAACAAGCACAGTGGATAGAGGGAAACAGATGGACATTACTTACCTGGACCCCTACATTTTATGTATATATTAGCAAATACATGTGTAAGAACAAAATGATTAAGTTCCAGTCTAACTCCTCAACATAATCTAGCTCATTATCAAAACATTATATTCCAAATAAGAAAATCAATTAGTTTAAAACATATAAAGCACATTTTTTTTTAAATTTCTTGTACTCTACCTCCACTTGTTTTCAGGATTTCCCTGTTCTCACCTGCCACTTCATTTCAATATCCAAATCACTTTTTCCTAAGTTCAATCTCCTCCAATACTGCCATCAAATTAGTGGTGATATGGAATTGCTTGGCAAGCCAGTGTAAATTCAATGGCTTAAAATAGCCTTTGGCTGTGCTGCACGGAAATAATGCCTCAGAGCAAGTATGTACAAATAGCAGCACAATTATCACTACAATATCTTTTTTTGGTAAAATTATTAATTGATAAATATAATCCAGGACCAATTTAATGACAAGAGATACCTCCTTTATTATTTTTCAAGATGGGTTTTAATATCTCACTGAAAACCGTATATTCATCTGTGCAGCCCTCCTTCAGTACTGAAATATCAAACTAGATGTTTCTGGTTCTGCATATCATGTTAAATTCAAAAGACCAAACAAAGAGGTCTCACATGACAACTATGACTAGCTTCCTTGCACCAATCTAAGGTCCAAAACAGGCAATAATAACTATAATAATTTTTGCTTAGGTATATATTTGAGGAAATAACAAGTAGGATAGACAAGCAAGAGGCTGTGGATGTCGCATGCTTGGATTTTCAGAAGGCTTTTGACAAGGTGCCACACGAGGCTGCTTAACAAAAGCTACTAGCATGGATAAAAGATTGGGTGACGCAGGAGGCAAAAGAGTGGGAATAAAAGGAGCCTTTTCTGGTTAGCTACCCATTCGTGATGTTCCACAGATGTCACTGTTGGGACCACTTTTTTCACATTATATGTCAATATTTGGATGACAGAATTGATGGCTTTGTGGCCAAGTTTACAAGCAATGCAAAGATAAGTAGAGGGGCAAGCAGAGAGTCTGCAGAAGGACTTAAGACAGATTGGAGAATGGGCAGCAAAGTGGCAGATGGAATACAGTGTAGGGAAGTGTATGGTCATGCTCTTTGGTAGAAGGAATAAAAGAGCAGACTTTTTTTAAACAAGGAGAAAATTAAAAATTAGATGTACAAAGGGACTTTGGAATCCTTGTGCAAAATCCTCTGAAGGTCAACTTGCAGGTTGAATAGGTGGTAAAGAAGGCAAATGCAATATTAGCATTCACTTCAGGATGATTAGAATACAAGAGCAATAATGTAATGCTGAGGCTTTATAAGGCATTGGTCAGACCACCCATGGAGTATCATGAGCAGTGTTTGGCCCCTTATTGAAGAAAAAAAATGGTACTGGGATTGGAGACAGTCCAGAGGAGGTTCATGAAAATGATTTCAGAAATGGTTAGCATATGAAGAGCATTTGATGTTTCAGGGCCTGTATTCTCTGGAGTTCAGAAGAGTGAGGGCAGATCTCATTGAAACCTATTGAATTTGAAAGGCCTTGATGGCGTGGATGTGGAGCGAATGTTTCCTGTAATGGGGGAGTCTAGGACCTCAGGGCACAGCCTCATAATAGGGGGATGGCCATTTAGAACAGAGATAAGGAGGAAATTCTTTAGCCAAAGGGTAGTGAATCTGTGGAATTCACAGACACAGACAGCTATGGAGGCCAAGACGTTGGGTATTTTTAAAGCAGAGGTTGATAGGTTCTTGATTAATTAGGGCTTCAATGGTTACTGAGAGAAGGCAAAACAATGTGGTTAAAAGGGATAATAAATCAGCTATGAGGGAATGCCAAAGCAGATTTGATGGGCCAAATTGCCTAATTCTGCACGCTTTCGAAGGAAATATTTACGCTTTCTACATAAGGCGGACAATTATTCCTTTTTATTGGGCAGGACTCAAATTGTCTCATCTAATTCAACACAAGAACAATATTACCATAATAATCAACGGAACATACAGATCTGTATTTCTAGAGTTCAGAAGAACCTGAATCACATGACAGGGTAGAAATTGAGATTTTTCACACAGGAGACATAGCTGCAGAGTTAAAGGGCCAGTTATTTAAAATGTCCAGACTCAGAGGGTAGTGAATTTGTGCAATTCTCTACCCCCGAAGGTAATGGAGATCAATTGTATTGAAGATGTGACAGATAAAAAGAACTTGGAATTGAGGATTATGGGGAACTTTAAAAGGAATTGAAACCAGCGTAGATCAGTCATGGTTGTATTGTAAGACACACTTGTGACCTGATGGTTTTCTCCTGCTCGAGTTTTGTATTGTATAAAGATATTGTAATTTGTAAACAGTACAGATTATAGCAACATTTTCGTGAAAAAGATTCAATCAATGCTACTGTTTTATTCATATTGCACATTCTTAGCAAGTGTTCAGCTTGCCAGCTCTCCTTTAGCTGGCTCTACTCCATCAATATAAATTGACAGAAAGAGCAGTTAAGCTTCCTAGGATATTAATTTTGTAGAAAAGCATCTGGAGATAAGTGTCGGCTAAGAAATGATACACCAATGCTACTAACAAACTGAGAGGTAGAATAAGCAAAGGCATTTTTGATCATTAGCTGATTTGTTTCAGAAAAACATATTGTATCTCGACTTGCCCAATTGGCTTTACTGAAATAGATATAGTAATTTGGTTATTTGCAATTTCAAGATTCAGAATTATTTTATTCAAAGCTTCAGATTTTGCTGAATGGAAACACTTGAAGCAACAATAAGGGAAAATAGACAGGAGCATTCTGGATACTGAGCAGGCACCAAGCAAGATTCTAAAAAATTTCTGTTTCATTCCTGTAAGGTAAAACCTAAGGCCAAGTATTTATATATGAAAGCTTGTTATATACAACAGTGTAAAATGAATGAAATGAAAATTCTGCAGTGAATGAAAATAAAACTGCAGATATTGTAAATGTGAAACAAAAAAAAACAGAAGATGCTAGAAAAACACAGTAAATAAGCCAGCATCTGTGGAAAAAGAAACAGTCAAAATTTCAGGTCAGCAACCCTTCACCAGAAGGCTGAAAACTCTATAAACTTGCAACTAGCAATCTGTTGACCACATTTTGTTCTATGAACATCGGAATGAGGTCTAAAAGTCCTGTAGTCACAAGTTCATGAGAATTAAGAGGGCATGAGAGAGAGAAGGAAAACATTTATTTAGCCCTTGGGGCAAGCTTAGCAAACAATAAACAATATTATCATTTTTGAAAATAGATATTTAGCAAGATGCAGAGGAAATGGATCTCAGGCTGACATCTGAAGCAAAGAAAACCTATTAGTTTTTTTAACCCCTCTTGACCTGTAGAATTGCTGCCAAAGGATTGGAGAACAACCAGCTTGGAGAAATAGACAAGAGGGAATAAACCAGAAAAGAGACTTGCCATTAGATTGGAAGACTGCTAACACTATCAAAATAAACAAAGGGAATAAACCAAATAAGTGCAGGCCAGATAGTTTAGGGTAGGAAAATTGACACAGTAGGCTCTCCATAAATTGGAAATCTTGAACAACACGGACAAAATGCAGGAGGGATTCAGCAAGTCAGACACCATTTAAGGAGGGGAATAAACTGTCAACATATGGGACCGAGCCCCTTCAACAGGACTGGAAAGGGACAGAAGCCAAAATAAATAAGGTGGAGGAAGGGAAGGAGTACAAGCTAGCAGGTAATAGATAAGACTATTTGGGAGGGGGCAGTGGAAGGGAGTTAGGGGAGGGGGCATGAGATTAGAAATTGGGAGGGGGTAGGTTGAAGAGCCAAAGGGCTTAAGAAGGAAGGTAAAGAGAGAACAGTACACCATGGAAGAAAGAGGAGGAAGGGGAAGGTAATGGGCAGCTAAAGAGAAGGGCTGAGAAGATAACCAGAAGCATAGAGAAATTGATATTCATGCCATCAGGTTGGAGGCTATCCAGATGGAACAGGTTCTGCTCCTACAACCTGTGTTTGGCCTCATCATGGGAGTACAGGCAGCCACAGACAGACGTGGCAGAATGGGAAGTAAAATTGAAATGCATAGCCAAGAGATCCTGACTTTTAAAAGTATACTGTTTATTCTCTTCCATAGATGCTGCCTGACTTGTTGAGTTTCACCAAATCAGGCAGCATCTCAAATCTTTCCTACCAAATGCAATAAGGATATACATTATTTCATCTCTGTGCGACAGGAGAGCACACATTTTATTTCATACATTATTATTGCACATTGGTACATTATTATATATATCATTTTGTACATTATTATTCTGTACTTTATTATTAGTTTAAGTCTGCACACCAAGTATGTTTTTAAATGTTGCTGCTGTAATGAAAGAATTTCCTACTCAGGATCAATAAAATGCTTATTATGATACATATTGCTTAGGAAATTATAGTACATTTTATATGTATTGCTTGGGAAAATCAAGCAATACATATTATTTCTTTAGAAAGGCACAAACAGATTCATTATGACAAGACTGCTTCTGTGATCTATTCATTCTATGAATGGCGATAGCAAAGAGAATCAGAATCAGGTTTATCATCACCAGCATGTGACGTGAAATTTGTTAACTTAGCAGCAGCAGTTCAATGCAATACATAATACAAAAAGGAAAAAAATAATAAAATAAGAAAATCAATTGCAGTATACATATATCAAATAGATTTTTTAAATGCAAAAAACAGAAATAGTGTATATTTTTAAAAATGAGGTAGTGTCCAAGGGTTCAATGTCCATTTAGGAATCAGATGGCAGAGGGGAAGAAACCGTTCCTGAATCACTGAGTGTGTGCCTTCAGGGTGCTGTACCTCCTGCCTGATGGTAACAGTGAGAAAAGGGCATGCCCTGGGTGCTGGAGGTACTTAATAATGGACGCTGCTTTTCGGAGACACCGCTCCCTAAAGATGTCCTGGGTACTTTGTAGGCTGGTACCCAAGATGGAGCTAACTAGATTTACAACCTTCTGCAGCTTCTTTCGATCCTGTGCAGTAGCTCCCCCATACCAGAAAGTGATGCAGCCTGTCAGAATACTCTTCACAGTACATCTATAGAAGTTTTTGAGTGTATTTGTTACAATGCCAAATCTCTTCAAACTCCTAATAAAGTATAGTCGCTGTCTTGCCTTCTTTATAACTACATTGATATATGGGAACCAGGTTATATCCTCAGAGATCTTGACACCCAGGAACTTGAAACTGCTCACTTTCTCCACTTCTGATCCCTCTATGAGGATTGGTATGTGTTTCTTCATCTTACCCTTCCTGAAGTCCACAATCAGTTCTTTTGTCTTACTGACGTTGAGTGCCAAGTTGTTGCTGCAGCACCACTCTACTAGTTGGCATATCTCACTCCTGTACGCCCTCTCACCACCTGAGATTCTACCAACAATGGTTGTATCATCAGCAAATTTATCGATGGTATGTGGGCTGTGCCTAGCCACAAAGTTATATGTATGTAGAGAGTAGAGCAGTGGGCTAAACATACACCCTTGAGGTGCATCAACATTGATTGTCAGCGAGGAGGAAATGTTATCACCTATCCGCACAGATCATGGTCTTCAGGTTAGGAAGTCGAGGATCCAATTGCAGAGGGAGGTACAGAGGCCCAGGTTCTGCAACTTCTCAATCACGATTGTGGGATTGATGGTATTAAATGCTGAACTACAGTCGATGAACAGCATCCTGCCATAGGTGTTTGTGTTGTCCAGGTGCTCTAAAGCCGTGTGGAGAGCCATTGAGATTGCGTCTGCCGTTGACCTATTGTGGCAATAGGCAAATTGTAATGGGTCCAGGTCCTTACTGAGGCAGGAGTTCAGTCTAGTCATAACCAACCTCTCAAAGCATTTCATCACTGTAGATGTGAGTGCTACCAGGCGATAGTCCTTTAGGCAGCTCGCATTATTCTCTTAGACACTGCTATAATTGTTGCCTTTGATGCCATGGAGGCCACGAGAAAAATTACGATTTACAGAATGCAAGAGATATGAAATGAAGGAAAATGCTGGGAAAGCCCTGCAGGACATCTAACATATGGACATATGTTAAAATGTGCATTAGAAATGGAAAGTGACTGAAAAGGAAACACCTACTTATTACTACAAAGAAAAATAAAACATCCTGATTTAAGTCAAACTGCATCCACGAAAAGAGAACGGACCCAGTGATCACACTCACCATGAAGTCTGACTCAAAATGCCAATCCAGCACTCCATCCCAAAATTGCTGTACAACCCTCCAAATTACTAGCATTGTCTATTCTTCCACTAGAATGGGCCAGTTCCAACACGAGTGAGAAAGAATGATAATCTGCAATAGCTGAATGTGTTGAGCCTTGACAATTATTCTATACCTATGCATCAGATCTGTTGTTGATCTTCATGCTTATGTTTTGCTTTGTTGGAACAAAACTGGAACCTGAAGTTAGTGGTCAGAGTGGGAGTGGAATGAAGATTTAAAATGACATCTGGAAGCCAAGGTATTCTTCTCCCATCCTGTCTTCTGTTAAGGTATCTTTACACCTCCTCACATCCCACTCCTTTTAAAGACTTCATTTCATTTCCCTGATAAAGGATCTCGGTCCGAAATGTCGACTCTTTGTTCTTTCCATTGATGCTGCCTGACTTCATGAGTTCCTCCAGCATTTTTTGTGCGTTACTCTGGATTTCCACCATCTGTAGAATCTCTTGTACTTATTATTTTATTTTTTCAGTTTCTCCAGCTCCATCGTATCTGATCTAACACAACACTTTCTACACAAGTGTTTCCCTCCACTAAATGACAGAGCATTCATCATTTAATTCCCACACTTCTGCTCTCGCCCTCTCTCTTCCCACCTTTCACTCCAGCAGCTTCCATATTCAACAAGCATTCTCTATAATGCTCAGGACTTCTATGACATTCCACCATCAGTCACAACTACTTCTCCCCTTTCAGAAATCCAAAGAAGCCATTCTTGCCCAAATCCTGATTTACTCTTCCACCAATATTCTTCTCATGGTGCACTCTCATATGAATGTGATAAAGCAGTTTGCAAGTGATCAAATATGGGCACATATTTGATGATGCAGAAAAAAGCTTAGACTTGAAGATACAAATGGTACAGTTAGTTGGGAAGAAAAGCAATACATGGAATTTAATCTGAAGATGAGAGATAATGCATTTGAGATGCAACAAGGTAATGGAACGGGCAATAAATAATGGCAGCACAATAACATTATCAGTTTGCGCAACACTTTACAGCGCCAGCTGTAAGATCGGTCTTTGATTCCTGCTGCTATGTGTAAAGAACTTGTATGTTATCTCATGACTGCATGGGCTTTTTCTGGGTGCTACAGTTCCAAAATGATGTACAGTTAAGGTTAGTGAGTTGTGTGTTAGTATGTTGGCACCAGAAGCATGGCAACATTTGCAGGCAGTCCCGAACAAACCTCACTAATTTAATGCAACTGACAATTTCACTGTATGTTTTGATGTATATATCACAAATAAAGCTAATATGTATATTTTATGTTTAAGTAGCAAGACACCAAGTGGTATGGAAGAACAGTGACAGCTTGTGATGTACATACATGTCAATAGAAGTAGCAGGACCATAACACACAGGAGCAAAATTAGACCATTCAGCCCATCGAGTCTGCTCAGATCCCACTCAACCCCATACACCAGCCTTCTCGCCATATCTTTTGATGCCCTGGCCAATCAAGAAACAATCAACTACCGCCTTAAATATACCCACGGACTTGGCCTCCACACCTGTGTGTGGCAGAGCATTCTACAGATTCACTACACTCTGGCTAACAAAAATTCCTCCTTCCTTCTATTCTAAAAGGTCACCCCTCAGTTTTGAGGCTGTGCCCTCTAGCTCTGGATACCCCCACCATAGCAAACATCCTCTCCATATACACCCTAACTAGTTCTTTCATAATTTGGTAGTTTTCACTGAGATTTCCCCCCCCCCCCCACCCCATTCTTCTAAATTCCAGTCAACACAGGCCCAAAGCTACCAAACATTCCTCAAATGCTAACCTCTTCATTCCTGGAATCATCCTTGCGAACCTCCTCTGGACTCTCCAATGACAACACATCCTGAGATATGGGACCCAAAACTGTTGACAATACTCCAAGTGCAGCCTGACTAGTGTCTTATAAAGGCTCACAATTATCTCCTTGCTTTTATGTTCTATTCCATTTGAAATAAATACCAACATTGCATTTGCCTTTTTTAACCACAGACTCAACTTGTAAATTAACCTTCTGGAAGTCTTGCACAAGGACTCCCAAATCCGTCTGCACCTCTGATGTTTAACCTTCTCCCCATTTAGACAATAGACTGCACTATTGCTCCTTTCACCAAAATAAATTTTCATACATGTCCCAACATTGTATTTCATCTGCCATTTTTTGCCCATTCTTCCAATTTGTCAAGTCCTGCTGCAATCGCAATGCTTCCTCAGCACTACCTATCCCTCTGTCTTCGTATCATCTGCCAACCTTGCCACAAAGCCATCAATTCCATTATTCACATAATTAACAATGTGAAATGTAGCAGTCCCAATACTGACCCGAAGAACACCACTAATCACCAGCAGCCAAACAGAAAAGTCCCCTTTTATTCCCACTTGTTGTCTCCTGCCTGTCAGTCATTCCACTATCCATGCCAGTATCTTTCCTGTAACAAGATTTTATCTTGTTAAGCTGCCTCAGGTGAGGTACCTTATCAAACGCCTTCTGAAAATCCAAGTAAATGGCATCCACTACCTCTCCCTTGACCACCCTGCTTGTTACTTCCATGGAGAACTCTTAACAGATTTGTCAAGCAAGATTTCCCTTTACAGAAACCACACTGTCTTTGACTTATTTTATCATTAGCCTCCAAGTACCCCAAAACCTCATCCTTAATAACAGACTCCAACACTCTCCCAACCACCAAGGTCAGGCTAACTGGCCTATAATTTCCTTTCTTTTGCCTTCCTTCCTTCTTAAATAGTGGAGTGACATTTCCAGTCCTCCAGGAATATGTCAGAATCAAGTGATTCTTGAACCAACCAATGCATCCATTATCTCTTCAGCTATCTCTCTCAGGATTCTGGGATGTAGTCCATCTAGTCCAGATGACTTATCCACTTTAAGACCTTTTTCCTTTGTAACAGCAATGGCACTCACTGCTGCTCGCTGACACTCATGGTCATGGACCTCTGGCACACTACTAGTGTCTTACACAATGAAGGCAAACAAAGTACAGATTAACTTCATCTGCCATTTCTTTGTCCCCCATTACTACTCCACCAGCATCATTTTCCAGTGGTCCAGTATCAACCCTCACCTCCCTTTAACTCTGTATATAATTGAAAAACTTCTGGTATCCTGCTTTATATTATTGGTTAGTCTGGCCTCACATTTCATCTTTTCCCTTCTTATAGATTTTCCAGTTACCTTTTATTAGATTTTAAAAGCTTCCCAATCATCCAATTTCCCACTCACTTTTGCTACCTTATATGCCCTTTCCTTGGCTTTTATTCAGTCCTTAACTTCCTTTGTCAACCACGGATGCCTATCCCTGCCATTTGAAAACCACTTCCTCTGTGGGACATATCTATCCTGTGCTTTGTGAACTATTCCTAGAAAATTCAGCCATCTCTACTCTGCCATCATCCCCGCCAGTATCCTCCTCCAATCCACCTGGGCAAGCTCCTCTTTCATGCCTCTGTAATTCCCTTTATTCCACTGTGATACTGTTACATGTGACTTATGCTTCTCCCTCTCAAATTGCAGTATAAATTCAAAGATATTATAATCACTGCCTCCTAAGGGTTCCTTTACATTAAGCTCCCTAATAAGATTTGAGTTATAACACTCAATCTAACATAGCTTTTGCTGGAGTAGGCTCATCACGCTGCTCTAAAAACCACCTCGTAGGCATTCAACAAATAACCCCTCTCGCAGTCTGACACCAACATGATTTTCCCAATCCCCTTGCATATTGAAGTCCCCCATTACAACTGTGACATCACCCTTATTACACGCAAACACGAGGAAATCTGCAGATGCTGGAAATTCAAGCAGCACATACAAAATGCTGCGTTCCACCAGCATTTTGCGTGTGTTACCCTTATTACATTCATTTTGCAGTTCCCTTTGCAATCTCAACCCCACATTTTGGCTATTATTTGGAGGCCTATATATGATTCGCATAATGATTTTTTACCTTGGTAATTTCTTAACTCCACCCACAAAGATTCAATCTTCTCTGATCCTATGCCACCTCTTTCTGAAGATGTAATTCCATCTCTTACCAACAGAGCCACACCACTGCCTGTGCCTTCCTGCCTGTCCTTTTATTACAATGTACATCCTTTGATGTTAAGCTCCCAACTATTGTCTTCTTTCAGCCACAACTCAGTGATGACCACAACTTCATACTGACCAATATCTAATTGCCTCACAAGTTAGGCCACCTTATTCCAAATGCTATGGGGAGTTGAGTATAGGAGCAAAGAGGTCCTTCTGCAGTTGTACAGGGCCCTAGTGAGACCACACCTGGAGTATTGTGTTCAGTTTCAGTCTCCTAATTTGAGGAAGGACATTCTTGCTATTGAGGGATTGCAACGTAGGTTCACAAGGTTAATTCCCAGGATGGCGGGACTGTCATATGTTGAAAGATTGGAGCGACTGGGCTTGTATACACTGGAATTTAGAAGGATGAGAGGGGATCTGATTGAAACATATAAGATTATTAAGGGATTGGACACGCTAGAGGCAGGAAACATGTCCCCGATGTTGGGGGAGTCCAGAACCACAGTTTAAGAATAAGGGCTAGGCCATTTGGAACAGAGTTCAGGAAAAAAATTTTCACCCAGAGAGTTGTGGATCTATGGAATGTTCTGCCTCAGAAGGCAGTGGAGGCCAATTCTCTGGATGCTTTCAAGAAAGAGTTAGATAGAGCTCTTAAAGATAGCGGAGTCAAGGGATATGCAGAAAAGGCAGGAACGGGGTACTGATTGTGGATGATCAGCCATGATCACATTGAATGGCGGTGCTGGCTCGAAGGGCCAAATGGCCTACTCCTGCACCTATTGTCTATGCACATTTAAATACAGCACCTTCAGCCCTGCATTCTTCACCCTTTTGAATTTTGCCTCCTTGGTACAATTTAACTCTGCTTTGTCTTCATCAGGACTGGAAAGGGAAAGATGCCAAAATAAGGTGGGGCAAGGGGTAGGAGGACAAGCTAGAAGGTAGTAAGTGCAGCCTGGTGGGTGGGGAAGGGAGTCTGAATTAAGAAGCTGGAAGATGATAGGTGGGAAAGGTAAACGGCTGGGGAAGAAGGAATCTAACAGGAGAAGAGAGTGGACCATGAGAGAAAGAGGAAGATGGGCACCAGGCAGAGTTGACAGGCAGGTGAGGAAAAGTAAGAGGCTAAAGTGGAGAATTGAAGATGAAGCTAACAGGGGAAAATCACCGGAAGCTGTATAATTGATGTTCATGCCATCAGGTTGGAGGCCATCTAATATAGGGAAGCTATGTTTGCAAAATTTTATTTTTAAAGACACTGCCGTGACTGAAATCTCAGCTATCAGGAAGAACTGGGGGTGGTGGGGGGGGAAGAGAATTGGGTCATTTTCATTGAAACAGAGTAGACAATAAGAGAAAGATAACTCAGATTCCTAGGACACACCATGCAGAAAAATGAACTAGAAAAACTCATACTCTCTAGAAAGATCAGGGGGAGCAAACCTAGAGGAAGACCTCAGCTTATGTAGCCAGGTGGAGCCATCAAGGAAATGGAAGTCATCCAAAGAACAAGGGATAGATCTGTATGGAAAACCATGGTCACCAACATCCACATCGGATATGGTACCTAGACAGACAGACAGAATAGACCAGAGGGAGACACACTGGGATGTATAAAATTATGAGCAATTTTAGTAAAGCAAAAAGATCAATTCTGTTTAGTACAGGAGTCTAAAACCAAGCACGATCAGTTTCAAGTAGATGGAAGGATTTGAGAAGATGAAGAATATTTGTACACAAAGAACCACAATAGTTGGTATAAGCAGATACTCACAAAATACTTAACAGTATTTACAGACATTCATGAAGCACTCTAACAGGCTGAGTTAGCTATACACCTCATACAGAAGCTGGATTGCTCTTTTTGACTGGTACAGACACAACAGGTTAAATGTCTTCCATTCATTTTATTTTTTCCCTATTTCCTTGTCTAAGATACTTTATGTGCATCTTCTCCTTAAGGACTTCTTTTAATATGCAGTAGTTAATTTTGTGGGTGAAGCACCTCAGAATATCTTACTATGTTAACAGTATAATGTACAGACTTACTAAAACATATTGTAAGTACATAATTGAGTTACAATAGTGTTTACATATTGTTGAGTCAGGATAGAACAAGTTATTACATTTCTATGTATTAACACTGGATATCTGAAAAACCTCACTAGACCCTTGCATAATCTACCATACTGAAAATATTAATGGCAGAGTAACAGAAAAATTATTAAAAGGGACTTTTAAGTACATTTTGCACTTAAACTTGCACCTTACACGGCAAGAAAATAAATCTCAGCATTGTACATGGTATGATAACCTTGATTTCAGTGCAAAGGATCATAACCATTTAATAAAATACACTGTCGAGTTCATAGTAGCTTTTGCTGTCACGGGGAATTAACAAACATTCAGAACAATTAATCAATCATAGACTCAATACCCAATTAGGTATCAACGTGATACATACAAGCTGTTATTTCAATGTGTCCCCCAGCAGGAAAAGGCTGCTTGCAACTACTCCATTTGATATGCACAAAATCTCGCTACTAGATCGAAATTTATTTGGCAAAACCTTAAGATAACATATAATTATTATTCTACACATCTTTGCTAAGAAACTCCCCGTTTATATCAACCCTGGGCGGAAAACCCAAAGCCAAGCAGCCCTCCCAGGTCGAGAGAAGTGAGTCAAGGCCCAAGGAGCCTGTAGCCGACGCCTCCGCCATCTCACACTGCCAGATCCTGACAGTAGGAGAACATGAGAGCAAATCAGTCTACATTGCTCCCGGTTCTCAATACCTTCATCATACTTGAGACCCCGAATATTTCTGTGCCTTGCCATTCTGCTCTTGGCATACACACACTACGAGGTGCAAAGGTGCTCAGGCCGCTAACGTCGCCATGTCGCCGGACCAAGCGCGCATGCGCAAATCCCTTTTTCCCCCAGGCTTGCTTCGCACACGCTCAAAATCCCCAAGCCTGTAGAACCCTCCTGCGCACGCGCAGCTTCCTCTCCCACGATACAGTACTGTATGTCGTTCTCCTTGGTACTCGTACACATGTGTCCCTGCCTGATACGTGGCAGTTTCGTGTCGCAGACAGGAGTTTTCCTAATCACCCAGATAGGTTGCTGGAATCGTCATGAATGAAACATTTGGGTGCTGAACACAATAGACAGTAGGTGCAGGAGTAGGCCATTCGGCCCTTCTAGCCAGCATCGCCATTCACTCTGATCATGGCTGATCGTACACAATCAGTACCCCGTTCCTGCCCTCTCCCCATATCCCTTGACCCCGCTATCTATAAGAGCTCTATCTAACTCTCTCTTGAATGCATCCAGAAACTTCGCCTCCACTGCCTTCTGGGGCAGAGCATTCCACATATCCACCACTCTCTGGGTGAAAAAGTTTTTCCACATCTCTGTTCTAAATGGCCTACCCCTTATTCTTAAACTGTGGCCTCTAGTTCTGGACTCGCCCATCAGCGGGAACATGCTTCCTGACTCCAGCGTGTCCAATCCCTTAATAATCTTATACATTTCAATCGGATCCCCTCTCATCCTTCTAAAGTCCAGTGTATACAAGCCCAGTCGCTCCAATCTTACAACATATGACAGTCCCGCCATTCCGGGAAATAACCTTGTGAACCTACACTGCACTCCCTCAATAGCAAGAATGTCCTTCCTCAAATTTGGAGACAAAAACTGCACACAATACTCCAGGTGGGGTCTCACCAGGGCCCTGTACAGCTGCAGAAGGACCTCTTTACTCCTATACTCAATTCCTCTTGTTATAAAAGCCAGTATGCCATTAGCTTTCTTCACTGCCTGCTGTACCTGCATGCTTGCTTTCATTGACTGATGTACAAGAACACCTAGATCTCGTTGTACTTCCCCTTTTCCTAACTTGACTCCATTTAGATAGTAATCTGCCTTCCTGTTCTTGCCACCAAAGTGGATAACCTCGCATTTATCCACATTAAACTGCATCTGCCATACATTTGCCCACTCACCCAACCTGTCCAAGTCACCCTGCATTCTCATAACATCCTGACATTTCACACTGCCACCCAGCTTTGTGTCATCAGCAAATTTGCTAATGTTACTTTTAATCCCTTCATCTAATTCATTAATATATATTGTAAACAGCTGCAGTCCCAGCACCGAACCTTGCAATACCCCACTGGTCACAGCCTGCCATTCCGAAAGGGACCCGTTAATCACTACTCTTAGTTTCCTGTCAGCCAGCCAATTTTCAATCCATGTCAATACTCTGCCCCCAATACCATGTGCCTTAATTTTGCCCACTAATCTCCAATGTGGGACTTTATCAAAAGCTTTCTGGAAGTCCAGGTACACTACATCCACTGGCTCTCCCTTGTCCATTTTCATAGTTACATCCTCAAAAAACTCCAGAAGATTAGTCAAACATGATTTTCCCTTCATAAATCCATGCTGACTCGGACTGATCCTTCTACTGCTATCCAAATGTGTTGCAAATTCCTCTTTTATAATTGACTCCAGCATCTTTCCCACCACTGACGTCAGGCTATAACTCCCTGTTTTCTCTCTCCCTCCTTTCTTGAAAAGTGGGACAACATTAGCCACCCTCCAATCAGCAGGAACTGTTCCTGAATCTATAGAACATTGGAAAATGATTACCAATGCGTCCACAATTTCTAGAGCCACCTCTTTAAGTACCTTGGGATGCAGACCATCAGGTCCCGGGGACTTATCAGCCCTCAGACTCAACAGTCTATCCAACACCGTTTCTTGCCTAATATAAATTTCCTTCAGTTCATCCTTTACCCTAGTTCCTTTGGCCACTATTACATCTTGGAGATTGTTTGTGTCTTCCCTAGTGAAGACAGATCCAAAGTACCCATTCAACTCATCTGCCATTTCCTTGTTCCCCATAATAAATTCACCCGTCTTTGTCTTCAATGGCCCAATTTTGTTTTTAACTATTTTTTTGCTATTCACATACCTAAAGAAGCTTTTACTATCCTTTATATTCTTGGCTAGTTTACCTTCATACCTCATTTTTTCTTGGCGTATTGCCTTTTTCGTTATCTTCTGTTGCTCTTTAAAAGCTTCCTAGTCCTCCGGTTTCCCGCACATCTTTGCTATGTTATACTTCTTCTCTTTTATTTTTATACTGCCCTTTACTTCCCTCGTCAGCCACGGCCGCCCCTTACTCCCCTTAGGATCTTTCTTCCTCTTTGGAATGAACCGATCCTGCACCTTCTGCATTATTCCCAGAAATACCTGCCATTTTTGTTCCACTGTCTTCCCTGCTAGGGTATTGTTCCATTGAATTTTGGCCAGCTCCTCCCTCATAGCTCCATAGTTCCCTTTGTTCAACTGTAATACTGCAACACCCGATTTTCCCTTCTCCTTCTCAAATTGTAGGTATTGCAGTATTAGCATTACTACTGACTCAATCTGCAAGTTAACTTTTAGGGAATCATGCTAAAGGACTCCCAAATCCCTTTGCACCTCGATTTTTGAATTTTCTCCTCATTTAGAAAATAGTTTACGCCTTCATACACTTTACCAAAGTGGATGACCATATATTCCATCCTCAGAATGCACATCACACATAAACACTTATGGTCCCAGAACACATCCTACACAGTCAGAAAAGGTCATTACCGCCATTACTTTCTAGGGAGGCTGAAGAGAGCTGGACTTTGCACATCCATATTCACGTCATTCTACAGATACACAGTGGAGAGCATTCTGACAAACTGCATCAGTGTCGAGATTCATCCCCAGCAGCTGAGTAACAGAGGACTCTCTGATCTACGGGCTATTCCCGGGAACGCACACAGAGACCAACATCCGGTGCTGCTGGCAGATCATCAACTCAGTGAAAGATGCTCTTTGGACGGTCCGAAACTTGATGGTCTACCAGCACATGGAGACGGCCGTGGGAGAATGCTGCCGACTGGCACATTCTCGGCTGCAGGAGTACGTGCTGAGGGACGCACTCAAACTTGGTGCAGCCACTGCAAGAGCTCGGTGGGGAAGGACCACAGTTTACGGTTCTTCTCCCGCAGGAGTTGAGGGGTAGGAGGGTGGGGTGTATACCCCTCAACAAGGGTATGTAAATAGGGAATAACAGAGTGCCACTTGGGTGGCAAACAGTATGGAAATGTAAAGACCGCAATGGAAACAGTTGTAAAGGACTGAGAGTCATTGAATGGTTTATTGTACATAATTTTATTTTTGAATAAAGTATATATTGTTTAATTAAAAAAATCAGTGCTTAGTACAGAAGCTGCGCTGAGGTGGACAGGAAAGCTCTAAAGGGCAGTTAAAACAGTCCAGTGCATCACCAGCACCACCCTACCCGCCATCAAGGACATGTATACAGAAAGGTGCTGGAAAAGGGCCAATAACATCATGAAGGATTCCACTCACCCTGCTCATGGACTGCTTGTCCTACTCACATCAGGGAAGAGGCAAAGCAGCATCCATGCCAGGACTGCCAGACTCAAGGACAGTTACTTTCCCCAAGCAGTAAGGCTGATCAACAACTCCACACACTAACTCCACCACTACTTTATTATTTCCTGTTAGCCTAGTGCCACTTTATGGACATACAATCAATCTATAAATCTGAGCTATCTTATGTATTTATATTCATTGGTTGATCGTTATTGTATTCTTTATTTTTTGAGATTTGTTTTACGCTTGCATTGGATATGAAGTAACATTTATTTTGTTCTCCTTTATACTTCTATACAGGAAATCACAATATACAGTCTTGAATCTGCCAGTTCTTTGGCCATGCTTCCAATCGCTATAAGTCAGTCTGCAGACTCACTGTTTCCTCATCACTGCCTCCCCCTCCACCTATCTTCATATCATCTGCAAACATGGCCGCAAAGCTATCAGTTCCATCATCCAAATCATTGACATACAGCATGAAAGGAAACAGTCCCAACAACAACGCCTGTGGAGCACCATAAGTTCTGGCAGCCAAACAGAAAATACACCCTTTGCCCCCACTCCTTGCTTCTTGCCAGTCAGCTAATCTTCAATTCATGCTAGTGTCTTTCCTGTAATACCATGAGCTTTTATTGTGTTAAGTAGCCTCACGTGCAGCACCTTTTCAAAGACCTTCTTAAAATCCAAATAAAGAATCCACTGACTCTCCTTTGTCTAGCCTGTCTGCTATTTCCTCAAAGATTTCCAACAGATTTGTCAGGCAAGATCTTCCCTTCAGAAAAACATACCGACTTTAGCCTATTTTATTATGTGTCACCAAGTAATGGTGCTGTGTTGCTTAATAATGGACTCCAACATCTTCACAGCCACTGAAATATAATGGACTCCAATATCTTCCCAACCACTGAAATCAGGCTAACTGGTCCATAATTTCCTTTCCTTCTGCCTCCCTCCCTCTTTAAGGACAGGAGTTACATTTGTGAATTTCCAGTCCTCTGGAACCATTCAGAATCTTGAAAGATCATTACAAATGCCTCCACACTCTCTTCAGCTACCTCTTTCAGAACCCTCAAGTGTGGCCATTTGGTCAACTGACCTATCTGCCTTCAGTCCTTTCAGCTTTCCAAGCACCTCCTCCTTAGTAATAGCAACTGCACTTACTTCAGCTCCCAACACTCTTGAAATTTTGGAAAACTGCTTATGTCTTCCACAGGGAAGACTGAAGCAAAATACTTACTACTTTGTCCACCATGTCTTTGTCCCCTATTACTACCTCTCCAGTGTCATTTTCCAGTGGTCCAATATCCACACTGCCCTCTCTGAAAATACTAATGGTATCGTTTTCTATATTATTGGCTAGCTTGTCTTAATGTTTCATATTTTTTCTCCTTATGTCTTTTTTAGTTGCCTTCTGTTGGTTTTTAAACACTTTCCAGTCCTCCAACTTCCCACTAATTTTTGCTCTATTGTATTCCCCCTCTTTTGCTTCAATTCTGCCGTTGACTTCTCCTGTCAGCCACAGTTGCCTCATCTTCCCTTTAGAGTACCTCTTCATGTTTGGGACATATCTATCCAACACCTCCCAAATTGCTCCAAAAAATACCAGTCATTGCTATTCTGCTGTCATCACTGCTAGTGTTCCCTTCCAATCAACTTTGGCTATCTCCTCTCTCATATCTCTGTAATTCCCTTACTCCACTGTAATACCGATACATCTGACTTCAGCTTCTCGCTATTATACTGCAGGGTGAATTCTATTACACAGTATCATTATCACAGACTCCTAAGGGTTTCTTACCTTCAGCTCCCTAATGAAATCTGGTTCATTATACAATACAGGTTTCACCCGCTATCCAGAAGTAGAACGTTCCTATGAAACCTTTCGTAAGCTGAAATGGCGTAAAGTGAAGAAGCAATTACCATTAATTTATATGGGAAAAATTTCTGAGCGTTCCCAGACCCATAAAATAGCTTACCAAATCATACCAAATAGCACGTAAAACCTAAAATAACATTAACATATAGTAAAAGCAGGAATGATATGATAAATACACAGCCTATATAAAGTAGAAATAATGTGTGTGCAGTGTAGTTTCACTTACCAGAATCGGGAAGATTTAGCCAAAAACTGTAGGAAAAAAATCGGCACGCACACACGTGCGCACACACCTGCCCGCGCAAGGCTTCACAGTTGTGATAGTCTTTCTTGGGGTTAAACACAAATTTAAAGCGGGCACCTTTTCTCGTAAAAGCGAAAATCCTCCGGATTTCTTTCGGTTAGCGAAACGGGTACAATGTAGGTCTTTCGTAAAAGCGAAATGGTGTAAAGTGAACTTTCATAAAGCGGGGGATACCTGTATTTTGAATTGACTTTCACTTTTTTTAGAGCAACCACAAGCTGCTCTAAAAAGCTATCTTGTATGTATTCTGCAAATTCACTCTCTTGGGATACAGCACAGTGTAGAGTGCCCTCCTGCTTCAAAACGTCTACCATTATCCCTGTACCTAATAAGACCAAGGTAACATGTTTGAACAACAGGCATCCTGTCACACTCACCTCAATAATAAGCAATGCTTTGAGAGGCTGGTCAAGGACTACATCTGCAGCATGTTGCCACCCACAGTGAAGCCCCTACAATTTGCCTACCGGCACCAACCGATCAACAAAAGATACAATAACCACAGCTTTATACACAGTCCTTACACACCTGGAGAAGAAGGAAGCTTATGTGAGAATGCTATTCTTAGTCTACAGTTCAGCACTAAATACCATAATTCCCTCTGTTATGATCCCAGCCCCCTCCTTTGTGAGAATCGCCAGAGCCCTAGTGAAGGGGGGGGGTCAATGACCCAAGAGAAGAGAGAGATACGTGTGGTGTCCCTCGTTTCACGGCGAGGCAAAGCTGGCGACTGTGGTCATTGTCTCGTGGAGACACCTTTGTGAATTGGGAACTGTACTACCTGTATACCCTCAGGGCAATGTGGGTGGAGAGATGGAGAGAGATTGCATCATCCCAACCTGATTGACATCTGAGACCCCGTGAGTTCAGATAAAAGAGGGGTTGTAAAGACGGCCCCCCAGACGCACCAGAAGACACGCTAGAAATCCTGTGACAGCGTTTAATAGCGACAGCCGGTGGTGGGGTTCGTGTGCATCTTTTCCTTGCCTGGGATTGGCGACCTCACCACGAAAGAACGGCTTAGCTACAGGGGAGGCCACAAGTGAGCGTCCATTCCCCAACGAGACTCCGACGAATCAAACTCCTAAAGACTTCAGCGGACCTCTCTATCTTTGCTGGTAAGTGATCCAGTTACGGGATACGTAACAACGTGGGGCCTCGTCTCGAGATTTGAAACCAAAATTGGGAGGGCAGTGAATTGGGTTTGTAAGTCAAAAAAAAAAAATTTTGGATCTGGTACGTGGGTAGCCAGACAGGAAACCAGCAAAGATGGACGTGGATGAATTTATGAAAAACCCGACTGTAGAGGCGCTAGAGGTGGCCACCAAATCAGACTTGTTAAATTTGGCGAAGGGATTGGACCTCGCAGAAGTGAGGTCGTCCATGAAAAAGCGGGAGGTGCGAGAAGCCATAACTCGGTATTACATTGGGAAGAAAGTGTTCGAAGCTGGGGTCTTGGAAAATATCCCTGAAAAAGTACCAGCGAGTGGAATGGATCAGCTAGAGTTGGAGAAATTAAGGTTGGAACATGAATTTAAAATGAAGCAGCTGGAAGCGGCTGAGAGAGAGAAAGAACGGGCTGAGAGAAAGAAAGAAAGGGCTGAGAAAGAAAGGGAGCAACATGAATTTAAAATGAAGCGGCTGAGAGAGAGAAAGAAAGGGAGCAGGCGTTCCACATAAAGGAGTTAGAGGTGGAAAAAGAGCGAGACCAAGCTGAAAAGCAAAGACAACATGAAATTCAGCTAAAAGAGCTAGAAGTAGCCGAGAACGAGAGGGAACGAGCCAAGAACGAGAGAGAACGAGCCGAAAGGCAAAGAGAGTATGAGGAGAGACGAGAACAGAGGGAACATGACTTGGAGATGGAGAAGTTAAAGAAAGAGCGAAGAGATCTAGGGTTAGAACGAGAGGAGAGGTTTAATGTTAGTCGGGAGTTGAGGGTAGTACCTCCATTCGAAGAGTCGGATGTTGATAGTTATTTCTTGCTTTTTGAAAAGGTGGCAGTAAATCAGAAGTGGCCCAAAGAGCAGTGGGTGGCGTTGTTACAAAGTGTGTTAAAGGGGAAGGCACAACGAGCATATGCGGCCTTGGCCGTCGAGGAAGGGGAAGCGGAGAATTATGCCAAAGTAAAAGAGGCCACTCTCCGGAGTTACGAGCTAGTACCTGAAGCGTATAGACAAAGGTTCAGAAATTTACGGAAAGGGCGGAATCAAACGTATACCGAGCTAGCCTATGAAAAGGGTGTGCTCTTGGACCGTTGGTGCACCGCGGAACAGGTGGACGGAGATTATGGGCGTATCAGGGAGTTATTTCTGATTGAGGAATTAAAAGGGTGTGTTCCGGAGGATATCCGGATGTATTTGAATGAGAAGGCAAATAAGTCCATCTCAGAAATTGCTAGGTTCGCAGATGAATATGCCCTAACCCACAGGATAAAGATTTCCTCGCCAAAAGGTTACCCGAGAGACCATCGGAATGGTAGGGAAAGTCCGCCGGCTGAGACAGAGGTCCCGCCGGGAGCTAGTGGTAAGGTTGAAGGGGAAAGGCCAGGCGGCCCGAGATTTCCGGGCTTGACCTGTTTTAATTGGGGGAAGGGAGGACATATTGCCTCTAGGTGCTTTGCTCCGAGAAAGGAGCCAGAAAAAGGGAGAGCAGCGGTCCCTATCGGGTGTGCCGTGGTAATCAGTAAATCGACGACAGAGCCCCGGGTAGACAGAGTACGAGAAGGGTCAGAGACTTGGCTGTCACCCGGAACCGTGTCCGTGAAGGGGGGAGACCCACCCATTCCCGTCCGAATCTGGCGAGACACCGGGGCAGAGCTGTCGTTGATCCGCCGTGAGATACTAGATTTCAGTCGGAGAAGGGGAATGGTCGCCGTGAAGGGGATAGGTACAAGAATAGAAATGGTGCCCCTACATCAGGTAATTATGGATTGTGAGCTGGTATCTGGACCAGTCGAAATAGGGGTGCCATCAGAATTCCCGAGAACTGACGCGGACGTCCTCCTCGGAAATGATTTAGCCGGGGGGCAAGTCTGGACGCGGCTCAAACAGCCTGTGAGGATTGCAGCCCCACCCCTCGCATCTCCAGTCTGTACCACAGGCGCGAGCATTCACAGCCTGTCGAGAAAGGCAGCTGAGAAAGCGAGCAGTTTAAATCTGGCCAGTATTGATTTGGCCGAGACGGTCCTACCAACCCTGTACCATGAGGGTTCTGAGGGTGGTAAACCGAAGAGTAGTAAAGTGAAAGGGGTTAAGGGAGAGGAGTGAGATCTACCCTTAGCGAAGAGAAAGGTCCTAGAGGTAGGAAATAAAGAGGAGAAACGGAAACAGCTGTTAAAAGGTCCAGAGTTGGACATGGATGATCTGTCGGGGGTGGTAGCCCTGTTTGAAGAAGTTGAGAGTTATCAAGGTGTTCCCGAGAATGAGATGAAGGCAGTCCTAGATGAAAAGGATGCCATTACCTTGGAGAGGTCTGCTGGGTTGGCAGACGAGGTTGTTTCAGCCCGCGGGGTTGAGTTTACTCCGGAAGGGAGTTGCCCAGAGAGGAACTGGGAGGATCAGGGGAAGTTAGAATTTGAAAAGGGTACGGGTATTGAAAGCCTGGAAGAGGCAGATGTCCCGTTTGAGTGTGTCCAAGATGTGGATGCACGTGGTACTGAACCTAGTAATGGAGCTCAGAAAAAGTCTGAGGTATTTGATTCAGTTGAAAAGGAATGCAATCCCTGTGGGTCAGATGGACTGAGCTCAGTGAAGACAGGGTTAACCCTGGTAATTGGGGGAAGGGAGGGTTCCCAGGTGTTGGTACACAAAGGGGTGGTGAACCTTAAATTGGAACTCGACCAAGGGGGAATAAACATTATTATTGAAGGGAACGGGAAGTTTGTAGTTCCCAAATCGAATGAAGAAAATTTAAAGTTTAGATTGGTGTCAGAAGAAGCAACCAAGCTACAGAAACGAGGGCTTGGTAACAATCGATTACAGGTTGATTTGGAATGTAAAGGTGCCCCACATGCTGTTGTTATTCAAGAGAGCGCTGTGAAAAGGCCGAAATTTAAATGCGGCCTGAGGGAAAGGTTCGAACTGAAACCCATCAGCCTGCATGGTCTTGACGAAAGGGTTAGCTACCTGTGTAACATTAAAGATTTGGGTGGAAATTCCCACGATGATTTAAGTTTGGGACACGGTGTTGAGAGAATAACCCTTATGGAACGGAAAGACGGGAGAGTACCTCGCCAAATTACCCAGGTCCCCCACGTAAGAACTCACCGGAAAAGAGGTGACGGCTAATGGGGGCGCCATTTTTAAATAGAAAAACCAGCTGTATGGGATTTTGACAAAGCATGTGAATAACAAAGACAACCCCCTTGGAACCCTGCCTGTTGAAATCTGATGCTACCAGCCTTTAGTCAGGGACAAGATGTTACCATATTAAAGGAAGTGACACTGTAATCGTTAACTGTTTAGACGCTGAAAAATGTATGACGGTACAGCTCTGTAGTTAAAAGAAAAGCTTTTGTACTATGTTAAATCCTAAAACTCTGTAAGACCCTGTACCACTCTGTTTTAACCGCTGGTAAAAACGTTTTTAAGAGGGGAGGTGTTATGATCCCAGCCCCCTCCTTTGTGAGAATCGCCAGAACCCTAGTGAAGGGGGGGGGGGGGGGGTCAATGACCCAAGAGAAGAGAGAGATACGTGCGGTGTCCCTCGTTTCACGGCGAGGCAAAGCTGGCGACTGTGGTCATTGTCTCGTGGAGACACCTTTGTGAATTGGGAACTGTACTACCTGTATACCCTCAGGGCAACGTGGGTGGAGAGATGGAGAGAGATTGCATCATCCCAACCTGATTGACATCTGAGACCCCGTGAGTTCAGATAAAAGAGGGGTTGTAAAGACGGCCCCCCAGACGCACCAGATGACACGCTAGAAATCCTGCGACAGCGTTTAATAGCGACAGCCGGTGGTGGAGTTTGTGTGCGTCTTTTCCTTGCCTGGGATTGGCGACCTCACCACGAAAGAACGGCTTAGCTACAGGGGAGGCCACAAGTGAGCGTCCATTCCCCAACGAGACTCCGACGAATCAAACTCCTAAAGACTTCAGCGGACCTCTCTATCTTTGCTGGTAAGTGATCCAGTTACGGGATATGTAACACCTCTAGGCTCGACAAGAAGCTCAGAGAGCTTGGCCTTCACTCTGCCTTTTGCAGCTGGATCCTGGACTTCCAGTCAGATTGCTGGCAGGTGGTAAGAATGGGTTCCCTCACCTCTACCCCTCTGACCTTCAACACAGGTGCCCCCTTCTTTACTCTCTGTATACCCATGCCTGTATCAGTGCGACAGCTCTGGGTGTGGGTGTGGGTGCCACAGATACAATCTAATTAGATTTGCTGATGATAATAGATTGGCCTAATCTCAAATAATAATGAGGCAGTCTACAGAGAAGTCATCACCCTGACACAGTGGTGTCAAGAAAACAACCTCTCTCTCAATGTTGCAAAAACAAAGGAGCTGGTTGTGGACTACAGGAGGAATGGAGACAGGCCAGCCCCTACTGACATCAATGGATCTGGGGTTGACAGGGTGAACAGCTTAAAGTACCTTGGCATACACATCACCGAGGATCTCACGTGGTCTGTACATACCGGCTGTGAGGTAAAAAAGGCACAAAGGCGCCTCTTTCACCTCAGACAGTTGAAGATGTTTGGTATGGGCCCCCAGATCCTAAGAACTTTCTACAGGGGCACAATTGAGAGCATCCTGACTGGCTGCATCACTGCCCAGTATGGCACTTCTCTGTAGTACACCACTGTACTTCCCTCAATCATAGGACTCTGCAGAGAGTGGTGTGGACAACCCAGCACATCTGTAGATGTGAACTTCCCACTATTCCCCCTTTCCACATTTACAGCAACAGGTGTATAAAAAGGATGGTTCAGATGGTTGTATATAACTCCCATCAGGGTCTTTATACCCTTGCAGTTTCTTAACTCTACCCACAAGAAATCTTCCAATCCTATGTCACCTCTTTCTAAGGACTTGATTTTATTTTTTAAACAGAGTCAGCCCAGCCCCTCTGCCTATGTGGGCTGCCTTAATAACTATCACCCAGTAGCACTTACATCAACAGCGATGAAATGCTTTGAGAGGTGGGATATGACTAGACTGAACTCCTGCCTCAGCAGGGACCTGGACCCAATGCAATATGCCTATTGCCATAATAGGTCAACAGCAGATGCAATCTCAATGGCCCTCATCATGGCTGTACTTCTCTCTGCAACTGAATCCTTGACTTCCTAACCTGAAGACCACAATCTGTGAGGATTGGTGATAACATCTCCTCCTCACTGATGATCAACACTGGTGCACCTCAGGGGTGTGTGCTTAGCGCACTGCTCTACTCTCTCTATACCCATGACTGTGTGGCTAGGCATAGCTCAAATGCCATCCACAAATTTGCTGACGATACAACCATTGTTGGTAGAATCTCAAGTGGAGACGAGAGGACATACAGGAGTGAGATACGCCAACTAGTAATGTGATACCACAGAAACAACCTGATACTCCAGCATCAGTAAGACAAAAGACCTGATTGTGGACTTCAGGAAGGGTAAGACGAAGGAACACGTACCAATCCTCGTAGAGGGATCAGAAATGGAGAGAGTGAACGGTTTCAAGTTCCTGGGTGTCAAGATCTCTGAAGATCGAACCTGGTCCCAACATATCGATGTAGTTATAAAGAAGGCAAGACAGCGGCTCTATTTTATTAGGAGTTCTTAGAGATCTGGTATATTAACAAAGACACTCAAAAACTTCTATAGTTGTACCATGGAGAGCATTCTGACAGGCTGCATCACTGTCTGGTATGGAGGGGCGACTGCACAGAATCAAAAGAAGCTGCAGAAGGTTGTAAATCTAGTTAGCTCCATCTTGGGTACTGGCCTACAAAGTACCCAGGACACCTTCAGGGAGCAGTGTCTCAGAAAGGCAGCTATCATTATTAAGAACCTCCAGCACCCAGGGCATGCCCTTTTCTCACTGTTACCATCAGGTAGGAGGTACAGAAGCCTGAAGGCACACAGTCAGTAATCCAGGAACGGCTTCTTCCTCTCTGCCATCCAATTCCCAATTGAACATTGAATCTTTGGACACTACTTCACTTTTTTTAAATATACAGTATTTCTGTTTTTGCACTTTTTAAAATCTAGTCAATATATGTATACTGTAATTGTTTTACTTGCTTATTACTATTATTATTATTTTATTTTTTTTCTCTGCTAGATTATGCATTGCATAGAACTGCTGCTGCTAAGTTAACAAATTTCATGTTCAAAACCTGATTCTGATATTAGAACATAGCTAGTGCAATGAGAGTGGGTTCTGGGTTAGTGGTATGTTCATTGTGTGAGATGTGGTAACTCTGGGAGACCTCGAGTCTTCTTGATAACTACATCTGCACGAGGTGAGTTGAGTTACAGCTCCTTAGAGACTGTGTTAGAGAACTGGAGCTGCTGCTCCATGACATTTGACATTGAGTGCCAGGTTGTTGCTGCGGCACCACTCCACTAGTTGGCATATCTCACTCCTGTACGCCTATCATCGTCAAATTTATAGACAGCATTTGAGCTATGCTTAGCCACACAGTCATGTATATATAGAGAATAAAACAGTGGGCAAAGCACACACCCTTGAGGTGCATCAGTGTCGATCGTCAGCCAGGAGGATATGTTATCACCAATCCGCACAGACTGTGGTCTTCCAGTTAAGAAGTCAAGGATCCAATTGCAGAGGGAGGTACAGAGGCCCAGAATTGTTGAAATGATGGTATTAAATGCTGAGCTATAGTCAATGAACAGCATCCTGACATAGGTGTTTGTGTTGTCCACGTAGTCTAAAGCCGTGTGGACAAAGAGAAAAGAAACTTACTTAGATCATCTGCCCGCTAAGCAAAGCCTGACCACTCTAACACCGGCCTGCTCACTCAATCAATGACTGCTCCGCGTACAGCTTGCTTCTTTTTATTGGCTCAAATAAATCTCAGTTCTAATGAGACTTGTTCTCTTACTCCCTAATTCAAAGAATGACTCACTCCCAACGAGACTTGACCTTTTCAAAAGGCTCCCACCCTGGATCGATGCCATTCTCCCACTCGGTAATTCAAAGAACATGACAATAATATAATTCCTTTGTCAATTCCCTCACCCTGACTGGATTGTCTATTAGTCATTTACTAATTTAGAAGGGTACTCCTGATCCAAATTTGGAAAGGAAAAATAAACTAGCTCACTAAAATTCAATATCATGCACAGCTGAAGGACACCATGAGTTAATTATGGCCAATGCAGTACATATAAGTTTAGTTACTGGATTTACATTGTTTATTCTTTTTTTTAGGATCTGGGCATCTCTAGCAAGACTAGTGCTTATTACTCACTACTATTTGCCCTTGTAAAGGTAGTGACGAGTTACTTTCTTGAACCAGAGTTGTACTTTTGATTCCATAAGTAGCTGAATTCAGTTCCAGTGACAGTGAAGGGATGGTGATACATTTCCCAATTAGAACAGTGTGTGCTTGGAAAAGAACATTCAGATGATGATCCCATGTGCCAGAGCCCCTGTTCTCCTTGGAGGGGGAGCTTGTAGGTTTGGGATGTGTTCTCGGGGTCGTTTATAGAGGTACAGAGTTAGAGTGAGGAGCTCAGGCTTTGGCTCATATAAGCTTCAGCGAGGAGATGTGGAGGATGCAGGTAGATATTTTTGTTTATTTTTTTCCTCTTTGCACTGTTAGAGCAGTGGAAGTGGCAGGGAGACCTCCAGTGTCCTTGATGACTACACCTGAAAGAAGTGCATCCTGCTACAGCTTTTTTTCAGACCATGTTAAGGAATTGGAGCTGGAACTGGATGACCTAGCAGAGGAAAACCACAGCAGTCAAGTCTCTGGCAATGATTCGAGCTCTGTGGCTCAGAAGGGAAGGGAGAGGTGGGAGAAGAGGAGTGCAGTAGTAACGGAGGATTCTAGAGTTAGAGGAACAACAATGACTGAAGTTCTTGGGAGCAATTTGGAAGGTGCAGGATAGATACATCCCAAACATGAAGAAGCATTCTAAAGGAAGAATGAGGAAACCGTGGCTGACAAGGGAAGTCAAAGCCAACACAAAAGCCAAGGAGAGGAGCATATTACAGAGCAAAATTTAGTGGGAAGTTAGAGGATTGGGAAGCTTTTAAAAACCAACGGAAAGAAGAAGAGTCAGCCTGAAACGTTGACTTTTTACTCTTTTCCATAGACGCTGCTTGACCTGCTGAGTTCCTCCAGCATTTTATGTGTAATGCTCTCATCTCACTGCTGCCATCAGAATGGAGGTACAGGAACCTCAGCACTCACACCAAGTTCAGGAACAGTTATTATCCCTCAACCATTCAGGTTCTTGAACTAGAGGGGATAACCTGAGACCTTTCTTCAGAATTTCTTCTTCAGCCCTTGAACTTTACCAATCACTTGGCTTCACCTATCACGTTCCAGCTAGTCTCTTTCCCCTCACCCACACCTTTTTATTCTGGTATTTTCTCCCTTCCTTCTCAGTCCTGAAGAAGGATCTTGGCTCGTAACACTGACTGTTTACTCTTTTCCATAGATGCTGCCTGGCCTGCTGAGTTCCTCCAGCATTTTGTGTGTGTTGCTTTGGACTTCCAGCATCTGCAGATTTTCTTGTGTTTGAGAAGAGAGCATGGACTGGGTGGTGGGTGTCCCTGATGATGGAATCTGCTTTCCTGCAACAGCACTCCTTCTAGATGTGCTCAATAGTGATGAGGGCTTTACCCATGATAGACTGCTGTATCCTCTACTTTTTATGGGTTTTTCCTTTCAAGGGCATTGGTGTCCCCATACCAGGCCGTGATGCAACCAGTCAATAAACTCTCCACTGCACATTTGAAGAAGTTTGTCAAAGTTTTAGAAATGACATGCCGAGTCTTCGCATACTTCTCAGAAAATAGAGGCACTGCATGCTTTCTTTGTAATGGCACTTACGTGTTGAATGCAGGACCAATCCTCTGAAGTAACACCCAGGAATTTAAAGTTATTAACCTAAGGAGCGCTAAGCCGCGTGACAGTTGTTCAAGTTACATTCATTCCTAACTTATGTTTTGTAGATGGAAGAAAGCCCTTGAGGAATCAGGAAGCAATCACTCATATAAGCCTCTAACCTCGTTGTGTAATTACAATATTTATATGCCTGGTCCATTTCAGTTTCCAGTTAATGGCGAATCCCACAATGTTGATGTTAGAGAACTTGCTGATACTAGTCCCAATGGACGTCAAGAAGTAGCTCATTAGACTTACAACACTTTGGTGATAGAAACTTAAGTTCCCCATTCCAGTGCATATTTTGTGCCCTTGGTACTTCCAGTCGTTCTTCCAAGTGTTTTTTCAATGTGGAGGCATACTGCTTCATCAGTGAAGAGAAAATGGCAGATAGTAAGCAGGATGGGATTTTCTTCTTTCTGACTGACCTTAGGCTATGTGACTTCCTTTCACCCGTTTAATTATATATACATGATCAATGGAATTGGTTCATCCATACTCTAACATATGGGCTATAAAATTTCAATGGAATATATGTACATATACTTTTGTACTTTAAGCAGCATCATCACTCCCTGTTCTATCATTGATAGCATCTTATCAAGAGCAGGTCAAATATCTCAATTTGTTGGTGTTTTATTCTTTTATACCTATGTAGTTTTGCAATAAATTCATCAATCAACAGGTATAGCCAACTTAATCTCTTACATTTCGAATCATTACCCATTTGTCATTTAAACTCTCATGCATTGTACCCAATTATACACATTCTCTCCTCACCTCCTTCTTTACATATTAAAATCAGTTTATTTCCAATTTTTCCAGTTCTAATGAAAGGTGTTCAAAATGAAAGTTAAGTTTCTCTTTCCACAGTGCATCAGGACCTTCAGAGTATTTCCAGAATTTTCTAAGTATAGTTTAATATTTTTAAAACCACATGGAAAATGAAAAATGTTGGTTGTCACCATAATGTTGTTTTTTTTCATTTCTGCCTTTCTGTTTCAAACTGAATTCTCTTGGTATATTACATTAGTAATAACTAACTCTGCCCAATACTATTTTCTATAGTATTTTCTGGGTTAGTAAGCTAACCCAGTCCATATTTTCAGCAGTCTCTAGTTTTATTTTAGTTCTCCAAACCTTTTTTCTCACTTTTCTTGTTACTTTGTTGCTCGGTTTCCATTCACGCTTACATTCATCTCTAACAACTGAAAAGGGCCACTATTTGCACGATGTATTAAGGACTGGTGAAACAATAAAGTTGAATGGAAATGTCAAATTTTAACAAACTGAGTGTGAGTAAATATCCTTACATTCAAGTCAACCTGGGGGCCACAAGTGACTTCTTCCCTTTCATAACTGAAGAAGAGGTCATGACATGACCAGTGGCTGATTAAAAAACAAATTACCTTTCCCTATCCATACCTTCTCAGAATGTGGACTCCTGTGATACCTTAAGCAGCTAGTTGACCAGGGCTATTCTGCAGAACCTCCTATGGTTAGCAGGGAGAAGCACTCAGAAAAATTCAGGTGCTAGAGGCCTCAGCATGAATTTGGGTAGAAATATTACATATAGAACTAAAATTAAACTGATTCAGAAACAAGAAGTTGTCTTTCACTAAAAAAATCCACCACTCAACATCCCTCCCCACCACCTTCCTCACCTGGGCCTCAAATTTTGGCAGCAAAATCGTTTGAAAATTGTAACTTTCATTATTACGTAAAAACCTATTTATGGGTCAAAAATCCAAATGTCCCAGGGATTATATGTGTAGTGGATATATTAAACAAAGTAACGTCAATAAAAGTCCTTTTGGGGATGACATGTGGTCAGGTTTTTTTGCTTACAGAAACATTTGGTCCTATGGAAAGTACATTTTCAAAGTAGCACAGAACTAGTCAAATTATTTTTAATTCCATGGTTTAGTTTTCTGGTCTGAAGGTGAGAGGAAGTGAGAGCAAATGAAAAGAATACATGTAATAAAGAATGAAATTAGAAGAGACATTTAAAAAGTTTCATTTTAACAGCTAAGTTGTAAATTCAAATCATTTTAAAAGAGAAAATGTGGCATGCCCTTAAGAGGTAGCACAAAGAGTTTAACCATCCAGAGTTAAGTTCTTGAATCAGATTAAGAGCCACGTATCAGGAAGCTGTTTCTGAAGTAGGTTGTCATAGATTTCTTTAGTCTATACATGTAGATTTTTTTTATAGATTTAGCTTAATAAAGCATGTGATGGCTGCATACAACAAGATGTAGGCAACATTTAGTCATAGGCTGATACATTACATGTAATGCCTGCACTATATAAATGTCGGGTTATAATTACCATCAACACCAGAATTTTCAGGTCTCTCACCATCAACATTGAGGACATATCACCACTGACCATAAACTTACATGAATATGCCCTACAGCGAATCTGAAATTGGGTATACTGTGAAAGTGAGTTGCACCACTGTTTTCTAATCTAGATTAGCAGCAGCTCCAATAACATCCAAGAGATCCACACTACACAGAGCAGAGCACTCAGTTGGATCAGCGTCCTATCCAACACACTTGTACTTCCTTCACCAAATGTATATAAGAACTGCAGGGTGTATCATCTGCAAGATGTACTCCAGCAACTTGCAAGGGCTTTTTCAACAGCATTTTCTAAATAAACAATGTCTACCATCTATAAGATGCTAGATGTATGGGAATACCACTAAATTGTCCTTCGATTTACAGATTATTTTTCACTCACCCACACTGCCAGTTTCCTATGAATAAGTTATATATTAAAACACTAAAAAAAAGAGATAAATGCATTGGTGGCATGAAAATACTGAAGAAATAGGAGCAAGGCCAGGCAATGTGCCATCTGTTAAGATTGCAGATAATCTGATCTTGGCCACAGTTCAACTTTCAAACCAGTTTCAATTAACCCTTGACTCCCCTATAAACCAAACATTTGTCTGTCTTGGTCTTGAATATATTTAATGAATCAACTTCCACAGCACTATGCGAAACAAAATTGCAAGGATTCACAATGCCCTGAGAACAGAGATTTCCTTTCAGCTCCATCTTAAATGGGCAACTACTTATTTGAAAACTCTACTGCTTGGTTCTAGATTCCCACACAATGGGAAACATGCTGTCAGCATCTACTTGGTAAGCTCTCTCAAAACTTTAAAAGTTTGTCCCAGCCTGATCAATCTTTCCTCCTAAACTAATCCCTTCATCCCAATGTTCAATCTTTCTATGGACTACTCCCAAAATTCCTCTCCTTAATTAAAGTAAATTGGTTGTAGAAAGACTTTCCTACTTTTATATTCCATTCCCTTACAATAAAAGTCAATATTTGACTTCACTTTGTGGAATGAAATGAAACTGAGAAGTCCGAATAATCACCAATAAATCCAATGAGAATTCCAAGCTATACAGGCTGTCCCTAAAAGGGGTTTTTACAGATGTTCATATCAATTTCTCAGAAGTCAGAAAATACACAAAAATCACTTGATATATTTAATCATACCTCTACAGTACTGTAATGAATAGCATGAAAAACACCAAAGACAGGTAAGAAAGAATAATTATTAAAATGGAGGGAGAAGAGAAACTAGCTCTGCTGTTCATAGGAATGAATGTTGGAATTTTGAATTTAATAAAGTTATAGAAGTTCACACATATGTAAGGGTGTCCATTAGTCGGTTGTTCTTAACCGAGGAGGACCTGTACGAACAATATGGTACAGCCTGTCACAAGAGGTTGTTCAAACAACTAGCATAAATTTAATTAGTACAAAACTAGTTAAATGGATGATGGAAAAAGGATTATAATGATAAGTTTATATTATTGGAATATAAAGTCCAGTTTGATTTTACCTTAAGGTTATCCCACATATTGACATATAGTATTTTTAACAGTTCTTTGGCAATGTCAAAATGACATTACCTTCTGATTTCCATGACCTATTATGAGAATGTTTCCAAGCCCACCATTCACACTAAGATAACACAAATTTAGCTTTTATATTTATACAGATTGCAAACCACCTAAGAAATACAGTTGTGTTGGCACCAAATACAGATGATGATCTCTTCTTGCTTTACAATATTTAATCTATTTTTTAAATTTCTTTTGAAAGAACTTCAGCCACACAGCTAGGGACACACATCATCACGCATTTTCACAGGATGTGACAAAATCAAACAGTGAACTTTAGCAACAACAAATCCTCCCACATAGGAAAAAGTTATGTGTACATAGCATTTCAGCAAGGTGCTGCAATGTTTACATCAAAGTAAGGACAAGATGTTTTATTATTTTTTTTATTATTGCAGCACGCTCCTACACAAAGCTGCAAGAAGCTTGAACTCACCTGGTTTATCTTGGGAACTTTTAGTTATTTTGAGGGATTATACTGGTGTAAATGCCTTAAACTTAGTATTTTGGATAACTGGGCAAGAACCTTGAGTTTAAGACCCTTGTAATAACTGGAGAATCTTTAAAAATTAAATAAATCATAATTTTAAATTTTAAAAAGATAGATTCTGTAATAACCATGAACATCTATCTAGTTGAGTAATGTCTTTCAGGGAAGTAATGTATCATCCTTATCTGCTCTGGCTTGTACATGACTCATTCCCACAACGGAGACTTTTAGATATCTGTTTAGTTCGAGAACAATTAGGGACAGACAATCAATGCTGTCCCTTCTAGCAATGTCTACATCCCAAAAGGAAATTTTAAAAATGATTTTTTAAGTTGTAATGTAGCATGATGGCTCATATTTGTCAAGGACAAGTGATGTTGATGGTTACATCTCTCAGTTCTAATTCTTTCCTCAGTAGACTGATCAGAGGGCAGCACTAACAGCTATGAGAGAATTCTAGTACCCAGAATGATCTAGTAACAATACTAATTCCACACTTTTAGAATTGAAATAAGTATATTTTAGACATTAGATTGAGTTTCTGCTGAGTTACCAACTATTTGTAGACAATTTTGTAAACCTAGCCCATCACTTATCTTTGCTGACAAAAATATTAAATCACAATGAGTTTTTAAAAGGTGCTATTGTCTTCTGCTTTAACACTAGTGTGATAGTATCAGGTCAGTCTGGTGGAGACATTATTTGAGATAATTAGAATTGGAATCCATTTGACTTCATACATTAAAACAAAATGGGAGGAGTAAGGAGGGATAATTATATCTGAGGAAGAATGGACAACAATATGGAGGTATCAATGGAAATGTACCAGTTTACAGAAATGGAGGGAGTTTGGATGGAAAAACTTTATAAGATATTTTATTATACCCTCTCAGAAATTCCATTATGATAGTAGCCTCCCTGTTTGCTAGAGAAATTGTGGAAATCAAAATGCAAACCATTATCATATTTTCTGGGAATGCCCCGTTATCAAAGACTATTGGAGTGGGATACACAATGCCCTACAACACATCTTTAAATGTGAAATACCATTAGAAAGTAAGACCATATATTTTGGGTATATACCTCAAGAATGGTTGAAAAGAGATAAATATTTAATGAATATACTGCTGGTGGCTGGTAAAAAGACTCTTACCAGGAGATGGTTATCACAGGAGAGCCCAACTTTAAATGCATGGATGGAAATTACAATGGACATTTACAGAATGGAGAAGATAACAGTATCTGTTAATCATAAGTTGGAACAATTTGATTCATACTGGGAAAAATGGTTTAACTACATAATGCCTCATAGGCCTGATTTTACTCTCCCAAATCAATGAATCTGTTGTACAAAAAAGATCACTCCCTACTTGTACATAGTTTTCTCCTTTCGCTTGTTCTTTCTTTCCTCCTTTTTCTATAAGTGATAGATAAATATTTTGTGGAGATATGTGGCAAATATGACTATATGATATATATGTACAATATCTGAAATACATCTTATGGAACTGTTTGATGATGAACTTCAGTAAAAAATTACAAAAAAAAGAATCAGAATCAGGTTTAATATCATCGGCATATGTCGTGAGATTTGTTGACTTTGCGGCAGCAGTACACGGTAATACATAACAACAGAGAATTACAGTAATTTAATTTTATATATATATATAAAATAGTTAAATAAGTGCAGTGCAAAAAGTAGACAGTTTAAAAAAGTAGTGAGGTCGTGTTCATGGGTTCAATATCCATTCAGAAATTGGATGGCAGAGGGGAAGAAGTTGTTCCTTAATCATTGAGTATGCGCCTTCATGCTTCTGTACCTCCTTCCTGATGGTAGCAATGAGAACAAGGCATGTCTTAGGTGAGGGGAGTCCTTAATGATGGCGCCACTTTTTGAGGCATCACTCCTTTAAGATATCCTGGACACCATGGAGGCTAGTGCTCATGATGGAGCTGACTAAGTTTACAATTCTCTGCAGTTTACTTCGATCCTGTGCAGTAGCCCTCCCCCCATGCAGCCAGTTAGAAAGCTCTCCACAGTTTATCTGTAGACATCTTCAAGTGACATACCAAATCTTTTCAACCTCCTAATGGAATACATTTTAGACACTGTCATGTCTTCTCTGTAGCAGCATCAATACGTTGAGTCCAGGTTAGATGCTCAGAGATATTGACACCCAGGAACTTGAAATTGCTCATTCTCTCCACTTCTGACCCCTCTATGACGACGGATATGTGTTCCCTCATTTTACCCTTTCTGAAGTCCACAATCAGTTCCTTGGTCTTACTGACGTTGAGTGCAAGTTTATTGCTGCGACACCACTCAACCAGCTGGTAATGTATATCTCACTCCTGTACACCCTCTCATCACCATCTGAAATTTTGCCAACAACGTTTGTATCATCAGCAAGTTTACAGATGGACTTGAGCTGTGCCTGGCCACACAATCATAGGTGTAGAGAGAGTAGAGCACACATCCGAGGTGCGCCAGTGTTGATCGTCAGGGAGATGGAGATGTTATCTCCAATCTGCACAGATTGTGGTCTTCCAGTTAGGAAAACAAGAATTCAGTAACAGAGCAAGGTACAGAGGCCCAGAATTGTAGGAATGATGGTGTTAAATGCTGAGCTGTAGTCAATAAACAGCATCCTAACATAGGTATTTGCATCGTTCAGATGATCAAAGGCTTCGCAAAGGGCCAATGAGATCGCGTCTGCTGTAGACCTATTGTGGCGATAGGCAAATTGCAGTGGGTCCAGGTCCTTGTTGAGACAGAAGTTAATTCTAGCCGTAACCAATCTCTCAGAGCACTTCATCACTGTAGATGTAAGTGCTACTGGATGATAGTCATTAAGGCAGGTCACCCTGCTCTTCTTAGGTACTGATATAATTGTTGCCCTTTTGAAGCAGGTGGGAACTCCTGACTGTAGCAATGAAAGATTGAAAATGTCTATGAACACCCCCACCAATGGTTGGCACAGGCTTTCAGATACTTACCAGGTACTCCATTGGGGCCTGTCACCTTGTGAGGGTTCACCCTCTTGAAAGACAGTCTGACATAAGCCTTTGAGACAGAGATCACAGGGTCATAGAGTGCTGCAGGGATCCTCACAGCTCTAGGTTTATTCTCCCTTTCAAAGCAAGCATGAAAGGCATTGAGCTCGTCTGGAAGTGAAGCATCACTGCCATTCATGATGCTAGGTTTTGCTTTATAGGAAGCAATGGCCTACAAATCCTATCAGAGTTGAAGTGCATTCGATTTTGCCTCCAACCTCATTCAGGATTGATCCTTAGCTCTTGAAATAGCCCTCCACAAGTTGTATCTGGTTTTCTTAGAGAGGCCTGGGTCACCAGACTTGAATGCCATATATCCAGCCCTCAGCAGATCTTTCAAACATAACTTTCTGAAATATTTCACATTTCAACTTCTACAAAAGTTTAAAATTGTAATTTAAATACTAATAATAATTAAAAATATTAAAGTTATTTGATTACCTACATATACTTGAGTGTGGCAGCTGCACACTCATGAGTAGGGTCACTGTTACACATCAGCCCTCGCTGTCATCAACATACAGGTCAGCTCTGCCCAATGGTGAGCCCATTCAAGTATACATAACAATGTCTGACCAGAGTTTAAAGATAAACTGCTAGAGAAACTCAGCTAATCAAACAGCATCTGTGGGGGTGGGAAGAGATAGTGAACATTTCAATCAAGACCCTGCATCAGTCCTGCTGCTTAACCCACTGACTTCTTCCAGCAGTTTTTTTTTGCTCCAGATTTCAACAACTTCAGCCTCTTGTGACTCTTGACTCGGAGCACAACTGGGTCTTCTACATTTGGCTGTGATGAAGTCTAACACTAGCTAGGTCACGAGCTGCTGAGAGTTTAATTCTGTTCATTGCCTTTTAACACTTACATCATTTTCTTTATGTACTGTTTGTTATGTATAAATCTATTTTCACTTAAAAAAGACATCCAGTGAGGGGCCATTGTGAAGGATAAAATGCCTTATTAATGAGAGAGGTCAGAGGAGAAAGGACAGACTGGCTCAAGTTGACAGAAAGGCAGCAGTAACTCAAACAACTTTCAACAGTGGTGTGCAGAAGAGCATCTCCAAATGCACAACATGTTGTAACTTGAAATGGATGGGTTACAGCAGCAGAAGACTACAAATATACACTAATAAAGTAGCCACTGAGTGTGTAGCGGGAACCTAATTTTTAATCTGTTGCCATCTGAGTTTCTCAGGGATTAGGGAAGCTTCAAATTTGATGGAAAGAGGCCTTTTAGTTGTAACATGCCTTTTAGTTAAACGAAGTCCAAACATTTTCTACCCCTGCTAAATTTAACAAACCTTCCTCCACCTCTCTAAGCCCACCACAGCTCCCCAATCCAATCAGACCCCATTACCACTTCTGGCCAATATTACCTTCCCCCAACCTCTAGTACCAATCTATATCTTGTCCCTCCTAATTACCAGAACAAGGAATACTGACCTCAGCTTAATAATCCGTCCAGTTGTCCAACTAAGTGACAGTAAAGAGAACAAAGGAGCAACCATTAGCTCTATTTTTCAGCTGTGTCATGTTTTCTACTACTTTAGTTCTATCCTATTTCCCCTCCACCCTACCCAACCCAGCTTTGTAAATATTACAGCCATAATGGTTCAGTGCAGCACAAGAGAGACATTTCAAATTACTGAAATAGGAGTGCAGCTGATTTTCATCAAGCATGTCTATGCTAAAGCTTTCTGTATAAAAATCATTAGAGTCACATTGTTTCAAATTGCATAGAAATTAAATTCAGTTTTACTAGGAATTTGTTACATGTAAAAATAGTATCATGTGGAATTCAATCAAGCTGATTATTAGAAGAAATTTACTCGTATTACGACGTACAACCTACAGAAGCTGAGGTCTGTTCGCAGAAGTCAAGGCCCGTTGGCCCGAGCCCTAGGCTCACGATTCTCCTCGAGTCCACTGGGGTAGTCAAAGGCCCAAGGTCTGCATATGCAAGTTTGAATCTGAGGTTAGAGGACCGTAGAAGACGACTGTCTTGTACTTGGAGGACAGTGTATGTGCATGGGCGGGAGGGAGGAGCAGAGGTTTGTTTTGCTGCTAGTTGTGTTCCGTGCTGATCTGCCAAGCATTGTGGGCATGTTGTGATGGCGCCAGAATGTGCGGTGATACTTGCAGATTGCCCCCAGCACAGCCTCAGGTGTGTTGGTTGTTAACACAAACAATGCATTTCACTCTATGTTTTGATGTACACATGATAAATAAGTTTGACTCTGGAATCTTGAATTTTTAACCAGTCTCTTTCAGGATAATAACTTCAATTCTAATAAGAACTACATTTTTGAAAGGGTGGCTTCAAAGACTTTATGCTCCTGTTGTGACTTTGTCAATACCAGTGTAAGCTCACAAATGTTACTTAAATAAGCTTTTCTTACATGTGCAAGAGTGTAAACATTTGTCAGGGTTGTACTTATTCTGGAGCATTTTGGTTCTTGAAGTGCTACTGCTCACAATCTGGATGGCAAAGATACGTATCAGATTAACCGTGCAAAACACGTGAATTGGACTGTCCTCTTTAATGAATCAATTTGGATTTTCACTTGGAAGGGTATTAGCACAGGCAAATCAGCTGAGATACTTAACAAGTTGCCTCCTTTTCTCTCAATATGTAGCAATATTTCATAATGTGGCTCACTGGGCTAACGCTAGACATTTTCATCCTACAGTACACCCAATTTGCCAAAAAGATGGTGGCAATTTAAATAAAATCCATCTCAAGTCTTTGGACACAGGAATTTATTGAGCTTTGATTACTACTTCCCCTAATGTGATACTCAGCAGATGCATCAGGTCAGATAGCAGAAGGCATACACCATGTTGCCACTAAAGGGAAGTTTCAGGGAAGCAAACATTAATAGTACAGACACAGAACATTATTAAGGAAATTAACTGGTTTCAGTTTATATTTTATTTAGTTTTGGGTGTTCTCTGGAGAAGGATCATTTTAAGGCAGCACGCAATGATGCAATTGTGGTGGTTGAAGCACAGATGTTTGCATTGAAGGGAAGGATATACATAACACTACTTTAACTTTTAGCAAAGAACAGGGTCTGCATATGGCTGAGTTCCAGAACTAGACAAAAGTTGAACAAACCGGTGATGAATGTAAAAGTTTTCCGGTACACATTATCTTTAAACTTATTTTCTTATTCCTACTCTTTGACCGAGGATATACATTCTGCTCCAGGGTTACTTGTGTCAGGGCAACAAAATGAGGAAAGACCAATGGCATATGAAAGGGACTAAAAGATATATCTATTTAAATAATCTAGATACACACAGCTGTGCCATCACTGAACATTTAGGAAATTTGCCACCTGGTGAAACTGCAATATTTTGTACCACTGCCTTTTACTGAGAAAAGAGCAAAGGGTTGGGAGTATGAGCTGAGACAAAGGTTTTAACCTAGGGGATCCTGTAGATTTGGATTTGGTTATAGAAAGGAAGGGGATATATCTTGGAGGAGCCACGACACAGAGTATAACTGAATGTTGAATTTCTTCAACAAGTCAGAACAACGGTGTTACAGGAGGCTCCATTTGTCACATCAGATGTAAGAGGGCTTCTAAAAACCCCTGGAAGCAAATAATCTTCACTGGTCATATTAACAGACTCTCCCAATAGCATGAGATGCTGCAGATGCTGGAAATCCGGAGCAATGAACTAAGGAACTGGAGGAACTCAACGGGTTAGGCAACATCTACGGACAGAAATGGACTGTCAACATGTTGGGTCAGAATGTTCATCAGGACTGGAAAAAGGGGAAATAGCAGTGCAAAAGCTAGGGTAAAGGGTTGAAGCAAGAGCTGTCAGGCAATAAATGGATCCATCTGACGGGGGTGATGGACAGCTGAGGGATGGGGGTGAGAAATGAAGCAGAGAGTTGATAGGTGCAAGTAAGAAAGGGCTGAAAAAGATGGGAGAGTGCACCAAGGAATAAAGGAAAAGTGGGAAGAATGTGTGGGTGATGGGCAGATTGAGAAGGCAGGAGAAGGGTAAGGGATGGGTAATAGAAGCCAGTGGGATAAAGAAGAAAGAAAATGAGACGGAGCGAAATGGTTGCCAGAATATTCATGCTGTCATGTTGGAGACTATCAAGGCAGAATATAAGATGGTGTTCTTCTGTGTCTTGTGTCTGAGGCTTTGAACTGGCATGTCAGCATGGGAATGTGAAATGGACTTAAAATTGATGGCCACTGAGAGATCCAAGCTGGTATGGCAAACAAATGTGTTCAATGAAATGAACCCACAATCTGCACAGATTCTCACCTATGCAGAGGAGGCTGCACCTGGAATACCAACTGCAATAAATGACATTGAATGATTCACATGTGAAGAACTGCCTCACCTCTAAGGAATGTTTATGACACCGAAAGACGGCGAGAGAGAAGTTGTAGGAGCAGTTGTTACACTGGCATGGTTGCAGGGATAAGTGCCTGGAGGGTAAATCAGCAGGGATAAATGAATGGACAAACAAGTCATGGAGAGACTGATCCCCACAGAAGGTGGAGAGGGAAGAGGAGGGCAAGATGTGCTTGGTGGTGGGATCCCGTTAGAGATGGCAGAAGTTACAGAGACACCAACCCCAAGTATCTCCATTGTTCATAGTGCTTTGTGCCTCCATATCACTGCCAGCCTTGGAAATTAATCAAAAATGATTAATGGCATGTCCCCAGCAATGGTAATTATCTCATTTTCTCTGATGATAGTAACAGTAAAGATTGAGCAGGAACTAGTGGCTTTCTCTTTTGCCTGCTTCCCATAGATGTTGTAAATCACCACCATGGTCATTTGTGTATCTCTAGCTCAATCATGAATATTCATTAACAACTTCTCTCCATTAATGTATAGCTGGTGTATAATCATGAAAATATATTTCTGCAAGCGAATGCCAAATCTCTGGGTGGGTCTCCATGGCCCTTTAGACTAGCTGAGGTTCAAGGTCTACGTCCTCTTTGGATTTGCAAACAGACTTAGGGGGTAGTTGTAGGAAACAATGAGAATATGCTTGATCACATGTCTGAAACCTGACCAAAGAAACATAACATATCTGCAATGAGTGCCAAATGACTAGAAATGTGATCAAACAAAATACACTTGAAGTATCAGGCAGATCTGAAGATGCTCTTTAGTCTGCATCAGCCATGGGCTCTGGAATGGCCTCGGCATAGTCCATGCAACTTGATACAGTACCAATGCTTGGAAGAACAAAGGATGAATATGCAGATCATCTACAGAAAATTAAAAGCAGAAAAAGAAAATGGTTCAGGTTAATGTAGATTGGAGGTGCATGAGTAGCCCCTACTATGTTATCCTGAACCATTTCCTTGTTTTTTGCCCTTATACAGCAATATTCACTAAAGGTCACCAGCAGAATAATGGAACAGCAAAGATATCACCTTTCCTGCCCTTGCCCACCCACCCAATGTCTTCAATACAAAGAGGATTTGCAGACAGCCAACCACTGATTTCACCAGGGTCCATTCATCATGAAGCAAATTAAAAAGCAGCTCAAAACTGAGATACTAAAATGATCCAGACTAATGATCACACTAATATATTTGGTGTGATTTTACTGTCCGGATATATTTTCCCTTTCCCCTTGATCATCTTGCAAATACAAAGCCTCAGTAAAGTCATGGAATCATGGTGCTGCACAATAGTAAAATAGGCCCTTAAGCACACCACATCCATACCAATGTTTGTGCTCACCTACATGAATCCCTTTTTCCCACATTAGAACTCAATCTCTTTATACCTTGCCTATATAATGTGCCTATTCAGTAACTGAATGCTCCAGCAGTTACTCTATAAACCACTCTTTATGAAGAGAAAACATAGCATTCAGATCCCATTTAAGATCTCTTCTTCTCACCTTAAGCCTACTCTCTCTTGATTTTGATCAATCCTACTTATCTATCTCATAACCTTGAACACTTCTATTAAGTTAACCTCCCCAGCCTCCTTCATTCCCAGGGAAAACAAGCCTAGCTTGTCTAAGCTCACACCATAACTAAACTCCAACTCAGACAACATCCCGGTGAATCTTTTTTTTCATTCTCTCTCTTGCACAATCATATCCTTCTTGAAGTGTGCTGATGAGAACTGCACACAATGATTAAAGTGTGGCCTGACCAGTTTTTTGTAAAGTTGCAACATAATGTCCCTACTCCTATATTCTAATCATGAAGGCAAGCTTACTCTACCAATCATCTTCCCATTTTCAAAGAACTTTAGCTTTGGATTCCTATGTTTCTTTGTTCATCAGCACACAATGCCATACTTTATTGTATATGTCCTAGCCCTATTTGACATTTCAAAATGCATCCTCACGCACTTCATATCACTTTTCCTCTTTTTACTATTCCTTTGTGATATACTCTCTGTGGCTGCTGCTCGGATGAAGCGAGACTGCTCAGATCCTTGTTTTGAATATCAAGGGTCTTTTGACTGTCAACTCGAAATTTTGGAGTCCACAGGCCGTTTGACAATCAAGTCATGAGTTAGCACACAGGTCAGTGAGGAGTCAATTTTCCAGGTTGTCCAATGAGAAACATATTAGAACTCTTGGGGTTAATTTTAGTTAAGTCTATCATTTGGAGTTTTGCAATTAAAAATTGCTGTCACTCTCAGTCTCTTTCTATTCCTGTGTAAATCCCAAGAATATTGATTGTTTTTTTCCCACTATGTCAGTATGTTATGCTCAGTCAAATGTTACAATGATGATGATGATACGGTTTTCACCTCTTTTTATAAAAGTTGAACGTAGAAAGATTCTCATGAAAGAATATATTGAAAACTTTATATCCTAATGTAAGGACACTATCTCACTTTTTAATATATAGTCTTTCTGCTTTATGCACAATTTTCAATCTATTCAATATACATATACTGTAATTGGTTTATTTATTTATTAATATTATTATAATTTTATTTCTTTTTTTTCCTTCTATATTATGTATTGCATTGAACTGCTGCTGCTGCTAAGTTAACAAATTTCATGTCACGTGCTGGTGATAATAAACCTGATTCTGATTCTGAAGAGCCTTGTAACTCCTATATCATTATAAACTAGAATCTATTCTACACTAGCAGTGCAAAATTAAAACTCAAAGCAGCAGCATCTCTTTTATGAACAGTTCTGAACTTGTTACTTTCTTTTACATGATCCTAGCAAACCTGCCATTCTCGGGCATATTTGACAATACCCACAGAATCTGGTGGAATTTGTCTGATGAGCTCAAGCATCCAATATACAATGATCATGATTACTCACAACACTTAGTAACTTACAGAGGCCCAGAACAAAAATATGCAAACTGAATCTATTCTATATAAAAGAAAGTATTGCATTTTAATTCCCTATCTTTGTATATAGTTCTCATCCAATAGAGTTATTTTGCTGGCCTTTTTGAGTATTTTCCTAATATTTGACTCTGCTATTTTACTCTGCTATTGAATCTGAAGCTGTGAGTGTTTTTAATTTCTGTCTCTACGTATTCCTTTTTGAGTTATATATCGCTGGAATTCTTCATTGTTCCTTTGTATCAAATATTTTACCCAGTGTTTTATCTATGACAATCCTGCTGATAGCAACAATTTCATTTGCAAAACAAAATACAGAGCAGAGAATTTTTTTCAGTTAGTCTTAACCCTGCAGAGATGAGAGAAATAGAGTAATGTGTGTACCTCGGACATATTTCACCACTATACACATTTCAAGTGTGACTCGCTCTACTGCTACTGTATGAGCTTAGCTCTCTGCTTTATATCTATGATTGTGTGGCTAAGTACAGCTCCAATGCTGTATTGAAGTTTGCAGACACCAACGTCATTGGCCAAGTCAAAAGTGGTGATGAATCAGCATATAGGAGATTGAAAATCTGGTTGAATGGTGCCACAACAACAACAACCTCTCTCTGAATGTCAGTAAAACCAAAGAGCTGATTATTGGCTACAGAATGAAGAAAGCCAGAGGTCCATGAGCCAGTCTTCATTAAAGGATCGGAGGTGGAGAGGGGCAGTGGTTTTAAATTCTTTTGCATTATCATGTCAGAGGATCTGCCCTGGGTCCAGCACATAAGTGCCATCACACAGAAGGCATGAGAGAACCTCTGTTTCTTAGAGGTTTGTTTAGATTTGGCGTGACACCAAAAACTTTGACAAAGTGATACACAGTGAAGAGTAAACTAACAGGTTGCATTACAGCCTGGTATGGAAACATCAATACCCAAGAATGCAAATATCCACAAAGAGTGGTGGATACAGCCCAGTCCATCACATGGACAGTCCTCTCCGACATTGAGCACAATTACATAGAGCCCTGCCACAGGAAAAGCAGCATCCATCATAAAGGACCACCACCACCCAGGCTCCGTTCCTCACTACTACCATCAAGTAGGACATACAGAAGCCTTAGGTTTCATACCACCACATTCAAGAACAGTGATTGCCCAATAACCATCTGGACCCTGAATTGGCATGGATAACTTCACTCAACACAACTCTGAAACTATAATCTATAGACTCATTTTCAAGGACCTTTCAGTATTTCCACTTTATCTCAACTACTGGTTTTACAATGCAATCTCACATTTCTCATATTTTTCCAGAAGGCTACAGATCAACATTTTGATTTTCTTTTAGGTATTGCATAATCTGATTAAAAAAGCATAAATAGAAATAGTAGCACAACATATACATATTTTTACAGCAGTTGCTAAGCTTAGCTAGTTCCATTTACAATAGAAAATAATAAATAGCTTGGAACCATGTATGCTGCTCTATCATAAAAGCGTTACTTTTATAGCCGACTCTTTCTCTTCCTTTTCTCAGCATCTGTGATCTGAAGCCCCTCGCTCTTCAAAGACTTACTATTTTAAGGTAGTTAAGAGACTTACTGATAAATATCTTCCAACAGTAAATGGAACCAAACAGTTGAAATATTGCCTGCTCTTTTTTTTTAACAAAAAAGTTGGCAATCAAACATGCAATTCAGGAAATTATATTGACAAACGAAATGTTAAGAGGCATAACTTATATGAGATAATTCACCAGGTCCTGATAAAATGCATCTCAACCTGACAAGATAAGCAAAGGAGGGAATGGATGTAAGGTTGGTAGAATAACACAGGCTCTGACTATTAATTTCAAATTTTTCGACTGCAGGTATTTTGCCAGAAGACTGAAAAATTGCTATCATTGTTGATTAAAAGAGAAAAAGAAATAGACTAAGTAACTGCACATCAGTTAGCCTAACCCTGCTATGAACAAATTATTGGAAACGTTTATGAGACATATGCAGTTTAATTAAATGCAGCCAGCATGGATTTATTACGGGAAAGTTGTGACAGGGGGCATCATGAAGGGTTGAAAGGATAAATATATAGTCATCCCTCTTCCTTTCCTGTTCAATGAAGGTTCTCAACCCAAAATGTCAACTATTTATTCCTCTCCATAGCTGCTGCCTGACCTGCTGAGTTCCACCAGCATTTGTGTATGTTACTCTGGATGTCTAACATGTGCAGAATCTCTTGTTTTTAAGTACCGTATATATGGTGTACTCTACATCAATCTTGTCAGGTCCACATGACAGAATGCTCAGAAACGTGAAATTCCAGAGAATCTAAAGGATAACAGCATGTATGTCCAAAATTCACTCTTAGGTGGGAAGCAAAGGTCTTTGTGTACTAGTAACTAAAATTAGCATAATTCCACAGGACCCTGTACTCGGTCCCTGTATTTGTATGGTTTATATAAATTACTTTTAAAATAATTTTTCCAGACATGGGATAAAAACAGAAAATACTGAAGATAAGCAGCAGGTCAGGCAGCACCTATTTTCCCCTCTACATTACTAAGTATTTCCCAAATTCTGCGTTTGATTTTTAGATTACCTACATACATATATAGTTACATATTTTTCTTTGTTTCAAGATATGGGTATTGCTGGCAAGATCAGAATTTCTTGCCTATTCTTCATTGTCCTTAAAAGGTGGCGGTGAGCTGTTTGAGGAATCACTGCAGTAACCTAGCTGTTAAGATACAAATGAATGACTGATATATCATTTCAGACAGTAGTTAAGAATCAACCACAGTTCTGTGGATCTGGAGTCACTTATGGTTAGCGTTGTTTGCGGATAGCAGATTTCCTATCTCAACGATCAAAAAATCTCCAGATATTTGATACCTGATACTGGCTGATGCATTGAGTTTTGCCAACATTTTATAATTTCATCATAGTGAATTGTTGGCTTTTTATGTCTGTCCAGTATTTGATGGTCTCTGTGACTCGATTTTCTATAAAATGCCAGTTTATTTAATAGACTGAATTTTAAAATTCCCCAGCCACCATGGTACGATTTGAAACTGCATGCTCAAATTGTTCTTCCAAGGTCCTGGATTAGTACCCTTTCGATTGAACTTTATGTTACCACCATATTCCTCCTGAGTGACAAGAAATGAGTTTTATTTTAATCTCATTATAGAGAAGATGGTGGTGAGGAGGAAAACTGTAGACTGCAAGAAGTTACCAAAATCAGATTTAATATCACTGGCATATGTTGTGAAATGTGTTAACTTAGCAACAACTGTAAAATGCAATATACAAGAATACAGAAAAAATACTTGTCAATTATGTTATGTATGTATGTATGTATCTATATATATATAAATTAGTTAAATTAAAATAGTGCAAAAACTGAAATAATATTAAAAAATGAGGTAATGTTCATGGATTCAATGTCCATTTAGGAACTGGATGGCAAAGGGGAAGGAGCTGTTCCTGAATTGCTGAGTGTGTGCCTTCAGGCTTCTGTACCTCCTTCCAGACAGTAACAATGAGAAGAGAGCATGTCCTGGGTGTGGGGGTCCTGGGTCCTTAATAATGGATGCCACCTTTCTGAGGCACCACTCCTTGAAGAGGCTAGTACCCAGGACGGAGATGACTAATTTAACAATGTTCTGTTCAAATCTGTGCAGTAGCCCCCACCCCCCCATAACAAACAGTGATACAGCCTGTCAGAATGCTCTCCACAGTATATCTGTAATGTTTTTGAGTGTTTTAGGTGACAAGTCAAATCTCCTCAAACTCCTAATGAAATATAACCGCTGTCTTGCCTTGTTTATAGCTGCATCAATGTCGAGATCATGTTAGGTCCTCAGAGATATCGACACCCAGGAACTTGAAACTGCTCACTGTCTCCACTTCTAATCCCTCTACGGGGATTTGTGTTGCCTCATCTTACCCTTCCCGAAGTCCACAATCAGCTCTTTGGTCTTACCGACGTTGAGCGCAAGGTTGTTGCTGCAGCATCACTCAACTAGCTGGTATATCTCACTCCAGTACACCCTTTCATCTCCAACTGAAATTCTACCAACAACAGTTGTATCATCAGCAAATTTATAGATGGCCTTTGAGCTAAACCTAGCCACACAGTAATGGGTATAGAGAGAGTAAAGAGTGGGCTAAGCACACATTCCTGAGGAGCACCAGTATTGATCGTTGGCGAGAAGGAGATATTACTACTACGGTAATTTACAAAGATTGTGGTCTTCCAGTTTGGAGGTCGGGGGTCCAATTGAATTGCAGAGGTATGTACAGAGGCCCAGGTTCTGTAAATTATCAACCAGGATTGTGGGAATGATGGCATTAAACGCTTAGCTACAGTCAACAAATAGCATCCTGACATAGGTGTTCGTATTATCAAGGTGATCCAGGGCCGCGTGAGAAGCCATTGAGATTGCTTCTGCCGTAGACCTATTGTGGTAATAGGCAAATTGCAGTGGGTCCACTTTCTTGATGAGACAGGATTTAATTCTAGCCATGACCAACCTCTCAAAACACTTCATCACTGTAGATATAAGTGCTACTGGACAATAGTCATTAAGGCAGCTCACATTACTCTTCCTGAGCACTGGTATAATCGTTGCCCTTTTGAAGCAGGTGGGAACTTCCAACCGTAACAGAGAGGTTGAAAACGTCTGTGAATATTCCCATCAGTTGATTGGCCCATGTTTTCAGAGCCTTACTGCATCGGGGCCTGTCGCCTTGTGAAGGTTCACCCTCCTGAAAGACAGCATAACATCGGCCTTCATGACAGAGATCACAGGGTCCTGAGGTGCAGCAGGGATCTTCACAACTGTGGTTATATTCTCCCTTTCACAGCAGGCATAGAATTTGTTGAGCTCACCTGAAAGTGAACCATCGCTGCCATTCAGGCTATTGGGTTTGGTTTTGTGGAAATAATGTCCTGCAAAGCTTGCCAGAGTTGACGTGCATCTGATGTCGCCTCCAGTTCCCAGCGAAGTTGTTACTTCACTCTTGAAACAGCCATCTGCAAGTCACATCAGGTCAGGAGGCAAACAGAATTTGATGTAGCAAACAGAAGTGTGAGATAAGGGAGGCAAAGGAATATGCAATAAATGACAGGATGCTGAGAATTGCAGTATAATGCGATTTAACAGTTTATGTTCTCAGTTTCCAGAGGACAAGCATGACAGAAAGCAAAGGTAATTAATTAGGTCAAGACATAGAATATAAAAGCAACAATTTTACTCAACTACTAAATATCATCTTTACGAAAGGATGTGGCTAGACTGGAGAGAATATATAAGTACAAGGATGTTATCAGGATTAAAGAATTTCTACTAAGTAGAGAGACTGTCTTGACTGTCTAGACTGTCATTTGAATAGAGGAGGCTAAGGGGATGTTTCACAGATCGGTACAAAATTATATGCTTTCTGGTAAAGACTTACTTCTTTTACAGACGTTAAGAGCAGGATGTAAATGAGGGAAGCAGGGATTGGGAATTCTCTAAAATCTATTTCAGTTTACTGAATTTGTAACTGAAGTCTAGAATACAGCAGAGTTAATGTATTGCAATTGGTAACATTTAACAAAATACTCACTGATCTTTGCTTCTTTAGTTAAATGTTGTAACGCATTAGAACAGAATTAGGCCATCTGGCCCAACAAGTCTGCTGCAGTATTTATTTTCCCTCTCAACCTCATTCTCTCCATTATCTCTGCATTAAATATACTCAATTACTTGGCCTTCACAGACATCTGAAACCATTAATTCCATAGCTTTACCATCCTCTGGCTAAAGAAATTCCTCCTCACCTCTGTTCTAAATGGACATTCCTCTATTCTGAGGTTGTGCCCTCTGGTCCTGACCCTCCAACTAAAGGAAATATCCTCTCCATATCCACTCTGTCCAGGCATTTCAATATTCAGTAAATTTCAATGAGACGAGATTCAACCCCACCCCCGCAACTTCTAATCTCCAATGAGAACAAGACCAGAGCCTCGTACATTAACCATTTCATTTCCAGGATCATTCTTGTAAATACTCTCTCAAATGCCAGCACATTATATCTTAGATGAGGGGTCCAAAACTACCACAATACTACAAATATAGTCAGACCAATGCCTTATAAGGCTTCAGCATTACATCATTGCTTTTACATTCTACTTGTCTTGAAACAAATGCTAACATTGCATTTGCCTTCCTTAACACCCTCAGTTAACCTTGAAGGAGTGCTGCCCCAGGACTCCGAAATCCCTTTACACCTTTGGTTTCTAAATTTGCTCTCCATTTAAAACATAGTCTATGTGCCTATATTCCTTCTACCAAACTGCATGACCACACACTTCCCTACGCTATAATTACAATCTTCAAAGATTCAAAGTACATTTATTATCAAAGATTGTATGAATTATACAACCTTGAGGTTTGTTTGCTTCCAGGTAGCCACAAAACAAAAAACCTAAAAGAACCCAATTAAAGAAAAAAAGACTAACACTCAAATTGCAAGAGAAAGGGGGATAAAATCATAAATCATGCAAACAATTGAAACCAACAACAATATTCTAAACCAAAGTGATCCGAACCCCAGAGTAGGCCCAAAGCCTCACTATTCAGTTCATCATATTAACGGGCACAGAGTACAGCATCTGGGGCACTCTTCTCAGCCTCAGCGCAATGGAGAGAGGAGTGACCATCACGGAGAGCGACCAAAATCGGCTCTCGCCTCGGATCCTGACCACCATGTCCTTTCAGTCTATCCATGCTTTCCTAATATTTCAGCTAAATCAAAAAAGATATCTTTATTTTTATTGCCCCATGTAATAGCTGGATTGTTTTGTTCTGTATCTAAACATTTTGATTTAATTCACAGCAATAATTTAAATTGTACCATACATTTTGTTACCAATATTGATTCTGCATTCTATTTACCATGTTAAGTGCAGATTTCTCCTCCTTTTCGTCTTACAGAAACATCTGCATGATGCTAAGCTAGGGCACATCATCAGTGATGTTACCTGCTGTTGTCAGGTGTTTCGGGTCTTTCAACATCATACACCCTCGCCTGGGCGATTCGACTGGGATTGATCAGACCCCGGACTGTGCCCTAGTAGCCCTCTTTATCCAGAGCCATCTTGACGCTTTCTCTGCTGATGGTAGAAATGGCTCTCCTCCTTCTCTCTCCTGTGATTCCAAGTGCAGTGTATACTTTGCAGAGTGACTGGCCTGCAAAGCCACGACACCCAGCCTCCACGGGCCAACACTTTGCTCTCCAGCCTCTTCTTTGGCAGTTGTTCTTCAGGTCTTCATTCTTGGCTCTTTTCCGCTCATAGGCCTCCTCCATGCATTCTTCCCACAGCACGGTAAGCTCAAGCATAAGATTGTGCCTCAATGAGTCGGACCACAATGTAGTCTCTGTGATGTAGGGAGGAAACTGCAGCTATTTTCCCAGGTCTGCTTTTAGCTTCCAGTCCTGTGCAGTGAAGAGCAATATGGTTGCTTTCTGATGTTCTGTTGGTCTTTCACCCTCTTTGACAAAGCAGATGGTATTCTTGACCGGACTTGTTTTCCGGCAGATGTTAAGGGTGCTGCAGATTGTCTCAGCAATTGTCTGGAGGACCTGGTCATGCCGCCACCGATAATGGCCATCAGCAAGAGCTCTGGGGCAGCAGCTCAGAATATGCTCTAGCGTACCGGTCTTCTCACAGAGGGGGCAAGCTGGTCATTCTGCAAGGCCCCAGCAGTGCAGGTTGGATGGGATAGGAAGGGCATCATGAACAGCCTGGATAAGGAACTTGATGCGGTGTGGATCCACCTTCCTGAAATTCCTCCATGTGATCTTTCGCTCGATCACCTGCTCCCAATTTGGTCCAGGCTCCTTGCTGTTTCATTGCCACTGCTCTGCTGGTCCTCTCCTCCTCCACAACTGCCCTTACTTCATTCTGGACCAGTTCTCATCGCTCTTTCCCTTGTACTTTGTCAAAATGGGGGACTTCAAGGCTTCCAACTCTTCCCTTGGTGACTGCCCCCACCAGCACTTTGTGGCTCAGTCGTGCCTCAGCTTCTTCCACTGCAGCCTCTGCTTTCCACTTTCTTCCAGTTCTCACTGCCACTCCTGCTCCTCTCTTGCTCGCAAAACCTTGAATTCCTCCTCGAAGGATTTCAGGAGGAGTCTCAGTTTGCAGTTATTCCCGTACACAAGCAATGCTGCTGATGTTCCTTGGTAAACCCAGCCATCTTCGCAGGAACAGGCTGACTACCCTCTCTAATTCAGCAACAGTGGAAACTGGAAACTCACAGAGAAACAGTGGCCAGAGGATTCCTGGTACCATACCGTGCCGGTAAATCCATGCCTTAAACCACCATGGAAGGCCAGTCCTGTCAACCTCTTGTAACCATTGTTCAAACTACCCATAGATGTTTCCTATTGCCGCCTTATCTCTGGGTGTTGCATCAAACATCTTCCCAAGACTTTTAACAGGGTTCTCTGTGATGGTAGGAATTGGAATGTCCTCAATAGAGAAACAAAATTTCTCATGTACTCTCTCCTTCTTCAGCACTACAGATCTTAATTTTGCAGGCTTAAAGGACATCCTTGCCCACCTCATCAACCGTTCCAGCCCCTTAAGAATCCACCTAGCACCAGGCACAGACTCCGTAGTGATAGTCAGATCATCCATGAAGGCTCGTATTGGTGTTTGGCGGATCCCAGATCTTGATTTCGGGCCTCGACACTCTGGCTCCGCAGATTTTACCAGCATATTCGTTGCCAAGGTGAAAAGGATGACTGAGACCAATCTCCAGCCTGCACCAGTCTGATGTTATTGGCCCTGTTGAGACTCTCATGTGGAACTCGTTGTAGTTGTCCATAAGGAGGCCTCTGATTCCTTCAGGAACATGGTGCCTCTTCAGAGCATCTTCAACAACCTTATGGGGAATTGATCCATAGGCATTAACCAAATCCAGCCACAAAACCACTAAGTCACCCTTAATTCTCTCTGGCCTCTCTCAGGAGCTGTGTGATGGCTCCAGTGTGCTCCAAGCAGCCTGGTACCCTTGGAACGCCACCCTTCTGGACGGAGGTGTCAATGTAAGATCTTCCCTTCAACACTCAGCAAGGATATTATCCTAAACTGGCTGATATTCTCAGAGTTCTCTTCTTTTGGAATCAACACTCTATTTGCATACTTCCATGGTTTGGGCACTTTGCCTCTCTTCCAGACGACCTTGAGGATTCTCCACAGCCACCAGAGAAGCTGGGACAGCGTTTGTAGATGTTGTAGGTGGTGCCACTTGGACCAGGCAATGAGCCAGCTCTGGCTTTCCTGACTATGTGCTGAACCTCCTTAAAGAGAGGCTCTCAAAGGTGGAAAACCTCTGTTGGTTCTGCGGGGGTGATGAGGGCCTCACAGTCTCCTAGTTCAAGTTCTCTGTCCAGGTTACTGAAGGTGCTTCAAAGATGGTTGTCCATCTGTTCCTTAGTGCAGGACAGCTTTCCGCTTCTCTTTTTTCACATAGCCTATAGGGAAATTGATAGGCACAGTCCAAGTGGAATTCTTCGGAACAGGTAAGATTAGGGGAGTAGAAATTTCTGCTCAGGTATACAGTATGGACGAGTTAATAGTGTTATATAGGTCCAATGATGGTACACTGCAGTGATCAGAAGAGTAAAAAATTCATCAGTAAAAGACTCAAAGAAAATAATTAATTCTGCACAGAAGTGTCAGTTCTGAAATTCATACATATATTTTTCAATAAGACCTGTTAGGAAATTCTTGTGTTGCATTGGATCAAAGCCAAAAAAAATTCATTAAAGTGTAAATTAAGTTCATAGGATGCCTCAGAGAGTATTTCCCGTTGGAAGTACAAATAAAGATTCCACATTCCAAGGAAATTCATTAGGCAATGTACAGAGAATTTATGGATCTTCCTAACATAGTATCCAATACATGCATATTCCATGCTGTAGGGGCAGAAGCTCCATCTACTGCCAGAATGCAGGAATGCACTTTTTGTAATTGATTCGTGCTGCTAAAACCTGTCACTAGCAGCCCTGAGAATTTGGTTCTGCTACTACATACTCATGATTAAGGTTCTGCCATAACTGTTTAAGATGGGGAATTTCAGTACTTTGCCCAAGTAATAAAGAGAAAATAATAAAAAAATATAAACCAAGTCAGAGTAGTGCACAAATAAGAGACAAAGTTGGAAGTTGTAATATTCAATTTGTATTCAATTTCAAATGTAGTACATTCATTTTCAATGATATATCCAAAATTTGTTGAATTACTAGTCAGGTAGGACACATCCAGACAATAAAGAGGAGTTTCTTGTTGCATATATTTCAGGATTGGATACAGAGCTCTAAGATTTAAAACCAACAATTGTGAAGTAATGGCAATATATTCCTAAGAAAGAAAAGTGCATAACTTGGTGGCAGTGTTCTCATGCACCTGCTGCCCCACACTTTTTAAAGACAAAGGTTGTGGGTCTGGAGTTTAGTGCATTTTGTGGATGGTGCACCCGACAGCAATGGTGCACCTATGGTTGCAGGAATAAATACTTAGGGTGAAAACTACTAAACATAACAGAAAAAAAATCACCTCTTATTCTGTCAAGATTATCTGCCCGTATGAATCTTCCAATTTCAGGTAACCTTTCTCTCCTGTGTTCTCTCCTTCTGATCTGCCTCCAATCCTTCAATTTTTGTTCCCTTTCCCATACCCAGTCACCCATTTTCTCTCGCCTCCCCCTCCTGGTTCCATCCACATACTACCCATAAACTTCACCTACTATGTCCTCTGCCCTATGCAGCTTCACCCTCCCGTCCCCTCATTTGGCTTAATCTGCCCTTTTTTTTGCTTTCCTTGTTTACTTCCACCAATCATCCATCTGCCTCTGTCTCCCAACTCCCTCTTTACCCACCTGGCTCCTTCTGCCCATCATCCCTCACCATTCACTGGCGCACAATCACCTACTGGCTCAACTCTCTCCTCTTTATATAGGTTATCCTCTCTCTCCACTCTCAGTCCCGATGCAGGCTCTTGACTCAAAATGTCAACAAATCCTTAAGCACCCTGAGATGTTGCTCACCTGCTAGATCCTCAATCAGTTTGAATGAGAATCACGTTTATTATCACTGACATGTATTGTGAATGTTGTTGTTTTGTGGCTACAGTATAGTGCAATACGTAAAAGTACTGTAAGCTACAATAAGAAATATTAAGAAATAAATTGGTGCAGAAAGAGAGCAAAATCAGTGTTCATGGGTTCATTGTCCATGCAGAAGTCTGATTGCAGAAGGGAAGGAGCAGTTCAGGCTCCTGTACTTCCTTCCTAAGAGGACATGGCCTAAACAGTGGGGGTCCTTAACATTGGATGCTGCCTTTTTTGAGGCATTGCCTTTTGAAGATATCATCGATGGTGAGGAGGCTAGTGCCCATGATGGACCTGGATAATTTTACAACCCTCTGCAACTTTTTGTTATCCTGTACATTGGCTCCTCCAAACCAGATGGTGTTGAAACCAGTTAGAATGCTTTCCATTGTACATATGTAGAAATTTGCTAGAGTATTTGGTGACATACCAAATATTCTCAAGCTGCTAATGAGATATAGTTGCTGATATGCCTTCTTCATGACTGCGTCACTATGCTGGACCCAGGATATATCTTCAGAAAAGTTCACAACCAGGACTTGAAACTGCTCGCTCTTTCCACTGATTACCCCTCAATGAAGCCTATTGTGCATTCTCCAAATTTTCTCTTCCTGAAGTCTACAATCAATTCCTTGGTCTTACTAACATCGAGTGCAAGGTTTTTGTTGCTACACCACTTAACTAGCTGATCTATCTCACTCTTGTACCATAAAACGCAAGCTTTTGTTCCAGATTCCTCCATCAGCAATCTCTTCTGTTTCCATTGGTTATGGGACCATATAGCTCTGTCCACTGCAGATTGTTTTGCTGTTTAACATACAAGCATCATCATAAAGTTTGCACTTTATTTCTAGGAATGCTTGGTGCTGCGCCTAACTTGTATTTCTACACTCATCATTGAAAAAGGATCGATCCCTTGTCTTGATTGAAACAGTAGAGTGAAGGACATGCCAGCCCATTAAGTTGTATATTACGATGGGGTGTTAAGTTCTGCTGTTACTTATGGTCCATGAGCCTCAAGGATTTCAGTTTTAAATGGTCAGATGTATGCTGAAATTAGCTTGATTGCATTGCCACATAATCCACGATGGAGAGTGTCTTCAGTGTGAAGACAGAACTGTGCAGGTGTCACTTCTACTGATGGCATCAAAGATAGTGCAACAAAAGTGTATCCATACTTCATACATGCACCTATCCTTATTACAAATTCTTCTTAAGTTAACTATTTGCAGTACTTCAATCCATTTTTATTCTATTATATCTTCCTTATAATTGTAACGAGAGGCAGGTATGTCTTCTCTTGATCTGCAATATTACTGCTGCACAGGCAATGTTGCTATGGTACTTAATTCTCCTCTATTTTTTTCCCTCTTGAGGAAATTTTTTTCCTTCAATCGAATGTAATTCTACAAACATTAATGTTTCTCAAAAACCTCATTTAAGAAGTCAAACTTTTATAAATGGGTATGATTTTAAAATAATAAACAACTGTTTTACCCAATACATGACCAGATTTATTAAATTTAATTCCAACCTTGTTTTGATCATGTAAATTACATTCTGTAGTTTGGCAGTTCATTTTCATTGACCAAGTCTACTCCAAATATCATAAGCAATGTTATTTCTAGAAAAAGAATAAACTAACACCTTAGAGATATTTAAGAGAAATTCAAATAGTAAAGACTACCACTTCTTTCTTGACACGGAATATACCCTCAAATATTTGAGTAGGTTAGAATTAAAACTGCTGCGATCAGTAGAGGTTTTGTACTTGGGAATCAAAAATTGAGTGAATAATTCAGTTGCCAATTTTGTCTCTACTCTTGCTGAAGTATCTGTACAAAATTACTAACTTACCGTATCAGCAACTGCAGGTTTACACGACATGCCCTTTCTGAGAATTGAAGGCATTTTCCGGGGAATTACATTAGATTTTCTTTCTACTTAACTAATTTTCTTCCACTTTTGTTTTTCATGTTCTTATCACCCTCTAACATTGTTTGTCCCTCAGCTAGGACAAGAGGACGTTGTTAAAGATTTTATTGCAACAATTGGTACCATGATAGAGCAGGTATCAAATTTCCTTCTCTATACAGTACTCTTTTCTACTCAGCTGACTTTTGGGAAAATGACACCCAAGTTTTAAAGTTTGTAAGTTTTGTCAGGATAAAGATAGCCAACTAATATTTTAACATTTAAAAATATTTTAAACACCAAGTATTAGTGGCATGATATCAGTATTGTGGTGACAATGCATTTTGCCAGAGTAAAAAAAAGATCCGAGGTTCAGTATTAGCAATTTTATATAGGAAGGCACCAAGTACGAGATAATTATCTTTCTACAAAACTTTGTTTTCATTGCTTTCAAATCTGCCACCATCAAGACCTTTCCACAAAAAGTAATCTGTGGTCTTTCATTTCTCTAAAGCTACCAACCCATGTCCAGTTCTTCCTACAACAACACATACAAAATGCTGGTGGAACACAGCAGGCCAGGCAGCATCTATAGGGAGAAGCGCTGTCGACGTTTCGGGCCGAGACCCTTCGTCAGGACTTCCTTTCATCTTTGACGTCCTTGATCTCAGATTCATTCCAATCTTCTTCAAATCTCACTGCTTAAATTCCTTTAGTCAGATTCCAACCTGACCCACCATATAGAACATAGAACAGCACAGTACAAGAAACATACCCTTTGGCTCATGATGTTTGTACTGTCTATGATGCCAATTTAAACTGTGCACCTTCCTGAACATGATCCATCTCCTTCCATCGCCTGCCTGCCTCTTCATGTGTCTCTCCTCATGCACGTTCCAGGCACTCATTGTGTTAAAAAAAACTTGCCTCTCCTTAAAACCTTCCCTCTCACCTTAAAGCTATGCCCTCAAGTATTTGATATTTCCACCCAGGAAAAGGATTCTGTCCATCTACCCTATCTATGCCTGCCCCATTTTATATACTTCTATCAAGTCACCTCTCAACCTCCAACACTGCAGAGAAAACAACACAAGCTTCTCCAACTTTTCTTTACAGTCAACGTACTCCAAAACAGGCAACATCATGGTGAATATCTTCTGCACCTTGTCTGAAGCAATATAATGAGACAACCAGAACTGCACATAATATCCAAAATTTACTTACCCAAAGCTTTAAGTAAGTGCAATATGACTCACCCTTGTATACTCAATGCCTCAATCAATGAAGGCAAGTATGCAGTAGACTTTCTTTCCACACTATCACTAAAGTGGTGTCACTTTCAGGGAGCTATGGACTTGCACACCAATATCCTTCTGTATATCAATGCTCCTAAGGGTCCTGCCATTTATTGTATATTCTCCTTTAAATTTCACTTCCCAAATTTCACTTATCCCAATTCAACTCTATCTGCCATTTCTCTCCTCTATTTGCAGTTGCCCCAAATCTTACTGAATCCTTTGCGAACCTTTCTTACTATCCACAACTCACCAGACAATTTTTATATCATCTACAAACTTACTCATCAGCCCATCCTTATTTTTGTCAAAATCATATACAAAATATATTGTGTATATAAACAACAGAGGTCCCAGCACTGATCACAGACCTCCAGTCAGAACAACACACTTCCACTACTACCATGTGACTTCTGTGGCCAACCCAATTTTGAATCTAATCTACCAAGACTCCATGAATCCTAAGCACCTTCTTTATCAGCCTATCATAAGGGACCTTGCCAAAAGTTGGAGTGAAGTCCATATATACAATATCCACTACCCTCCCTTCGTAAATAATCTTAATCACTTCTTCATAAAACTCACTCAGGTTTGTAAGAAATAATCCCCCCCCAAACAAAACCATGCAGACTATCCCTAACAGTCTATGCTTTTCCAGATGCAAGTAGATCCCATCCTAAGAATCTTCTCCAATATTTGCCAGACCACTGATGTAAGGCTCCCTAGTCTTATCAGATCAGATCAGAATCAGAATCAGGTTTATTATCACCGGCATGTGGCATGAAATTTGTTAACTTAGCAGCAGCAGTTCAATGCAATACATAATCTAGCAGGGAGAGAAAAAAATTATTAATAATAAATACAATAAAATATAATAAATAAACAAGTAAATCAATTACATATATAGAACAGATAATTAATGTGCAAAAAAAACAGAAATACTGTATATTAAAAAAGTGAGGTAGTGTCCAAAGCTGCAAAGTCCATTTAGGAATCGGATGGCAGAGGGGAAGAAGCTGTTCCTGAATTTCTGAGTGTGTGCCTTCAGGCTTCTGTACCTCCTTCCTGATGGTAACAGTGAGAAAAGGGCACGCCCTGGGTGCTGGAGATATTTAATAATGGACGCTGCCTTTCTGAGACACTGCTCCCTAAAGATGTTGTGGGTGTTTCTTTGTAGGCTAGTACCCAAGATGGAGCTGACTAGATTTACAACCTTCTGCAGCTTCTTTTGGTCCTGTGCAGTAGCACCACCATACCAGAGAGTGATGCAGCCTGTCAGAATGCTCTCCACGGTACAACTATAGAAGTTTTTGAGTGTATTTGTTGACATGCTTCATTTGCTTCAAACTCCTAATAAAGTATAGCCACTGTCTTGCCTTCTTTATGACTACATCAGTGTGTTGGGACCAGGTTAGATCCTCTGAGATCTTGACATCTAGGAACTTGAAGCTGATCACTCTCTCCACTTCTGATCCCTCTATGAGGATTGGTATGTGTTCCTTTGTCTTACCCTTCCTGAAGTCCACAATCAGCTCTTTCGTCTTACTGACGTTGAGAGCCAGTTTGTTGCTGCGACACCACTCCACTAGTTGGCATATCTCACTCCTGTATGCCCTCTCATAACCACCTGAGAATCTACCAACAATGGTTGTATAATCAGCAAATTTATAGATGGTATTTGAGCTGTGCCTAGCCACACAGTCATGCATATATAGAGAGTAGAGCAGTGGGCTAAGCACACACCCCTGAGGTGTGCAGGTGTTGATCGTCAGCGAGCAGGATATGTTATCACCTCATGTTGATTCTATTTAAAGTCATGAATGACATTCAGAGTAATTGGACAAACATAATTTTCTTTATGCTGTTGAAAGCCACCTCAGAACCCACAAAACTTGAGTGGAATTAATTCATCATTGAACCCAAGAGTCTGCCAAAGGGACCTTTGAATTCATTTTGAGAATATCTCTTTCTCTTTTGTTTTCTTTCATCCTACAACAGTGGTCCCCAACCACCGGGCCGCGGACCAGTACTGGGCCGCGAGGCAATGATGTGATTTGGTTATATGAAACAATGAGTCAGCTGCACCTTTCCTCATTCCCTGTCATGCCCACTGTTGAACTTGAACACACACAGGGTCATCAGAAGGTCATTAACCTACAATTACTCGATGAGTAAAAAACAAACGTTGCTTCAGAGTTTCTTTGGAAGAGGCGGTAGGAGACATAAAAGGCCTAACAATGATGATAACGCAAAGACAGCTAAGGCCGAGACTGCCAAAAAAAAAAGAAAGCTTCCTTCAACAGAAAATGCGACGAGTCGTACATAAAATATGGCTTTAATGCGACCGGTGTCTCGCACGCTCCAAGCCTCCTGTGTGTGATATGTGGAGACAAACTGTCTAATGAGTCAATGAAGCCCTCAAAACTGCTTCGGCACCTTGAGTCCAGGCGCCCTGCACTTAAAGACAAACCCGTTGAGTTTTTTGAGCGGAAAAAGCATGAGCAAGCGAGACAGAAGGAAGTGCTGAGAGTCACCACCTCCACAAATGCTGCTGCTCTGAGAGCATCGTACTTAGTAGCTAGCCGTATTGCTAAGGCTAAGAAGCCTTTCACTGTTGGTGAAGAATTGATTCTGCCTGCTGCCAAGGACATGTGCCATGAACTGTTGGGAGAAGTTGCAGCTAACAAAATGGCACAGGTTTCTCTTCCAGCTACCACAGTTTCAAGGAGAATCGATGACATAGCAGAGGACATCGAAGCACAGCTGTTGGAACGGCTTAACGAGTCACCGTGTGACGAGAAGTGGATAGCAAATCTCACTTATCTGTGTGACATCTTCAACCTCCTCAATGAACTCAATTTGTCACTTCAGGGGATAATGACAATTGTCTTCAAGTTGGCAGATAAAGTGTCTGCTTTCAAAGCCAAACTGGAACTGTGGGGACAGCGAGTGGCCAGGGGCATATTTGACATGTTCCCAACATTAGCTGGGATTTTGGGAGAGACTGAGGCTGCACCGTCCTTCTCACAGCTGGTGCGCGATCACCTGTCTTCACTGTCGACAGAATTCGAACGTTACTTCCCAACCTCAAATGACCCAAGACATGCAAAGGAATGGGTCTGTGACCCATTTGTGAATGTCCCCAGTGAATTATCCACGTCAATGCAGGAAGAAGATCAACTCCTCGAGCTTGCAAATGCCGGTGGGCTGAAAAGTATATTTGACATAACATCTCTGCCGGCATTCTGGATCAAGGTCAAGGCTGAATATCCTGAGATAGCCACAAAAGCACTGAAAACGTTGCTTCCATTTCCAACATCATATCTTTGCGAAGTGGGGTTTTCTGCAATGAATGCAACAAAAACTAAATTGCGGAATAGTCTGGACATAAGGAACCCCCTTCGAGTATCGCTGTCTCCCATCACCCCTCGATGGGACTGTCTTGTTGCAGGGAAACAAGACCAGGGCTCCCACTGATTCAGCGATATTGGTGTGTTTTATATGTTCATACGAGAATAATATGCGCTGTGTGTTTAATATCCAAACGTTACTTAAAATGTTATGATGCTATTGACTTATAAGTGACATATAATTGACTTACCACTATATTCATGTGAGGAAAATACACGCTGTGTGTTTAATATTAAATTCATTAAATAAACCCTTTTAGAAACAAAATTGAGTGTATTAGCCACTTGTAAGAGACTTATGGTTGACTTATCACCTATATTCCAGTCGCGATTAACACCCCCCCACCCCCACCTGGCCAGTCCGCAAGAATATTGTCAATATTAAACCGATCCGCAGTGCGAAAAAGGTTGGGGACTCCTGTACTACAAGACTCCTTTCTGTCTCTTTGTCTAAGCTAATGGTTATCTGTCGTAAGATTTCCTTATATGTCCAGGTATCAATTTGCTTGATAACTCCTCTGAAGTACAGTAGAACATCTTTGTACATTGATTGTACGTCTCCTCTAACTACTGCTGTACATTTCCTGGAAGCAGCAATACCTGCTGAAACCTGGAGCAGGTTATTCTTGCCACATTTTTGACAAGGTTTAAGGCCAAGTTCAGGGCTTAGCTTGGGTAGAGAATGGAAGTTATAAAGGATACTGTGTACCTTTATTTTCTTTCAGCAGACTTCTAGCCAAGCACCTTATTAGGGTCTAACAATGTTTGTTTAGTTTGGTATTTACAATTATGCATGATTTAAGATTATGGAAATGTTTCAGTTAAGTACAATATAAACACTGCATGATACAATGGGAACAGAGTACATTATACAAATGATCTATTTATAATACCATGTAGAAAATGGAACATTTTAATCTTTTCTGTAATTTTTGATGTGGTTCACATATGCTACTGCAGCACACAGCCAGCATCTGGATGACCTCTCTGACCTTTCAAATGTGCTTTATTGGACGTGGGATTTAAGATCACATTGCAGAAGTGTAAAGATAACCATGACTGAAAATTGTACTGAAGATGTCGCAAGCGAGGCACACTACCGCAGAGCTAAGCTTATGTTCAAAATTTGTCATGCATAAATTGTCAGAGGTAATAAGCTTTAAATATTTTCTAACTTGAATTATTCTTTGGTATAAGAACTAGCACTGCTGTGCAGTGTGGTTTAATTTCCTACTTAAGGGAAACAATAATGTAAGCTACAATCAATGAAGCTCAAATATTTATCAATGTCATCAGTGAATATATTTAATAGGCATCTACAACCTTCAAAGGGGAGAGAATTCCTTAGGTTTACAATCTTTTCAGCTCACCCAGCTCCTCAACTTGAAACACGGCATTTATTTTCTTAAAGTTCTAAGAACACTGATTCTGATATTCAGAGGAATTCTACATGCTTTTTACACAATTAACCTGTCTCCTGCTAAGTTATAGCCAATGTCAATGGCACCACTGCCCAATTTCATATTTTTTGTCACTAGATTCAGATTCAGAATAATTTATCATACGTTGAAACATACAGTGAAATGCATCATTTGCATGAACAATGAACACATCCAGGATGTGCTGGGGGCCACCCACAAGTGTTGCCACACATTCCAGCGCCATCACAACCTGGCAGAACAACACAGAACACAGCAGAACAGAGCAAGTGATAAAGAAACAACTGCAAAACCCAGCCTCCCTCGAACTCTGGCCTCACCAACACGTGTACTTGGGGGATGGGGGTGGGGAAATCACTTGCCCTCATGTCTCCTGCCTGTACAGAGTTCTAATCCTAGAACTTGCCTGCAACTTGCTGACCAGGGTGCACCAGCCATCGTCTTCTCGACAGTCAACTTCAGACCACGGATCTCCTTCGTTTCACATCCACATCACCGGCCTTCGAATATGGAGCAGGGAGCAGAGGCCTGATCTCCGCCTCCCCCACATCCCTGTCCCTAAACTCAAACATGACCCCTAACTCCCCTCTGTCCCCAAAAACCATCTCTATGAACCTAAAAAGTCAAAAAGCTAATTCTGAGCCAGTTCATTGATGGAGGCTTCAGCTTGCTGCCATCTTGACCATCCAACTTCATTATTATACTCCATTATTATATTATTACTTATTATTATACTCTATTTGCCAGATTTTTTCCATTCACTTAAGTTACCTATGTCTCTTTGCATCCTTTTTATGTCACCTTTTACAATTTACTTTTACTTCTTTGTGTCAATTGTAGCAACCATACTTTCGATCCCTTCACTGAAATCACTTACATAAATTGTGAAATGCTGAGGCCCAGCAAGGATCCCTATAGCTGGCTAATATCTTGTTAATGCCTAATTTCTCTTCCTTTTAGCCATCCAATCTTCTATCCCAACAATATTTTTTAATTCCTACACTATGAGCTTTTATCCTCTGCAATAATCTTCATTGAAAAAGGTTAAGCTTGAACCATTGAAGCTTGGTTAAAAATTGAATTGAGTGTCCAAGCACGGGAGCTCCTCAGAGGCATCTGCTGGTAAACCATCTTTAAATATGCAAAAAAAGGAAAAGTGAGACAGAAGAAAAAGTTTGAAACTGGGAACACCATATCCCTGGAAGTGGACTGGCATTGTGTTTGAGTCAAATATTATTTGCTAATACAGAGGTAAAGATATTTGCAAGGTGTTAAATTCTATTGATAACTCATCAATAATGAAGCAGTCTATGTCCACATGCTGGTATCATTCAAGCTTGGACTAATAACTATAACCATCTTCTAAGAAGAAGTCTAACCTCACCACTTGGTAATCAACAGCATCAGACTTGCTGAATGCTTCTCTGCTGCCACCTTCCATTGACTACATGCTTTACTGAACCAACCCCATTGACATAACTGCTTCAACTGCAGGTCAGAGAACAGGTATTTTCAGTGGCTGGCCTACCTCTAATGACTAAAGGTCTTACACAATCCACAAATCACAAATTATGGCTTACTCTGGAATACCCTCCACTCCTTTTGGAGCCTCAAGCAGCTTGCAAGAAACTCAGCATCATACAAGCAAGGGCAGTTCGTTTTTCACTTCCTCTACTACCGACACCTTGTGACTGCAGTCTGTAACATCTGCAAGAGGTAGTAAAGCAACTTGTTGAGGACCCCTTGATAGCACCTCCATTCTTATAATATAGGACATGTGCACTAGTTCTTTGTCATATACCACTCTGATCAACAGACCACAATCCCTCAGGATGAGCGAAACCACCTCCACAATTTTCCTCAACACAGTTGCCCTGCAAGGCACTTTCTTTGCTCTTATTATACTTTCTATACACGTGACTGTATGGCCAAATTCTGTCCAAACTCTCTTTCCATTATTTGCCGACTAAAGCGACAAGGAAGAATGAAATACTGAAGCGAATGCAGAAGGTGAGCGCCAACTACCTGTCCTTTATTCGCTCTGCTGCCGGAGAAGAAGCCTGTGTGGCCAGGTGGATAGGCCTTTGCGTTGGAGCAGTGTCTCTCTCTTTACATGATGTTGGAGGATGTTACCAAGGTTCAGCATTTATGGATTTGGATTATGCACTATGGACTTTTTCAGACTTAGGGTTTTTATATTCTGTGTTTTTGCCTGTTCTTGTTTTTTTCTGCGGAGAGGGGTCAATGTTCTTGGTGCGTTTGGTGCAGGGGAGGGTTGATATTCTTCTTGCGCTTTTGTTAGTTTTTTCTGTGGGGGAGGGGGTTGGTCTTGTTGCATTTTGTGCGGGGGAAGGTGTTTTAAGGGGTTGATGATCGTGTTGCCATTCTTTTCTGTGTGGGTTCTGTGTGGGGGGGGTGGGTTTGCTGTTTCCCTTTGAACTGACTTCCATGTTTCTTGGCTATCTGGAGAAGAAGAATGTCAAGAGTTGTATACTTTGATAATAAATGAACCTTTGATGTATATGTTGCAGATGACACCACCGTAGTGGGCCAGACCACAAACAACAATTGAAAGTAGTATAGGACAGTAAAACAAAAGAGCTGGTCATTGATTTCAGAAAGCAGGGTGGAGTACATGCCCTTGTCTGTATTAATGCTGTTGAGGAGGAGATAGTTGGGAGCTTCAAGTTCCAAGCTGTAAAAATCACTAAATATTTGTCACATTAGCACAGTCACCAAGAAAGCACACCAGCACCTCCACTTACCCAGAAGGCTAAGGAAATTCACAGCTCCAAAACGACACTCACCAATTTTTACAAACACACCATAGAAAGCATACCATCTGGATGCAGCAGAGTTTGGTAAAGCAACCGCCCTATCTTAGGATCACAAGAAGTTGCAGAGAATTGCGAATGCTGATCCATTCACAACAGAGTATCGTGAACCCATCATGCAAACTAAACTCCCCCCCCCCCCCCTTTAACAGCAGCTACACTTCCTGCTATTTGTGGAAAGCATCCCCCTCCCCCTCATCCCCACTCAGTCTCTCTTCTTCCCTCTCCCGACAGGCAGAAGTGCAAAGTACTGAAACCCTGTTTCCCCAGATCAAAGATAGCTTCTACCCTCGTGTTATCAGACTCTTGAATGGATCTCCCATATAGCAGAGATGCTTTATTGATCATGGCCCTTGGCCCTTGGCCCTTGCACTTTGTTTTTTTGGCACAACACTTTCTCTGTAATTTTAACACCATTTTCAGCATTCTGTTATTTTAATAACTTGCTGCTCTTATGGATGGCACATAAATAGAAATTTTCACTTGATCTCAGTGTACCTGGCAATAATAAGCCAATAATAATTCTTCATTGTTCTGTGGAAAAGATCCTGGAACATCTTATCCATGGGTAACATGGGTATATCTTTACCAGCCGAATTCCATTTTAAAAAACTGCAGCTCACCACCAACCTCTCAGGGTCAGTCAGGTCTGCACACCATCCTGTTTATGAATATAAATGAGAATGGCTAGGAGGATCATAGGGGTCTCTCTACCATCCATCAGGGATATTTATCAGGAGCACTGTGTACGCAGGGCCCTTAGTACAGGCCCCCCCCCCCTTTTTCAAACGTTCGCTTTACAACAAGCTCACTGTTACAAAAGACCTACATTAGTACCTGATTTCGCTAACCAAAGAGGATTTTCACTTTTACGAAAAAAGAGACGCCTTGCTTTATACGTGTGTTTACCCCGAGAAAGACAACCATGACCGTGAAGCCTCGTGCGGGCGGGCAGTTGTGTGCGCATGTGTGTACGTGCGTATGCATGTACGTGCCGATTTTTTTCCTCCAAATCGATTTCACCTTGCTGTCTTCCCGATTTTGATGAGTGAAACTACACTGTACATAAAATATTTCTACTTTATATAGGCTGTATATTTATCAAATCATTCTTGCTTTTACTATATGTTCATGTTATTTTAGGTTTTATGTGTAATTGGTGGGATTTGGTAGGTTATTTTTTGGATCTGGGAACACTCAAAAAATTTTCCTATCTAAATTAATGGTAATTGCTCCTTCGCTTTACGACATTTTGGATTACAAAAGGTTTCACAGGAACACTCTACCTTCCGATAGCAGGGGAAACATGTATTATCAAGGGTCCCACCCATCCACCTACCATCATCGTTGACATTCCACCATCAGGCAGGTGACTCCGAAGCATAAAAGCAAGATCAATCAGGATGGGAAACAGTTCTTTACTCAAGCCATTAGGCTTCTGAACTCCCTGCCACATTGCATTCAAGGTGTCACCAGTTAATCTGTTCTGTACATGACAATACTTAATTTATTTACCTTACTTGTTTATTTATGAATAATTCATCTGTAGATTTTATCCCTAATTTCCTAGGTTATGTGTACTACAGTGCTTTATACCCTGGTTCAGAGAAACAATGTCATATTTGACGGTACACATGTATATAGTTAAATGACAATAAACTTAACTTGAATGTCTCACTGGGACTACCACAATTTAAACAAGAAGCTGGCTTGAATTGTCTCTCCTTTCTTCCACCATCAAGCCTTTCAATTTTACAAAAGGGAGGGGAATACCCATATTTGGTCCTACAGATATATGCAAAAGACATTTAACATGTGATGCTGCAAAAGCTGTTAGTTCAGTGCATATGCAGTGTTAAGTCTTAACGTCTTACTTATTCTCATGACATTCTCATGAGGCTAAAAAACTGATTCCAATGTTACTTGGTCCTTATTAGATTTTACTATTTCCTTATTTCAACTTTTTAAATATTTACAGACATTAAATGGACTTATCTCAATTAACTTCCTTGTTACCTAAAATGTTGCTAGAGAGATTCTTTCAATTGTCCTTCAGGATTTCCTTATCTCTATAACTATGCTGTATTTCATACTAAGTGCAAGTTATGGTCTTAAAACTGTTCCATGATCCAGGCACTGCCAATGTTCGTGGCACATATAATGCGCAAGTTCAGCTTGTTCATTGGAAAGGACATTCAAAACTGAGTTCTTCAGTACTGATTGGGCTGGTTTGCAAGAAGTTCAAAATAGCCAGTGACTAAGATCTGAGTAGGTGGGGAAATACCCTTGCTCCTGACTTTGAATGAGATCCTTACAGTGAGATGCTTAGCCTGAGTATTGTGTTAGCCAAACATACACTGAGCACATCAAGATAGTTAAAGGTCAAAGAGTTATGGAGAAGTATGTGTTATTTTTGCCATTTTTTGGGCTCTTCAGTTTTACTGACTGAACAATAATATTAAACCAGATGTATGTCAAATGAAACCAGGTCTATTGTTTTCATAGAGAATGTTGAGGCAAAGATGAGTTGGACATATTGACAGGTTCAATTTAAAAAATACCAACATATTATCTGATTCAGCTTTAAGCATAAAACATAGAACAGTGCATCACAAGAACAAATCCTTCAACTCATAATGCCTGCCCCAAGCATGATACCAATCCAACCAATCACATCTGCCTGCATATTGTCCTCATTCCTCTCTTCCTTACCTGCTCAAATATCTGTGTAAAATTTAGAGGCTGTGTAAATAGCCTCTAAAACATTGCTATTGTATCCACTTTTACCACCTCTTCTAGCAATGCATTTTAGGCACTTACAATATCCTGTATAAAAAAGCTCGCCTCTCTATCTAAACTTCCCTCCTCTCCCCTTAAACCTACCCCTTTAGCATTTGAGATTTTCAACCCAGAAAAAAGACTCTTATCTACCCTGTCTCTGTCTCTCTTAATTCTATAACCATCTATCACATTGCATCTTGGTCTCTGGTGTTCCAGAGAAAACAATTCAAGTCTGTTGAACCTCTACTTCTAGTTAGTTCTATATAACCCAGGAAACATTCTGGTGAATCACTTATTCACACTTTTCAAAACCTCCACATCTTTCCTATTTTGGGCCAGTTGAACTGACAACAATAATCTAGATGTGAAGTAATAAACAAACTCAGTGGGTCAAGCAACATCTATGGAGTCAGAGGGATGTTCCAAGTCCTCTTGCAGGATTATTACCTGAAATATCGACAGCTCAATGCCTTCAAATGTTGGTTAATTCAGCTTTTTTATCACCCTATCAATATCTTTTGCTACTTTCAGGGAGCTATGGGCTTGAGAATTTGAATACATCTGGAATTGAGGCCCACCGTTCGTCGGGGTTGACCATGGATGTTGTGTCCTAGCTATCATGCCAGAGCAGTATGATATGGAAAGCAAGTTGTTGCCCATACAGCAGGCTTTCCATCTCTACACAGCTGATGAATCCAAAGGAATGGTAGAGACTGATACAGTTTGGTACCAATGGCCAGCTAATCAGGATTGAACTCAATGTAGGACTGCCTTAGAGACTCCAGCTCCGGATTTTTCCTCAGGGTTTACTCCTGAAGCTTTCCCCATGAGTGGGTATAGCCGCAAGGCAGTGGAGGTTTGAAATCAGTTTTCCTTCTCCTAGATGAGCTGCGAACTATAGCTGATGAGCTCCACCTGCCGAAGTGACTGGTTTTAAGGCATCAGTAACCTGCCTTTGCCCTTTCTCTTGTCAGCAGAAATGGTTCTGCCGGGCTTAGTAGCTAAGCTGCATGTGAAGGCCGCATCTGCAGATTTTCTCTCGTTTGTGAAGGTCAAGAGCTGGACTTGGTTGTCAGAGACTATATGAGACAAACACCATTGGGAGTATTTAACAGGTAATGGGAAGAGAAATCCCAATACCTCCTCCCACCCTGGCTATGACAGCCTTAAGGAACTACATCTGCAATACCACAGCAAAAAAACAGAACTCACAAAGAGTATGGAATTGTGAAAGGACAATTTTGTTGGTGTCCTTAATTAAATATGTAGTTCTAAAAGCATGGTTAACAATAATAATAATTCCCTACATAGGTAAAAGGCATGGAAATAGGCCTTTTAGCCCACTGAACAAATTCAGATCATCAACACCCATTTAAATTAATCCTACCTTATATCTCAGTTTATTCTCCATACAATCCAATTAACTCTTCTCAAGGTTTGCTACACATTTACACACACTAGTGGCTACCTAGTCTACTAACCCATGTGCTTTGGATGAGGGAGCAAAATAGAGTACGAGGAGTAAACCCATGTGCTCACATGGAGAATATGTAAATTCCACATAGACAAACTGGAGGTCAAGATTGAGTGCAGGTCGTCAAGGCAGCAGATACACTATCAATGGCACTGTGTCGCCTAGCTGTGAGATATTATTTAACAACATATACAGTGGATTCTGGTTAATTTGGCCAGAGGTTAATTGGGACAGCTGTTTATTTGGGACAACTCTTAAAGAATAAAAACTAAGTTGAGATAATAGTGAGGATTCCCTTCATTTGTTTGAAACGCTATTCTGCTTAATTGGGGCAGGAGACTGAACTCTTGCCTCAGCAAGGATCTGGACCCATTGCAATTTGCCTATCACCACAATTGGTCAACGGCAGATTCAATCACAATGGCTCTCCACATGGCTTTAGACCACCTGGACAACCCAAGCACCTATGTCAGGATGCTGTTCATCAACTATAGCTCAGCATTTAATACCATCATTTCCACAATCCTTTGATTGAGAGGCTGCAGAACCTGGGCCTCTGTACCTCCCTCTGCAATTGGATCCTCGACTTCCTAACAGGAAGACCACAATCTGTGCAGATTGGTGATAATATCTCCTCGCTGACAATCAACACTGGCGCACCTCAGGAGTGTGTGCTTAGCCCACTGCTCTACTCTCTGTATACCCATGACTGTTTGGCTAGGCATAGCTGAAATACCATCTATAAATTTGCTGATGATACAACCATTGTTGCTAGCATCTCAAGTGGTGACGAGACGCCGTACAGGAGTGAGATATGTCAACTAGTGAAATAGTGTTGCAGTAACAACCTGGCACTCAATGTCAGTAAGATAAAAGAGCTGATTGTGGACTTCTGAAAGGGTAAAACAAAGGAACACATACCAATCCTCATAGAGCGATCAGAAGTGGAGAGAGTGAGCAGTTTCAAGTTCCTGAGTGTCAAGATCTCTGAGGATCCAACCTGGTTCCAATATACCAATGTAGTTATAAAGAAGGCAAGACAACGGCTATACTTCATTAGAAGTTTGAAGAGATTTGGCATTGTAACAAATACACTCAAAAACTTCTATAGATGTACCATGAAGAGCATTCTGATAGGCTGCATCACTGTCAGGTATGGGGAGGTTACTGCACAGGACCGGAAGAAGCTGCAGAGGGTTGTAAATCTAGACGGATCCATCTTGGGTACTAGCCTACAAAGTACCCAAGACATCTTCCAGGAGCAGTGTCTCAGAAAAGCAGTGTCCATTATTAAGGACCTCCAGCACCCAGGGCATGCCCTTTTCTCACTGTTACCATCAATTAGGAGGTATACAAGCGTGAAGGCACACACTCAGTGATTCAGGAACAGCTTCATCCCCCTGCCATCCAATTCCTAAATGGACATTGAACCCTTGGACACTACCTCACTTTTTTAATGTATTTTATTTCTGATTTTGCACGATTTTTAATCTATTCAATATATGTATACTGTAATTGATTTACTTATTTATTATTATTATTTTGTTTTGTTTTTTTCCTTCTAGATTATGTATTGCATTGAACTGCTGCTGCTAAGTTAACAAATTTCACATCACATGCCAGTGATAATAAACCTGATTCTGATTCTGATGCCAAACAATTTCTAACTAGCGTCAGATGCACGGGCTTGTGCGGCAGTTAGACATCACACTGTGCTTAGAGCAAACAGGCTTTAAATAGTGTCAGTTGTGTGTGCAAGTGTTCAAAATACAATGCAGTAAGACAATTCAGAACTGTTTTGCACACCATGGTTTCGTGCATTCAGGCTTGAAAATGTCAGAAACGACCAGGAGTGCAAATAAAGTGATTCTGCAGATGCTGGAGATCCAGAGCAACACACATAAATGCAGGAGGAATTCAGCAGATCAGGCAGCATCTATGGAAATGAATAAACATTTGGCATTTCAAGCTGAGACCCTTCATCAGGGAGTGAAAGTGAAACAATTTCACTACTTCATCAAGTTAGGAACAATGAATAATTTGAAGGAATTGAAAATCATCGTGAATGGTACAATGAAAATGAAGATTTGGAGGATGCAATTGTTGATAGCATTGTATGAAAGTAGTCCATTATCAACACAAGTTGTCTATGCTGGTTTTGTACATAATTTGCTACTCAGTTCATCTTTTTCATACCTTTTTAACTATTTCTCTGAAACTTAAACTAACTGGGACAAAATCTTAAACTCCCAATTAACTGGAATCCACTATATTTTTTTTTCAAAGATTCAAAACACATTTATTATCAAAGAATGTATAAATGATACACCTTGAAACAAGTCTGCTTACAGACAGCCACAAAGCAAGAAACCTGAATAACCCAATAAAAAAAGACCAAGAAAACCACTGTGCAGAGAAAGAGAGAGGGAAAATACACAAATCATACAAACAATAGACAATAAATAATAGAAACAAGCCAACAGCATCTCAAACCAGACTAAGTCTCAGAACCACTCCCGGAGCAGCTGGGGTAGGGCCAATCCAAGCCTCAGTCCCAAGTTCATCACGCCAGCGGGATGGATACACACACACACACACACACACACACACACACACACACACACACACACACACACACACACACACACACACACACACACACACACACACACACACACACACACAGTGGCCTGCAGGAGTCATCTCTTTGACACAGTGGTATCAAGAAAACAACCTCTCCCTCAATGTTACAAAAACAAAGGAGCTGGTTGTGGATTACAGGAGGAATGGAGACAAGTTAACCCCTAGACATCAATGGATCTGGGGATGAGAGGGTAAAGAGCTTCAAGTTCTTCGTCATCCACATCACCTCACGTGGTTTGTACGCACCAGCTGTGTGGTGAAAAAGGCACAACAGCACTTCTTTCCCCTCAGACAGTTGAAGAAGTTTAGTATGGGCACCCAAATCCTAAGAACGTTCTACAGGGGCACAATTGAGAGCATCCTGACTGGCTGTATCACTGCCTGATATGGGAACTGTACCTCCCTCAATCGCAGGACTCTGCGGAGAGTGGTGCGGACAGCCCAGCACATCTGTAGTTGTGAACTTTCCATGATTCAGGACGTTTACAAGGACAGGTATGTAGAAAGGGCCTGTAGGATCATTGGGGACCCAAGCCATCCCAAACACAATCTATTCCAGCTGCTACCATCCAGGAAACGGTACCACAGCATAAAAGTCAGGACCAACACATTCCAGGATAGTCTCTCCCACCAGGCCATCAGACTGATGAACTCATGCTGATTTGAGTGTACTATCTATCTATTATAAATTATTATTAATTACTATGATTGCACATTGCACATTCAGATAAAGAAATAATGTAAAGATTTTTACTCCTCATGTATGTGAAGGATGTAAGAAATAAAGTTAATTCAAATTCTCTCTCTCATACACACACACACACACAGATTTATTTAGTTATCTATCTGTTTATTTATTTATTTTGGAAAGCTGTGTACAGACGAGGTGTTTCAACTGATTGTAGTAAAAATACACCTGTATCTGGAAGATCCAAATGGTGGTCAGTCAACATTCTGGCAAAAACTACACCATGAAGACAAAAGGACAGTCCAAGCAACTCTATGTAAAGGTTATTGAAAAGCACAATTCAAGAGATGGATACAAGAAAATTTCCAAGTTACTGAATATCCCTTGGAATACAGTTGTCAATCCTCAAGAAATGGAAAGAATATGGCACAGCTGTAAATCTGCTTAGAGCCAGGCCATCCTCAAAAACTGAGTGACCATGCAAGAAAGGGGACTAATAAGGGAGCCCACCAAAAGACCCTATGACAATTCTGGAGGAGTTACAAGCTCCAGTGGCTGAGATGGGAGAGACAGCACATACAACAACTGTTGCCCGGGTGCTTCACTAGTCGCAGCTTTATGGGAAAGTGGCAAAGAGAAAGCCACTGTTGAAAAACACTCACATTAAATCTCAGCTAGAGTTTGTCAAAAGGTATCCGGAAGACTCTGAAGTCAGCTGAAAGAAGCCTCTATGGTCTGATGAAACTAAAATTGAACTTTTTAGCCATCAGAATAAATGCTATGTTTGGCATAATCCAAACACTGCACATCATCAAAAACACACCATCCCTACTGTGAAGCATGGTGTTGTCTGCATCATGCTGTGGGGATGCTTCACAGCAGCAGGTCCTGGAAGGCTTGTGAAGGTAGAGGGTAAAATAAATGCAGCAAAATACAGGGAAATCCTAGAGAAAAACCTGATGCAGTCTGCAAGAGAACTGCAACTTGGGAGAAGATTTGTTTTCCAGCAAGCCAACGGCCCCAAGCATGAAGTCAAAGCTATAAAGGATGGCTTAAGAACAACAAAGTTAATGTCCTGGAGTGGCCAAGTCAGAGTCCAGGCATAATTCAATTGAGAATTTGTGGCTGGGCTTGAAAGAGGCTGTTCACTTATAATCCTCATGCAATCTGACAGAGCTTGAGCAGTTTTCTAAAGAAGAGTGGGGAAAACTTGCAATGTCCAGATGTGCAAGGATGACAGAGACCTATACACACGGACTCCAGGCTGTAATTGCTGCCAAAGGTGCATTTACTAAATACTGTACTGACTTGAAGGGGGTGAATACATATGCAATCAATTATTTTGTGTTTTATATTTGTAATTAATTTACCTTATTTTGTAGAGATCTGTTTTCACTTTAACACGAAAGAGTTTTGATGGGTGTCAAAAAAGCCAAATTAAAACCACTGTGATTCAATGTTGTAAAACAATAAAACATGAAAACTTCTGGGGGGGGGAATACTTTTTATAGGTATATATTCTATATTCTATTATGTCTGAGTTATTATCCCTCTCAACCCCATTCTCCTGTCTTTTGCCCATAACCTTTGATACCCTGACTAATCAAGAATCTATCAACCTCTGCTTTAAATATACTCAACGACTTGGTCTTAACAGCCATATATTGCAGTGAATTCCACAGATTCACCACCCTCTGGCTAAAGAAATTCCTCCTCAACTCTATTCTAAACAGATATCTTTGTATTCTGATGCTGTACCTCTGGTCCTATACTCCTACACTATAGAAAACATCCTTTCCACACCCACTCACACTTGACCTTTCAATATTCAATAGGTTTCAATGAGATCCCCCACTCATTCTTCTAAAATCCAGCAAGTATAGGCTCAGAGCTATCAAACACTCCTCATAAATTAACCCTTTATTCCTGGAATCATTCTTGTGAACTTTCGTTGGACCCTCTCAAATACCAGCACATCCCTTCTCAGATAAGGGGCCCAAAACTTCACCATTTTTCCAAGTGTGGTCTCACCTATGCCTTTATCCCACATGGATAAAAATAAATTGGTATTCAAACCACTTAACAGACAACTGACAGGCAACAATCAATCAACCAATAGAATGAGCTACTTGTCAGTTTCTTGTTGAGATCTGTTTTGTTGCTTAACACACCATGGTAAGTGAGCTCTGCCACCATAAGTTACCCTTTCATCACAAGTGTAAAACTAATTGGTTCCACAAAATATTAGAAGCGCCTTGATACAATTGTGAAATTTATCATAAATGAATATTCTGCACTTATTTCTGCTTCACCGAAGAATGCACTGATGAGCTATTTCTATTTCAGTGCTACACATCTGTTCATGCATCAGTGAGACTTATCATCTAGCTCGCAACATTGGCTATATTTGCTGTCAAGAAAGTGGCTATGTTATTTCAGGGGAATTCTACAAGTGACTGTGCTGGCAATGGAGAGGGTCCAGAGGAAGTTTATGAGAATGGTCCCAGCAATGAAAGAGCTAACACATAAGGAGCGTTTGATGGCTCTGACCTGTATTTGCTGGAGTTCAGAAGAACGAGCGGGGATCTCATTAAAACCTACCAAATACAGTATTAAAAGGCCTGGACTGTTTCCAATAGTGGCAGAGTCATGGACCAGAGGGCACAGATTCAAAATAAAACAAAGCTGAGGAGTAATTTCTTTAGCCAGAGGCTAGTGAATCTGGGTAATTCATTGACAGACAGCTGTGAGAGGGCCAAGTCATTGGGTTTATTTAAAATGAAGGTTGATAGGTTCTTGATAGCAAGGATTTTATAGGTAAGTCTGTGACTAGCGGAGTAGTTCAGGGATCGGTGCTGGTTCTGTTGCTGTTTGTCAGCTATATGAACGATCTGGGTGATAATGTGGTTAACTGGATCAGCAAATTTGTGGATGACAACAAAATCAGGGATGTAGTGGGACAGTGAAGCCTATCATGGCTTGCAGCAGGATCTGGAATAGCTGGGAAAATGGGCTGAAAAATTGCAGATGGAATTTAATGCAGACAAGTGCGAGGAGTGTACTTTGGCAGGACCAACCAGGGTAGGTCTTAAACAGTGAATGGTACAGCACTGACGAATGCAGTAGAACAAAGGGATCTGGGAATACAGGTCCATAATTCATTGAAAGTGGCATTACATGTTGATAGGCTTCAAAAGAAGGCTTTTGGTACATTGGCCTTCATAAATCAAAGTATTGAGTACAGTAGATGGGATGTTATGTTGAAGTTGTATAAGACATTGTTGAGACCAAATTTGGATTATTGTGTACATGGTTGGTCACCTACCTACAGGAAAGATGTAAATAAGGTTGAAAGAGTGCAGAGAAAATTTACAAGGATGTTGCTGGGTCTGGAGGACCTGAGTTATATGGAAAAGATTAAACAGGTTAGGACTTCATTTCTTGAAACATAGAAGACTGAAAGGAGATTTGATAGAGGTATACAAAATTATGAGGGGTCTAGATGGGGTAAATGCGATCAGGCTTTTTCCACTGAGGTTGGGTGGGATTACAACTAGAGGTCATGGATTAATGGTGAAAAGTGAAATGTTTAACAGGAACATAAGGGGAAATTTCTTCACTCAGAGGGTCGTGAGAGTGTGGAGCGAGCTGACAGTGCAAGTGGTGCATGCAAGCTTGATTTCAACATTGAAGGGAAGTTTGGATAGGGACAAGGGAATGAATATAGGTTGACAAGGGAGGTTAAGGACTGCATAATAGCCAAGGAAAAGGCATATAAGGTAGCAAAAGTGAATGGGAAGTTGGATGATTAGGAAACCTTTAAAATCCAACAAAAGGTAACTAAAAAAGCAATAAAAAGGCAAAGGATGAAATAATGAGGGCAAACTAGCCAATAATATAAAGCAGGATGCTATAAGTGTTTCTTCAGTTATATAAAGAGTAAAACGGAGATGAGAGTTGATATTGGAACACTGGAAAATGATGCTGGAGAGGTAGTCCTGTGGGGAAAGAAATGGCATATGAACTTAATAGGTACTTTGCATCTGTCTTCACTGTGGAAGACACTAGCAGTGCACCAGAGGTTCGTGAGTGTCAGAGAGTGAGTGCCGTTGTTATTACAAAAGAAAAAGTGCTAGGCAAACTCAAAGGTCTTAAGGTGGATAAGTCACCTGGGCCAGGTGGACTACATCCCAGAGTCCTGAGAGAGGTTGCTGAAGAGATAATGGATGCATCGGTCACGATCTTTCAAGAATCATTTGATTCTGACATGGTCCTGGAGGACTGGAAGATTGCAAATGTCACTCCACTCTTTAAGAAAGGTGGAAGGCAAAAGACGGGAAATTATAGGCCCATTAGCCTAATCTCAGTGGTAGGGAAAATGTTGCAGTCTATTATTAAGGATGAGGTTTCGGGGTACTGGAGACTAATGATAAAATAAGTCAAGGTCAGCATGGTTTCATTAAAGGGAAATCTTATCTGACAAATCTGTTAGAGTTCTTTGAAGAAGGAACAAGCAAGGTGGGCCAAGGGGAGGCAGTAGATGTTATTTACTTGGATTTTCAGAAGGGATTTGATAAGGTGCCACACGAAAGGAAAATTCTTGTCATTTCTTGTCAGTGATTTGGATAATAGAACTGATGGCTTTGTGGCAAAGTTTGTGGGTGATACGAAGATAGGTGGAGGGAGGGGGAAGGTAGTGTTGAGGAAGCAATGTGATTGTAGCAGGACTTGGACAGATAGGAAACTGGGCAAAAAAAGTGGCAGATGGCATGCAGTGCTGGGAAATGAATGATCATACATTTTGGTAAAAGGAACAATAGTTCAAGTTATTATCTAAATGGGGAAAATGTTCAAACATCAGAGAGACTTAAGCACACTTGTGCAAGACTCCCAGAAAATTAATTTATAGATTGAGTATGTGGTAAAGAAGGCATATGCAATATTGGCATTTATTTCAAAGGGGAATAGAATATAAAAGCAAAGAGATAATGCTGAGGCTTTATAAGACACTAGTCAGGCTTCACTTGGAGTATTATCAACAATTTTGGGCCCCATATCTCGGAAAGGTTGTGTTGTTATTGGGGAGTCCACAGGAGGTTCACAAGGATGATTCTGGGAATGAAGAGGTTAACAATGAAGAGTGTTTGGCAGCTTTGGGCCTGTACTCATTGGAATTTAGAAGAATGCAGAAATATCTCATTGAAACCTACTGAATGTTGAAAGGACTAGATAGGATGGATGTGGAGAGGATGTTTCCTCTGCTGGAAATATCCAGAACTACAAGGCACAGCCTCAAAATTGAGGGGCATCCTTTTAGAACAGAGGTAAGGAAGAATCCTTTTAGCCAGAAAGTAGTAAATCTGCGGAATGCTCTGCCATAGACTGTGGTGAAGGCAAAGTCAGTGGGTGTAATTAAGGCAGAAGTTGATCGTTTTCTGATCGGTCAGGACATCAAAGGAAAAGGTGAGAAGGCAGGTGTATGGTGTTGAGTGGGATCTGGGATCAGCCACGTGGAATGGTAGAGCAGACTCGATGGGCTGAATTACCCAATTCTGTTCCTGTGTCTACAGTCTTGTGGACTGGGTGTAATGTACTGATGAAGTTCAAAGGCGGAGGCAGAAAGACATTTCCACTTTAATGTGGCTAAAAAATGCACAAAATCATTTCAATATTTATATCTTCAACAAAATTCACCTACAAAAAAATTCATCACAGGACAGCAAAGGAAACAACTCACAGCCTCAGTATTTCTACTGCAATAAATATTCTTCAAGTTTAGTTGTCATTCAATCATACATAAATATCATGAATACAGCCAAATGATACAGCATTACTCTGGTGCCATGGTACCAACCACAGTACCAACAGTTATACACAGCACAAGGCACATATAGCCCATATAAAATAGCAAGTACATATAACAGTAAAATGCAGTCACACAAAGAAAAGTATAGTTCAAGTCCCTGAGTCCATTAATGTTGTAGCAGTCTGAAGTCGAACACAATACAGCTTGTCTTTTGCCAAGTGAACACTGGGGGCAGCACTGACTCCCCTTGGGCGACTGCAAATGGGCAACACCACGGCTTGAGGCTTAGTCATCACTATGAATGAAGCCTACTTAGCACCACGCCCCTGTCATCCACCCGTGCCGTTCGCCAATAAACCAATGAAGTGACCTGCAACATTCAACACCATCAATGTCCAACAGGGTCTTGCAATCACAAGAAAAGCACCTAAGACAATCACTTGCTGTTAGACTGCACCCCTCCTTTGCACACCAATGCCTCTCTGTCGCAAGCAACATCACAGTCTGCACTAAGTCTAGCTCCTTCAGTTTCTCTACCAAGGAGCATTTCACTAAAGGGGTGGACCTGCAGTACTTTAACTTCTTAATATCCAGCAGGTTCTTGCAATCACAAAAATACATTAAAAGACAGTAACACCTTTGACTGACCCTGCAGAAGCTGCTGCGCCTGAGCCTGCCGCCATCTTACCTTACACCTTCCTGTTTTAATGGTTGTAAAATATTCTTTGGTGGTCTAAGAATACTCAGCATAATTAGTACTTTGTATATTATTAATAGCCTGTGAGAAGTCACTGAAAATGAGTTAACAACATAATGAAACAGAACATCGCATGAATTATAATTCTGAAATAAAACTTGTTAATTACACCAGCATTCAGAAGGATCTGGAAAACGTTTATAGAGTTTAACAATAGGCTGGAAAGGCAAGGCTGAAAAGGAATTGTTCACTTTAATGCCCCCAAGGAATATTTTGCTTCAACTGGCAGTTTGAGATCTAAGGGTTTTTGACTGGAGAGAGCACCTGGATGAAGCAAGTATAAGTTAAAACAAAGTGAACAAATACCTACTTTGCTGTGTGCCTTTAAAATTGCAGCAACCAACAACTTGCTCGTGACTGGCTCTAGCAAAATACAAGCAGATCAGACCTAAATAGTCCTTTGTGTCTATGTACAGTAAACTATGTGACAAAAAGGTGTGCCTTACCATGCTTGACCTCAAATAAAAATAAAAACAGTCAGCAAAGCTAATCTGATGAAGAATTCCAAAATGAAAATGCAAATAAATGTTTATGCACATGAACAAATGTTTTAACTTTACTACTCATTTTAGAATGAGTAGGTCATTCCTACCTGCAATATGGAGCTTGCTTCATCTCGCATGATACCTCTCGGGTGCAGTACCAGTTTTCTGCACCCTGAAAAAGTATGGCAATAGGATGTAGGGTGCTTTGTCTAACACACAAGGCGCCTCTTTCAAAACTAAAATACTGGAAGTGCTAAAATATGAAATAAAACAGAAGTGAAACACAGTTAGCAAGTCTGACCAGAAATATTAACTGCTTTTTTTCTCTCTTGGTATTTTCTGTATTTTTCAGATGAAGAAAGTCTGTTAACCTAGAAAAGCCTGTTACTGTACATAGACACGAGGACTATTTAGGTTTGATCTGCTGTATTTCGCTAGAGCCAGTCACGAACAAGCTGTCGGTTGCTGCATTTTGCTGCACAGCAAATCAAAATTTCCCTATTCAGAACAAATACTCAAACTGCATAAGAAGAAATGCTTACATTATGACATATGGCTTTGTCATAAACTGATGTACAGTATGTGCCCATACTGGAACAACCATCATATCTTGAAAGGTGAGCTTAAATCCCAAACATTATGCACAATCTTCCTGCATATACTAATGGTTGAGATACTAACTTGTGGTTGGAAGAAGAGTAAACTTTCAATTGCAGCTGCTTCCACTCTCCAGACTTCTAGAGCTTCCCAATAAATTCTTTGCTTGCAGCACAGGACACAACAAATCCCAGCAAGTGTAGGGCCGAGTAATTTTATGGCTTTATAAATTCAAGTTCCACAGAAGATATCACTTTCAAACACAGAAATGGAGAGGATGGAAAAGAATGCCTAAACTGAACTTGCGTCGCAACTCACAGCTCATCATTCATGATCTCCTTTGACTTACTACATAAGCCAAATAAGCAGTCTGGAACAATACAGATAACGCTTGGCATCCAAAGAAAAGGAATATTAGATCTGCCAATGGTCACAACCCTAACATAAACATGTGCACAGATGCAAATTCAACATTCAAGAGATTCAAGGTTGTTCAATGTAATTTCCAGTACACAAGTATAAAGACCATAAGACACAGGAGCAGAATTAAGCCATTCAGCCCATCATGTCTGCTCCACCATTATATCATGGCTGGTATTTTATCCTTCTCAAACGCATTCTCCTGCCTTCTCCCCATAACCTTTAACACTGACTAATCAAGAACCTATTGACCTCCATTTTAAATACACTCAATGACTTGGTCTCCACATATGTGTGTGGCAATGAATTTCACAGGTGCACTACCCTCTGGCTAAAGAAATCCCTCCTCAAGTCTGTTCTACATGGACATCCCTCTATTCCGAGGCTCACCCACTATAGAAAACATCCTCTCCGCATCCAATCTACCTAAGCCTTTCAATATTTGATAGGTTTCAACTGGATCCTTCTTTATTCATCTAAAGTCCGGTGAGTACGGGCCCAGAGCCATCAAAGGCTCCTCATATGTTAACCCTTTCACTCCCGAAATCATTTCTGTTAACATCCTCTGCACCCACTCTAATGCCAACACACCTTTTCTTAGATTAGGGTCCCAACACTGCTCACAGTACTTCAAGTGTGGTCTGACCAATGCCTTATAAAGCCTCAGTATTACATCCTTGCTTTCATATTCTAGTCCTATTGAAATGAATGCAAACATTGCACTTGCCTTCCTTATCACCAACTCAACTGGCAAGTTAACCTTTAGGGAATCCTGCACAAGGACCCCCACGTCCCTCTGCAGCTTGGATTTTTGAATTTTCTCCCCATTTTATCATGTGCCTCCAAGTACCCTAAAACTTCATCCTTAATAATGAATTCCACCATTGTCCCAACCACTTAAGTCTGGCTAACAGGCCCATTGTCTGCTTCCCTCCCTTCTTTAAGAGTGGAGTGACATTTGCAATTATTTAGAACTCTAGAATCATTCCAGAATCTAGTGATTTTTAAAAGATCGTTACTAATGCCTCCGTAATCTCTTCAGCTACCTCCTTTGGAATCCTGGCATGCAGTCCATGTCCAGGTGACTTATCTACCTTTACAACTTTCAGCTTTCTTAGCACCTTCTCCTTATTACCGGTACGACACTCACTTATACCCCTGATACTCTCCAATTTCTGGCATACTGCTAGTGACTTCCAGTGTCCACAGTGAAAACTGACGCAAAATACATATTATGTTTGTCCGCCATTTTTGTCCCCATTACAGCCTCTCTAGTGTCATTTTCCAATGGTCAAATATCTACTTTTGCCTCTCTTTTACTCTATACCTGAAAAACCATAACCATATAACAATTACAACACGGAAACAGGCCATCTCGCCCCTTCTAGTCCGTGCCGAACGCTTACTCTCACCTATTCCCACTGACCCGCACTCAGCCCATAACCCACCATTCCTTTCCTGTCCATATACCTATCCAATTTTACTTTAAACAACAATACCGAACCTGCCTCTACCACTTCTACTGGAAGCTCATTCCACACAGCTACCACTCTCTGATTAAAGAAATTCTCCCTCATGTTACCCTTAAACTTTTGCCCCCTAACTCTCAAATCATGTCCTCGTCTGAATCTCCCCTACTCTTAATGGAAAAAGCCTATCCACGTCAACTCTATCTATCCCCCTCATAATTTTAAATACCTCTATCAAGTCCCCCCTCAACCTTCTACACTCCAAAGAATAAAGACCTAACTTGTTTAACCTTTCCCTGTAACTTAGGTGCTGAAACCCAGGTAACATTTTAGTAAATCTTCTCTGTACTCTATTTTGTTGACATCTTTCCTATAATTCGGTGACCAGAACTATACACAATACTCCAAATTCGGCCTTACCAGTGCCTTGTACAATTTTAACATTACATCCCAACTCTCATACTCAATGCTCTGATTTATAAAGGCCAACAAACCAAAAGCTTTCTTCACCACCCTATCCACAAGAAATTCCACCTTCAGGGAACTATGCACCATTATTCCTAGAAAAACTTTTCTATTCTTTTATATTACTGGCTAGCTTACCTTCATATTTAATCTTTTCTCTCCTTACTTTTTTAGCCGCCTTCTGTTGGTTTTTAAAAGCTTCCCAATCCTCTAACTTCCTACTAACCTGCTATATTATCCTATATGCCCTCTCTTTCCTTTTATGCTGACTTTGACTTCCCTTGTCAGCCACGGTTTCCTTATCCTCTCTTTAAAATACTTCTTCAACTTTGGGATGTATATTTCCTACACCTTCCAAATTGCCCCCAGAAACTCCAGCCATTTCTGTTCTGCTGTAATACCTGCTCATGTCCCCTTCCAATTAACTTTAGCCAGCTCCTTTCTCATGCCTCTGTAATTCCCTTTACTCCACTGTATTACTAATACATCTGACTTTATCTTCTCCCTCTCAAAATGAGAATTAAATAATTGTTAATTCAGATCTGATGTAGCACAGAAGTAAACATAATAAAAGATCAAAATCTATCAATAAAACAATAAATCAATAAATACTGATGGGAATTTAAGTAACAAAATTCAGAGGGGTTGTTAGATTTATTATATAGTGTAAATTAAAAGCAGCAGTGGTTGTGGAAGTGAAGGATTAGTAACCTATTGGCAATAGGCCTAGCTCTTTCAATTTATCAGCTTCTCACCATTCTGTCTGGGATATATATCCCCATTCCATCATCAATACTGGGCCAAATGACTGGGATTAGCTACTTTCATCAATGATGAGATCAGCAATACTATAGAACTGCTGCAATTCATGAACGAGATGGTGTCACTTCCTCAGTTCGACCAAGTACAGGCAATAAATGCACCCTTGCCAGTGTCAACCACGTGTAAGAAAAAATAAACTACTGATTCATTATTGGCCTTGTGCTCAAATATGCAGGGGTCTTTTCAAATAAGCTTAACCATACTAGGTTTGGAGTGCAAGTATTTTGGGTTATAATCAGTAAATATAGCTAATCTATCAATCAAAGACATACCTAATAACATGTGAAACAAATCATTCTACCAGATAAAACAGACATGGATATAGTGTATCTTATTCTGGCTGCTGAAATGGTCATAGTTCAGGTAAACAAGATCCCTCAATGTTGCTGAAGCTAAATCTTGCAACTCCCTAGCCAATTCATCAGATGGACCACAGTGGCTCAGAAGATGGGTGGAATGTAAACACTCCATATGACTAATTAATCCAGGTTAATATTAACGCTCCTTTTGAGCTTCATTCTCACTTTTTTCACTCACTACTAATCTTCAGCCAATTAGAGATAGACAATAAATGGCCTCCTTTCATTCTCCACACTTTTATTCTTTAAACAAATGGGACAAAAAAATCTCATATGGCACTGAATAAAATCATTATGGCTAGATTTGAATGAAAATAAATCTAAGGTGACAGTTTGGTTAAAAATCATAATTTGAATGAGGAGAATCCTACATGGTGTCATGCAGAGGGAATTCAGGAGTGATATGATTAAATTCTTGAGTGGATAATCATTTTTTAAAAAGTAAACGAGTTGTTTTTTAACCAAGCATAGAATATAAGATGTTAAAACATGTATCTCTGTTAAATCCTAATCAGAGCAAAGATGGAAAATATATGTAGTTTTGGGCTCGTACAGTAGGAAGGATGTTGAAGCAATAGAGAGGACACAGTGCAAACACATTTGGAGGTGGCTGGTATGAGGAAATACAGATATGAAGAAAGACTTGAAAACAGGGAAGATTATATTGTGAATTAAAATTCAGAATAAAAACAGACTATTTCACATATTTGAGTAGTCCAGATGTTGTGGAAAAAACAATCAAGATGACTATTATTCATTCCCAGCATATGGACATCGCTGGCAAAGCTCCCATTTATTGACCATCTCTTCACAGAGTGGTGATGAAGGTATTTTCTTGAATCACTGCAGCACTTGTTAAACAAACCTATATCGTGCCTTTAGGTGGGGAGTTACAGATTTTGGTGCTGGAACACTATGGATAGCAATGGATTTTAGAGATACAAAAAACTGCAGGTGCTAGAAATGAGCAACAAGCAATCCACTAGAACAAGGTTTCTCAACTAGGCTACCCCAAGAGGTCTCTAGGGGTTCCGCGAGAGATCATGATTAAAAATAAATGTCATTTTTGAACTTCACACAATGTGTGATATTGGGCAGTGATCGAGCAGCCCCATTAGCAATCTCATGAGAGGCCTCTCAGCCCAGTATAAGTGTACAGTAGGACCATGTTTATTTGGTTGACTCCATAATCAGTTTATGACGTGAGACAGGGGAGGCTGTTGCTAATTGCTGAGCACTGTATTGCATGGCGGGGAGGACGGTAGGTTGTTGAGGAGCACGAAGTACATTTTCTGAGCATTGAATGGACTCGCCCAACTGGGGCTGTGACGTCAGCCTCTCCCTCCCGAATCACCTCCCCCAACTTCCCCTTACGTGCCACCGAATGGCTTATAGGAGCAAACAAACAACCAGTGTAGTAGAAAATTGGAAAGAAATTTTCATTCTAAAGAAGGCATTTTGATATGCTGCGACTCAGCTGCTGGCCTGCGCTTTGCTGTTATTGTAAACATTGCAAAAGGTGGATTGTGTAGGTTAGAAATGAATTGTATAGTGAAGTTTTCATATTTTTTGTGGTTTTCTCATTTAGTTATTTATTATGCTGTTCTTCTTATACAGTCCATCTTTGCAGTGAAAGTTACTTATCAATGGGTTTTACATGGACAGGTTGTCCTATTACATTGTGCCTAGTCTGTGGCAAATAACTGCAGCAATGGCTCCAGCAAAATTAAAAAGACACTTAACTACAAATCACAGCCATATGACATGTAAAAGTGCTGATTATTCTAAATGGTTATTGGAATCTCAAAAGAAACAGAGTAAAGCTTTTGTTAATAAAATCACAGTCAGTCAAGGGATTCAAAAAGCAAGTTATTTAGTAGCAGAACTTATTCACCCGAAAAGGAAAAGTCACACCGTTGGTGAGAATCTAATAATGACAGCATGTAAAATTATAATGGGTACGATGCTAGGACAAGATGCAATATGAGAAATTGAAAAGGTTTCACTCTCAAACCATACGATAAGTTGACATAATGATGACATATCACACAATGCTGAAGAGGTTTTGTGTGATAAACTGAAAAACAACAGCTTCTCTATCCAGGTTGATGAGTCAACAGATTTCACAATAAATGTCATGTTGTAGCATTTGTGAGATTTGTAAATTATAGTGAAATTCAAGAAAATGTTTTCTGTTGCAAAGAGCAGCCCAAAACATGCAGAGGCCAAGATATATTTAATGTTTGGTCTTCATAACTGGAAACAAAAGGTCTGCCTTGGAGGAAATATGTTGGCATCAGTACTGATAGTGCCCCATCAATGGCTGACTCCACAAGAGGCTTTGTTTCTCTTGTAAAAAAAATCCCGATGTTGTCACAACACACTGCTTCAACATCGTAAATAAATGTTCATGTTATAAATAGCATTAATTAAAATCAATTTACAACCTTTATTTAAATTAAATCTACTGAGCCTACCTTCAGAAACATTAAATTCCATTTTTGAATTTCTTTTAACAGAAATTTTTTATGTTTGCCTTATCAGCTTTTAAAATTTATGAAAGGGAAAATAAAGAGATTAATTTCAAGAAAGGTATGCTAAGCTTAACTGTTTTTTTAAACCTGTTTTTCATTTCTCTACACTAAAGAGCATTGACAACTATTTTTGGATTATTATATCCACGATTTACTAATCACACTAACATACCGTGAGCAGTGGATATAATTTTTACAGAGGGGTTCCCCGAGACCTGAAAATTATTTCAAGGGTTCCTCCAGGGCAAAAAGGGTGAGAAAAGCCGCACTGGAAGAATTCTGTAGGTCTGTTGGGGGTGGGGGGGAGTGGGAAGGAATGAATTTCCATGTTTGTATCAACCCAACAACCAATGCTGCTTGACACTCTGATTTCTATCAGCAAATTGTCTATTGCGATATATTTCAGTTTGGTTGGTAGGTGAATTGGAGGGGAACTTACAGATTGTGATGTTCCCATATCCCTTCTATTCTTGTCCCTCTAGGCCAAGGATTCCCGATCTTTTTTATGCCATGGACCAAAACCATTAAGCGAAGGGACCCCAAGTTAGCAACCATAATACATAGGAGCAGAATTAGGCCATCTGGCCCATCGAGTCTGCTCCTCCATTCAATCATGGCTGATCCTTTTTTTTTCTCTCCTCCTCAACCCTAGTTCCCAGCTTTCTCCCCGTAACCTTTGATGCCATGTCCAAACAAGAACCTATCAACCTCTGCCTTAAATATACCCAAACCCCTGCTCTTGGCAGTAGTAAGATTGCACGATACGGAGATGCTGTCAAAGAAGCCATGTCATTTCATTATGGGATTCGTGAACAAATATCTCCACTCCTCACCATACGATCACAGGAAATTATCAATGAATAAGCTGAAAAGGACTTCGGGCCATGAGGATTTCCTGCAGCAATATCCTGCAGTTAGAATGACTGGCCTATAACCACAACAAACTTCATAAAATGTAAAGACTCAAAGCAGGTATCATACAACATTGCATTGCAATGGGAATGTATGAGATTTCAGTCAGCAAATTAAAGGGCAATTAAGGAAGTATGGTCAGGTAAAGGCTCAGGGACAAATGAGCTGCCCAGTAGTTTAATTCATTAAATACACTCCAGTTAAGAGATTCCCACAACTCATAAATATTTCTATCTTTTGCCCCAGCAATTAGAAAGTACATAAAGCTCCATGCTCCATCCTGCCCAGTATTAAAATTAAATAAGCATCGTCTAAACAAAACCTACCTTTAACACATTAGATATGGGTAAAATTAGGCAGACTGGACTAGGAGCCTGAAGAAAATGTCTGGAATGGAGTTGCCCCCCTTGCACATCCAACTCAATTACTCCAAGCCTACACTGAAATAGCTTCTTTGGATGACAAGTTAATTTTTTTTTGGCTCCTACTTAACGGTTACTCACTTCAAGTACCGGGACTGCAGAAACTCAGCACAACTCACCAGCCTCCCTTTCTACAACTTGTGTTTCTGTATACATAAAGGACATGAGGTTTACCAACAGAAACACTAACGACCAAGCATGATGAATTGCTTAACTGTATCAGGACCTCAATTTAACCTTAAGCACCTCCCAATTCAGATCCGCTTACAAAGCAGTGGGCATGCTGGTTCGTACTTCCACCTGAAAGAGCATGTAAATGTGCAACTAAATAATAAATCATGTCATTTGGAAAATAAACTCTTAATAAGTCATTATTCTTTGCCCATTTTGAAGATCCAAGACAGTTAATGTTGGCATTGTGCCACGGTCTTATTCTTAATCAAATCTTTTTTTTTTATGAACATGAGGCCCACCTTCATCATTTGCATTCAAATTACTGTCAATTTTGAAAATGGAGTATACCCCCACACCTGACAAAATGCCAATAATTTCATTTTTGAATTTTATTTAACGCTGACAAAATCAAAGACTGCTACCTTTGCTATATAACTTATGAGATCATTTATTTACAGTACCTGAGACTAAATGACTTAATGCCTGTCAAGTACAAATTTTCTACACTACTGTATGAAGTATTTGCTTAGCTTTCCCCAATCCTTAAGTGGCTGCTTCAGACTATTATGTTAAGATTTAGCAGACTGTTAGGGAAAAATATTTTCCACAACATATAAACTATTTTATGTTTTATATGTCCCTAATAAATTTAAACCAATTCATTTTTGCATCTCTGAATGAGACCAAGCAGATATTCAGAGCTACACTGCTAAACATCTAGAAGTTACTCTGTGAGACAACTTTCCAGGTCTCCAACATCACAAATCATGCATGAATAGAGATGATATAGGGCATATAATTTTCTTAGAAGTCAATGGGAATTCCACATTCAATTAGTCAGCTGGAGTTGCAATGTGTGATTTTTCACTTACAGGCCAAAATATATTCTTCATCAAATGGAAAGGTGATGGAAATTTTTCACCGAATTGTTGGGTAATTCTTCCAGATTGAGTTTCCAGATTCCAGTTTTTCCCAGATTCTCCATTCTGAAGAAGGGCCTGGTCTTCAACACAACAACATAAACCCAAACTTTTTTTAAAGAGTAAAATCATCAAATGCTGGAAACATACAACAAATTTAACATGGCAGACCTTCCATCCAAATGTTATCAGATCCACTGGATTTGCTTTTCTGATCAGGTAACTTGGGTGGAGACTTGACTCCTGAGTGTAGCTTGAACTGCAACTGTACAGTCAGAGTCCTGGATTTGTATTGCACAGACACTGGCCCTTTGATCCATCATGGCCATGCCAGCCTTTTTTGCCAGGATTCAATAAATCCACTTCTCTGCAGTATCTTTCCATGCCTTGCCCATTTAGACATCTGTCTAACTCTGAACCGTGTAAGCACTGGGACACCTGCACAGCTGTAGCAGTCACCTCACCAAATCCATAGGATAACGAAAGCATGTCACATTAATTTAACATAAGGAGTCCTGTTTAGTTTGTTTGAGAAAAATTTGTTTCCAGAGGAACTGTAAGTTCATCTATGTATTTAATTCAGTTTGTAATTTATTTTGTATGTGTAAACAAAGTTTTATTTTCATTTTAATTCATATTTTTATTGTAGATTTCAAACATCTGTTTATCACCTGTTATTTATTTCAACTTTGAATAAATTTTGTACATAAAAGTCAAAGTGCAGAAATAAACTATATGAATATTAGCATGGTTAAATGCAGAGGATGTCAACCTTAACCCTACTTGACCCAAATGGGTAAGAAGACTGAAGGATCAGGCAGGGTGCTTAGTTACAACAAAATGCAGTTTTTGGGCACAACTGAATTCTGGAAATGGGTACCTAGTGCGTGTTAGCTGTGACAATAAAAATGATGTGACCAGTTAAGATCCAAATCAAAACTACAACTTAAGAGAAAACATACTCTTTCAGCAGAACTGTTATGTAGTTGTGTGGCTGCAACAGAGACTGTGCCTCGAGGAATAATAACCTCCTTTGTGTAGGAACTGTGCTGAATGGAGTGAGGTGCTATTGAAAATCATGCAGGTCCTATTTTAAGTACCTAGTTCCGGGTATAATTCACCCTATTGCCATTTTAGATTCTAAAATGGTTAGACCTTAAGACATAAGAGCAAAATTAAGACATTCAGGCCATCAAGTCTGCTCTGCCATTTAATCATGGCTGATTTATTATTCCTCTCAACCCCATTATCCACATAACCTTTGATGTCCTTACTAATTAAGAACATATTAACCTCCACCTTAAATATACTCAATGACTTGGTCTCCAAAGTTGTACGTGGCAATGAATTCCACAGATTCACAACACCCTGGCTAAAGAAACCCCTCCTCATTTCTGTTCTAAAGGGACATCCTTCTATTCTAAGGGTGTGCCCTCTGGTCCAAGACTTCCAACACCCCCACAATATGAAACATGCTCTCCACATCCACTGTATGTTCAATATCCGATAGGTTTCAATGAGATTCCCCTCCCCCCACTCCCAACTTTTCTAAACTCCAGGATCATTTTTATGAATCCTCACTGGAACCCCTCTCCAATGCCAGTACATTTTTTTTTAGATAAGGGGTCCAGAACTGCTCACAATACTCCAAGTACAGTCTGATCAATGTCTTATAAAACCTTAGCATTGCATACTTGCTGGGCAAAAATCTTAGGCACCCTAGATTTTCTATGTAAATTTTGGTTTAGATGTTTATTTTTTGTCTTCCGCATTAGTGTGTCAGCAGAAAAGAGCAAATTTTATATTTCCCAACATTCATTTTCCAAATAAATTAAATGTGACAGAGAAGCTATTGTATTTTATTACAGAAAGTAACTTATTAAGTAGTAAACTACTTTTCAAACAAAAACAATTACTTTGTAGGTCTACAGCCCAGTGCATCATTAAACTAAGATAACAAACAGGTGCTAATGATCAGTAATGAGTTAAAAGAACTAAACTGATTAATTGAAACAGAAACAGGTGTAGAGGGAATCAAACTGGCTAAAGGACAACCAAACTAAAAGTTGAGGCTGTGACAGTTTAAACTTCAAATCATCAATTCTTACACCATGGCAAGAGTGAGCATAGCAACAAGACAAAAATGTGGTCACCCTGCCTCAGCAAGGTCTCTCTCAAACAGAAGTTCTGCAGCAGACAGGTGTTTCAAGATGTGCTGTCCAAGTTCTTTGGAAGAAGCACAAAGAAACAGGCATGGTTAAGGACCAGAAATGCAATGGTAGACAATGGAAAATGAATGTAGCAGACAAGAGATATATCAAGCTAACATCACTTCTCAGTCAGAAAAAATTCAGCACTGTTATCAGATTTGAACAAACAAAAACCACTAGAACCCAAGTATACCTCTCTTCCGTCACGTAAAGCCTTGTCAAAATGGTCTTCATGGAAGAATTGCTGCCAAAAAGCCATTCCTCCGAAGCGGAAACAAAGCCAAGAGCTCACCTACACACAATAACACAAGGACTGGGGTGCTGAACAATGGCAACAAGTGTTCTGGACTGATGAGTGAAAATTTGACATTTTTGGCCCAAACAGGAGACAGTTTTTCTGTGGAAGAGCTGGAGAGTGCTACATGATGAGTGACTGCAGCCAACAGGTTCTCTGCATGTCTGCAATTCTGCAAATGGAGTTGGTGATCTGCTCTGAATTATGGGAATCCTCATTGCTGAGAAATACAAGCAGATTCTCATCCATTAAGCAGTACCATCAGGAAGGCATCTGATAAGTCCCAACTTCACTCTGCAGCAGAACAATGACCCCAAACACACAGCAAGGTCATAAAGAACTTTCTTCAGCGAAAAGAAAAACAAGGAATTCAGAAGCAGATGATATGGCCTCCACAGAGCCCTGATCTCAACATCATCAAGGCTCTCTGGAATTACCTGGAGAGACAGAAGCAAGCAAGACAGCAAAAATCTGCAGAACTGTGGCAAGTTCTCCAAGATGCTTGGAACAATCTACCAGCTGATTCTCTTATAAAACTGCATGACAGTGTACCTAGGGAAATTGATGCAGTTTTGAAGGCAAAGAGTTGTCACACCAAATATTGATTTGATTTAGTTATTTGCAATTTACTTCTCTTTGCAGTAACTTTGATATTTAGCAACTTTTCCTTGTCATTGTTTTTGAAAGCATTTTGCTTTACAGATATTTTTTTACATTGCCTAACACCTTTGCACAGTACTGTATATTCTAGTCCTCTCGAAATGAATATTAACATTGCATTTGCCTTCTTTACCAAAATGCAACTGCAAGTTAATTTTTAAGAAATCCTGCTCAAGGACACCCAAATCTGATTTTTGAATTTTCTCCATTAAGAAAATAGTCTATGCCTTTATTACTTCTACCAAAGTGCATGACCATAAACTTCCCCACACTATATTCAAGTTCAACACATTTTGAAGGAGCTACAACTCAACACAACCATGTTTTCATGCACTAACAATAGGTGAAATGTGATGACTTTACAATGGGGTAATCCAAATTCAGAAACAGTTGCACACAGCGAAATCTGTATTCCGCAAACCACCAAATTGCCTTGGATAGAATGGGATTGGATTGGAAAACTAGAAAATTAGAATCACAGAGTCATATGGCTTAGCTGCTATCTAACAATAAAGTAAATTTCTTATCACACTTTTAGTCAATGATGAACCATGAATCACAGCATCAAGTGATCTATTCAACTTTTCATGGGATTTTAGCCAATTATGTAAACAATATTGTGAATGCCCATGAGATTTTAAAGTCATGCATATTATTTCAGATTATAACCCAAGAAAGATAAAATGTGCTGCTTTGTGATTATAAACAACTTGAATCAAGCAGGGTCTTCCTTTATCTTTAATCAATGAGTGGATTGGATGGGAAGCCTAGAAAATTAGAATCATGCAGTTATACGGCCTACCTGCAATCTAACAATAAAGTGAATTTGTTTTCTCACTTTTGCAGTACTGCTAAAGAAACCTGTAAACTTAAATATTAAATGTTTCTTTTTCCACAATTATTGCCTGACATGCCAAATTAATCCATAAAGTTCATTAACAACAGACTGTGATTACAGTGGATTCCAGTTGATAGGGCCATCGGTTAATCAGGGAGCCGCTTATTTGGGACAACCCTTAAAGTACAAAAACTAATTGAGAAAATGGCTGGGATTCCCTTTGTTTATTTGGGACACTGTGCCACTTAATTGGGACAGAAGACTGTTGCTGAATAGTGTTTAACGAGCATCAGTTGCATGCACTGATGTGGCGATTAGTCATCACACTATACTTAGACCAAAGTTTTCAAAATGCAGTGATTCTTGTCACTCATACTTGGCAAGAAATAAGTGGGACAATACAGAACTGTTCTGATCACCACAGTTTCAAGCATTCAGGCTTGGAGATGCCAGAAATGTCCAGGAGTGCAAAATGAAATAATTTCACTACTTCAACAAGTTAGGAATTACAAAGAATTTGAAGGTATCGACATCTTGAATGTTACAATGGAAATGAAGATTTGGAGGATGCAATCATCAAAGCATTGTTTGAAGGCAGTCGATTATCTGCACTAGGTGTCTGCTGTGATTTTGTTCATTTATAGTCAATCAAAAGAACGCATACACTGGATGAATTTCTATGTTGATAACTATTAGGACCTAATACACAGTTTTATAGTACTGTAAAGGTATTAGTAGTGTTCTAATTTGGAATCTGTATTTTATTTAAAAACATAAATTGAGACTCAGTTAAATGTTAGTTTGTCTTTTTTAATACCTTTTTTAACTATTTCCATAAAACTTTGGCTAATTGAGGAATTCACTGTATACTTCACTTCTACATTAAAATCAGTTCTATCTTGCACATAGATTTAGCAACCCAATGATTAAAACTTAGAATTTGAAACATAAAATAGAAATGTTGGAAATTCAGACAGGCAAGCCATGTCTGTGGAAAGAGAAAGTAATTAACATGTCAGGCCAGTAACTTAGAGGAAGCTGGTTCGGAGAGTGGAAGGTTTATAGCTTTTTAAAACAGAGCTAACGTGAGAAATCGGGTATACAACAAAAGCCAGTAATTTAGGGATAAATTATGACAGATCAGGTTATAAGGAACATGGGATTGACCATTAGCAAGACATTTTAAAGAAAAGCGAAGGGATCAGAACTTAAGCATGATCATAGGAAATGATAAAAACGTAGCTTACCTGAAGTTAAAGTATTCACTGTTCATTTCAGACGGTTGCATAGAGCCTAGAAGAAAGTTAAGATGTTGTTGTTCTAGTTTATATATTAGTGGCATATATCATAGACTTCACAATAGCAATGCAGTTAACTGTAAATGGACAGGTTGTAATAGGAGTGTAATTGAGAGTTAAAGTGACAGGCAACAAGAAGCTCATGAATAAATACAAGACCAGCTTAAAACTCAGAATAACACACTTAAAATGCTAGAAGAACACAGGTCATGAAGCATCTATGGAGAAGAATATATAGATGCTGCTCTACCTGCTGAGTTCCTCCAGCATTTTCTTTCTGTTGCTCTGGATTTCCAGCATCTGTAGAACCTCATGTTCAAAACTCAGAAACAATGTGAACAGTGAGGAGGACTGAAAGAGTACAGGTTGGGGGTGTTGTAGATAGTGTGGAGGGCAGTCAGAGGTTACAGCCGGACATTATTATGCTATAGGTTTTCTATGTTTCTATGAGCTGTTGTGTTGAAAAATGACAACAGTTCACACTAATTGAAGAGAGATACCTCATAGATTAGCAGATGGTTGAAGAAAGCTGTTAAAAACAACTCCAAATTCTACATGTAACCCTCTCACCAGGGCTCGTGCACCAACGGCTCATTAGCTAACTCTGCTAACAGCCACATGGCTCAGCGGTGAGAAGGCCACCTTTCATAAACAATATTCGTCTAGGGTTGGTATAATTGGGTTTCAACCGAACAGGAAAGTTAAGACATTCCAGTTAAGGAACATAAGTTGTAGCGAATCCTGTGTAAATACTGCCCATACACAGTGACCAGCAGACCAGAAACGACAGATAAAATTATAAAGAAAGTACATTTACCAAATTTTCAAATTTAACAAACAATTACAAGAAAGAAAAGTAAATGGGCCCATTACAGTTAAACCAGTCCAATGCGCACATGAGTGTTGGAGCTCATTCTGGAGTATTTGGGTGTGTATCCCTTTACTCAGGCACTGGACACACAGTCTGCATGAACACACCTGCTACTTTCCAAACTTCCCTCGAAGACCATCTAGGCTCTCTCTCTCAGGAGTATTGGCCCCTCCTCCTTGAAGCCATTCATCTGCACAAAGCACTTATTGCAACGGGAACTCTCCTTCCAACAGCATTCTGCAGCATCTTCCCTTGTGCCCCACTCTGCAGCTCACGCCAAAAGACCCCAAACCAGACTACTGTCCTTCAGAAAACTCTTCCCCACAGCACTCTAGGACCTTCTCTCACATCCCACAAACCTGATTGGCTGAGCTTGGACATCATGGCTCCTTATCTTTAGCCAAAGCCAAAATACATTTTCCAGCAGGACACACGGCTTTTACAGAAAACTGCTCAAATAAAATACCTCACAGCATAGAGTATAAATCTTAATCAGAGCATTACATTTTCTCCCCCCACCAAAAATAATCACGTCCTCTTGACTTTGGAACATAAAACTATTATTATCATAAAACAATTTTCAAATGAATTTTGTGATTTCAGGATCCCCAATTCATTTGTCAATGGAAGTAACATATTTCACCATGTTTCCCAAGTGCACCCTATGCCAGCCTAGCTAGGGGTTTCATGACTATCTGAGACCTCATCTCATCTTCAGCTTCTCCACCCTCAGCCACTCCTTGTGACCTTTCCTGTCTTCTAGAGGATGCCTCTCCCTGTCATACCTTCATACCTTCCAGTGGCTCAGAACCCCTGCCCCATGACTGAACTCAGCTTCCTTCAGGTTAAGCAGATGCTGCCAAACATCTTCAACCTGTGCTGGTGCTAACCGATGAGACCTCTCATGAAAGGGTGTCCACTGTCACTAGCTACTCCTCCAGGATGTAACATGACAGGTTTAGACTGGGTGCACCACACATTCCCTCGTTTATGCTCATCGTTCTGCTTAGGAGGAACTGGCACCTTCTTAAAAGCAGCTTTAAACACAGGGTGAATGGACAAAGTTTTCAAAAAATTCTCTCCATTTCTCTTCTTGCATGCTCCCACAAGCCTTCTCATAATGGCAGTAATTGTTCCAACAAGAATGTAAGCTTCACCTTTTTCAACCGGATCTGGGCAGACCTACACTGGTGTGTCAATAGTCTCAGTTACTCCAAATAGCTGCTTCCGAAAACTCCGGTTTCAACAAATAACCATCGTACAGGTACCTATCAGTATTAAGCTCTCAAATCTCAAGGGGACTGAGTGGCATCAATGGTAAGTGCATCAAATACCAGTTGTAAAAGGATCTATAAAGAAAAGTAACTTGAGAACCTGTGACAAGTATGGCACTAGCATAAACACCTTCAATCTGTATGGATACTTCCCACAAAACCTTCAGAAATAGTGTTTTGCACTTTAGTATTTCCCTTGATATACTGATTTCAGTGTATCCTGCCGAGAAACCAGTCCGTTCTTTTACTGGGTCCCTCTGTAGTTTTGCTTCTTTTCTTCTCTGCTTGATTAACTGCTGACTTACTTTTTGAAGATTTTCCTGTCTCAATTGAAATGTCCATCTTCTCCACAGTGGTTACAGAAAGTATTGTTTGCTTATCTAGTCATGAGATCCTTTTCAGCAATGGTCCTCTGCATCAAAAGTCCTTCAAATGGGCTGGGTTTCCCAATGGATGGGTCACGTTTAGCTGAAACATTAGAAGACATCAGAGTCAGCTCAGCTCAAAGGCTTTTCACCTCTTTACTCAAAAGCTCCATCTCTGTGGCTTCATGGGTCACTCTAACAGCAGAGGTTATCACTTAAGACACTAGTTGGTTTTTGGAAATGTTCTGCTTCTCAATCAAGTTTTCTTCCACTCTAACTTCTCTGAGTAACTCGGTAAAAGGAGGAGGAGGACACATCTCGCGGGTCATTCGAATACATAGAACAATCATGTCGTGTGACAGTGCGACCTTCACAACTTGCTCCAACCTCAAGCAATTTCTCTCAGATAGTTTGTGGCAAAAACAATGCAGCAGCTTCTCCAACCTGAAAAGGTCGACAGGGAGCTTCCCTCCTTTCTCCTGGAATGTGTACCAAAACTTTATCATAAGATCAGCTAAACTTTCAGTAGTGCCAGAAGCCTCTTCCAGAGCTTGCAAGTAATAAGCTGACATGGCTAACAGGTTTTCTGCCTTTAGGAACCTCATCATATCAGCCGGCAGACCCTTTAAACTCTCTACCAATCTCTGTTTTATCATATTATCTGCTCAGCCCAAGCCTCATACTCTTCTTCCCCATTGGATGTGGACTTGACTCTGGAGAACACTCCCAGCCTACGATACTTTGGCTCTCCACAGGTACACTTTGGCATTTATCAACCAGTGATGTAATAGCCAAAACCAGCTCATAATTTAAATCAACCACTAAAGGACCATTAGACCTTTCACATCAGACAACTCCTTTCAGAAGTGAGAACAACTTCTCTTTAAATTCTTCACCCTCTAAAATTATGGACTACCCATAGCCCCGCCTCTTCAGGTACCCCCATCTTATCAGGCAGTGCGACTTCAGTTACGTCACTGGTATCCTGGACTAACATAACATCCTTACCCACTGATTGGTCAAAGCTCCATTCAATCAGCATAACTTTCCCTAATACTTTTACAAAACTCAACACTCTGGGTAGTAATTCACCTGGAATTCTAATATCCACCCTGCTCAGAGCCGAGCAGTACGTGTGGATATCTGCTTCAAATTACACCAAACCTTAATCCCAGTGGTATCCATAATAAAGCATCTTAATTACAACACACCTCATTTTCCCCAAACACTGCTTAAACACACACATAAAACGGACAATAAACCACTCAATCAATCCTTAAACAGCATTCACGTAGCATCCAATATCTGGCATTAGGCCCCCTCTCACCTGGGCTCAAGCACCAACTTGACTTGTGAGTTAACTCTGCTAACAGCCAAGTGACTCAGTGGTGAGAAGACCACCTTTCATAAACAATATTCATCTAGGGTCAGTATGATTCAGGGTTCAACCAAACAGGAAAGTTACGATGCTCTAATTAAGGAACACAGGTTGTAGCGAATGGTGTGTAAATACCGACCATACACAGTTATCGGTAGACCAAAATTGACAGATTGTACACCAGCATAAAATTATAAAGAAAGTATATTTACTAAATTTTCAATTTTAACAAACAATTACAGAAAAAGAAACGAAATAGGGCCCATTAGAGTTAAACCAGTCCAATGCACGCATGAATGTTGGAGCACATTCTAGAATATTCGGGCGTGTATCCCTTTACTAATGCACTGAACACACGGTCTGCATGAAAGCACCACCACATTCTAAACTTCCTTTGAAGACCATCTCAAATGAACTAGCTCTCTCTCAGGTGTATTGGCCCTTCCTCCTTGAATCCATTCAGCTGCACAAAGCACTTCTTGCAACAGGAACTCCCCTTCCAAAAGCATTCTGCAGCATCTTCCCTTGTGCCCTGCTTCTCAGCTCCCGCCAAAAGACCCCAAACCAGACTACTGTCCTTCAGAAAATTCTTCCCCACAGCTGTCTAGAACCTTCTGTCACATCCTGCAATCCTGTTTGGTTGACACAACATTCCTAAATTGGACATCATGGCTCCTTATTTTTATCCGAAGCCAAAACACGCTTTCCAGCAGGATACACTGCTTTTACAGAAAACTGCTCAAATAAAATACCTCACAGCACAGCAGTAGAAATCTTAACCAGGGCATTACATACATTTCAGTTTGAAATTCTCCTTTTCAGACTTCTTTCCTTTCCTTCCCAAAAGCAATACAGTTAATTAGACCAATGGTGTCAGGGCAGCCCCTAATTTGGAACAACCCTTAAAAAACAAAAAAATAATTGAGAAAATAGCCAGGATTCTTTTCGCTCATTTGGGACACTATGTCACTAAATTAGGGCAGGAGACAGTTGCCGAACAGTTTCTAGCTAGCATCAAATGTATACACTTATGCTGCCATTAGACACTACACTATTTTTCACGTGAACAGTTTTTAAAAGGCTTCACTTGTATGTGTTTGTGTTCAAAAAGCAGTGATTTTTGTCACTGATAGTTGGCGAGAGATAAGGCGTTAGGCAATTCAGGACTGTTTTGCTCACTAGTTTCAAGCACTCAGGTTTGGAGATGCCAGAAACAGCTGGGAGTGGGTTTCACACCTTCTGCGGAGATGCGATGGCCAAGAAAGGCAATGCTTGACAACCCAAACTGGCATTTAGCAGGATTAATAATCAATCTGTGTTGGTTTAGGCACTCGAAATGTGTACGAAGATGCAATGCATTTTTCAGCCCAAACAGCATACACAGCTGTTTTGGGAATGTCCTCCAAGCACACAGGCACCTAACTAAGCTGACTTTGGAAAAAATTAACTTTCTGGCTAAACATGCTGAAAAGTCTTGGATGTGTGGGACCAAGTAACGATCAGGGGTGGTGACTTCGTTAAGGCGTTGGTAATCGCTACATGCGTAGCAACCACCATTGGACTTAGGGACCACATGGAGGGGCAAAGCCCAGGGGTTATTCGATCAGCGACAATGCCAAGTCTTTACATGTTGGCAAACTCAGCCTTCATCGTCACCAGCTTTTTTGGGTCCAGCCTATGCGCATGGGCATGGACTGACAGGCCAGTTGTGGGAATGTGGTGTTCGACCCCATGTTTAGTGACTGTAGTTGAGAACGTGGGCTTGGTAAGGTTTGAGAATTCACCCAGCAGTCAAGTAAACTCACATTTGACAGTCACTGTGAGGAACTTACTGAGGGAGCAGGGTAACAACCCAAAGTCCTTGACATCTTCAAGCTGGCAGTTCTTAAGATCAACTAACAGTCCTTGGGCACACAGGAAATCTGCACTAAGCAGAGGTCTAGCCACTTTAGCCAGGATGAAGTCCCATGTGTAACATAGCCCATTGAAGCAGAGTGTCACCCATCGTGTCCCATAGGTCAGGATCTCGCTGCTGTTGGCAGCCTCCAGTGAGGTTTTCTCGTTTTTTGCCTTCTCATCAATAGGCAATGCTGTCAGCACAATCACTTGAGCACCCATGTCACATAAGAACCATCGCCCTGAAAGGGTGTCTGTAATGAACAGCAGACGACACTGGAAACTGGGACCCCTGGTGTTCACAGACCTCTGACGACCCAATGTGCTGGCACTGTCAAAGCTGCAAAGTGGTTGGCACTTCCCAGCGTTTTCAGAGTGTGTGGTAAAAACACAGGCCTGGCATCCTCTGTTCCGCAGCTGAGGGCGTCCTTATGTTGGGGCCCTTGCTGAATAGGTTTATTGAGGCAGAGAAAGGAGGAGGAATAGTGCACCACTGCCTGGCTAAGTGTAGATTATCAGCCATTTCAGCAAGCTCCCTATAATCCTTCATGGGTGCATTTGCGAGGGCAATGAGAACCTGATCAGGCATTTACTGCATGAAGAGTTCTTTGAAAATAAAACAAGGATGGTGATTCCCAGGAGAGACAGCATGTGGCCCATTAGCTCTGACAGCTTAGCTTCACTGAGGCCAGGCAAGGAGAGCAAGTGTTTGGCATGCACAGACTCTGATAGTCCAAAAGTCTGTAGAAGGTGAGTTTTCAGTGATCAGTACTTAACATGTTCAGGCAGGTGCTCTAGTAGACTCATCACTCTCGCAGCCATGGAGTGCTGAGCAATGCTGCCACATGTTGTCAGCAGAGATCTGTCACAGCGCCAATTGTGCTTCGGCTTGTACAAACCGACAAATGGCATTTTGCTTCCAAAACTCCAGCAGTTTCAAAGTGACTGTGTTGCCAACATGTTCAATAACTCAGGAATCGTCCTGGAACATCAGGGTCATCAATGTAGGTTTTCACAAATAATACGGCATAAGGCGTTAATGTTTCAGAAAAACCATAACTACTGTCCTCCAAACACTGAACACAAAAAGCGCTGTATTAGAACTTCACGTAATACATCATCACATCAGACCGGCCCCTTAAAGTGAACCCCAACTCAATGTTGGTGGTGGTGAAGTATGTATGTTTCCACTTATCACATTACCTTACAGGATCAGCAAAATGCTGGGAGTGGGACTGACATGGCCAAATTGCTGAATTCTGTTTGTGAGGATGCTAATGGCTCTCGGCTGTGAGATCGGAGATAGCTACCACCTGATTCCCACTGACCCGGTGAGCTGCTGAACAGCTGCTGTGAGGGATAACACCCGTTCCTCCAGCTGAGACTGGGCTTGTTGAACTGAGATTATCTGTCACACTGCTTTGATCAACTCTACCAATACAGATTCAACCACCTGTAACTTCTCCTCTACCTGGCCAATGAATCTCAGGGCTAAGGTCAGCTATTCTCTCTTTGCTGGGTCCTTTTCCGTGGTCAAGACTTGCTGTCAAAATATTCAGATATGGCCCAAGTGCAGAGCATGAGAGAGATACTGAAGCGGATCAGCAGTTCACTAACTTTAATGAGAACTGTTGCAGACTTTAAAGGAAAAGATAAACAATAAATGCTAGGCCAACAGTGCTGTTAGCTAAAACTTTCAAACTGGAAGTTAACACCAACACTACGACTGGAAGCACTAATACTAAATAAATGCCACTTCTTGACAGAGTCAATTAAAACGGGAGTCTTCTTTCCTGGACAAGGATGAGGGAGAGTAAATGTTGCTGTGCTTTTGGTCAAGTCTTGACAAGACTAAAATGAAAAGACGGGTGTTAAATACCATCATAATAGAACACTAATTAGCTGGAAAGTGCAAACTCATGAGTGCAATTGTCAAACTTATTGCACAGCCTGTTTACACCCCACAGCAGAGTCTGTGGTTGTGACAGTTACAATGAAAATGAAGATTTGAAGGAAGCAATCGTTGAAAGCATTGTATGAAGGCAGTACATTATCTACACTAGGTACCTGCACTGATTTTGTTCATTTACAGTCAATCAAAAGAACCAGGCAGAGTACATTGGATAAAATTCTCTGTTGATAACTATTAGGAACTAATACAGTTTTATACTACTGCAGTAGTATTGATAGTGTTCTAATTTGTTCTGTATTTAATTTAAATATATAATTTGTTACTCAGCTAAATGGTAACTTGTCTTTTTTTTAATCCTTTTTTATATATTTCCAAGAAAACTTCAGCTAATTGTGGCTGCCGCTCAACTGGGCCAAAATTGTGTCCCAGTTATGCGGAATCCACTGCACTTCCTTCTGATGTACACATTTACCGTGCTATATGCAACCATTTCATACAAAGTGATTGCTTTTACAGCTGAGTTTTTGATCATATTTCTGTGAAGAGCTTCAATACAATTTATTGCATTAACACAAATGCAATATCAATTAAAACTTAATTTTGTTGGAAAGTTGGTTTGCCATACCACTTCACTGATCAGTCATTCATCTTAAATACAGAGCTAGATTACACATAGACCCAATTACAATGCAGTCATTCATGAACTAAATAATGGACAGTGTGTGGTCACACATTTTTTTGGTTAGAATTTTAGGATGCCAGGTTTTGGGCAGTGGAAAAAATTATCCCTCTTGTGTTTATTGATCTCATTACTGGAGATTCAGTATCATAGGATTATACCAATTTGTTCTGGCCTATGCATTCATTAGCCTGGCCTGCCTCCATTTGCCTTTAAAGGGATCTATGCTTTATTATTTAGCTGTTGTTTTCTGTAGTCCCAACTAGAGTTTAGCCTTCCTGGATCTTTCTCACCTCTTGAAGATCTGGGCTTAACTACTGGCATTCTGTGGACCAAGATAATGAAGAACATGTCACCTTGAATGTTAAGGTGTTAATTTGCAGGCAGTGGGAAAATTATCCCTCTTAGGTTTATTGATCTTATTGCTGTAGATTTAGTCTCAATGGACCCTGCCACTTTGATCTTGCCCATGCCTTAATGTGCCCCCAAGGTAATTCATTGGTTGTTTTATTTATAACAACATTTTCAAACTTGATTAGATTATTTTCTTGTTTCTACAGTAGTTAATTTCTTAACAGTAATGTGTTAGCTACCTGTCAATGAGTAATATCTGCAGAAACTTCCTTTCCAGCAAGAGCAGCTAGATGTTGTTTTGCAGCCTGTTTCTTCAAAACTGTCAGAAAGAGTAAGAAATTGACCAAAGTGCAGAAAAAAAACTAGGTTCCAGGAATTGTGTTAGGCATGTGTTAAGAGAGGTGCCTCAAAAAGCACTGTAAGTACCGTAATAATTGTAAGTTTCGGTGTTTTGGATCCTGAAATCTAATGTATTCCAGTCAAACTCATGGATAATGTAAAACCAGGACAGGCATTTTAATCCAAAGAAGTACAATAACAAAATACATAAGGGTGCCAGTCATTTGGCAAATGGTATTTAATGGAGGTACTATGCTCTTAGAAAAAAGTGGTTCACCTAAATATTCCATGAATGACATAATAATTAAGGGCAACTTTATGTTCAACATAATAACACTTAGTAAAATCAGATAAGGATAGCTAAAAGTTTTTATACCATATTCACTGGTATAGTATTTTCTTCAGAGATTAATATTTTAATTTTAAACAGAGGGGTATTTTTATAAAATTCGTAAAAAGGAAACAGCCTATTTGGAACTTGTGGAACAGCAGCAGGAGGAAGTATTCAGCCTGCCAGTGCCAAACTGCCATTCTACAGCCCTGCTGATTTCTTAGCTCAGTCCTAGTTTTTCTTCTACATCCTTGATCCACTGGAAATATGTTCATTTTTCATTTTAAATATACTCAACGTTGATCATAGAACAGTACTAGCCTTTTAGTCCATGATGTGCCATCCTTTTAACCTACTCTAAGATCACAATTCTATTACTCCCTCTCACAGTGCCCTCCACTGTAAAGCATGTGCCTATCTAAGAGTCTCTTAAATACCCCTAATATTTCAACATCAGGTTGTCTGCAATAATTTGAGATAGATAATTCCAATGATTCATAACTGTTGACTACAGTGGGCCCAGTAAAATAGTTACAATGCTCTCAAATTAATACAGTAATCCCTAATGATCTGAATTATGTTTGCATCTTAACATGACTCATCACAATTAACATTCAGTTAACCAAGAAAATCTAGAATTAAAAGGATAGTGACTACAAGTTGACTAGAGTGCTTTAGAATGCATTGTTTCCAAGTTTCTTCAAAGTGTGGTAAATCTGGAACTCTTTAACCGAAAGAGCTATGGAAGCTGTCACTGATTGTATTCAAACTGAGGGTGATGTTGATTGTAACGTGCAAAACCCTAGCATCTTGACCAGAAGATGTATGTGGAAAGCATGTTTTCTCTTGTGAGAGGTCCTAGAATCAGGATTCCTGTTTAAAAGGGATCACCTATTGATGAAAAACATTAAGTGAAATTTGTTCAGAATTGAGTTTGAATGTTTAGAATTCTCCTTCCCAAAGAGCAATGTAGTCTTTGAATACTTATGGGGAAAAGTCAGTGAGATGCCTGACGAGCAATGGGTGAAAAGTTACCATGTGTATTCATCATCATCAGGTGCCATGCCCAGTTTGAGCTTTGACTGCCATGGCCCACACACTCCTGTTTTGGGTCAAGTGGATCAATTAATTGGTATTCATTTCCAGTTCTCTGGCTGCTGTCTCCATCATCATTTGTCTTTGCCTTCCTCTTGCTTTCTTCCCTTCAATCTTTCGCATAATTACCGTGCATTCTAACTCCTCTTTCCTGATCACATGTCCAATGAAGTTACGTTGCCTTTTCATGATCTCATACATTAATTCTCTTTTTGTGCTTGCTCTGTTCATGACATCCTTGTTAGCAGGCATATTAAATCGATGTTACGGCCAGATCAGCTGCGACCATGACAAATGGAAAATCAAGCTTGAAGGGCTGAGAGGCCTGCTCCTGATACTAATTCATACATTTCCATGTTAAATTTTTGGATTAGTGGATTTGATGGCTAACACACTATGGTTATGGCAGGTAAATAGTGTTTAGGAAGATCAACCCTGATCTTGTTGAATGGTATAGCAGACATGGCCTACTCCTGCTCCTTATGTTCTGTTCTGATCAACAATCACCACCTTGATACATTTAAGTTTTTTCCTCTACAGATACTGGGTGTTTCTAAAATTGTATGTTTCCAGTGTCCTCAGATGTTGCCTCACCATTTTCTACTTTTTCAACTCTTAAAAATATTCTGCTTTTCTCTTTCCAGCCAAATAACTTGGGAGTTTTCTAAATCATATGTTGCATCATATCCTAATAGGTATATTCAGTGCATTTTTAAACAACTTGATTAACTTCCTTTAATTTATTGGGAAAATAATCTATACTTACTCAAAAGTGACAAATTATTGCAAATGTAAATCATAACCATAATGACTTTTTTTGCTCGACGCAATTAGCTCACTAAAGCTTACCCCAAAGAGTGTTAAAGTCATAATTGTGAGCAGGCTTTATGATTTATGGCACATAACCAGAGGTGGTATGGGATTTCCTGGAAGGGTATTGGCGTTTTCTTTCGCTCTAATTTCTTACAAGAATCACAAAGCTGGCAAGATTTGTGCTGCTTCATGCTTCTAACCGCCTTCCCCACCCTCCTCCGAAAATGTTTTGTTCTGTGGCAGGAGTTCGTTAGAATGTTTTATGGTTGAAAAGCTTCCAACCAGAGAAGCAGGGCAGATGACCGGGAAGAAGCACAGAAGGATCAAAGATGCGACGCATCTGAAACCTTGCCTCGGTGCTCAGGTGCAAAGCAGCACGCGGGAGAATCAGGGAAACCCGCCCCGCGGCGCAGGTAAGAAGCAGGTCCGAGCCCAGCCCCGATGCCCCCTCTCTACCTGCGGGTCCACCCCAGCACCATCCACTGCAACGTGCACGCGACTTCCCAACCCCGGCCCCCAACGTCACGCTTCCCCAGGGTGCGGGAGCAGGCGCGAGCTGCACGTGCGAGGCGAGCGCGAGGCGCCGGGGGATTCGTGCCGAGAACTCCGGTACCTTTTGAATCGGGAGGGTTCCACTCACCGAGAGTGAACAACGGCCTTCCCAGGGTGAGGGTGGCGGGGAAGTGAGAGGGAGAGAAGGAGTTGCCACGGTCCACACGATATCAGATTGGGGAGCAATCCCACCCCGGCTGTTTGGCAGCACGCCTTAACCGAGTTGGAGGGAGAGGTGGTAGGGGGCTGCAGGCCCATGGACGGCTCCTTCGGGTAGGTGCGAAGCGGGCGGGTGGGCGGGCGCGGCCCCGGCCAAGTCACGTGTGGCCGAGCCCCAGCGGTTGACGGCGGGCGATTCAACTCCAAACACCTGGCGCCGCCCGGCCGGGACCTTAGGCTCCGGGGAAGTTGGTGGGTCGGTGGGATTCTCGGGGGAGGGAGAGAAACGGAATGAAGCTGGAGCGATGAGACTTGCGTGAACGGGTCTTTGACCAAAATTAAAGCAAGTACCGGCGGATGTGCTGGGATTGTGGATGAAACGTAGGGATTCCCACCGCCCCATCCTCCACAGCCAGACGCACGATGATCGATTCCATCATGAAATAGCAACCTGAACCGTGATTCTGCTTCCCTCTACATAGATACTGCTTGACCCGTTGCGTATTTTCAGTATACTTTTCCATTCTTGAGTTTTCTTTTAGGTACAGTATAATAAATGTATGGTGCCCTAGTGTAGGGTTCCCCTCCTAAAGTTCCTTTCCTTCCCCCATAGATGCTGCTGGACACACTGATTGTTTGGTTTGTTGCTCCAAATTCCAGCAACTGCAGTCTCTTCCGTCTCCGTGTAAGCAAAATAGTGCGGATCATGGAGACCCTAAACTAAAGAATGCCCTGGAGGTGAGGTTGGATTCGTACATTGGCGAAAACCACCTCTCGCATTCTTCTTCACCGACCCTGACCGCCTGATGAAGCAGGGAGCAGACTAATGTGGATGTAGTGTTGTTGCAATTAATATCTTCTGTAAATATTGGAAAGTTCACTAACAAAACTATTTAAATATTCATTGAATTGAGTTGTTTTACTTGCAGGATAAAATTTTGTGGAAACTCGATTATTTTGTTGCTTAGTTAGCTGGAGGGGAACATTTTTGGCAGAAAATGTAACAACTGGGGTTTCCAGGTAAGGTGACAGTAAAATGCTTGTGGCGGGTAAAGTAATCCAAGGTGAAGCAATATCTCCAAACGGTGGGGGGGGGGGGGGGTGTCAAAGGAAAGAGTGAAGGCAAAAACAAAAGGGGAAAACGACGAATACGGAAATGAGGAAACCATTGTTCAAAAAAGAGGAAGAAAAACAAGACTGAAGACAAGATTGTTATTAAAAAAGTTTTAAAGAACTGACACCGAATGCAAAACAAAACGAGGATAGTGATCAGATGAGTGCGACCGTCAAATGTAATAGTTGACGATTCAAGTTCTGTTCGAGGCACACACAAACTAGTATGTTTTCATGCTCCTGGCAGAACTAACTGCATTGGAAATAGACATTGGTCACGGAAATTATATGACCATAGTTTGTCATAATTACAGGTGATTTTAAAGCGTCAATGTAGACTAAAGTCGGAAGGAACACGAAAAAAAGAGCAAATCCAGTCTTTAAAACTTGGAATGACAAGTCTTTAGAGTACTCCTTTGGATAAATAAATGTCAATTAATCCAAAATAATTTAACAAGTATTACAGAAGGCTAGAGATTAAACGTTGCACGTAGATTATTTTGTGAACACACAGAGCAATTCACAATGTAATATTTATCCATTTATATGATAGATGACCACGAATCCGTTTGAAACAAGTTATCAGAGAAATTATTTGCTGAATTGTGGACTCTTAGTGGTAATGTGGTCTGTGCTTAGGAATTTGATTTGAAGTGAAATTGCTACCCACGAACTGGAAACCTTTTGTGTTTTAGCGTCTCCAATTGTTTCAGCGTTATTGTCCCGTTGCATTACACACGTGCCAGGAGTGCGCAGGGAAGAGAAAGTGTGTTGCAGTGATCCAAGGTCCCAAATTACGACATGCATTAAATTTGTAATTATCGTCACGAATAATGTATCTGACGGTACTACTCTAACCGATCACCACAGAAACATACTTGAACTGTATAAACAAAGAAAAATGTACAATGCTGAATTCTGGTCAGTACATTTTAAGCGATAGTTTTGAAAATATTCCGTTCTGATAGTGATTTTTTCAATGATTTAATCGTACATTTCAGAAGATATCAAAAGTAATATGTATTTTTTTTTACTATTTTGTTTTTAGTACTAAGCTTTATGAACAAAGGACCCTCATTACTCCATATTTAGGTTTCATTGCAAAACTAGGTTGCGCCATCTATGGAATAAGCATTCGTCTTTTTTCAGTATACGAAAAGCGCTATCTAATCTCTTCAATGTGGAGCCTGCATTACTAGTTGTATCAATAATTAAAGTATATATATATATATCATACTTTCAATAAACTTTACAGAGCAATGGTAATTAAACTTAAGGTATATAAGCCACCTCCCTTTTCCAAACACTCAAGTAGCATTTCACTTAAAGCGAATCTACTAGTCGACATGTGTGCGACTGACTTTCCCTCTGCAGGAGAAAGTAATTGTTTTAGAATGACATAGTAATTGTGTAGATTAGCAACAGGGAACTCCCAGCCTCCACTGATGTCTGTATTGTGTGTGAGACTTGACAGATGAAGAACAGAAGTGTATTATCTATAGTTGTTTACTTTCTAAAGCTTGGGGGGGTGGAGGACGCTGGCGCTGCCTTAGCGGGGATTGCAGGAAAAAGGCGGGTTTACGGAGAACCGCCAAGATCACAAGTGCGCCTGCGCATTACCTTGACACTGGTTTGGGCGCGAGATTTGGCGGGAGGGGAGGGTCCAGGGCTTTGTTTGTAGGAATCTGTGTTTACAGAGTGTACACTTTAATCTCAACTTGCTTCCTCCTCGTGTGAGTTTGGGTGATCACTTGCTGCAACACTTCTTCCGCACTCTCTTAGAAACTCATGGCTCGGCGGCCACGGAATAGGTAACTATTATGCGTTTTGGCTGCTGTCTGATGAACAAAAAATTATTATTGCAGAAAGAGGAAGAACTTTCACTTTAATTTGGTGAGGTTTACACTGTGGTTAGAGGAGAAGACTTGTTAAATGGTGAGCTAGAAGTTCGGTCCTGTTTAGATATCTTATATAGTTAATTTATGAATGGATCCGGAGCCGTGTACGTATAATTTGCTGATAGCTTCTGCAATAAACTTCAACCGTAATTAAAACTGGGTCAAATTAGATTATAAATCGCTGCCTCAATTTATTCTAAATTATGTATTTGCAGTAGATTTAAAAGGTGCAGAACTTCAGTCATGTGCACAGGTTCTAAATGACAAATGATGACAGCGTTAAGATAAAAAAAAAATCAAGATTGGTCATTTGATGAAATCATGAAGTCTTCAAAAGACAATTTACATTACAGGTCTCCAGAATATTGAATATGGAGCAGTTTAGTTAGTTTTAATTGCACCATTAATACTTGTCTATCAACACATTGCTTACAGCAAAGTATTGACTGGTTCGTGTTTGTGTTTAGTTGATATAGTAGTTTCGCAGTCGCTATGTTCATCATTTACCGAACTCTACATGAGTTCAAGACAGGCATGATATTGACAAAATCTAATGCGTTCACGCATGGAGAAACTTGGAACTAGTTCTGATCAATGAAGTAATTACATTTTTATTGTTTTCTTCGTGCACGAGCAAAAAAATGACACGTGGATATTAAATTGTTGCAAGCTGTATGCCACTGCTGAACACCAACAAAATACTAAGGTGGTTGTTGAATGTATCATTAGAAGTTGAACTTGGCAAAGACTCTGACCTAGGTTGTCATTAAGTTTTAACACTTAACAGTGGTAGTGCCAGAAATTATTCAGTTCTCTTTTTCGAACTTGACCATTCGTCCATGACTAAGTAAATGGAGTACATCAAATAGTTTATCGTCATTGAGGTCCATATAAACCGAAATGGGAAACAATGTCATCTACCCAAATTGTATGAAATATGACAAAAGGTTCTTGGTACTCGCGACCGACGGAAATTCCATTAGGCCGATATTTTCTTGAGATAAATGAGTCACCGAAAAGATTTTTTAAGAATTTCAGGACTACATGGCTGTAGTAATGCGGCGCGTTTCAATTTAATGTAGCAAGCTTTTGTTCACGCACAGAAATATAGATCTGAGAACTTCACAAGTTAGATAAGCCAGGGCCGAAGTAGTGTTTTAGCGCATGAACTGCCGAGTTCGTGGTTTATTCAGCTTTCATTTATGGGTCACTGGAAAAACTATCTAAAGTCTCGTAATTTAATGTAAGAACGTTATGATCGCGATATTATGAACTCAGCAATAGCTTTAAAGTTTCACCATTTACAACATTGTCGCCGACGTATTGCTTTAGCGTTATTTTTAGAAGTACCTATAACCAAATGGTTTATTAAAGATTCTTCAATTACATTTAAACTACCCGTCATTGCGTTTGAATCTTTCGGTCGGTTGCGCGTGAAGTTAGGTATTAAGTATGATATCCTCAGTTGAAAGAGGTCAGATAATATAAATTTGCTGTAATTTTCCTGTAAGCTTGGACATTAAGATAAATATTGTCACCTGTTAACCATTACTATGTCAGGATATATTGATTTGGCCCCGAATGCAATAATAGGAATGTTTCTGTTTCTAATCATTATGCCCCCTGAGTAAAAAAAAAAGGTAAGTTTGTATTGAATTGTAATTTATGGTGTAGAACATGTATTCTCAGTACAGAGCCAGAATACAAAAAAAAGTTTAATATTTTATATCGAGTCCAAGTAGTATGAAATTGAATGCGTATTTCAGTCCCTGACATTTTTAACCAAGTTTTTTTAAAACTGCTGACCAGTCACAAAGTTTAATATCCAAAAACAAATCTAGAGCAATAAAGTAATTTTGCAACATTACAGGGCACTTAAATATAAACGTTGCAAACGAATATTTGTATTTAAAGGCATTAAATTAAATGAATGTCTTGGGTAGTAAGAGTTTGTACCAGAAATTTAACATTTTTTAACAGCCAAACTCCTTGAATGGGCATTAGCTCCCCAGTGCACAGTTTCATTTGGGGACAGGATTTAACTGTTCTTGCTCCTACCACTAGATGGAGTAACCTACCGGGATAGAGAGAAGGGAAAATAATTTCTTCAGGAACAATGCCTCCTTTAGGCTGAACTACGAGATCTCATGCAATTAATAGCGCAATTGGTATTCACGTAGTTGTGGAACACAGAACTAGACCTTTAGTTTAATACATTGAAGGATGAAGCATAAGAAATAAAAGCAGTAAGTTTTCTCATTTGTTAAGATAAAATGGATCTTATTTATATTTTTTGAAGGGAATACAATTTTATGTTTTTAAAACCTGAGAATTTGCTTTCTAATATTACAAAATAGGCTAAAATATTGAATAGGCAACAGATATTCACATACGGATTACTCTATAGCAGAGTTAATCACTTAAATTAATGAAATGGCGAGAAATCAGGAGGTATTGTTTAAACAGCATAACTATTAGATTTATCTTTATACATTTTGTAAAAGAAAATGTTGTAATTGTGTGGCCTGTACCACCCACAAGGGGCCTTCTCTCACCCATTCATTGCTGGTTTACAACTTGTTGATGTGTGTTTATGTGATACTAAATTACAGTGCATTCTGTTTAATTCGGCCATCTGTTAATTGGGGCAGCCATTCACTTGGGACAACACTTAAAGAACAAAAACTAAATAGAGGAAATAGCCAGGATTCCCTTAATTTATTTGGAACACTATGCCTTTCATTGGGGCCAAACAGTTTTTAATTAACATCAGTTGCGTGCACTTGCGTAGTCATCAGACACCTCACCATGCTTAGAGTGTTCAGTTTTTTAAAAGCATCAGTTGTGTGCACCTGTGTTCTAAAAGCAGTGATTTTTATCACTGATAGCTGGTGAGAAATAAACAGTAAGGCAATTCAGAACTGTTTTGTTCACTACAGTTTCAAGCATTCAGCCTTAGAAATACCAGAAACGGCAGGAGTGAAAATGAAACAATTTCACTACTTCAACAAGTTAGGAATTACAAACGTATCAATACTCATCTTGAATGTTACAATGAAAATGAAGATTTGGAGGATGCAATTGTCTAAAGCATTGTATGAAGGCAGTCCATTATCTGAACTAAGTGTCTGCGCTGATTGTGTTCATTTACAGCCAGTCAATTACATGACAGATGAATTGCTCTGTCAATAACTATTAGGGACTAATACACAGTTTTACGGTAGAGGTATTGGAAGTGTTCTAATTGTTCTGTATTTAATTTAAATATATAAATTGTTACTCAGTTAAATGGTAGTTTGACTTTTTTATACCTTCAGCTAATTGGGTCAAAATGTACTGGTCCCAATGTGTACCAATTAACTGGAATACACTGTATTTTCCCATTTTTTTCCCTTACATTTTGTAGGGAGACTTGACAATAGTTAATTCTGTCAAATGATACTGAAACCCAGTTTTGGATTCAGATTGCAGATATTGCTCTGGATATTTACCCTATATTTACCCTATGCATATCTGCCACAAGCTAGATGCAGGAAGATTGTTTCCATTGTTGGGGAAGTCCAGAATGAGGGGTCACAGTTTAAGGACAAATGGGAAGCCTTTTAGGACCGAGATGAGGAAAAACTTCTTCACACAGAGAGTGGTGAATCTGTGGAATTCTCTGCCACAGGAAACAGTTGAGGCCGCTTCATTGGCTATATTTAAGAGGAAGTTAGATATGGCCCTTGTGGCTAAAGGGATCAGGGGGTATGGAGAGAAAGCAGGTACAGGGTTCTGAGTTGGATGATCAGCCATGATCATACTGAATGGTGGTGCAGGCTCGAAGGGCCGAAGGGCCTACTCCTGCACCTATTTTCTATGTTTCTATGAGTACATAAATAATTCTGGGGTTAGATTTCTCTATCCTCATCTTACATATTAGCATATTTCTTGATGACTTGGCTGAAGTTAACATTTTTAGGTATGATACTTTATCATAAATTTAATAGAATTTGATAGCTAAGAATATCATACATGACGACAACAGAATTCTTCATCCTCGTGCATGCTCACTTAAGAACTTATGGCAATTTAAGAGTAGACGATTATTTAATACAAGTTCAGTATTTTCCTTCCAACCCCAAAGTCAAAATTCATGCTGGGTATCAAAATGGTCATTATTGATCAGAAAGGGTTGCATGTGCATATTTGTCAGGGGCTCAAGGTTATTTTTACTGTTTAGATAATAAGTAAATATATTTGTTCTATCTTACAAGCTACTATTTAAAATTTTCACATGGAAAAAATATACCAGAAGTCATTTGTTTGCAATAGAATCTTTGGAACTGTAAAATTATAAATGCAAGCATTTCCTACTTAACAGCCATTTTCAGTTTGCATTTCTTGACACCAATGCAGATAGTGTAGCTTCATTTTATGGAAGATCGCACTACAGTTTCCTAGGAATGTTATCCCTACCACCACCACCATAATGTTGGGATTACATATATTATGGGTACATTTGTTGTACACATGATGGAAACTTGGGAAATAAAAGTGTTGTCTAATTAATAATAATGTTTTATTTGTAGTTTATACAGTAGTGATGAGGAGGAAGAAGAGATTGAAATGTTTGATCATGATTATGATGGTCCCCAACCAAAGTCTTGTAAACGCCAGTTAAGTAAAACACGATGGACACGTGAAGAGGTATGTCAAGATTGACTGAATGCAGTAAGATTTTCTTTTTAAAATACCTAATTGGAAGATGAGTTCATATTAATAAAATATTAATTGCATCTCAATTGTATTACATCTTATTCTTGAAGTAAAAGTAGTATATTCCCGATGAAGCAATAATCACATACATGTAAGATACTAATGCAGGCATAACCAATAGCTATTTTGCTTTATTCAGAAAGCATAGAGCTTCAGTTTGCAATTTTAATTATTCTGTGTAAATAAGTTACAAGTGCAACCATTTGCTTAATGTTTTAAAGGATGAAAAGCTGAAGAAACTGGTTGAACAACATGGAACGGAAGACTGGAAAGTTATTGCCAACTTCCTCCCTGTAAGTACTACTTTCTATAGTGTGTAAGTATAAATAAAATAGTTTTGCTAAGTAAATGTGAGCCAGGATTCTGATTTATTGTTTTTGGAGTTAAAGTAACAGATACATTAATTATGTACAGGATAAAGCATTACTATAGTACGGTAGTCATCTATAAATAGTAAATCCAATTGTCTTACATCTATTATGTGGCAAAACTGTTGAAAATTATGTTTACTTGATAATACTGATTGAGTTTAAAAATATATTTTAATTATACAAAAATTTTAGATTCCTTAGAGATGGAAGAAAAGCTGTATGCAATTTATAATCCTTAAATGGTTATTTAATTTTTAGATTATTTAATTTCACTTTTACTACATAATTGAATATATTACCACCAAGCACCTGGCAAACTATCTGACACCTGACTTACTGCAGCTGTTACTTTGAGATTAAATGTAGTTTGATGAAGTTAAGTGTTGTGAAAAATTAACTATGAACAAACCTTGTAATGGACAATGCAAAAATGGATAAAATACAATAGTCCATTTATTAATAAAACATCCTTTTGCAGGTGTTAAGGGAAAATAAATGCTAAAAGCTTTTGAGGTATGTAGTAGCTAGACTGGGTTCTTGCTCATATTACACGTTTACATACTTCAAAAGTGAAATGCAGAATTGAAACTTGTCTGCTGAGTATTGTCTTGAATTAAAGCCACAAAGTGATGTGCATTCTCTTGAAAACTTTAAAATATTAGAATTAGTTCCTGTATTTCTTTACAAATCTAGAACCGGACTGATGTGCAGTGCCAACATCGATGGCAAAAAGTTCTAAATCCTGAACTCATTAAAGGTCCATGGACAAAAGAAGAAGATCAAAGGGTAGGGTCATTTTTTAAAAATGTTCTGCACTTAATTTTTATGCATTTTGGCACTTCACTGAAATAATCTAACAGTCACCAGATGCTCAGCAGTCACGATGAGGGAAATGACAAACAATATCATATGTTTCTATAGAGGACTGCAAGACAATTCTTAGAAAGTGTTCAACCCATGCTATTCTACTACTCTCTAAAATTTGAGTTTAATATTCATGAATCAGCCCCTACCAACAATCAACCATTCTGGGCATCTCCATAATTGCAACTGGCATTCCAGGTGGTTTGTTTGCAACTGATTACCACTTTTGAAATAGACTGCCAGTTAAGATTAACATTAAGTTAAATGTTAATGCAAAATCCAACTAAATACAAAACTTCTGTACTTCACTAAAATGATACTTCATAGAACTTGGCTCCATGCATTAGCAAACACCTCCTGTGTATATGGTCCAAATATAATCAGGTGTAACCCAGAAGTACTTAAAGATGGATGCTTAATGTTGCACGTTAGAGCTCTTTTCATTCTTGGAAACTTATTTTACATAACATGGGTAATACATTAGAATCTGCTTGTTCTTCATTCATATATTTTGATATATAGGACTTACTTTTCTTCGGTCAAAAATCAAGTAAATTATTGGCGCCACGGTAGCATAACGGCAGCACCATGTTATTTCAGCTCAGGGCATCGGAGTACAGCGTTCAATTCTGATGTCATCTGTAAGGAGTTTGTATGTCCTCTCCGTGAATGCATGTGTTTTCTCCAGGGGCTTCAGTTGCCTCCCACAGTCCAATGATGTACTGGTTAGTAGGTTAATTGGTCATTGTAAATTGGCCCTTGGTTAGACTAGGGTTAAATTAGTGGTATGGCTCTAGGGGCTGGAAGGGCCTTTTCCACGCTGTACCTCTAAATGAAATTAAAATAAAATATATCTTATTTTAGGACAAAATAATAAATTATAAACAATTGTTATTGCTTAAAACATTAATTTACAAGGAACATTCCATAATTCAAAATTCAAGCGATTCTTTTGTTGCGGTGGGGTTGGTGTGGTTACTTTCCTAGAAAGCTGATCTTATTGTAATTTTCTGTAACATTATCCGAACTTGCTATAAGAAACATTAATATGTTGATTTTTTTAAACATATTTTCTCATAAATTTGAAAGGAGTATTTTTTTTTAGGTAGTGAGTTGTGAATTCCATAATGGAAGATTTCTATAACCTGTACAGCTGTACCGTGGGGGGGGGGGGGGGAATCGCCTATAAATTTCAATTTGCATAACTTGGTTATTTCCTTTATAAAACTTAAAATATTTATTGTAGGTAATAGAACTTGTGCAGAAATATGGTCCAAAGCGCTGGTCTGTTATTGCAAAGCATCTAAAAGGGAGAATAGGAAAACAATGTCGAGAGCGGTGGCACAATCATCTAAATCCTGAAGTGAAAAAAACTTCCTGGACAGAGGAAGAAGACCGAGTTATATATCAAGCACATAAAAGACTTGGAAATAGATGGGCAGAAATAGCAAAGCTACTTCCTGGAAGGTAAATGTTGAAAACGGACCTCTTAAAAATAGCCTGAAGTCTATTGGGCCAATGAAAAGTTAGTCCTAAGGTAAATTACTGAATTTTAGGATTTAAAGTGCCATACTGGGATCTTTAGAACACTGCAACATAAGGTGACCAATCAAGTTACAATATATGATTGAAGAGCTTGTGTTAGAATGGATGACAGAGAGAATATTCAGTGGAATGCTGAGTGATTATTACTTGGATTGCTTATGTATTATTTGCAAAAGTAAAATGAATTTAGAAATTTCAATTTATATTTGTCAATATTAAACTAAGGAACAGTGGAATAAGGGCAATAATGAACAAAATATTTCTGTAGACAAGAATGCCAGATAAAATGTGAAGTAGTGAGTGCAAAATATTGCAGAATGGTATTAAAATAGGTTAAGGAGATAACAAGCCTTTGCAGTTCTTCCCTACAACTTCATTGCTCAGCTGCTGCCTGGTGTTGATGGCTTATCTGACAACTATCCAGCTAGCCTCTTAATCTTTCCTGATTTAGTTGAGAAAGTGAAGCAAATTGTAAATCAAATGCTTTAATTAAGCATGTTGTTGCACATTTCCCAAACCCAAATTTCCTTGTATATCTGCATCATTATTTTGTGAAATTTGTAGTTATTGTTTGTATTGTTTTATTATCCCCATATGGACAAGGGATAGCATTTATAAGCATATAATTATTAAGGGTAGAGTTTTACGATGCGTGACCATGCTAACAATTTCTAGTCAATGGAAAATGCAAATACTCCTTTAGTCATTTTTAGGGGATAAAAATAGTAGCTTTTGACAGGGAAGTGTCTGCATTTCAGATTTCAAATAATCATACTTGTTTCTCTGTAAGTATGATATACATCATTAGGGTTAACTAGCTGAAATATTTTATTTAATGAGTTATTGAGTCTTGGGTTGTTTGAATAATTTATCAGTTTCCATTCATGGATATAGATCTTCAGTTTACTGCCATTTTAATAGATTTTGGGAAAGAACATAATGACATTTTTCCATAGGTTGTTGGCCTACAATGATACAGCCAAAGCCTTTTGATTTAGTGGCATATTATTCTCTGTGATTGTTTTTGGATAAGTTGTTGAATTATGTGTTTCTTCAAATTGTCTGTATGTAGGACAGATAATGCTATCAAGAACCATTGGAATTCCACAATGCGTCGTAAAGTAGAGCAAGAGGGCTACCTCCAGGAGTCTTCTAAAACAAGCCAGCCACCAGTTACAACGAATTTTCAAAAAAATAACCTTATTATGGGTTTTCCACATACATCTCCATCTACCCAGTTATCAGCTAGTCAGCCACAAGTCAGTGGTGACTATGCATACTTTCATCTTCCTGATCCACAAGAGGTAGGATTTTTTTTCTTGTGCTTTTCAGTAATTGTCAATCATACTTATGCTGTACTATATGCATGTATTAATGTTAAACAGTTAGCATAATAAAATTCATTCACTAACTTATTCAGGAATGGACTTTGTATTAAATATTTCTAATTTATGTTACAATTCCATTATTAAGTTTAAAATGCTTCCTGTCCTTAAGAAAGGGTATTTCTAGGTATTTGATTGCAAAGTGGTAATAAGGAGTTAGATCTACGATTATATCGTTTTTTGAAAACCTGTTGAGCATTGCAGTTGCATTTGTTGTTAAAAATATCTCGTATTCTGAGTACTTTTACGTATATACAAATAATTCAGAAAAACAGCAAAAATTCATTTAGTCTTGATTTAACTCTTTTGTGACTTGGTTCAGATCTCCAATCAGATGCCCTATCCAGTTTCTCTGCACGTGAATATGGCCAACGTTCCTCAACCAGCCACTGCAGCTATTCAGGTAAGTTTAATATTTCTTTCACCTAATCACTTCAATGTGAGTTATTAACACTGTTGTGATGTTTGTTATTTTCAAGTTCAATAATATGATCAAAAGCTTTACTTTAGAAGTTACTTATCCTCTCTATTTTAGCAGCTAGGTTTTACCATTTATCCTCAAGGAAGTTCATTATAAGTTGGGTTGGTTTTTCACGGTTGCCTTGGCCTCAGCTTTGGTAGCTGAAGTTTGGAAGTCTTAATCAGTGTAACGTCATATTTAAAATCATTCCCTTTGATCGCTTCTTTCTTTTCCCTCAACTCTTAATTTCAGAGACACTATAATGATGAAGATCCTGAAAAAGAAAAAAGAATAAAGGAATTAGAGTTGCTACTAATGTCGACTGAAAATGAACTGAGAGGGCAGCAGGCATTACCAGTAAGAATGTCACTGTGCGGCTTGGATAAAGGGCTAGCAGCTTCACTCCAGTGCTCTTCCCTTTCCTCTCTTCCTCAAAAAGGCTCTATATTAATTTCATATCCTTAAAGTTAAAGCTGAAATCTACAAAGCCATTGTAGAGTAATTGCATTTTTGCAAAAGTCTTCAGTATTGCAGAACCAACAGGTACATATTGCACAAAGGCATTGAAATATATTTATTCAGAAGCATGCCAATAAATTTCAAGTTCGACGAAGTTAATCTAGAGCCAACTTCTAGATCTATCTTTTGCTTTCAAAGGCTTTGCTCTTTTTTGCATTGTATTTCATCACTTGTACTCATTTTTTAACTTGCATGTTTAGTGTTTACGCCATTGTTTTTAAACTGTACATTTGGTTATTTACACATTATATACATTACACATGGCTGGTCAAATTAACCCATTTTGTTTAAATTAGAAGCAAATAGTGATGCATGACACAGAATCTGGCATTTTAATCGGATAATGTGTGATCAGTATTTCAGTTGTAAAAGTGCTGGTTTTGGTTTTACTGTATGTGGTAAAAGCCAGATAAAACCAAGTGAAAATAAGTGGCCAGCATGATTGGGATTTTGATGAGGATTGTTGATGCAATAGGTCTGCATGAAAAATAACCTGCATGATTATATACATAGTTATACTAATAGTTTACATTTAGAAACTACATAAAACTGATTTACTTTAAATGTTTATTTATCACTTCTTCCATCACCTGACTACATATTAAGCTTATCTCTAATTTCTTCTCTATTTTCTGATAATTTTGATTTGCGCACCTCTGTTGCGTTGGTGTGAGCTGTACCATCAAAAAGGGTTAGCTGCAGTAATTTACTGCAACAAAAGCAACTCTAACTCAACATTCTAAAATGGCCTGCACTAGAATTTTAACTAGTACAAGAAAATATTCCGAGAACACACTTTATAAACCATATGTCATCCCAATATTATCCCTGATTAGATCAAAGCTCTGATAATTATTCACTTACATTATTAATTAATGAGGACTTTTAAACATAGGTTGTAATATTTTAATTGTCCGCCTTTTTCTTGTTGAGGGAAGAAAAAGATGAGTTCTAATTTAGCTAGCAGAGCAACAAATTGTATCGTTCTTTACATGGCGTTTCAAATGCAATTTACAAGAATCATGCAAGTGCTAAAAAGCTTCAGGTAGTATCTGATTCAATTATATGCAGTTGTATTGCTGACTTCCTTCACTTTCCCTCTTCTGCAGACTCAAACTGCTGATTACTCCAGCTGGAATGGTACTCTAGTCATTGATAATTCAGGAACTCACAACAGGAGCCTGGCCATTACTTGTATTGGGGAACATCGACAACCTGGACATCCACCTCATAGGGATCTTGGTTCCTTACCAGAAGAAAGTGCATCACCAGCAAGATGTATGATTCATCCTAATGGAATACTCTCACCCTTAAGAAGTGTTCCACATTCTGATTACACAGAAGCACTTCAACTATTAGACTCAGTGAGTGATATTTTTTAACAGCTTGCAGTTAATGACTACTAGATATATACTTACAATTTATGTTAATATGTAGGATTTGCATATGTAGTTAAGTTTACTTGGCTGCTGAAAGGTGGAATATGAAATTATGGATAATGGATTGTCTAGTAGAACACTTAAAAAATGTTTCATTACAATAATATGTATTCATCTTTAACTATGGTGTGACATTTGAGATAAACATACAATAAATTATGCTGGATTGAAATCTGCAAAAAATAATTTTTATCAAAGTTTATAGAAGTTCAGAATGGCTACTTGTTATATACCCCTCTGGAAAGGAAAATTGGATAGGATGCAAAAACAGTAAACTAGCAGGAATTGCTTATTTTGCTATTCTGCCAATGTTGAAGGTTCTGTTCAAATTGACTTTCTGAACCCTGAATCAAGTTACACATTTAAATCTAGAATATCAATTTCCTTAAATGAATGCAGATAGATATGTGCTGAACATATTGCATTCAGAAAAAAACAGAAGAGATCAACATAAACTGTAAAAGGATGAGAGAGAAACAAGTTTATATGCAACTCAGTTCTTTTAGTTATATAGTTATATTAAAATCTCAGAGCAAAAATTTTTTTAAAAATCTTTTAAAAACTAGTTGAGAAAAGAATATCCCTGGCAAGTTTTATTATAGCTTTGAACGTTAGTTACATAGGTGGCACTGTTCGACATTTTTAGATTCGTGCCTCCCAAATCGTTTCAGGATCCATCTACATGGGGTGAACTCAGCAGTTTCGACTTACTTGAAGGGGAAGACAGCACACCTAGCAAAACTGTTCCAGCAAAAATCACACAGCTTCAGCAAAAAGGAAGCAGCGTTTGCCAGTGCGGAGGACACACTAGCGCAAGCAGAAGTAAAAGCCTGGTTTGTCAGGCCTCCCCTACTTCGCTCAGCCCATTCTCTCCTTCAAAGTTCTGCACTCCACCAACAATCCTGTACCGCAAAAAGAAAAGCCATGCTAGCCATTCATTTAATGGTGATAGTAATTGCTCCACATTAGCTGACTTCAGCTGCTCTACTCCCAAGTGTGCCCATGTGAAAGGTCTTCCTTTCTCTCCCTCACAGGTAGATCAACATATATTACTAATACTTCAACGGACATGTCATGGTTAACAATTTAGAAACTAATTCTGTGGAACAAATGACTAATCACTTTTATACTCACTGATTTGACTATGTATTTTTAACCTACTCACTGCTGTCCCTATGACCACTCTTCTCAGATCAGCATTGTGCTAATTATACTTTCAGTTTTGCGCTTAATTGCCAACTTTATTCAGAGTTTTTCTTTTCCACTTTATATTCAATTTAGTCTTAAAGTTGTGTTTCCTGTAATTAGGACATGAATCCTTCTGATTTCCAGATACAAATCTTTAAAAATTATTATTGCAACACAATCCTTATTTGCATTTTTTGGCTAACATATTCTAATATTAAATGTTTATTGTTAAGTTTATAAAACGTATAAATGAAGTAAGGCAGATAAATCAGATTACCATCCCAGTTTCTGTGTAGTCAGGCAGAAGATGATGAGGCACATCTTGCACCTGCCTAAGTTTGATCAATAAAGTAAGAGAATGTGAGTACTTTGGATTAAACTGGATTCTTTTCACCTGGACCTTCTTTGGGATTCAAAGTATGCTTGGTGCAGGAATGCCTGAAGAGAGCAGGTACAATGGATAATACATGGATGTAGAGAACATCTTAAACTAAAACACCTTTTAGAATCTTGTGAGACTTTGATGTTACATGCTACATGAAGGAAACACAGCAGACAGTAGTAATGCTAATCTGGGATTGGATCTTTGAAGATTTGGGAGCAACTGAGTTTATATTTTAACTAGGTTATTGCAAATTAGGCAGTTTCATAACATTTCAGAAAATTAAAATAAGTCATAGAGGTTTCAATGGTACAATGCTGCTATAGATATAGTAGCTTGCACCGATTGGCTGGTTTTTTTGGGGAGGGGGTACCTATGTTTTAACAAAAGGATTACAGTTATTCAGGTGTAAAATGTTTCCCAAAATAATTCATTAAATAAGTTCTATCCTTCTTTCAAAGTTTTATTTATTTTTTAAGCTTTTATCAACATCCATGAAAGTTATTATAATGTTACTGGAAACAGAACTTTGCATCCTTAGGTGTTGCGTGATTGCATCCAGCTGTAATTTTAATTACTTCATGTGCTCAATTGACAATTATATCTGTTATAGGTTCACTGTTACCTTGGTTTCTGTTGATGATGTTTTATAATTTTCTTTTTGATTAAGTTAGTTCACTAGAATGGGTTTTTCCTTTCAGTTTTTAAATACATCTTCAAGTGATCACCTAGAAGTGGAATCTCCTGCATTAACCTCTACACCAGTGTGCAATCAAAAGATTATTTTAACTCCTTTGCACCGTGACCAAACACCCAAGACCCAAAAAGAAAATGATGCGTTAGTATGCTTCTTGTTAACTTTTGTTTATTTCTTTACTTAACATAATTAAATTTTAAAAAGAAAACACGATTTAGGATTGCCTTAAATGGTAGAATGTTAAAGGTTTTTCCTCATGTATGAGGAAAGTTTTCTTTTCATCGCAACTTGGTATTATAAAAAGAATATTATGTATCAGTTTTTAAATGTTTTAAGAAGACTTATCTAATTGGAAAATAATTGTTGATCTACATGTTAAAAATATTTTTGCTTTCAAGAGTGATAGCAAAATTAGTATTTTTAGGAGATTAAATGAAAGATGGTAATTTAGCTTTTTCTTAATAAAATAGTTTCAGAACTCCAAATATCAGAAGATCAATATTGGAAGGCTCTCCTAGAACACCCACACCCTTTAAAAATGCACTTGCAAGCCAAGAAGTGAAATACGGATCTTTGAAAGTGCTGGTATGGATGTCTGGCTGTTTAATATCCAGTCTGTAAAGATTCACTTGAAACCCATTCATAGAATTATTTTGATCATGTTTCATTCCCTTACATTAATAGACACCATCTCACCTTGCTGAAGATATACAAGATGTAATTAAACAAGAGACTGATGAAAATGAAATTATAAATAGTTTTCATGAAAATGGCCAACCACTTTTAAAGAAAATTAAGCAAGAGGTAAGTGCTTTATTTAACTAAAAATGAACAGTCAGCATGTCAGATAGCTTTTGTGGGAAGAGAAATATTTAACAACTCAGATTAGAGACCCTTCATCGGAAATGGAAAAGAAAGATTAAGAAAAATAAATTTTTAAATTACAGAAAAGGTGGTGGGAAGAATAGATAGGATAAAGTGAATATTTGTGTTAGGGTGAGACCATCAAATTAGTTATTGAAGCAGATTGTGCTGCTTTGTGTTTAGAATTGTAAATATTTAAGCGGCAGAACATGCCTAATAGGAAAGGATGTACTAGTGAAAGAAAATCAAAATTACAGATGAATTACTTAATATTTTTTAAGTACTTATTTATAGGTTTCATCCACAGTTCTTTCATAGTCCATCTCTCGTGCAAGGTTTAGGAGATTATGATTAGAAATTATACCTTGGCACATATGTCTTGTGTGCCATATGAAGGTATTTCATCTGAATCCAATTGTCAAGCACAATCAGCTCCATCTGACACACCTCTGGAAATTTGCTCTGGAGCTTCCAAGTATAGTGAATATTAAATTGCTTACAATGTAGCTCTAGTAGTATTAGCTGCAGCAAATTATTCTGTACACGGCTCAGAAATGGGTTTATATTGATGTTAGTTACAGTGGCATCCAAGACTTTCAATAATTTCAGTTCATTCTTTGATGTTTATTTTCAAAGCCCCCACCCCTGCTTTCCTTGCTTTTTGGCACCTGATCTCATGTTCCAGTGATGGATTTAATTTATGCATATGCAAAGCCATTTCTATTACAGAATATTCCATGGGCTTAACACAAACTAAAGAAGACTACCAGGGAGTCCTTTAAGGCAGAGTAGAACTTCTACGCTTATACAGTACTATAGTAATTTTGTGTATTGCATTGTGCTGCTGCTGCAAACAGTGGGAAGGGGGCAGGGAGAGGGGAATCATAGTGGGGAAAATGGGAAGGCAATCGGGAGGGAATGGGAAGCACCAGAGATATTCTGTAATTAATAAACCTTGACTGGTGTCTCAGGGCTGGGTATGTCTGCACCTGTGCCACCCTGCTGTTGGCACTCCTTCTCTGCCACCTGTCCCACTGTGCTCCATTCCTCACATCTTTTGCTCCCACCAGATTTACAAACTCCCTTTCCTCTCCATGTTTTACAAAATATCTTAGGCACCTTAGCTATATATGTGTGCCTAAGATTTGCACAGTATGGTAGTAAACTATCATATTTGTTATTTCTCTTTTTCCAACCTTCCAATTCATTTCACATTTCCGATAGAAAATCTGGATGATACTCTTAAGTATAGATATTTCACTGGAGCATAACATCGTCATATCAAGTTTCTGACTTTTAATAGAAGGCTCAATGTTTTTACTAAAGATGTTAACTGCTCTATCAAAAAAGAGAAGGAAAATTATAACACTATACCAAGTATTTGTACATTACCACAGCTCAAACTGATTTCTAGCTTACATATTTTGTTGTTCATTTACAGTTTACACATTTTATATCCATGTGATTAATTATCCAATACTAACATTACCATAGTAGCATAACATTTAGCATAATGCTATTTCAGATAAGGGTGTCAGCGTTTGGAATTCAATTCTGACTCTGTCTGTAAGGAGTTTGTACTTCCTCTCTGTGAATGCGTGGGTTCCCCCCAGGTGATCCAGTTTCTTCCCACATTCCAAAGATATACTGGTTAGTGAGGTAATTGGTTATTTTAAACTGCCCTGTGATGAGGCCAGGGTTAAATAGGTGTGTTGCTGGGCAGTGGCTCATTGGTCCGGAAAGACCTGTTCCATGAGTGCCCAAGAAAGGTTGATGTCATAATGTTGGCATCCACCCAATGTAGCTGTCTAAAGAAGAATTAATGGGACAGATCATAGTTTAGGTAGTTGGTAATACTCACATTTGATGGGACTGATACTGGTTTAGTTTCTTTCAGCATAATAGATTTGCTTCAAATAATTTCCAGCATTAGTATTTTCACGAGCCATCCCTAAACTTAGTAGTATTCTGGTTTTAATTTGCCCAATAAATTGACCTCAGATTCAATAGCCAGCTGGACATATTTAAAAGATCTCCTTTTATCTTGGCAAGCAAAATTTGATAGAAGTCTCAGGACTGTCTACTGATACACATGTTACATTGGCTTTATGAAGGATACAATGGCAGCAAAAACAAAAAACAACTTCAAAGGTTATAGGAAAGTCATTTCCGTAAGGGTTACAATATACATAAAGATTAAAAGATCGTTTTGTAATTTGGGATATAGATGTTGGACGGTGAGACCAGAATTCTTAAATTTTGGTTCTGTTTTCTCTCGAGTTTCCAGGTAAAGTTCAAATACAAGAAATGTTTTTTGATTTTTGGATTTGTGGTAATAATGTTGGCTTTTACATATACTGTGCTACTCTTCAATACTTAAGATAATCTTAACATTGAGTTGTAACAGTATGTGGAGACATTCAGAGAATGAACATTCCACAATAAATGTTTAGTTTTTCTTTGTAGGTCAAGTTGTTTTCTTTAAAAATTCTTGTGTACATCCAGTAATTTATCACTTATTTTCAGATGGTGTCTCCCGATAAGAAAATTAGGAAGTTTTTTACATTGGCACCATGGGAAAGAGAGCACTTGAATACTCAGCTTTTCTCACAAAGTCCTTTAGAAGAAGTACCTGTAAGTATGCTAAAATATTTGATCCTTTTCGATCAATTGCAACTAACAAAATGCCAATGACAACTGTTTTAAAATAGGGGAAGGATGGAAATCTTTGTATTATTCTGACATTATTGGAAAAATTCCAAATCTCAACATGTATACACACATTTTCTGTATTTGTTCTTCAAGTAGAAGATTTAACAATACATTGTATTTTTAGAATAGAGAACTAACATCAGCAACTCATTGACTAATTGCAGAGGCAACATTCACCAACTAAATCTTCAAATTTTTTAAACAATTATAAAATGGGCTATTTTTAATATCATTAACTCTGAAGTGAACAAAATTAATAGAGGCAGTTTCCTCAATGATACAGTACTCTCCATTATTGAGTGGATGCTGGCTAGATCAGTCTCTGGATTACCAAGATACTGCGAGGGTAAACAGAATGGCAATAAAAAAAATGGGAAGTGCAGCAGATTAAGGAGCATCTGTAGAAAAATAAACACTGATAATACTTAAAGATTGGAGATCCTTCTTTGGAACTGACAAAGAGATCTGAAAAGGGTTCTCTGACCTGAAATGTTGAATCTATTTTTGCTTTCCACAGATGTTGTCTAGCTTGCTGGGTGTTCCAGTAGTTTCTGTTTTTATTTCAGATTTCCATCGTCTGCAGTTCATTTTACATTGAAGTGGAAATGGCAAGCTCAGTTGGTGCTTTTAGTCCATGACCTCTCAGTAATAAGGCTTGTTAACCAAAAATGGGCTAGCTCAAAATGATCAACCAGCTAGTGGCTGCATTCAACTTTACCTTTCCAGAGAGATTATTATGAAATGTCTCAGCATGCAGAAGATTACCAGAAGGATTTTCTTTCCAACCTCTTTTTACCTACTAGCAATCTTCCATTGGAGTTGGTAATAGTTCAGGGACAAAGGATACTTTGCCAGAAACCTACTAGTTCATCCATTAAATGTAAATGAGGCTCTGTATAGGCAACTGGGCCTAACTGATATTTTAATTAATGGCCCAGTGTGGCTTTCCAGGTAGAACACGAGTTTTCCCCTGATACACCCAAGAAATTTGTAGGCCTTCCCTTTCTGAGTGATCTCAGAATACCTTACTGTCATGGATCTGATAACCTAGACATACCCCAACTGTTGCTTCCCAGTTGTTTTCAGTAGGCTATGGAATGGGTGCGTTGTAGTGAGACACAGGAGTTTAACTCTCCCAGAACCTTTTGTTCTATCTGCCATTCCTGAGCTAAAATTAGGGTTAAAGGATGCACAAAATGTAGCTGTTTATATGACGTTGGGAATATATTTATATATTAATAGGATCAGAAATTCAGAGGAAATTCATTTTGGCAATAACAGTGGTATTTGATTAAATTTCCAATATTAATAAAATAATTAAACATGGCTATGCACCTTATTGTCAACATGTCAATAGTTCTTAGATGTGCGAAAAGAGGATAGTTGTAGAATCAAAAAGCATTTGCCTATATCTACTCCCAAACCATTCAACTATTAACCATGACATCAATTCCCTGAAAGTATTTGAAATCACTGTTTCTTTGAACCTCACTCATAAAAATTGAAAATAATTTATATAATTCTGTGGGACCCAAATTCTTGACAGGTTAAGCTGATAAAAACAAGAAAAATATGGAATATGTTGGTAATATTCAGCAGGTCAGACAGTAAAGATAACATAATTATAAAGATAGAATATTGAAATAGAGGGCAAAATAGAGTGGATAAAAACAAAAAAAAATGTATATTTAAAATAAAAATAAAAGTATATGGAATCGCCCCTGACAATAAAGATAATAGAAATTAGATGAAATTAACCGTTTTTCCATTTCTTCTACTTAAAATAGTGTGCCATTTTATGGTGCCTGCTAATTTAAATAATTGCTTCATGCACTTGGGACTAACTGCAAAGTTAGGAAACTGCATGCCACAGTGAAAAGTTAATGCCAGAAGTAATAGAACCTAGCTTTAAACACTGCTTAAATCTGGCAAACTTCTCTCAAAGGGATGGTACATCATTACTGCAGCTGTTTGTGGAATTTATTGATTTTGATGTAACCTAAAAAATAATAGCACACTATGGAAGAAGTGTGAATTTATAGCTTTATGGTGTTGTAAAGGAGATGGGAAGTTGGAGAGCTGTGCTATATAGATACAAAGTAAATTTACTATCAAAGTATATTATGTTATCATATCCAACCATGATTCATTTTCTTGAGGGCACTCACAGTTAATGAATAGGGTGCCATAGTAGTGTGGCGGTTAGCACGATGCTATTACTGCTTGGGGCGTCACAGTTCAGTACCGGTGCCCTCGGTAAGGAGTCTCTGTACATCCTCCCCATGGAATGCATAGGTTTTCTCCGGATCCACCAGTGTCTTTCCACAGTCCAGAGACGTACTGGCTAGGTTAATTGATTATTGTAAATTATCCCGTGATTAGGTTAACGGTTATTGGGGGTTGATGGGCAGTGTGGTTTGAAGGGTTGGAAGGATCTATTCCATGCTGAATCTCAATGTTCCCATATTCTGAATTATAAATAAAAACAATGAAGAAACACAATAGAATCAATAAAAGACTGCAGACAACAAAACAAATGACCAATGTGCAAAATACAATAAACTATACATAGCAAAAAAAATTTAAAAAGCAATAAATATCAAGGATGTGAAATGAAGAGTTCTTGAAAGTCCATAGGTTGTGGGAACAGTTCAGTATAGGGGTGAGTGAAGTTGAGTGAGGTTATCCCTTCTGTTTCAGGAGCTTGATGGTTGAGGGGTAATAACTGTTCTTGAACCTGGTGGTGTGGGTCATGAGTCTCCTGTGCCTCTTTCCTGATGGAAGCAGCAAGAAGAGAGCATGGCCTGGATGGTGGGGGTCCTTGATTGATGCTGCTTTTTTGTGACAGCACTCTCTGTAGATGTGCTCAATGGTGGAGATGGTTTATCTATGATGGACTGGGCCATATCCACTACTTTTTGTATGCTGTTCAGTTCAAGGACTTTGGTGTCCCCATTACCAGGCCCTGATGCAACCAGTCAATACTCTTCACTACACATCTATAGAAGTTTGTCAAAGTTTTTAGATGACATTCTGAATCTATGCAAACTTCTAAGAAAGTAAAGCGCTGCCATGCTTTCTTTGTAATGGCACTTGTGTGCTGGACCCAGGGTCAGATCCTCTAAGATATCGATAGATACTTTTTTGATCCCAAGAGAAGTTACAGTGTCACAGTAGCATTACAAGTGCACAGGTACACAAATATTAGAAGAGAAGTGAGAAAGAATTTAAAAAGTTACCTTAAAAATAAGATATACAAGATTTATAAGATCACACTGATAAGATGGTAGTACAAGAATTACTGTAATATTATACAGTAATGGGTGCACATTCACACTGTCCAGTGGTGGTAGTATTGCACAGGGTTTCTGAGATAACACGGTGTAGTAAGCAGAGGAAACAATAATACTGAGGAATTTAAAGACCTCTCCACCTCTGATCCCTTGATGAGGACTGGCTCATGGACCTCCTCCTGAGTTAATAATCAGCTCTTTGGTCTTGCTGACATTGAGTAAGAGGTTGTTGTTGTGGCACCACTCAACCAGATTTTCAATCTCCCTCATATATCACCATCTTTGATTCAGCCGATAACGTTAGTGTCATCAGTAAACTTGAGTATGGCCTTGGAGATGTGCTCAGTCTCATAGTCATAAGTATAAAGCAAGTAGAGCAGGGGGCTAAGTACACAACCTTGTGCTGCACCTGTGCCCATTATGATTACGGAGGAGATGTTGCCAATCTGAACTGACTGGGAATCAAGAATCCAATTGCACAAGGAGGTACTGAGGCCAAGGTCTTGGAGCTTTCTGATTAGTTTTGAGGGGATGATCGTACTGAATTCTGGACTGTAGTGGATAAACAGCATCCTGATGCATACATCTTCACCATCCTTGGGGATGATGCTGCACATTAGAGTCAAAGACATTGGGATGTTTACCCGAGACAATCAAGGATTAGCATCAAGCTCTGGAAAAGTGTAGTCATGGTAGGTCTATATCTAGTCAAATGTACCACCAGTTGTGACAGTGTATCCAGTCAAATTACCACAAGCTTAGACATTGCTGAATGCACCTCATTCACATCACACTCTCATTGTGTTTTCTCTATTATGACACACATTTAAAATAGACATTTCATCTCACCCTGATGGAAGTAGTACTGCTGCAAACTTCACACCCACATATCATACCTTGCATGTGCTGTCACCCACTCCATGGTCATAGGCAGATAACAATGTACAACATTCTCAGACTTCTCTATCTGCTACTGAAGAGTCACTACTGAGGATATGGTGTGGCTTAAATTTGGTTATGGCATATGGCAGGATTGCAACAGTGGATATTGAAGATATTAATATAGCTTATCGAACATTAGCCCATAATCTGTTGCTTTTTTACTATGAGCTGTAAATAGGCATCTTTTATTTATCAAAACCTACACTGCTGCTCCTATGTATTGCTACAACTATACTTTCATATCTTCATTTTCAAATGTAACTCAACCAGGTGGTAGGGGGGAATAACTATTACTAATAACTGTTATAAGCACAAAAGCATTGAAAATTAAAAATAAACACATTATTTAATTTTGACATGTAACACTCACCTAACAGGCTGGTATATGTCTAGGGGAAAAGGAGATCCAGCCACACACCAACCCCACCTCCAGTACACGCAGGTGCTGTGGGAATCAAGTTTATGCCTCGCGCACGCGCACAGTATCAAATTCACACCAGATACCGTTATGAAATACACTTTAAAAATTTTACTAAAACTATAAGAGTACTAGGCAATACAATATATATGAAAGAAAAGAAAAAGCAAAGGGCACCAACTTATCAAAGTTCAGTCAGTTTAGTGCACATCGTTGGAGCTCAACCATTGAACCATTCAACCCCTCGTCACTTTCCTCCGACCTCCACGTCTTCGCACCTGGGACCACCCCCGGTGGTCAACCAAACAGTGCAGCGCACGTCCACCTTCCTCGGCGTCTTCTTCCCGACTCTCCTGAAAACCCGCGAAAAACCCCCAAGCTCCCAGCCTCACAAGACAAAACAACATTCCCCATTGGTTACCAAATGAATACAATCCCCATATCAGCAAGTATAAAGCTAAACAACTGCGAGAGAAACACTTATCAGACAAAGAACATTCCTACTCTTAACAAACCAAAGAAGCCATTTTGAGTAACATACACAGGACATTGTACAGACGCAATAAAGAATACCTTGGTTGTAGGACTTGCATGTACTGGGTGCAGGGGCGAAGCATATGCAGACTCCAGTAACTGATGTTTCAGCTCCATATATAAGATTGCTACAAAAATTCAGATTACCCGTTACCATGGGCTGTCACTGAAATTTACTAATGTGTTGGTGTGTCAACCAGCATCTCTATGTTGTGCCTTTGTGTTCTCTCTCAGAATAGCAGTGATTGGCCATCTGGTCTTTGCCTTGCTATTGTCTATCATCCAATCTAGACTACCACCACCTATGCCAAGATGGCATAGTTTGGATCTAAGAGGATCAGTTGCAGAGCTGTCTATTTATTTATTTGTATTTCTTCATTTCAGTGCACTGTATTTGTTGTTCATAATGTGCTCCTTTTAGTATTGGTGAGTCCACCAGAGATTGTATAACAGTGTTGATGAATAGCCCTGTCAGTCCATAAGCATAACTCAGGTTCATGTCCATCATCAGTTTAATTGTCCGTTTTACTTCAATGCTTTACTCTGCCTTTATTGTAATAATGAATTAAGCTCACAGAACAAACTATCTACTGGCTAAATATCTACATTTGATATCAAGTTCAATAATTTTAGATTTCTTTTATCCTCAGTATTTTCCTTTAATAATTTTAAATTACATTCGTTTTTCTCATCCATGTCTCTGAACTATGTCCCATTACCAACCTTTTCAACTATCATTTATTTTTTACTTAATTTTACCAGCTTTACACACCATAACCTATGGTCTCCCCCATACTGGGCCCACAATCCTTGCTGCACCACCATCTTTGCTGTACTTTAAAACCTGTTTATTTCCAACCAGTAGTCAATTGGCTTTAAATGTTTTGATTGCTTTGTTAAATAAAAATGGAACATAAAGGGTTTTCAGTATTATGCAATTGAAAATTCCTTTTGCTTGTTTTTTCTTTCCACTCTTTTCTTTAAGTGTATACCTCAGATAAATACTTTGTGGAGATTTGTGATATATATGATTATATGATATATAGGAACATTGTCTGAAATACATCTTATGGAAATGTTTGATGATGAACTTCAATAAAAAAAATTACAAGAAAAGAAAAAAAAAGAAAATTGAATGTGCAGAGTAAAATACAATAGCAACCATTTGCAATTCATTTTGCATCATTCTGTAAATATAATTGGGCATTTCCTAAGAGTAATTCCTGCACACCTGACTAGATTTTTCATTCTGTTTCAGATGTAATTAAATTCTTCGTGCTGACTCCAATTTGGAGAATCACAGGGAAACTCCCTTATTTTAATACTGTACCACTGTATTGCAACCCTTAAGATCATAGTTTTGCTTCCATTTGATCTTTAGACACACCTCACTAATCACATCTCAGCCCAAACCTATGTCCAGCTTCACTGCAGACCTTCCAAGATCTAGATCTTGAAATCCTGAAGTTCAAACTCTATGCTTCATGTTCCATAATTCTGACTCTCCTGTGACATTGAACTTAATTTCTACAGGAGCATGAAACTTCCCATCACCAGCTTCCTCTGGTTTGACTATCTGATTGTTCCAGGCTTTCACCCAAGAGAGCTTTAATCACTAATCATATGCCTCTGCCCCACTGAATCAGCTATGGCAAAATACTCTCAAATAGAAAAAAATGGAAAGCCCTGTCAGTAGAGATGAAGGTGTTTGGCCTCAGATGTTTTCTTATACAATTGCTAATTTGTATCAGAACACCCACAATTGCAATTGTTATCATTCCACTGCTCCCCCCCCCCCCAGCACATTCATTTGGGGGCAATTGTATTTCAGGACCATTAGTCTCCCTTATTTCTTTTTTCTTTATATCCAAGAAGAATTTTATCACTTCATATAACATTTGCTTTCAGTTGTACCATGTTAATTAAACATGTGCTTTCATGATTAATCTTAATACAAATCATGACTGACTCCCAATGATCTCACACCTTAGCATCCAATCTCTTAGTAAAGTATTATGGGTGACTTATGGAACAAGTGAATATAAACTTTAAAGTTATTCTCTACTTGGGCTCTTCCGGAATCGAATAAAACCCAGAATTTAAAGGGTAATGGGATAGGATGATTTTCACAAAGCTGGATTTTGCTTTATATACTGCTGAAAAAATTATTGTTGTTTATAGACTTGATTGTGCCATGAATATCTGACTGGTCTCTCATTTTGTTATGAGCTCATCCAAATTTCTGCTGCTTAAGAACTTTAGATTGGATCTCTGATCAAGATTCTGTGCTTGGAGAACCATATTGTTTCTTAGTACCCAGCATAAATATGCTGTCTTTGTTTACAAATCTATCCATGGTATTGCCCCTCCCTAGTTCTGCAAATGCCTCCAAGCCTGTAAACTCCATGATACCTTTACTCATGTTTTGAACACTTTAATGGTCCTCATCTGGCATTTCCTAATTTCCTTATCAGATCTGCCTGTTAATCTTTTTATCCCAAAAATATTGCTTAAAACCAAACCTATGCTAACTACCCTATAATCACAGATCATGGCTGTATCTCAAATTTTATTTGACAGTACTTGGTCAAATGTGTTGGGAAACTTTGCTAGATTCAAAGCAAATTATAAAATAAAATATAATTAAATATTTTTTAGAGGAATGATTTGTGATACAGTATTTGTTAAACATGGCATGTGATACCGGAGAAAGTATGATGATAGCACATTGATTTATGGCTTTCTTATATTACTGGTATGGGTTTTAAGTTTCAAATTAAATATCATGTACCTTGACATAAGGAAGAAAAGAAAATCTTTAGGTTTTTTTTGGGCTAATATTTAGACCTTTTATTGTAACCCATAGCTTGGAAAGACCATATTCATAAGAAAGATAATAAAAATGGGAAAAGTAAAACAATTATTTTCATAAAGTGCACTTCAGTATAAATGGAAACTGATTTTGACTCGTTTTTCATTCCAGATGCAAAATCTGCTGACTAGTTCTGTATTAATGATGCCTGTATCGGATAAGACAGATGATATTCTTAACAAAGCATTTACTGTACAAATGAGCAGGCAAATGAACAGTCCATTACAGGTATATATAATATGTTAAGCAATGTATTTTCATCTATAAATCTGCAGAACATTATTTATTTTGTTTTAATGCGGGGGAATTTTGAGATTCTCTTACAGCAGCAATACTAAATGGTGATAGAGGGTAAAATCTCTTCATGCACCTTAAGAATTTCCTTCTAAGGGTAAAGAACAAATAACAAATCCATTATATGGTTTGTTTAGTAAACATGAATTTCACATCACCTTTTGTGGAGTTTGATTGTATTATTTTATGAAGGGTTCACAGGGAACTGAACATTGGTGACTAATTCTTGAACATCTAATAGTTAAAAACAATGTAATTAACTTAAAATGTAATTAATATGTTGGGTATTTAAGCATATATTTTCAAAGTTTAAACTTAATATAAAGTGTAATGAATCAAAAGTGGTAATTTTTTAAGTAGTAGAACCTAATAGAATATATTGGTGGGGTGTAGAGTGCTTGCCATTGTCTTTCTGGGTGCTTTCACGCTTTGCTCAGTATTACGGTACATTGAATTATTTATTATTGTTCTAACTAAAACATTTAATTTCCATTTTTGCAAAGCAAAGCCATAAAATGTTGCAAATAAATGATGCTCCAGTCAGAGGATGACAATTACTCTGAATTTGCCTTATTGGGAGATTATTTACATTAATTGTTTAACTTTTGGGGGAAAATTTATTTGTTGCTGCTTTGTGATTATTACTAATTGAACTATTGAATATTACGTCTTTGCTTCAGGAATTAATTTAAATATGCTATTAATGCATAAACTTTTTATCGTTTTCTTTTATGAGAATACCAAAATATGAAAGCTTAATGTTTCCCCTAATATTTACTTAATTGTGGTTTAGTTCAAAATTTTGTTTTTTCTTTCCACCTGTAAAATATATCAATATTTTTTCACGTTAAAGGCACTATTTAAATAAATATTGACTATCCATTATAACTAAACCTGTTCTCTGTAGACATGCAAAGGATAATTTTATGTCTGTGTTTCAGGCAGGATGTTTGGGATACCTCATCATGTTATGTCTGTAATTTTAATGAATGAAATATAGAAAATGTACCTATGATTTTGCAATGTATGGTTGCCACAAGTGATGAGTTGACAGCCTTTATTTAGGAAATGGATATTTTTAAATACATTACGGTCTAAATAATAAAAAATATATTGAATTGATTATCAATACCAATAAAAGGTATGTAAGTAGTAAATTAACTTAATTAAGTCATGAGGAAGTGAAAATATGCTGTGCCTCCATTTTTTTTGAGGAATTTAATTTTTACTGACTGGAATTTTTACTCCTATCTTCTAAATTCATGCTCTTCATTACTTGAAGCTTGGTATAAAACCAGCAACATTAACAAAAAAGCATTGTCAGATTATTCAATAAGTGGATGCGGTTCAATCTTTTCTAGTCCATGCTTGAAATTTATCTTATTTTACTCTTGGTCAAAACAGAAGTTTAGCAAGCAGCACTAAATTTGTAAATGATTTGTATCATTGTTATGGGGAAATGAAAGCCAGGTTTTAATTACACCAACTCATGTAAATTAGGTCCAATTGTACTTACATTTTAATCAATTCTAGGATGGAAAAGAACAATGGTGGTGTAATTATTGTGTACATTCTGTACTTGAATATGAAATACTGGCAGCTGGACTCCTATAATATATTTTCAGGTATCCCAGCTGGATTTGAGAAGTCCATGGACCTGGAACCCTGGTTAGCTGAAACTCTGTTCCAGCACTCCATAGAGCCAGTAAGAAATTCGTAACAGGAACAATTAGATATTTAATTGTTCTTTTCTTGATTCTTATATTTTTCCTTTTGTTAACTGTAAGATGTTTTTGTGGGCAAAAGTAAATCCTTCAACATAACATCATTTACCAAAACTAAATTAGAAAGAATTAGATTTAATTCAAACAGGTAATTATAATGGGTGAAGTTTATAACTATTCCTTTATCTGCTAGTTACATATAGTAGAATCTTGAACAGAAATTTAAAAGAGAAAATGCAATTTTTTGATTTTACAAATGAAGTCCACCTCCTTTGTCTTCTTTTGCAGTTTGTGAATACCTGGGAGGCTGTGACATGTGGAAAAACTGAAGATCAACTTATTGTAACTGAGCAAGCACGGACGTATATGAACACCTTCTCTGCCAGAACATTAGTTATGTAATCTTCTCCAACTAAGCATTAAGAAGTTTTGAAACACCTGTTGTTCAGTCATGATCAGCATTTGTTCTCATTAATTACTACTGATGTACTCTCACAAAAATATTGCCTTACAAAAATTCAGAATGTCACAAAATGCTTTCTTCACTAAGTATTTAGCAGTCAAAAAGACAAATAGCAGATTTACTTACATTACAAGATGCTTGAAGTTACAAAAGCAACTCTGAATTTAACACAAAAATGTTGAGTTACTATTTTCAAATATGGAGAGCAAATTGGAACATATCAGTATTTCTTTTGTATTCGTGGCAGATAGAGCAATTGGTCTTCCCAAGTACTTGATTGATTGCTGTAATTTAAACCTGTAAGTTAATAAATTAAATGAAATGCACTGATGACAAAATAGAGATATAGCATTACTACAAACCAAATTAGATTTTTTAAAAATCAAGCTTTCATAGATATAAAATTGGGTTTGAAGTATTGTTTTTGTTTGCTCTTTTTTGGTCTGAATTCGAGCCATATTATATTTACATACACACACAGACATAAATTTATATAATATATGTGCATGTGTGTGTATTTGTGTGTAGCTTGCATAATACTGATACTGTATGTAAAAAAATGTTTTATGTATGAAAATGTATATTTTATTCAATAAGTTAATTTTGTAAATGCCAAATGGATAATGTTGTGCTGCTAAAGACTTCAGCATGTAGACGTGCTGCATAAAGTGGGCAGTGGAGTTATCAGAGAAAATGGTGTTAACTGATCTAAAATGCACTGGTAGCTAGTATTTTTTAAACCTAGCATTTTCAAACACACAGTTTTTGGGAAGTGAAATATTTTGTCTTTATGACAAAATGCATATGATGCACCTTTTGTATCGTGGGAGAACACTGATATATTCACTAATTTTTTTTTACTTTTGTCCCATTCATTTCATATTTAACTCAAGGCACTAGCCCAGATGTACTTTCAATTCATTGAACAACACGTGCAGGAAGTCTTGGCTTTACTTTACTGCCATATTAAATGCCTCTGGCATACATTTACTAAACACTTTGTTTTAAAACACAGTAGGTGATTGTCAAAATGTGCTGCCTTGCTATCAGCTAGGTGCAAATCAACTGCACTTACTTCTTGACTATAGTTGTATATCAACTGCCATGTACATAAAATAAACTTTTTCTACTGAAAATATTTGTGATTTTATTTTAGAGGGTTATATACTGGATCAGAGCTTTCTACAATATATACACCAGTGATTTAGATGAGGAAAAGCACTATAAGAGTGCAGATGATACTGAAGTTACGTACACAAGTACAAAAAGTTTGAAAAGCCTTACAGTAAATGCATGATCAAAGATACGGTGACAGTTACATTTATGAAGTGTATGGTTAAGCTTAAGCTGCTGACTCATTTTTTGTGAGTGAGTGCATCATGATCCTAACTCTCCATCAAGAGAAAGTCACCTCTCAGCATCTAGTCTGTAAATGGTTTCTTTTCATTTTTCTCTACACAAATCTTTCACAGATGCTCTTATGATATGACTTCTCATTAAAGAATCTATCTTGTAAATTTGCATGCCCTAATTACAATATTCATCCAAGTTCAGGAAAAAGATCAAAACTGTACATTGATCTAAATGTAGTTTTAGCATTTATCATCAGCTGGAATAAGCCATATGGCTCCTTCCAACTGACTCTATTTTGCTGCCAGTTTCCTCATAATCTTTGACTCCTACTGATTTAAAAATCTGCCTTGGCTTGAATATCCTAAATGGCATAATTTCTGCAGCAATCTCTGGCAGAGAAATTTAAAGTTGACTTTCTTGTCATATGCATAAGTACATGTATGCACAAGCACAATGAAAAACTTACTGCAACAGCATCACAACACATAGCGTTAGACACATTAACAAGAAAACCATGAATTATACCACAAGGAACATGATTGTAACAACAAAAATAAAGTAAATTCTATTGTGCAAAGTGGTCATAGTGTTAGGATTGTGCAGAGTGGTTCAAGAACCAAATAGTTGAAGGGAAGTAATATTCCTGAGCCTATGTGTAGGACTTAAGCTTTCTGTACTGCCTGCCTGATGGTAGCTGTGAGAAGATGGAAGATTACAAAAGAAAGGTTTGTCTAACTAAACAATTAGATATTTTTGAGCAGTTCATGTAGCAAGTCACTGAAGGCAGTGCATTTTATGTAGTCTACATAGATTTTGGCAAGGCATTTGAGAAGATACTACTTGCAGGCTGGTCAAAAAAGTAAAGTTACATGGGATCCAATAGGGATTAGGAAATTGGATTCAAAATATGATCAGCAGCAGGAAGCACACGTGAAACATTGTCAAGTATTTTTGAGATTCGAAGATAATGTTGGGGTTCCATGGGGGGGGGGGCATGATGTATTTTATAATAATCAGTGATTAAGACCAAAATGTGGAATACATAACAAATCTGCAGATAGTGTAATTATATTCTATGTGACTGACAGATTTCAACTTCAAAGGGATAAAATAGTCTCAGAATCAGGTTTGCTATCACTGACATATGTTGTGAAATATGGTTGTTTTGGCCAACAGTACAATGCAAGACACTGAAAATAAACCATGTTAAAATAATGTAATCTTAATTAATACAATAATAATCTTAAATCTTATAGTTTAGGATGGCACTGATGTTGCCCAGCGACTACTTAACAAGCAGCAAACAAAACAATACTGTATTAATAAATTTTTTCCTGGTAAAACTTATGGTAATCACCGCAAACAATGGAGAGGTGGACGGAGGCAAGGAGGAATCAAGGGTCAAAGCACATGGGTGCGAGGCGGGCGAGACAGATCTGAGCCAAAATTGGGGTGAGCAGAGGGAAGGAGGAGTTGAGCCCAGTCCACCTAAACCGAGAGTGAGGAACCCGAAGTTTGATCAATTTGGGACTCAGAAAACCACACATTACAACAGTGGTGTGCAGAAGGGCATCTCTGAATGCACAACATGTAGAACCTTTAAGTGGATGGGCTACAGTGGCAACAGACTACAAATGTTTACTCAGTAACCACATTATTGGGTAATTTAGATGATAATGTGTATAGTGGATCCGCAAATGTGCAGATGACACCAAGATTGAGGATGTACTGGACAGCAAGGAAAACTATTAAAACTTGCAGCGGGATCTGGACCAGCTGGAAAAATGGCTGAGAGATGGCAGATGAAAGTTAATGCAGGCAAGTGTGAGCCATTGCACTTTGGGAGGACGAACCAAGCTAGGTAGGACTTGCACAGTGAACAAAAGAGTTTTGAGGGGTATGATAGAACAACGGGATCTGGGAATATGCCCTTGAAAGTGATGCTACAGGTAGATAGATTCATAAAGAGATCTTTTACTGTTGGCTTTCATAAATCAGAGTATTGATTATAAGAGTGTGGATGTTATGCTGAAGTTGTGTGGAGTATTGTCTGCAGTTCTGGTCACAGAGGAAAGATATCAATAAGATTGAAAGAGTACAGAGATAAATCATTAGTCGGTCACCTAGACATGAGGACCTGAATTATAAGGAAAAGTTGATTAGGTTAGGACTCCCCACCCCCCAGAAGTGTAGGAGAATGATAGGAGATTTGAAAGAGGGCTACAAAATAATGAGGGGTATTGATAGGGTAAATGCAAGCAGGCTTTTTAGGATCAGATTTAATATCACTGGCATATGTCATAAAATTTGTTGCTTTGCAGCAACAGTACAGTACAATCCATAATAATAAAAAAATCTATTGATTATAACAAGAAATATTTATGTAAAAAATAAGTAGTGCAAAAAAAGTGAGTTAGTGTATATGCGTTCATTGTCCATTCAGAAATCTGATGTCAGATGTTGGAGGGAAGAATCTGTTCCTAAAATGCTAAGTTTGTGTCTTCAGGCCTCCTCCTTCATGGTAGCAATGAGAATGTCCTGGGTGATGTGTGTCCTTACTGACAGACACTGCCTTTCTGAAGCACCACCTTTTGTAGATGTTCTTGATGCCGGGGAGGCTAATGCCCATGATGGAGCTGGCTGCTTACATCATTCTGCAGCTTTATCTGACCCTGTGCAGTGGCCCCTCCTTACCAGACACTGATGCAAACTAGTTTGATTGGTCTCCACGGTACATCTGTAGAAATTTGCAAGAATCTTTGGTGACATAAAATCTCCTCAAACTCCTAATGAAATATAGCCACTGTTGTGCCTTCTTCGTAATTGCATTTTCAGAAATGCTGACACCTAAGAACTTGAAACTGCTCATTCTTTCCACTGCTGGTCCCTCAATGAGGACTGGTGTGTGTTCCCTTGCTTCCCCTTCCTGAAGTCCACAATCAATTCCTTGGGGTATTATTGATGTTGAGTGCAAGGTTGTTGTTGCAGCACCATTCAATCAGCTGATCTATCTCACTCCTGTAAGCCTCCTTGTCAACATCTGAAATTCTGCCAATTATAGTTGTGTCATCAGCAAATTTATGGATGGCATTTGAGCTGTGCCGAGCCACACAGTCGTGGGTATAAAGACAGTAGAGCAGTGGGCTACTCGAGTTGTGCTAGTGTTGACTGCCAGCAAGGAGATGTTACTTCCGATCCACACTGACTGTGGTCTCCTAATGAGGAAGTCAAGGAACCAGATGCACAGAGTGATACAGGGGCTCAGGGTTTGGAGATTGTTGATTAGTACTGAGGATATAATGTTGTTGAACAGTGAGTTAGAATCAATAAACAGCAGCCTAATGTAGGTACAGTATTGCTATTGTTCAGGTGGTCCAAGGCTGAGTGGAGAGCCAATGAGATTGTATCTGCTCCAGATCTATTCCAGCAATAGGCAAATTGCAGCGGGTCCAGGTTCTTGCTTAGATAGGGATTGATTCTGGCTATGACCAACGCCTCAAAACATTTCAACACAATAGAAGTAAGTGGGACTGGGCAATAGTCATTGAGGCAGCTCATCCTGACTGTCACCCTTTTGAAGCAGGTGAGAACCACTGACTGTAGCAGTGAGAGATCGAAGATGTCCCTGAACACTTCCGCCAGTTGGATGGCACAGGGCCTGATGCCTTTTCAAGGGTTCACCCTCTTGAAATCACCCTTTGACATCAGCCTCCAAGACAAAGATCACTGGGTCACTGAATGCTGCAGGGATTTGCCCTGCTATAGTTTTATTCTCCCTGTCAAAGCATGGATAAAGGTGTTGAACTCATCTGGGAGTGAGGCATCACAGCCATTCATGTTGTTAGATTTCACCTTATAGGAAGTAATGGCCTGCAAACTCTGCCACAACTATCATGCATCTGATTCTGTCTCTAACTTAAATTGGAATTGATTATTTGCTCTTAAAATAACCTTCTGTAAATCGTACCTGGACTTCTTGAACAGTTCTGGATCACTGGTCTTGAATGCCATAGATTTACCCCTCAGCAGACTGCACATCACCTGGTTCATCCACAGCTTTTGGTTTGGGTATGTCCGGTATGTTCTTGAGGTCTCACACTCAACCACAAAGGTCCCGCAGGAAATCTCTCCCTACAGAAAACTGAAATAATTTACACCTACTTACTGCATGAAAATTGTATTATTATATTGCATTTAAATATTTAAAAACATTCCCATTAATGTAGAGAAAATACTATCAGGACGTTACCAAAAAATGGATTCTGAATTTTGTTTGCAATCATCCTTAAATTGAAATACCCCATTCAGCAAAGCTATTAAATATTCTTCAGGTTTTCTTCTACTTGGACCTGTCACCAAACTGATTTGGCACTGTCTCCTTTCTAATTTGCTTTTTCTTTTCTTTATATCAGTTGGTAGAGTTATTGTAACTGTCAGTGACATTCTTACTAGAGAAGAGAATAAAGAAAACCATCAGCTGTGTTTATAAATCACAAGTTTCAATTTTGATCACAGGTGGTGCTTAATTCATCTTGAAATTTCATTTGAATGCTTACAAAAATACATTTTAAACCACATACAGTGTTAAAAGATGTACGAATTATCAGTAGTTAGTACTTAACCATCCATTTTTTAGTTTTGCTCATCCTTTAGAACCAATTTGAAGTTTGCTGAATTGTCCCCCTTGATTCTAATAGTAATTATTCTGAAAAATTATCCCTTCTCATTGCCAAATATCTGATTTCCTAAGTTATCCTACTCTATGCTGTCTATTTCTTATTCTTTGTACATCTGTCTTTTTGAGTGGAGGATGATATTCACATTTAATTAAACAATAAACCTAGCTCTTCATGTTGGGGACTTGCTATTTAAGATATGAAAGAGAATTGAGTGATACAAAGCTGCAGCGAACTTGAAAAACATGATATCAGCTTGGCAATGTTGCTCTTGAACATTTTCTTGGACATCTACATCATTTGTCGGGTATGAGACCTCTAAAGAAGTTGCTGTCATTTTGATCTGTTTTGACCATTTCATCTGCCAGCATCGGCATTCTGATAACTTCATTAACTTAGTAAGACAAAGAAGTTGGTGATGGACTTTAGGAAGACTAAGCCTGCACAACTCCCTGTTACTATTGATGGTAAGGACATGGATGTGGTGAGGACCTACAGGTACCTGGGGGTGTACCTGGATGACAGACTTGAGTGGAGCACCAACACAGAGGTTGTGTACAAAAAGGACCGGAGTTTCCTCTACTTCCTGAGGAAGCTGAGGTCCTTTGGAGTAGGCAGGCCTCTCCTTCACATGTTCTACCTGTCTGTTGTCACCAGTACAATCTTCCATGCGGTGGTGTGCTGGGGTAATGGCGTTACAAGAGTGATGCCAACAGGCACAATAAACTGATTAGAAAGGCTGGTTCTGTTGGAGTTGAACTGGACACACTGGAGACTGTGGTAGAGCAAAGGACCCTACAGAAAATCCTGGCAATTCAGGAAAATGTTTCTCACCCTCTGCATGCCATCTTGGCTGAACAGAGGAGCACTTTTAGTAATAGACTAAGATAACGGCGCTGCTCCAAAAAGCACTATATGAGGTCATTCTTACCCTTGGCCATTAGGCTCTATAATGAGTCAAACTATAGCCGGGGAAGTGATGACTCCCTCCTGTTAGACTGTTAGAGGTAACTTATTTTTATTCTTTCTTACTTCTCTTCTAATATTTGTATATTTGTTTATCTGTGCATTTGCAATGCTACTGTGACACTGTAATTTCCTTTGGCATCAATAAAGTATCTATCTCACAACACACATTCCACCCTATCTCAGCACAATGACTTGAGAACGTATGCAAACTAGTGAGCAATTTCAGTTGCCAGAACCTGTTGCAACATATGGCTATAAATGAATGGATACACAGCTGGTCTGGAGTGACTTGACCAGTTGTCCATAAAGGGAAACATATTGCTACTGAATCACCCTTAACCCTCCACTCTGGGCTCCACATGAATGGAGCTTGCCTAGAGACCAAACCAAAGGTCATTAAAACTGTTGCCTGAATTGCATTCAATGAGGAGCAACAGATTTTGTTCTTACTGGCATTAAGCTGTCCAGGCTAGAACTAGAATTGGTTTGTTATTGTCACATGTACTAAGATACAGTAAAAAGCTTGCCTTGCGTACTGTTCATGCAGACCAGATCATTACACAGTGCATTGTGGTGGAACTAGGTAAACCAGTTATGACCATGCAGAATAGAATGTAACAGCTGCAGTAAAGTGCTGTGCAGGTAAACAATAAGGTGCCAGATCATAACAAGGAGCAACGTTGAGGTTGAGAGACGTACAGAAGACTTGGGGAGAAAATCCCAAACTTAAGTTCCAGGCAGTTAAAATCTTGAATTTTGCTTCCCCCAGAATTACAGTAGGCTATTGAGAGCTCCCATGTAATTCTGGTGGAACCAAAATTAATTTGGATTTGTATACCACCTTAACATTAACAATTTTCAAAGCATTTGAGATTTGGTAGACGAATGTATGGCTGAAGAACTGATGCAGGGGGCAGAGTTTCAGAATTTAGATTTCTGGATCACTGGAGTATCTTCCGGAGAAGGTATGACCTGAACCTAAGGGGGGCCAATATCCTGCTGGGCAGGTTTACTAGAACTGTTGGGAAAGGTTTAAACTAATGTGGCAGGGGATGGGAACCAGAGTGATAGGGCTGAGGTTGGGGCAGTTGGTATACAAGTAGTTGCTGCGTTCAGTGAGACTGTGAGGAAGGACAGGCAGATGATAGGGCAAATTTGCAGTCAGTGGGATGAGTTGAAGTGTAACATGGGAGCAAAATCTAAAAGGCTAATGGACACAGGACTGAGGTATTATATTTGAATGTACACAGTATACTGAATAAGGTAGATGATCTTGTTTCAGTTAGAGAATGGCAGATACAACATTGTGGGCATCACTAAATAAGGGTGAAAGATTATACTTGGGAGCTTAACGTCCAAGGATACACATTGCTTTGAAAGGACAGGCAGGTAAACAGAGGGTGTGGAGTGGCTCTATTGGTAAAAAACATTAAATCAAATCCTTAGAAAGAGGTGATATAGGATTGGAAGATATAGAATCCTTAGGGTGTAGAGTTAAGAAACTGCAAAGGTAAGATCCTGATGGGAGTTATGTACAGGCCTCCAAACAGTAGCCAGGACGTGAACGAAAGACACGTAAGGACAATGTTGTGATAAATTAAGAGGGATTTCAATATGCAGGTAGATTAGGAAATCAGATCCCAAGAGGGGGAATTTGTAGAATGCCTATGGGATGGGTTTTTTTTGAGCAGCTTGTGCGTGAGTCCACTAGGGAACAACAATTCTGGATTTGGCGTTATGCAATGATGTAGATTTGATTAGGGAGCTTCTGGTAAAAGTACTCTTAGGATATCATAAAAATGCACCCTGCAGTTTGAGAAGGAGAAGCTAAAACTGGAGGTATCAGTATTACAGTGGAGTAAAGAGAATTACAGAGGCATAAGCAAGTAACTGCCCAAGTTGATTGGAAGGGGACACTAGCAGGGATGGTGGCAGAATGGCAGTGGCTGGAGTTTCTAGGGGATATTTAGAAGGCGCAGGAATGATACATGCCAAAGATGCAGAAGTATTCTAAAGGGAGGATGAACTAATGAAGGTAAACTGCAGTAGCCAATAACATAAAAGAGGATACAAAAAGTTTTTTCAGATATATAAGGAGTGAAAGAGAAATGAACATGGATATTGGACCATGAAAAATGACACAGGAGAGCTTGTAATGGGGGACAAAAAATGGTGAATGAGCTTAATAAGTATTTTGCATCATATTTCACTGTGGAAGACGCTAGCAGAATACCAGAAATGTGAGAGTGTCAGGGGAAGAAGTAAGTGCTATTGCTATTACTAAGGAGAAGGTACTTGGGAAGTTGAAAAGTCTTAAGTCACCTCATCCAGAGGGTTCTGAAAGAGGTAGCTGAAGAGATTATGGAGGCATTAGCAATGATCTTTCAAGAACTTCTAGATTCTGGAATGGTTCCTGAGGACTAAAAAATTGCAAATATCACTGTACTCTTTAAAAAGGGAGGTAGAAGGAGGGAAATTACAGGGCAGTTAGCCTGTCTTCAGTGGTTGGTAGGATGTTGGAGACCATTATTAAGGATGGGGTCTCAGGGTACTTGGAGGCACTTTATAAAATAGGCCAATATTAGTATGGTTTTCTAAAGGGAACATCTTGCCTGAGAAAGTTGTTGGGAAATTTTGAGGAAACAACAGGCAGGATAGACAAAGGAGAATCAATGGATGTTGTTTAATTTGGATTTTCAGAAGGCCTTTGACAAGGTCCTGCTCATGAGGCTACTTAATATGAGCCCATGGTATTATGGGAAAGGTACTTGAGAGGATAGAGATTGGGTAACTGGCAGTAGGTGAAGAGTGAGAACAAAGGGTGTCTTTTCTGGTTGGCTGCCCGTGACTAGTGTGTACCTCAGGGATCAGTGTGGGACCACTTCTTGTCACGGTGTATGTCAATGACTTGGATGAAGAAATTGATAGCTTTGTGGACAATACAATAGTAGATGGAAGAGCAAGAAATGCTGAGGAAACAGCATGTCTGAAGAAGCCTTGTTAGATTGGGGGAATAGGCAAAGAAGTGGGAGATGGAATATAATGTAGGGAGTGCATGGTCACGCATTTTGGCAGAAAGAATAAAGGCATGGACTATTTTGTAAATGGGGAGAAAGTTCAAAAATCAGAGATGCAGAGTGACCTGGGAGTCCTCATGAAGGATTCCCTGAAGTTTAATTTGCAGGTTGAGTCGATAGTAAGGAAGACAACTGCAATGTTAGCATTTATTTCTAGAGGACTAGAATACAAAAGTAAGGATGTAATGCTGAGGAGTTAAAAGGAATTGATCAGACCACACTTGGAGTATTGTGAGCAGCTTCAGGTCCCTTATATAAAAAATGATGTGTTGGCATTGGAGAGTCCAGAGGAAGTTCACAAGAATTATCCCAGAAATGAAAGGGTTAACACATGAGGAACATTTAATGGCTCTGGGCCTGTACTCATTGAAGTTTATAAGAATGTGAGGGGGATCTCATTTAAACATATTGAATATGTTTGGATCAGCTATGATAGAGTGGTAGAGCAGTTTCAATGAGCTGAATGGCCCAATTCTGCTCTTAGATCTTGTGATTTTATGGTTGTTTCATTCATTCATTTTACATAGAACTTGACACTGAATTAAGATGATTGCAGGAGAAATGAACAAAAATTTGAGCTGGTCTCTAGAGGGAAGTTTCAAGGAGCAGCTTCAAGGTTGAGAATGGTAGAGACAGGGAGAAAATTCAAAAACTTAAAAAGTTCTAGAAAGTTAAAACCTCAAATACATGAGGGAAAACCTTTTTCACGTTGACTGATGTGACACTGTTCCTGCCTCACAGCTCCAGTTCAGGTGTCCAAGGCTTCACTCCATTTCAATTTTGTAGAGTTTTTACTGCAACTTGCATTTCCTTTAGGGGCTTTGTTTTCCTCCAACACTCCAAGGGCATGCTAATAGATTAATTGATTACTGCTTGCCATAGGTATATTATTGCTTAATATAGGGTAATCAAAGGGGAGTTCATGGGCATTTGTGAGGGACAGCATGTTGTATGGATGGAAAGGGGAATAGCACCAATGGGATTGCTCCATTTTATCCAATGGGTGTAGCGGACTCCTTTTGTGGCATTCAGAAGTTGTATACTCTAGTTATTTTACTCAATTTTCTTCTTTTAATAAATAACTTGTTATTTTCTAATGAAAATAAAAGCAAATGATCTCATTAACTTTCTAACATGTACTAGATCACTAATCTCGGGAATCAACACTCCATTACTAGCAAAATTTTTCAGACATTTATGGCGAAAGAGCAATTTGGTGAAACAATTTAAATGGCTCTGTCACAGGGTGCATTAAACAAATGCTCTTTGGATCTGTATTGTTCTATCACTCACTCCAGCTTTTTATGGTGCCATGTATCTTGCATTATTGAATGTAAAACAGACACCTCATCAAGCGTTTCAGATTAACAAAGCCAAAATCCTATCAACATTGTCACTATATCAACAAATCATATTTATCGGAATCTGGGAACAGCTTGCATGATAACCATTTACATGACATTGTCATGACTGTCAGTTTAAAAATTTCTGTAGCATTGAAGGCACATTATAATACTAATTTAATTAGCTGAATTAGAAATGATCCTGTACGATAAGGGGCTTTCTGAATTTACCTTATTAGTTTTGCAGCTATTAGAATTGTTGGTTCAACTCTATTGAGCATAGATACAATTATAGCAGACAGGAAGAAAGTTAAGAGAAACTAATTGTGCACATATGCTCAGTGGCTACTTTATAAGTGGCCACTGATGTATGTTCAAGATTCAAGGTTCATGGGTTTTGCTGCTGTAGCCCATTCACTTTAAGGTTCGATGTGCTGTGCATTTAGAGATGCTCTTCTGCACACCACTGTTGCAATGCATAGTTATTTGAGTTACCGTTGCCTTCCTGTCAGCTGGAACCAGTCTGGCCATTCTCCTCTGACCTCTCTCATTAAAAAGCCATTTTTGCCACAGAACTATCAGTCACTGGATATTTTTTGTTTTTTTGCACCATTTTTTGAAATATTTAAACCACCCCATCTGGCACCAACAATCATTCCATAGTCAGTCACTTAGATCACATTTCTTACCCATTCTGATGTTTGGTCTGAACAACAACTGAACCTCTTGACCATGTCTGCATGCTTTTATGCATGGAGTTGCTGCTACATGATTGGCTGATTAGATATTTACATTAACAAGCAGGTGCAGAGATGTACCTAATAAAGTGGCTACTCAGTGTACACCTGGATGTCTAGATTTTGGGCATTTTGATCAATTTGATTTTTATATGGCCCACCATCAAATATCTTGCCAACACCAAAATAATTAAGTAATTTAATTGGTTAAACACCCTGGATCATGCCTAGCCAGACAATGCCTTGAAAGAAACAATAAGTATTAGAAACACATGGCATCATGAAAGATGACAGGTTGCCAATTATGCGGAGAACAGCAGTGAAATTTTCATGATGCTTCAGTTGCATATGCACCTTTAATGTTACAAATACAGGAGCAGTAGATTGAAGAAAAGAGTGGAAGTATGTCACAAAATTAACTCATTAGTGATCAAGGTGAATCAATGGAGCAGTTGCATCACCGATGTCTTCTACTTAAGTTCATCAATTTAAAACAAGATGAATTTTTAATGTAATGGGAGGTTTGTATAATTTCTCTCTAACTAGGTTCTTATTAAATTAATGATCATCTTGCCATAACCACAATGAACAAACTGAAAAAGAAGGAACCACTTTGAAATAAACAACGGCTGCCAGAATTCTCCTCCCAGACTTTGCATAAATAAAGAAGTTTGCATGTTCTTTGTTAATCCAAACTCAGGGAAACAAATATTAAATAGAATTAATTGGTTAAGTAAACAGCTGCCACCTTTAAGCTACAAAAGTTTTACAAAATATTGAAATGAGCAGATGTTGTTAATAACTTCTAAGCTCCAATTGAAACACTGATGCAATTATTTTCTTTGCACATTTCAGACAATGGAGTGGAACAGTCTAATATATTTTTGCAAAAAATAACTTTTGATTTGTTGACTGTTGAGAATAGTGAACAGTCCAGTAATCTAGGTTCAGTGCATTGTGCCTCAATGTGTGGTTGACCCTCGGGAGTTGAAGCGGAAACAGGTCTTGCATTTGAAAATGTTCAAATACTATGGTCATTCCTCAAACATCTGCATCCAGAAACTCAAATCATCTGGTTGAGCAAAATTTCTATCTGTTAAGGAAATAAATTACCACTGTGGGTTTAAAACACAGGTGCATTACATCCCCCTGTTTATATTCCTTTGGGTTTATACCCAGTCCCGGCAGACTGAAAGTGCCATTCTATGACAACTGTAAGCTACCAAGCATACAGAATTTGAACTTAATGCTTCCTTTTTACCGTGTGCAAATTTTGATGCCACGTACAGCATAGAACCCTGTGAATACTCAGTAAACATCTTTAGTTAAGCAAAGGAGCGACAATGGAATTACATTCAACCACATTACACGTCTACCTACTCAGTTTCAAGCTAGCACAGTATCGTAAATTGGGCTTTTGTTACATCTTCATAACAAAATTAAAGAAGTTCTACTCTCTTCTACTATAGTAACCACATAAGTATGTATTGGGAACAAACCAAACTGGGTGTTTCAGTTTGCCTGACCTGTCATATAAAAATTAATGGCAGGATGTTGCAAAAATGGCTTGGCTCCAAGTATTTCATGCCACATTATATTGAATTTAGTTTCCCCATTTCTATATTTGTGAACTTTATAATCACCAAGTGGTTAATAACTGTCCAATAATGAACACTCAATTCCTTCTTTAAATCGTAACACCCAAGAAAGAACCAGCAGTTTTCTCACTAACCTGTGAGTCCATTTCCAATTAAAATGCATTATTAATATCCAGATTGAGATAAGGTCAACAGCAGCTAATTCATTGTTGTTGTAATGATATACAATGTCATTCACTGAAGTGGAATGCTGTAAAAAGTTGTAGCACTCTTGATACAAGCTACCCAATTTTCATACTTGCAATTAAGGAAAGAGCAGTCCATTCTTGACTTACATAAAGCCAGAAGGAGAGTGTCTGAATGACTGTAGACATGTGCCAAACATGTTCTCTGCCTAGTGCTGTGCAGAGTCTTACTTCAGAATCCCCAGGCATATTTTTCTTTCCTGTAAATAGCCTGTAGAAAGCACTCCGTAGTACTTACTGACCAAATAAAGAATGCAAGTTCAAGCTAAATTGGAGAATATCTGTCGGAAGTTAGCAAGTGATTACAAAATGTGAATGAGCTCAGGTTTGCAATTGATATGATGTCAAAGAGATGATTAAAAACAAAACATACACATCCATGCACTTAACTTTAAACATCTTGCATCGCAATTATTTGCAGTTAACCCAAAACATCAAGTGATCTGTGAAATCAGGGTTCAATGGCACTTAACCAAGACCTCATTAAAAAACTCTGTAGAACTAGTATAATGCATAGATTTGGGGAGCAAACATGAAATGCAAGACACAGATAGAAACAGAGGTTGGCTATTTGGCTCCTTCTACATTTTCTGTCACAATAAGATCAAGGCTTATTTTTAATCTCAGTGCCATTTTCCTGCACAAACCCCATATTCCATAACTTCCTTAACATCTAAACATCTCTTGATCTTTGTCTTGAATATATTCAGCAAAGGATATTTTCATGACTTTCTTTCAACATTTTACTACCTTGCTTTATTAAACAAATAATTATGCTTTCCCATTCCTCCCATTGACAAAGTTTACTTCATTCACCTGAGGAAATAGAGCAGAAGGAAGTAATGAATTTCGTACCTCATTAGTAACTCTGCATCCCCCATCTCCCCAGAAAGGCCAACAACCTAGCAATTTTTCACTGCTGTCTGTGCAGGCTTGTGTTGGGTTGGACCATTGTTCACTCTAAGTGATCCTGACATTCAATTAAGTAGGAAACAATTATGGCTAGTCTGTGTTTAAAGCCACTTGTCAGCAAGGACTGTCAGATGTCTTTCTTTCTTGTGCTCTCCCAATCACTCTAAACTTGGGTGTGATCAACCCATATTAGTTTCTCGATCTTTAAAAATTTTTAGTAACATTGCAAGACACTGCCCAACAAAGTTTCTTCTCAGAGATGGCATTATAGTATACTGAAGAGATATAAGACTCTATTGCTTAAATTGGTACGTTATTCTATGACTATCTATTTGAATGCACCTTTTCATTATTTCACTATTAACTATTCTTTACACATGGAAATTCAGAACAAACTAAAAGGAAGGGTAGGGGTGGGGAGAGGAAAGCCCTGATAATATAGGATCATAAGGGTAGTTGTGGGCAATAATCTTGGCCCAGAAGAATAGGATGTAATATCAGTAAGGGTGGAATCAAGAGATAACAAGAAATAATTTAAAAAATGCTTGAAATACTTAGTGGCCTCCTAACAGCAGAAAATTAGGGAGGGAGTTAAACATGAAGTAAAATTGTGGTGAATGTAATATAATAATGGGGAACTATGATCTTTCATCACATCGACTGAGGAAATCAAATTGGAAAGAATGGTTTGGAGATGGAATTCACAGAATGCATCACAGAAATCTTTTGGAGCAAAACTTTACAGAATCAATTCAGAAAGAAGTTATTTTTGACTTTATCTAAGGGTTAGTAAGTTGCCTCATAGTAAAGGACCCTTGTAAGGAAATGTGATTGCAACATAATTGAATTTTGTATATATTTTGACAGGGACACAGTTGGAACTAAAGTCAATTATGGGTGTGTTAGCTTAAGCAGACTAATGCATATTTCTAAAGGAATTACATTAAAAGATTTGCAAGTAGTAAACAAAGGCAAACATTAAAAAATCAAATTCTCTACAAATGTACTGTAATTAAATACATAGCAAATAAGAACTGTCTGTTTATCTATGGTTAACGTTAGCTTTAAAGAGATTCATAAATATTGCCAAATATGTCTTGGTATTGGGGAGCATTAAGAAGTACAGTAGGAATGAAAACAGCATCCACCACACTGTCAAGTAATGAGTTCCATATTCCTACCATTCTCTGAGTAGTGTGTGCAAAGCGGAACATAGGAAGCTATGTTGGTTCCATTAATTCCCTATTCTCCACAGGGAGCGCTGTTGCAATGCAACCAGGGAAAGATCAGTGAAAAACATCATTTCAGAAAAATTTCCTGTTGTAGAAAATATCATTAAACTTTTTGCTTAGTTGAAAAATGCATAATGAAGTTGTTAGAAGCAAAATCCTCAGTTATTACTACTTTCTGATCCTAGTAAATTAATTTTATTCGATTGGACTGTTATTCTTCACCAGTTTTAAATACTTAGTGATATTTGAGCATCTTCCTATTAAACAAAATACATATTCTAATTTATAATCTTCACCATAAACTGTTATAAGTTAGTTAAAAATTGTGCTTTTTATTTCCTATCTGGGAGTGTACCTTAATGAGATGTTCCACAGCTGATGTATGGCATTAAGAGATAGTGACAAAACATTAAATCGAAGGTATAAAAATTACTACATCTTTCTGCAATTTCTTTGATAAGTTCCATTGTTTCACTTAAGACTGAAAAGCTAGTTCAACAGTTTTAGTCGTTTGTCCGAGTAACATCTTTGATGAAGAGATATTCTTTGATTAAGCCTCTAAGAAAGACAGTGGGATAGTTTCCCAGATTAAATGAGTAATACAAGAGCCAGTTTTTGAAAACTCTACTAAACTTTTTATGCTAATGCATAAAAGAAAATAAGTGACCTTCACTGGGACTACTAAAAAATTCCCAGAAGTATGGCATTTCAATTACTAAAAATGTAATGACTCCATTTCTACCCGAGACAAAGACACTGAATAATCAAGGTTCAAGTTTATAATAAATTTATTGCTGAAATTATATTCATCTTCTACTTTGCAAGGTAGCCAAAAACATTCCAAAAATTTGTGAATACAAAAATTAATAACCTAAAATGTAGTGTTATAAAAAATCTAAGTCTACCAATGTGACAGATTTTTTTTGCTGACGATTAAGGCTAAAATGGCATCATTTCACCAACAGTAACATCAAAATAAAACAAAATTCTGAAATTGATTATATACAACTGTTACAAACTTTTCAATACTAGTAGTGTAGATACCAAGCTTTTGAAAAGTTAATTCTTGTTAATGACTAAGTATTTTTAAGCACTGCATATTTTAAATAAATGTTTTCTTTTAACAGAGATTCACTTGGCTAACTAGAAAATCAGTCATATCTTATAAAATAAGAATAATGAGATCTGACATCAAACTTGACAGATAGAAAATCTGCTTCAGGTTTCCATACATTTGCCCTCTTGGCTCTGTTGATAGAACATCTGTTTAGATACATTATACTATAACCAATGAGTTCCCTGTATTACAATAATCTGGAATTTAAGTAGAGTGAAGATCTTCATTAAATAACAGAAACAGACAGATGTACTGCAACCTAAAACAAAAATATTAAAGCAAAAGAAGACATGTTTGGTAACAAAGGCTTAATTAAATATAATAACTATAACAAACATTAATCTCACTTTAGTAATGTCTTATTTAAATATAATTAATTCCTAGTTGGCAATTTCACTACAGCTGAAGTAAGCATAAGACCCAGTAAAGTTCAATTATTTCAATTAAAATAATCAAACTTTCCCATAAATCTCAAAGTGGTGAGTTGTTCAACTTTTTTTCAAACTCATATGACTGGAAGAAATATTTACTTTTTATAAATTATTTAAACACTTTTAGCTGATATATTTATAAAACCAACCAACTAGTTTTTTGTGTTGTGAAAAAAACTATTGCAGCATTCTCTAAACATTGGGCATATCCATTGCAATTGTCCACATTACTGTTTTTTTCAACTATCTACAGATACCACAGACAAGTTGAAAAGGTGTTCTAGTCCAGCTTAAAAGCACCATTACTTTCACCACTTGTACTTTTGTTTCTTAGAGACTTTTTTTTCTTTCTTGCAGTCTTTGCATCAATCTTATGATCATCTTCAGCAAACATTACATTGGACTCCAGTATTGTCACATCCAATGGTTTTGCCAGTTTCTTTTTTTTCTTTCTGTGTGATGCACTAGAAAAGTAACAAGGTATAATTTACTATGTTTTTGTTTTTTTTTTGCTGGCTTCACAAAGAGTATTAAAATCTGCATCTCTACAAAGCAACATCCTTTCTTCAATAATTTCTTAGTTGTCTATCATTTAAATTTTGTAAGCGGCAACACCCATACGATTACAGAAAGGATGGAAAATTGCATGTGTCTAGAGTACAAAAGCAAGACAGTCATTTTGCAATTATAGAGGGATTTGATCTCTTATTTCATGGAAGATATATTTCAAAGGAAGATCCGTAATCATTTCTAAGGATAAATTGTTTTTTCCTGAACCTGACAAAATCTTTGGAATTGCATTAAGTACTAACTTTTATTCTACCATTTCTGTATTCATCCCAAAGCCTTCAGCAATTGTAATGTTCAGATCATTACAGGAGTAAAAAAAATTCATTACCAGTTCCAAATGCTAATAAACTGGCAAATTTACATTACATCAAAAGTCCTTTGTATGTTATGGACTGTCTTCCAACATACAGACATTTTCTAAAAGAAAATGGACAAGTTAAAACATGGAACTAAACTAAAAAAAGGATGACAACAGTATACAGAGGAGTGGGATCACCCAATACATTTTCTCACAGAGACTATACATTGTAGAACCATGATCAATGAACTACTGAAATTCTACCACAAAAGATGTTAGACAAATGCAAGAGAGATAGTATAGTTCCAGCTAAATATAAACAGGTAGTCTCAGACAGGACAAACTGGAATAGCAACCTTCAGATGGGGTGGTGATTAACATAATTCTTAGTTGAATCAGAAGGAATGACATGATCAGTCAACAGAAGAAATGTGTGACTGTCCTGCTAAAGCATTGACCACTAAGACTGTTGTGAGTATTCTGTGTCAGTTGTGACAAAGTGTCTTTGACCTGAAATATTACCTCAGTTTTTCTTCACATTACTGTAGCCTGGCATGCTGGGTATTTTCTGCATTTTCTGTTTTTTCATTGCCTGACAAATCTTTGAATAAATATTTGAAGAAATACCAAGCAGGATGGACAAAAACTAGTCAGTAAATGTTGCTAACTTGGATTTTCGGAAAACCTTTGTCTAGGTTTCACACTTGAGGCTGCTAAGCAAGATAATAACTTGTGGTACTTGAGAAAAGATACTAGCATGCAAAAAAGATCGGCTGACTGGCAGCAGGCAAAGAGTGGAAATGAAGGGGATGTTTCCTGGCTGGCTGTCGCTAACTGGTGGTGTTCCACAGAGGTTAGTGTTGGAACTGCTTCTTCTCACATTATATGTCAATAATTTGAATGATGAATTAGATAGCTTTGTGGCCAAGTTTGAGGACAATACACAGATAGGTGAGGTGAAGGTAGTGTGGAGACAGCAGGGAGTCAGTTTAGGAGAATGGGCAAAGAAGGCAGATGGAATACAGTGTAGGGAAGTATACGGGCATGCACATTGGTAGAAAGAATAAAGATGAAGACTATTTTAAAAATGGGGAGAAAATTCAAAAATCAATAGTGCAAAGGGACAGGAGCCCTCATGCAGGATTTCCTAAATGTTAACCTTGCAGGTTGAGTCGATAATAAGAAAGCAGTATTAGTATTCATTTCAAGATGACTGGAATATAAAAGCAAGGATGTGATGCTGAGGCTTTATAAGGCATTGCTCAGACTGCATGGAGTATGGTGTACAGTTCTGGCCCTTTATCTAAGAAAGGATGTGCTAGCGTTGGAGATGGTGCAGAAGATGTTCATGAGAATGATCCCATGACTGAAAAGGATAATGTATGAACAGTGTTTGATGACTCTAGGCCTCTACTCGCTGGAGTTTAGAAGAATGAAGAGGATCTCACTGAAACCTATTGAATATTGAAAAGCCTAGATAGACAGGACAAAGAGAGGATATTTCTGATAGTGGGATAGTCTAGGACCAGAGGGCACAGCCTTTAAGTACAAGGTCATGAATTTCTTCAGCCAGGGTGTGGTGAATCTGTGAAATTTGTTGTACAGATGGCTGTAGAGGCAAAGTCACCAGATGTATTTCAAAGTACATTTTATTATCAACAAATGTATAAATTATACAACCTTGAGATTTATTTGCTTACAGGCAGCCACAAATCAAGAAACCCGAAAGAACCCAATTAAAAAAACATAAAGACCAACATCCAGCCTGCAGAGAAAGGGAAAAAAACCCCAGAAATCATGCAAACAACAGAAGCGAGCTACAACATCCTGAACCAAAATGAGTCCTTAGATCCAAGTCCCGCGCAGCCTGGAGTGGGCCTAAAGTCTTAGTCTCAGTTCATCATATTAGTGGGCACAGAAAACCGCAGCAGGGGCAGTCTTCATAGCCTCAAAGCAGAAGCTGATAGGTTCATGATTAGCAAGGGTATCAAGGGTTATGCGGAAAAGGCAGGAGAATGGATAATTGAGAGGGATAATAAATTAGCCACGATGGAATGGCATTGCAGACTCAATGAGCTGAATGGCCAAATTCTATTCCTATGTCTTAATAGTCTGGTTTTATATTTCCAGCAGCTGTGTTTTCATTTGATTTTCTTCACACTTTGATCTTGAGGGTAATGATATCAGGTGGTCATAGGGAAATATCTATGGTTATATGCACGCCAGGCTAGTAAGATCAATTAGAGGGCTCTACAGAAACCCTTGGAGAAGGTGTGTGAGGTGAATTGGGCAGGTGTGAAGAGATGCCGAGAAAAAGAAAAAAATCTCAGGTGCAGCAAGAGCACTGGTGTGAGGGAATGTTTAACTGTGGAATGAAAGAGCATTTAAACCAAAAATGAAAAGTCCTTAATTGCTTCAGTATTCACCAGTGAGAGGGACCTTGACGAACATGAGGACGGCGTAAAACAAGCTGATGTGCTTGAACATGTTGATGTTAAAGTGAGTATGTCGGGGACTTTTGAAAAACATGAGGACAGCTAGGTCCCTGCGGCTGGACAGAATATACTTCAGGTTACTATGGGAAGTGAATGAAGAGATTGCCAAGCCTTTGGCGATGATCTTTGCACACTCACTGGCCACAAGGGTAGTATAACAATATTAAAGGGTGGCCAATGCTATTTCTTTGTTAGAAAGGTAATAGTGATAATTCTAGGAATTATAGACCAGTGAGTTTTACTTTAGAGGTGGGCAAACTAATGGAAAGGATTCTCAGAGATGTGAGAGATTCAGTTGTGGTTCTCAAGACCAAGGAGATGGAAGCGTTCGGGGCCTGGTGCCAGGTAAATAACCTCTTCCTTAATGCCAACAAGACAAAGGAGTTGGTTATCAACTTCAGGAGAACTCGCACCACTCACACCCCTCTTTATATCAGCAGCACAGCCGTGGAAACCGCGAGCAGTTTCAAACTCTTAAGAGTGCACACCACACACAGCCTCTCATGGTCCCAGAACACACCTTACACAGTCAAAATAGCTCACCAACACATCTACTTTCTGAGGAGGGTGAAGAGAATTGGACTTTGCACACATCCATTCTTATGTCATTCTACAGATGCACAGTAGAGAGCATTCTAACAAACTGCATCACTGCATGGTATGGAAACTGCACTGCAGCAGACTGGAAGGCTCCACAACGGGTAGTCAATACTGTGCAACTTCACACTGGCAACAGTCTACCCACCACCAAAGACAAATATACAGAAACATGTTGGAAAAATGGTCTGTAACTTCTTGAAGGATCCCATAGGAGGTCCCATCTTATGCCAGGACCACCAAACTCAAAAACATTTACTTTCCCCAAGCAGTAAGGTTGATCAACACCTCCACTTGCTAGCTCCACCACTACTTTATCATTTCCCATCGGTCACCTTTATGTACAGCCTAGTGTTACTTTATGGACAAACAATTAATCTGTGTATATCAGCTATCTTATATTTTTTCATTATTATTATTGTGTTATTTATCTTTTGTGTTCGTTTTGCGAAGCATTGGACCTGGATTCCTTACATAGGAAATTAGATTAAACAATCTTGAATTTTGAACCTTTAAAAACTTGAGATAGGATTTATGAGCATTTGGAGAAGCATAGTCTGATTAGGAATGATTAGTCTGACTAGCATGACTTTGCGCTTGCTGTCTATTTGAATTCTTTGGGAAAGTGACAAAGCCAATTGATGAAGGTAGTGCTGTGAATATGGTGTACTGTATACAGATTTCAGTAATGCATTTGACAAGTATTCTCATTCAGAAAATCAGGAGGCATGAAATCCAGGGAAACTTGGCTGCGTGGATTCAGAAATGGCTTGTCCACAAAGGCAAGAGGGTGGTAGTGGACCGAGGGGAGGTTGGTAACCAGTGGTGTTGCACAGAGATTTATTCTGGGAGCCTTACTCTTTCTGATTTTTTATAAATGATCTGGATGATGAGGAAATAGAAGGGTGAGTTAGTAAGTTTGTAGATTACATGAAGGTTGCTGGTGGTGTGGATAGTGTAGAAGGTTGTCGTAGGTTAAAACGACATATTGACAGAATGCAGACCTGGGATGGGAAAGGCAGATGGCGTTCAGTCCAAAAACATGTGAAGTGTTACACTTTGGAAGGCTAAACTTGAAAGGAGTATAGAGTTAATGGCAGTGTGGAAAAACTCAGCTATCTTGGGTTCCATGTCCACAGATCCTTCGAAACTGCTGTACAAATTGATAGGGTGGTTAAGAAGCCATGGTGTGTTGACCTACATTAGTTGGGGGAAATAGAGTTCAAAATTTGCTAAGTAATGTTGCTGCTCTATAAAACTCTGGTTAAGATCACACTTGTAGCATTGTGTTCAGTTCCATTTGCCTCATTATAAGAAAAATGTAAGAGCTTTAGAGGGGATGCAGAGGAGATTTACTAGGATACTGCCTGGATTAGAAAGAATGTTTTATGAGGGTAGACTGAGCGAGCTATGGCATTTCTTTTTAGAGCAACGACAGATGAGAGGTGACTTGACAGAGGTGTAGAAGATGATATGAGGCATAGACAGAATGGACAGCCAAAGACTTTTCCCCAGGGTGTAAGTGGGCTAATATGAGGGGACATAATTTTAAGGTGATTGGAGTAAAGTATAAAGAGGATGTCAGAGGTTTGTTTTTTTTTTTTACACAGAGAGGGTGATGGGTGTCAGAAGATGCTACCAGTGTGGTGGTAGAGGCAGATACATTAGGGACATTTATGAGATTCTTAGATAAGCACATGGATGAAAGAAAAATGGAAGGCTATGTTGGAGGGTAGTATTTTAACCTACCCTCTTACAGTATGTTAAAATGTCGGCAAAACATCATGGGCCAAAGGGCCGGCATTGTGCTGTAATGAGAGGAGCTTGCAGGAAATTTTTCTTGAATTTTCCATTCAGTAGCCTTTATAGTAATAGGCCTTGTGTCTCTGATCTGTGCTGTCTATGCTGCCAAGAATGTGAATTCAGCTGTATTCTTCAGATTACTTTCCTTCCAAATTCCCTTGATAAGGTTGCTATTTGCTGGAAATATTCTGGATCGCCAAGAATGCTGTTCATGCCACATGTCAAAATCCACGTGATGATGAAGGGACCAACATTAACTTCTTCATTCTCTCCAGAATGGGTTGCTTAGAGTCATTTTCCTTTCACTGCTTATGATTTAGTTTCCACTGAAGAAATCCTTGCCTGAATGCAAAAAAATCCTTGAGCCTTTCTGATATTAGACCCTTACCACAAGACCATCCAGATGGTTCACAAGTTTTGAACAAAGTTCTTTTAATTTGGAAACAATTCAAGGAAACATTGTCTATATTTCTTAGTAAACCAAAAGTTCTTAAGATTTGATGAGTTGATTTGAGGTGATGTTACTCACGGTTTCACAGGTGACTCTGTATCTGTGTCATGCTCTGAGATCAGCTTGAGTTCCCCTGACCTGCTGATGACTGCTGACATCTGTAGGAGAACAAAAGGAACATAGCGTGTAAGAAATGAAGCTGGTGGGGGTTTACTTGGACAGCTTTTTCTCAGCACATATGCAAAGCCACAGGTTTCCTGTACTTGGAATAAATGCAGCTTGCTTGAGAATGCTAAACCTGTCTGGCCTGATGTATCTGTACCTCTGCTTATGTGGTTATAATCTATAGACCAAGAAGAAACACAGGCCTCCTACCATTCCCATGATGCAGGAGATACCGCTTTACATACAGAGGCAATCTATAAATCCAGGAGAAAGAAACACAGACCTCCTACCATTCCCATGATGCAAGAGATACTACTTTACATACAGAGGCAAAACCAAAATAGTATTAGGATCTGGTAAATACACCTGGCACCATATCATAATATTTGTGTATAGTTCATATTAACTCTTTAAAGACTAGAATAGTAGTTCTGTGCAAACTTCAAAAATAGGAATAGTTATTTTGTTTCTGCTACTCTAAGAGTAAAAGTCAATTGGCTTAGAGATGTATGTTTATCTTTCGGATATGAAACAAAATATTTTTTTTTAAATATTAACCAAATTCTAGGCACATTCTTTTCATGACTCCCATTTATATCAAGAAATTCTACACAAAATCCCAAAAAAGACATTTTAATCAAAATCAGTCTATTTCTAATCAGATCAGATTCATTTCAACCTAAGGATGTGCTGGGGCAGGCCACAAGTGTCACCACACATTCTGGAGTCAACATGGCATGCCCATTATGCTTGGCAGAACAAGCCAGAACACAACAAGCAACTAAACAATCCCCATTTCTCCTGCTCAACCACCCACATACATAGTCCTCCTGTCACAACCTCGGACTCAGCTGCACAACAGATTTGGCAACTGCGCTCATGAATATGCACGTGTCAGATAATAATAATTTCATTATGGCTGTATTTAACTCCCTTCTTTTCATTTTAGTGCTTGTTAAGACTTGAGCAAAGCATAGCAATGTTATGCTGCCTGCTTGCATTCAGCCTTGCCTGAGAAATTGGACTGTTGAGTCAACTGACACTGAAGACCAGCGGGATTCGTTTTATATTTAGTTATTCCTTTCAGTCGCGCTGTTGGCTTAGTTTTCCATTTGAGAGTTTTAGTTAATGGCCCTGTTTGGCCTCATTTATTGTTTTTCTTTCCCTCTAAACTCTGTTCGCATTGAAGTCTGTGAACTATTGGCCCACTTCAGTGTTACTCTCACTCTGCACTTGAGACATATCCGAATGTAGTAACAGCTAATCTGGACAACACAAAGATGGACCCAGCAGAGAGAGAGTAGCTGACCTTGAGCCTGAGATTCATTGGTCAGGTAGGGGACAAGCTGCAGGCAATTGGACCTGTTCTGGGTGAAGTTATGGAAGCAATGATGTAGACAATCTTGTGCTGAGAAGCCCCGTCTCATTCCTAGCTGCAACTGTTCAACGCAGACAACCAGTGTCAGGCATCAGCTACCTCTGGTCTCATGACTGTTGTCCAGGAGCTCACTGTGGACAGCCAGTGTCAGCTAACAGCCATTAGCATTCTCACCAATGCAATTCAGCAGCCTCTGGCTGCATCAGTCCCTCTCCCAATATCTTGTAGTTCCTCCTTTTCTGCTGCCCGACAATCACTGCTACTAATATTCCCGTGCCTGAACCAGAACCGACTTTCACCTTTGGACTCCCAGATTCACGCGTCCGTACAAGAACTGAATATTACACCACACAATGATCCCGATGGCTGCAGGAATTTTATTACCTAATGCGAACTGACATTCCAAGCCCAGCCTGGTTGTTTTGGTGATAATATGCGAAAACTGGCATAAATTGGTCAATCTCCACTCAGCTTGTTCTATGCTTTACAGGAGCAAGGGAACCCCACAGACAAGTCATTCCAACATTTTTTTGTAGAGTTAAGGAGGATTTTAGACCTTCCAGTACAGGGTCAGAAGGCTGCCCACCGATTCTTGGACCTGTGCCAAGGCAGAGGGACGGTGAGAACCTATGCAGTTAAATTCCGCACGCTTGCAGTAGAGATAGGTTGGAATGAGAGATCTCTCATCACTGCCTTCCAGCGTGAACTGAATGCAGGGGTCTGGCACAAGATCGCTGTCAGGGACGAGCAGGATAGTCTGAATGTTTCCATAGAGGGCTTCCAGACCGTTCGGGCCGACCGGAATTGCACTGATAGTGGTAAGCGTAAAGGAGGGGTGCTTGCTGTTCTGGTTAACAACAGATGGTGCAATCCTGGTTATATTACGATCAAGGAACGTGTTTGTAGCCCAGATATTGAACTTTTTGCTGTTGGACTCCGGCCATATTATTTAGGAAGGGAAATCTCACATGCAATTGTGGTTGTTGTGTACATCCCTCCCTCTGCCAACCCGACGTCGGCGTGTAACATCATTTACACCATCATGCCAGACTGGAAACCCAGCACCCGAGTGCTCTCATTACCATCTCGGGTGACTTCAACTGTTACCATGGCTAGAACACTGCCCAACTTCACACAGTATGTGAGCTGTACAACCAGAGGGGAGAGGACCCTGGACTTGATGTATGCTAACGTTAAGGATGCATACAGCTCCTCTCCCCTCCCCCCACTGGGAAGGTCAGATCACAATCTGGTGCATCTCAAACCCTGCTACGTGCCTCTGGTGAAGAGTAAACCTGCAATCTTGAGGACAGCGAGGAAATGGTCGGAGGAGGCTTATGAGGCACTCCAGGGTTGTTTTGATGTGACAGACTGGCAGGCACTCTGTGAGCCACATGGAGAGGACATTGATGGACTCACAGACTGCATCACTGGTTACATCAACTTCTGTGTGGACTGCAATGTTCTAGCAAGAACTGTCCTTTGTTATTCAAATAACAAGCCATGAGTAACAAAGGGCATTAAGGCCATCCTGAACAGTAAAAAGAGGGCGTTTAGAGATGGAAATAGGGAAGAGCTGAGGATAATACAGAGGGAGCTGAAAGCCAAGATCAGGGAGTCTAAAGACAGGTACAGGAGGAAGCTTGAGTGGAAACTCCAGCAGAACAACATGAGAGAGGTCTGGAGTGGGATGAGGACCATCACTGGGTTCCGGCAAACTAGCAACAGAGGAGCTGAAGGCAGTGTGGACAGGGCCAATGAACTTAATCTGTTCTTCAATAGATTTGACACTGTGGCCCCTGCCCATCCCCCACATGATTCATCTGGTGTTGGCCCCCAACCAACACATACTCCACTCTTCTCTCCTACCCCTCCTCACAGCCCTCCACCCTGCTCTCATGACTACAACCCTCTCCCACCTGAAACCACCATGGTGGGCTTCACAGCTGAACAGGTGAGAAGACAGCTGAAATGTCTCCACCTAAACAAGGCTGCAGGCCCGGATGGTGTCAGCCCCAGACTGCTCAAAGCCTGTGCCCCCAGCTATGTGGGGTACTTCACCATGTCTTCAACCTGAGCCTGAGTCTCCAGAGGGTTCCTGTGCTGCGGAAGACATCCTGCCTTGTCCCTGTGCTGAAGACACCGCACCCCAGTGGCTCCAATGACTACAGACCGGTGGCATTGACCTCCCACATCATGAAGACCCTGGAGAGACTTGTTCTGGAGCAGCTCCGGCCTATGTTTAAGCCACATTTAGACCCCCTCCAGTTTGCCTACCAACCCCGACTAGGAGTTGAGGGTGCCACTGTCTACCTGCTGAACCATGTCTACGTCCACCTGGACAAGCCGGCAAGCACTGTGAGGGTCATGTTTTTTGACTTCTCCAGTGCGTTCAACACCATCCCCCTGCTCTGCTGGGTGAGAAGCTGACAGTGATGCAGGTGGATGCTTCCCTGGTGTCATGGATTATTGATTACCTGACTGGCAGACCACAGTATGTGGTCCAAAGGGTCAGTGTGGACATGGTGGAGGATTACAAGTACCTGGGGATATGAATTGACAATAAACTGGACTGGTCAAAGAACACTAAGGCTGTCTACAAAAAGGGTCAGAGCCGCCTCTATTTCCTGAGGTCCTTTAACATCTGCCGGATGATGCTGAGGATGTTCTACGAGTCCGTGGTGGCCAATGCTATCATGTTTGCCGTTGTGTGCTGGGGCAGCAGGCTGAGGGTAGCAGACACCAGCAGAATCAACAAACTCATTCGCAAGGCCAGTGATGTTGTGGGGGTGGAACTGGACAACTCTCTGACGGTGGTGTCTGAAAAGAGGATGCTGTTCAAGTTGCATGCCATCTTGGACAATGTCTCCCATCCACTCCATAATGTACTGGTTAGGCACAGCAGTACATTCAGCCGGAGACTCATTCCACCGAGATGCAACACTGAGCGTCATAGGAAAAAGTCATTCCTGCCTGTGGCCAGCAAACTTTACAACTCCTCCCTAGGAGTGTCAGACACTCTGAGCCAATAGGCTGGTCCTGGACTTATTTCCACTTGGCATAATTTAATTATTATCATTTAATTATTTCTGGTTTTATTTTGCTATATTTCTACTCTATTACTGGTTGGTGCAACTGTAACGAAACCCAATTTCCCTCGGGATCAATAAAGTATGTCTGTCTGTCATGACCTGATTAATCTGGCTATTTGAGTTGACGACTGGGTAACTGAGTGGCACAGGGAAAGAATGTTTCGAACTTCCTACGCACCGTCTGATCACTGTCTTTCCTTGCCCTCTCCCTCTCCACCCAGTATCCAGTCCACGGAGGAGGCAATGCAAGTAGGGCGCATGCACCTGTCTCAGGAGGAATGAGAGTAATGCAGGAGAACAGGTTCCAGCCTCTATTGTGGCGATCCAGGACATTTCTGGGCAGAATGTCCCACGTGTCCAGTAAAAGAGGATACCCATCAGCAGGGAGGGGAGTCCTGACAGGTCGGTTCTCTCTTCATTCAGCTTCCCCTAATTGTGTAATGCTCACAGTTTCCTTGTCGTGAAGGTCTTGGACCCATGAACTAAAGGCGTTTATTGATGTTGGTGCAGCTGGGAATCTCATGGACATCTCTCTAGCTCAAAGATGGGGACTTCTGACTCAGGAATTAAGAGAAAAAATCAACATCAAAGTGCTAGATGGTCAACTTCTGAGCACTGGCCAGATCCACCTTTCCAACCAACCCCTCCAAAGGCAACCATAGTGAAGAACTCTCCTATCTAGTTGATTCGCCTGAACTGTCACGTGTTTGGTCTCCCCTGGTTATCCTAACAACCCATGGATCGACTGGTCTCTGAAAGCACTCCAAGAGTGAGGACTGACATGACTGTCTACCTGTCTGGGGGCAGCTCAAGCTCCCTTCCATGAATCCCCTCCTTTGTCAGCTAAGGATGTGGACGTATCTGGGATTCCGGCTGAAGATGCGGATCTTCTTGAGGTCTTCAGTAAAAGGAAGGCCACCTCCACTGCCCCCACAGTGGCAATACGACTGTGCCATAGACCTCCTACCTGGCATAAGTCCTCCCTGGGGCTGGTTCTTTTCCCTCTCTTGTCCTGAAACAGTGGCCTTGGAGGAATACATCAAGAAGGCATTGGCCATGGGATTTATCTGTCTGTCAACCTCGCCGGCAGGAGCAAACTTCATTTTTTGTGAGCAAGAAAGATGGAAAGCTCCATCTCCGCATAGATAATCGGCCCCTGGACAACATCACTGTGGAGAACCGCTACCCTCTTCCTCTGCTGGCATCTGCGTTTCAGCATCTCCACGGAGCAACCATATTTTCCAAAATTGATCTGCATAATGCCTACAATCTGGTTCGCATCACCAGTATGAGTAACTGGTGATGCCTTTTGGTCTGGCCATCGCCCCTGCTGTATTCCAGGCCTTGGGTAAAGATGTGCTCAGGGACATGTTGAACCAGTTTGTGTTTGTGTATTTAGATGACATCCTTATCCATTCCTGCTCTCATCAGGAACATGTCCAGCACGTCCAAAGAGTTCTCATATGGCTCCCTGAAAATAACCTTTACTCCAAGCCCGAAAAATGTGAGTTCCATGAAGACCAGATGTCTTTTTTGAGCTATATACTTACCTCATTCAGTGTTCAAATGGGCCCTAGTAAAGCTCAGGCAGTTACAGAGTGGCCCAAACCACCTACAGTCAAACAGATAGGGTGGTTCATGGGGTTTGCGAACTTTTATCACCGCTTCATCCAGAATTTTGGCTCTAACGCGGCTCCATAAATGCACTCACCAGGAAGACCTCGGCAGGATTCTGTTGGATGGATGTTGCCAAACAAGCATTTTTGGAGCTAAAGTGACATTTCACCACTGCCTACTGCTGCAATACCTAGACCCATCACAGCCATTCATAGTTGAAGTGGATGCATCTGATGTCGGCATTGGAGCTGTCCTCTCTCAGCGCTCGTCTGCGAACAGCCGGCTGCACCCTTGTGTTCTTTCCCGTTGCTTGACTCCAGCTGAGAGGAACTATGATGTTGGGAACCGGGAACTTCTGGCTGTCAAGGAGGCCTTGGAGGAATGGTGACACTGGCTGGAGGGGGCAGAGCATCCTTTCTTGGTCTGGACAGATCGCAAGAACCTCTCAGGATGCAAAGAGACTCAACTCTCATCAAGCCCAGTAGACTCTCTTCTTTACATGGTTTAATTTCATCCTCCCCTATTGCCCTGGCTGCTAGAATACAAAGGTTGATGCAGTCTCCCAGTAGTATGACAGATCTGAGGACAATGCCGATCCAGAGCCCATTTTTCTTCGCTTGTGTATCGCTGCTCCAGTGATCTGGGGAATAGAGGCAGAGTTGAAGGCTGCTCAACAGTCAGACCCAGGCCAAGGTGGGGGACCTCCCAACCAGCTATTTGTCCTTGCTACGGTGCACTCCAAAGTGTTGGAATGGGGTCACTCCTCCAGTTTGGCTGGACATCCGGGAATTCAGGAGTTTATAAAGAGCGAGTTTATAAAGAGACAATGTTGGTGGTCATCTATGTCCCAGGAGGACCACAACCTTGTATCTACTTGTCCTACCTGCACTCAGAACAAGATATCACGCCAGTGTCCTGTGGTTCTGCTATGTCCACTGCCTGTGCCCCACCGTCCCTGGTCTCAGCACTCAGTCGATTTCATCATTAGGCTGTCCCTGTCTAATGGAAGCACCACCACTTTGGTCACTGTGGATCAATTTTTCAAGGCTGCCCATTTCATTATCCTCCTCAAGCTCCCATCAGCCTGTGAGACTGCCACACTCAAGACATAGTGTCTGATCGTGGACCATAGTTCACTTCCCACTTTTGGAAGGCTTTCCGCTCTTTGTAGGAGCCTTGTGTCTGGTTTCCACTCCCGATCCACTGGCCAGACTGAGAGTGTGAACCAGGAGTTGGGAGACAACGGCGCACTGTCTTGCCTATTCCAACCTCATGTCTTGGAGCTCCCAATAGGTTTGGGCAGAGATTGACACAATAATCTCCAGTCTATCTCCACGGGTATGTCTCCCTTTGAATGCCAGAAAAGATTCCAGCCACTGCTCTTCCCTGATCAGGGGATTGATGTAGCAGTTCCTGCTGCTGAACAGCTGATCCAGCACTATAAGCGTACATGGGAGACAAGCCAGGGCTTCTCTGCTATGCACTCAGAAACAACATGCCCGTTAGTCTGATCGGCTCTGCCGTCAGGTAAGGTCATTCAAGCCAGGAGAGGGGGTCTGGTTGGCATCCTGGGATCTTCCCCTGAAAGTCAAGAGCTGCAAATTGGCTCTGCATTACATGGGACCGTTTGTAGTGGAAAAGGCTGTCAACAAGGTCTCGTATAGATGCATCTGCTTCATAAGTGGAGTGCAGAGCTGAGGCCTAGATTCCAACCTGATTTCTAACTCTTCACATCCTTGCCCCTAAACTCTAATCTGACCTCTAGCTCCCCACTCTGTCTGCAAAACCATTCTATGATTGAAAAAACAACTAAGTCTGACCCATGACCTCGATGGGAGACTGGCAGCTCTGCACCGTCCATCTCTGGCTGGAGAGGGGCAAAGCCTCAGGATAAGGCACTGAACATTTAAGGACTGAAACAAGGAGTACATTTTTCTCTAAAGGATGGTACATCTTTGGAACATTCCCAAGGGTCAGGAGTGCACAGTTATTAAATATACAGACTGAGGTTCAAGTAGTTTTGAAAATGGGCATCAGATGGGAAAGTGGATGAAATATAGAATCTGTCTTAATTTTGCTAAATGGAGGAGCAAACTCAAGAGGCTGCAAGACAAAATTTTGCACGTATTTATTTTTCTGTAGTAAGCACTTGCCCACAGTATCTAGTTGTACTCATCTACAACATATGAAGATTTTTCAGTATCTTGATAATTTGTATAGCATCTGAGAAACACTGTGCAGCGATGACAGTGAAATCTGATCAGATTTGATTTGATTTATGGCCCATTTACATTTCAGTCATATTTCTATAAATGTAACCTAAATGTCCTTCCCTTTAGTCAAACTCAGCTTACCGTGAAAATTCAGAACAGTAATGAGGGAGTGCAGCATTACAAAACATGCAGTTTTTTCAGTGAGATGTTAATTAAGTTCCCATCCACCTTCCCACATAGGTCAGTGGTCATTTGAAAATAATCAGGGAGGTTTTCACTGATATCCTGGTCATGATTTATTCTTCAACTACACTTAAATAAAGTTTTGAGCAGTACCCCTGGTAACTACATCTGCATGTTGTGCATCCAGCTGGGGCTCCTTCCAGACCACATTGGAAACTGGAGTTACAGATGGATGACTTCCGGCTCATACGGGAGAATTAGGAGGTGAGAGGTGGGAGCAGTTGCTTGTCTGGAGTTGAGTGAGCTGAGCCTGAGATTTAATATTCAAGCCAGGCCTTTCAGCTCTTTTTGGTGGGCTTGAGGTACTGTACTTTATTAGGCACTTGGCAAAGGCCTATAAAAATAAGTGCAGTTTAAGCGGACCGGCCATTATTGGAGTAGACAGTGTTAAAGTGCAGAGCATTAAGATTTTGGCTCAACACCTTTGACGAGAAGAGGCAAAGGTTAAGGTAAGTTTCTTTCTTTCTTTGTCTGTAAGTGCTTAGCTAGAGTAGCGAGAATGTTTCCAATGTCAGTGATGTGTTATTCATGTCAGACGTTGGAGTTCTGGGACCTAACTCTCCCCAATAACTGCAACTGTGCTAAGAGCATCCAGCTCCTTACAAACCGTTAGATGGAACTGGAGCTGCATAGCTGTCTCATATGGGAGAATGAGTAGGTAATATACAATAACTGCAGGGGTTAGTCACCTCTAAGTTGCAGGACACAGGAGCTGGGTGATTGTCAGGAGAAGGAAAGGGAATAGGCTGCCAGTGCAGATTATCCATGTGGCCATTCCCCACAATAACAAATATACTGTTTTGCATACAGTTGGTCGGAATGGCCTACAAGACAAAATCACACCTCCCAGGTCTCTGGCAGACTGATCCTGGCTCTGTGATTCAGAAAGGAGATGGGGAGAAGTGTGGTGATGAGAGGGGATTCAACATCTAAGGGAGCAGATAGGAGATTCTGTGGACATGACAGAGACTCAGATGGTATGTTGCTTCCTAGGTTCCAGGATCAGGGAGGTCTCAGATCGGGTCAATAGCATTGTCAGAGAATGGAGCAGTTGGTGTACCGGTAATTGCAGTGCATAGAGAGACTATAGGGAAGGATAGGCAATTGTTAAGGCAAAATTGCATTTGCGGGTTGAAGTGAGTCTATTTTAAAGTTCAAAGTAAATTTATTACCAAAATACATACATGTCACCATATACAACCCTGAGATTCATTTTCTTGTCAGCATACTCAATATTCTACTAAATAGAATAATAACCATTATATAACCAAAAAAAATCACACCAGCATGGGTGTTCAACAGGCACAAACTGTGCAAACACAAAAAGAAAGAACTAATAATAATAAAGAGATAAGCAATAAATTTCAAAAACATGAGATGAAGAGTCCTTGAAAGTGAGTCCATCGCTTGCAGGAACATTTCAATGATGAAGTGGAGTGAACTTATCCCTTTTGGTTCAAGAGCCTGATAGTTGAGGGATAATAACTACTGTATTCCTGAAACTACTGGTGAGAATCCTGAGGTTCCCATACCTTCGTCCTGATGGCAACAGTGAGAAGAGAATAGATCCTGGTTGAGGGAGTCTCTGCTGATGGGAGTATGCAAGCAGTATCAGCAACAATGGTGATGAATGTAATGCATAGATCAGTACAGCAAACTATGATGTGGTGGCCATTACAGAAGCTTAGCTGTCACAAGGGCAGGAATAGCTGCTGGATGTTCTGGGGTTTAGATATTAAAAAAAGGGACAGGAGGGATGTAAAAGAGGTGGGGGAGTGGCATTGCTGATTAGGGATAGTATCACAACAACAGAAAGGGAGGATGTTGTGGAGGGATTGTTTACAGAGTAGATGCAGGTGGAATTCAGAAACAGGAAGGGAGCAATCACTTTATTGTAAGTATACCATACAACCACCAATAGCAAAAGAGACATGAGGAGCAGATTGACAGGTAACGTTTGGAAAGCTGTGAAAGTAACAGGGTAGTTGTCACAGGTTACAATATTGATTTGTACCTCCTTGGTGCAAAAGGTTTAGATGGGGCGGAATTTGTTAGGTGCATCCAGGAAGGATTCATGACACAATACTGAATGTAGGTAGGCGGACTAGAGGAGTGGCCATGCTGGATCTGGTACTAGGCTAGATCAGGTGTTAGTTCCTTCAGTGATGGAGCATTTTGGAAATAGTGACCACAACTCCCTGACCTTCATCTTAGCCCTGGACAGGGATAGAAGCAGACAGTATGGCAAAGAATTTAATTGGGGAAGGGGGAATTATGAGCCTATTGGGGAGGAACTTGGAAGCATAAGTTTGGAATGATTTACACAGGCAAATGCACAACAGCACATGGAGGTTGTTTAGAAAGCATTTGCATGGGGTTCTGGATAGGTTTGTCTCATTAAAGTAGGGAAATGATGCTAAGGTGAAGGGATCATGGCTGACAAACAGATGTATAACATCTAGTCAAGAGGAAGAAAGCAGCTTACTTCAAGTATAGGAAACAAGGATCAGACAGAGCTCGAGAGTTACAAGGTAGCCAGGAATGTACTGAAGAATGCATTTAGGAAAGCTAGAAAGGAGCATGAGAAGGCCTCAGCAAGTGGGCTTACCCCTAAGGCATTCCACATACATGTGAAGAACAGGAGAATGACTAGAGTGAGGATAGGGAAAAAGGACAGGGATAAAATAGGAAACATGTGTCTGGAGTCTGAAGGGGTAGGGAAGGACCTTAATGAGTTCCTTCCTTTAGTATTCATCATTGAGAGGGACTCTCTTGTTTGTGAAGACAACTTAAAGTGGCTGTTATGCAGGAAAATGTCAACATTAAGAAAGAGGATGTGCTGGAACTCTTGGAGAAAAACCTTAGGACAGTCAAGTGGAGGGGATATAACCCAGGTTACTATAAGACTCAAGGAAAGAAATGGCTGCATATTTGGCGATGATCTTTGTGTCCTCACTGACCACAGGAGTAGTACGACATGATTGGAGGGTGGTAAATATTAATCCTCTAGGAGTAGGGATAACCCTGGGAGTTATAGACCAGTAAGTCTTTCTTCCATGGTGGACAAATTATTGAAAAGGATTGTTAGAGGCAGGATTACGAGCATTTGGAGAAGCATAGTCTGATTAAGAATAGTCAGCATTGTGAGGGACATATCATGCCTCACGATCTTGACTGAATTATTTTAATATGTGACAAAGCACACTGATGAAGGTAGAGCAGTGGATGTGGTGTATATGGATTTTAGTAAGAAGCTTGGTAAGGCTCCCCATGGTAGGTTCATTCAATAAGCCGGGTGGCATGGGATCTAGAGAAGCTTGGCTGTGTGGATTCAGAATTAGCTTGCCTATAAGAGACAGAGAGTGGTTGTAGGTGGAGCATTTTCAGCCTGATGTCAGTGACCAGTGGCGTTCAGCAGGGATCTATTCTGGGAGCCCTGCTCTGTGATTTTCATAAATGACTTGGATAAGGAATTGGAAGGGAAGGTTAATAGGTTGATGACACAAAGGTGGTTGTAGTTGTGGATAATGTAGAAGGCTGTCACGTTTACAACAGAGCTGGGCGGAGAAGTGGCAGATGTAGTTTAATCTAGAAAAGTGAACTGATTCACTTTGTAAGGCTGAAGAAGGCAGGATACATGGCTAATAACAGGATTCTCAGCAGTGTGACGAACAGCGGGAATTTGGGGTTTTCCTCCATAGACCCCTCATAGTTGCTGCTCAAGTTGATAGGGGGTTAAGAAGGCCTTCATCAGTCAGGGAACTGAGTTCAAGAGCCATGTAGTTACACCATACTTGGAATATTGTGTTCAGGTCTGGCTCATTATAGGAAGGATGTGAAAGCTTTAGAGAGGGTGCAGAGATTTACCAGGATGCTGCCTGGATTAGAAAGCATGTCTCATGAGGATAGATTGAGCAAGTTAGGGCATTTTTCTTTAGAGTGAAAGAGGATGAGAGGTAACTTGATAGAGGCACACAAGATGATATTAAACATAAACTGAGTGGAAGGCCAAAGACTTTTGCCAAGAATGGAAATGGTTAATAAGTGCAGCATAATTTTAAGGTGATTCGAGGAAAGAATAGATGGGATGTCCAAGTAGGTTTTTGCTTATACAGAGAGTGTAAAAAATTGTCCTGCCAGGGGTGGTGGTAGAGGCAGATATACTAGGGATATTTAAGAAACTCTTATATAGGCACATACAAAAATGGAGGGCTATGTAGTAGGGAAGGCTTAGCTAGATCTTAGAGTAGGATACAAGCTCAGCACAACAACATGGACTGAAGGGACTGCAGTGTTCTATGTTTTATGTTTTTAAAGTACCTATTCATTTTCTCTTGGCTGTTTGTGAGGGCTTACAGTCTGTAAACAGGCTGCCACATAACTTACACTACAAGGCAATTACATTATTTCATTGGCTATAAAGTGCTTTGGGACATCCTAATGCTGTAAGAGTCAACATCTAGTCTTCTGATTTTGTAAAATGACCTCCATGACATCATTATCTGCAGTTAAAACAAGTCATATTTTGACAGTCTAGCTGAGGCATTTTCTACTTTATCTCTCCTTTTGCTGAAGGATTCCCCTCTACCAAATTAAATAAAACATTTCCCTCAATTCTGCTTTTATCTCTTCACTCCTTCCCACAATCATGATAGGGGTTTCCCCATCTTCACTTTCCTGCATTTTCAATGAATCATCCAGCATCATTTCTGATGTTTCCAGTCTGATTCAAATATAAAATATACCTTTAGTCTTTTCTCCTCTTTTACCTTTTCAAAACAAATTGTTCACTCTGTGATATGCAGATTCACTCATAACTTACAAACTTCATACTCTATTCATGACATCCTTCATACAACTGCAAGATGAAAAACCTTTCGTTTGAGTTCTCTGTTTTATCATTCAAATATTCTTTCTGAGTGAAAAAGCTTTGAACAGTACTCAATCTTCACAAAGTAATCTGCTCCACTGATACAGATTAGGTGACATTACACGCCCATTGAAAGTGCAAGCATTATTCTGAGTTTGTGGTGCTTGTCAATTTAATTGCAGTGGCACTCCCACTCTGACCTCCACCAGCACCACTTTCAATATTACAGCTTTTGGACTTGATACAGAGTTCAGCAATTTCAGATAATGGCATTGCTGTTTCCATCTGCACCTTCCAGAAACTTTATTACAAATGCCATCCCAGGTGTTTATGTCATTTACTCTCTCCTATCTTCCGCACTACACAGACCTCCATTCCTTTCTTCTTTTGTATTTCATAACATGCTTTGCTGCCAAATTTTACCACTTCAGATAATTAGGAGGGTAGCAAACCATTGCAACCCTTTGGTGTGCACTGCAAACACTAATCAACTCGCTGTGTTAAAAAAAAATCATGCCAGTTTTGCTTATTTTACCAAGCACCCTTATTCTATATGTCACACTTTTTGACCTTTCTGACAAAGGGAACAGTGGTTTCTCAATCTGCCACATCAGTACCATGACTTCAAATATCTAATCCCCAAACCTTCTCTGTTTAAAGTAGATCAGTCCCAGCTTCACCAGTCTATCCATATAAACTTCTTAGCCCCAAAATCATTTGGATTAATTTCTTCTGTGCCCACTCTGAAGCCTTTACATATTTCATAAAGGCTTTGCACACAGATTTGGACACAAGTCTCGAGATGCTTTATAAAAGTTCATTCATGACTTTCTTACTTCTACTTATAAAACTTATCTTGTATTCTTCTTTAACGAATTTCTGAATCTGCCTTGTACTTCCAAAAAGGTATGCACACATATATGCAGATTTTTATATTTTTCTAACTCTTTAAGATTGTGCACTTTAATTTATACTGCCTCATCTCGTTTTATTTCTTATATTTTTATCTGCCATCCATTTCTCGTTGCACCTGCCTATCTACATCTCTTGGAATACTATTACTAACCTATTCACAGTTCACTACACCTCTTAAGTTTTGGGTCATCTGCAAATTTAGAAACTCTGCCTTGCACATCCAAGTCCAAGTCATTTATATTAAGAAAAACAGCTGCCAAGTATCGACCCCTGGGGAACTCCATTATATCATTCACTCCAGTCTGAAAAACAACTTTGCACAACTAGTTTCTGTTTCCTGCTACTTAGCCATTTACACTTTTGAAAATGTTGGTGTTAAACTGTCAATTTTTAATCTATAGTTCAAAGAACAATCACAGAAATGCTCAAATGCTAAAGCTTTGTGGATAGCAAGGGATGGATTTGGGGCAGGATCTGACAAGTGTCCTGTAGCTAATTCATGGGTATTAAATACTGTTAAGTATACACAACTACTTACTAAAGATATTGTTTGTCATATTTGGAAGTCTGTGTGAGGTGCATGAAGTGTACATAAAATAACCTGTTCCAACCTTGTAATGAATCTACTAGCATGGCAATGCTCAGCAACTCCCTATGAATAATTGAAGATGCCAAGATGTGATTGCTTGCATTGCTTAAGTACTCTCCTAGAGGGGTAGCATTTGTCCAAAGGGCAGTAATCAAGGTATCATATTTGTGCTCCCACCATAAGCACTCCAATAGTGTCTTCAGAGTTGCCCATCAGCTGTCTGGCCCAGACAGCTCATAACAAGATGGCAGAGTCCAAAGTTAAGCCACCTGAGCCTAGTATTGCTTATGCTAACCAGTGATCATTTACAATTTTCTACACCTTGCAAATAGCAACCATCCATCAGCTAGGCTCCAGCCACCACAGATCACTGTACAGAGGCAAAGCTGTATACTGAGTGAATGGTTTGCTCTTGGAGATACAATAAAATTTGATATATTAAAATGTTTGCTTTTTGTGATTTGTGCAAAAGAGATTGATAACTCAGGAATAGAATGGGAGCTTCATTGTTATAGGGCTTCGGGTTTCATTTAAATTGTTATCATTTGTGGCTGCTGTGCATTACCAGGAGGCCTGTATTAAGTATTCATGCCTCTCTGAACTAAAGACACATTCTTGACCTCCCACTGACTTTGAAAACCTTTGTCTTTCAATGTAATGCTCCTTATAGCATTGGGGAGCTCCTGTGCGGAGCTCTGAGCATTTCTCTCAGAAGGGAAGCAGGCCTTCTTGGTCAAAATACTTCTTTCTCTCCTCCTTTAGCACTCTGTTTCTGCCCAGCCCCACACCATGTGGGTATATGGAACTTGGTGTGAGAGGAAGTCGTAGAAATGGGCATAAAACACATTTGGACAGGTTTGTGGATAGGAAAGATTTAGAGCAGGGGATTTCGAAATATTTTTATCCCATGTACCCCTACCTTTATCTGAGAGGTCCATGAACCCCAGCTTGGATGTCCTGGTTTAGAGGGACATGGGCTAAATGCAGACAAATGAGATGAGCTGAGTAAGGCAGCTTTGTGGACATGGATGTGTTGGGTCAAAGGACCTCTCTGTGCTGTATAATGCTGTGACTCACCTATTTTCTTCAATAAAAAGAGGGTTCCAACTTAACATTCTCAAAAATCTCCTGAAATGCTGCAGCTCCAAACTTCTGTGTAGCTGAGCTCTCAACCGTTAACTCCCCAATAACCTGCAAGTAAATCATACTCCAATCTCATTGAGCTGGCTTGATCCAACCCATGTACCGGTATATTAAAAACTTTGGGTGCTTGTGTGCCCTAAACAAAATGGGATATGATCTTTCATTGTTTAATACTTACTATAACATACACCCATGCTAGCTCCTGGCAATCTATCCTAATCCTCTTCCCTCTTTTCTATATTACATGCTCATCAACTCTTTATGGTACTTTTAATACTTACCTAAACTAAGAGGCAATTTACAGTGATAATTTAGGGAACTAAGAGAAAACTGGAGCATCCAGCCAAAATTCATATGGTATGAGAATACATGCAAACTCCACCCAGACAGCTGATGAGGTGAAGATTGAATTCAGATCATGGAACTGTGCCACAGCAGCACTGTGCATCACTTAGTGACCCTTTTGAGTAAAGTATTTTGTGATTAATCAACTGTCATTTTCAAATAATTTAGTGCAATAATTTAGCTCCGTACCAGTGTGGAACAGCAAAGCTGGCATGGACCAGAATGGGATGGTGATGTTCAATTAATTCTGCAATCCAAAGGACTGTTATAATATTTTTGGATATTGTGGTGATTTTGCTGTTCCATTATAGCTCCTTTCTCATATCTTTTATGTTGTTACATTCCCACCTGCTTTCACTTTTCTCTTTACCAGTTCCTCTGTCCTACCTGACACACTAGATCAGATCTTATTTTGTTCTTTCCCCTCTTACCCCTTTTCCTTGACTCATTATTTACCTAAAACTTTTTGCTTTTGATGCAAGGTCACTAACATACAATTTTAACTCTGTTTCTCTTTCCAAATACTTAATTTCACCAGCACCTGCAGTGCCTTACTTTTGTAAACTTAAAAATATACCACTTTAAATGTCTCTACTTTCAAAAACTGTTTCTACCTTGGTGGGTGTTGGGGATTTCACTTCTGCCTCTTCATCTTCAGTTACTAAAGGAGGATTGTTGTCCTGTTGCTGTGGCTGTATTTCTTCATGTATCCCTGTTAAAATGGTACATTTTCACAAGATATTGAAGTTCCTCTTTTTAAAAGCTAGTAGGAAAAAAAAATCTTGTGTTATCTGTTACAGACATATAAATGAAGGAGGAAGAATGAAAGCCAACTTACTTTCATTAGCTACATAATTTGCTGGAAAGTAGCCCTGTGTTCCATTGGCTAAGCGACCAAACCACCAGTTCACATTATCTTTGTACAGCACTTGGATAATGTCATAACGCTGGATGGTTAGCTCATCTGATCGATGCGCTGTGTAGTCATAAAGAGCTACAACCTAAGGGAGAGATAAGACCGCCACAGTTTTATCACAACCATGCCACAAAGAGAAACCCCTAAGACTAACTTCCTCCTGCATCAGGACAGCTGAAACCAAAGCTGCAATATGGTAAGAGTTGAGGCTGTCTAAGGGTTTTGTTGATGGAATCAAAGGTGGTGGGAACGTAGCAGGAGCTGTGAGATAAAAGATTGTGGGATTCAAGAGATGTTAAAACATTCCACACCACTAAGATTAGTTTCCAACAGCTGCTGTTGTATGAAGTACTCATATTAAACAATGACTGCAGCTTCATTTGCAAACAGACTGAGAATGTTAACACAACTCTGAGCCTAAAACCAACCAGCAGTTTACATTTGACACATTTTACACTCTCGCAGACACTTAAATATGGTGAAAAAAATATTTTAAGGCATTAAACAGAAATTGCTTTTTTTACTGTTACTGATCAAAGAACTAATCAAAATAAAAACCATTAATCTGATAGAGATTACAGTAGCAAAATTATCTTAATAATCTTAATTATTTTTCAGAACTGATTGATAATTGTATGATTCCATAGTTATCCATTTCTACAACTTTATTTTTGATGCTGCTACAGGGTTTAACAAGTTTGCACTAAAACTGTAAAAGCATGCAGTACTCAAAAGGTTAATTCCCAATCACAAACTGATACATTTTGGAAAGTCTGAGTGGGATTTTTTTATTGCTATTAATAACTTGCAAAGATGAGTTACAGGACAGCTGTACATTAAGTGATCAGCCTGTCATTTTGAAAGTGTTGGTAATATAAAAATCAACTTAATATCAAATAGTCTAGAAATAGGAGGTACTTCAGAATTCAATAAATAATCTCTAAAAAAAATTCATCATTCTTTTAAATAAATTTCTTCTCCCATCACCACTCCCCCACCCACAAGATTTAATTTTTTTCCTTCTGACTTCTTCCCAAACTGATTGCAAGATCAGGGTGTGAGCAGCTTCTCCTACATCTGTGTCAACACTGTTCTTGGTCTGAATGTTGAATTGTGAAAGTAACAGGTCCACCTTTAAGAGAGAGGATTTAGTTTCCACCCCATGATTTTTTCAGAAATAAGACAGACCTGTTAAATTGATCACACATGCAATTCCAAACACAAAACTCTACCATTGTTCATCAGCACAGGATATTTAAAAACAAGTGCAATTCTATTATCACTTTTTAAAGTTTATTAAAATGTGGTATAAAAATAATTACGATTGAATGGAATTCCCCTCCCTCAATGCAAGATATCTTAACCAAAAGCAAAACTTCAGATAACTAAACTAGAGCTAAATATGAAGGTTCTGGTATATTTGGCTGAAAGCAACAAGACTAAGAAAACACTCTGGTGTTTCTTGTTTTGTTTGTTGAGGTATCATATATATAAAAATATACACATCTAACGGCATCATTTCACATTGATAGCATTTTGGTTCTTCAGAGCAAAGTGCTCTGATACTCCAGTGCCAAATGTCCTTAGATCCCGCACAAATCAGCTGGTGGGGTACTTGCAGATATTAACCTTCTCTCTGCTTTAATTTGAGGTTCCCACCTGCTTTAAGAAGAGCACTATTATCCCAGTAGATCAGAGATAAGGTATCTTGCCCTAATGACTACTGCCCGGAGGTTCTGATATATTTCATCATGAAGTGCTTTGTAAGGCTGGTTATTGCACGTATTAACTCCAACCTGCCAGACAACCTCAATCCACTGCAATTTGCCTACTGCTGAAACAGGCGGATGCCAACTCCCTTTGCAATATCTGGATGGTAAAGACAGCAATGTTATATTATTTTCTATCACTCCACCTTCAACACCAATTCCAAGCAAGATCATCCCAGAACTCCTAGACCTAGGACTCAACCTCCCAATGGATCCCTGACTTCATGACTAATTGACTGCAACCAGTCAATATTCTGTTCCACAAACGTGAGAAAATCTGCAGATTCTGGAAATCCAAAACAACACACAAAATGCTGGAGGGACTCAGCAGGCCAGGCAGCCTTGTACACTACCTCAATACACTACCTCAATACACTGTTGTAATGACTCGATCTGTATAAATGTATGCAAGGTACGTTTTTATCTGTACCTCAGTACATGTGACAATGTGACACACCAATTTACCCTTGGGTGCCCTTCGTCTTCACAGGAAGTAAGAAGTGCAAATTCCTTAGAGAGCTAGCTGATATTTCTAGAAGCAAGAATAGTGGAATAAGTAGGAATGGCTACATCTTGAGAACTCCATGGAAGCTAGTTTTCAATCAATTCAATTCAGTCCACATGATTTCAAGAAGTGGGCCAAGCAAGTTATGTGAAACCAGACAAATGTGTAGCTTTGGTGCTCCAGAATTAGCCACACCATAGCCAAGTCATTCCAGTGCCGTTACTCTATTGGTATCCAGCACACAAAGTGAAAATTTGCCTGGATACGTTTGACAAAGCAAGGCAAATTGACACTGGGCAATTACTGAAAACTACAGATGCTGGAAAATTGAAATAGAAACAGGAAGAACTGGAAATTCTCAACTGGTCAGGTAACATCTGTGGAAAGACAAACTTCAGACTAGTAACCTTTTATCACCGAGAAATGAAGCCAAGAGCTGAGCTCCAGAGGTGTTGCACTCTAACATCATTCGACTTAACAAGGAGCCCTGCCAAAGAATAATCAATAATATCAAGGAGAAATGACTCCAAAGGTGGAGCCATACCTCACAAAAGCAAAAATGGTTGTGAGTGCTGGAGATGAATTAGTGTAGTTCTGGATATGAGTGTAGGAGCTTCTGAAGGCAATGGGTTACATCTGAACAGTTTAAGCTGCTTCATCAACAACATTCCTGCTCTCATAAGGTGAGAAAAGTAGACTTACTTGTTGAAGATTACACAATTTTCAATTCCATTTGTAGCTCCTCAGCAAATGAAACAGAATGCAGAAAAACATAGGCAAGCAAACATGAGCTGATAAATGGCTAACAGTATTTGTGTCACACAAGTAATAGACGGCCGTCGTCTCTGACAAGTGGGATGTTGGTTCCTGGTTCCTGCAGGAAATGGCACTTCCTACTTACAATGGCTGTAGACACTGAAGAGAATGAGATTCATTCTACACTGAAATCTTAGTGCAGTTTGACTTGCTGCCCGAGAAAGCAAAATGTTGTCAAAGTGAAATGACGTCCTTCGAAGTATACAGTATATTTTTATATAACAATCCACTCCTAACATTCAAGAGCATCACCTTTGTTGAGAGTCCCACTACTAATACTCATTTGACTGAAAACACAGCTGCATCAGCCAAAACAATAACTCGCAGCCAGAGCTGAGGTTGAGTATCTGTATCCTCCAGCAAGTGACTTACCTTATGCCAAATTATAAATCAGGAGTGTGATATGAGGCTCTCATGAGTGAATGCATCCCAATAACTCTGAAGAAGCTTCATGTCATTCAGGACAGAAAAGCCTACTTTATTACCATCTCATTCAGCAGATTAAACAGGAATTCCCACCACCATTTGCATACAGTAGCTGCACTATGTATCACCAGCAAAGTAAAATGCATTTTCTCACCAAGTTGCTCTTATAGAATCATTAGAATATGGAAAGAAATTATTCAGATGATTGATAAAAGAAATCTAGCTAGAGTCACTGGCCCATTTTCCTCTTTTGGCCTTACTAATTCTTTTTATTCAAATAATTATCCAGCTTCCTTTTGAATTCTACAAATAAATCCTTCCCAATCTACAAGCAAGAAGTTCAAGCTAGACTTGAAGTAATCAGCATAAAAGTGATTTTCCTCGTCACTTTTGTTCATTCTGCCAAACATACTCATTCTGTTCCCTTGTTAATGGCCCCTCCATCAATGGGCAACTCTCTTACACTCTGTCAATGCCCTTGATGATTGTAAATACGCTCAAGCGATACCTTCACAACTAAATTATTCTAAAGACAGAAAAAAACAGCTTTCTCTCCACATTTGCCAAAACCATTTGTTTTAAAAGTCTGGCACCCAGCTATGATTGAAACACTGTTTTCTCAAGTTTTGTCATTACTTTCCTTGCCTTTGCAGTCCCTTTCTTCATTTTAAAAATTTACTTCCCATTTTTTAAAAAACTTCTTTCTGATCTTGCCCTGGTTCTTTCAGTGAAATATCTACGTGCGTATATCTCCAAACTAGTTACGAGATTCCTTTTAGAATTGTGCCCACTAGCTCATATTGCTTCTTTTTACTTGCCTTTTAAAATGTACCAATTTGCATTTTTCAACAGTAACTTTCACCTGAAACTATCTATCAGTTCAACCAGCCTGTCTATATCACATAAAGTCGTCTACAATCTTCATAGTTCATTAGGCTATGGTTTTTGAGGTTTGTACTTAGGCGTATGCTTATTTAGTGCTTGTCACTCTACACCATCAAAATGATGAAAAAAGCTATTAAATACATTTCAATTTATTCAGAATCTTCCTGGAACTTGGCCGGTTGTCTTGGGAGGAGGAGTAGTATCCTAGGATAGATTGTTCCTTCTTTTTAAATAACAAAGGATGTCCTGAAACACCAAGTTACCGATGACCAGCATATTTTGCAAGAGATATATACATTTTGCAAGAGACATATACATTTTTTTTTAATATAGTATACTACTCGGATAGCTCACTATTGGCTTATTTATGTACAAATTCCAAACACATGGTAACATTCTGTAGCTTTGAGAACTGTTAGCTTACTTATTAATAAATGGTGAAGGGAAGTTCCTTTGATACTGTGCAGTAATTGTGCACAGCGAAGGACAACTTGGACTTAAATGTGAGGAGTGATTTTAATAATTAGTAATATAATAAACAATTACAATTTCAAGGTTTGCAGCAATTAAGACCATCTGGTAGCACATTTACTGGCAAACAATAATTTTATGTACCAAGGAAAGGAATTAGTCAAAGCAATGAGATGATTGTGAAAAGGGTGTTGCAAGGAGAGAATCAGGTATGGACAGAAAGGCAGTTGAAAGAACACTAGCTTGAATGCTAAGTGAAGAAGATTGATTCTTTGTATTACTAGAGAACTTCGTAGGTAAAGGCTTCAATTGTCTGATTAATGCCTTCTTTAGCTGTCAAGACCCACAGACATATCAGACAATTTTGTACAAGAGATGTCAAAATGAGAGTTGACACAATTTGATGGTACATGTCTGACAGTGTCTGTGCATTTGTGTCTCACACTCATAGGGAAGGGCTGTAATAAACTGTGGGAATGAACAATCAGTAAATGTTGATAAGATTTAATATGGGCATTACACTAGGGAACATGATTGAAGCTAAAAAATCTGAAATGTTTTAAATTATCATCTAAGAGACAATGATTTAATGTTATCTTTAATCAAAACACTTTTCTAAGAGTTAAGGTTCTGATCCAACTATTTCTTTCACTTTCTGAACTAACCTACAAATATCAGTCATGTATGTACATTGGTTACAGTAGCAGAGTCTTCAATCAACTGAAGTCTGAGAGGGGAACACATAAAATAATAAAGCAGTTTATCTTGTGAATGTGGTGTTCTACTAAATGCACTTTGGAAAAGACTTAGATCACAAACCAACAAAACATATTGTATTTGCAAAGAGATAGCTCTACCCAGAGAGGGTTGTCCTGAAGTCTTAAATGAAGCTCACAGTTCCAATTGTCACTCTGGAGACTCGAGCACAAAACCTACACTGATGCTCAACAGAGAGTACTCTCACAGGTATCAATTTTGTATGAGATTTTAAGGACTGTAGATTTTATAAGACATAGGAGTAGATTTAGGCCATCTGGCCCATCGAGTCTGCTCCGCCATTTAATCATAGCTGATCCTTTTTTCTATCTCCTCCTCAATCTCTGTTCCTGGCCTTCTTCCTGTAACCTTTGATGCCATGTCCAATCAAGAACCGATCAATCTCTGCCTTAAATACACCCAACAACCTGGCCTCCGCAGCTGCATGTGGCAACAAATTCCATAAATTCACCACCCTTCGGCGAAAGAAATTTCTTCGCATCTGTGTTTCAAAAGGGCGCCCCTCTATCCTGAGGCTGTGTTCTCTTGTCCTAGACTCTCTCACCATGGGAAGCATCCTTTCCACATCTTCTCCATCTAGGCCTTTCAGCATTTGAAACGTTTCAATGAGATCCCCTCTCATCCTTCTGAATTCCAGAGTACAGACCCACAGCCATCAAAGGTTCCTTGAATGATAACCTTTTCATTCCTGGAATCATCCTTGTGAACCTGCTCAGGACCCTCTCCAATGCCAGCATATCTTTTATAAGCTGAGAAGCCCAAAACTGTTCACAGTACTCAAGGTGAGGCCTCACCAGTGCCTTATAAAGCCTCAGCATCACATTCTTGCTCTTGTATTCTAGACCTCTTGAAATTAATGCTAACATAGCATTTGCCTTCCTCACCACCGACTCTACCTGCAAGTTAATCTGTAGGGCATTCTGCACAAGTACTCTCATGACCCTTTGCATCTCAGATACTTGGACTTTCTCCGTTTAGAAAATAGTTCGCATATTTATTTCTACTACCAAAGTGCATGACTGTGAATTTTCCAACATTGTATTTCATTTGCCACTTTCTTGCCCATTCTCCAAATCTAAGTCCTTCTGCATTTTACCTGCCCTCCACCAATTTTTGTATCATCTGCAAACTTGGCAAGAAAACCATCTATTCCATCATCCAAATAACTTAAATATAGCATAAAAAGACATTGTCCCAACATTGACCCTGTGAAACACCACTAGTCACTGGCAGCCACCCAGAAAAGGATCTTTTTATTCCTACTTGCTGCCTCCTACCAATCAGCCAATGCTCTAACCATGTTAGTAACTTCCCTGTAATACCATATGGGTTTTTAACTTGGTAAGCAGCCTCACGTGTGGACCTAGTCAAAGGCTTTCTGAAAGTCCAAATATACAACATCCACTTTCTACTAATTTGGTGCCATTCTTTACCAGTAGAGCCACACCACCCCCTCTGCCTACCTTTCTATCCCTCCATCATTAATGGCAATCTGTAGTAGTGCAACAACATCATCCACCTTACTTCTTACATTACTCACATTTAGATACACGCTTTGAGTATCGTATTTGCTATCCTTTCTGATTCTGCATCCCTAATGATTTGATACTCAGCCTGTTGGCTGCAACTAAGTCCCATCACCTGTCTGCCCTTCCTGACAGTCTGATTACACATTATCTTTACTTTTTTACCATCCGTCTTTTCCTGAGTCCCCTCACTCTGGTTCCACCCCACTGCCAAGTTAGTTTAAACTCTTCCCAACAGCTCTAGCAAACCTGCCCACGAGAATATTAGTCCCCCTCAGGTTCATGTGCAACAGGTCATACCTCCACCAGAAGAGATACCAATGATCTAAGAACCTGAAGCCCTCTGCACCAGCTTCTCAGCCATGCATTTATCTGCCAAATCATCCTGTTTCTACCTTCATTGGCACATGGCCCAGGCAACAATCCAGAAATTACTACCCGGGAGGTCCTGCTTCTCAGCTTTCTACCCAGCTCTCTAAATTCTCTTTTTAGGACCTCGTTGCCTTTCCTTCCTATGTCATTGGTACCAATATGTACCAAGACATCTGGCTGCTCCCCCGCCCTCTCCAAAACGTTGTGGACGTGAAATGAGACATCCCTGACCCTGACACCTGGGAGGCGACATACCATCCCGGTGTCCCGTTCACGTCCACAGAATCTCCTGTCCGTTCCCCTCACTATCGAGTCCCTATCACTACCACTCCCTTCTTCTCTCTCTTTTCCTTCTGTAACAGACCCATGGAGTGTGCCTGTAACCTGGTCGCCATGCCCACAAAAGTATCACAGCAGAATACTTGCTTTTGAGGGGAATGGCCACAGGGGTGCTCTGCTCTAACTGCCTATTTCCATTTCTCCTGACAGTCACACAGCTATTCGCCTCCTGCAACTTCAGGGTGACTACTTCCCTGTAACTTCGATCAATTATATCCTTGCTCATCTGTAAAACTACTTACTCTGTTAGATGAACATAAAAGATCCTGTGAATCTTGGTAAGCACATATTTGTCTCTGTACTTCCTTGAGTATAACAGCATCTGCTCTTCAAAACTGGGGTTATGAAAGGTACCACATACAGTAAACAAACATTTCTTTGATTCAGAAAACAAATCTTACATCTGTTAGGCACAGTTTCCAGCTCATGAACTTTGAATTTTACTCCTGCTAAAATATTGTAGAATTTTTTGGCACATTGACAATTAAATTGCAATGTAATAAACTCTTGCACTTTGACTCTGTTGATTCATTTCCAAATGCTGTAAACTTATTCAGTATCATTTTTAATTTCCAGATCCCTGAGCTTTCTGAAATTATTTGAAACTTTCTTCGAAATTGTTAGGTTAATACGCTGGACTCACCAAGCTAAAGGATAAGACATCTGACACATACAAATTATTTTTTTATATAATGCACCAAAATATCCCACTCTTTACCATTATGACAAGACAGGGCATCAAAACTAATTCAATGTAAAAAAAAAGCAGGCTAAGAGTAACACTAGGTATACCTAAGTGTACCAAAATGAAGCAGATGCAACAATGAACTACTGTACACAAGACTGCTTAACAAGAGCAGATGATATTACAGGAAAGATACCAGCATGGATAGAAGATTGGCTGACTGGTGGGAGGCCAAGGGTGGGAATAAAGATGGCCTTTTATTATTCGCTGCTGGTGGCTAGTGGTGCTCTGCAGGGGTTGATGTTGGGACCACTTATTTTAGCATTATATAGATAATATGAACACAGATAGAAGAATAGATGGTCAAGTTTGCCGGTAATACCAAGATAGGTGAGGTAGTGTTGATGAAGCAGGAAGTGTGAAGGACTTAGACAGATTATGAAAATGGGCAAAGAAATGGCAGATGGAATACAGTATAGGGAAGTGTATGGTCAACATGCTCTTTGGTAGAAGGAATAAAGGCTTAGAATATTCTCTAAACAGAAAGATAATTAAAAAATCAGAGGTGCAAAGGGACTTGGAAGACCTCATGTAGGATTCCCAAAAGGTTAATTTGCAGGTTGTGTCGGTGGTGGAACTTAATGCCATAGATGGTTATAGAGGCCAAGTCAGAATCAGAATCAAGTTTATTATCACCGGCATGTTACGTGAAATTTGGGTATATTCAAAGCAGATATTGCGAGGTTCTTGATTAGTCAGGGTATCAAAGGTTATGGGGAGAAGGCAGAAGAATGAGGTTGAGAAGGATAATAAACCAGCCATGAATAGCAGAGCAGATTTGATGGGCTGAATGGCCTAATACTATTCCTATGTCTTAAGGTCTTATGCAATACAGTCTGCCCTCCTTTTCCACGGGGGATTGGTTCCAGGAACTGCCGTGGATACCAAAAAACACGGATGCTCGTCCCTTATTTAACCTGTCTCAGTGCGGGTGGACTTTAGGACCTGGCGGAGCTCAGGACCCGCCGCCTGCAGCTGCTGCTGAATCCGCAGTGTTTCTGCTCCTGACAGAAAATTATCACAATTCAAACTAAAGTGGAAATAATAAAGACATCAGAAAGAGGTGAAACACCATTGGTCATTAGAAAAGTATTAGGCTATTGTCGGTCAAATATCGGAACAATTATAAGGGATAAAGTGAGAATAGAGCATGTGAAAGGCCCTGCCCCGATGAAAGCTACAATTATTACTAAGCAACACAGTGGTTTAATTATTTAAATACATATGTTTCTTAAGTGATTTATATGCATGGAAAGGTAAAATATATACTATATCCCAGGGGTCACCAACTTTTTTTGCACTGCAGACTGGTTTAATATTGTTAATATTCTTGCAGACCGGCCGAAGGGTTGGGGGGGGGGGGGGCGGTGTTAATCACGACCGGAATATAGGTGATAAGTCAACTATAAGTCACTTATAAGTGGCTAATACACTCCATTTTGTTTCTAAAAGGTCTAAAAGATTTATCTAACGAATTTAATATTAAACACACAGCGCATATTTTCCTCGCACGAATATAGTGATGTCAATTATAAGTCACTTATAAGTCAACAGCATCATAACATTTTAAGTAATGTTTGGATATTAAACACACAGAGCATATTTTCCTTGTATGAACATATAAAATCACTGCAACACACCAATATCACTGAATCAGTGGGAGCCCTGGGCTTGTTTCCCTGCAACAAGACAGTCCCATCGAGGGGTGATGGGAGACAGCGATACTCGAAGAGGGTTCCTTATGTCCAGACTATTCCGCAATTTAGTTTTCGTTGCATTCATTGCAGAAAAACCTGTTTCGCAGAAATATGATGTTGGAAATGGAAGTAACGTTTTCAGCGCTTTCATGGCTATCTCAGGATATTCAGCCTTGACTTTGATCCAGAATGCCGGCAGAGATGTTATGTCAAATATACTTCTCAGCCCACCGGCATTTGCAAGCTCGAGGAGTTGATCTTCTTCCTGTGCTGACATGGATGACTCACTGGGGACATACACAAATGGATCACAGACCCATTCCTTTGCATGTCTTGGGTCATTTGCAGTTGGGAAGTAACGTTCGAATTCTGTCGACAGTGAAGACAGGTGATCGCACACCAGCTGTGAGAAGGACGGTGCAGCCTCAGTCTCTCCCAAAATCCCAGCTAATGTTGGGAACATGTCAAATATGCCCCTGGCCACTCGCCGTCCCCACAGTTCCAGTTTGGCTTTGAAAGCAGACACTTTATCTGCCAACTTGAAGACAGTTGTCATTCTCCGCTGAAGAGACAAATTGAGTTCACTGAGGAGGCTGAAGATGTCACACAGATAAGCGAGTTTTGCTATCCACTCCTCGTCACTGAAGTGTGCTGCCAATGGTGACTTTTCTCCTGAAAGAAATCTCTGTAGCGGCTCTCTTAACTCAAAAACCCAGGCCAGGGCTCTCCCCCTTGATAGCCACCTGACTTCAGTGTGAAAGAGAAGGCGCTTGCGCTCTGCATACATTTCCTCGCAAAGCTGCTCAAACAGACGTGAACTAAGGGCTTTTGCTTTGATGTGATTGATATCTTCAACGACGTCACTCAATACACTGTTAAGATCAGGTGACATTTTTCCACTAGCCAGCATTTCCCTGTATATGACACAGTGTGTAGACTGGCGTTCAAGAGCAACCTCTGTGACTCGGGTAGTGAAACCAGACAGCCATCCAGTCATAGATGCAGCCCCATCTGTGCATATTCCAACACAGAATGACCAGTCCAGTTTGCCTGACATGTAGTCATTCAAAGACTTGAATAGTTCTGCCCCAGTTCTGCAGTGCACACAACATATCCTCATGCACATCATCTTGAAATATACATGGCACATAAACCAGCAGTATTGCCTTGTTGTCGACATCGGTAGACTCGTTGACCTGGATAGCATACCATGGTGACTCGTTAAGCCGTTCCAACAACTGGCTGTGCTTCGATGTCCTCCGCTATGTCATCGATTCTCCTTGAAACTGTGGTAGCTGGAAGAGAAACCTGTGCCATCTTGTTAGCTGCAGCTTCTCCCAACAGTTCATGGCACATGTCCTTGGCAGCAGGCAGAATCAATTCTTCACCAACAGTGAGAGGCTTCTTAGCCTTAGCAATATGGCTAGCCACTAAGTACGACGCTCTCAGAACAGCAGCATTTGTGGAGGTGGTGGCTCTCAGCACTTCCTTCTGTCTCGCTTGCTCATGCTTTTTCCGCTCAAAAAACTCAACGGGTTTGTCTTTAAGTGCAGGGTGCTTGGACTCAAGCTGCCAAAGCAGTTTTGAGGGCTTCATTGCCTCATTAGACAGCTTGTCTCCAATATCACACACAGGGGGCTTGGAGCGTGCAAGATACCGGTCGCATTAAAGCCATATTTTATGTACGACTCGTCGCATTTTCTGTTGAAGGAAGCTTTCTTTTTTTTTGCAGTCTCGGCCTCAGCTGTCTCTGTGTTATCATCATCATTAGGCTTTTTATGTCCCCTACCACCTCTTCCAAAGAAACTCTCAAGTAACGTTTGTTTTTTACTCATCGAGTAGTTGTAGGTTAATGACCGACTAATGACCTCTTGTGCGTTCAAGTTCAACAGTGGGCGTGACAGGGAATGAGGAAAGGTGCAGCTAATTCATCGTTTCATATCACCAAATCATAAAATTTCCTCACGGCCCAGTTACACATGCTTTGCAGCTCGGTACCTGTTCCGACTTGCGTACAAATCCGACTTAAAGACTGCCTGTACTTTAAATCATCTCTAGATTACTTATAATACCAAATACAATGTAAATGCTATGTAAATAGTTGTTATACTGTATTGTTTAGGGATTAATGACAAAAAAGAAGTCTGTACATGCTCAAACGATGAGTGCTGGAGAGAGAACTTCCGGGTTTTCCCGACCTGCGGCTGGTTGAATCCGCGCATGCAGAACCCGCGAATAAGGACGGCCGACCGTATTTCAGTGGGCTGTAATCATCGCAGGAAGACACTCATTGGTAAGGCAGCATGAGGTTTGAAAAGAGCTCGGGGCCTTTTGGAACTTTTTAATGGGCTACAATCATCGTAAGAAGACATTTCTTGCTGAGGAAGTGCAAAGGTTAAAAGGAGCTGGGGTCTTTCAGAATGTTTTGGCAGACTGCAATCATAAAGATCCTGTAGGGACTCGGCAGGAGCTAATAAAATGAATCAAGGAGTATACAGAGTGGCTGGTGTTAAGAGTGACCAAGCTTTGGCTCAACAGGCTTAGGGAAGAACAGGTGCAGGCTAGAACATCAACTTGAGAAGTGAGAGGTATAACAAGTGTAGATAGCATGTTAGTTAAGGCAGTTTAATGCTCCTCCTGTGAGATGTGGGATCTCAGGGTACCTGACAGTCTCCCTGATGACTACATCTGCAGGAAGTGCATCCAGTTTCAGCTCCTGCCTGACAAAGTCAAGTAAATGGAGCTGGATGTACCCAGGATCATCTGGGAGGGTGAAAACCTCATAGATGAAACTTTTAATGAGGTAATGACATTCAGAGTGCAGGCTTCAGATAGTAGATGGGTGACCATCAGGAGAGGTTAAGGGCGTAAGCAGTCAGTGCAGGGTTCTCCTACTGCCATTCTCTACAAGTATACCCCTTTGGATACTGCTGTGGGGTGATGACCCATTGGACCACAGCAGCAACAGCCAGACCAGTGGCAGTATGTCCAGCTCCGAGACTCTGCAGGGAAGGGTAAAGCCAGGCACAGCGACAGTGATGACTCAACATCACTGTCGCTGTGCCTGGCTTTACCCCTCCCTGCAGAGCCTCAGAGCCAGAACTCAACAGTTAGAGGGATGGACAGGAGATTCTGTGGCTGTGAAGGAGATGCCAGGCCTAGAAAGGGTGGATGTGGATCAGCTGTGATACTAATAAATGGCAGACTTGAGGAGCTTCTTATAGCTTTATAGTCTCTATGGCAGAACAAGGTTGAAGGGCTGAATAACTATCACATGCTTCTATTTTTCAATGATTTTACATTGATCATCCGAGTTCAAGATGATGACCATCTCAATAATGGATTTTAACAAGCTGCACTTGACAGCCAATGGCTTTATCATCACTGGGTCCTTTGTATCAAATATCTCGTGGATCACCACTGACCAAGAAAACAACTGAACCAACCATACAAAGATTATGGTCACAAAAGGGAGAGAAAAGGCTGCCTGTGGTAACTAACTCACATCAACACACAAGTTATTCCCATCAACACACAAGTCAAAAACAAGTAAGAAATTTCTCTATATGCCTTAATGAAGGCAGCTCCAACAACACTGAATTGATTGAACATCATTTGGGACAAAACACAGTTACACTGTGAATGCAGTGTTTCATATCTACAAAATGCAATTCAGATACCCGTGCCAGGTACTTTGAATGTATCGGCCAATTTGTGCCTTTTACTGGCAAGAATAAGAGTAGTAAGCACAATAAGGAAATCACAACATCTGTCAATTTCCCTCCAGGTCATGAACCATCCTGACTTACGAATACAGGCAGTTCCTGGATTATGTAAGGGTTCTGCTCCTGAGAACTGTCTGCAAACTGATTGTTCTGTAACTCAGAAATATCTGTTTACTGTAGCTATCTTTATATCATTCTATGTTACATTTATTTATTTCTTTTTATTAAATATCTTCTATATTCACTCTACCACCACCCAAACTAACGGAATTTATGCTATATCCAGTTATTAATGAATACAAAACATCTTATTATCTTTAAAAATTATGGGAAAACTTTTGTAAAGTCAGATTTCCATAACCCAGGGAGCCCCAGTATAGCTGAAGAACATGATTCATACCCACCACAATTAGTGATTAGAACATTACTAGTGACACATGGATTCTGCAAAATGAATTAAAACCAAACCTGGCAACAGTAACAATTACATGAAGCTACAGGGAATATTCTCTTAAGTGATAGATATTTACTTACAGTTTCTTCAACTGGTGCATTAGAATCAGCTTCTACTTTGATTGACGATATTGAAGGATTTGCATTAGTCTAAAGGAAAGAAAAGCATACATTGAAACATTATATGCAAAATATGAGGCACATTAGAAAGCCAGCAAATGGTTATCAGAATATTATGTCCTTTTTCATCACATGATATCCTTTGTTCCAACCTGAAGACTTTAGAACCACTATAGTTTCTGAGATTTGCCTCGATTAATATTTAGAATTAGAAAAAATATCAAAGTATTTGATTCTTACACTTTTCGTCACAAAGAACTTTATGATTTTAACAAAATCCAGACCAGATTGTTATTCTGTTCCGTGAGTTGTGTTTTTGGCTATCGCTGTGCTCTACCAGTGGACTCTCTAAGGAATCCTACAGGGAAGATGATTTTATACAGACTTCCCAGCTCTAAAGATAGGAAGCTGCCTGCTGAGTCCATCCTAAGTTCAATAACCCAATGAAGTCAAAGGTTAGAAAGCCAAACTCCACAGAAGATAAATAGATCTTTTTAGTTGCTATATTGATACATTTAAAAATATTTAATTATAATTGCCAACTTTTAGCATTTTAATATCTTAAAATAATTAATTTTTTTAATGTTCCTATTTTAGTTTTCTTTATAAACTTCAGGACATTGCTGCAGAAATTCCATTATCTAATGCGAAATACAAAACAACATTTCTGGAGTAGTAAGTCATGTTCAGTTTTTACAGTTTATGCTTCTATGTTAGATACAAATGTCATGCCAATACCCAGAGTTGTAGCTGAGTTTAATTCAATTACACAGAAATAAGTATTCTAGATACTTTGTGAATCTACTAAACAACCATTGAAGATGGGATGAGGGGCTGGCCATTTGAGATGGGAACGGCTCTGCACTACACTACATCACGCTGACATGTTGCAATGGCCTCCCAATATAATGCAGTGCCCTTCCGTGCTGGAACAGAAAGTATGCCTTAGAGCAAGCAGGCTGTGATTCTGGGGAAGCAAATCTGCCTCACTACGTCTCAAAGTGAAGATGAACAGAGCTGAACTCCAACCTAAAGTTTTAACGTGACATTTGGTTGCAACATGGAAACTGAGAACTGGTAAATGCTGAGCATGACTTGCTACTCTAGACAAAAAAATGTATTACAGATGAATCAGCCTGCAAGTTCCTCCACTTCTTCACACTATAATTCACTAGAAGACCCTGAACTTAAAGAAAAACAATATTAGTCTTGAAATTCTTTCCATTAGCGTGGCAAACTTATATTGTTATGATACTTGAAATGTGAAACTAGTACACTGAGATCCATACTGGAAAATGGAACTCCTGCAGCAAGGTCCTGGAGTTTATCAATAGAGTTGAAATAGAAAATGAGGCTACAATTGAACATGAAAAGAATGACATGCATTAAGGAAAAAATGGAGACAGAACATCCCAAAACAAACCTTGAACAAAACAGGAGAATACATACAGTAACTGTCCATTCTATGACAAAGTGGCAGATTTTATAATCTTTTATTCTGCTTTTCCATTCCTGTTTCACTAAGGTTGGAATTGGATTTATAACCACAAGGCAAAGATTATCTACTTGATTATTGACACGTATGTCAAGAGTTCTACTGTTACAAATATGAGGTTGACCACACTAATGGAAAGAGTTTCAAAACTAAAACTGTTCAGGTTCTTCCAGTGAATAAGTGTGAAGGGCAGTTGGACCTGGAGACTGATTACCTTCAACATGAATTCGTAGTCATATCCACCCTTTTACCAGCTACAAAGTTTTATAAAGTGAAAGGCTCACAATCCATGCTGCAGATGTACATTCTGAATGCAAGTATCTTAGAGCATCCTACTGAGTATTTGGAGCATAGTTAAAACTATCTAACTCATGAGATAGAATACTATCACTGTGAGCTGTGACCAAGATGGAGCTGGTAACATAAAGCGATGTTTTACAGGCTGCTCACAAAGCTTCTAGATATACCTCTTCTGAACTACATCTGCAGCCTATATTTTCCCTTTAAGCAATGTACTTTTAAACTGTAGTGACTTTCTGAATACTTATTGTTTACCTATTTTTTTTCTTTTTGTTTTTGCATAGTTTGTTGCCTTTTTGCATATTGGTTATTTGTCCATCTTGTGTGCAGGTTTTCATTGATTTTATTGATTTTTTTGTATTTATTGTAAATGCCTGCAAGAAAACAGATCTCAGGGTAGTATATGGTGACATGTATGTACTTTGATGACAAATTTATTTTGAATTTTGAACAGGTGGTGATAACTTTTATTTTTTTATTTATTGTACAGAATGTTAGACTTTTATGAAGAATGCTATCATTTTTAATCTCTCCTGTTTTTCTAAAAAATCTTCAAACTAATGTTCATATTGCTAATCAAGAACTTTTGACCCAGATGAAAACTTTTCCAAGAGCTTAGAGGAGCCTCAACCTACAAATCTTACTTCTCCAATAGCAGGTTGTTTGAATTCTAGAACATCTCAATCATTATTGCAAAAGTGAGAACTAGAACCTAGGACTATAACGTAAAAGTAAATTTTCCTGGGAGTAAAAAGTAGATGCCATTTCCTGGGCTAAGATATATGAAGGAAAAGAGGTATTAAATGAAATGCCTAAGGAAACTACTGTTACTTTTATTGAGGGCAAAAACATTATTATTTGAAAAAAATGTGAGAATATTTGTGAAAGTATTGAAGTACATAACTTTAAACAGCAGTGTTTTAATTATTCAGGTCTCCTGCCCCCATCAGGTGCTCTTTCTAAAGGAACCAGTAGAACTTAATACATGATTTCATTTCTGGGTACTTTTCGCACAGTCACCCAAGTGGTTCTTCATTCTCATAAATCAATTTTATTCTCTTTCAATTATATCTTGTATTCATTTTTATTTTCCACTTGTCTTTCTATCTGCACAGTAACTTCTCCAGCATCTTCCTCCATTACTTCTTTTCTCTTTTCAATTTCTATTCTCCCTCAGTGCTGCTTCATCATAGGGACATAATTCCAGGAATTCCCCCAGAAGTGGAAGTGCTTACTCACAATATGTACTATCGCTAAAACTAAACTGAGAAGTTTCAACTGAGAGAGAGCGGGTGTATGCCTGGGTTTGCAATTGTGATATGACTCACTCCCAAGAACAGACTTGTGTTTTACAACCTTGTATTAAGCAGGGATCAACAAGCTAACAGCCAGGAGTATCTAACCACATTAGATAGCAAGTAATGACGTGGCTTAAGTTTACGATGCAACATTGGCCACAAACATCCTTGATGGTTATTATTTTCCACAAGTTTGTAATTCAAATGAATACATGAGAAATTCTTAAAAATATTATGCTGTAGATTAAAAAAAATACAAAGGCGAAGCTGATTTTTAAAGTAACTGGACTTCATGGGTCCCTTGAGAGCCACCATGCCGACTAAGGAGAAGGAGCATAGCAAAATGACATTGCATGATAACTACTAAGTCTATGGGTTTGGTCAGATATATGTGCCTGGGTGTAAATCCCAAGAGCTATGCCCCTTAGATCTTTATTTTAGAAGAATAATGTTTGCAGAAAAGCAGACTGTGAATGAACTGTTGTCAGAATACAATGCACTTTTCTGGCCAGCTGGAAACAGTTTGTATGGCCTAGGATGTTGGAAGGATGGCTTGCTCGACTGCCTTAAAGACTTGTCTGAGGTACTGCAACTGGTAAGCCTGCATAAAATGATGAGGCTAATGCAGCAGGTGGATGTCTTCTGCACTGTAGTCACGAAAATTGCATGAGAAACCTGAAGTAACAGCCTTCAGAAAGCTGTGTTCTCAGATCTCGCCTAGACTGATTACTGCACATTTTAATTGTCAAATCAGTGGCTTGAAATAATAGTGCAGAATAATCTGCTGCTGCCATATGGGTAACAGAAACAAGGGTGAGGAGAAGAGATGAAGAGAGTAAAAATTAAAAAAAGCTGCAAATGCTAGAAATGAGAAATAAAAAAAAATGCTGGAAACACTCAAGCAGTAGCTGTGGAAGGAGCTTCAAACTGAAAATAGTTAAACAGAACTGGGGGGAGGTGGAAAAAGAAAACCAGTGACTTAAGTTGCATAGAGTGGGGGAGGGTAAAAGGGAATACCCTGTTAGGGTGAGGTCAGGATTGCCATGGTGAAAATCTGTCATTGAAATTACCTAGTTGATGGGTTCTTGAGGGCATAAGGACAGAAATAACATTAATGAAAGCATTTAAAAACTAAGAGATAAGCAGAAACAAAGGAATAAAAATCCTGCAAAATGCAGAGTTGTGAGGAATCTCAAGCAGCTCAGGCAATAATACTGGACAAAATATACCAAGCCAATAGTGCAGAGGGATGTTTTATAGCAGAATCAGTCAATTCACTGACCGAGTGCGTAACCAGAAGCTGCTGAATTCAATTGAATCTACAATGCTGCAACATGCACAGATAAACGACCAGGTTACTGACCCTGAGTTTCCAGTTGTACATCACTTTAATTCTCTACCCCATTCCTAGGGCTGACCTATTTTCCTGTGGCCTAGTGTACTGTTAAAATGAGGCTCATCATAAGCTTGAATAATAACACATCAGCCTACTCCTCTCCACCTGTCATACCACACTCCCCTTTCCCTCTGATGATAGACAGCAACTATCACACTTTGACAGATGGATAGAGAACACATAGCTTTGCTGGTTGAACAATCTTCTTAAGCTCCAAAATGGTCAGCTCCCAATGGAATTTATAGCATTGCTCTATTCTCAGGTTGTAAGAATCATCAATGGCCTTTTCCTCCTTTATCTCATGTCCACTGTTTGTCCCCTTAATTCCAATTATGGATAAATTTGAGCCCCAAATACATTAATTGCAAAATCTTCACTGCCCACCTTCTAATCATGCCTGTGCTTCATCTTTCTTGGTGTGCATTTCATCTCTCACATTTGATTTCCAAATCCCTGAAACATTAATATTAAGGCAACACTTCAAAACTGTACAACAGCATAATGTTTCCCACCTGCAGCTTAGCTGCTCACATTTTAAGTAACATTGATCAGTTTTGGTTTCAGTCTAATCCAGATTCAAGTGCATTTCTTCCTCGATCATGGATCTTTCCCCCAGCTTCATCATTATTTTATTTCTGCCCTTTCAAGATGCTAGCATTCTGTTTTTAGATTAAGTATAGCCTGAAATCTCTTTGTAGGCCAGGTAGATTGTCCAAGAGATATAGTTTCTGGTACCGAGATTGTTGAGAGATCCAGTTTTCCATTTCAATAATATACTGTTGAGAGCTCTAACTGCAACTAATTTCTGTGCTTCCTGGATATTACAAGCCTTGGCAATGACTCCATCTACAATTCCATTTTTAAGGCCACCACCAGTTTGCCTTTTAACTAGTTCACAGAATTAGGGATAAGTTACCAATTGACAAAGTTGGTATCACTCTATCCATGCTAATTACTTTTTTTCCATTCCCAGTTGACTCTCAATATATCCTAGCACTTTCTATGTAATCACACTAGTGCAACCTAAATTTTAATTACATGCATCAGAGTTTTGGCTGCCTTCTGGGATCTGAGTCCACCCTCAAATTCTACTCTTTTTCAACTGCTCCAAGGTTGTTCTTTTCACAAACCACCCTGATATTTGAAGTGGTCACTCTATTCCCACTGATCATTCAGGGCTTCATTGATCATTCCTTGTAAATCTCTTTACAAGTACTTCTTTCCTTCTGAGGGACTCAACATTGCTACCCAACTTGAACACCCCACAATCCTGTTCCACAGACCTACCAACCTGGCTTGACTTCTGGGAGCCAGTCTTACTGCACTAGTTTCCTGACTCATTTCTTCCACACATTAATCTTATGGATCCTAGCATTGGTCTAGTTGCCATTTACATCCTTATTGCCACATGGGAAAGAAGTTAAGCGCATTTGGCCAGTGACGGCTCCGAGCAAAAGAATCCCATTGGTTTCACTCACCTTCTCTAGCCCTCTGACATTCACATATGCCCCTCGACTCTTTTAAAATGTTTTTTTGTCAGATAATTTAAAGGACATAATTAACCTATAATCATGTCTTTATGGTGTTGGGAGGCAACTGGAATACCAAGGGGAAATTCACAGGTCACAGGGAATATGCAGATTTCGCAGAAGTACCTGCTGTGAGGCAAACTATGTTGACTACTGCAGCAACACACTGCTCTTCTACATTTTTCATGCCAAATGCACATAAAGAGCAAATAAAAGTAGCCAACCACATTTAAATGAAAACCATACTGCCTCAACTGTAGGTGTCAATTCTGAAGGATGTGCACAGCTTGAACCATTCCAAATCAGGGATGAGCTGTCAGTCTTACAAACATCAGGAACTTCATCTCATTAAGCATACTTTTTGTTAGTGAGAAACACTGATAAAGTTGTACAAACTCAGAATGAGTTTGGATTTTATTTACTGAGGGTTCCATTTTTTAATTAATAGACAACATTTTTCTGAGTATAGTGCAATAGAATGGACAGTAAGCCAGCAGATAGTAAAAAAAGGCATTGCATTTTAAAAGTTTACATTTTCTAATTCCACTGTACTAAGATTCTAGGCATTTCTGTTGGGTACTAATATTGTTTGACAATGTGTCTAAGCTATAGGTAATATTAAAGCCACCTGCTTTCTGTCAGCTATGCTGGTGGGAACTATGCCAAGTTGTACAATTAGACTGTGCACCGTCTTTGTTTTGGCTGTTCCATTGCAAAAGTAACCAAAATTCTCGAGAAAAGAACATCAGTAATCATAAACCTGCTATGCTTTTCTTCATCTCATTACACAGCAGTTTATTCTTTACGACAATGTTCTTAGTTCTAGATTCCATTGGAGAAAATATTCTCATGGTGTATGCTATCAAAACTCCTCAGAATTTCACCTTTGTAAAACAGGAAGAGGAACACTGAAAATTCTATTTACTTTGTTCTAAAATTAATATTCTGCAGATATCATTTTAATTCCTGGTAAAGGTGCAGACACCTCAACAAAACTCACCCACCCATCACCTCCCTTTCCATCTAGTTCCCCAACTCCTTCCTTTTCTTCCATGGTCCACTGCCCCTTCTATTACATTTGATCTTCTTCAGCCCCTTCTCTCTTCCACATATCATCTCCCTGCTTCTTACTTCACCACCCCCAACCCCTGTCCAATCACCCAGGTACCCATGTTCCCCCTCACCTGACCTCACCATCACCTGTCAGCTTGTACTTCTTCCTCGTCCCCACCTTCCTTTCCAATCCTGATGAAAGGTCTCAGTTCAAAATGCCAACAGTTATTCTGCTCCATTGATGCTGTCTGATTTGCTGAGTTCCTCCAGCGTTTTGTGTGTATTGCTCAACATTTCCAGCTTCTGCAGAACCTTTTGTGCCTGAGATACTTCAACAAAGTAGGCCAATCAACTACTGATGTAAAGCAGTGAAGAATCAGTAAAATCCACCTCTGTTTAATAGAATTTGACTTACATTATCATTTTATTTGTGCTCATAATGTTATCATTGTAAGTCATAATTATCTTTATTGTCACTGGTGAAATTTGTCACTATATGTCAGCTGCGTAACACCAAAGAACAACTGCCTTCTATGTACTGATTTATTTTATTCCTTTTACACTACAAAAACTTCATAAGTCCATATTCCCTCACATTGAAATGTTTCCATATATCTACAGCCAAGGTATTTCAAGATGCAGACAGAGTGCTAAAGGATATTTAATTACTCTGAGACCAACAGTGATAAATTGAAATTTATTATTTTAGATCTTGTAGCTTGCAAGCATGTGAATGAATAAAAATGGTACAATGTGAACATCGCTGGATGTAAAATGTTGCATATTAGAATTATAAAGTATCTCAATAGTCAGTAATATCCTAGCTGCTACATAATTAATGAATTAATGGTAGTTTTCTTTCTCTACTACATTGGAGATATTGCATGAGACCTTGAAGGACAAAACTCAGTGTCTGGTATTAACATTTTTCATGCTGATATTTAATGGGACTGCAGGTGGAGGGCTTAAATTGCTGATACTCTGCAATCCAGTGAGTTGTAGTGAGAGCAAATGGGCTTTGAGGAGCTAGATTATGTATTACATTGAACTGCTGCTGCTAAGTTAACAAATTTCACGTCACATACCGATGATAATAAACCTGATTCTGATTCTGAAGTGCAGAAGCCCTGCCCAAAAATACTCCTGTCTGCCTTTAATTGGGACAAAAGTAGAGGTAGTGTTTTGCTGTTTGTGAGACCTGCATAGTTTTAAATGTACTCAATGTTCAGAGATATTTAAAATCCAACCTTAAAAGTATTCTTTAAAATATCTTTGTCTTACAATACCTACAGTGATACTGCACCACAGTACCAAGAACTCCCAGCAACAATGAGAGAATCATTCAACTTCAGGCAGAGCCCAGCAGCACAGTAAAATGATAAATTTGGTCTTCCAAATATCTGTAAGTCACAGATTTCAGTATTTCACTGTGAATATGTGGAAATTCTGGTCTCACTGATATGCTGAATGCTAACCATTATGATCAGAACCATTGTCAAATTTCAATGTGATCAAGCCCGTTCTGCCAATTCCACTGCTAATACTTCATTCAAATTTAAACTTCCTCTTTGTAGACTCTACAACATGCTAAATATAATTAATCTAAAATTAGTGAACTATTCACAGATGCCTAATTTTTAGGAAGCTTCACACAAAGTAACAAGTCATTTACTTTAAAAGAATAACTAATGTAAACATGTTGATATTTTAAAATATTTTCAGAATGGGTCATCTAAACTGCAAAGGATCTTCAGCAAATGCGATATTGTTGTTTTTGGAACATGAACAGAAGTAGCAGAAAAGAAATAAGTTCATTGCTAGGTCTGCATATTATCCTTCAAAGGCGGCATTAAAATCCAAGAGCTAAATAACCACTGGCCTGTTATACACTTTTAGTTTCCTTAGGTTGCGCAGGTGATAGAGCACCTATCAAAAATATTTTACTCTCTTCTTGCCCGGTTCTTAAATATTACTGAGAAACTCTTCAATAATGCAAGAGCAAAACAGTTGACTTCAGTCAACACAGGGAACTTCTTTATTCCTGGGAATGATACTATCTCTAGGCCATTGAGTCTGCTCTGCCATTCAACGGTGGTTCATTTGTTTTCTCTCTCAACTTCATTCTTTTGCTTTCTCCCCATATTCTTTGACCTAATTACTGATTAAGTACCTGTACTTATCAACCTCCGCTTTAAATATATCCAGTGATTTAGCCTCTACAGGCACCTTACAGAGTTGGGAACATGAGACTTGAGTACATAGTCCAAGGTTAAAATGTAATAAAGACAATGTTGCATTTTCAAGAAACCTCACGAGTTGTCTGGCTATTGCAGATATATTTGATACTGAAAGATGCATGGATGAGAAGGGTATGGAGGCCTGTAGTCTAGTTGCAGGTTGATTGGACTAGGCAGAAAAACAGATCAGGGTGTACTGGATGGGTCAAAGAGCCTGTTTTTATGCAGCAGTTCTCTATGACATCATCAGATCTTCATCTGGCGTATTGAGGGAAATTATAAATAATTTTTTTTATCATGAGTTTTTTCCAGTTTCCAATCCAATGTTTCACTCTACTGGGAAGATTGATGGAAGAAATTAGTTTAAACAGATATATCAGCTCCAGTAAAGGCCAAACTTGCAATGAGGATGTTCTGAGGGAATCTAAGCAAAAGATCAAAACTAATATGCAGAATCTCCAAGTACAACAATCCCTGGATTATTATCTGAAACACATCAAAATTACAATCAAGTGAGGCAACTCAGAGAATTAAATGTGTGTCATTCAGTTTTGAAGTACTGGCACAAGTACTGGGAAAGATCTTGTCTGAGTCATCCTGCTGAAATGGTGTCTGACCTATTTCATGAACTTTGGTGGCATTTCTGTAAAAGATCATGGAAATATGCAACCTGCAGGTTCACCTCAACTTGAAAATATATTTCATTTGGTCTAACTATCTTCTCAACAGCATTATAGGAATGCCTTCATGATAAACACATCAAAAGCTCACACCACCTTTGCAAGAACCAAATGATTATGGAAAAACAAATGTTGATCAGACCAGCATTTCTCACATCCTGAAAAAACTAATTAGATGCAACATCATGGTAAATAACGGAGAAAACCTGGATAAAATATATTTGATTCTCAGGCACATTGGATAAAGTGCCACTTTTAATCAGAACTCATTGAACTGGCTCTCGTCTATAACCTGGGTAGAGACCATTGAATATGAATGAAAGCAAAGGTTTTGATAAATATCTCTGTTGGGCTTTTTTGAAAAAGAGTGTGAATTCAGTGAAGTTTTGAACTTCTTATACTGACAATTACTGTGAACTGAAGGAAAGAAAAATTATACATGAAAGCACAAAAAATGCATAGGTTAGTTGCTATGGAAAATACAAAAGAGCTTACATATATTTACAAAAAAAAAATCCATTTTTATCAATTGTCAGCAGAACTCTCCATCTCTTGCTAGTCCTGTGACAGAAATGAGAAATCCTGCCCTTTGGGAAATTCTATCCCATTCAATATGCAGCAGAGGAGGTCAGAACCACGAGAAAATACTCAGATGAATTAAGATAACAAGAGAAAGGACAACAGGAAAAGATATGAATTACTCAGCAGGTTATGCAGTATCTGTGGACAGAGAAACAGAGCTAATGTTTCAGGTCTGAGAACATTATTTTGATTGTTTCTCTTCCCACAGATATCTACTTACCTGCTGCTTGTTTCCAAAATTTTCTGATTTTATTTCGGATCTCCTATATCTGCAGTGTGTTTTTATTATTTTCAGAATAAGAAGAGAAATGTGCAACCATAAATGAAGATCAGGATTCATCTCATAATTTATTGATTTATGTCTCTTTCCAAAATATGAGTACCTAATTTAGATTGATACCATGTTGATGGAAATACTACCCTTATACCACATGTTCAAATGGAAGACATTTCTGACTGTTCAGGTAAAATGAATAGTGCATTGCTGTTTTTTTAAAATAAATTTTTTTATTGAATTTTCAAATAGGTTACAGAAAGAGAAAAAAAAAATTATCAACCCTTCCCCCCTCCCCCCTAACATATCCCTATGGAAAAAGAAAAAAAAAAGAAAAAAGAAAGAAAGAAAGAATGCCTGGATATCGGAAGATCCCCACATGCTCCATGGAGTTCATAATAGCTTTAGTATATATATTTATTCCTTTCCCCAGATAACCAATAATTTTATCTTCGGAGCACCTGCATTGCTGTTTTTATAAGTACGGGGAGTTCTGTGTTTGGTCAACCTGTGTTTTACCTAAAAAAGAAAACCTACTCTTTCACTAAAAGTGAAGCTCTTTGGGATATTGTCAAGATGCATCATACAATTAGCTTTTTCAGGCTACAATATTCTCTGGTCTTTATTGACACTGTCTCTTTTATAGTCATATTGTTATCCTGATTCAAAAACAAGATGGAGGTGAATAGGCAGTAAAATCTGAGAAGACAGTTGCCCCCAGCTGATGGGATCAAAGGCTTCAATAAGGTGAAAAAAAGTCTTGCAAAACGTTTGGTGTTACTCCCTATATTCTTGAGGTTGTCACAGGGTGATAATCATGCCCATTGTGTCTTCAGATGGACAGAATTCACTTTGCAATGTAGGAAACAGCTCTATGGCCACTGGTAAGAGGTATGGAGGAGTACTGCCAATGATTTTTCCCCTAGCATACAGCAGAGTGACCCTTTTATACTTAACACCCTCCGTCTATGTTTGTTAGCTTGTATAGAGTCTTAGTCCACTTCTGCCTGCATATTTTTAAAACCTTCATTTTATTTGTACTTGTCCCTATTCTTCCATACCTGTGGAATTTTTCCAGCATTACAATTTCCAACATCTCTTCATCCCCTCAATTTTGGCATCCATAAAGCTTATTGCTCCACCATTGCCATCTGCTGCCTAAGCCCCAAGAATCATCTCAACTTTTAATCTTTCTACTTCTTTATACTCCTCTCTTCTGTTATGAAATTTTAAAAACTTACTTCTCATTTGTTAATATCTTCTTACATGGTTTGTCAGAGCTCCCATGAAAAACAGTTTACTTTGATAATGTCACTATTATGCAAGCTTATCTCAAATTTCTTCCCTTTAATGTCACTCAATTTCTCAATGTCAATTTTCTTTAATAAATTATCTTTACCAACACCTAAATAAATAAAATAGCTTCACTCTGTCAAAACCCTCCACAACCACATAAATCTCTCTTCCTTCTTTATTGCAAGGGCTGTAGGGAACTATATATACATGTGCATAACCCCATTCATTCAGGAACATAAATCCTATTAGGAACTTTATGCACCAGTGAAGATTGCCTCTAACTACAGGGCCTAGACTAATTGAAATCCTACATGGCAAGTATTGTTCCATTAATTCTGCAGTTAGAATAAATAAAGTGTAAACCTGCTATGACATAACATTAGAAAAATAGATCACTTAACTGATTAAAGAAGCAGTTGCAACAGTTAGAGTATACATCATACTGCAGAAATGCAAAGCTGGTGAACGACTGCACAGGAATAGAGTAGAGGAAGAGGAATATGGAAACAAATTAGGCATAGAACAGATTAAAGTATTAGAAAAAATGAAACACTAGCTGGGAAGGAAATATAACAAGTGCAGGAAGGAAACAAATATGGGTAACATGGGAAGTAACAAGGAGGATAAGGATAAAAAAATTAAATTTGGCAAAGCATTCATCTATAGATAGAATTGAGATTGAAGCTAGTGAAGAAAGCGGAGAAAATTGACAGAACTAAAAAAGGAATTACATTACCTACAAAAAGGAAATATAAAACATGGCATCAAAGAAGTTTATAAAATTGAGCTGCAAATGTTTTAAGAAAATACAATTCCAGACATGAAAGCCACATGTCCTTTTCAATCAGTGCAAGTAAATGAATCTTGAATCTGTGATGGTCATGAAACATTCATTTGACACAAAACCAATGAAAGAAATAAAGGGTGCAAACACGCTGAAATTAATGAGATTACTCAGTTACAAATTTTGGAAGTGAATTCAGAAGTCATACCATCTCAAGCTTGACTGAAGGTGGTCTAATAAAACGATGCCCCACAGGACTGAATCTTCCTAATGAAAGAAAAACACATTAATCATAGCATATGTATGGAAATGATAATGTCCAGATTTCATAATCTTTTCTGCTTAAAGCATGCTAGTTATAACCCATAATTCAAATTCAACAAAACTCTTAATAGAAAAAGAGAAAAACAGCATCTTCTTGGAATCAGAGATGGTGATGGGACAAGTATAGAAAACATGCTCTCCTGTTCCAATGCTTGAGTGGTGATGATCTATAAGAGCCAGTAAATTTTTTAATGGCAGAAGTCAAGGAGGATAATTCTGCCTCTTTAGTTGTTCCATCTCTGGAAGAAAAGTAGCAATCAGTCTAACACAAGGACATAGCACGAAAGAATAAACTACCTCATTTATTGAGAAGTTATGATGGAATTTGACTTTAACCAATCATAAGCCAACATTCCTACTTCTCACGTTATGATAGAACAAAGGTTACTGATGAAGCAGCTAAAGATGATTAGGGCATCACCCTGAGGAATTTCTGCAGTGATATCCTGGACTAGGATGAATAAATTCCAATAAACACAACTTACTTTATGTGAGGAATGACTTCACTCGTTGGTGTGTTTTTCTTTTGATGCCTATTGACTTCAATTTTGGCTGGCTCCTTAATGCCACACTTTTTCAGGTGTTGCTCAAGCAACTATTTTCAACTTACCTCTAGAAGTCAATTTTTTCATCCATGATGAGGCCTGTAGCTAAGAGGTTCAGGTAAAACCCAAACTGAGAGTTAGACAGTAGCTTATTGGTTCACTAGGATAGCACTGTTGCTTTGTTGACCAAGTGTCAAGTCCTCACTCTTCAATCACTGGCTGATGTGGTATGTTGAAGGCAAACAAAAGGATGGCACATACCTTCCTTCATTCTCTCGCCAACCTTTCCTGAGTAAAAGCAATCTCTTTTCTTCTCTCCTCCCTAAATAGAGTTTCTCTCTTCTCCCCAACATAGCTAATTCTGACTTTGGTAAGGATTGGAGTTGGAGAAGTTAAGGATCAGTAGATAAGATATTGCAAAGTGAACACAGCCACCTGAATGTTTTACATTTTGTTTTTAATCCAACAGGAATAGTTTCAGGCAAATGGGGAAGATATATTCAAATATATTTGATTCATGCAAATGGGGAAGGGATAGAGAAGAGTTTCTCAGACGGAATTTTAATTCCAGACTATGAAACTGCAGACTTTATAATATCATTTAGCCTCATTTTCAGCTTTGAGACTCTTGTTAGTTATTGAGCAGAAGAAACCTAGCCTTTTGTAGTATCACCCATCTTTTCTACAAAAATGAAAAGATACAAGCAGCATTGAAAAATAATCACAGTTGGACGTTATGTGTAGCCAACCTTCATTCAACACCAAATATGTATTTGCTGTTTAAATACATAAAAAGACACTGCAAAGGAAATTTACTGACAATGCCACAGAGCAACTCACTGCTTTGTTAATTATCTTTTCAAATGTTTTAATCAATTCAACTCTGGGTTGACTTGTTAATGATCGGATTGCTCCACGGATTATTTTTTTCCAAAATAAAATAAGAAATAAAATCTACCATGGACAGTGAACTTGGTATTATTTATGCTCAATCTCATTTCATTTTCAATGTGGCCCTTCACAGCCAAGGCTTATAGTTCACTTAAACTGAATTATGAAAAAGTTATCTAATTTTCAGAAGCAGACAAATTTCATTGATTGCTCTTACCATCATGGAGTAGAAGGATGCAGAACTATGTCTGAACTTCCTGACCTTCACTGCTATGTCAGAAAAAATTCAATAGAAGCCAATTGTTTCTCCACAAGTGAAGTGTGGTAAGGATGTTGGGCACTGGGTGCTATGAGTTCAAGAAATTAGATGAAAATTCTATTTTCCAGATTTGCATATTTCTAAGTCACAAACCTAAAAGCAACAGGGGAACAGACTCCAAAGCAATTTACTTTGTTGTCTTGTCAGCTGTGTACAATAATTGAAATTAAAGAACAAAAAAAATAAAAAATAAAACTGCCACAGACCAAAGCAAGATTAGACTTACCATCTTCTATAACATATTGCAGAAACATACTTAGTATACTATTAATGAAAATGCAGACAATATTAAGTATTTTTTTCTGAAGAGTAAATAATTTAAGACATTTGAACCATTGACAATAGTAGTGCCTAATATGCAAAAAAAACCAATGGTCTCAGCTAGCACCACTCTGAAAAGCTGTTGTGAATTCATTTTTTTTCTCAAGCAGTTAACTTCAGGAAAGCTGCGATAATAAGTTCTGACTGGTACTTAAAATTTAATTTCTGTATCAGGCACGGGAATAGCATCCAGAATTACAAAGTATGTTGATTTTGAAAGTATATTGGCAACTGGCCTATGACCACTTATTTAATCTCATATCACAGGCTTTTCCAACAAGGAAACTCAACATGTCAATCTGTACATTTTAGAAAAATGAAGATTTCCTCTAAAAAAGGTATTGTCAACACATTTTAAATAGTCTTAATTTTCTAGCGTACATTAGAAACTATCAATTTTCCCTCTCTTTCTTCTGTCCTGAAGTATCATAGAAGTAGGATAGATAGTTATTAAGCAATACAGTCAAATATTGATTAACTTATCAAAACCAAAGTATGAGATAAATTAGATAATCAGTCTACTAATTAAAAAAAAGGAAGAAAACTACTCATTCTGGTCATGTGATACCAATTAACCAATGAATATCAAACAGCAAAACTTCAGTGGGGGAGACAAGATTAAAAAAATCCTAACGGAAAAAAGGAAGATTATATATATTTTAAACAATAGTTGCCTTAGATAGCGACCCGCAAAACTATGGCACAACATCAGCTAAGAGAAGTTTTGAAACCTTCTGTGGTTCGTGATGTAATCAAGCTTCTTGAATTGGATGACAACTTTGTAGCACACTTCCAAGTTAACTATTCAGTTTGCCAGAATAGGAATGCAAATCCAACAGTAATAAAGCTGAAAATTAGAAGAAACTACCCTTAAAATAAGCCATCACTACAGATAATCCTAGATGCATTCAATGATGTTAATAGTTTCTTTGTAAAGATTTGGTGGATGGGTAGGTGTTAAGAATTTATAAATTAAGGGAACATAACATCAATGTACAATATATTCCTACTAACATATATTTCAATTTTCTTGCCTAACAATTGGGTTTTGAAATGTAGATGCAAACAAGGTAAATGTTGGTGTCCCTCTGATAAAGCAATTTCACACCAAATTCTGTTGATTAGCTCAATTCAGATTATGTTGTGAAAAATTCAACAGTAGTGGATGTAATAAAAGCAGAAAATGACACGACAACAATGCCTGGCATTTGTACCCACCAGCAAATGCAAGTGCAGTGAACTTTTTCAGCATAGGCAAATGTGCTCATATATTCAATGGGCTAAAATGTGCTGGGTTCTGTCAGTGGTTTTAAATGGAACCGTCAGTATTCCTCTATTTAAATAACCAAAAATTCCGTGAAATTCAGAGTTCTGGTACATATTGACTGATCTGAAACATTGGACTTCTGCTACGACTCTCTTGTAGTAGACTGGGACTGAACTGATTTCAATGGGAATTGAAGGTCAAGTAGGCAAGGTAGAAGCTAAGATTATTTTAAAATCTATTTTGCTTTGGTTTAAGTTCATATACTTACATTTTTATTGAAGGCAAGTTCTGCTTAGAACACAGTATGTAAGAATTTTTAAACGTTTACCTTTTCCTAAACTTAACTGATATTTCTCATATGTATCAACAAATTAATTTTCTCTCCATTATTGTGATGAGTTTCAAATGACTGAAGGACTTAGCACAAGTTTCACTAATTACCAAAATTTATATAAAAAATGAATAAAACATGATTACTAATGTGGTCACATGGTATAGCCTTCTTCAGCATAAAGCAATTAAAAATAATTATTTTCAGCAATAGGATGAAAACACATTAGTTTCTAGGCCACATGGTATTGTTCTAGAAATGTGTCAAGGCATTCCAAACTGTGCTTGTGCAGAATAGCCATTTCTGCATCACGCTTACACATAATGATATCACTTCCTGTTGGTCATTCAAGCAAGTGAATTAGGTCAGGTTGTTCTGAAGTGTGTCTGATGCTAAGCACTCTAAACCCAAGTAGGTTTTGGCAGCCGAAAACTAATTACAATTACATTTAAGATTTAAAGACCCCTTTAGTAAAGACAGAAAATAATCAGCAAAATGGGTACCATTCGCTATGACAAAAACAGAGTTAATATTTCAAATCAATGACTATCAAGACTGAAAAAGTTACAGGCAGAACAATTTTTACGAAAATACCACATTGGAAGTAGAGACCAGAAATATCCAAAATGAAAAAAACAGGTAGTAGTTGGAGAGGCCAGGATCTGGGGATGTCATTTAGAACACAGATCATAAATAACTTCTTCACAGAGAGAGTGGTGGATCTGTGGATTTCTCTGCTACAGTCTATCATGAAATATTTTCAAGGTAAACATACACTGAGTGGTTACTTTATTAGGTACACCTGCCCCGCAAATAACTAATCAACCAATCATGTGGCATCAATTCAATGCATAAAAGCATGCAGACATGGTCAAGAGGTTCAGTTGTTAATGAGAGAGGTCAGGGAAGAGTGGCCAGACTGGTTCAAGCTGTCAGGAAGGTGACAGTAACTCAAATAAACACGTTACAACAGTGGTGTGCAGAAGAACAGCTCTAAATGCACAACACATCATACCTTGCAGTGAATGGAGCATGAGCAGAAGACCACACCTGGTTTCAGTCCTGTACCAAATAAAGTGGCCACTGAGCATATTTCTTAATGCCATAGGGATCAAGAAATAATGGAGATGAAGTGGATAGGGTTAATCAACTATGATCCTTTTGAATGATGGGGTGCAATTTAAGGGCCAACACCTGCTCTGTTTTCCTACCTGTATGGGAGTGAGGTCAAATTCTGTTAAGCAGCTAGGTATGGTTAACATTCCTAAAAGTGATATATAATTTATAGCTGTTATTGCTGAATACTCAGAATAAAACTGACCTGCTTAAGTTACATTCTAAACTGTAAAATCTATTAAAATCCATTCAACATATTGGCTGACACACTGAAAACATTATCAATAGAATGAGATTTTGAACATTAACCTGCCCTGACATGATCATCCAAGTTCTTTTTTATGTTGTAAATTTTATAGGATCTTTTCTTTTGTGTTCTAGTCATTTAGTTTGATGTTCATTATTGCAGGTTTGAGATGTCTACCATATGTACATTTGGATGAAACACACTGGTATTTCAATCAATATCATTTTACATTCTTTACATGCATTCATAAATTTGCAATGCAAAAACACCCCAGGCTACAGAAAATGACCAGTCATTGCTTGCATCTCAGCAGAAATTTAGTTTCAAAATTTCTCATCATTCATCTGCGACTAAAAGCATTAAATTAAAAAAAAATACCACTGTTGAATTCTTCTAACAGTATAATTTACAAAATATTAAGTAGTGACTATTTATTGATTATCATGTTCAAACTGGCAAAAAGCTTAAGAACATTGATGGCTCTTTTTGAAAGAGTGATGGAAGAGCAAAACACCTTTGGTTGGAACTCACTGCAACCACTGCCTGTAACCTTCAACTCATTCTCCATTGAGTTAGCACTTTCAGAGTGTAATGATTATTCATTTTCAGATAAGACTGCCAGGAAACTGCAGTATAAACAACCAAAAATGCTAACAGAACTTTAATTATGTCAAAACAAAAAGTGAAGGAAAAATGTACTTTCAAATGTATGTGAATGGTGTACTATCAGGAGAAATTTGTAATGTGAGCCTGATATCCTAATAACTTAGCAGTTTTGGTCTGCAATTTCCTCTGCTGGACTTCCATGTAATTGCCAAGTGTTTTCAGTGGTCTCCTATTTTGCAGAATTAATTCATTTTATAAAATACAATGGACTAGAAAAATATTCTGATTTAATCCCAAACATAGATACTGCATTGAACAGATAGCCACAATGTAAAATTACATTGTATTATATATCTTTCTCCTTCTTGTCAGGATATACTTATTGCTGAATCTACTTTCATTTTGAGTACAACTGACCTGTTTCAGAAAAATTCTCTGCAACAAGGACACAAACGATTCAAAGAAATCTGAATGAGGTAATAAACAGACATAAATGGAATTTCAATTCAAATTAAAACAGAAACTTATCAAAAACCTATTCCAATTCACTTCCAAATGATGCCTTAAGCATAAAGCAACATTAAACCCATAAGGAGATCAACATCATGGCAATTAAGTATCTGGTGTTGTCAAGGGTGTAAGAAGCAAGGTCAACTGTAGGCAATCTGGCTCGCTAAACTATTTCTGTTTTTCAATAAGATTATGGCTAATCTGATCTTTAGCCTTAAATTCTTTTTCCTTCCTGCTCTCAATAGCTGAATCCTTATCTTACTGCCCCATATAGAGCACAACCTGTCTTGGGATGACAAATATTTTTAAGTCCATTATGAATTACAAGATCAATCCCTTTACAAAAATACAAGTACTGAAAATATTTAAGGACATCCTGGAAAATGTAAACCAAAGTTACAATATTATTTGGGAACAAGGATTCTCCTGTTTGTTCTAATAAACACATCCATTATTTTGACATAATTGTGTTTTGTTAGTATTCCTGGCAATCTTATCTGAAAACAAACAATCGTTATAACTGAAGGTATAGGCCATGATTGCAGTGAATTTTTAATATTTGACCTCTAAAAATATCTGATATTTCCTCCAACTATTTCAAATTTAAAAAAATTCAAAGCTCCAAGTTCACCTTAGCCTTGAATATGTTAAATAACCCAGCCACCAAATCTCTATAGGGTAGAAAATTCCAGATTTGTGACCCTCTGGAGAAGAAATTCATCTTTTATTCTATCTTAAATGATTGATCCCTTATCTTGAGATTTAGACACTTACAGTAGTTGTACAGTCAAAAACACGACATAAGTGAATGAAAATGTGTGAACGAAACTGTATTTCCACCTCTGAGATTTTAGTATTCTTCTCTAATTTTGCTCACTGAGTTCCATTTACTAGGATAGCTTTACAAAGTTCATAATATGTTTCTCAAATAAGCAGATGCAACAGAACAGTCTCCAAACCATCTTATTCAGGTTCAACCAGGAACTTATTTTTGCTCTGATATCATTCATTCCTGTTGCTTAATCCTATGTTGAGCCAAGGTATGTGACCCGAAGCAGGTTTCCACACAAAATATTGCTAATTCCACCCCCCACCCCTAAAGTTGCTACTTGACCCGTTGACTTCCTCCAGCAGGCTGTGGATGGCTCCAGATTTCATTATCTGTAGTCACTGTGAATATTAATCACTATATCTCATCTATTGGGATGAACTGTCAATTTCCTTCTCTATCACATCATCCATTCCATTCTTCCTTTGGCATAACTACCAAGACAATTAGTCACACTCCTTTTCATTAGATCCTATTCAACTATTGCATTTAAATCAAGATCAGTCTCTTTGGTTATAAATCCTTATTATCATAGCCCCACTCCAAAAGCACACATCTCACAATTCTCAATTCTACTCTGTTTCTTTTGGTGTTGTTTTACAAATGACAGAACATTTATTTGCCTTTGCAACTCTGTGTAAATCATTCAACTTGCTATTTGTTTATGATATAAGCCTCCAGAAAATCTTCATTTTCAAACACGTTTTTACATCTATATTCCTTAATATAACTGTTATTTGTTAGAACATTTGGTATTTCAAGATGAATGAAAAATGCAAAAAACACTATGAATGAAATATTCAGTTTACCTTCCTTATTATAAAATTATTAAGAACGACGCAATGTTATTGTGGCTCTTTCTATTCTGAGCATCACAATGGCTCTCCAAATAGTAAGTCTAAACCTATTTACAAAAAGGTTTTATGACCATCTTTTAGGAGGGAGTATTTTGTAGGATGTAATCAAACATTTAAGGTTAATGAAAATTTTAAAGAAGTGTAGCTGGATGAAGAGTAGATCTTGTTTTAAAATTTCAGTAATATTCAATGTTTTAAAATAATGTCCGCCTTTCAGGGGAACTTTGGGGGGGGGGGTCTCACATTCAACTGTCATTCATTCTTTGGGGCACTTCTCTGTTTTCGTGGATGTTTGTGAAGAAAAAGCATTTCAGGATGTATATTGTATACATTTCTCTGACATTAAATTCGACCTTTGAACCTTTCTAGGGACTCCATGAAGTTGAGTAATTTTCGGAGGGAATGGAGCAGATGAGAGATCAGTAATAAAGTGATAAGCCAAAAAAAGCCACCTGATGTTTAATGGATACAAGTAAATGTTGTAACAACACAAATACTCACTCTGCTTTATGGCTGGTAAATGCTCACCTGTAGTACCTAGAGGGCACTCTAATAACCTTTCCTGATGCTATAGCTTACACAGCAGAAAACAGTCAGAGAACTTGGGGTACAACAGTAAATTTAAGATATGGTAGGATAGCATAAAGGATCTATGAACATGAATGCCATGAAGCGAGCTGACAGTCTACTCCTGGTCAACCTGCACTTCAGCATCAGTGAGTGCCCTTGCTTCCTTAGCCATTCATATTTTTACCCAAGCAAAGTCTCTCAATATTTTTCTTAAAAAATTTCTTTAAAAAATTGAATCAGCATCCTGAGTTTTTTGAATTCCAGTTAGGCTTTGCATTGTGTGAAAAATAGTTTCTCATTTATGTCTTAGTAATGTTCTGAAGTCCCCTTCTATAAAATGATTCCTCTACACCAATCTTATTGGATCCTATTATAATTTTAAACAATGTGACTAAATCATTCCAACTATCAAAATTCAAGGGATTACAAAAGGTAAGTTTATGCAACATATTCTCACAATTTAATCCCTTTAAGTTCTTGTAGCCTTTCCTTTCCCATGTTAACAGACTGCAAATGTCATAGCTGTTCTTGCAAAGACCAAAAGTAGACAAGAAGCACACAATTACAGAAATTATACCAAATCTTAAGATCAAAGAGTCATAGAGTTTTAAAGTACAAAATAAGCTTTTCAGCAAAACTCATTCATGCCAACCAAGTTATCGATTGAGAAAGTCTCATTTACATTTTTCTGGCTACTTTCTGAAATCTGATGCCCAGAGCAAAACATAATACTCCAGATGTTTTCCACAATGGTTTTTAAAACTTTGCATCACTTTCGCAATTGTTTATTTCATCTTCATTGATTACTACATAAACCTGCAGACTAACCTTTGGAGCAGAACAAACTCTTTGTGCCTTCACAACTCTTAAGAAAATATTCAGTTTCATCTATCTTAGATTCAAAGTAGATGAATTTACTTTTCACTTCATTGAAATTCATTGGCCAGATCTTAAACAAATTAATGAATATCTCTACAAAATTAATTACTATAAATATTGTACTTACAGTCTACATTAATTGCCAATAACAAACCCTCCTGCTTTCCCACCACACGTAGCAACCTGTGTTGGGTCTTTTGGTACTACTGTTGACCCAAGATCAAAAGATTGTGTATCGAATTCTAGAATATAATCCTGTACCAAAAAAAGATTAAAACTCATATTCAGTACTATGGAACTGCTACATTGTCAGAGGTACCATCTCTTCAAATGCAATTTAAAACCAGTTGGATGTGAAGGACCTATGGCGTTAATTCAAAGAAGTGAAGTGCTTAGGAGGGTGGGGTGGAGCAGGTTATCTAATATACTCTGGCCAGTATTTAATCATTTATCATGTAAACATTCTGTGGTTCATCTTGCTATAATGCCATATTTTCAAAATTACAATGATGATCATGTTTTGAAAATTATAGGCTGTAGAGCACCATGGAGTGCCCTAAGTTCATAAAATTGCTATTAGTCTGTATATTTATTTTTCCCACATTTATTTAAAAAATAATACATACATTTTACAATAGAGATCAGAACCTTTCGATTATGAGTACAGCTCCATCACCAACTAGCTCGAAGTACAGTGAGTAAATGGAATAATAAATAATCATGCCATGCACGAAGAAGTAGGGCAGATTGATTTGCAATGATTTGAAGTTCTGCACGTAACACATGCTGTTTCAGTGCCACAATGTTCTATGCATTGACATTTTTATTGCTTCAATATCTGGTAGCATTTGAGTAACAACAAATCCTTCCACTATTCCTCAATCTACAAATAAAGGTTATTTAGACAGACATCAGCAGTTATGGGAATGAGGTTAGTCTGGTACAACAAAAATCACAGTATTGTTATTAACTCAATGACAAACCACAGCGGAAGTCAAATATTATGAGAACTTCTCATAAATCCACTAGCCCAACCCATTGAAAGTATACCATGACAATCATAAAATTGTTTTAAAAAAATAAAACATCCTTTTTGGATTGCAATGAATGCAGTGTAATTAGGGCTCCTCAGTTTAAAAGCAATTTGTTTTAATAGTTGGTAATTAATTTATCAAAATTGTCAATGAAGAGAAATATGCGTGTACATGGTATATACAAGTTCATATTACTTGTAAAGAAAATGCATTTTCAAAAATAATTACTTAAAATACCTGCCTGAATCTCCTGGGGTGAGGGAAGATACTTTGCTAACCTGAGGTCTCAAAAAAAACTGGTATTGAGAATGTTTAGTTTGGGAGCATATGAATATGAGTGTATGTTTTTGGTCTCTATATATTTTTAATACAAATTCTTTAGAAAGCTTGAAAAACAGACTGGAACTGCTCTCTGCATTTGTCACCCACACCTGTCAGTGTTTGGGTGGATCAGAGTCTGTGATATAATTAGGCTAAAGATGCGGGTGTGCAAAGGCTCCTTCCCAATACACGTGGTCCAATTTACAGACCTGATAAAGCTAGGGCTAATCTTTCCTAACTTTGAAGGTAAGGGATGATTTCAAGCATTTTTAAAAGTCTCTAACATTCAGAGATATATAAAACTTATCGGGGTAATATAATTTATAAAAAGTTAAAACTACTAAAAGAATTAAATCCATTAAATTGAACCAAAATAACTGAAAATTTAACTTCAACTTTGCCACTTCGTCTTTAGATGTACTGAATCAATTGAATCTATTGAATAAATAGATCCCTATTGAAACCTTGAGACAAAGCAAAGTGACTGACATGACGCCATGTACAGAGGTCTAGGCCACGTAATTCAGTGAGATGTAGTCAGGTTACTGTACAAAATTTCCATACACATTGAAATTGAAAAGATTGCATTAAAACCTAATTATTACATTTGAGAGAGACAAATTATTCTCTTGACTGAATCTTGCATCAAGCAAGCAAACTGCTGCAAAGATTTCAGTGACACACTTTTTATCTTATAGCAATTTAGATATTCACAGTAAATTTCAAAAAAGTGGAAATCGTGCGACATTTTGAAATATTTTATACTGTCAATGCACAATGGAATGTGAGTCATGAGTACCAGGTTTAATTTTAAATAAAGTGATTCATATGCATTCAAATGAATTATTAATTATGCCATTCCTTCCTCAGTGGCTTTGTTTTCTTTAAAATAAAAAAAATCAGTCGTTTCAGAATTCTCAATACCAGATATTTGCAGCTGCAAACCAGGTTAAACTGAGGCCAAGTATAATTTGCATATAATTCCAGACAAAAGACTCTTTCTGGATGAGTACAAGTTGTCTTCAACTTATGTTTAGGATTTGCTTTCAAATATGCTGAAGCCTGGGCTTACAATATATATTTTTGACCAGAAGGTGACATTTCTTGGTTAACTTTTGCATTATGCTGTCTGACATTGGGGACTACTTAATTTCTCAAATGATTCAGGACAAGTGATATAATACTTTAGATTCTGAAAGGTTTTAGGAGAGATCCTCAATGGACATGAGGAACTGTGAACTGTGTCAAGTTGATAGTCATAAGAAACACAGAGGAAAAACTATGGAGTCATTCTAAATCTTCATAAAGTCACAGGCCAGACACTACGAAACAACTTAACAGATCCTAGGTATCACAATTTCAAACTGTTTTCAAAATCTTGCATAGGGTGCAAAGAATTTCACTCGCCCCATCACTGACCAGTTCCCACAACCTATGGACTCACTTTCAAGGACTCTACAACTCATTATCTTGATATTTATTGTTTACTTATTACTGTTTTCTTTGTCTTGCTTTTTATTTGCAGTATTTTTGTCTTTTGTACATTAGTTGCTGGCCGTCCTATTGGGGGGTGGGGGGGAGGCGTCTATCATTGACTCTATTGTGTTTCTTGTATTTACTGTGAATGCAGTTTTATCAGAAGATTGACTGGTAGGTTGCTCCAAATATCTTGGAGAACTTGCCACAGCTCTTCTGCAGACTTTTACTGTCTTGTTTGCTTCTGGCCCTCCAGGTAATCAGGACAGCTTCAATGGTAGAACACAGAAAATCAACAGTACATTACAGGCCCTTCGGCGCACAGTGGTGTGCCAACCACGTAGCCTACTCTAAAAGTTGCCTAGAATTTCCCTACCACATAGCCCTCTTTTTCTAAGCTCCATGTACCTATCTAAGAATCTCTTAAAAGACCCTATTGTTGAGATTAGGGCCCTGTGGAGGCCATACCATCTGCTGCAGAATTCTTTGTTCTTTTTGTTGAAGAAAGTTCTGTATGACCTTGCCGTGTGTTTGGGGTCATTGTCCTGCTGCAGAATGAAGTTGGGATCGATCACACACATCCCTGATGGCATTGAATGATGGATGAGAGTCTGCTTGTACTTCTCAGCATTTAGGATTCCATTAATTCTGACTACATCGCCTACTCCATGTGCAGAAATGCAGCCCCAAACCTACAGGGAACCTCCACTGTGCTTCACTCATCCATGTAGCTCTCCCCAGCTCTTCTATGGATGAACTCCCTTCTGCTTGAGCCAAAAATTTCTAATATTGACTCGTCAGTCCAGAGTTGCCATTGTTCAGCACTCCAGTCCTTGTGTTTTTTTGTATAGGTGAGTCTCTTGGCCTTGCTTCCACTTCGGAAGAATGTCTTTTTAGCAGCAACTCTCCGGATTGTAGAGGGGTATACTTGGGCTCCAGTAGTTTCTGTGAGTTCAAAACTAACAGCAGTGCTGGACTTCTTCCTGATTTAGAAGGGATGTCAGTTTGATCTATCTCTTGTCTGCTGCACTCAAGTGTCTGTGGCCAACCACTGCCTTTCTGGTCCTCAAACTTGCCCGTTTCTTTGTGCTTCTTCAGAAGAGCTTGGACAGCACATCTTGAAACTTCTGTCTGCCACAAGATTTCTGCTGGGAGTAGACCTTGCTGATGCAGGATGACCACCTTGTGTCTTGTTGCTATGTTCACTCTTGCCATGGTGTAGGAATTGATCATTTGAAGATTAAACTGTCACATCTTCCACACCCTCATCTTTTAGTTTTATTGTCCTTTGGCCAGTTTGATTTCTTCTACACTCATTTCTGTCTCAGTTAATCAGTTCAGTTCATTTAACTCATTATGTTACTGATCATTAGCACCTGTTTGTATCTTTGTTTAATCATGCACTGGGCTATATACCTACAAAGTAAATGTTTTTATTTGAAAGGTGATCTATTACTTAATATGTTACTTTCTTTAACAAAATACAAAAAAATTCTAGGTAACATTTAAATTATTTGGAAAATGAATGTTTGAAAACTTAAAATTTGCTTTATTCTACTGACACAGTGATGCAGAAGACAAAAATAAACATCTAGAATAAAAATTTATATAGAAAATCTAGGATGCCCAAGTCTTTTGCACAGCACTGTAGAACTGTAGAGTGATGCTTAAAAAATGCTCAAGAAATATCAATGGCAGACAGGATTAAGTTAAATCTGACAGGATTTCCTAAAGAATATTAAGGACAAAAGAATAACCAGGAAAAGAGTAGGGGCCATTGTAGACAAAAAGGAATTCAATGCATGGAACCAGTAGGAGATGTTATAAATGCAAATACCGATGAAAAGTATTCAAAGGAAATGGACTTTGTAATTGGAGCTCAGCGAAGGACTAAGTGAAATTCCATTACAATCTTCATAAGTAAAGGGATGTGCTCCTCTCATGAAGGAAATGAAACTTAAATTAAATCTATTTTAATGCAGCAAGTATAATTCTTTAAGGTAGATAAAATCAAAGCTTGAATTTGAGTTTTACAGATTCAATAAATTCACCAGGATGCTACCTGTGATAGTAGTAGAACAAGGTAATACACTAACAGAATGCAGAATGAAGTGTAACAGCTTCAGAGAAAGTGCTGACAAGGTCAAGAGAACATATTATTGCAGTACAGAACCGTTCAACAGACTTACAACGGCAGGCTGTCCTTGAACTTTGTTGCATGTGCTTTCAGGCTTCTGTATCTTTTACCAAATGTAAGAGGGGAAAAGGGAGAATGATCAGGGTGGATGGTGTATTTGATTATGCTGGCTGCTTTATTAATGCATTGAAAAGTATAGACAGAGTCCATGGACGGAATGCTAGCTTCTATGATGTACTGAGTTCCATCTATAACTCTCTACAGTTTCACGTGGTTACAGGTAGAACAGTTGTCATTACAAGCTGTTACGCATCCAGGTTGTAAGCTTTCTATGGTGGATGGATAAAAAAAAAATTGGTAAGGGTTGATAGGCAATGCCAGATTTCATTTTTTGGTTGTGGCATTCTAAAATAACCTGCATTCCAAAACAAACTTTGACATAGCAAGAGATCACTAAACCACCAAATAATTATTCAAGGATATTCTCAAACTCTCCTTACAAAACATAACTTCACCGGAATACTTGACTCACAACTCTTCACTATGTGGAAGAAGCATTCAGCAAGGCAATAAGAACTTAAGTCTGGCCAATAGACTTCTGGTAAGATGGCTACACGAGCAAACTCCGCAGCCTCTCAGAGCCAACCAAAGGTGCTTTTTTCTACTCCAAGAATACTGAGTACTGCAGGGCTACCCCATTACCTCACATTTGTCTGGATTAAATGCCACTTGTCATTTTTTCAATCCATTTCACCCCCACATCTCTCTGTACCCTCAGATTACCTTCTACATTATTATCAACTTTGCTAATCTTCATGTCATCTGCAAATTTACTGATCATGCCTCCCACATTCACATCCAAGTCATTCAAATATATATCAAACAGCATGGGTTTGAGCACTGATCCTTGTGGAACACTACTAGCTACAAGCGTTCAGTCAGGAAAAACAAAATAACTCCATCTCCTGCTGTCAAGCCACGTTTGGATCCAGTTTGCCAACCTACCCTGGTTCCCATGGTCTTCAATCTTTTTAATCCAGTCTCCCATGTGGGGGACCTTGTCAAAGACCTTACAGTACTAAAGTCCATGTAAATCACATCTACTGTCTTCCCTCATTGATAGCTTGTTACCTCTTCAAAGAATTTAATCATATTGGTGAGACAGTATTTGCCCTTGACAAAACCATATTGGCTGTCATTGATTAGACATTATCCTTCTCCTCCCTCAATTTTTTCCAGTAACTTCCCTACCACTGAAGCTCAGCTAACGGACTATTATGACCAGGCTTCTCCTTGCTGCTTTTCTTGAAAAGCAGGGAGACTTCTAGCAATGGTGTGGTGCCCAGGAGTTCAATTTGAAGTTTTTGTGAAATTAAAGTTGCAGTCTGACTTCCTACTCGAACCATTCTTCAAATCATCCCCATTCAGCCCATTCCTATTGATTTAAAGATACCATTGCTATAAATAGAGGAATTTCAATAAGTAAGATGGACAAAGTAGTCAAACAACTTTAAATTAATAAATATTTAAAAGAATCCAAAACAATGAGGGCCTGGAACATTAGTTAATTGAAAGTCCAAGAAGGGGCAAAAAAAAAACACTGGCATATTTAACATTAATATTGATGTGAGACAATGGCGCCTAACAGTGACTCCTTTGCTTGCATCTTTGGAAACAGCTCTATTTCTATCTTTAATATCTCTATTATTCCATTTCAGGGTTCTTTTGAAGACCCTGACCTGGAGTTACATGCTGACTTTGGTTCTTTGTGGGAATGGGACCTAGTCTTGGGGTTTCATGACTGGCCTTTATTTGATATGCCAAGGATGCGGCCTAGGAGATTAGCTTGACTTCAGGGTTCCAGGATTTCTGGAGGCGAGCGGACTGTAGGTCGGTGCCTCTGCAGGAATTTAGTGTGTTGTGGAAGACAGAAGATCAAAAGTAGCAAGCTGGCTGCTGGCTGTGTGCCCAGGGACCCGAGTTCTTTGGGCACAGAGTTTGGAAAAGCAACACAACGGACTTTTAACATTCTGAAGCAGAGAATTGTTTGTTACGTCTCCCCTCTCACTGTGAAACTGGGACACCTCTTTTTCCCTTATTAGGGAGAGAAAGAACCTGTGGTATGTCAAATACTGGGTGAATGAGTAGTCTTTGGAGCACTGCAAGTATGTGTTTGTATTGATGCTTTGTTGCACACTTGAGCACTGTGGCGGATGCAGATGCTTTTCTGTTGCTGGTGGGGGAGGGTGGGATCGTTGCTTTGCTGCTGCTTGCGCGTGGGAGGGGGGAGCCGGGGTAGGCTCTGAGGTTCTAATGAACTGTCATCCATTCTTTGCGGGACTTCTCTGTTTTTGTGGATGGTTGCAAAGTAGTAGTATTTCAGGATGTATATTGCAGACATTCTCTGACATTAAATGTACCTTTGAAACCACTGATGATAAATATTCTATAATCTCTCATTTAATGGCATTCTGAAGATGCTAATTAATAAAGTCATAGTGGCTGGACAGGACTTTTCAGCCCACTGAGTCCGTACTAACTATCAAACACACATTTATACTAACACTACACAACTTCATTTATTCTTCCCAAATTTCCATCCTTTGTATAAAATTCTACCACTCAAACTCTTATAGCTTGCACTCCCTCATTCACACAACATCCTGGCAAATCTCTTATGCACCCCTTGGCAAGCCTCTAAATCCTTCCTGTAATGAACAGACCAGAAGAGAACACAATATTGCAGATGCTTGATGCAGCTGCAACATAACTTCCCAACACATATTCAATACCAGACTAAAGAAGGCAAGTATTCTGTATGCCTTCTTTCCCACTTATGCTGTCACTGTCAGGACTTGTACCCCAAGATCCCTCTATACATCATTACTAAAGGGTCCTACCATTTACTGAATACTTACCTTATAAATTTGACCTTTCAAAATGCAACACCCAACATCCAGTTTAAACTCCATCTGCCATTTCTTTGCATTTCCACCTTGTCCACATCCTTGAGCATGTTTTGTGTGTCTCTTGATTCTGGAAGATCATGTTGTAATACCCACTGATTTTGTGTTATCAGCTATTAAATAAAATTATTTATTTTTTTAAATTGGTATTTCTAAATTATTATAAATAATTTAATTTAATGATTTCTCTCACGTTTTGCATTTGCAGAATGTGTCATACGTTAACTGTTCAATGTCATGGTTCACTACAAAACACATTTGTCCAATTTTTTTGCAAAAGACTACAACACGAAAATACAAATTTAGAAAAGGGTACATATAAAATAATAGTTATGGACCAGCCAACAATAACTTTTTTTTTTTTAGGTATTTCTTAAATCAGATGCAAGGGGATCAATCCAATAAAATAAAATATGCATGAGAAAGATTCTCTCATTCCTTTCAAGGGTGGATTTGTATTCTGAAATGTAAGAGGGTATGAGAATCTTCATCCTGGGTAGAGAATTCCAGATGTGGATGAGGCAGAATTTCTTCTACAGTCGACATTTCTGGCTGAGATCCTTCAGCAGGACTGGGAATGAAGGGGAAAAAAGCTAGAATGAGAGGGTGGGAGGAGGGGAAGTAGTACAAGCTGGTAAAGTGATAGTTGGAACCAGGTGAGGGGAAAGGGAGGTGGATGAGGTGGAGGGATGAAGTGTCAAGTCACTTGCAAGTCTGTTGGAGTATCTACTGTTGGAGTGCTCCCAGTCAGACCCAACAGTGCTTGCGGGACCACTTTGTTGAGCACCTTTGCTCCATTTGCCACAAAAGGCAGGCTTTCCCAGCGGCCACCCATTTTAATTCTACTTCCCATCACCATAAACCAGAGCAGTGCTGAGATATAAAAGTCCTCCTGGTCCACCCTATTCTAACCAGCTGCCACTGAAATTGCAATCTCATCTAATTGCAATACCAATAGGATCAACCCTTGTTATCTATTCATTTACTGTTAACCTCAGATCTTACCTTCACTTTGTTCTTGACAATTGCAGAATCTGTATTACATCATATGCAATAAAGGGCATAAAAGTTAAATTTTTCAGATTCATGGTATGTAGAAGATGAATGGTTAACCATTAGTATAGATAAGGGGTTCCCAAACCCGGCATCTACAGACCCCTCAGTTAATGGTAGGGGTCCATAGCATAAAAAAGATTGGCAACCTCTGGTATAGATGAAATCCAATGCAGGAGGCATAACCTCAAGGAAGAAAGAGAGAACCTTGATAAATTGTCCTTTTGCCTGATCTTGGCAAGTGTGACTCGGTGGTCACATTATTAGGTACCTCCCATACTTAATAAAATAGCCACTGAGTCTATGCTCATGGTCTTCTGTTGTAGTCCATCCACTTCAAGGTTTGACATGTTATGGTTGTTATTCTGTTACTGTCACCTTCCTGTCAGCTCAAATCCCGTCTGGCCATTTTCCTCTGACCTCTCTCATTAACAAGGCATTTTCGCCTACAGAACTACTGTTCACTGGATTTTTTATTTGTTTTTCACTTCATTCTCTGTAAACTCAAGAGACTGCTGTGTGTGAAAATCCCAGGAGATAATCAGTTTCTAAGATACTCAAACCACCATATATGTCACCAGCTATCATTCCATGGTCAAAGTCACTTAGATCACACTTCTCTCCATTCTGATGCTCGTTCCGAACAACAATTGAACCTTTTGACAATATCTGCATGCTTTTATTCATTGGGATGTACGAGCAGATGTACAGGTCTACCTAATAAAGTGGTCACTGAGTGTACACATGGCTTTGTTCTGGGAAACACCATCATGCGCTATAATGTGGCAAGTTTTGCATGTCTCAGTAGCTTGTTTTCACTTATAGCCAAGTCAATTTTTACAACAGCATAGTCATAATGATATTATGAAGTAATAACCTTTTCAAATATGGGCAGTAAAGGAAAGCATTTTTTTGTGCAATGTCATTCTTTTGATTACACTGCATAAACTGAAAATTGGATTTGCTCACTGAAAATTATCTATCTAGTTTTGATAAACTAAGACTACAGATACCAAATTTGTGTGGGGTTTCCATAGGAGGAGTCAATTTATCTAATTAATATAAAGCATTGATAATTTTATTTGTATTTAAGCTTCAATTATATCTGTTCCTGTCATCCTATGGAAAACACTACAATTCCCAACTCTGTTTAAAATAAAATGCAATTGTGCGGGTTAATAACTAGGAGACCTGTGACTGTCCAGCTAGCTATGCAGCTTAATGATGCAAATTGAATTGATTAGCTTTTTCTAATTTTTCATGAGGTATTATTAAGTTCAAAACAACAAATCTACAGTGCTTCAATTTCACTGTTAACATTCACTTTTTAACATACCGGTGTCACCCCCTTTACAAAGGTACAGCATTCCTATGTATTTGTTTGGTAGTTAATTGCTTAACCCACAGTTCCAACAAGTGCTTCTTTCTGTAACTTGGGGAAATTTTACTTGGGAGACATTCAAAATTAAATGGTGAGAGTCATTTGAGTCAACATATTTCCATCAAAGTGAAAGGTCGACAATCCCAAGGAGTCTTGGATGTTAAGGGTAGAAGTAAGCCAAGGATGTTAATGGCAAGTGTAAGTATAAAAACAACAGAGGCTCTACAGGAATATAGAATGTGTGTATGGGGAGGGTATTTAAAAATAATAATTAGAACGTGAAATACAGGGCATAAAATTATCACTGAGGTGTAACATCAAGAAAAATCAGAAAGCATTTAGAAATCAAAACGATTTGGATGCTGGAACCTGAAAGAAATCTAGAAAAGGCTTGAAGCATTTATAAGATCAGGCAACATCTGTGGAAAGAGAAGTTTCCACAAATGTCTTTGACGTGAAATACTAATAAAGTATTATCATTTCAAGTCAAAGATCATTCTTCATAATTGGGATAAAGATAGAAATAAGTTGGTTTAATGTGCAGGGAAGATTTGGGAAGGGCAGATAGGCCAACAGGAATACCTGTAACAGGGTGAGCTGCAACTGGTTAGTGCAAGATGATTATAGAAACTCTTTAATATCAATCCAGGCCAAATCCTATCACAGATATTACTACTATCCTATCTATCCATTCTCCCATTTTTTTTTTTTTTTTTTACAAGTGAAATCTATATTTTCTTAGTCCCAGTTCTACTTATTGTGTTTTTATTTAGAAATACAGCACAGTGAGAAGCCTTTCCAGCACAATTACACCCATGTGACTAATTAACTAGGGTACCTGGAGGAATCCCACACCATCATGGGGAGAATTATAAACTCCTTACAGACAGTGGCAGGAACTGAATTGGGCTGATGGCGTTATAAAGTGATGCACCTTCAATTATTCCCCTTTTTAAAAGAAAATAATCAGGTACTTTCCTCTTGTTTTTAAAGATATTTAAAAAATTATTATTTTTTTTATTTAGACAGTCTTCAAACTGAAACATTAACTTAGCTTCTTTTTTCACTGATGCTGTCTGATTTACTGACTGATTCCAAAATTTGTGTTTTAATTACTGGATAAATTGCTGGTTCTAAAATAGACAGTAATCTATACTTCATCATAATGTGATACAAAATGCCCATGTGGGGGTATTTACTTTATTAAGCTTCAGTAACATTTTTATTGATTTGTGATTTCACTACATATACTAGATTTTTGCCTCTTCCTGAAAAACTTTTGATTTTAGCACGTTAACTTTTTTGAGTCAGAGGAAACATGAAATCAGAAGAAAAACATTAGGAAGATCAGTAAGCACCTGGTTTGAAAGTTTCTGTAGTTGTGCACCGTACCTATAATGCTTTTCGTTACAACCTTGATTACTGTTATTACGTTCTGTAAGTACAGTGCCTTGAAAATGTATTAAGCCCCCCCCAACTATTTTCACATTTTTCTGTCTCACGTTCTAAAATTAAAATATAATGAGGTAGGATGTTTTAGCTAATCTACAAAACATGTCAACAGTTTATTTGAAATTAACAAAGTATTTATCCCCTTTGTAATTACTACACTAGCTTTCTTTGGGTGCAATACTGTATATTACCTTACCAATTCATTCAATCTGTGATGTAGAAAACTGGAGTAAATACCCCTTGAATAAATATCCCCTTTCTTTGTAAGGTCCAACAGTACATAGATTTTCAACAGACCAGACCAAAATGAAAACAAAAGAGCATGCAAGACAAGTCAGGGAAATGATAATAGAGAAGCACAAATCTGGGGAAGGGTACCAGCCTTGGAGCTCAGTGCAGTCCATCGTGAAAACGTGGAAAACATGTGAAACCACAAGCACACTGCCTACATCAGTCCACCTCTCTAAACTCAGTTGCCAGAGAAGAATGGCACTGTAATACCAACATGAGCTGCAAAAGTCAGTGGCTGCAAATGGAGATGAAGTTCATGGCTCCACAATTTCTAAGTACTTGCACAAAAATGGTATTTATGAAAGGGTGGCAGGACAAAGCCCTGCCTAAAAAAAAGCATATCCTTGCACAAAAAAACTTTGCAAAGCATCACTTAGAATATACTGTAAAGATGTGGAAGGTGTTCTTGTGGTCAGTTGAGTCTAAAGCGGATCGTTTTGACCTCAACACTAACTATAAATTTAATAACCCATCCCTTCATAGGAGAGGATGTTTCCTATGGTTGGAGGGTCTAGGACCAAAGGACACAGTCTTAGAATAGAAGAGCATCTTTTTAGAATGGAGATAAATAGGAATTTCATTAGCCAGAGAGTGGTGAATCTGCGGAATTTGTTGCTGTGGAGGCCAAGCCTTTATGGATATTTAAGACAGAGGCTGATAAGATTCTTGATTGGTTAAAGCAAGAAGGGATACTGGGGGAAGGCAGGAGTTTGGGGCTGAGGGGGGAATAAATCAGCCATGAAGAAATGGCAGAGCAGACTCGATGGGCCAACTGGCCTATTTCTGCTCCTCTATGTTACGGCCTTCTGGTCTTATCCCTACTGTAAGGTATGGTGGAGATAGCACCATGCTGTGGGGATGCATTTCAGTGTAGGGCCCGGAAATCTGATCAGGATTGACGGGAAGATGAATGCTGCTAAATACAGAGAGATCCTGGATAAAAACCTGCTAGCCTTTGCAAGAAAGTTTGAACTGTGTAGGAAGTTCTTCTTTCAGCACACTGTCAGAGCAACGATGGAGTGGCTTCAAATGAAGAAAACTGATGTCCTTGAGTGGCCCAGTCAGAGTCCTGACCTTAATCCGATCAAACAACTCTGGCAAGACCTCAAAATTGCAGTTCACCACTACCCTACATTAACCTGGCACAGTTTGAGTAAATTTGCAAGGAAGAATGTGCAAAACTTGCTCCATCACATTATGCAAAGCTAATAAGAGACTTATCCAAAAAGACTACTGGCCATACTAGCTGTGAGAGGTGGTTCAACTAAGTACTGAGCAAAGGGGGATGAACACTTCTGAGCTGCTGATAATTCAGTTTTTGAATTTCTAGTTTTTCCTGCTTTTGGAACTCTACTGTGATAAAAGGAGCATGTAATTCACAAATAAAAATTCCCATTTAAATTGATCAAAATCCCTGGCTGTAATACTCATTTATCTGAATAAAGGGTTGGGGGCTGAACACTTTTACAAGGCACAGTAGTTTCAAGTAAAACCGTAAGTGCAAATTAAGAAAATGTGACATTTATCACAGTATTACAGAGACTTTGCAGTACGTTCCTCAACATCACTGTATAAGCAACTGGGATTTCTCTTCGCAATTATAGACTGTAATGACGTAGCTCTACATGGACAGTGAAGAAGCTGACTCTGTTCTCCATTGAGAACATGCTCAATACATAGTGTGCAGCATGAAGTAGCATAGAAAATTAAAAGGTCTGACCTTGACAAGTTCTGGAGCTAACAGATTAGAGTCAATGAAAAGTACAGCATAGAAACAGGCCCTTGGCCCATCTAGCTCTTGCTGAAACCATTTAATCTGCCTTATACTAATTAGTATTAGCCTGAAAAAGTTAATTCTGCTCAACAAGTTGACAGATATCCTATTCTTTCTAATTCCCCAATATCAGCATCAACCACTACTGCAGTTACACACAGAACAAATGGCCTCTGACAAAATAAAATATCTCACCTCTAACTTCAGAAGAATTCTTTTGCTCACCTATGTGGTAATTTCCATTTCATGGAACAGATTTGTGCTATGGAGCTCATACAGTCTCATGGCATCAACTCTATTTCCAGGAGAAACAAATTAAAAGCTACAAAAAATCAATATAACCCAAGCTTAAAAAATGAAAATGCTGGAGATCTGAAATGAATGGATGAAGGGTCTCTAAGCTGAAACATTCGCTCTGTTTCTCTTACCATAGATGGTGTTTGTCTTGCTGAGTGATTTCATTTAAGAGAATAAACTAATTTGGGAACAATAATGTATGCTAAGAAAAGTTAAAAAAGCAAAAAAAAAGGAAAACACATGATGATTTCTGATCCAAGAACCAAAATATTCTCATGCTGAATGCAATTCATGTTCATTTAAAGATAAACAATAAACATACTAATAGCATGAATTAAGAAATAATTAGTTTCAGAAAATACTAAAATATGATTCCGTGATAAGTGTACTGATGAGAAAGGCACATCCAAAATATTTACTCAACTTTCATTTTAAGATGGCGGCTTAAATTTTTTCAGATTTCATCAGTTCTGTTTAACTTAGGGATTCTTTGACATTGAACTGCAAATCAAAATAAGTAAATTGCAAACAGGTTTTGAATATGATTTATGGGTACCAGTTATTCAAGGTGATACTGGCTTGAAGGAGATTTGAATATTAAGATTCAGAATATATAATTAGCTATAAATCTGTTTTCTCAGCAGCTAAAGTATCTACTATATCAATTATTAACTTTTAACAATTCTCGTCATAAATGAAGATAACTTCATTAAGTTTGCACTTCAGCTTTATAGGCAGTATAGGATAGTACAACTCATTTTTTGGACATGCAGGACACTAGCATGGGCAATATCAATAATTCATGTCTAACTGCACTTGAGATGGTGGTGGTGGTGATCTGCTTTTTTGAACCACTGAAGTGCTTCTGGTTTAAGTATTCCCAAAATGTTGTTGGGTAGACAGTTCAGAATTCAATATGTAGCTAATATTAAGGATTGGCAATATAATCCACGTTAAGATAGCCTACGACTTGGAGAGGAACATGATGTCCCAAGCATGTCTACGATCACGGAAGATGAAGACACAGGTTTTGGAGATACTGTAGTAGTAGCTGGAACACATTGCAGTCAATGGATGGTTCATACAAACAAAATGCTGATGTCAATCATCTTGAGAATTGTTAGTGATATGTTCAGAGGCAAATGGAGAAGCACACCATTGTGATTATAGACAGATGGTAGAACAGCCTTGAGATCCTGGGGGCTTAATGAATCACTGCATCATGCCCAGTCTCTGCCCTGCACATGTAGCTACTATATTTTACGTGGCTAGTCCAGATGAATTTTTAGTCAACGTTGACCAGAATATTAAAAGTAGGGGATTTTTGGCAATGATAATGCCATTAAACCTCTAAAGGTATATGGTTAGACTTTGTTCTTAGAAATGATCATTACCTGGCTCTTTTGTGATATGATTGTTACATGCCTCTTATCAGTCCTGGCCTTGATGTTTGTTGGTCTTTTCAGCATGGATTGCTTCATTTGATGAAAAGTTACAAATGGAATTGAACAGAATCCGAATCAGGTTTATTATCACCATTTTTATATGAGGTGAAATTTGTTGTTATGTGGCAGCAATACAGTAGAGTTTAAAAATTATCACAAGTTATAAAATAAATAAATAGTGGGGGAAAAAGGAATAACGAAGTAATGTTTATGGGTTCATGGATTGTTCAGAAACCGGGTGGTGGAAGGGAAAAAGCTGTTTATGAATCTTTTGAGTATGCATCAGGCTAATCTGATGGTAGTAATGAGAAGAGGGTATGTCCTGGATGATGAGGATCCTTAATGATGGAAACCCCCTTCATGAGACTCGACCTCTTGTAGATTTCTTCAATGATGGGGAAGGCCATGCCCATGATACAGCTGGCTGAGTCCACAACCTACTGCAGTCTCTTTCAATCCTGTGCATTTTAGCCTTCATACCAGGCAGCGATTCAACCAGTCAGAATGTTCTCCACTGTACGCCTATTGAAGTTTGCAACAGTCTTTGGGGAAACACAACAAATTTCCTCAGATGAAATACTCCTTATGAAGTAGAGCTGGTAGCAGTCCTTCTTAATTGCATCAATGTGTTGGGCCTGGATTAGATCCTCTGAGATGCTGACAGCTAAAAACTTGAAACTGCTCAGCCTTCCACTACTGACTCCTCAATTGGTGCGTGTTCTCCTGACTTCCCTTTCCTGAAATCCACAATCAATCCCTTGGTCTTGTTAATGTTGAACACAAGGTTGTCATTGTGACACCGATCAACTAGCCGATCTATCTCACTCTTATACATCTCTTCATTGCTATCTAAGATCTTACCATGAATGTGGCATCTCTGCAAATTTAAGGATGATGTCGTAAGCTGTGCTTACCTACAAAGTCATGTGTAGAGAGTAGTGCAGAGGGCTAAGCACACATCCTTGAGGTGCACTGGTTTTGATTATCTGAGAGGAAGAGATGTTATTACCCATCTCTACTGACTGTGGTGTCCTGTTGAGGAAGTTGCCGATCCAGTTACAGACGGCCAGGTTTAGAAGTTGGTTATTAGTTCTGAAGGGATGATTGGTGTTGAACACTGTGCAGTAATTAGTAAACAACAGCCTGACATACATTATATTTTGCTGTTTTTCTAGGTTCTTCAAAGCAGAGTTTTTATAAGAGCTGAAGCTTTAGAAGGCATTGCTCAGACTGCACTTGGAATATGTTGAGCAGTTTTGGGTCCCTTATCTAAGAAAGGATGTGCTAGCATTAGAGAGGGTCCATAGGCGGTTTATGAAAATGATCCGGATAACGCAAGAGTTAACCACGAGGAGTGCTTGATGGCTCTAGGCCAGTACTAACTGGAATTTAGAAGAATGAAGGACAAACTTACTGAAACATATTGAATATTGAAAGGCCTAGATAGAGTGGATGTGAAATTCTTTGCCACAGGCAGCTGTGAAGGCCAAGTCATTGAGCATACTTAAAGTGGAAGTTCATAGGTTCTTGATTAGTAAAGGTGTCAAAGGTACAGGGAGAAGGCAGGAGAATGGGGTTGAGAGGGATAATAAATCAGCCATGATGGAATGGCAGAACAAACTCAATGCGCTGAATAGCCTCATCTTGCTCCTGTGTGTTTTGATCTTCTGGCAAGCCAGTGAGATTGCATCTGCTGTAGACCTGCTGCAGTTGTAGGTGAACTGCAGTGGATCCAGGTCCTTGCTCAGCCATAGCCAACTTCTCAAAGCATTTCATTAAAGTAGATGAGATTATCCCAAGTTGATAATCATTGACGCAGCTCCCCCTCTCTTCTTGGGCACCAGTATGATTGCTGACCTTTTGAAACAGCTAAGGTACTCAAAATACAGGTGTGAGTGATTGAAGAAGTCAATGACCATCCAGCCAGTTGGCTAGGACAAGTTTCAGTACCTGGCCAGGTAACCGTTGGGGCCTGACGCCTTCTGACGGTTCACCCTCTTGAAGGATGTTCTGACATCGGCCTTGGAGACAGTCGCTGGATGCAGTCTAATCCACACAGGTGCAGCATCAAAGCTTGCATAAAAGGCACTGAGCTCATTGAGGAGTGAAGCATAGTTAAGGTTTGCCTTGTAGGAAGCAATAGCGTGTAAACCTATCACAGCTGTTGTGCGTTTGACTGTCTCAAATTTCACATGGAATTGCCTTTTCACTCCCATGATGGCCTTCGTTAAGTTGTACCTGGACTTCTTGTAGGATTTGAAATCACTAGTCTTCAACGTCTCAGATCTATCCCTCAGCAGATTGCAAATCTCCTGTTCATAGCTTTCGGTTTGGAAAAACTCAGTATGTTCTCCAAGGCACACACAAATGTTCTTGTGCATTGTTCACAGACATCTCCACTTCTTACCTTATAATGGAAGAAAGGTCATTGATGAAACCAATAAAAAAGGTTGGGTCTTGAGGAACCTCTGCAGTAATGAACTAGAGATGGGATATTGATCCCCGACAACTAACTAATTTTTTCCCAAAAACAGAGGAATATTTGAATATTTCTAAAGTAGAGGTATATATTTGAGGGAATGAAGGGATACTGGAGCAGTGGGAATAGAGAATTTAGGTTACAATCAGATCAGCCATGATCTTATTGACTGATGAAGGAGACATGAGGGTGAGTGGTCTACTCCTGTTCTTAATTTGTGCGTTCCCATGTAAACCAATGAATTTATGCCACAGCATAATAACCAAATAATGAATGACTCAATATACAAATAACTTACTTAGCCATTGTGAGTACAAACAGTTTACCATATTAAGAAAATAGCTGAAGCTATTCATAAAAGCAGTCCTAAACTAATGAAAGAATATGTTCTGCATGAAAACTGGAAGCAAGAATGTGTTCTATACCCTACAAAAATGTAAGAACATTTTAACCAATATATTCATAATTAGTCCATGTAATTAAATTATATTTTAAGCACTAATATATTATTGCCATTAATGGTGGTTTTGCTTGTCCAATACTGAAACCCTAGGAAGATTAGAAGAATAATCCATAGTTTTGGAATTTTCTTAATTTTTAGAAAGCCAATAAGAAGTGTTCTGTTTGTCCAGGGCAATATACAGTAATCTGAAATAGAATACAAGAGATCCTGCAGATACTGGAATCCACAGTCAGGAGAACAGAAAATGTTAGAGGAACTCAGCAGGTCAGGTGGCATCTATGGAAATGAATAAACAGTAGACGTTTCAAGTCGAGACCCTTCATCATCGTGGGCTTAGCCCTTTTGGCATGCTGGATCTATATCCCTAGTTGTTCAGTATGGAGTACTTCAGATAAATAGAGATAAAATTACTTGAAAAATGCTATAATTATTAAACTATACTAATACATGGTTACAAATTAATTTAAGTAGCAACTTCAAAATTCAATTACCATAAAGTTTTTGCTGTTATTTCTTTGCTTAATACATTCAGTTTAATTAGTTTTTCCTTAAAGAAATATCTTAGTAGCAAGTACATTCCATAAACTCAGGTATGCATTTTTGTGGCATCTCAATTCCAAGCAGCAAATAATTTGATTTGAATTCAACATGATAACATCCTTTAACTGGGAATTGAAAGAAGTTTTTGAAAAGCATGGAACATTAAATGAGGTAAGGACAAACAAGTGAGCTACATAGCATTCAACACTGGTACAACTGGGATAGGTTGTGAATAGTCACTTTCAGTACACAAATACGGAAAAAGAACATACTGATAGTTATAGACGAGAAAGCACAAATTGAGCATGAATTCCAATATCGACTAATTGGCCGAACAAACTATTTCTATATCAGTTTTCCCATTTCATCCAATATAATTTTTGCTTTAGGAAACTTGCATTGATATTTTACTGACAAATGGCATCTTTCTTCAAAATTAATTCTATGTTCAGGAGCAAAGAATCATGCATTTACTGAAGGGAAGCTTTCAGGTGATGCTTTGAATGTTTTCTATTTTAGGTATAACAAGAATCAAGAATGTGAATTAGTATCGAACCAATAACTGTTCAGCAAAAGCCCATTTAATTTATAAGAGGTCTCAAGTGAAGTTCTGAAACTGTAACTAAATTAAATTTATACTTACCAATCTGTGAAGTTGGCTGCGATAATAGCTGAGCACCCACAGTATTTGGGAGCCTCAGTTTAGAGTGTGGTGACAGCAATGATGGTGCAGGAAGAGTGTGTTTTGGCCTGGCCTGCAAAAGGAAAGGCAAATCAGAAACCAAAGTGCAATTTCCTGGGTTACTAAATGACGTAATGTAATCTCTAGTGGATAAACCGCTGCCCAGTAAGCAGTGCACTAATTCATATTACATCTGTGGATTCACTATTAAGTAAAATCAGATGACTCTTTTTTAACATCGGCAGTATAAATAATGCACAACTCTCTTGATATGATCAAAAAGTTTTAAATTGCAATTCGTTGTACAAACAGCAGAATTACAAATACAACTTCATCTTTTCATCGGATATCACTATAACGTATTAATAAGAGGTACAGCTCCAAAAAATTTGAAATCTAAATTTTGCTGAAGAATCATACAGAATTTTACTTCATTGATTTTTTTTTCTTTTTCTTTTGTCTCCAATAAAAATGCCATTCCCTTTTCTCAGTTTCTTCGTCTCTGCCACATCTCTTTTCAGGATGAGGCTTTCCTTTCCAGGTCATCAGAGATGTCTGCCTTCTTGAAAGAACCGGATTCCCTTCCCCCACCACTGATGCTGCCCTCACCTGCATCTCCTCCATTTCCTGAACATCCGCGCTCACATCTTCCCGCTACCTTAACAAGGATAGAATTCCTCTAGTCCTCACCTACCCCCCCCCCAATGATTCTTCATAATATCTGTCTTCTTCAATAGGATCCTATCAGCAAAGACATCTTTACTTCCCAACCCCCAATGTCCACTTTCTGCAAGGATCACTCCCTCTGAAATTCCATTGTTCATTCATCCCTCCCCACGAATCTCCCTCTTGGGACTTAACCCTGCAAATGACAGAAATGCTACATCTGTCCATTCACCTCCTCCCTCACCTTCATTTCGGCCTTAGACCACAATACCATAAGACACAGGAGCAGAATTAGGCCTTCTGGCCCATCGAGTCTGCTCCTCCATTCAATCATGGCTGATCCTTTTTTTCCCCTCTCCTCCTCAACCCTAGTTCCCGGCTTTCTCCCCATAACCTTTGATGCCATGTCCAAACAAGAACCTATCAACTTCTGCCTTAAATACACCCAACGACCTGGCCTCCACAGCTGCATGTGGCAATAAATTCTACAAATTCACAACCCTTTGGCTAAAGGAATTTCTCTGCATCTCTGTTCTGAAAGGGTGCCCCTCTAACCTGAGGCTGTGCCCTCTTGTCCTAGAGTCTACCACCATGGGAAACATCCTTTCCACATCTATTCTGTCTAGGCCTTTCAACATTCGAAAGGTTTCAATGAGATCCCCCCTCATCCTTCTGAATTCCAGCAAGTACTGACCCAGAGCCATCAAACATTCCTTGGATGATAACCCTTTCATTCTTAGAATCATCATTGTGAATCTCCTCTGGACCCTCTCCCATGCCAACACGTCTTTTCTAAGGTGAGGGGCCCAAAACTGTTCATAATACTCAAGGTGAGGCCTTTCCAGTGCCTTTTAAAGCCTCAGCATCACATCCTTGCTCTTGTATTCCAGACCTCCTGAAAAGAATGCTAACATAGCATTTGCCTTCCTCACCACTGACTCAACCTGCAAGTTAAGCTTCAGTGAGTTGTGCACAAGGACTCCCAAATCCCTTTCCATCTCAGATTTTTGGATTTTCTCCCCATTTAGAAAACAGTCCATACATTTATGTCTACTACCAAAGTGCATGACCATGCATTTTCCAACATTGTATTTCATTTGCCACTTACTTGCCCATTCTCTGAACCAGTCTAAGTCCTTCCACATCCTACCTGTTTCCTCAACACTACCCGCCCCTCCACCAATTTTCATATCATTTGCAAACTTGGCAACAAAGCCATCTATTCCATTATCTTAATCATTTATATACAGCATAAAAAGAAGTAGTCTCAACACCGACCCCTGTGGAACACCACAAATCACTGGCAGCCAACCAGAAAAGGATGCTTTCATTCCCATTCACTGCCTCCTACCAATCAGCCTATGCTCTAACCACATTTGTAACTTTCCTGTAATATCATGGGCTCTTAACTTGGTAAGCAGCCTCATGTGTGGCACCTTGTCAAAGACCTTCTGAAAGTCCAAATATACAACATCCATTGCATCCGCTTTATCGATCTTACTTGTAATCTCCTCAATGAATTCCAACAGGTTCATCGGGCAGGATTTTCCCTGAAGGAAACCATGCTGACATTGTACTGTCTTGTCCTGCGTCACCAAGTACTCCATCACCTCATCCTTAACAAATGACTCTAACATCCTTCCAACTACTGAGGTCAGGCTAACTGGTCTATAATTTCCTTTCTGCTGCCTTGTAAACACAGAAAAATAACTGAATTACAGTAAGCATATAAATATCCATTAAATAGTTAAAATAAGTAGTGCAAAACAGGAATAAAAAAAAGTGGAAATGTTGTGTTCATGGGTTCAATCTCTAATTAGAAATCGGATGGAAATCTGAAATAAAATCAGCCACCACTGGAAGGCCTCAGCAAGTGAGGTAACATCTTTGGCAACAGAAACAGTTAACAGTTCAGTGGAGATATAAGAGACCGCAGATGTTGGAATCTGGAACATCAAACAAAATGCTGGAGGAATTCAGCAGGTTAAAGAGTGGCTTCAAGCAGTCCTTCTAGGACTTCACTTCACCTGTGAATCTGCTGGGGTCGTCTATTGTATCTGGTGCTCCCAATGCAGCCTCCTCTACATTGGTGAGACCTGTCATAAACTGATGGACCGCTTTGTCAAGCAACTCTGTTCCATCCGCCAAAAGCAGAATTTCATGGTGACCAAGCACTTAATTCCTATCCCCATTCCCAACGCTGTGGAAAGCGGCCAGTGAAGGAGTGGAGATTTGAGGCTTTGACTCGAGAGGCTGAGGACGAGCTTCACTCCAAGTGAGGTAAGGCCGGGTAAGTTCCTTTCAAAGGAGAAAGTTTCAAAAGTTGAGGCAAGTATTCGGCAGGTCATGGCAGCTGAGATCGGCCCCATGATTTGTTCATCCTGCACCATGTGGGAAATCAGGGATACTTCCAGTGTCCCTGACGACTATGTGTGCAGGAAGTGTGTCCAACTGCAGCTTCTGGCAGACCACATTGAGCGTCTGGAGCTGCAATTGGATTCATACTGGAGCATCCGCGATGCTGAGAAAGTTGTGAATAGCACATTCAGTGAGTTGGCCACACCGCAGGTAAAGGCTTCATAGGCAGAAAGGGAAGGGGTGGCCACTAGACAGCATAGTGGTAGGCAGGTAGTGCAGGAGTCCCCTGAGGTCATCTCCCTCCTAAACAGACATACTGTTTTGGATACTGTTGGGGGAGATGTCTTATCAGGGGAAGGCAGCAGCAGCCGAGTTCATTGCACCATGGGTGGCTCTGCGGCACAGGAGGGAAGGAAAAGGAGCGAGAGAGCTATAGTGATAGGGGATTCGTTTGTAAGGGGAATAGATAGGCGTTTCTGCGGCCGCAAACGAGACTCCAGGATGGTATGTTGCCAAAGGTCAAGGATGTCTCTGAGCGGCTGCAGGACATTCTGGAATGGGAGGGTGAACAGCCAGTGGTCGTGGTGTACATAGGTACCAACGATATAGGTAAAAAACAGGATGAGGTCCAACAAGGTGAATTTAGGGAGTTAGGAGATAAACTAAAAAGTAGGACCACAAAGGTAATAATCTCTGGATTTCTACCAGTGCCACGTGCTAGTCAGAGTAGAAATAGGAGGATATTTCAGATGAATACGTGGCTTGAAAAATGGTGCAAGGGGGAGGGATTCAAATTTCTGGGGCATTGGAACCAGTTCTGGGCAAGGTGGGACCGGTATAAACAGGACGGTCTGCACCTGGGCTGGACTGGAACCAATGTCCCAGGGGGAGCGTTTGCTACTGCTGTTCAGGAGGCTTTAAACTAATGTGGCAGGGGGATGGGAACAAGTGCAGAGAGACAGAGGGGTGTAAAATGAGGGTAGAAGCAAAAAGTAGTAAGGTGAAAAGTAAAAGTGGCAGGCAGGCAAATCCAGGGCAAAAAGCAAAAAGGGCCACTTTTCAACATAATTGTATAAGGGCTAAGAGTGTTGTAAAAACAAGCCTGAAGGCTTTGTGTGTCAATGTGAGGAGCATTCGTAACAAGGTGGATGAATTGAATGTGCAGATAGTTATTAATGAATATGATATAGTTGGGATCACAGAGACCTGGCTCCAGGGTGACCAAGGATGGGAGCTCAACATCCAGGGATATTCAATATTCAGGAGGGATAGACAGGAAAGAAAAGGAGGTGGGGAAGCATTGCTGGTTAGAGAGGAGATTAATGCAATAGAAAGGAAGGACATTAGCCTGGAGGATGTGGCATCGATATGGGTAGAGCTGCATAACATTAAGGGGCAGAAAACGCTGGTGGGAGTTGTGTACAGGCCACCTAACAGCAGTAGTGAGGTTGCGGATGGCATTAAACAGGAAATTAGAAATGTGTGCAATAAAGGGACAGTAGTTATAATGGGTGACTTCAATCTACATATAGATTGGGTGAACCAAATTGGTAAGGGTGCTGAGGAAGAGGATTTCTTGGAATGTATGCGGGATGGTTTTCTGAACCAACATGTCGAGGAACCAACTAGAGAGCAAGCCATTCTAGATTGGGTATTGAGCAATGAGGAAGGGTTAGTTAGCAATCTTGTCGTGCAAGGCCCCTTGGGTAAGAGTGACCATAATATGGTGGAATTCTTCATTAAGATGGAGAGTGACATAGTTAATTCAGAAACAAAGGTTCTGAACTTAAAGAAGGGTAACTTTGAAGGTATGAGATGTGAATTAGCTAAAATAGACTGGCAAATGATACTTAAAGGGTTGACGGTGGATATGCAATGGCAAGTATTTAAAGATCGCATGGATGAACTACAACAATTGTTCATCCCAGTTTGGCAAAAGAATAAACCCGTGACTAACAAGGGAAATTAGGGATAGTATCAAGTCCAAAGAAGAAACATATAAATTAGCAAAAAAAAGCAGCACACTTGAGGACTGGGAGAAATTCAGAGACCAGCAGAGGAGGACAAAGGGCTTAATTAGGAAAGGGAAAAAAGATTATGAGAGAAAGCTGGCAGGGAACATTGACTGTAAAAGCTTTTATAGATACGTGAAAAGAAAAAGATTGGTCAAGACAAATGTAGGTCCCTTACAGTCAGAAACAGGTGAATTGATCATAGGGAACAAAGACATGGCAGACCAATTGAATAACTACTTTGGTTCTGTTTTCACTAAGGAGGACATAAATAATCTTCCGGGAATAGTAAGGGACCGAGGGTCTAGTGAGATGGAGGAACTGAGGGAAATACATGTTAGTAGGGAAGTGGTGTTAGGTAAATTGAAGGGATTAAAGGCAGATAAATCCCCAGGGCCAGATGGTCTGCATCCCAGAGTGCTTAAGGAAGTAGCCCAAGAAATACTGGATGCATTAGTGATAATTTTTCAAAACTCCTTAGATTCTGGATTAGTTCCTGAGGATTGGAGGGTGGCTAATGTAACCCCACTTTTTAAAAAAGGAGGGAGAGAGAAACCGGGGAATTATAGACCAGTTAGTCTGACATCGGCGGTGGGGAAAATGCTAGAGTCAGTTATCAAAGATGGGATAACAGCACATTTGGAAAGAGGTGAAATCATCGGACAAAGTCAGCATGGATTTGTGAAAGGAAAATCATGTCTGACGAATCTTATAGAATTTTTTGAAGATGTAACTAGTAGAGTGGATAGGGGAGAGCCAGTGGATGTGGTATATTTAGATTTTCAAAAGGCTTTTGACATGGCCCCACACAGGAGATTAGTGTGCAAACTTAAAGCACACGGTATTGGGGGTATGGGACTGATGTGGATAGAGAATTGGTTGACAGACAGGAAGCAAAGAGTGGGAGTAAACGGGACCTTTTCAAAATGGCAGGCAGTGACTAGTGGGGTACCGCAAGGCTCAGTGCTGGGACCCCAGTTGTTTACAATATATATTAATGATTTAGATGAGGGAATTAAATGCAGCATCTCCAAGTTTGTGGATGACACGCAGCTGGGCGGCGGTGTTAGCTGTGAGGAGGATGCTAAGAGGATGCAGGGTGACTTGGATAGGTTAGGTGAGTGGGCAAATTCATGGCAGATGCAATTTAATGTGGATAAATGTGAGGTTATCCACTTTGTTTGCAAGAACAGGAAAACAGATTATTATCTGAATGGTGGCCGATTAGGAAAAGGGGAGATGCAATGAGACCTGGGTGTCATTGTACATCAGTCATTGAAGGTGGGCATTCAGGTACAGCAGGCGGTGAAAAAGGCAAATGGTATGTTGGCATTCATAGCAAAAGGATTTGAGTACAGGAGCAGGGAGGTTCTACTGCAGTTGTACAAGGCCTTGGTGAGACCGCACCTAGAATATTGCGTGCAGTTTTGGTCCCCTAATCTGAGGAAAGACATTCTTGACATAGAGGAAGTACAGAGAAGGTTCACCAGATTGATTCCTGGGATGGCAGGACTTTCATATGAAGAAAGAGTGGATTGACTAGGCTTATACTCACTGGAATTTAGAAGATTGAGGGGGGATCTTATTGAAACATATAAAATTCTAAAGGGATTGGACAGGCTAGATGCAGGAAGATTGTTTCTGATGTTGGGGAAGTCCAGAACAAGGGGTCACAGCTTAAGGATAAAGGGGAAGCCTTTTAGGACCGAGATGAGGAAAAACTTCTTCACACAGAGAGTGGTGAATCTGTGGAATTCTCTGCCACAGGAAACAGTTGAGGCTGGTTCATTGGCTATATTTAAAAGGAAGTTAGATTTGGCCCTTGTGGCTAAAGGGATCAGGGGGTATGGAGAGAAAGCAGGTACAGTGTTCTGAGTTGGATGATCAGCCATGATCATACTGAATGGCGGTGCAGGCTCGAAGGGCCGAATGGCCTACTCCTGCACCTATTTTCTATATTTCTATAACATGTCAGTCCATTGCTTCCTCTTCTGCCATGATGAGACCACTCTCAGGGTGGAGAAGCAACACCTCATTTTCTGTCTTGGTAGCCCCTAAACCTGATGCCATGTACGTCGATTTCTCCTTCTGGTAATATTTCTTCTCTCCTATTATATCCCTTCTCTTCCAGCCCTTTATCTTTCCCACTGACCTGGCTTCACCTAGCAACTCCTAGCTTGTCCTCCTTCCTCTCCCCCACCTTTTTATTCTGGGGCCTTCCCTCTTCCTTTCCAGTCCTGATGACGTGTTACAGCCTGAAATGTTGACTGCTTATTCAGTTCCATTGATGCTGCTTAACCTGCTGAGTTCCCCAGCATTTTGTGTGTTGCTCTGGATTTTCAGCATCTGCAGAACCTCTCGAGTTTTTTCTTTCTTGATTCCCCCCTCCCCCTCCATTTAATCAAGAAAGCATGACATTGCGGTTTTCCTTTGCACAACAGTATTAACGTATACCCTGCCTAGCACTATCTCACAGATTGCTGACCTTTCATGGTGCTCTTAGTCCTCTAATCCACAGCCATACTATGGGTGCCACAGTAGCACAGCTGTTAACCTGACGTTATTACAGCTCGGGGCGTTCCGGAGTTTGGAGTTCAATTCTGGTGCCGTCTGTAAGGAATCTGTACGTGCTCCCTGTGGAATGCATGGGTTTTGCCTGTGTGCTCTGGTTTCCTCCCACAGCCCAAAGACATACCGGTAGGTTAATTGGTCATTTCAAATTGTCCTGTGATTGGGTTAGGGTTAATTGGATTTCTTGGGGGTTCCTGGGGCAGTGTCACTCTAAGGGCCAGAAGAGCTGTATCGCTAAATTAATAAATGTTTCTCACTGCACCTTAAGAAAAGACAACTGCTTAGGCTGCACATTATCTGCTGGGAACCTAACGTGCCCCTGCTGTCTCTGCTGCTAACCACTGATGTGCTGGGAATGATTTGGATATGGAGGAGATATCATTAGCAAGGTTATAGATGACATGCAAATTGGGTACTGTTGATAGCAAGATTAGTCTTACATTCCAATTAGATATCGATCGATTGTTAAGATACATGTAACAACGGCACATGCACTTAATCCTGATAAAGTGTAAGGATGGCCAGGATACTGCCCTGATCTGCACATTTCAGTGCTAAACAGTTTGGCTAACACTATCCCTTAAAGGCAGCCTCCCTACATTGAGCCATGGTGTATGAATCTGTGGCACAGCATTGCTGACAGAATGTATTTCTGTATAGAATTATTAAAGGCTCTATTTGTACATTGATTTTGTGCTGTTATTCCTAGGAATGCTTTCTGAGTGCTTAGTGGGCAGAATTTTATGCATTCACTTAGTGTGAATTGCTCCAAGGTACCCCTTTTACCTGAGTATGGCTTGAGACTGATTCCATTTCTTATCTGGGTTTCACCCAATTTAATACATGTAAGAGAAAAGATATCTGAACAACAAGTAGCATATCATTGATTAAGTACAAATTATCCAAGATTTGCACACTCAGTTAAAATATACTTCACATCAAATACGGAAAAACCTACGGACAGTACTCACTGCCTGAAATAGTTTTCATGTGATCTTCTGCTATGCTATGGGATGGATGTTCCAAGTGAAAATTTGATTAAAAGAAAATTACAACACATTACAACCATTAACTCCATTAAAAATATATTTGTATTTGTGTGTTTCTATGTAGCTACATCATCTTTCAAATAACAAAGAAAGCTACTTTTAAAATTTGAAATTGAACTAAATGTAATACTGCTACGATTAAAAGCAGTAGATCAGTAAACATCTGTGGAAAGAGAAACAAAGTTAATTGTTCTGAATGGTAATCTTTACAGGACCAGGTTGACCACTTGGTGGGTCTGAAGTTGCACGTGGCCCAGACTAGTAAAAGAAAACATGTTTTCTTCATTGAGGGACATTAGTGAACCAAACTGGTTTTTAAAAAAAAATTAGTGAGGTTATAGTTACCATAACAAAGAAATAATTTCCTGAGACTCAAATGATGTTACTATGTTTCTAATCATTGGCCTCTACAGTACAAAAAAGGCCAACTACTATGTCTAAAAACTACCCTTTATTCTGCCCTTGTTGCCCCCACACCGTTCAAGTCTGGCGTTTCTCATTATCTGGATCTCTTGCAACATCCAAGATTGCATACTACTTCCCAGTTTTTATGTGATGACTTACATTTATAGACTGACCAATTTATTATCACTAACCACAGACCTTGGCACTGCACAAAAAGATGTTCCTCCTTTTAGCAGTTATGAGAAAAATCCTGGCTTCAAAAAATATTCAACCAAAAGGCAATATTGTTCAATGCCTGTTATTTATAAGAGATATGAGTAACAGATCTATAAGCATAGTCTTGTTTTTCTCTGCACTATTGCACAGTATAAATAGGACAAGTGCAAGACTGGTAAAATGATTTCACCTGGTTAAACAACTTGTCCAGCAAGTATAAAATTAAAGATGACATTCAAATTGAATGGAACTGTAATATTAATGAGAGCCCTGACGAAAGAATATCGTAATTGGTAATACATTTCTTTCAATGTTCAGAATATATTCTGCCAAGGATTTGTTTGTCCATTCTGTTTTTTTAGTAATCGGAGACACCAAGTTGCATCTACTACTCAGAAGACTGTTTGCTGTCCCTGTGGCAAGTTAGTACAACTGCACTCTCACCTTCTGAAGTAAAGACAATATACACAAAAATCTGCTAATCCTAGCCAGAGGACAGTGGCTGATGGGTCTTATTCAGACTGGAGGTCCATGCTTTGTTCAACAAGGAACTCTACTAGGATCTTTGCTACTTTTATTTATACAAATGACTGATGAAAATATGGTTGGGTTGGGTTGGTTAGTAAGTTTGCAAATGACAAGATTGATGGCACTGTGGATAGTGTAGAGGATTATCAAAGGTACAGTGGGATATAGACCAACTGTAGATATAGGCAGAAAAATGGCAGATGGTGCTTAACCGAAACAAATGTGAAGTGTTGGACTTCGGGAGTTCAAATGGAAAGGAACAGTACACAGTTAATTGTAGGACTCTTAACAGTAATGATATTGTAAGGGACAGTACTAATGTCCTGAAAGATCTTGGGGTTAAAGGCCATAGTTCTCTGAAAGGGGCTGCACAAGTTGGGTGTTATTACACTCAGTGGCCACTTTATTAGGTATCTCTTGAACATAATAAAGTGGCTACTGAGCTTAAATTCGTGGTCTTCTGCTGTAGCCCACCTATTTCAGGGTTTGATATGTTGTGTGTTCAGAGATGCTCTTCTACACACCATGTTGTAATACATGGTTACTTGAGTTACCATTGCCTTGAATCAGTCTGGCCATACTCCTCTGACTTCTTTCATTAACTAGGCATTTTTGCCCACAGAGCTGCCACTCACTGGATGTTTCATGTTTTTTTGCACCTTTCACTATAAACTCTAGAGACTGTTGTGCATGAAAATCCCAGGAGATCAGCAGTTTCTGAGAAACTCGAACCACTCCATCTGGCACCAACAATCATTCCACAGTCACAGTCACCTAGATCAGATTTCTCCCCATTCCGATGTTTGGTCTAAACAACAATTAAACCTCTACCATGTCTAAAGGCTTTTGTGCATTAAGTTGTTGCTACAATATTAGCTGATTAATTAACTACATTAACGAGCAGGTATACAGGTGTACCTTTTGGTCTATGGAGCAGTCATGCTTCCTATATTACCATATGGGTCTCAATCATGGATCATCTTCAGCAGACACCTGAAAGCCCTGGAATAATACCACCAACAAACCTTCTGAAAGATTTTGAAGATCAGCTGGAAGAATAGATGCACTAACACCAGTGTACTGGAAGGGGTCAAAATGAACAGCATTTCCACCATTCAGGTGGACAACAATGGAGAGGCAAAGAGGAATGGAATGTTTCAACTGTGTGAAATGCTGTAACAAAATCAAGGAGGCCAAAGAGAGATGAATTATGGCCTCAAATCATATTGGATGGTATTAGAGATTACACAGCATTTTCAGTACTGTGGCAGAGATGAAAAAATGCAGTCAAAGAGAAGAAATTTAGAAATTTTCAGTGTGGGCCACAAGTTCAAAGATTTGAAAGAAGAGAGGATTGTGGGTTTGAGCACTGTTTCTACAAGAAAGATGAGAGGGATGATAATGGCACACCTCACACAATCTACCCTGTTGTTAATATTTCCTTTATTCAAAATCACGTATTTAGCCAATGCAACAGATCAGATTTTCAAGTAATATGCACTGCATGGCATTTGTGCAGCTCTAGGTAGTCAAAAACAACTTTGTGTCACCTTTTCTTAAAAGTGCTTTAGTATATAAAATAACGCGTAAGCAAGCTCTCAACAACTTTCATCTTGTTTTTTGGAAAAATGGATTTTATAAATGTTTCTTAAAAGAGAAGAAAATTGTATTAGAAAATAGCATTTTATTTTCCATGTACTTAATTACTTCCTTCTAAACATTAAATTTTATATGTAAATTCTTCTTGGGATTAATTAAATAAAATGAAGCAAATCATACAGAAAAATGAGTTATTACTTTTTAGAAATAAAATTCTATTTGTGTAGTGCAGACACTGACATTGGATATTTTCATGTGTGCATATCACTACCTAAAGTTGGCCACAACAGCAAAACTACAGTATATTCAAGACAAGTCCTGAATTGTTCAACAGTATAAATGCATTTTCTCTATATTAGATAAAAGGAACAAATGTTTAATAGGAATAGGTGCCAAGTTCTATACAGAATACTTTGCATTTCTTATTTATCAAATGCAAATAATGTAAATGAACAGGGTCCAGAGAAAAAAAATTTCCATATTGGAACAAAATAGTTCAAAGTCTGACAGAATTAAATAAGATTACTATTTTTCAAAAAAAAAAAAGAATGCAGTTCATGTCTGGGCCTCATCATGCCAGTTCCACACTTTTGAACTTCATAAGCACATTTTAATTTGCATAAACTTGCAATTCAAATTTTCTGTCATTCTTTACCTGTTATCAGAGCACTCTTTTACTACTAGTCATCTTACAGTTGACATCTACTGCCTTAGGGCTGTTCCCTTTCCATCTTATTCAAATCATGTTTAAATTATTGTTCATAAGCTATTAAGGACAGAATTTCATGTACATCATTCTAGGCAATACGTATCTAGAAACCAAATGGCATAGTGGCACAGCCAGTGGAGCTGCTGGCTCACAGTGCAATGACCTAGATTCAAGTCTGACCGTGTGTATTGCTTGAGTGAGTGAAGTTAGTGCATTCTCTCTATATCTGCATAAGGTTCCTGCAGGTGCTCTGGTTTCCTCCAACCCTCCAAAAGTATGCAGTTTGAGGGTTAATTAGCCTTGGTAACTAACCAGACCCTATTGTGTTGGTGGGCAATAGAATCTGGGGGAGTTGATGGGAATGTGAATCAGAATTGGCATAGTGTAAGTGGGTGCTTGATAACAGGTATGAACAGAGTGGGCTGAATGGCTTGTACAGTGAATGATCTGCAGAGCTTTTCTCTTTGGAGCGAAGGAGGGTGAGAAGTGACTTGACAGGAGGGCAATAAGATGGCAAGAAGCATTGAGAGTGGATAGCTGGTGCTTTTTCCCCAGGATGGAAATAGCTAATAAAAGAGGACATTGTAGCGGTGTGCTACACACAGCGCTGGAATAACGACACGCAGACGGTGAGTTGCAGTTGTGTAAAAGATATATTCAAACTTCGCGGCCTCGCTTTTAAACCTTCCCGTTTCCGCCCTCCCCGGGCGGGAATGCTATAGGGGGCACATATTCACAGTTCCTTCCCACACGCAGGCTTTTCCCCTTGCTGGTGAAGAAGGCCTGGTGCCCTTTTTGGGGCCGGCCTCTCTGCTGGCGCGCGCCATTTTGTGAGCCGGTTCGAGTGCGCTGGAAAGTGGGTCACCACATAAACCCCCCCCCCCCCCCACAGACCCGGCGATACACCCCCAATGTCCACAGTCTGAGTCGGCCTCTGTTTGGGAGGTCTGCCTCTGCGCCACGGTGCCTGAGCCCTGACCAGCTGCGCCAAGTCCACGTGGGCCAGTTTGAGTCGGTCCACTGTGAAAACCTCCTCTTTCCCCCCAATGTCCAGCACGAACGTGGACCCGTTGTTCCTGATCACCTTAAACAGCCCCTCATAGGGCCGCTGAAGCGGTGCCCGATGTCCACCCCGTTGTACAAAAACAAACTTACAGTGCTGCAGGTCTTTGGGTTCGCAGGTCAGGCTCTGTCCATGCTGTGAAGTGGGTATGGGGGCCAGGTTACCAAGCCTCTCACATAGTCTGCCCAGGACTGCAGCGGGTTCTTCCTCTTGCTCCCTTGGGGCTGGTATGAACTCTCCTGGGATGACCAGGGGTGCGCCGTACACCAACTCGGCCAACGAGGCGTGCAGATCCTCTTTGGGCGCCGTGCGGATTCCAAGCAGGACCCAGGAAAGCTCGTCCACCCAGTTAGGCCCTTTCAGGCGAGCCATGAGAGCCAACTTCAGGTGACGGTGGAAACGCTCCACTAGTCCGTTCGATTGTGGGTGGTAGGCAGTTGTGTGGTGTAGCTGTGTTCCCAAAAGGCTGGTCATAGCTGACCACAGGCTGGAGGTGAACTGGGCACCTCTGTCGGAGGTAAAGTGGGCCGGTACACCAAAGCGAGATACCCAGGTTGCAATCAGTGCTCGGGCACAGCATTCGGAGGTGGTGTCGGTGAGCGGGACTGCCTCTGGCCATCTTGTGAACCGGTCTACGATAGTTAGGAGGTGCCGCGCTCCTCGTGACACTGGCAGGGGCCTCACGATACCCACATGAATGCGGTCGAAATGCTGGCGGGTGGGGTGGAACTGCTGCGGCAAGGCTTTGGTGTGCCACTGCACCTTGGCTGTTTGGCACTGCATGCACGTTTTGGCCCATTCCCTGACCTGCTTGTGGAGTTCGTGCCAAACGAACCTGTTGGAGGCCATCCGGACGGTTGTCCTGATGGAGGGGTGCGCTAAGTTGTGAATGGAGTTGAAAACTCGCTGCTGCCAGGCTGCCGGGACGATGGGGCTAGGTTGGCTGGTAGCTACGTCACACAGTAGGGTCCTCTCACCTAGGCCTATGGGGAAGTCTTGGACCTGCAAACCGGACAGTGCAGTTCTGTAACTAGGGATCTCATCGTCTGCCTGCTGCGCCTCCGCCAGCGCTGCATAGTCCACCCCCTGGGACACAGCGTGGATGGTAGGTCTGGATGGTGCATCTGCCACAACGTTGTCCTTTCCTGAGACATGCCGGATGTCCGTCGTGTATTCGGAGATGTAGGACAGCTGTCGCTGCTGGCGGGACGACCAGGGATCGGACGCCGTCGTGAACACAAAGGAAAGCAGTTTGTGGTCCGTTAATGCGGTGAAGGGCCTACCTTCCAAGAAGTACCTGAAATGCCAGATTGCCAGGTATAGTGCCAACAGCTCCTGGTCGAAAGCACTGTATTTGAGTTTGGGTGGTCATAGGTGTTTGCTGAAGAATGTCAGGGGTTGCCCGCGACCCTCAATGAGTTGTTCCAGCACTCCACTGACTGCCGTGTTGGATGCGTTCACTGTGAGGGTGGTAGGGACGTCTGTTCTGGGGCGCACTAGCACTGCGGCGTTTGCCAAGGCTTCTTTGGTTTTAATGAAAGCGGCTGCGGCCTCTTTGTCCCAGGTAATGTCCTTGCCCAGACCTGACATCAGGGTGAACGGGGGCGCATGATTCGGGCAGCTGAAGGGAGGAAGCGGTGGTAGAAATTCACCATTCCCACGAATTCCTGCAGGCCTTTGAGTGTGTTGAGTCGGGGGAAGTGGCTGACCGCATCTGCCTTGGCGGGCAGAGGGGTTGCCCCGTCTGTGGTAATCCTGTGGCCCAGGAAGTCGATTGTGTCGAGTCCGAACTGGCATTTGGCTGGGTTGATTGTTAGGCCGTATTCACTCAGTCGGGCATAGAGTTGACGGAGGTGGAACAGATGCTCCTGACGACAACTGCTGGCTATGAGGATGTCGTCCAAATAGATGAATGCAAAGTTCAGGTCACGTCCCACCACGTCCATGAGCCGCTGGAACATCTGTGCGGCATTCTTTAGGCCAAACGGCATTCGGAGGAATTCTTAAAGGCCAATCGGAGTGATGAGAGCTGTTTTGGGGATGTCATCCGGATGCATCGGGATTTGATGGCATCCCCGGACGAGGTCTACTTTGGAAAAGATCCTTGCGCCGTGCAGGTTTGCTGCAAAGTCCTGAATGTACAGCACAGGGTAGCAGTCCGGTGTTGTAGCCTCATTCAGTCTGCAGTAGTCGCCGCATGGTCCCCAGCCCCCTGTTGCTTTGGGCATCATGTGCAGGGGGGAGGCCCATGGGCTGTCAGACCGCCATATGATCCCCAATTCCTCCATCCTCTTGAACTCCTTGTTTGCCAGTCGGAGCTTGTCCAGTGGAAGCTTTCAAGCACAGGCATGGAGGGGTGGTCCCCGGGTCAGGATATGGTGCTGTACTCTGTGTCTGGGCATGGCTGCCATGAACTGTGGTGCCAGAACTGATGGGAAGTCCGCCAGGACTCAGGTGAATTCATTGTCAGACAGCGTGATGGAGTCCAGGTGTGGGGCTGGCAACTTGGCTTCACCCAAGGAGAATGTTTGAAAAGTCTTGGCGTGGACTAGTCTCTTCCCTTGCAGGTCGACCAGCAGGCTGTGAGCTCATAAAAAATCCGCCCCCAGGAGTGGTTGGGCCACGGCGGCCAGTGTGAAGTCCCACGTGAACCGGCTAGAGCTGAACTGTAGCCGCACCGCACAGGTGCTATAGGTCCATATTGTGCTGCCATTTGCAGCCCTCAGGGTGGGACCCGGTGCTCTGTTGCGGGTGTTGTAACTCGTCGGAGGTAAGACACTGATCTCGGCTCCAGTGTTGACCAAAAAGCGGCGTCCCGACCGCTTGTCCCAGACATACAGGAGGTTATCCTGATGGCCAGCCGCCGTAGCCATCAGCGGCGGCTGGCTCTGGCGTTTCCCAGGAAGTTGCAGGGCAGGCTACAGCGGCGGGCTTCTGTGCCCCACCTCTGGTGGTAGAAGCACCATTGTTCGTTGGCCTCCACACTCCTGCCTCTGGGTTTTGTGGGCTCTGCTGCCACGCCTGGTCTGGTCTGCTGTTGGGCGCGTGGCTTGGTGATCTGTGCGACGGACGCCCCACTCTCCTTCTTGGCTTTCCACAGCACATCTGCCTGGGTCGCCACCTTCCGGGGGTCGCTGAAATCTGCGTCGGACAGCAGCAGGCATATGTCCTCGGGCAGCTGCTCTAGGAACGCCTGCTCAAACATGAGGCAGGGCTTGTGTCCTTCAGCCAGGGCCATCATCTCTTTCATTAATGCCGATGGTGGCCTGTCTCCCAAACCATCCAGGTGCAGTAAGCAGGCAGCTCGCTCGCGCCATGAAAGTCCAAAAGTCCTTATGAGCAGGGCTTTGAATGCTGTGTATTTGCCATCCTCTGGGGGTGACTGTATGAACTCCTCAACCTGGGCGGCTGTCTCCTGGTCGAGGGAGCTCACCACGTAGTAGTAACGTGTGGAATCCGAGGTTATCTGCCGAATGTGGAATTGGGCTTCTCCTTGTTGGAACCATAGGTGAGATTGCAGCGTCCAGAATCTTGGCAGTTTTAACGAAACTGCATGAACAGATGCGGCGTCGTTCATCTTCGGTCCAAATATTGTTTGGGCTGTCGGGGTCACCAATTGTAGCGGTGTGCTACACACAGCGCTGGAATAACGACACGCAGACGGTGAATTGCAGTTGCGTAAAAGATATATTCAAACTTCGCGGCCTCGCTTTTAAGCCTTCCCGTTTCCGCCCTCCCCGGGCGGGAATGCTGTAAGGGACACATATTCACAGTCCCTTCCCGCGAGCAGGCTTTTCCCCTTGTTGGTGAAGAAGGCCTGGTGCCCTTTTTGGGGCCGGCCTCTCTGCCGGCGCGTGCCATTTTGTGAGCCGGTTCGAGTGCACTGGAAAGTGGGTCACCGCAACATAATTTTAAACTGATTGGAGGAAAGTACAGGGGTATGTCAGAGGTAGGTTTTATAACAGAATTGTGGGTACACAGAATTCACTGCCAGGTGTGGTGGTAGAGGCAAATTTATTAGGGACATTTACAAGACTCTTAGATAGGCACATGGATGAAAGGGCTATGCAGGAGGGAAGCATTATATTGATCTTGCAGGAAGATTAAAAGGTTGGTATAACATCATGGGTCAAAGGGCCTCTAATGTGCTGTACTGTTCTATGTTTGTAACACTTTCCAGGCCCCTCCCATTTACTGTGCAAGTCCTGCTCAGGTTTATTCGACCAAAGTGCAACACCTTGCATTGTCTGAATTAAATTCCACCTGCTGTTCCTTGGCACACTTCCCCATTTCATCCAGATCCTGTTGTAACTTTAAATAGGCTTCTTCCCTGTTCACACCACCACCAATTTTGCTGTCGTCTGCCAACTTACTAACCATGTTAACAACATTGTCATCTAAATCATTAATATAAATACAAATTGCAGTGGACCATTCCCAGTGGCACACCACTGAGCACAGGCCTTCAATTTGAGTCAGTACTACCCTCTGAACCTTCCACTAAGCTTCACTCAAGATCCCATGTTACCTAAAGTTCTAGACCAATCTACCATGCAGGACCTTATCAAAAGCCCTTGCCAAGGTCCATTCAGACAATGTTTATCACCCTGCCCTGGTCAATCCTCTTGGATACTTCTTCCAAAACCTCAGAGCAAATTTGTAAGGCACCATTTTACACACACAAAGCCATGCTGACTATCCATTACAAGTACACAGAATCTCATATTTCAAATAAAGTTCCTCTACCCAGCTTCTTATAAAGACTTTATTCCTTTATCTATGTTCTTCCATTCTATCAAATGCAGTCAAAAAGAGATTCACTAGGCAATGGAATAAGAGCACTGTAAGTAGCTGAATGAGCTGGATCTGCGTATATCCTGTAGAATTTGGAGGAATGAGGAACGTTTGCATTGAAAGGAGGAATGAAAAGGTAAATGCAAAGATATTACCACTGCTGGAAGAGCCACAAGCAAGGATACATATTTACAAGAGATGGTCATTTAAAACTGAATTGCATAGGAATTTCTTCTCAAAAGGACGGTGAGTCTCTGGTATAATGTAGGCTGAATAATTGGCATTATTTAAATTGTAGTTGAATAATATTTCTGAAAGATCAGGAAATTTCAGGCTACGAGGAATGGCATGAAAGAGCCATCGAGGATGAGATCAGTCAACATCATCTTGTATGGTGTTGTAGCCTTGAAGGATGGGGTGGCCTATTCTTGCTGCTATAATATTGTGCAAAAGTCTTAGGCACATATTTATAGCTAGGATGTCTAAACCTTTGTACAATACTGTATTTGTCAACATGGAGCAGAAAGTGAGTTTGTAAATCTAGCAGGAGCAAAGGCTGTTGGGAATGGTGAGGGTGGACTGCCATGGGAGGGGTTAGGGACCAATAGCAGAGAAAGAGTGCCAGGGCGGGAGGTGGCACGGATGCAGACACACCCAATTCTGAGACAGGAGGCCAAGTAATTGATTGCAAACAATTGGTTTATGTCTCTCTAGCACTTCCCACTCTCTTCCCCTCTCTCTGCCCACTTCCCAGTCTGTCCATAATAGAGACCCATATCAGAATCAGGCCTATCACTCACATATGTCATGAACTTTTTTTGACCACATGTACATCCTGCACTTCCGCTCTCACTCCCTCTCCTACCAAACAGACCAAGGGTATATTTCACCTTTATTTCAGGTAGATCCCCTTTGGCAGGAATTACAGCCTTGAGTCTTTGTGGATAGGCCTCTAACAGCTTTGCACATCGGGACATTGCAATTTTTCCCCATTCTTCTTTACAAAACTACTCAAGTTCTATCAGATTGCATGGGGATTGTAAGTAAACAACCCTTTTCAAATCCAGCTACAAATTCTCAATTGGATTGAGCTCTGTACTCTGATTTGGCCACTCCAGGATATTAACTGTTTTTAAGCCATTCCTGTGTAGTTTTGGCTTTATGCTTGGGGCTATTTGTCTTGCTGGAAAACAGACCTTCTCCCAAGTTGCAGTTCTCTTGCAGGCTGCATCAGATTTTCCTCCAGGATTCCTTGTATTTTGTTGCATCCATTTTGCACTCTACCTTCACAAGCCTTCCAGGGCCTGCTGCAAAGAAACGTTCCCACAGCATGATGCAGCCACTAACATGGTAGGGATGGTGTGTTTTTGATGATGTGCGGTGTTTGGCTTATGCCAAACATAGCATCCAGTCTGATTGCCAAAAAGCTCAATTTTGGTTTCATCAGACCATAGAACCTTCTTCCAGCTGATTTCAGAGTCTCCTTCATGCCTTCTGGCAAACTCTAGCCAAGATTTCATGAGACTTTTTTTTTCCAATAGTGGCTTTCTCTTTGGTACTCTCCTGTAAAGCTGCAACTAGCGAAACACCCAGGCAACAGTTGTTGTATTCGTAGTCTCTCCCATCTCAGCCACTGAAGCCTGTAACTCCTCCAGAGTTGTCATAGGTCTTTTGATGGCCTCCCTCACCAGTCACCTTCTTACACAGTCACTCAGTTTTTGAGGACAGCCTGGTCTAAGCAGATTAACAGCTGTACCATATTCTTTCCATTTCTTGATGATTGACTTAACCTTACTCAAAGAGATATCCAATGACTTGGAAATTTCAGTGTATCTCCTGACTTGTGCTTTTCAATAACCTTTTTGTGGAGTTGCTTGGAGTGTTCTTTTGTCTTTATGGCGTAGTTTTTGCCAGGATACTGACTCACTGGCAGTTTTGCCTTCCAGATACAGATGTATTTTTAGTACAATCAATTGAAACACCTTGAATGCACACAGGTCTCCAAAAACAGATTGCCATTCACCTGACTTCCAAAACCAATTGGCTGCACCAGTGATGATTTGATGTGTCATTTTAAAAAGGGATAAATACTTATGCAATTAATTATTTTGTGTTTTATATTTGTAATTAATTTAGATCACTTTGTTTTCACTTTGACACCAAGGAGTCTTTTTCTTTTGATAGGTGTCAAAAAAGCCAAATTAAATCTACTGTGATTCAATGTTGTAAAACAATAAAACATGAAAACTTCCTGGTGGAGGGGGTGAATACTTTTTATAGGTACAGTAAAAAAGATATGTTATACTAAAAAGTACAACTGTCTTTTTAGCAAGTATGAATAACCATTACAGTATTTTCTCACAATCTCCACTGGCTTCAGATTAACTTCCTTACCTTGCTACTAATTTTATTTGAATTGCTGCACCAATGTCTAAATTTAGTTTTGAATTTCAGATCCCTTCATGGTTGAACTTCAAATCGATAATGAAATCTGGGTGAAGTGGTTGTGCTAGAATGATTTGATCATTCCTTTTATCACTTAAATGAAATAAACAAAGTGGTTTGATCAGTTCTTCTTTGGACAAAGGACATGTGTGAGCAATTTTCCAGTTTTACTTCTGTACCAGAGTTAGACATAAAATTCTGCAGCTCTAGTCCTCAGCACTATTACTAGAATGTGATCAGGGCTGTTTTTTGAAGTAATATGGAGTGAATTGAATTGTCTGAAGACTTCCGTATATGTTGATAGGAACCTCAGGATGAGGCCAAGAACCGTTTACAGTAGCAATCCTAATTCAAGATGGTGGCCCTGCTGATCTTTGCCATTTTTGAGGATGATGTGATTCACAAAGCTTCCTTCTCCCATTAATGCCTAAACTATCAATTCATGGATATGATATTTTATGTTGTGGATTTAAAGGTATACTGGATAGAGTTAAAAATTAACTGAATGCTATTGCATAAGCTGTTGATACTTGAAAAGCATTAATTCAAAAATTATCATACCTTATAAAAAAACAAATACAAAATCTTAAGAAATATCTCCACCTAGCCTGATGCAAAATGAGAAGTACAAGTTGATTTTATTGTGAGGTATTTTCTATTAAAAGTGTAGTATTTTAACATCTTGGCAATAAGTGTCATCAGTACTTACACTATTGAGATAGGTATTCCCTGTTGAACTAAAATTGGAATCCTGCTTCATATCCAAGGACATCATGGGAGCCAAATCTAGTGGATAAAAATAGAAACTTAATTCTATCAAAGCTGAACATAAATGTATTTTGGAACTTTTTGCAAATGTAAACTTAGATCAACATGTAACAAAGTGCAATACATAGCAACTTTCTATTAAAACATCATAATAATTAAAGTCAGTTATATACAAATCATAACAGAGATGGGGCACAGCTCAAACGAACCATGTTGATATTTGGCTTTTATAATCATTATTCATTACTGCAGAACAAACAATTTTAAATTTAAAACTTCGAATAATTTTTCTGAATACCAATTTCCTTTTACCAATTTGTTGCCTTCTTCTTAATAACTAACTCCTTTATTTTTCTTCTAAAATTAATTTTTAAAATAATTAGCTTCATTCAATCATTTTCCAACAAAATATAAAAACTTTTCTGAACCAATTTCTTCCCTCTGGACTTCATTTATATCAAATAAGCTATGCTCTTATTAGCTTTATATAGCTTTATTTGTTCATTTTTTCAGAATGTGGGCATCACTGGCAAAACATCATTCTGCCTTCCCAAATGGCATGCCATACCCCTGGGCCAAGAGGCTGGCATGTAAATTGGGAGGACATCAGAGTATCATCTCTATTGTTACAGATATGAAATTGCACATAGGCCAATCTATGCAAGGATAGCAGATATGCTCTTTTGAATGACCAGGTTGGTTTTCAAAGCAATCCACTGAGAATATGGCTGCTATTGCTAACACTTGATTCCTTGTGCTACAGCTTATTAGATTATCAAATCATTATTATAATTACTGTGGGTTTGAACTGGGGTCCCTCGGTTGTTATTTGAGGCTTGTCACCAGTCCAATAATTTTATCACTGCAATGCTCCATGACTCTTTGAATGTTTACTTCTGTTAAACAGACACAAAAGATTGATTGCATATCTCCACACACTTGTCCAGTCCCACTGTCAAACAAACTGGTACTTTAGTTCCAATAGAAATATAATGTCACTGGAATCTAATAACTAAGGAAAGCTATGACAAAAACCAAAAGGCTGAAATAAAACTGGAAATGCAGGCAATAAATAACAAGTTAGTGCCTGCACTTGAACACATACATACCTTGTTGAACTAGATAGTGGTCCATTTCTGAGGTACTTTGTTGTACTGAGTCCTACAATAAATGAGGTTCAGATATCAATATTTTGAACAATTTAACATTAAGCAAACATATTTATTTGTTATCCTTGACAGTGCTGCACCTAGTTTGAGCTTGTCACACATTAAGAAAAGGAGGCTGTTCAGTTTTCTTTACCAGTTTTATACAATTATCTCAACATTTTATCATGAAATTACCAAAGTAGGTAAATATTATCTCTACAAAGTATATTACAATGAAATAATACACTTCCTGGATTGGAAAAAAATATACTATAAAACCTGTGCCTCAAATATTACTGAATTAGGAAGAAAACCTACACAGTGGGGTCTAGTTATTTGGACGATCAATCTATTGGGGCAGCTACTAATTTTGGACAACTCATAAAGGAAAAAAAAACTAATTGAGAAAAAGCCAAGACCTCCTTCGTTTATTTGGGATACTATGTCATTTAACTGTGCAGATTTCTGCTGAACAGATTCTAACTAATGTCAGTTGCACATATTTGTGTTCAAAAAGCATTGATTTCAGTCACTGATACTTGGCGAGTAAGACAATTCAGAACTGTTCTGCTCACTGCGGTTTCAAGCATTCAGGCCTAGTGATGGAAGAATAGGCCAGGAATGAAAATGAAACTATATCACTATTTCAGCAAGTGAGGAATTATGAATAATTTGAAGGTATCAACAATCATTTTGAAAGTTACAATGAAAATGAAGATTTGGAGACTGTAACAGCTTCTAACTAGTGTCAGTCGTGTACATTTTGTGTCTGTTAGAAGTACTTCGAAAGATCAATTTTTAAACAGCATTAGTTGCATATACTTTATGTTATGTTATTCATTTAGGCTGACCGATGCTGAATTAAAAAGCAGTGATTTTTGGCACTACTTCATGCAGGAAGGTAATGAATACAATCCATTATCTACACTAGGTGTCTACACTGATTTTGTTAATTTACAGTCAATCAAAAGAACACTTCAACATATACTGCATGACTTTTTCTGTCGCTAACCATTTGGAACTAATATACAGTTTTACAGTACTGTAGTAAAATTGGTAGTGTTCCAATTTGTTGTGCATTTCATTTAAATACACAATTTCTTACTCAGTGAAACACAGTTTGTCTTTTTTTAAAAAAACTATTTCATGAAACTTTGGCTAATTGGACAGAACTTAATTGGGCCAAAAATGTACCGGTCTCAATGTGCCCCAATTAACCAGAATCCATTGTATATAAACAAACAGCAAGAAAACAGTCCCATAAAAGTAATTTCAAAAATTTTGTTCTGTATATTCACAAAAGTAAATACACAAAAGCAAGTCAGGGAACAGGAAATGAGCACATTTAAATGCAAGAATTATGGAACAAGAAAATGATGTTGATATTTGTACAAATCAAGAAACTGTGTTGCAATGCTATAAAACTGCCATGTTTTCAGTTAAATCAGGGGATGCAAGACAAGTTGATCGTGAAAACAAGGAACAGTTTGATAACTATGTTCGGAACTGTCAGCCAACTTCTACTTCCCTCAATAATCTATATGTCTTTCTCTGGAGCAGTTTGTAAAGTTTAGCCTGGACTCCAGGATGTCACGTCCTAAGTCCAAATAGGCCAAGGGAATATTCTCACTGTACTTAAACAGCAGAACCCTTCCATGCTGAACACCCATTTGGAGGGAGGTGTGCTGAAATCAAAGTAATTGCATGTACTCTGGGTGGAGAATGCCCAAACTCAAAAATGCACTCAGCAGACCTTACACAACTGATATCATTTGAAAGACTGAATGGCAACTGAATGAGTAAGGCGTTTATTAGTGCAAAGACATGAGGCATAAATGCCTTCATCAGCAGAGGGACTAAGATAAACAAATGAATTGAGGTTGAAATATAGCATTCCTGTGATGGAAAGCAAACACAGTGAAACTGAAATCCAATAAATGGGACAAAATCATTTATTACTGCTGGTCAACAAAGTTACAATTTTTTGGCCAAGTTCCTGAGAGAAGGGGCAAAAATGATTGATTGAAAGAGAAATCTACATTGTACTTTATATGCCATGCTAGCCGTAAGTGCTAAACAAAATTATAAATTTAAAATATTGGATGCACAAAGGAGTTAAAATTTTCAAAGCAACATTCTAAATCTCCATTTTTTAAAAGAGTATAATAAATGTATTACAATTTGCACATTAAAACAATTGTAATCTAAATATAAATTTCTAACTATCATAGGTACTCAATTTTCTCGATGTGACAATATTCCAAGACTGCATTGGGTTGAATAAACCTTAATGATCCCTGTCAATTGACACCCCCTCACCTCCACACACAAAACAGGTGCACCATCCACAGATATTTCCGTTAATAGCATCAGCACACGGTAATTCACCATCTTGTTGCCCCTAAAGTCTTCTTAACAACTGCTTCCATTGAAAATGTAATGTATTTTTTTTATGGAAAGTAGTTCATCTTGGCTGGATTCCCTTGCTTCCACCCACAGGGTGAATGCACCTGGGCAAAGACTTCACAAATTGGGAACACCTGTCTTTCATGAGCTTCAAAAACAGCAAATACTATTAAAAATATAGATGGCCTTCTTTTCAGTAATAATGTTGGTCTTGAATAACTAAACAATTCTGCTTACTACATAACAGTGCTTCTGGTGAAATAATTAAACAGCTGAAGAACACACTGGTTCTAATTTAGCACAGTAAAAATGAAAACCTAAAACACACATCGAATTCTAAATCACTCTTGTACTCATATTTTGCAATAATTACACTTTTCATAATACCCAACTTCCTGATATTTTTATTTAAATCTTTTAAATGAGTTTTATATGAATACTTATCCATGATCATTCTTGCTTATTCCATTTATAAAACAATCCCATTAACTGAATAATCATTTTTAAGCTGTGGTCTGGAATTCTTATAACACTGTGCATGCAAAAAGTTTAAAGGTCTATTTATGTTGACTTTTCCCTGCAGTTCCAACTTGAACTGACTCATTTGGTGTCTAAAACTGAAAGTCTGTGACTTCCTTGCAAGTTCCTTACTAACAGATTGAGGGCTGAGAACTTGTCAGTTTGTTCCATTGTTGGACTTCATGTAAAGTTTAGACTTGTTGAACTCACTATTCAGAACATGTGCCAAGTCAGACCAGAAAAAAGTATCTGAAATTCCATTTATTTTAAATGGGACTGTATAGCAAAAATTTTGAATTAAACATGAATTTAAATCTCACCAAAACAAAAGGATGTGGAATGAATGGAGAATGGACTCTTATGTGACTTATACTTTAAGTGTTTTCAGACCATAAGATACAGAAGCAGAATTGGGCCATTTTGCCGATTGACTTTGCTCTGCCATTTCATCATGCCTGATCCATTTCGCTATCATCCCTAATCTGATACCTTCTCTACACATCTATCCCTTAATGCCCTGACTAATCAAGAATCTATCAACCTCTGCCTTAAATATACCCAATGTCACACACACTCAATCAATTACAATGTAAATTTGCTTGCTGATAAGCCTTCAAACACTGGTTATCAAAGCTATTTTACAAGCACTATCAACCACTTATGATCACAATTCCTCAATGCTGCACTGTGGCCTCTCAGTCTCTTATTTGTATTTGTAAAATGTTGATGTTTTCCTTCAGATCTGATCTTAAACAAGTTTTAGTTGGTTTCACTTCTGTTAAACCTTCTTTCTGCTACTCATTTTCTAATTAGTTTGCACATTTTTACACAAAATTTATTCTATGGGGATATTTATTAATTTTCTTTCAAGATTCCTCATTCTTTGTTTTACTAGTACAACCAAATCTTCACCACATGCTTTCATCAAAACTAGAAACTTTCAACACAATGTCCCTTCCGCTACTAAAGTAGAGCATTTCATCCAAATTCACATTAAATTCCTCCATTCCCGGTTTTTATTGCTCATTTTCCTCCTGCATTTAATATATGCCAAATTTATATGCTCATTGGAACTGAGTGGCTGACTTGTCTACAAACATTTCCCTGGAGCGTAGAAGAATGAGGGGAGACTTGATAGAGGTACATAAAATTATGATGGGTATAGATAGAGTGAATGCAAGCAGGCTTTTTCCACTGAGGCTCGGGGAGAATAAAACCAGAGGACATGGGTTAAGAAGGGTGAAGGGGGAAAAGTTTAAAGGGAACATTAGAGGGGGCTTCTTCACACAGAGAGTGGTGGGAGTGTGGAATGAGCTGCCAGATGAAGTGGTGAATGCGGGCTCACTTTTAACATTTAAGAAAAACTTGGACAGGTACATGGATGAGAGGTGTATGGAGGGATATAGGCCAAGTGCAGGTCAGTGGGACTAGGCAGAAAAATAGTTTGGCACAGCCAAGAAGGGCTAAAAGGCCTGTTTCTGTGCTGTAATGTTCTATGGTTCTACGTCAATAAAGCAGGAAAAATTGCTTATTTAAAATCTTGCACATTAATTGCAGTTCTGACCTTACAACATTGCAATACCTTTAAAGCAGTTTACTCACCAATAGACGGTTGCAATGTCAATTTAAAGATGCCATACACTTGTTTAATATGTGAAATTATTCATTTTTAAACTTAAATTTTGTGTCTTTTTTAAATCATAAGGTATGCACAACGTTAAATCCAAAAGGTAGCAGCATTAGTTGAGATGGATTTTTGAACATGTTTAGGCTACTAAGGTGAAGCTTAACTCAGAGGGTCGTCAGATTGTGGAATGAACTGCTGGTGGAAGTGGTGGATGCAGGTTCAATTTCAACATTTAAGAGAAATCTGGATAAGTACATGGATGGGAGGGGAACGGATGGCTATGATCCAGGTGCAGATCAATAGTATTAGCCATAATAATAGTTTGGCACAGACTAGAAGAGTCAAAAAGCCTGTTTCTGTGTTGTAGTGCTCTGTGACTCAATGCACATGGCGATCATATCAATTCTGCATCTCTTGGTTGAAATCACCTTTCCCCACATCTGGTCTCCAGAAACTGAAATCTTCCTTTAACTGCGACCACATTGTTACCCTACTACCAATTTGACTTGATCTAAGGCTTTCACTCAGTTATGAGTCTGATGTAAAATAAAAACACTTAGTATACTGACAGATAGTACTGAAATTTAAGAAGGACCAACACTCTTTGTCCATTTTTTAAGCATATGTTTTCTTTATAAAGAAGAGCTGTGAAAATTATACCTTGATAGTTACTGATAAGCAACTAAATCAATGAATAGTACATACCAAAACAGAATCCAGTCTTTCCCTGACTTTTTGCATTTTCATGGACATCCTGGATATATGACTAAATGAAGAAAGAGAGGCATCATATGAAGTCCCACCATCAAAACTGCTGCTAAGAATCTTGGGTCCTTTTGGTGTACATGTAGTTGTAGATTTTAAATTTGCTCTACTGACATTTTTCATATTTTCAGCTTCCATCTGAGCAACTAGAAAAACAAATTAAGAATTACATACAACCACCATACTATATGGTGCTTTAAACATTAGTGTTACATTGTATCAATAATTGTAAAGGAAAGATCTATATTTAATATATAGGTATGAAATAACAACCATTAAAACAATAATGCAAATGCCATTTGCCACTACTACCAAAACAATTTGAATGGAATACAATAATAGTTTTTACAAGTTCCCTGTTTTGAAAAGTAGCATAGAAGGTTAGAGCTGCGAAATATGTACAGCCAATAAAGTGTTTTTAAATTTCATTTCTTTAACGAGCAGATTTAATCAACAGACAGATATGTTACTGGTCACATTGCACTCAAGCTTTGTACGTGGAAACAACCGACTGACTGGCATCAGTAGTGGGCAAACTAATGGAGACGAGCATGGCTTTGTGAGGGGCAGGTTGTGCCTCAAGCCTGGCTAACTTGTTTCAGGAAGTGACAAAATCAAATTGATGAAGGTAGAGCAGTGATATAGCCCATATGGATCTTAGTAACACGTTTGACAAGGTTCCCCATGGAAGACTCATTCAGAAAGTCAGTAGGTATTGTATTCAGGAAAACCTGGCTGCATGGATACAGAAATTACTTGCCCATAGAAGGCAGTTAGAGCATACTCTGCCTGGAGTTCTGTGACTGAGGGTTCTCTGTAAGGATCTGTTCTGGGACCTCTGCAATTTGTGATTTTTATAAATGATTTAGATGAGAAGGTGGAAAGGAGGGTTAGTAAGTTTACAGGTGACACAGAGGTTGGTAGAGTTGAGGAGGGTGTAGAAGGCTGTCATACAGTACTGTGAAAAAGCCTTAGGCACATATGTATGGCATGGGTATTTTATGTATTACACTGTACTGTTGCCGCAAAAAAAAAAACAAATTTCATGAAGTGTGAGTGATAATAAATGTGATTCTGATCTGGATCTCTGTTATGGACTGAAAGTGGGAAGGGGCCAGTGAGAGAGGAATCATGGATGGGAAAAGTGGAAGGGACAGGGAGGAAGTGGAAAGCATCAGAGTCATCCTGTAATGATCAACAAACCAATTGTTTGAAGTCCAATTACCTTGCCTGTGTCTCAGAGATATGTGTGTCTGCACCTGGGCCATTCCCTCCCCCCTGCCTCTGGCACTCCTTCTCTGCCACCTGTCCTACACTCCCGACATCCTTTGCCAGATTTACTAAGTCACTCTCCACTTCACGTTACATACTGTGCAAAAATCTTAGGCACCCTAGCTATATACATGTGCCTAAGACTTTTGCACAGTTCTGTAGGTTAAAATGGCACATTAGGGTGTGGAACTGGGCTCAGAAGTGGCAGATAGAGTTCAACCCGGAAAAGTGTGAAGGTTGAACTTGAAAGCCGAGTACAAGGTAAATGACAAGATTTTAGAAACAGAGGAATCTTGGGACCTATGTCCATAAATTCCTCAAAGTTGCCACACAGTTGACAGGGTGTTTAAGGTGGTGTATGGTGTATTGGCCTTCAGTAGTTGGGATTGACTTCAAGAGTCATAAAGTAATACTGCAGCTCTGTAATACCCCGGTGAGACCTCAGTTAGAGCATTGTGTTCAATACTTCCATTTAACATTTTAACTACATTTTTTATTTAGAAATATAACACTGTAACAGGTCCAATGAGCCAATGCCACACAATTACATCCATGAGGCTAATTAACGTATTAACCCGTATGTCTTTGGAATGTATGAGGAAACCAGAGCACCCATGTGGTCACCTGGTCACTTCACTATTAGAAAACCTGAGAGGATGCAGAGGAGAATTACCAGGATGCTGCTTGGATTAGAGAATGTCTTATGAGAGTACAAGGGGTAAATTGATGGAGGTGTACAAGATGATAAGAAGCATAGACAGAGTGGACAGCAGTGCCTTTTCCCAGGGTGGTAATGGCCAATACAAGAGGGCATATTTTTAAAGGTGACTGGTATACTTTGTGATATGGTGCAACTCAAACTACCTGCGTCTCAATATCACCAAGACCAAGGAGATGGTGGTGGACTTTAGGAGATCTAGGCCTCATATGGAGCCAGTGATCATTAATGGAGAATGTGTGGAGCAGGTTAAGACCTACAAGTATCTGGGAGTACAGTTAGACGAGAAGCTAGACTGGACTGCCAACACAGATGCCTTGTGCAGGAAGGCACAGAGTCGACTGTACTTCCTTAGAAGGTTGGCGTCATTCAATGTCTGTAGTGAGATGCTGAAGATGTTCTATAGGTCAGTTGTGGAGAGCGCCCTCTTCTTTGTGGTGGCGTGTTGGGGAGGAAGCATTAAGAAGAGGGACGCCTCACGTCTTAATAAGCTAGTAAGGAAGGCGGGCTCTGTCGTGGGCAAAGTACTGGAGAGTTTAACATCGGTAGCTGAGCGAAGGGCGCTGAGTAGGCTACGGTCAATTATGGAAAACTCTGAACATCCTCTACATAGCACCATCCAGAGACAGAGAAGCAGTTTCAGCGACAGGTTACTATCGATGCAATGCTCCTCAGACAGGATGAAGAGGTCAATACTCCCCAATGCCATTAGGCTTTACAATTCAACCGCCAGGACTTAAGAACTTTTTAAAAGCTATTATTAATGCTTTTTGAGATAGTGATTTAGATGCATATCATTTTTTTTTTTTACTGAGTTAAGTATTGTATGTTATTAGTTTTGCTACAACAAGTGTATGGGACATTGGAAAAAAGTTGAATTTCCCCATGGGGATGAATAAAGTATCTATCTATCTATCTATCTATCTAAATTATAGAGAAGATGACAAAGGTAGTTTTGTTTTTAAACACAATGGTAAGTGCATGGTGTGCACTGCTGGGGGTGGTGGTGTACGCAGACACATCAGGGACATTAAAAGATTCTTAGATAGGCTCTCGGACGAAAGAAAAATGGAGGCTTTGTGGGAGGGAAGGGTTAGATTGACCTTGGAGTAGGTAAAAAAAAAGGCAGCAGAAAATTATGGACTAAAGGATCTTTGTTGTACACTCTATGTAGGGACAGGTGTTATACCTCCTACAGTTACAGGGGAAAGTGCCTTAGAAGAAGAGACAGGGGTGGGGGATGTCAGAGATAAGCAAACAAAGGAGCTATGGTGAGAGTGATCCTTTCAGAATGCAGGAATGGGGTGGGAGGTGAAGATACGCTGCTGGTATGATCCTGTTGTAGCTGCCACAAAACATTTCAGAAGAACAGAACCTCATGTTCTGCCTGAATAGTCTAGAACTCAAAGGCATGAATATTAAATTCTCCAATTTCAAGTAACCTGCTTCCTCTCTGTCCCTTTTCTTTCTGCTCCTGATTACCCACCCCGCCCCTCAATCAGCCTGCTTCTTCCCCCTCCAGCACTCACTATCAGACAATCATACTCCAATTCCTTCCACTGATTTCCCTCCGCCATCACCCTTATTTGATTCCATGCTCCACCTTCTTCTCCCATCAGATTTCATCACTGGCAGCCCTTTGTCGCCTCCACCTTACCTAGATCCACCCATCACTCTTGTTCTATCCCTACCCTTTACCGTTTTAGACTCCTCTATTTTCATTCTAGATCGAGGTGGCCAACCTTTTACATTCCATGCGTCAATTTTTTCACACGAGATCAGATGCGCCATACAACTCTTGTACCCCCATTCAATTCTTGTAAAAATGTTAATATAGACATATTTAGCATTTCTACATGATATACTGATTTACTATAAAAACAAGATAAACATTACTTACCTTAATGAGACTTTTAACAAATATATTTTGTCTTCTTTCAATTTCTGTCTTTTTCTTAATCACATATTCTTTCCATAGCTCAGACCCAAGCACTAGCTTCAGTTTTCCTTCTATTTCAGTCTGATGTTGTGTTTTATAGTGTCTATTAAGATCATGTCTTCTATTATGTATCAAAGTGTTTTCACCAACAATGCACAACTGTTTTTCTGACGGACCCGCTATAAAGAACTCATTTTCCCACTCTTCATTGAATTCATGCTTGCTATTACTTTCTGTGTTGGCGTGTGGCCAAGTGGTTAAGGCATTCGTCTAGTTATCTGAAGGTCACTAGTTCGAGCCTTGGCTGAGGCTGCATGTGTGTCCCTGAGCAAGGCACTTAACCACACATTGCTCTGCGACGACACCGGTGCCAAGCTGTATGGGTCCTAATGCCCTTGGTGCCGTGGAGAGGGGAGACTTGCAGCTTGGGCAACTGCCGGTCTTCCATTAAAAAAAAACCTTGCCCAGGCTTGCACTCCAAGGTGCAAATCCATGGTCTATCGAGACTAACAGAGGCCTACTACTACTATCATTTTCTGCTTTTCTTTTGCTCATTTTCTTTTGCACTGTGATGGGTAACTGAATGTAAAAACAAGCTTTAATTTTTGAAAAAGTACAAAACTGCAAATGTTCACAAAGGACAAACAAAGCACAACTCCATAGCACACGAGTGTCAATTGTAAACTGACTGGCAAAAGCCTGCGACGCACCATTGGTGCAGGCACCTGGCACCTCAGAATCAAACAAGTATCAAACGTGTATTGAACAGTTATGGAACGACTGCAGAACAGAAGTCCTTCTTTCCTAGTTTGACTGATTGAACATTTTTTTTAGTTGAAAACAGATTAACGTGAAAGAAGATAACACTCACCAAAAGATGTGCATGAAATAATAAAATTGCTAAAAATAATTGCTAATTTTTAGATTTATTCTCAGTAAAACCTATTTCTAGCTCTAAGCTACTTGAATTCCTGTTATAAATTTTTTTCCCTACAAATCGGTTTTTGGTTAATACTTTTTGCATGAGTAGGCTTACTTTTTTTTTTATTATCACTGGAGTGCAATGCGCCACTTCTAATCATCCAAAGTGCCACTTTTGGTGCATGCACCATAGGTTGGCCATCCCGGTTCTAGATGATGAAAGGTTGCAATCCAAAACTTTGACTGTCCATTTCTCTCCACAGAAACGTGCACAGTTCAAAACACAGAATCTTGCGTGTGAGATTTTTGCTCCAGAATTGAGCATCCACAGTCTTCTCACTACTGGTTTGTGCTGTTAATTTTTATGTTTATAATGATGGATTCCAGTTAATTAGGACACATGGGATGAGTACATTTTGACCCAATTAAGCAGCTGTCCAAATAAGTTGGTTTCATGGACATAGTTAAAAAGGTATAAAAACAAACTACTATTTAACTGAGTAGCAAATTATGAATTTAAATGAAATACAGAACAAATTAGAACATTACCAATAATCTACAATACTATAAAACTGTATTAGCTTGCATAGTGTACACATTCATTTGATTGGCAGTAAATGAACAAAATAAACAGACACTTGGTATAGATAATGGACTGCTTTAATACAATGCTATCAATGACTGCATTCTCCAAATCTTCATTTTCATTGTAGCATTCAAGATGATTGTCAATAGGTTCAAATTCTTCATAGTTCCTAATTGTAGTGAAATTGTTTCATTTTTACACCCGGCCATTTCTCGCATCTCCATGACTGAATGCTTGAAACCACAGTGAGCAAAACAGTTCTGAAATGTCTTACTGTTTATTTCTTGCTAACTATCAGTGACAAAAATCACAGACACACGTAAATAATGCTTTTGAAAAACAGTTTGCTCTAAACATAGCATAGTATCTAACAGCCATGCAAGGACACGCAACTGACAGTAGCTAGAAATGTTCGGCAACAGTCTCCCGTCCCACTTAAAACAAAGAAAATCTTGGAGATTTTCTCCATTAGTTTTAGTTCTTTAACATTTGTCCTGCCCAGATTAACCAATGGCCCAATTAACCAGAATCCACTGTACTGTAAATATACATGAAAGTGCCATTATTTATTCTATATATTAGTATCCACAGAATGCAAATTGAGAGGGCAGGACACAGTGTTCTTTTTATTTAAGACCATGGCTCACCATCTCTTAAAATGAAATAACTTCCTCTTTATAATCTTCCACAATGCTACAGATAAATATCTGACAATGTCATAGAGCACCACTGATCAGAAACAGGCTCTTTGGCCCATCTAGTACACGTCGAACTGTTTTTCTGCTGAGTTCCATTAACATGTACCTGGACTGTAGCCCCTTATAACCTTCGTGTCCATGTACCTATCCAAATTTCTCTAAAATGTTGAAATTGAACTTGCATTCACTACTTCCTCTGGAAGCTCGTTACACACTTTCACCAGCCTCTGAATGAACAAGATCCCCCTCGGGTTTCCCTTAAATATTTCACATTTTACCCTCAATCTATGACCTAGTTTCACTCAACCTCAGTGCTTGCATTAAACTCATCTATACCCCTCAATTTTGTACAGCACAATTAAAATCTACTCTCATTCTCCTACATTCCAGTGAATTCTTGGTCTTTTCTCCTTGGAGCGATGGAGGATGAGAGGTGTATTAAGATGATGAAAGGCATTGATCATGTGGATAGTCAGACGCTTTTTCCCAGGGCTGAAATAGCTAACACGAGGGGGCGCAGTTTAAGGTGCATGGAAGTAGGTACAGAGGAGATGTCAGGGGTAAGTTCCCACCCCCCACCCAAAGAGAGTGGTGAGTGCATGGAATGGGCTGCTGGCAATGGTGGTGGAGGGGGATACAATAGGGTCTTTTAAGAAACTCTTGGATAAGTAGATGAAGCTTTAAAAAAAGGCTTTAGGTAAGCCTAGGTAATTTCTAAAGTAAGTACGTGTTCAGCACAGCATTGTGGGCTGAAGGTCCTGTATTGTGTTGTAGGTTTTCAATGTTTTTAAAATCCTAACCTACTCAGTCCTTCCCTATAGGTCAAGGCCCAGCATAATCTTTGAAAACTTTTTAAAGTACTCTTTCAATCTTATTGATAAGTTTCCTGTAGGTAGGTACATACAATACTCCAAAATTGGTCTTATATGTCAATGTCCAAAAGGGTTCTTCAAAAAGTTAAGTCTAAACTAGGGACTCCTCAATCCTATGCTGGGGTAGTGGTAAAGTGAATATAAGTTTATGTAGCTTTAATTTCATTTAAAAAATTTTCAGAATCAGGTTAATTATCAATAACATACGCTGTGAAATTCTTTTGTGGCAGTAATCCAAGACATAAAAATTACAAATTACAAAAATAAGTAATATAAAAGACAAAAATGTACTCATGGATTGTTCACATATCTGATGGACAGGAAAAAGCTGTTTCTAAAGCATTGAGTGTGGGTCTTTGTGAAGACACAATACGACAAAAGTAGTTTCTATTTCTTCAGCATAGTGATTGTGCTTTCTTTTTCCCAGCCTGATTTTTGGGGCCAGGAATGACTTTCTTAATCTGTTCTAGGCAGCTGAAGAATACCGAGAGAGATGTACACTTTCTACCACAGGTGGGGTTGCTAGTGCTTGACGTGGCAGGTGGGTAGCCTGTTTAGCATATTGTGTGTTACTTCCACTAGGTCTCTACATGCTGCCAGCCAATGTTCCACCTAATAGTCTGCAAATTCAACTTTTCAAGGAGACTGGAGACATTCTTGAAGTGATTTCATTCTCCAACTTTTGCCATGATGGAGGTTGGATTAGAGTACATCTTTGAGGATTCTGGTGTCAGACAATGCAGCCATTGGACCTGATTCACTGTGAAGCACACAATATTCACCTTTGAGAAGAACTAACATTTGATCATCTATCCTGCCTATAACTTGGAATATTTTACAATGACAGTGTGGTAAGTTCTCCAGCTTTTAAGAGTCTGCTTAGTTTCTCCATTCCTCTGAAGTATTCTGGAAAGATCAATGCTGCTTGTGAACCATAACCAATTTCCTGGATTTGAGGTCTGTATCTTTTACCCAATTAAAAAACTATGATACACTGGGGGCAAAAGGGAATTTTGCAATCAGCAATCATCTTTGCTGAGAGGTGGCTTTTTAAGATAAAAATTATTTTATGGACTTTGAGTACCACTCGCAAGGCTGATAGGCAAATTGACAAATCTAAATTCCTCAAGTGTGCAAGTGTACGGTAGACTCTTGAGGGAGTTGATGGGAATGTGGGGAAAAAATTTTGATTAGCATAGGATTCACATAAATTGATGCTTGCTGATCAGCCCACTCAGTAGGCAAAGATGTGTACTTCCATGCTCAATGTCTATGTTGTGGGTTTGGAAGCTGCCTTTGAAGAAGCTTCCATCACTAAAGATCCTCACCACCCAGGCCATGCTCTTTTCTCCCTGCTGCCATCAGGTAGAAGGTACAAGTGCCTCAGGACTCACCCCCAGGTATCTGAACAGTTACTACCCCTCAACTATCAGGCTCTTGAACAAAAGGGAATAGTTACACTCATTTAAGGACTTTATTATATTGTTATTTCATGCTCATTACTTATGGCTATTTATTTATATCTGCATTTCAACAGTTTGTTTACAGTTTATAGCTCCTGAAGCTTACAGTTACTGTTCTACAGACTTGCTAAGTATGCCTGCAGAAAAAAGAATCTCAGGGCAAAATGAGGAGTCAGGCATGAACTCGGATAAATTTTACTTTGAACTTTAAAGGTAATAAGAGTATAGTTTGTAGATAGTATACAGAAACCACTGTGCAGATAGAAGAGAAAATATTTTAGTATGGATGGATGGGTGCTAGAAGGAAAGATAGGTTTGTTGATAGCCTGATGCTGAGGCAAGGTGGCACAGAAAATGGAAGATGATCCACTGAGGCAAGGTGGGAAATGGAAAATGGAAGACAGAGAAGAACCTATCATAGCTGAGACCATAAGTGGCTGAAAGAATTCCTCCTCATCTGCTATAAAAGGGCATCCCTTTATCCTGAAGCTGTGCCCTCAGATACTAGATTCTTCTACATATGGAAAGATTTTCTCCACGTCCATTCTGTCCAGGCCATTCATTAAATAGTAGTTTTTGAAGAGATCTCTTCCTTCTGAACTCCAAGAACAGCCCCTGAGATATCAAACTCTATGTCAAGACTTCCATTTCTGGGATTATTCTTATGGATTTCATCTGGACTCAATCCAGGGCCAGCACATCCTTATTTAGAAACAGGGTTCACAATTGCTCACAATATTCCAAATGCAGCCTGACCCATACCTTCAAGCCTCAGCAGTACATTCTCACTTTTATATCTCTCAAAATGCTAACATTGCATTTCCCTTTACTACCAATTCAACCTGCAAATTAATCTTGAGAGAATCCTGAACTGGGTCTTAAGACCATATGACCATAAGATATAGGAGCAGAATTAGGCTATTTGGCCCATTGAGTCTGCTCCACCATTTCATCATGGCTAATCCATTTTTCCCCTCAGCCCCAATCTCCTGCCGTTCCCCTGTATCTGTTCATGCCCTGACCAATTAAGAATTTATCAAGTATACATAAAGACTTGGCAACAAATTTCACAGATTCACTAGTCTCTGGCTAAAGAAATTCCTCCTTATCTCTGTTCTAAAAGGATACTCCTCTACTTTGAGGCTGTGTCCTCTAGTCATTCCCACCATAGGAAACAACTTCTCTATGAGGGTCTTTCACCATTCGATAGGTTTCAATTAGGTCACCCTTTATTCTTTTGAATTCCAGTAAATATAGGCCTAGAGCCAACAAACTCTCTTCATATGACAACCTGTTTTATCCTGCAGTCATTCTCGTGAACCTCCTGTGAACTCCTTCTAGTTTCAGCACATAATTTTAAGAGGCCCAAAACTGTTCACAATACTCCAGGTGAGGCCTCAACGTTACATCTTTGACTCCCTTTGAAATCTCTCCATTTAGAAAATAGTCTGAAACTTTATGTTTTTAATGTCAGATTTCCCTACAAGTTATTCTATCTTCCAGTTCTTTGCCCAGTTTGCCCACTCTACCACTCTATCCAAGTCCTCCTGCAGACTCCCTGCCTCATTGACAATACCTGTTCCCCCACCTATCTTGGTGTCATCTGCAAACTGGGCCAGAATACCAAGTTTGCAGGGAAGAGAAGTACTGTAAAAAGAAAATGTAAAGAAATGAATAAACATGATAAGGGCCTTTTTCATCACAGTGGAGGGAGTATCCCAAGTAGAACAATAAAGGCATATTATAAACTGAATGCAACAAAAAATTGAACAATTTTAGATTATGTGGGAGAGGATAGTATAGTGGTCAATTTACAGGACTAAATCCCTATGCAGCTGTGGAGTTTTAATGCCGGTAAAGCTTAAAGTTTAAAATAAAACATTAATACCAGTATTGGTAATCATGAAACCACCAAATAGTCATATAAAACCTATCAGGTTCATTACTGTCCTTCAAGGTAAGAAATGTGCCATTCTTATCCAGTCTGACCAAAATGCAACTTTAGCCTTTCCATTGTAACTTGGCTGGTTTTAACTGCTTTCTGACAATAAATGCAAACCTATTCAGTGACTTTTACATTCCATGAAAAGAAATGTACTGATATAGAAAGTGGTAGCATCAGAACTGAAAACAATGCAAAACAGAAAATAAAAATGAGTTTTCTTAACAAACATATCCTAGTATGAATGGGACTAATTCAGATTTTAAGTTGGCAATTTAATTAGTTGGATATCTACATGTAGAATTAAGAATTTCATTCTTCACTCCAATTCTGAATTGGCCATTCTCTATTTAGTGGAGGCAGGACAACTGGACTCTACACAGAAAGAAGTTTACAGCAGCCTTAAGCTCTATACAAATCTGAGCCCAATCTTACTGCCTTCTTAACTTTTCAAAAAGCATTTAATGTCTCCGCTTCAGCATTTAATGTCTCTGCTGCTCTGCAGCAAGTATTTCTCATTTTTGCAGCTAGTAACAAAAACATTTAGGGCAAAGCAAGTTTAAATGAAGTACAACATTTTCCAATGTTAAATTATGAAACCAGTAAGATAATAAAACACAATAAACACAGAATTCTAGGCCTACAAAGATCTTTGAAGAATTATGCTGAAGTTTAATTTATAGTACATCATTTATCTTTATGTTTTTAATATGGAGAATGAATTAATAATTTTACTACTAAAAACTCATCTCCATAACTGACCATGGTCTAGAAATTGTTCTGCTATCTTTCACTAATTAAACAATGTTATGAATCATTAGTGTTGCTTGAGAAAGACCTATAAAGATTGAGATCTACAATTAAGCCATTTAGAGAAAAGTGTTATCAGGTTTTTGTCAGTTTTAATGCAGCTCTACTCCAATGATCTATTGCTGCTCTCTATATTTGAGCCATTGCAATCTTCTGGCCAGCTCAAGCAAACAACACAAGTTGTACTCTGACACCTAAAGGGAGTACTTAATGTGTGGATACTGCTATGGTCTGAAGGACAATAGGAAAGGTGGGTGTGTGCTCATAAATCATCAGAAAGATACGGACAAGTTGGTGAAGATGATGTCCAGAAGCAGCATGTAATTTTGTACATAAAGACCATGGAGAACATTTAGGAGGCTAGCAGAGAATTCTCAGCAAGGGCTCTTTGAGTGCAGTCTATGAATATCACTACTTGGGGAAACCTTGACACAGCCAAATCCCCATAATTGCAACACACAAAATGCTGGAGGAACTCAGGAGGCCAGGCGGCATCTATGGAAAAAGGTACAGTCGATGTTTCGGACCGAAACCCATCATCAGGACTGGAGAAAAATAGCTGAGGAATAGATTTGAAAGGTGGGGGAGGGGAGAGAGAAACTCCAGGCGACAGGTGAAACTTGGAGGGGGAAGGATGAAGCAAAGAGCTAGGAAGTTGGTTGGTGAAAGAGACAGAGGGCCATAGAAGGAAAAAAAGGGTGGAAGGGTGGGGGGGGGTGGGGGAGTACCACAGGGAGGCAATGGGAGGGCAAGGAGATAACGTGAGAGAGGGACAAAGGGATGGGAAACAGTGGAGGCATTACTGGAAGTTTGAGAAATCGATGTTCATGCCATCAGTGGCCACCCACTTCCCATTCCCATTCCGATATATTCATCCATGGCCTCCTCCACAGTTGCGATAAGGCCACACTTAGGTTGGAGGAACAATACCTTGTATTCCATTTGGGTAGCCTCCAACCTGATGGCAAAAACATCAATTTCCCTCTGGTGCTCCTCCCCCCACCTTTCTTTCTTCTTCCAGCTCCGACTACTACTCAGCATTTTTCTCTCCAGTCCTGTCGAAGGGTTTCAGCCTGAAACATCGACTGTTCTTTTCTCCCCCCATAGATGTTGCCTGGCCTGCTGAATTCCTCCAGCATTTTGCGTGTGCTGCTTGGATTTCCAGCATCTGCAGATTTTCTCTTCCCCGTGGTTGCTCTGTCTACTCACGTAGACTTAAGGAAATGGCAAAAGACTCTGGCCTACAAAGTACAGGTTGACCGTCAAGCAGCCATTTACTGTAAACAAACCCCATTTTATTTTTCCTACGTTCCCATCATAAGACCAATAATGTGAACTGTCGACTTCCTTCTCTCCACAAATGCTGTCTGTCCTGTTAAATACTTCGCAATATTTTCTATTATTATTTCAGATCTCCAGCATCTGGATCCCTCTTTTTCAGCTACATACAATAACTCCAGTTTAGAGGTTTTCAAATCACAGTTCCAGGGCTGGTTACCCTGCAGAGGATCACTATATTTTCCCAGTCATGCAAGATAGGACACATCACTCGAAAGAACAGAGTATTAATTTACAATTGCTTCTTGCTTCTGCTCAGTCTGGCACCTGGTCAGTTTCCATACAGAACTGAAACCTGAAGCCTGACAGCAGCTGCCACAATCAAACATTAGCAGCCCTGTAGCCAGAACTACCATCAGGCTAATTGTCACTCAGTTCATCCCTCCAAAAGAGACAACTTTCCCAAAGCTGTACTTCAATGAAATTAAATAAATTTTTTGTTTTTTGTTTTCACAGGACAATAACCTTTCAGAAATGTTAGGGAGTCAAGGATCTAATGAAGGTGAGGAGCTAAAAGAATTTAGTATTAGAAGGAAAAGCGAACTGGAACTTGCACTCGAAAGTTAGTGAATCTCCAATGCCTGAATACTTGTATCCCAGTGTACTAAAGCAGGAAGCAAGTGAAAATAATTTATTATTATTTTCCAGAATTCTATAGATTATGGGCAGGATTTAAAAAATATATATATTGAGTATTAGGTGCCTAGAACAGGCTACCAGAGATAGTGGTAGAAGAAGATAAGAGCACTTAAAATGTTCTTATATGGCCACATGAATGTGTAGGGAATGGAAGGCAATAGATCATGTGCAAGCAGAATAGAGAAGCCCTTAGCTCTGAGTGAAGTCATCGGGATGCCGTCCTGACAGCGGTTTTTTTAGCAGGCTTTCTTATTTTTACGTGGCCGAGTTGTTAGCCCGACGCTCAACCCAGCATGGATGGAAAGCGTGCAAGGGGGCCGGCTGGATTCGAACTCTGGAGCCTTCACTCCGAAGTCTGGCGCTGATGCCACTATGCCACCAGCCAGCTGCAAGCAGATTCAATTTGGTTTAATTCAGCAAATTGTTCAGCATCTTGTGGGCCAAAGGGTATTGCTCAGTTCTATGCTTTCTGGAATGGCTTCTGCAGATTGGCATGTTTAATCTCGCTAAAGGAGGGAGAGAAAAATTAGGAAACTACGGACTATTTAGCTTAATGTCATGGGTGGAAAAATTGCTAGACAGTATTAAATAATAATAGGACACTTAGAAAATATCATCTGGATTACGAAAACACAGCATGGATTTTAAAAGAAATACCTTGACGTATCTATTAGAATTTTTTTTGAAGATATAATAGGTAAAATAGATAAAGCAGAGCAAGCAGATTTATGTACTTGTTGTTTCAAAAGCTTTTGATAGAGGTCTCAGATAAAGTGTCTGTAAAATTAAAGCAGAAGGTATTGAGGATGACTTATTGGCATGGGTTGATAATTGGTTGACAGACACATATAAATAGGGGAAAATTGGTCTTTTTGGGAATGGCACACAGAATCTAATGAGGTACTTCAGGGATCAATGCCTGGACCTAAGCCAATCAATCATAATGTTTAACAACAATTTAAATGATGGAACTAAATATTTTGAAGTTTGGAGGCAACATGAAAGTTGGTGAGTTTGCAAATAAGAAAGAGCATGCAAAGAAGCTTTAAGGTGAGGTGGACGCACTGAATAAGTGGGCAATTAGTGGCAGATGAAGTACAACATGAGAAATGTTAAGTGATTCACTTTGGCGGTAAAAAGAAAAAAGTAGGTAAATTGTTTAAATAGTATTAATGTACAAAGATCTGTGTATCCTTGTACACAAGCTACTGAAAGCAAATATGTAGTGCAGAAAACAGTTAGGAAGATAAATGGTATATAAGGAGTGAAAAGGATACGAATACAAAAACAAGGGTATTTTGCTAGAAGTAAAAAAATGGCCTGGTAAAACTACTCTTGCCGAGATTTGATCTATTTCCCAAGTAGTGATATACTTACCATATAGAGTGTGCAGTGTATGTTCAGACAAGGGATTTCAGGAATGGCAGTACTGCCATATGAGGTAAGAATAAGTTGCATAGATTTATCACACCTATCTATTTATTAGATTTGATGTGGGAAAGACGTTTTTCCTGGAAGGGGTCAATTAGAAGTGAAATGAGGAAAAATTTCTGCACTTTCAGATTGGACTTCATAACCACAGAGGGCAAGTCACTAAATATTGGCTGAAATAATGGTATAAATAAATTTCTAGACACAAAAAGGCACGAAGAGCTGCTTGGTGACAGTGGGAATATGGTGCTGGGATGGATGATCATATTGGACATGCAGCAGGCTTTAAGCACTGAATGACCCTATGCTGCAACTTTGTTTCTATTAAATGACACTTTTAATATACCAAGGTTAACTATGAACAAAAAACAGCATAGCTTAAGAACAAGTTCAGCCCACGATGTCTGCCCTATTATGCCAGTTTAACTCATCCTATGTGCCTGCATATGATCTGCATCCCTCCATTCTCTGCCTATTCACGTGTCTTTCTAAAAGCCTCTTAACCATTGCTATTGTATTCTGCTTCAAACACCAACCCTGGCCCCCTCCCCCAGCAGCACATCCCAAACATCTTCAACTCCATAAATCTATGCTCTCTAGAAATTGACATTTCTATCCTGGAAAAAAGACCAGCTATATGTCCTATTGATACCTCTGATAACTTTATAGAGTTCTATCGCATCAACCCTCAGTCTCCAATACTCAAATATGACTCCGCAACAACAAAATACTTGAAATCAGTTGCTGTTTTCTTTCCTCTATTCAGTTTTTGAAATGCAGATGGTACTAACAAAGATAGCATATATTCCCCACCCCAACTGCTATAAGTCCCTGTGTGAACGGCAACTATACTTCAATTGAAGGTATCTCCACAACTCTTAGAGTTCCACAGTTTACAGCAAACAACACTGAAAGATTGACAATACATTATTAAATCACTACAGCTTGGAGAACACGAGATTGTGGTGCTTCCATGTATGTTGCTGCTGCCTTCTTCTCTATGGTAGAAGTCAGATGTTTTGGCAATGTTGTGAGAGTGGTTCTAACTGACTAGTAACAACATATTTTGTATATAAATAGGAATACTGTGTTGGGAAATGTATGATAGTGCATTTTGCTAAAAGGAAAAGTGCAGATTATTATCTAAGTGAGAAGAAAATTCAAACACCTGAGGTGCAAAGAGTCTTAGGAGTCCTCTTGCAAGACTCCCAGAAGGTTAGTTTACAAGTTGATTCTGTGGTAAAGACGACAAATGCAATGTTGACATTTATTTCAAGGGGAATAGAATATAAAAACAAGGAGATAATGCTGAGGCTTTATAAGACACTAATCAGACCACACTTGGGAGTATTGTCAACAGTTCTGGGCCCCATATCTCAAAATGGATGTGCTGTCATTGCAGAGAGTCCAGGAGGTTCACGAGGATTATTCTGGGAAGGAAGAGGTTAACATATGAGGAGTGTTTGACAGCTTTGGGCCTGTACTCACTGGAATTTAGAAGAATGTGTGGGGATCTGAAAGAACAACATAGGGTGTATGTGGAGACGATGTTTCCTCTGGTGGGGGTGTTCAGAACTAGAGGGAACAGCCACAAAATTGAGGAGCAACCCTTTAGAACAGAAGCAAAGAGGAATATTTTTAGCTACAGAGTAGTGAATCTGTGGAATGCCCTGCCGCAGAGTGCTGTGGAGGCCAAGACCATGGGTATATTGAAAACAAAAATTGATAGTTTTCTGATTGGTTAGGATAGCAAAGGTTATGGTGAGAAGGCAGGTGTATGTGATTGAGTCGGATCTGGGATCAGCCATGATGAATTGGCAGAGCAGACTCGATGGGCTGAATGGCCAAATTCTGCTTCTATGTCTTATGGTGCTATGGTGCAACGGTGGTGGAGGAAAGGAACATTTATGATGGTTTGTAATGTGGGTCGTTGTTCAGGTAAGCTGCTGTGTCCTGCATTCTATCAAGTTTTGTCCAAAATTGGAACTGCACCCAGTCAAACAAGTGGATACTTTTCTGATATTCTTTTAACATAACTTTTAAATGAAAAGGCTTTGGAATATCAAAATGTATCATTCCACACAGGACAAGTCAAGTTTTGGTCATTGGTGATATCCTTGATGTTGATATTGGGAAATTTGGCAATTATAATGCTACTGAATGTTAAAACTATGTATTGGAGACTGGAATCCCTATGAACATTGCTTACAACTTAGCAGCTCATGAAGGAGTTTGGTCTAGATTTCTGAGAAACTGCAAATGGAAATTGAAAATTGAATATTATGCATCCATTAGCTATCATTCCTACTTCTTACTTTATGATAGAAAGAGGTCATTGATACAGCAGCTCAAGATGGTTAGGCCTAGGACACTTCCCTGAGAATTGCATATTAGATTTTCACATTCAAAGCCAGCCAGCTTCAAAGTGAAACTCTGAATTCTGACTGTACCGTTCACTGTTGGTCTGACCAATTGGTCTCCATGCTGCAGGATTACTTCAATGACATCGACTGGAATGTCTTCCATGATGAGGATGTCTCTGAGTTCACAGATGGAGTCAGCTTCATCCGGAAGTGCATCAACATTGTTGTCCCCCAGATGTCGGTCAGGGTCTTCCTGAACCAGAAAGCCTGGATCAGTAGTTCTGTGCGAGCACCACTTACCTTGTGACACAAAGCTTACCTGCTGGCAATCAGCAGCAGCTCAAGAAAAGCAGCTATGATCTGCGCAAAGCAATCAAGGCTGCGAAACAACAACAGGGACAAGATTGAGTCAAGATTCACAAAGAATAGCACACATGACTTGTGGTGAGGGTTTCATACCATCGCAGACTTCAAAGCCAAAGGCAGTGGTGCCGCCAATATCGCAGTCTCTCTCCCAGATGAGCTCAATCCACCTTTACGCTTGGTTTGATGTTGCTAACTCTGAGCCTCCGAGGAAAGCCAGCTACAACCTGGTCTCTCGGAGGCTGAGGTATGCAAATATTTCCAACCAGTGGACGGTCACAAGGCTAAGGGACCAGACACCATCCCAAGGTGAATACTCAGGATGTGCACAGCACAACTGGCAGGTGTGTTTACAGACATTTTTAACCTCTCCCTCTCCCGGTGTAGAGTGCCCTCCTGCTTCAAATTATCGACCATTATCCCTGTACCAAAAAAAGACCAAGGTAACATGCCTAAACAACTGCCGTCCTGTAGCACTCGCCTCAATAATAAGCAAATGCTTTGAGGGGCTGGTCAAGGACTACATCTGCAGCATGCTACCACCCACACTGGACCCCTACAATTCACCTACTGACACAACCGATCGACAGACAACACAATAGCCATTGCTCTGCATACCATCTTTACACATCTAGATAATCAGGATGCTGTTCTTAGGCTACAGTTCAGCATTCAACACAATAATTCCATCCAGACTCAACAGGAAGGTCAGAGACCTTGGCCTTGACCCTGCCTTGTGCAGCTGGATCCTGGACTTCCTGTCAGATTGCCGGCAGGTGGTAAGAGTTGGCTCCCTCACCTCCACCCCTCTGACTCTCAACACAGGAGCCCCTCAGGGTTGTGTACTAAGTCCCCTCCTTTACTCTCTGTAAAACCAGCCACAGCTCTAATATGCTAATTAAATTTTAATTGTAGCCATCTCCATTCTGTTTAGCCATGTTTTGGTGGAACATTAATTGCTTGTGAATCTGAAAGCTTTTTGATGTATAGCAGTTGATTAGATATTTCTATATATTATATAAAATGGTTCTTAACAATACTTCAAAATAATAGTTTTAATACAAAAAACTGTTTTCTTACTTGTACGATAAATAGACAAGACATATTTGCAAAATCACTGTACTGACAAACATTTTTATTATCGTTCTCATTTAAACTGAACACCTGCACAAATACTCTGAAGCATTTGCATTTCTTCTACATAGTACTTTAACAAGAAACTCACCTTGCTGATCATAAAAAAAGACAAGTATAGGTTGATTTGGTCCAAAGGCACAAAAAGCCACCATGTGTTCATGGGGATGAAAGGCTACACATCGGACAGCTGATGTATAATTCAGATCAGAATACATCGCCACTTGGTCTCCTAACAAAAAGGAAGACAACTTGAAATAGAATCAAATCATTACCAAGATCATCAGCCAAACACAAAATGATCACTAATTATTACTGTATTATAAACACTAATGAAACATGGATCAGGTTACAGACAGATACGTAATTATCTAAATATTTAGAAAAGTTGTAGAGACCAAGTTACATTTAAATACAATAATTTATTGCTAGAGACAAAAAATGGAATTTAGCTCAGGGGAAAACTGCAGCGATCAGGTTCTAGCACTGAGTTTGGCTCTATGGCTCAGAAGGGAAGTGGGGAGTGAGGAGTATTGTTGTGATAGAGGATTCAATAGTTAGGGAACAGATAGGAGATTCTGGGGATGCAAAGGAGACAGATGGATGTTATGCTGCAGACCAGATGCCAGGGTCAGGGAATATTTTTGGATTGGGGCCGCAGCATTCTAAAGGGGAATGGTGAGCAACCAGGAGTTGTAGTACATACTGGTATCAACAACACAGGAAGGAAAAGGGATAAGATCCTGGAGAGAGAAAATAGGGAACTAAATAGGAAACTGAAAAGCAGGGTCACAGGGTTAGAAGTCTCTGGCAGATTAATTTTTCAGATTTGTTGATCATTGGGATCCCTTCTTTGGAAGGTATGACATGTACCAAAAGGACAGGTTACACCTGTACTTGAGGGGGATCAATATCCTTCAAGACAGATTTGCTAGAGCTGTTGCGGTGGATTTAAACTAGTTTTGCAGGGTGATGGGAACCAGAAAGATAAGTCAGAGGAAGAGGCAGTTGGTATACAGCTAGATATGTGTAGAAAATCTGTAAAGATTCGGCAGTTGATAAGTCAAAATTACAGTCAGTAAGATGGGCTGAAGTGTGTATTTTAATACAACTATCAGGAACAAGGACGATGAATGTACAGCATGGGTCATCACATGGAATTGCAATGTTGTGACATTACAGAGACTTGGCTATCACAAGAGGAAGAATGGCGGCTGGATGTTCCGGGGTTTAGGTGTTTCAAAAATAATGGAGGAAGGAAAAAGATGTGGGGGAAACAGCATTGCTAATCATGGATAGTATCACAGATGCAGAAAGGGAAGACATTGTAGGGAGATTGTCTACTAAGTCAATGTGGACGGAAGTCAGAAACAGAAGTGGAGCAATCACTCTACTGGGAGTAGTCTATAGAACCACCCCCCCCCCCCCCCCCCCACTCCCAATAGCAACAGAGCCACTGAGGAACAGATAGGGAGGGAGAAAACAACACAAATAATAGGATTGTGCCTTCAACTTCCCTAATTGGCTTCTCTTTACTGCAAAAGGTTTAGATGGGACAGAATTCGTTAGGTGTGTCCAGGAAGGATTCCTGACTCAATATGTACCGGGCAGATTAGAGAAGCCATACTGGATCTCGTGCTACGCAATGAACCAGGTCAGATGTCAAATCTCCGGGTGGGAGAGTATTTCAGAAACAGTGAACACAACTCCCTGACCTTTACTATAGCTTTGGAGCAGGATAGGAGATGGTATGAGAAAATATTTAATTGGGGGAGAGATAATCATGGTGGTATTAAGAACAGTGGTCAAATTGGGAAATAAACAATGGAAGTGTGGAAGTTGTTTAGGGAGACTTGCAGGGGGTTCTGCATAAGTGTGCCCCATTGAGGCAGGGAAGGATGGCACAGTGAAGCTGCTGTGGTTACCAGGAGATGTGCAACATCTAGTCAAGCGGAAAAAAAAGCTTACTTAAGGTTAAGGAAACAATGATCAGGTAAGGATCTAGAGTTACAAGATAGCCAAGGAAGGAGCTAAAGAATGGACTTGAGAGATTGGAGGGGGCATGAGAAGGCCTTGATGAATAGGATTAAGAAAAAGCCCAAGGTGCTCTACACATATGTAAAGAATACGAGAATAGACAGGGCGAGGATAAGACTAATCAGGGTAGTAGAGGAAATATGTCCCTGGAGTCAGAGGAGTTGGGGGAAGTCTTCAATAAATATTTTGCCTCAGTACTTAAGGAGTTTGTGAACACAGTGTAAAACAAGCTTCAACATGTCGACATTATGAAAGAGGAAGTGCTGGAACTTTTGAAAAATATTGGGACAGTTAAGTCCCCTGGGCAAGATGGAATATACCCAAGGATACTGCAGGAAGCATTGGAAGCGATTGTTGTACCTTTGATGATAACCTTTGCATCCTCACCATCCATAGTAATACCAGATGATTGGAGGGTGGCAAATATTTTTTTGTTCAAGAATGGGAGTAGGGATAACCCTGGGTATTATAAACCAGTGCTTCTTAATTCCATGGTAGGAAAATTGTTGGAGAAGATTCTTAAAATCTTTGAAGAAGATTCAAAGAAGTTTTATGCATTTGAAGAAGCATAGTTTGATTAGGATAGTTAGTATAACCTTGTGAGGGGCAGGTGATGTTTCGCAAACCGAAATGAATTATTTGAGACGTGACAAAGCACATTGATGAAGGTAGAGCAGTGGATGTGATGTAAGGAATTTGATAAGGTTCCCCATGCTATGCTAATTCAGAAAACCAGGAGGCATGGAATCCAGGGAAACTTGGTTGCGTGGATACAGAATTAACCTGCCTATAGAAGACAGAGTATTAGAAGTGTATTCTGCCTGGAGGTTGGTGACCAGTGGCGATCTGCTCTAAGACCCCCTACTCTTGGTTGGTGGAATTGTGGATAATGTGAAGGGGTTGTTTGTAGGTTGCAATGGATCATTCACAGGATGCAGAGCTGGGCTGAGAAGTTGCAAATAGAATTCAACCTGGAAAAGTTGACATGCTTCACTTTGGAATGTTGAATTTAAAGGTGGAATACCACGTTAACTGCAGAATTCTTAGTAGTTTGGAGGTACTGAGGGATCTTGGGATCCACTTCCATAGATACCTCAAAGTTGCCACACGGTTGATAGTGTTGTTACGAAGGCATATTGTGTTGGCCTTCATTAATCAGGGGAATAAGTTCAAGAATCACAAGATAATGTTGCAGTTTGATAAAACCCTGATTAGAGCACACTTAGAATTTTGTCTTCAGTTCTGATCAACTGATGTGGAAAGACGTGGAACCTCATCTTTAAAGAGAGTGCAGAGATTTACCAAAATACTGCCTAGACTTGAGGGCATGCCTTATAGGTTGAGAGTGTGAGGGTTTCTCTTTGGAGCGAAGGAGGATGAGATATGAGTTGATAGAGATGTACAAGTTGATAAGAGGCACAGAAGAAGAGTATAGCTAGAGATCTTTTCCCACAGCAGAAAGGGCCAATATGAGTGGGGCATAATTTTATGCGATTAGCAGAAAGTATGGGAGGGATGTCAGAGATAAGTTATTTTACACAAAGAGTGGTGAATGCGTGGAACACCCTGCCAGAGCTAAAAAGGCTGATATATTATGGGTTTTTAAGATAGACACATGAATGGCAAAACAATGGAGGGCTATGCAGGAGAAAGAGGTTAGATTGCTCTTACAATAGGTTAAAAGGTCAGCAGACATCATGGGCCAAAGGGCCTGTATTGTGCAGTAACATTCTAACATACCAATAAGGGTGTCACCAGCAATTCCAACATTAAATATCCATTTCTAACTGACCCCTGAAATATACAACTAGTTGTGTTCATTTCTATTCCACTCCCTTTTCTCCACTGCTTCTGAAGTTTCTATAGATATGCAAATAGAAGGAAACACATCCAAAATTAATAAGCATACCTAAAGGAAGAAACTAAATGGGAAAATAAGAGTATGAAAAATTAATTCAATAAATCATGCTCATCTCCATGGTAGATGCAAAAACTGTAACAGAAGTATTGGAAAACTGGATAACAATTAGGTTGGGCAGAGGAAGTGAGCAAGCTTAAGCAAACGATCAGTAAATTTGTCAGGATAAAGGACAGCAAAACCACTGAAACTCAGCCTTAAATCAAAACTGCCATAGAATTTTCAATTTCCACATTAAAGGGTTGGATGCACCTTGAATGAATAGCCTCTCTGAAAGATGGTTAACTCAGGGAATATAACATTTCCCCACAACAATTTCCTAATAAAGTATCAGTCCCATATAGGAAAACTAAAATAGAAAGAAAAACAGTGGACTATTTTTCCATGAATTTTTTCTTTGGTAATGTACTGACATTTACTTATTACTAATTAATAAATAAAGTTTACTATATATAAATTATCACATACTTATTTGTGAAGCTTATTGCATTTTTGTATTTCCTACACTGCAATATTTCTAAATTGTTTCATTGACTGTAAAATACTTCAAGATGTCTTAAAAAGCTCAAAAAAGATTCAAGTTATTTTTTCAATCATTTCTATGAAAACTAAATTGGAGATAAATAGATGGCTGAATTTGGTGATTTTCCAAGAGTGTAGAAACGAAGCCTTTTGACAGCCCTTATTTTGAAAATTGAAAATAATCTGCAAATAAGTTATTTGCCTATAAGCTGAGTGCCTTGTTGTTTATATCTGTGTTTCTTGTATTTGTGATTTTAGCTACCTGTTATGGTTTGTACAGCTCTCTGATCAACATGGGTTGTTTTTAAATGTGCTTTATAAATAAATTTGACTTGACTTAAAATATATACATTCACCATTAATTGATAGCTTGTGGGAGGATTTCAGAACTAGCAATATTTTTATATAGTTGAAATTGCTACAAATGTAGGAAGGGGAATTTTAAATAGGATAAAAGCTGGGTAAAAAATATGTAGCACTTTCATTCCAATGCAATCTTCTCACTTAATCAGAAATTTACAAAGATAGGTATTAGGTCCCTGGCATTCAAAAAATGGAACTCCAAACTATCTGCACTTCGTAGCTTTTGGTCTTTAGCTATGTAGGTATGACTTGTCATGAGTCCGTTCATGTATTCTTTAAAAGTAAGGATTTCTGCCTCCACTACCCTGATGCCAAGTCACCACCACTCTTTGCATGTAGAAGACTCTGAACACTCCTCTAATCCTTCCACTTAAATTCTTCCCTAGTTATTACCCATTCTGCCAAGTAAAATGGATCCATCTTAATTTTCTTGTATAAAATCCTTTCACAATTTCATTCACATCTATATTTCCTAATGCAAGGTCTTGACCCAAAACAATACCAATTCCTTCCCTCCCAGAGATGCTGCTCAACATGCTGAGTTCCTCCAGCAGATTGGTTGAATTAAATTATCTAACAGTCTGCTTTAGTTCAAAGAAAATCTATTCAATCGAATCCTATCACTATAATTATGCACTCTTCATTACATCCTCTTAAAATCTTCATATCCTTCCCGTAGGGCTTGAGCTGTAAACCAACCAGTGTTTCATACTAGCATGCCTTCCTTGTTCTTGCACATTATGCTTTGAATGATAAAAGCAGGAATCCAACATGCACTTTCAACCACTTTATATACTTTTCCTTGATCACCATGTGCATGTACTTAAATCTCAATATCAACATCAACTATTTAGCCTGTGTTACCTCATAGGTCACCAATATCAAGAATAGGTTTAATAGATCAAAATAAAACATCTGCTTTAACAGTTGAACAACACCTGTATCTGTATTCCAAACGTAACAAATTCCATCTTCACTGCCTGAGAAAAGGAAGGTCCCACATGGTGTGAATGTACTGTAGATATGTTCACAATAATTTGTAGCCCCCGTGTACTTCTTTGCAGCTAGCCTAGAAAATAAATTAATTGAAATTTTAAAACAAGGTATCCTATTCAGCAAATTTTACCAACTACTATTCATATCAGAATACACCTCCCTCACCTACAAGTTCTTTTCTCAAATATGTCAGCATGGAGAGGTATTCAGTTGATGAAATCTTGGCAACAGCACTCTGCAGTTATTAAAACATTAACTTTAATGAGTAGTTCACAGGCAGCAGATGAATAACTGAAAAGGTACTTATCCTCAATAGTTCAGAGAACAGTTCCCTCAAATGGCAAATGCACCCTCTTGCTCCTCAGAAGTGGGGACAATCAAAATCAAAAAACAAGTCTGCCAGTGATAACAATCACTGGGTCGACACTAATAAGAATTTGGAATATAAAATTCCTGGTTTGGAAGAGGCCATCTTTAATTCACAAAAGAGCCTAAGAGATTTGGTTAGAGCTTTGTAAAGAATCATTGCAGCAAAAGAAGACATTTCACCCATCTGGACTTATAGCAAATCCCTGAAATTATCAAACAGTAACTTACTTAAAGATATTAGAAAAGCTAAAAATCTGCCAGATTGTATAATTACAATTAGAGTAAAAGAATTCCACTTTGACACTGCACAGGTCACTGAACAGCCTGGTTTAAGTTTACATTTTGTTCTTCCATACAATGAGTGATTCAGCAGAGGTAAAGACCTCAGCTTTTCTGCGTTAGAGCAACAAAGACAAAGATAATCTGTTAGCAATTTACACATTACATCCTGAGTAGCACAGATGTTGAAAACTAAAAGGTACTGCAACATAATGCCAGCTTGTGTGGCAGGTTTCATTGTACCTTCTCAGTGGAGATAGGCGTTTTTGACTGCACAAAAAAATTTCTATAAAAAGTATTTTCAAATAACATTTGGGTCTTGTGATCTCATATCATTACCAAACAAAAGGGTAATGGACTAAAAATAGAAAATCCAGTTTTTCGGCAAGGAGGGAAAAAAGTGAATAAGAGAAAAAAAAGTCAAGCACCATCTATAGCATAGAAATGTAAGAATCAAGCTTGACTGTCATTCAAGAGAGCTTGATCTTGATCTCAACAACTTTCAATTCCCTGACCCTGCTCATCTCATTTTCACCATGGACATCTAGTCCCTAAACATTCCTATCACCCACCAAGAAGGCCTTAAAGCTTTCTGTTTCTTTCTTGACAAAAGACCCAACCTGTTCCCCTCCACCATTCATTGGGCAGAAATGGTCCTCTCATTCATCAATTTCTTCTTTGGCTCCTCCCATTTTCTCCAAACTCAAGACGTAGCCAAAGGGCACCCACTTGGGCCCCAGCTACGACTGCCTTTTCATTGGCTACGTGGTACAGTCCATGTTTCAAAACTTCCCTGGTAATGCTCCCCAACTCTTTCTGAGCCACATCAACAACCACACTGGTGCTGCTTCATGCACCCATGCCAAACTTATCAATTTCACCATTACATCCAATTTCCACCTTGCTCTTAAATTCACTTGGTCCATTTTTGATACCACTCTTAATCACTCTGTCTCCATCTCTGGAGACAGACTGCTTACAGATACCTTTTATAAACCTATGGACTCCCACGTCTCTCTTCATTATACCTCTTCCCACCCTGTCTCCTGTAAAAATGAAATTTCCTTTTCTCAGTTCCTTTGTCTCTGCCACATCTCTTCCCAGGATGAAACTTTCCTTTCCAGGACTTAAGACATGTCCGCTTTCTTCAAAGAGCAGGATTTCCCTTCCTCCACCATTGATGCTGTCCTCACCCACATCTTCTCTATTTCCCAGACATCCGCCCTCACCCTTTTCCCACCACCTTAACAGGCATAGAGTTCCTACCGTCCCATGAGCCTCCGTATCCAGCACATCATTCTTCGCAACTTCAAAGGACCCTACCACCAAACACATCTTTACTTCATCCTCCACCTTCTGCAGGGATCACTTGCTCCGCAATTCTCTTGTCATCATTCCCCACTAATCTCCGTCCTGGCACTCATCCTTGCAAGCAGGAGTGCTATATCTGCCTGTTCACCTCCTCCCTCACCTTCATTTAGGGCCTCAAACAGTCCTTCCAGGTGAGGCAACACTTCACTTGCATACCTGTTGGGGGTCATCTGCTCTATCTGGTGCACCTGATGTGGCCTCATCTACATTAGTGAGACCTGATGTAGAATGGGGGACAGCTTTGTGAAGCTCCTTCACTACAGGTTGGAGGGGCAACACTTTGTATTCTTCCTAGGTAGCCTCCAACCAGATGACATGAATATCAATTTCTGCAACTTCCAGTAATGTTTCCCTCTCCCCCTTTCCTCTTCAATTTCCCACTCTGCCCCCCCTTCTTACTGCTTCTTTTCTCCTTACCTGACTATCACCTTAACTTGATGCCCCTCCTCCTCCTTTCTACCATGGTCCACTCTCTCCTCTAAGATTCCTTTTTCTCCAGCCCTTAACCTTTCCCACCTATCACCTCCCACCTTCTTACCTTATTCCACCTCCCCCCACCACCTTATTCTGGTTTCTTCCCCCTTCTTTTCAAGTCCTGATGAAGGGTCTCAGCTCAAAATGTCGACTGTTTATTCATTTCCATTGATGCTGCCTGACCTGAGTTTTTCCAGCATTTTGTGTGTGTTGCTCTGGACTTCCAGTATCTGCAGAATCTATTATGTTTATAAATACAGCCACTGATTACTGCCTCTGCTTCACTAAGTTTCTCAAGGCACAACATGATGGAAGCATGATGAAAGTGTTAATGAACAACCCAATTTTACAAGTTAGGATTGTCACTTTCCTTACTACCAACTGCTACAAAACTGGAATAGGTATGTGTCAGGTTCATATTGGGGGGGGGGGGGGGGGGAGAGCAGGAAATGAAGGGAAATAGTTTTTTATTAAAATAACTTACACTCTTAGATCCATCACTCTCAAAGTGCTGTCCCTGGCATGGATTAACAAGCATCTGCCATTTGGATGAATTTCCAGGTGATTTATAGGAATACCTTTCAGGTCATTTTGCAATATGTTCTGCAAAGAATTTTGAACATTAAGTTTTCAATAGTCTGCCCAACCTTCAATATATGGAATTACCACATTTGGGAAAAAGTATAATGAAATGTCTAACACTTTTCCCAGTTATGCAACACAACTGAATGGTACCATATTGCATAACTATCAACAAATCACAAAGAAAGGTTCTAAAAACAATTACAGTGGTAAATGAGCTAACAGCCTTTGGACAAGAAATGGAGTAATGTCAATTGTTTGGGAACATTATGATGGACAACTGAAAACTTGAGAAAACATGGGATGCAGGTCAAGTAGTTAGACGCTCCCAACAACTGGTCAGAACCAGCTGAAGCTGCTATTATTAAAAGGTACATGGCTTGCACAGAAAGCAAGATCTTAAAAAAAAGCAAGGAGAGACATATAAAAGGAAATGGAAATATCTACTAACATGCTGACAATTCTCTGTTAAGTTCCACTGGGGTGAAAAAATAAACTATGGTAGAAATGAAAGTTATCCAAAGAAATAAAGAATTTAACAGAAGTGTTGAAGAATTCAATGCAAGCTATATAAATAATGAAGCTTACTATAAATACTTATCATAACTCAGTTTCTAAAAGATATGATTCTTCCTTAGAAGGGAGCTATTTCCAAGTCAATCAATTTGTCGCTCCAGTGGCATTTTATATGAAAAAGCTGTTGGAGATCATTTGTCAATTAGGTCAGTTGTGGGTACAGTGATCAAATAAAAAGGAATTCTATTTCAAAGCCCTCATATATATTTATTTAAAATGGAAAGAATACAAGTTACAGAAGCAGTCACCTACATTTAGCCATTAATTTTGTACAGCCAAGTACAAGTTCATTAAAAGTATCATTTTTACTGAAGAAATGAACCTCATTTGCTCCAATTACGTAGTTGAGACTACACCTGGAATATTGCTTACTGGTCTAGTTTAACCACGTTGGAAGGATAGACTTGAAAGAGTAGAGGAAGTGCAACAAATGTTCATTAGATCGATTCCTGGAACAGCAGGTTTGTATTCTCATGAGTTTAAAAGAATGTGAGGCAATCTTATTCAAATGTAGAAAACTGAGGTTTGAGAGAACAGATGCGAAGTTGATATTTCCTTAAACTGGATTGTATACAATCTGGGGATCCCAGTCTCAGAAAGTAAGCCATCCAGAACTATGGGGTTCCTTCAAGAGGGAATTGTTCGAATTCTCCACCCAAGCTTAGAATGAAGGCTCATTTGCTGAGTATATTCAAGGCAGAGATCAATGGATTTTGAAATATTAGGGGAATCAGAGGAAATTGAGTTAATGCAATGTGGTTTGAAATAAAAAAACAGCCATGATGCCAATACAAAGTGTGGCAGGCAAGAGTGGACAAGTAGTCTTCTCTTCCTTAAGCCTCTTACAATCATGCTATTTACCGTGTCAATACTCCACTGCTGAACTGGATTTTCCGGCGAACCTTCATTTACAGATGTGCTCCAAACAATTACCAGCCCCGAACTGTCGCCCGAGAACATACGTAACCCTGTGCAACAAAAAAAAAAACAAAAATACATGCAAAAACTACCATAGATATTGAAGGTGCAATTTTTAACATTGTCCTATTCAGTGCAACTTTCACTGGTGCAGTGATTAATGTTAGATAATACAAAATACAAACACAAACTCATAAATAAGAGATCCTGCAAAATCTGGAAATCTTGAACAGCCGAAGTGTTGACTGTTTATTGCCCTCTAAAATATTGCCTGATTTGTTGAGTTCCTCCAGCATTTTCTGCGAGAAACAAACCCACTTTATTCACATTTTTAATTTGTATATTTTTGCTTAAAAATGCACTAATAGTATCAGTATAACTGACAAGTTCTGGCATCTGTCACTATTTACTAAGTGGTAATCTCCCAAACAACAACACTAATTCATTCACATTAACATGATCAATTACTTTAAAAGGGAAAAAAAAATCAACACCATCGAAGTCATTAAGCCATCATTGATTCATTTTCTTTACCAATATTTCATTCTTGCTCCTTAGTTACTTGTAGATGTAAACTCATGGCATCCAGTTTGACTTCAGTCTGGACCTGTACTGCCATATCCCTGATACACCACCATTCACTTTAGTAAACATAGAACAACAACACAGGCCCTTTGGCCTACAACGTTGTGCTGATCTTTTAACCTACTCCAAAATCAATAGTTCATCCATTTGTTTTATTCACATGTCTATCTAAGAGTCCCTTAGATGTCCTTAATATATCTCCCTCTACCACTATCCCTGGCAGTGCATTCCATGGACTTACCCTACCTGGCCAATCCCTATACTTTCCTCCAATCACCTTAAAAGTATATCCTCTTATGGCTATGGCTCCCCTGGGAAAAATGCTCTTGACTGTACTCAGTCTGGCTCTGGCAATGATGTTGTGGCCTTGAACATCAGTAATGGTGACTGCTGAAGAGCAAGAAGGGATCTGTCACAAATCAAGGTGTATTACAAATGGAGAAAAGTATGTGGGAGCAAAGTCTAGCTGTAATGGGGAGGGGGTTGGGATGGAGGAAGGAGTTTGTATTGAGTGTTCAGCAGAGATAACAGTGTACTTAAGTTTGGGTGGATGGGTGGGAAATGATTTCACAACATCAAGTGTTGCGTCCAGTTTCTACATGTGAATTTCAGACAAGGATCCCATTCACCTTTTTAAAAATACTGCCAAAGCAGGCATCACATTTACACTGAAAGCTTGCTTAAGTACGAGTACTTACAGTAATTTTGAGCCATGCAGCAACTTGCATTCATGTAACACCTTTAATATAAAAAGTACCAAGATCTTCAGAAGAGTGCCAACAAGCAAAAATTTGACACCACGCCACATATAGATATTAAGATATGGATTGCCTTTAAAGAAGAAAGATGACATTATATTTTGGGGAGAAATTTTGCAGGCCTTTCAGGTTTAAGCATCTGATGGAGTAATTAAAATTCAAGGCTCTGAATTGTAGGCCAAAATTGGAGAAGACAAAGATCTCAGGGCGGGAGAAGATTACAGAGATAAGAAAGGGCATGATTAGGCTGAAGAGGGAATTGACAATGAAGTAAATTTCAAAACTAAACTGATGCAAGATTAAGTTAATGCATGTTACAAGCACTTTTAACGATGGATGGATCAGACACAAGACTAAACCCACAAACTTAACCACTTCTAACATGCAAGACAACACAAACCATTCCAAGGGATGGCAATTAGGAAAATAATAACAAAGTTTTTAGCTTATAGTCCCTGCTCTGGCCTGCTACATGAAACTTCACCACCTTTAACATATATTTTAAGATTTATTTCCTTGAGTTTCAATTCCTCCTTCAGCTATAAGACTGCATAATGAGTTACTTCTTTCCTACTTGTACCTCAATGATATAGTGCCTCATATTGTGCCAATTCATCTATGGCAGTCAAGACAAAAGAAATCAGTTAATTGCAAGTAGATTCTACACTGAGTATTGTGAATATCTAATCACTAATGCAAATCCAAAGGAGCAAGAATTTTTTTATATACACTTTGAATGAACTTGCAAGAGATTTTAGACACTTTAAATGATAATTAAACAAGCCCTTTCAAAATATAGTAGCATTGCAGTCACCAGAATATATTGGCTTAGAGGTAGGTGGAATATCAAGGAAAATCAGCTCATCATCCCATCTTAATTGCGTACTTTGGATATATTGGTTGCTAGCATTTCATTTTAGAACAAAACTTTTCTTAGCTACACTTAACTGGCAGGTTTATACATTTTAATAGACTTTAATTGTTTAGTGACATCAAAAAATTTAGCAGATACGCCCGTGGCCTGTATTGAATGTGGGGTTGTGTTTAAAACTTTGTGGACAATTTTTAAAGCCATTACAGAAAATCTTTCTTCACCCACAGAATTAATTCAAGACCAGTTTCTGTTGCTCATTGGCTCCCTGACGTGGAGAAAATAAACAAGTGACTTCCAAAAGTAACCCAGAATTTTAAACATAAACAATACTTTGAATGTCCCTCAGTGGAATGACCAAAAAGTTGTAATGGAGTTACAATAATAAAAAAACAAAATCCTTTTCAGTTTTCAGAAGAACAGCTCCCCCAAGTGTTCCACTGCACTAGAAAAGTAAACAAGTGGTTTTCTTTTAAAAAAGAAAAGTTAACCACCTCACTTGGAATCAAAAGCTATGTAGTACTCAGGTAGGATATCGTTAGAGATGGTGGGAGAATTAAAGAAACTGTAAGAGAAGGAGACAGGAAGAGAGAATATATAGTAGTTGATGAGGACAAAAAATGAAAAATCATGGGAGTGATGACATGCACAAAACAGTGAAAATACTTCAAAAGTATAAACCCATCAGAGATGGAACAAGAAATGTTCATCTGAATGAGGGAAAGAACTTAAGTGAAAGACATGAACTTCTTAAAGTATGTGTACTGCACAGGTATCTCCTATTTACTTGAGTGGAATGGCTGAATGCACTGGCTCAGTGGACAGGATTTCTTAACCGAGAACTGGGAGCTACACTGCTTCAAGTTCAGCCAGTGCAGTACAGAACGAGTTGGCAATACAGATGGTGCTACCAATACCTTTGGCCCATGCCTACAAAGGAGGGTAGGACTATTGCAAAGAAACCATTATTACTGGTATCATCAACATCAGGTGTGTTTGCTCAGAGGGAAAAAAAATCACAGCACCACCTACAGGTAAAACCAGCATTAACAGCATAACATGGGATTTTCCAAAGACAAAGATATATTTGATGCACTAAACGTCAAAGCCTGATTGGAAGTCTAACATTTGGGACCAGTCCTGTTAGGATTTCCTAAGGGACTATCACTTTTCTGATAGCAAGTCAGATATGGTATAGAATCAGAGTATCCAATGATTTCAACACAGACTGCAGACCAAAGGACAAGGAAGCAAAGGGCAAGTATTTTTGCTTAAATTATTTTACTTTAATGCTTTCAGTTATTTGAGTGTTGTGTAAATTATGTTTTGTTTCATACTTCTTTCAATGTTCATAGTTTCCAAAAGTTTTGGAATAGGTAATAATTTAAAATCCTGACAGAACATAAAGCTTTTATCATAAACCTTCCGGGGCCTCTGGAGTACACCACTGAGACCAAGCTACCAATGAGATCTCTTCTCCTGACTCAAGTGTATAGAAAGATACTGAAATTGGTCCACCATAACACAGACAAGGTGTGTGCAGCTGTGCAAGGACCCATGATCTGCCATAAGGATTTTCAAATTATTTTGAAACTTAAGTTTGTTCCTCTTTTTTTAAAAAAAACATTAGATACAAAACAGATTTCAAAAGAAACACTTGCATCCATGCCTTACGATTAACAAGTTAAATGATAATTCAGATGTTGAAGTACAAATAAAATGCATGATTTATCAAACCAACCTTCAGCATCAAAGCAAAGTGTATTAATGAAGCTCTTGTGACCATCAAGTTCCTGGAGTAACTGACCATTTATTTCATTCACATTTATATTCCAAACGCGTATGATACAATCGTAGCCTCCTGTAACTACCAGGTACTGGGCTAATGGATGATATTTCGCGGTGTAGATAAATGAAGGGTGTGGAAGCATTTTCTCAGCTGGGTTCTGGTAAGTTTCTGTATTCCAAACCCTAAAAAAGATGGTAAACAAGTAGCGAAGTTTGTATAGTTGTGTTTTTAAAGCAATTCATTCAATAGATTTCTTTATCATCCCAAGCTTCTAATTCCTAGACAATAAAACAAATATGAGTAGATAATTTTTGAAAAACATAAAATACCAAATCTGGAGATGTAGATACCCACAGTAACTATTTTGCAACAGTGAACTTACACCAATATTAAATACAGCTTTTTGATTACATTAAGGTAATATTTCTTATAATTGTTAATATATAATAGAACATTACTCAAAACATTGATGTAGATTTATACAGCAACTCAGATATAATGTCGAGTGACCAGCATCCTCAAAATACTGCAGGTATACCAACTCCCTCTCCCAAGAACTTTCACCTCCAAAATGTGTTCTTGAAATTCCTTCAAAGAATTGCTGGACAATTGAATATGGAGAATCTGCTCTTCTAGAAGAGGGCCCAAAACCAATTTAGAGCTCAAGGTACATTCATTCAGAAAAATAGCAGTACAAAGTCAACATGGAGTTTTGAAAGGCAAACTATATCTGAGTAATCCAAGACCTTTGAGAATGTATCGAGTAATGGATGTGGTAGTAACTGGATTTTCAGAAGGTTTTTGATAAGGTCCCACGCAAGAGAATGGTGAACCATGTTAGAGCATAGGGACTGAGGATTAGCTAAGCAGCAAGAATAAACAGATTAGCAAAATGAGATTACTAGGAAATTGCAAGGGTTCATACATGGGCCCAACTATTCACAATGTAAATCAACATTTTGGCAGAATGAACCAAATGCATTTTTATCCACTTCAATACTTCTGAATCCTTTTAGCATTGAGAAATAATGTTTACCTCCTTTTTGACTACTTTCTAACAACTTGGCCTCCACTGATTCTGTGGCAGAGAATTCCAACAGATTTAACACCATCTAGGTGAAGAAATTCTTCTGGATCTTGGTTCTAAATGATACATCTTTCCTTGTGAGGCTGCAAGCTCTGATTCTGAAGTTTCTTCCTGTTGAACTCATAAGCTTCAATAAGATCCTCACTCATGAACACTCAGATACTTTTTAAAAAAATATTAAGCATTCCTATTTTATTTTGCATCAAAGTGGATTTCCTTCCATTCCCCCCCACTTCATATTTCATCGGCTAACCTCTTGCCAATTCTCCTTGCCTGAAGGCTCTCTGCATCTTCCCAACAACGTACACTGCCACACATTTTTGTTTCAGCAATAAACTTGGATGTATTATATTACACTTCATCCCCATGCAAATCATCAATATAAACTGTAAACAACTTGGGCCATGCCACCAATCTCTGTAGCACTCCCAATAACAGCTCATCTAAAACTGACCCATCCATTCCACGTGTTTCCTTCCCATTAACCAATCCTCAGTCTACACAGTTCTTTACTCATAATTCCATGTGATGCAATTGTGCTTCAATAATTTCTTGTGTGACTCAAAGACCTTCTGAAAGTCCAAATTCACCACATTTACTGATAAAAAGAATAAAGATTAGCTTTATTTGTCACATATGCATCAAAACCTACGTCAACATACCATACCCACAACTCACTAATCCTAACCCGTATGTCCGTTTTGAATATGGGAGAAAACCAGAACACCTGGAAGAAATCCACGTGGTCGAGAGGAGAATGATGCACAAACTCCTTATAGACATCAGCGGGAATCGAACACCAATCTTACAGCTGGCCGCTCTGAAGCATTGTGCTAACATGTTGTCCTTAATCCCTTATCTACTCTGCTAGTTCCAATTTTTAAAGAACAGATTTGTCAAACATGACTCATTTCATAAATCTGTCTAATCTGCTAAATCCTATTACTACTTTCTATAGTAAGTGCCCTGTTACCACATCTTTACTAATGTAGTCAGAAGCAAATCCAACACTTTCAAAGAAAAGGTATGAAAAATCACAATGATTTTTAGTATATTTTACATAACTGATTCCTTAAGGTTGTCATACCTAGAGGAAACTAAAAAGTTGTGATGATCTCCCATTACCTACTAAATGCTCCCAATGTCTCAAATCACCTCTGACAATCAAGTCCAGCTCCTGGTTTTCACAGGAGCTACAGGAGCACAGGACTAAGCTACTCAGTCCAGTGGAACTGTTTCTATTGACTATTCAAAATGCAGGTTACTGATGCCTTAAAACCAGTTACTCCAGGCAGATGGGGCCCGTCAGCCATGGTTGGCAGCACATCCAGAAGGAAAACTCTTGATCTCAACCTCTGCTGCCTTGTGGCTGTTACCACTTTTGTGGAAGGCTTTGGGAGTAAATCTCAAACATTTATCTAGAGCTGGAGTGCCTAAGGAGGTCTTGTATTGAATGCCACTGGTGCGAAACTGTATCAGTCTCTACTATTCCTTTAGATTCATCAGCTGCATGGAGAAGGGAAGCCTATTGCATGGGCAACAGCTTGTTTCCATATTGTACTGCCCTGGCCTGTGTATGTAGATGGCTGGCATTCAACATCCATGGTCGACCCTGACCAAAAGATAACTGAACAGTGGAGAACCGACAACAGGACTGAAAGTAAAATCCCGCTGCTGTCTGTAAGGAGATTTTACATCTCCCAATGACTGTGGGTTTCCTTCAGCTGCTTCAGTTTCCTCCCACAATACAAATGCAAGGTTAGTAGGTTAATTGGTTACATGGGTATAACTAGGCATTGCTAGAAGGGCCTGTTACCATATTGTTTAAATAAACAAATAGTATTCATGGGATCCAATGATTAAAAAATATGAGAGAAATTACAAATATTCAATGTATTCAAGTGACATTCTGAAAATCATGACATTTTCAAAGATTAGTCCAGTCTAAATATAATCATACTGAAATGAACACTAACCTTACTGTACCATCAGATGATGCAGAGAGGAGGGTTTTATCATTATTCGACCAGCACAGAGAATACACAATGCTGAAATGCCCATTAAATTCTCCAAGTGGATGTCCTGAAGGAATTTCATACACTAAAACAGTTATACAAAAATATACCAATTAGTCCAGATGAAGTATGTTCACAAAACCTTTCCACCTGTTATTTTTGAAATTTTAAAAAATATATTTTGCTGCCATCTGTTGGCATAAGTATTTTGTGCAATTAATGAGGATTATTAACTTGTGAACAAAATGGAAAAGACATCTTCATTTGCCTAAGAGTAATATTTTACATTTCATATAACTTGTATATAACTTGTTATATACTTGTTATATAACTTGTAGCATATTTTTGAAAAATTTGCCTTTATATTTACTGCCTCAAAATCTGCATTGCTGGTAAAACTTGATCCAGAACAACAATACTCATTTGGTTCTTTTATTTCATATAATTAAAATTTTCACAAATCATAAAACCTATACTCTCTTTATCTCCAAGTGCTATTTAACGTTTATTAGAATATGGTTCTGCAATTCTTTATGTCCACAGGCTATGTACTTTGCAAGATGACAAGGCAGGATTGCCCTCACCTAATGTTCAGTCTCGTTTCCTGGTAGAATGCAACAGAACTGCTCAAGAGCAATAATCAGATCAATTTTGCTCTTAGGACTTGGGAGGTATAATGTAGCAATAAGTATACTTAATTAACAAATTTGATGTCAGGGAAACAGCACCCACATGATTTCAAGATTTACCTTAAAAATGTAAAGAGGGTCATTTATTTTTCCTGCATATTTTGCATCATCATAAATAGAACAAGGCATAAACACCACCTTGGGCCACTTCAGGGTTACACACACTTAATTATCTATGGAAGAATTAGTGTCCAGTTTTAAACTATCCTCAGGAATTAAAATGTCCTTATTAGCCCTTAACAACAAGGGCTGATCTAGATTATTTGCTGGAATAAGGCAAATGGCTGGACTGGACCTTGATGAGAGTACTCTAATAAGCAGTGTACTCTCATCACACTGGAAATCAATGCTATTCTATAACCTACTGAAATAAGGGAATCCCTAGAAAAATAGTTAATTCCCTTCTTATTTCCTGCAGCTCCATTCATCTATCACTGGAAATAATGGAAGACATTTTTAAAAAGGGATAGAAATAATATGCTAGTGAAATATATAAATTAAATAATGACATGCTGGCACATTAATAAACATCAAACAGTTATCCTTTAGTGGAAAAGATAAATACGAATGATAAACATTGGTTAGATATATACAGATGAAAGAAAGATTTTATAGTTTAATTGAAGTTTGGTAAATACTAAGTCTTGGCTGCAAATAAAATAAAAACACTGACTTTTTAAAAAGGCATTGCGGTGAAGCTGATACTATAACACCTACCATTGCCAAACCTGGAAATTTAAGACAAAATCAAGCTGAAATCCCTCATACCCATCAGTAGCATTCCTTCCAGATCAAAGAATAAGATTTATCATCACTGACTTACATGAGGCGAAATATGTGGTTTCATGGCAGCAGACAAGAAATTTCATGTAAATTGGTAAAACTCTTACCTCACTACTTTAGAAAATATTTACCTTACTTCTTTCAGGTAACTGACAAAACCCGCCATGAATATGAAGCCAAATAATAGTTTTAAAATGAAAAATAAAAATTATTTATTTGAAATGAGGACTAACTTCAAAATCTTAATAAAATCCTGACTGACAGCTTGAATCATATGCATTAAAATAGAAGCACAGAGGAATGGACTGTGATTTTTTTAAAAAATAAGGTTCATCATAATGATTTCTGCCACAGAGGAACAGATGAAATATCAGTACTTCTCCCCATTTCTCATTTTACCCTCTATGGGAGGGGGAGGGTAGGATTGAGGGAAGTCAGGAGCAGAGACTGGGATGACATTTTGTACCAAAGTCACTATTTTATCATTTTAAAATGAATTACATGTTCTGATACAACACACACAAACTGCTGGAGGAACTCAGCAGGCTGGGCAGCATCTATGGAAAAGAGTATAGTTGATGTTTCAGGCCGAGATCCTTCATCAGCTATTTTCTATACAGGCTAGCCAGTCTGCCGAGTTCCTCCAGCATTTTGCATGTGTTGCTTAGATTTCCAGCATCTGCAGATTTTCTCTTGTTTGAACATGTTCTGATATATAGCTTACCAGTTAAAACACAATGGTAGGAATTAGTTGCTGCCTGCTGTCCAACTCTAACAATTCTTGAGACACCTTGTCAGGATTACATCACACTCAGGTGATGTAACTCCTTCCAACAGTTTATATGCAACATGAGTTTTTATATAGCACCGATGGATTTCATGAATGTCCTGCATTATTCAAGTGGATATTAATAGAAATATTAATATCATACAATACCACTCTTAACCTGAGTTTTGAGTCTTCTAGGCATTGAAAATATATTATTTTCTAATTGTTGTTGTTAATTATTTATCACTGACAGTAGCATGAGATTGGAAACATAATACACAATTACACACATGGGAGTGACTTTTTGCTTCAGCATTCTTTCTAATCTCACCTACAATGAAATGGCCATTTCTGTCAGCACACGATGCTGCCAAGCTTCTTCCATCATGTGAAAACATTATAAAGAAGCAGCCTACACGTCCTCCTCGAAATGACAGTAAAAGCTGGTTAGGAATACGACAAACCTAAAAGAAAGTGCCTCAATAAATATAGCAAGTAGAACATTTATCATCTGCATCAGCAGCAAGGTAATTTTAAGAAGATCTTTAACAGTAAAAGAGATTTAATGAAAAATATAATGGACCAAAATTGATAAATGTATGGGGAATGGTGAATGGGGAACTTTGACTGGATGGTACAGTCATGTAAAATGCTACTATAGTCAGCTTTACATCCCTATTGAATTTTAATTTCACTGTGGTCACTGTAGAGATTAATCAAGTTTCTTTACCTGCCCGGGTAGTCTGGTCCATTTCAAAAGTTCCAACTTCTCTATATCAAGATTTGACGAAATGCTTGCCTGTGTCAACTCAGACTGGAGCTCATTGAATGAAATAGTACCTTGCTCTTGCTGTAAAGCCATCATGGAACGTACAGAAGGATTTACCTATTTAGCAAATACAGTGACTTTAGTTAAAGTACACTTTTTATGAACTTTTAGAGCTGGTTCATAGTCAATGTTAAAGCTCTAAATTAGCCTCTACAATCAAGGAAACAATGAAAATATCTACACCATTGAAATAGCGATAGTACAGCCTAGATTATCAGAGCACACAGCAACAGTGCTAAGAAAATGTAATTAACAACTGTTAATGTTATCAGCTTTCTTAATTGAGACATTTAAAGGCTTATTAGAAGTTCAAGATCAGTATAGAAAATGAAGGTTTTACAGGTTACCTTTAAAATGGCTTTAAAATTAGAAAGTAATACTGAAAAATAAAATCATTTAATTATTTAAAAGATACTCATCCTTTGGAGCCCTAATGGAGAAATTCATTTTGTGCTGTCACAAGCTACACAATCAAAGCAGAAAATACTGGAATGAAACTAAATCCAAATTGGCTTTGTCTTATTTAAATATAACTCTTGCCCATTTATAAATGAACTTAGCATAGGACAGAAAGCTTCTACAACAGGTAGTGCATTAACTCATATTCAAAAATAGTTAGACTGATTCAGGTGGAAAAGTTGCCCGAGAGAACATGCTTCCGATTTAATTAGTGGAAGTAATAAGTGCCTCTAAATCTAAATGCTCTCCATCTCATCCCCAAATCTTATTAATATCATACAAGTATATTATCTTTACAAAGATAAATCAAAATCAAAAATTGTCCTAAAACGTTATTGATAAGTTAATAGACTTCTTTGATTTTCATATCTTTTTGTGAAAAGTTTTGGAGTTTCTTAAATTAGGACTCACATTTTGAGGTAGTCTTAAGCCTTTCACTGTAACATACAAAGTTGAAGGATAATGGTCCCATGGCCGTTTCTTCCACCATTCAAATACTTCAATGGAATTTGATAGCTTTTTGACTTTCGAAGGTGGATAATACAACTGCAGGCGGAGTTTTCCATCAATATTCAGCACCCCATTCGCACCCACCAGCTAAAGGCAACAAAAATGTCTGTTTAGGATCTGCAAATCATCTGCATTTCTGGATTAAAGAAAATAGCAAGGTTAAAAAAAATAAACACATATATAGGCGAACAAACAAAGTACAGCCATTCAAACTCAAAGCATCTTTCTACCTCCAGGCTAAAATCACAGTCTCACTAAGCAGTCCCTCCAGGACTGAGGATGGCCAACTTCAAAATAAGGGGCAGGAGCTGTATTGTAAATGGCAAGGCACTGAGAAATGTCAATAAACAAAAGAAACCCTAGGGTTCAAGTCCATAGCTCTCTGAAATTGGCAGCAAAGTTGATGAGGTGTTGAAGGTGGCATATGACATGAACACGTTCATTGATCAGGGCACAAAATAGAACCGCGAAGAGATTACGCTGCAACCTTACAAAACACTGATTAGACTGCACATAGCATATTGTGTACAACTCAGGTCACCACACTGTAGAAATGATAAGATTTGTGCTGGAGACAGAGATTCACCAAGAGGTTGCTTGAATTGGTGGATTTTTAGTTATGGGGCTTGGCTTGTTTTCCCTGGAGTGCAGGCAGCTTAAGGGTGCTCTGAAGAAGGTTTAAGGGAAGCATCGATAGATATAATTTCTATTCCATGGTAGGGGTATAAAGAACAAGGCATAGGATTAAGGTGAGAGGAAGGAGTTTTAAAGGAAATCTGCCTCCAAGTGGAGGTGGAATCTTATTCTGTAAGACACTTTTGACAGACACTTGATTAGACAAAATATGCAAGGATATGAACCAAATAAGGGCAAATGGGATTAGTGAAAATAGGCAATAAGGTTGGGCATGGACTTGCTTGGCCAATGCCCATTTCTGTGGTGTATGACTCCATTTTGGTTCTGTGAATTTTGAGGTGATCGATAAGGCTATGACTCTTTAACAATATTATTGATGCACCACAGGAAAAGTTCAAAGTAAATTTATTATCAAAGTACATATATGTCACCATATACAACCTTGAGATTAATTTTCTTGCAGGCATACAATAAATACATAGAATAATAACCATAACAGAATCAATGAAAGACCATACCAACTTGGGCATTCAATTAGTGTGCAAAAGAAAAACTCTGCAAATACAAAAAGAAATAATAATAATAAATAAATATTGAGAAGATGAGATGAAGAGTCTTTTGGGATGAAGGTTTTGGGAACATCTCAATGAAGGGGCAAGTGAAGTTGAGTGAAGTTATTCTCTTTGGTTCAAGACCCTGATGGTTGAGGGAGAGTAACTGCTTCTGAACCTAGTGGCACAAGTCTTGAAGCTCCTGTATCTTCCTCCCAGTGGCAGCAGTGAGAAGAGAGCATGTCCTGAGTGATGGCTGGTTTGGGGGGGGGAGGGGGTCACTGATGGTGGATGGATGCCGCTTTCATGTTACAGTGTTTCATGTAGATGTGCTCAGTGGTGGGGAGGGCTTTGCCTGCAATGGACTGGGCAGTATCCACTATTTTTCGTAGGATTTTCTGTTTAAGGGCATTGGTGTTTCCGTACCAGGCTGTGATGCAGTGAGTCAATATATTCTCTACTACACATCTATCTGTCAAAGTTTTAGATGTGATGCCAAATCTTCGCAAACTCCCAAGGAAGTAGAGGCACTGCTGGGTTTTCTTCATAATTGCATTAGGAAGACTGAACCCAAGACAGGGGCTCCAAAATAACACCACCAAGGAAATTAAAGCTGCTGATCCTCCAATGAGGACTGGTTTCCTTCTCCTGAATTCAATAATCAGTTCCCTGGTCTTGTTGACTTTGAGTAAGGTTATTGTTATGGCACCACTCTACCAGATTTTCAATCTCTATCCTATATGCTGATTCATCACCACCTTTGATTCAACCTACAATAGTGGTGTAATCAGCAACGTTGAATATGGCATTGGAGCTGTGCTTAGTAATACAGTCATAAGTGCAAAGCAAGTACAGCAGGGTCTAAGCACACAGCCTTGTGAAGCATTGTGCTGATGGAGATTGTGGAGGAGATGCTACCGCAAATTTGAATTGACTGGAGTCTGCAAGTGAGGAAATCGAGGATCCAAATGCAGGAGGAGGCACTGAGGCTAAGGTCTAGGAGCTTATTGATTAGTTTTGAGGGGATGATGGCATTGAAGTATACTATATGGATGCAGAGTTTGGTATAGCAACTGCTCTGCTCAAGCCTGCAAGAAATTGCAAATGCAACCCAGTTCATCACAAAAAACAGTCTCTGCTCCCTTGACTCCACCTACACTTCCTGTCGTCTTGGGAAAGCAGCTAATAAAAATCAAGGACCTTCGCCCCTCCCCATCAGGCAAAAGGCTCAGAAGCTTGAGAGCAGACTGCTAGACTCAAGGACAGCTTCTATCTCATTGTTATCAGACTCCTGAATGGACCTCTGATATGCTAAAAATTAACATGACCTCCCAATTTACCTCATTATGGCCCATGTACTTTGTCTCCTTGCTCTGCAGTTTATCTGTGTTGGCATGACTATTCTGCATTATTTCCTTTGAGCTACCTCAATGTTATTATGTATGGCACTGTCCATCTGGATGGCATGGAGAAGTTCTTCACAGTATCATGTGGTAGTATTAAACCAATTCAATCCACAGGTGGAAGAAGTGCCTGACAGGACAACTGGTGGGTAGGTAGCATGTATAATGTATTTCTTCCACCTTTCACAATGTGCTCCTGATGCATGGACTCGATGTTCTCAGAACTATCTCAAGAGCCTTTGTTCCACTTTGAGTGGTCATGAGCAAGAGATTCCCAGGAATGTCAGATTTTAAGCAGGGGCCAACTGGAGATCCAAAGTGCGAGAAGGCGTAGTTCACTCAGGTTTGTCAACTGATTACATAAGGCATCAACTCATGGTTTGATGTTTTTGAGCAGTGGCCAGTCAGTGATTGGGATTGACTGGCAAAAGCTCATTAAAATAAGGTGGGGCAAACGGAGCAGCCAATGTTGGAGTCAACGGTGTTAGAGTAGGGATTTTGAGGCTTTAGCTCTTCGATGCTTCAGCCTTAGGTAGGTAGATTCTTTTCCCCACAGTTTAATTATTGTTTTTTGTCTTTATATTTGCTCAGTTAGAACAGTAGGGATACCAGGCAGGATAGTTGAATGCTCCTCTTGTGGGATGTAGGAAAGCAGGGAGATGCCCAGTGTCTCTGATGACTACAGCTGAACAGAGACACAGAGTGACAAACAGGAAGGGGAAAGGGGTTAAACAGCCAGTGCAGAGTAACCCCTGTGGCCACCCCCTCAACAACAGGTATACCACATGGGATATTGTTGGTGGTGGGAGTGGAAAGATGACCTAGCAGACGAAAGTCAAAGCAGTGATGTCTCTGGCATTGAGGGAAGAAAGGACAAGCTATGGTGATAGGGGATTCGTTACTTAGTGGAACAGAAAAAGTTGCTATAGATGAAAACAAGATTCCTGGATGTCACGGATCAAGTCCACAGCATTCTTAAGTGACAGGATGAACAGCCAAAGATCATGGTCTATAGAGGTACCAATGACATGGGTAGGAAGAGTGGCAAGGCTCTGCAATGTGAGTTCAGGGAGTCAGGTGCTAAGTTAAAGGGCAGTATCGCCAGGGTTGTGATTTCAGGATTGGTACACATGGGGTGCTCATGAGGCCAGAAATAGAAAGAATTTACAGTTTAATATGTGACTAAGAGTTGGTGTAGGAGGGAGGGTTTAAGATTTCTGGATCTTTCTTCCAGGGAAGGTGAGACCTGTACATAAGAGACTGTTTACACCTGAACTGGAAGGGGACTAATGTCTTTGTAGGAAGGTGGTTTGTTGGTGCAACACTGGGGGGCTGGGGGTTAAACTACAGTTGCAGAGAGATGGGAACCAGAGCGCCAGAACAGATAGTGGAGAGGTTGTGGAGACAGATGTTAATACTTCAGACATCTTCAGGAATCAAAAGGTTGAGCACAGTGCAGCTAATGTCCTGAGCTGCATATATTTCAATGCAAGAAGAATTGTGGGAAAGGCAGATGAGCTCAGGGCATGGATTAACACCTGGAATTATGATACTGTAGCAATTAGTGAGATGGTTGCAGGATGGGTAGAACAGGCAGCGCACTATTCCGGGGTTCTATTGTTTTAGACACCACAGAGTGGGAGGGATTAAAGGAGGAAGGGCCATGTTACTAGCCAAGGAAAAAGTCACTGCAGTGTTCAGTCAGGACAGACTGGAGAACTTGTCCAGTGAGGCCTTATGGGCGGAACTGAGTAATAAGAAAGGTATGACCACATTAACGGGGCTATATTACAGACCACCCAACCAGCAGAGAGATTTAGTGGAACAAAGAGTGATCACAAACTGTTGTAAGAAATAAAAAGTTTGTTACAATAGGTGATGCTCCCATATTGTAAAAGGACTAGATGGGATACTTTATCAAATGTGTTCCAGAAAGCTTCCTTAATTGGTATGTAGAAGCCCCAATGAGAGTGTGTGATACTTTATCTGCTATTAGGGAATGAGACAGGGCAGGTAACAGCAGTTTGTGTCTGAATACTTTGCATCTAGAGCAGGGGTGTCAAACTCATTTTAGGTCACGGGCCGGATTGAGCAAAATGCAGCTTCATGCGGGCCGGATCAGTCGGACGCGTGCGAACGCAGCTTTCGGTGCCTCCGTTTTTTCAGCCTGCTCTCATGTGTCTCAGTCTCTGCTATAACTACAAAGTGTTTCACTTTACAAATTCCGTTTCTTATGAAGAAGACTGCCGAGCAAGACTGCCGAATAAACACTAAAAACCCTGAAAACCTGGTACCTGAATAAACTCAGCATTAGCCATATCATACGCCATAGGCGCTTCGATTACTGGGGCCAGCTTTAATAGTAATTAGATATTATCTCGCGGGCCAAAGATAATTCCACCGCGGGCCAGATTTGGCCCGCGGGCCTTGAGTTTGACATATATGATATTCTAGAGATCATAATGCCATTAGTTTCAAAGAAAATATGAAAAAAGTTAGGTCTGGTCCACATGTTGAGATTCTAAATTGGAGATAGGCCATTATCTGGGTGGTGGGGATCCCTGATGATGGATACTGCCTTCCTATAACAGTTTTCATGCAGACGTTCTCAATGGTTGAGAGGGCTTTACCCATGATGTGCTGCTGGCTGAATCCATTACTTTTTGTAGCATTTTCAACACCAGGCTGTAACGCAGCCAGTCAATACACTTTCCATAACATACAGTGGCTTGCAAAAGTTTGGGCACCCCGGTCAAAATTTCTGTTACTGTGAATAGCTAAGCGAGTAAAGATGATCTGATTTCCAAAAGGCATAAAGTTAAAGATGACACATTTCTTCATATTTTAAGCAAAATTACTTTACTATTTCCATCTTTTACAGTTTCAAAATAACAAAAAAAGGAAAAGGGCCCAAAGCAAAAGTTTGGGCATCCTGCATGGTCAGTACTTAGTAGCACCCCCTTTGGCAAGTATCACAGCTTGTAAACGCTTTCTGTAGCCAGCTAAGTCTTTCAGTTCTTGTTTGGGGGATTTTCACCCATTCTTCCTTGCAAAAGGCTTCTAGTTCTGTGAGATTCTTGGGCCGTCTTGCATGCACTGCCATCCTCTTTTTATCTTCAGCTTTTTTACAGACGGTTTAAGATAATTTTTTTTGAGGCATTGTAAGTGTTGTTACTTCGATGTACTTGTGTATTTTTGAATAATAATAATAAAGATTTGAAAAAAGTTACAGTGTGATGTTTGCTTCCAGAATTTGCTGGTATTTAATTGAATTCATTCTTCCCTCTACCAGTGAAATGTTCCCTGTGCCACTGGCTGCAACACAAGCTCAAAGCATGATCGATCCACCCCCATGCTTAACAGTTCGAAAGATGTTCTTTTCATGAAATTCTGCACCCTTTTTTCTCCAAACATACCTTTGCTTATTGTGGCTAAAAAGTTTTATTTTAACTTCATCAGTCCTCAGGACTTGTTTCCAAAATGCATCAGGCTTGTTTAGATGTTCCTTTGCAAACTTCTGACACTGAATTATGTGGTGAGGACGCAGGAAAGGTTTTCTTCTGATGACTCTTCCATGAAGGTCATATTTGTGCAGGTGTCGCTACACAGTAGAACAGTGCACCACCACTCCAGAGTCTGCTAAATCTTCCTGATCAAAAGTTCCTTTTGCAGCCAAATGGGGGTTTTGATTTGCCTTTCTAGCAATCCTACGAGCAGTTCTCTCAGAAAGTTTTCCTGGTCTTCCAGACCTCAACTTGACCTCCACCATTCCTGTTAACTGCCATTTCTTAATTACATTGCGAACTGAGGAAACAGCTACCTGGAAACACTTTGCTATCTTCTTATAGCCTTCTCCTGCTTTGTGGACATCATTTATTTTAATTTTCAGAGTGCTAGGCAGCTGCTTAGAGGAGCCCATGGCTGCTGATTGTTGGGACAAGGTTTGAGGAGTCAGGGTATTTATAAAACTTTGAAATTTGCATCACCTGGCCTTTTCTAATGATGACTGTGAACAAGCCATAGTCCCAACAAGCAAATTAAGGTCTGAAACCTTGGTAAAAGTTACCTATGAGAGCTCAAATCTGTCAGGGTGCCCAAACTTTTGCATGATGCTCCTGTTTTGAAGCCGGGGGGGGGGGGGGGGGAAGCTACACTGGGAGAGGGAGAGATTAAAAATGTCTGCAACCACACCAGTCAGTTGTGCCATGCACATCCTGAGCACCCATCCTGGGATGTCGTCCGGTCCTGCAGCCTTGCGACTGCATGGCAATGACGAGAGCTTGATTACATTCAGCCATTGGTGGTATGCAAACTGTGGTCAGGATTATGGAATAGAACACCATTGCTAAATAGATTGGACAGCATTTGATCATTAGATGTATAAGGTTGGGGAAAAAAACAAGTTCGACAAAACAACCACGTCAGAGCACCAAACAGAATCTAATCATAAAACACACAGCTCCTCTTTTTGTCTTTCCCAAACCAGCCGTTTGGCTTATTCTGTAAAGTGCAAGCCCTTCTGGTTTGACTGCTGACTCTGGTGTGCCTGGAGAAATCCACATTTCAATAATCCATACAGTAAAACAGACTCTTGGTTCTCTTTCATACAGCAGTCTTGCCCTCAGGTCCCCAATTTTGTTCTCCAGCAAATACACATTTGGCAAAAAGATGCAGGGTGGAGAAGGCCTCATCCCTCTACATTTCAGCCTGGCTTGGAGCGCCCCCCCCCCCCCCCCCACCCCCCACGACTCGCTTTTGGCCATGGCAACGTAACTTAAAGGTGCTGTGGCTGATTGGTCTGGGTTCTTCATTCAAACAGGTATGTAGATTTGAGAATTCAGTCAAAAAAAATAACTGGAGCCTCCTTCAGAAATTTAATATGCAAATACAATTCTACAATGGGAAAATAATCTTAGCTGGAATACAAGATATTCCATAGTCAATAGTCAATTTTTTCTCCGCTTAATATAATAAAATCTTTCTATGAATATACATAGACATATACATCATTGATTTATAAGGATGTTGCCTGGATTGGGGAGCATGCCTTATGAGAATAGGTTTAGTAAACTCGGCCTTTCCTCCTTGGAGCGACGGAGAATGAGAGGTGACCTGTTAGAAGTGTATAAGATGATGAGAGGCATTGATCATGTGGATAGTCAGAGGCTTTTTCCCAGGGCTGAAATGGCTAGCACGAGAGGGCACAGTTTTAAGGTGCCTGGAAGTAGGTACAGAGGAGATATCAGGAGTAAGTTACTTATTTATTTATCGATAGGTTTATTAAACGTAGAGTGGTGAGTGTGTGGAATGGGCTGCTGGTGACGGTGGTGGCGACGGATACAATAGGGTCTTTTAAGAGTCTCCGGGATAGGTACATGAAGCTCAGAAAAATAGAGGGCTACGGGTAACCCTAGGTAATTTCTAAGACAAGGATATGCTTGGCACAGCTTTGTGGACCGAAGGGCCTGTATTATGCTGTAGGTTTTCTATGTTTCTACATGATCTTGTTTTATAACAAGTTTATTTTTATATTAGAGAAAAACAATTTCAGTCTTCCCAGTTAAACTATGCCGGTTCAAGGTTATATGCTTATACCAGAATATTATACTGCCAGGTTATGCAATATCAACCTGTCAAAATATGCTACCCTATTCTGCATGGTGTGGAAAACTTCTACAGGAGTAGAAACTGAATGAACAAATCTTGCAAAGGACAACCAAAAAAATCTTGAAAATACTGGGAACAGCTCCCTGTTTTATCTTCAGAATGCGATTGATCAATAGTATCTTACCTTTAGAAAAGCCCAAGCAATCTTGCGCCAACCACCTTCACTACTTTGAGTTGTGAAGTTGCCTTTGGCTTCATCCATACTTACAAACTCAAGGATCTAAAAGCAGTTTAAAAAAAAATATCAAAATCAACTCTGTAGTACTTTGCCTACATTTGCCTCAGAAAAAAGTTGACCCTTTACTCTCCCAGGCTTGAAGCTTGATTTGGATATTCTACTAATTGTTTCTTTACACCTTTGCACCCTCTGCTTTAACGTTTAATATATAAATACACCCACACAGATCCAAACTTCAATCATTCTATGCAACAGATTAGCTGGAACTGGTTTCTTGAAATTACTACTAATTTCAAATACTGGTATAATAAATTTATGAGTTCTGCAGATGCAATTTCTTTTGTGTAAAGTATGGGATTTGATGAAGTAGGGAAGAGGTGTCACTATTCTTAAAAATACAAGATTAAAACAAGAAATTTATGATGAATCACAAATGAAATTAATTCCAGAGATGAGGGTCTTCAGTTATGTGGTCTGGAGAAGTCTGCATTGTTCTCCTTTGGAAAAAAAAGTGATCTGATAGAGAAACTTAATATCATGAAAGGTCCTGTCAGTGACAAGAGAAAAAAAATATATCCATCAGCAGAGGGGCCCAGAACCAGGCGATTAAAAAGGTGACTGGTAAAAGAAACATGGGGAGCACCAAGGCTTTTTTTCATCTTTAAAGCAGTGGTTGGAATCTCCAAAGCACTTAACAAAAAAAAAGACAAGACTCAAGCTTTTCTTTTAAATGTGTACTGAAATGAAACTGTAGAGCTCAGTAGCTTGCTCATGGGAACTTGGTGGCCTCCTTCCATGTTTTAACCCTTTAATTCTCCAAACCAGTGCAGTTCAAATAAATCCACACCGCATTTCCAAGGTCAACTAATTCTTCAATGGTACACAAAATTGCTTACAATATTTTTAAGTGTTAACTACCTGATTCTTTGTATAGTTGTAGCACAATTTCTATTTGGAGATACAAATATACAGGTTATGCTACAGTACAAAGTCCTAATGTAGAAGAGTGAAGCATTGTCAAAACACAGACACTGCCTGATTTGCTGAGTTCCTCTAGCAGATTGTTCGTCATTCAATTTTTTGGATTGTTTATTATTATACAAAAGCCAGTATCCTACCAGTCTTTTTAGCTGTATGTCCCCCTATCCCCCAGGCCTTTGTACGTATTATGCTATCAGAGAAACTTGTACGTTTCCTTCTATTCCTTCAACTAAATTATTAACAAATAGAGCTCTTCCCATTATCCTTCTGCATTCTGATTCACTAACATGGGCAATGAACATAGTTCAATTATACAAAATTCATCCATGGCCACATATGTGTGTTTCCATGTAGGATCATGGGAAACAGAGTCAAATTCAAAAATAATAGTGTAGCTGTAAACTTTTCAAAAATTTATAACAATACAAATGGTCATTAACATTAGGAGTTTACAAGCTATCTGTGGAATCACAAGGGCGGGGAGACATAGCATTCATGCAACTTTTCATTGTTTATCTTATTCCCAGGAACCCCAATGAACTTCCAGTCGACACAAAATCCTAGCTAAATGTGATGCCAAATTTATTCCGATATGCTTCCACTGGAGGGCACCAGAGCTACATACAGAAGAAATAATGGAAAAAGTCCACCCAGCATCTGCAGATTTCCTCATGTTTGCAATGGAAAAAGTCAGTTTGCCTCATTTAAATGTTTAAAATGGACTTAATTCAAGTGCAGGCAGTTATTTTCAAATAGAGGACACACAAAAATCATAGGGTAGTCCAAAACCAAAATAATGTAGAAACTTAAATAGCTAGAGAAAATATTGCAATATAGTTTCAGAAACCTGATTTTCTTTCTACAGAGATCTGCCTGGGAGAAAAACAAGCAGTAAGAAATAGATCACCTTGTCCCTCATGCCTATTCTGTCATTCAATGAGAGTGATAGAAGTTAAAGGTAAAACATGAGGAGGAACTTGTTCACTCAGAGGGCGGTGAGAGTGTAGAAAGAGCTGCCAGTGCAAATGGTGGATGTGGGTTAATTTCAACATTTTAGGAGAAGTTGGGATAAGTACATGGATGGGAGAGTATAGAGGGCTATGGTCCAGGTGTAGGCCAATGAGACTAGGCAGAATAATAATAATAAATTATTATTCGGCATGGACTAGACATGTCAAAGTGTCTGCTTTTATGCTGTAGTACTCTATGCATAAACAGCATGGAAGATATTTTATCTCACTTTCCTGCAAAGCACCATAATATTCAAAATCTGTCAGTTTGTCTTGACTATACCAATAATCAAGGCATCACAGTCCTCTTAGTTAAAGCATTCCACACACTTCCCTCTTGAAGATATTTCTTGACTTTGTTGGAATGTCTGACCTCTTTCTTTGACCTATAATTCTAGATACCCAGGCCCAGGACAAGCAAAATATCATTCCCCATCTATCCTGTAGACAGAGCCCTGTAAGAGCACTGAATGTTTTGGTGAGATCCCCTCATTCTTCTGTGTACTTCCAATATAGGGTAGAGTTGTAGTGTGATTATACAATGGATCTTCATCCATTTATCCAGTTCAGCATACCTAAAAACAAGACCGGTATCCAATCACAAAGAATTACCAAACCTGGCATTCCAGATCAACTAGCATAATATTGGATAGATTGAACTAAACTCAAGGTAAGTCTAATAAACAAAAGTAAACTTTGCATTTTTGTATTTTAAAGTGATGCATTTTTGTATCAACTAAAAAATTTTATGCAACCGATTTTGAAATCTTTATAACCATATAAAAATTACAGCATGGAAACAGGCCATCTTGGCCCTTCTAGTCTGTGCCGAACGCTTACTCTCACCTAGTCCCACCTACCTGCACTCAGCCCATAACCCTCCATTCCTTTCCTGTCCATAGACCTATCCATTTTTTTTGAATGACAAAAAAAAAAAAAAAAAAAAAAAAAAAAAAAAATCGAACCTGCTTCTACCACTTCTACTGGAAGCTTGTTCCACACAGCTACCACTCTCTGAGTAAAGAAATTCCCCCTCATGTTACCCCTAAACCTTTGCCCCTTAACTCTCATGTCCTCTTGTTTGAATCTTCCCTTCTCTCAACAGAAAAAGCCTCTCCATGTCAACTCTATCTATCCCCCTCATAATTTTAAATACCTCTATCAAGTCCCCCCTCAACCTTCTACGCTCCAAAGAATAAAGACCTAACTTGTTCAACCTTTCTCTGTAACTTAGGTGCTGAAACCCAGGTAACATTCTAATAAATCTCCTCCATACTCTATTTTGTTGTCATCTTTCCTATAATTCAGTGACCAGAACTGTATGCAATACTCCAAATTTGGCCTCAGCAATGCCTTGTACAATTTTAACATTACATCCCAACTCCTATACTCAATGCTCTGATTTATAAAGGCCAGCATACCAAAAGTTTTCTTCACCACCCTATCCACATGAGATTATTTTGGATCTCATTCCAATATTGATGGGCACAACTGTTTAAATTAAACTCATAGCTGCTACTCAATTCAGGGCAGAACAATATGCATATATCTAATTATCATCTAAAACTGCACATAGTATAGACCACCAAGCTAATATACAACCAAAACATTCAATACCTCAAAGATTATAAGAGTACTAGGCGAATTTAAGGATTCTTTCAGGAAGTAACCAAATCGCTCATTGAAGACAAGTTGTTCCTCCCACACTGGAATTGTTGATTTGTTTTTCCTAAAATCATAAGGTTGCGTCATGATCGGAAGGATGTGTTCCACACTGTCTTGCTCATAATATGATGTGACCTGTCGATTGCTATCAGTGGGGAGACAAAAATATAAAGCAAACGTTCTTAATTTTTCAAGCTTTTAAAAACAGGCTTTTGCTCTGGCAAAGATTTAGAAAATGGATTCTGAACAGTTAACAATTTATAGAGATTTGGATTAACTGGGACAGATGACAAATAACTGGCATTTAACTACAGTTACCCAGATAAAACTCAATGCATTTTAGTGTAACTATCTGAAAGAGCTTGAGAACAATGTACTATATAGATACAAGTTTTTTCCTCGCTATTAATTTAGCTATTTTTATTCAAACAACCTTGCGGATTTACTCAGGTCATTTGTTTAATCATGCACGTCAGCATCATATTTACTCAGACGATCAACATTTAGACCAATACAAGTGCCCGTACAAAGTTAATTGCCAAATATAGAATTTCAAAACATGTACCAGTTATGTGTTGCCCAATGCAACCTATAGATAATACAAGTGTTACACATGGATTGAAAATCATTCTTGTAACATTAATCATTTTCATTGGTTTGTGGTTTTGCAAACTTCGAACACCGTATATGCAAAATTACGCCTGAGAAGATTACAAAATGACTAATTTTATATATTTGGTTACACAAAATATGGCCTAACATTTCTGATGACCAATTTACAAAATCTAATTTTTGACAGAATTAAGGAGTGCTTCAAGTGAGTTGCATGCAGTTCAGATCAAGTCCAGTGCTTCTGCTTTTTCCAATTTATCAATGAGTATGCTGCACTCTACTGGAGCCAAGATAGTAAAATTGTCTATAATAGTGCTAACTACAAAGATGTGGTATGCTTCTGAACACACATTATAATTGCTATATTACAGCATCTATTAAAATACTTGGTTATTATTGTACACGTTAAAACATTACCAATGAAAATGCATTTTTTCATGTTTCCAAAGAACAAATTTGGAGGATTCCACTGGTGCCATCTTGTATCATCTCTTACATCCTAAACTGATTTAGTCTCATCTTTAAATGTGGATCCACATTTTCTTTAAAAATAAGCAATACACTGCTCACAATAGAAATAACAGAATATAAATTCAACTTAAGTGTCCCCAAAGCACTTTATCTCCTATCCCCAAAATAAAAATAATTTTGTTATTACCAAGAGCATTAAAATGTCTCAGTGAGCTTAGCTTATATTCAAGTGCTGGCGACTGTTGTCACCGTTTATTGCATCAAAACATCTGAAAAATCTTTATAGAAATTTAACCAAAAATTTAATGTTAAGGAATATGAGGTGATGTTGAATGAGGTCATCATGAATAACTACACTACTCGTTGAAAGAGACCTCTGAAGCATTTAAAATGTGACCTGAAATCCCACTCCAGAGACTTGAGTACAAAGTCAAAGCCATTGTATTAATGGAACACCACCCACAATATTAGATATACCTTCTTTTCAATGAGGTGTTAAATCACAGTTTACCTCCTGAGGTGGAACAAAAAAATCCTTTATGCTAGGACAAGAGAGATTTCCAGTGTTGTGGAAAGTATTTATCCTTCATCAATAGAATAAACTATTTAACAATTACCTTCAGTGGTGTTTATGGCAGCTTGTGGAAAAACATAACACTTCTGCTACAACACCCCTTCTTCTCTGATGTTTTTAATGCACTGGATCTTTCTGATGTACTGAAAAGTGCTAACATTGAAGTCCTTTAACTTCGAGTGCTATCGGCCTATCAATCTCAAACTCAGGAATTGAAGTAATTCAAGTTTTTTTCTTTTTTGCTGTATGCCCATACAGCATAAACTTGTCAACTAAACTTACTAACTTGTCAATAACACATTTTAATAAAACACTGGAAAACATCCATTTGATAGATGCTAAACATTAAATGTGTGGATGATACATTTATTGACCACTTCAAACTTCAACTGGTATATGGATACCTTGCGAACAATTTTGCACTTTTGATTTTCAGATAGTTTCCTAATTATTTTCTAAACAAACATTTTAGCAACTTCTGGAACTTGAAATTATGTATAACACAAGATTATTTATCAGCCTGTTTAGTGGTAACATTCCTGCCTTTTATTATAATATGATTAACCTTCAGAATGGTGCAAATAATTGATATTTTAAGCATAACACCTAGAAAAAGCCACCTTTCAAAAGAGACAACGTCAATATCAGTTTCAATATCCTAGTCTTTACAAGAGACTACCAGAAATAATGTACACTGTTTGAAATACACTGAAATTCAGACATCCTGAGCTGCATGATTTCCTTTTATAGTACATTTTATGTATTGCACTGTACTGCCGTCACAAAACAGTTTGCACTTCATATCTCAGTGATAATAAACCTGATTCAGATTCTGAATTAATTCTATACAGGAAAGTAAATTAACTCACTGCTTAGTTCACTTATCTCCCAATGACAAGTGAAAAAACAATTTGTGAAATGATACAAGATATCTCAAGGAAAGATGTTCTACAAATGTAAATTCTTAAAGGTTTCATTACATACTATTTTACGTATTATATGTACAACTAAAATTTTCTTTGCATTTTGAATTTTTAATTGAATTTACTACATACTGCTCAATTTTAAATTCTTGTATCTCACCTGTGTTCTTTCCTAACATATTGACCAGTCTCTTCGTTAATTACGTGAACCTTCACTGAAGGGTGTGATGTCATAATATCTGTTTTTAACAGATCTGCTCTATGGATGTTTACTCCAAGAACTAGATTATCATCAGCAATTTTATTTGATTTTGTCTGCTCAAGTTCATCATCCACTGTTGCATCTATTTCTTCGTCTTCCTCCATCTCCAATTTTTTCACTGTCATAAAATAAAATTTCAAATTATTTTTAAAACTTCTCTTACTGTTAAGTTAAATAGTCAGTGTGAAAACATTCCCTAAGATTTACTGACCACTTTAGCAATAAATATCAATATGCATTGTAAAGTCAAACTCCTCCCCCCCCCCCCCCCCCAAACCATTTCCTTTGCTACAACTTAATTGACTGGAACTTGTTGGGAAATGTTCACAAGGAATTAGCAGTTCATCTCCCTTTCCCTCTACCCCCCCCCCCCCCAGTGTTAATCACCAAGACTTGATATACTTGTTCAAATATACAACTCTCAAAATTATTTGTCAAAACCTGTAGAATATCTACCAGCTGTACCCAATGGTGGACACATGGTATTCAGCCGCAAAGTGCAGACTTCCCCAGCAGCTGTTCCCATTCAGTTGATCAGCAAAAAATGACACAATGAATCTGTACTTACTCATTTTTAACCTCCCAACATTCTCATCAACTCTGCCCCACTTCTACTATTCACCTACATCTCATTTGCCTAGACACATGGCATCCCTTGGGAATCAATACGGAATTGAACTATTTCAGACAGCCAGCTTTACCTGGTTTGTTAAACCATTCTAATGCAAGATCCACCTTAATTTAGTTTCTCCCTCTATGCACACGGGGTCCAGTTTGCTGGGTATTTCCACACTTTTGGTTTAGATTTTCAGCAACTGCTGTGTTCCAGCTTTCACAGTTTCAAATGCTCTTTTGTTTTTATTAGAAACAGAGTAGCTACAGAGCAGGAGATTTCTGTTCTCTAATTGCCTATCATCTATTAACTGTACAACTCCAAAAGTGTTGTAACAGACAATGCCAGAGGAACTCAGCAGGTCAGGCTACATCTATAAGAGGAAAATGAAAAGTCAATTTTCAGGCCAACACCCTCTATGTAGACTGAATCCTGATGAAGGATCTCAACCCGAAACCTCAGCTGTTCATTTCCCTCTGTGAGTGCCTGATCTGTGAGTTCCTCCAGCATTTTTTATCTGTTGCTCTAGATTTCCAGCAAATGCACAATCTTTTGTAGCTTTAAAAGCACAGACACCCGGACAAAGAGATCGCTACTCTGTCACTTTGTCCTCTCCATCCTTCTGTCTATCCCATTACACACTTGTTTCTCATTGTTGCTACTGATTTACATCTACCAAGAACCAAGTTGCAACTTGTCAAACATACAAGATCCCATTCACCAGCTGGAGACTATCAGTCCAAGCTAAATTCAATCCAATTCTCAGGCTGAAAATAACTGCATTAACTGGGAGACTGCAGAAGATAGAATCCAGAGAAAAAGGTGAAGGAACTCAGAGGTCAAGCAACTTCCACAGAAGCAAAGGGGTGATCAACATTTTAGGTTAGGAGCCTGTATTTGTTATTCTTATGTTCTCGTTCAACTGGATCTCTCTGGGTTTTAGGTTTGTGATATCCTCTTAATTTTACACTGGGTTTGAAAAAGAAAGTGTTGGACTGTTGATCTAATGAGATTAAAAATTTTCAGTTATTCTTTGAAGTATCAAAGGCAACAGAAAACAAAAATGTAAGTCTTAAAATCCTAATTAAATAATTTAAATCACAATTTAAATTAATTTGTACTTGCACAACTTAGGCACCTTTAGTTTTCTTGGTTTTCTTCCTTTTAGTTATTTGTTGAATCTCTTTCTCCCCCTGCTTCTGTTTTTCTTCATCATTAATCTCCAAGTCAGGTATCAATCTTCTGCGAGCACTTTTTTCCCCCATATCATTAGTTTCATCACGATTACCTTGCAGTTCTGAAATGTGCATTTCACTTAAGCAGAAGAGAATAAGTAAAAACATTCTTATTGTGAAAGTGCCCTTTCTGAATCACTTAACCAAACTTTTAAATGAGCCCATCATAATGTTATCTTGCTTGTGACAAATTAATTTACAGATGAAAAATAATTCACATATTTGCACTTTCAATAAGGTGGCAAAGAGGCATATTTAGTTACAATAAATTTATGATCTGAAATGTCTATATTCAGTTGTCAATAATGAAATGAAAATAAATTTACAGTATGAACTCTGAACCTTTTAAAAAAAAAAAAGATATTTATAGTCAAAGTGGACACTGCTGTAAGGCTAGGATTTACTCTCCATCCATTATGAACAGGTAGGCATTTTACTTAAGGATCAATTACATCAGTGGATCTGGAGTGAGGTAGATGCAAGATCAAGTAAGAGAACACTGAAAGATATCAATGATCCAGACAGGTTCTCACAATAATCTTAGTTTAATTCCCAAAGATCAAAGCTTGTTATTGAAGATTTAGATAATTACTTGTATTTAAACGTTATTCAGATGTCATATGGATTCAATTCATTCCTCTGGACTAATAGTCCAGGCTGATGGATACCAGTCCAATGACATACATACACTAAATACCTTACAACTGTAAACACACACAGCTTTCTAGTTATAATTTACAACTGGTTATCGGCTGTTCTTAAACTCAACAGCTAAGAGATGTCTTCTTTCAGCATGGCTGACAATCCTGACCAAGCTACTTAAGAAATCTGAGAGACTCAGAGAGGCACAGTTAGTAGAGCTACCATACAGGTCCAGTGAACCAGATTCCATCTGGACCTTTTGTGCTGTCTGTGCAGAGTTTGCATGTTCTCCCCATGACAGCATGGGCTTCCCCAGTTGCTCCAGTTTCATACCACTTCCCAAAGAAACAATTCAATGAAAAGTATGAATTCTATGAAAAGTACTCAGCCCCCCCGGAAGTTTTTATGTTTCATTGTTTTACCACATTGAATCACAGTGGATTTAATTTGGCTTTTTTGACGCTGACCAAAAGAAAAAAAAACTTCCTTGTCAAAGTGAAAACAGATCTCTACAAAGTGATCTAAACTGACTACAAATATAAAATAGAAAATAATTGATTGCACAAGTGTTCACCCCCTTTAATATAACACAACAAATCATCACTGCTGCAGTCAATTGGTTTTAAAAGTCACATAGTTAGTTAAATGGAGTTCACCGTGTTCATTCAAGTTGTTTCGATTGATTGTAGTAAAAATACACCAGTATCTGGAAGGTCCAACTGCTGGTGAGTCAGTATCCTAGCAAAAACTACACCTCAAAGACAAAACAACACTCCAAGTAACCCCACAAAAAGATTATTGAAAAACACACATCAGGAGATGGAAACAAGAAAATTTCCAAGTCACTGAACATCCCTTGATCAATCATCAATATGGCACAGCTGTAAATTTGCCTAGAGCAGGCAGTCCTCAACAACTGAGTGACCATGCAAGAAGAAGGGGACTAGTGAGGAAGGCTACCAAGAGGCCTATGACAAATCTGGAGGAGTTACAAGCTTCAGTGGCTGAGATGGGGAGAGTGCACAAACAACAACTGTTGCCCATGTGTTTCACCAGTCGCAGCTTTACGGGAGTGTCAAAGAGAAAGCCACTGTTGAAAAAGAATCACATGAAATCTCAGCTAGAATTTGCCATAAGGCATGTGGGAGACTCTGAAGTCAGCTGAAAGAACATTCCATGGTCTGATGAAACCAAAATTGAGCTTTTTGGCCATCAGACTAAATGCTATGTTTGGCGTAAGCCAAACACTGCACATCAAAAACACACTTTCTCTACTGTGAAGCATGGTGGTGGCTGCATCATGCTGTGGAATGCTTCACTGCAGCAGGCCCTGGAAGACTTGTGAAGGTAGAGGGTAAAATGAATGCAGCAAAATACAGGGAAATCCTGGAGGAAAACCTGATGCAATCTACAAGAGTACTTTGACTTGGGAGAAGATTTGTTTTCCAGCAAGATAATGACTCCAAACAAAGCCAAAGCAACACAGGAATGGGTTAAAAACAACAAATTTAATGTTCTGAAGTGGCTAAGTCAGAGTCCAGACATCAATCCAATTGAGAATTTCTGGCTGTATCTATAATGGCTGTTCATTCATGATCCCCATGCAACCGGACAGAGATTGAGCAGTTTTGTAAAGAAGAATTGGAAAAATTGCAGTGTCCAGATGTGCAAAGCTGATAGAAACTTACCCACGCAGACTCAAGGTTGTAATTGCCATAAAGGTGCATCTATTAAATACTGACTTGAAGGGGATGAATACTTGTGCAATCAATTATTTTGTGTTTTATATGTGTAATTAATTAAGATCATTTTGTAGAAATCTGTTTTCACTTTGACATGATTGAGGGGAGTGTGGAATGAGCTGCCAGATGAAGTGGTAAATGCAGGCACACTTTTAACATTTAAGAGAAACTTGAATAGGTACATGGATGAGAGGTGTATGGAGGGATATGGGGCAGGTGCAGGTCAGCGGGACTAGGCAGAAAAATGGTTCGGCACAGCCAAGAAGGGCCAAAAGGCCTGTTTCTGTGCTGTAATGTTCTATGGTTCTATGGAAGTCTTTCTGTTGATCAGTATTAAAAAAAGTCAAATTAAATCCACTGCAATTCAATGTTGTAAAACAATAAAGCAAGAAAACTTACATTGTGAGAGGGGTGAATGTTTTTTATAGGCACTGTATATGGTTTAGTAGGCCAACTGGCCATTGTAAACAGTCCCTAGTGTGTAGGGGAGTGGTCGAATTCAGTGTTAGCTGGCTGTAGATTAGGGGGAGGATTAGTGTTAGAGTTAACTCAGAGGGTCGAAGAGACAGTTTCCAAACTACCTACAGTCAGCCCTCCTTATCCGCAGGTTCTGCGTGTGCGAATTCAACCAACTGCGAATCGAGAAAACCCGGAAGTGCTTTTCCAGCACTTGCTGTTCGATCATGTACAGACTTCTTTTTCTTGTCATTATTCCCTAAATAATGCATTATAACAACTTACATAGCATTTACATTGTATTAGATATTATAAGTAATCTAGAGATGATTTAAAATATATGGGAGGATGTGCATAGGTTACCATGGATCGGGATCGAAAGAGAAAAAAAAATTGGAAGTTCTCTTACTAAGTAGGTTATAACAGGTACATCTGGTATTATTTAGCATCAGTTAGTCAAACGTTTGTCTTAGTATATAGTATATATTTTACCTTTCTACGCATATAAAACACTTAACGTATGTTTCAGCGCCGGACTCGGGAACAGAAGTTCCCGAGTTCGATCCAGTGACAGACCACACCTGAGCATGCTCTCCATCTGTGCCGGGTTGATGTGGAGGATCAAAAACACAAAACCCCAAAACCCAATAATTAAGCCACTGCGTTGCTTAGTAATAATTGTAGCTTTCATCGGGGCAAGGCCTTTCTCACTTTATCCTTTAAAATTGTTCCGATCATTGACCGACGTAGCCTAACGCTTTTCCAATGACCGATGGCGTTTCACCTCTTTCCGATTGCTTTATTACTTCCACTTTATTTTCAATCGTGATTATTTTCGTGAACAGAAACACTGTGGATTCAGAGCTCCGCTGCCGGGTCCTAATGTCCATCGCACTGAGACAGGTTAAATAAGGTCTGGGGTTCTGCTGAGTCCTAAGGTCCACCACACTGAGACAGGTTGAATAAAGGACTTGAGCATCCACGTTTTTTGGTATCCGCGAGGGGTCCCAGAACCAATCCCTCGCGGTTAAGGAGGGTGACTGTACTTTAACTATGATTTTAAAGGCTTAATTCAATGTGCTATATTGAGCTCAGAAATGAACTCTAACCTAATTTATCAAAATTGATATCCTTCAAGACTTGATCATTCAATCACAGTGAGACTTAGAAAAACAGAGGGCTATGCGCAACGGAAATTCTAGGCAATTTCTAGAGTAGGTTATGTGGTTGGCACAACATTGTGGGCATGTAATATGCTGTAGATTTCTAAGCTCTATGACTGCTTAGGTGAAATAGATTTATCAAAGTACATACATCTTACCATAAACTACCCCAGAATTCATTTACTTGCAAGCATTTACAGGAAAATAAGAAAGACAATAGAATTTTTACAAAAAACTACACATAAATACTGACCACCAACCAATGTGCAAGACAAATAGTGCAAATAAAATATTAAGAACTTGAGTGTAGAGTCCTTGAAAATGAGTATGTAGGTTGTAGAGCAGTTCAGAACAACAGTGAATAAAATTATTCACTGCAATTCACTTCAAGAGTCTGATGGCTGTAGGGTAATAACTGTTGCTGAATGTGGTGGTGTAGGACAAAAGGTTTCTGTACCACTTGCAGACAGTAACAGCAAGAAGAGGACATGGCCTGGATGATGATTTTTTTTTAAATGGTTTTGTTTCACAATGTATTTGAACAAAGTTTTGGAAACAATTAAGTTGAGATGACAATGCAAATCAAGAAGGATTGCTGTTTGATTTTCCATGGACTGTAGATGATAACTTGACTCAAATGGACAATAACCAGGTTGCTTCAATTTGTCCAGATATTCTCTGATCCTTCTTCAACTATTAGCTATTGAAGAAAAACTTGTCAAGTGGCAAGTCAGCTTTTTAACTTAATTATCAAAATACATTATCAAAGTTTATGCAAACAGATTATGCAGAAGTTAAGCATAGAGAAGAGTTAGGCATAGAGACTGTGCTTGGACCAGAGCAATATCTTCTACCATAGTCCTGGTAGACAGTCAGAGGAACCTACTAGAATACTGGCTCCTTGATGTAGCTCAGTGCACTGTAGTGTAGTTAAGGAATTTGGCTGTCCTTCCTGATACTTAACAAAGCCCATCCCTCAGGTCACAAGTAGTCAAAGATGCCATTGCAATTAAAAAATAAGAACATTCACAAAAAAAACCAATAAAAACAGATACCCCTCAGGATAATGACACAGAACATATTTTAAAGAACATACAATTCAAGACCAACAAAGAAAATATTTTCCTTTAAAGGATTACCTTTTGGTAACGGTGAACAGCTTACACTGTATCTAGTAGGAATTCTTTGAGAAAGAATTGGTGTTACATTCCCTAAATCACAGGTATTACCATTATCAATTGGACCAGCCACACAAATGTTATACAAGGTCACAGGCTAGGTGTCCTACAGGAAGTAATTCAGCAGGTCCTGAAGGAGTATGCTGAACAGCTGTGTGGAGTTCTCCAGTACATTTTCAATCTGAGTCTCAGCCTGGAAAGGGTCCCAACTGTGTGGAAAACCTTATGTGTGGTCCCAGTACTAAAGAGCCCACCAAAAGTCTTCAACAACTACCATCTAGTAGCCCTGACCTCACACATCCTGAAGATCCTAGAGAGGGGTTGGTCCTGGTTCACCTCCGACCCCAGGCCAGATCAGCCCTTGATCCCCTGTACTTTGCCTACTAGGAGCACATTGGAGATGATGATGCTGTCATCTACTTACTAAACAGAGCCTTCTCCTCGCTGGCTAAGCAGGGCAGCACTGTGAGAATCATGTTTTTTTAAATTTCTCGTATTGTCAATACCACATAGCCCTCGTTGATGGAGGGAAAAGCTTCATTCAATACAGACTGGCACTTCCATTATATCTTAGATAATGGACTACCAGACCAGTAGACCAGTTTGTGTGACTTCAGAGCTGTGTGTCAGACATGGCCATAAGCAGCATTGGGGCTCCACAGGGGACTGTATTGGCTCCCTTCCTATTTACCCTGTATACCTCGAACCTTAGCTACAACACAGAGTCATGTCATCTGCAGAAATTTTCTGCTGACTCAGCAATAGTTGGGCATTTCAAGGGAGGTCAGGAGGAAAAATATAGGGCCCTGGTGGAGGACTTTGTCAAATAGTGCAAGCTTAATCACTTGCAGCTTAACATTAGTTAAGAGGAGATGGTGATGGACTTTAGGAAGACTAAGCCTGTTACTATTGGTGAAGACCTTCAAGTACCTGGGGTGCATCTGGATGACAGACTTGAGTGGAGCACCAACACAGAGGCTTGTGTACAAAAAGGGCCAGAGTCATCTCTACTTCCTGAGGAGACTGAGGTCCTTTGAAGTATGCAGGCCTCTCCTTCACATGTTCTACCAGACTGTTGTTGCCAGTATAATAATCCATGTGGTTGCATGCTGGGGCATTGGCATCAACACAGGTGATGACAACAGAGTTAATAAACTGATTAAAGAGGCTGGCTCTGTAATAGGAGTCAAACTGGACACACTGGAGAATGTGGTATAACAAAGGGCCCTACAGAAAACCCTGGCAATTCTGGACAATGTTTCTCACCCTCTGCATGCCACCTTGGCTGAACAGAGGAGCACTTTTACTATAGACCAAGACAACTGCAACTCTCCAAAGAGAGCTATGAGGTCATTCTTGCCCTTTTCCATTAGCTCTATAATGAGCCAACTATAGCCAGGGAAGTGATGACCTCTCTTGTTAGACTGTTTAAGGCAACTCTTTTGTTTTAAAACTATTTTGTGTTTCTCTTCTAATATTTGAATATCTGTGCACTTTTAATGCTACTTTGACACCGTAATTTCCTTTGGGATCAATGAAGTATCTATCTTTTGACATATTCAAGAGATTGTTAGAAGAAACAATTGCCCAGGAGGTTTAATAATATTCAAGAAACTCAATTGCATCCAGGACAGAACAGCCCAGCACCATTCATTCTCTCCGCTGCTGATGGATGAGGGCTGCACCCGCACTGTAGCTGCACTACAATTATTCACTTGGTAAACTCCAACATCACCTCTCAATCCCATGAGCTCTTATCAATGGGAGCAAGACCAACAAGCATTCAGAAACATCACCTGCAGTATTTCCTCTGAATCACACATCATCCTTACTTGGACATGAAATGCCATCTGATGATGATCAATCCCAAATCCTGGAACTTGAGGGAATACTTTCACCAAAAGAATTGCAGTTCAATGAAAATTGAGAGATTGGCAATAAGTTCTGCCCTACGTACCAATACAAACCTTGTATTTTAAAATAAAAGGGAACTAGTATGCTATTAATCTAGCACACTTGGAAATTTGGTGATGCCTGACTGGCAGATGTTCATTATCTTATTCCAATCAATATTCTACCACACTCAGTTCCAATTTTTTTGTTCAAAAAAATTAAAGTAGCAGTATAGTAAATTACCCTGAGTTTAGAGGAAGTATGGTAACCAGGAGCCTCACTATGTTAAGGATAGATGGGAAAAAACCAGAATTGTCAACACTTCCTGACAAATGGATAGCAGTTAAGAATTTTACTATATGTGGGAATCTGTCTATCCGATTTTCCAACCTTGAAAGGAAGAGCTGTGTAACAGATGCTCTAATAGAGCCAGATAACCCAAATATGCATACCATGCACATGAAACAATGAACTAATAGACTATTTAAATTTGCCTAAATTATTAACCTGTAGATATTTTATTTCTTTAACTGTAAAAGTAAAACTAATTGTCTGCAATTGTTTCATAAGTTGTTTGTGCAAACACATTTAACAATTGTATGACACAAGTTGCCACTAAATACCATTGGCTTCCAGGGCGACTGCTAAAAATAGAAATACTTGACAAATTACTTGTACACAATTTAGTCACATTCTTACCTTGTTTCCCCCTCATTTCTCAATAATGTTTTTTTCTTCTTTTCCAATTTGCTGGTTAGTATTGAAGATACACGAGAAATTGTTTCCAATGAACGCTCCTTGATTTTTTGTCTTGTTTTTTTACTGTCGACAGCATCCCTGTCAGCTACCTGTTGCTGATAGGCTTTGATTAATGAATCCACATCATCTGCTAAATTGCTCCTGACCATATTATCAACTAGGCTCTCTTCTTTCAACTTCTTTTTGTCAGGTTTTTGTACAGGCATAACAGATTTTGAGCCAGAGCCTTTCCACAAATGTTCCACATCAAATGATTCTTCATTGATTGTCGATTTCTTTTTCTTTTTCTTTCGTTTGCTGGGCTTTTCATCTTCGTGGAGCGCATTGTTGTTAACTTTTTCTGTAACAGAGATCCTAGCATTCAATTTGTTTTTTGAGAAGCGGGGACTGTGTTCTTCTGGATTATATGTATTATTTAAAATAGTTTCATCTTCGTTTTCTTTATGGAGATCCAATTTATTCCTTAATGTTTCAAGCTGAGCAGAATATTTAAAAAGTATATTTTAAAATCAACAGACAAAACTGGGAAAGATGAATTCAACCAGTTCACAAGTCTAAAAGTTCTAAACTTAAAGTAGAAATGAAAAACATCTAAAAAATATAAAAGACTCCAAATACTCAGTGAGTCAGTCAGCAACAGTGATCTCTGTAGAAGCATGATAAATATTCATCTTGACTGCCCTTACAATTCTTTTAACAGTGTTAACATTCCAAACTCCAAGAAGTTCTTGGACAATATTTTAAGATTCCAATTTAAAAGCAGTTATTCTTTAACTGGTAGCAAATTAACTAATTGGGTCTGTAATATATCACACAGCTTATTAATAAAGTTTCTTTCTCCACAAGTACTGATTGCTGAGTATTTTTTTCTATTTATCCACATATTATTTAACATTTGTACATAGAGTTTTTATTGGCAAGATTAAATCCTGCTTGAACTTTACAAAATGGGCTATTTTTATCCAAATACTCACTACATTTTTGTGAAAAATGTTAACACTGAATATGTCTAATTGCCATACCTCTTTATATAAAGGGTTGAATACAGAGATTTACTATCACAAAACATTTTGTCAGTATAACACTCAAAACATTTATATGGTTTAAAAATGTCAACTGCTAATGCTTCATCCTATTAGTGGCTGAACAGAAAACAGATCCATTTGGAAGGGATAAAGATTTAGAACTTATCAAATCTATAAATAACATCAATTATCAACATCATTCAAAAATAAAAACAAACAGAATTAAAGAATGCCTCATTAGAAACGTGCGCTCACCACAATACTCTCTTGGGAAGGCAAACTTTTCTTTTTTGATTTCTTTTTTTCAGCAGCTAAAGCAGAATAGCTTCTAAAGGCTTCTTCAAACTGAGCCTTGGTCTTTGCCTTAGCCTCACTTTCACCTACAAGACAAATCAGAATGACAAAAACAATAAAAAAGAAGTTGGCTATACATTGCTACTTAAGATACAAGTGTCCTACAGGAACAAAATAAAACATCAGGAGACAAAAATCTTTGCATTTTATAGTATTCATCTGTTTTTATATAAAAAGACAAATAGTCACAAAAATCTTATTTTGCTTCAAAAAATCTTTCAAACAGTATTACTGAAAATTTCAATTTACTGAGTGAAAATTATTTGTCAACTACAGTTAAAATTAGATGAATTATTACTGTCCACAAGTATTAAATTTTTACCCATTTGCAAATTTCATAGTCTGAATGATATATTGACTGATAAATGTTTTAATATGATTTATCTCCTTGATTTAGTTTGCATTTGTTAATTATCTATATATGGATATTATTTATTTCAACTTTTCATTTTACCCAGGATCTTTTCCTCACTTCTGCCCAACTTTAGTTGATCTCAGGTTCACAGAAGAAACACATAATTACAGGAAAAAATGGACAGAACCATTGCAGAAATGACCCACATCATCCTGGTAATTATATTAAATAATAAGCACAATATAACTTTTTAGATCACCTTTCTGGATTAAGCAGATATTTTCATTAAAGGACTTCAGCAAACTATATAGTATATTATAACATTGTGGTCACCATTACTAATACCGATTGTTTATTTCAGATGACTTAGTTAGCATCATATTGGGATTAGAATTTGTCTCCAGATTAACATAGTGCAAGTTTGATTTTCAACAGCCCCTCTAGGCAAGCAGTAAAGGACTGTTATGAAAGGAGATGAATGGACAATTCATTTTTTCATATGTAGATCACTATTCTTCTTCCCCAGTTCAGCCTAGACCAAAGTAGTATTTATTCAATAACAAATTGCTGTTGGAGTTGATTCAGCTCGTATTCACTCTTATCTAGTTCAAGCTAAAACTTTATCTGGATTTACATTTCAAGGGCCACATGTCAATGGATAAACAAAATAAAAATAGAGCTGTGGAAGATGGTCTTCTGGGATTGGAAACAAAATATGATGTTAGAACAGAATATAGAAAGCCAACCCTGCTGGCAGCTGGCAGCCATTAAGAGCAATATTAAATGCTAAATTGTAAGAGTGTTCAAGTCCCGAGCACTGAAATCCTTTATAAATAAAATAGATGCTGCAAACATTCAAATCAGACATCACCTGTGAATAGAAAAAGGTTCATGTTAATCAGCTTTCAGCAGAACTCACATCATCCTGATGAGCTCAGTTATTTAAAAGTGAAAAGGAGTTGACTTCTGCTTCCTTTCCAAACAAAAAATAATTACATCTGCAATGGATTAAGCAAACTTGTAATTTCCAGATAACCCGATAAATGAACCCAATACATATTTCAAGAATAATCTACTTCCATTTAAAATTAAGATTTTTTTTCATAATCTATGTCAGTTTTGTCTATACTCTACCTGCAGGCATCTTTCTCAATACCGTGCTTGGAAGTCTTCCTTATTCACTACATCCTCATTTAATAACTTTAGCTGACAGCCAACCTAAAACAAGTAGTAAGAGGAGTAAAGTAAGGCACTTATGACGATGCAACAGAAAGGATAAAGTTGTTATCCAACAGATGCATAAAAAGTTTACTTGTTACCTCAAATTAGTGTTGATTTTTCATATCCATATGATCCCCAATTTCTACAAGTCATCTAAGATTAAAACTTTTGGGTATACATATCAGATTCACAAAAAAAAACAAAGAATACTGTATATACTAACAGATAAAGCTGCATCTACAGAGAATGAAATAATTTTGGTCAATGATATTTCATCGGAATTTAGAAAAGTTTAACAAAACAAATTTGAAACAACTTTTCCAAAATTAGGAAACACACACAGAGGGCATTACAAGTATCCAACCAAAAGATAATGGTTTCAATGAATTATTGTGGAACAAATCTTGACAAGTACATCTTGCCACTTTCCACTAATGCTCTGTCAGTAGATTGGGAAAGATTGTTAACAAGATCCACTGGTTCATAAACTATTGACAGAAAGAGCAACTTAAATATTTGGTAGGTATACCTTTCATCCAGGATAAGACTTCTTTGAAATATTCAAATACAAGACGGCATAGCTTTAAGTTGAGAAGGAGAAAGACTGAAGATGTGCAGGGCAAGTTTTTCTAAATAACAGCCATATGTGCTTTGACTGTGCTGCCGGGGTAGTAGTTAAAGCAGATATTATAGGTGCATTCAAAAGGCTTTTAGATTGGCAGGTTTATACAGGGAACGGAGGGATATAGATCAGGTGCATGCACAAGGGATTTTAATTTGGCATCAGACATTGTGGGCCGAAGAGTTTGTTCCTGTGCTATACTGTATTGTTCTATGTTAACTAGAATTGCACATTACTCCCTTTCCTTGTCCTCATTTCCCATCGTATTTAGGTTTCTTGAGCAGGGCAAAAAAAAACACATGAATGTAACATAAGTTCACGAATATTGGCAATGTTTAAATTTTATTTGCAACCAACGGTAGATTTAGAAATTCCCACTATTTCAACTGGATGTGATCATTTTGAAAATACATTGACAAATGTCCTTACAACTATCAATACAACTGTATTCAGTAATTTGAAAGCATTGTCTTATGAAGATTAAAGACTCCCATTTCAAAGCAGAATGACCAAACTAATTTGACATGACTTATCCATCCTGCAAATATACACAATGTAACTAATTTCAGAATACTTGTAAAACATTTTCTAAATAAGGTAGCGCAACAGCATAGAGAAGGATTGCAGTAATCTGAAGATTGTCTTATGGGCTACTTTAAGCTCATTAACAATCAATACTTATCCCCTTGCAAAATAAGACAATTGCAAGAGTAACAAGCCAGACCTAATGATGTTTAGTAAAATGAGCTTTTAATAGCATCATAATATTAAGGTTACAAAATAGTTTAACAGCAGTAAAACCTAACAGCATAAATGGTTGTCATGCTTCAATTCTAATAAGCTTAACACCATTTATGCACACTTGAAAAGGGAGAATAAAACTACACTTGTGCAAATCCAACTGCATCTGGTGGCTCTGTGATCTTTGTTGCAGAGGCTGATGTCAGAAAACCCTTGAAGGGAATACACGCTTGCAAGGCATCAGGCCTTGATGGTGTGTGAACCTGGCAGTGTACTGAAAACCTATACCAATGAACTGGCAGGATTGCTCAAGGACATTTTCAACCTCACTGCTACAGTCTGAAGTTTCCAACTACTTCAAAGGCACTGGTGCCCAAGAAGAGCAGGATGCGCTGCCTCAATTACTATCACCCAGTAGCAGTGACATCTACTGTGATAGGTGCTCTGAGAAGTATGTAATAACTAGAATTAACTTCTGCCTGAGTAAGGACCCAAACCCATTGCAATTTGCCTACTGCCACAATCTCAACAGATGCAATCTAATTGGTTCTCCAATCGGCCTTGGACCATCTGGACAACAGCAATAACTATGTCAGGCTGTTGTTTACTGGTTACAGCTCTACATTCAACACCATCTTCCCCTCAATACTCATCAACAAGCTTCAAAACCTAGGCTTTGGTACAACTGAATCTGTGACTTCCTTATTGGGAGATCACATCCGCGAAGATTGGTGATATCTCCTTTTCACTATCAATACAGGCACACCTCAAGGATGCATACTTAGCCCACTGCTCTACTCTCTCTACACTTATGACTTTGTGGCTAGGCACAGCTCAAATGCCACCTATAAATTCACATTGACATCACTGTTGCTGGCAGAATCTCAGATGGTGACAAGGTGGTGTACAGGAATGAGATAGATCGGCTCATTGAGTGGTGTTTCAACAACCTTGCACTCAACACTAGTAAGACCAACTAATTAATTCTGAATATCAGAAAGGGGGGGAAAAAAACAGAAGAACAGACACACCAGTTCTCATTAAGGAGTCAGCAGCTTCAAGATCCTGGGCATCAACATTTCAGAGACTTTATTGTTGGCCCAAAATATTGCTGCAATCATGAAAAGGGCACGCTAGTGGCTATACTTCACTCGGAGTTTGAGGTGATTTGGTATGTCACCAAAGACTCCAGGAAATTTCCACACATGTACAAGGCAAAACATTCTGACAGGTTACATCACAGCCTGGCATAGAGACTCCAATCGAAAGAGGCTGTAGATGCTTGTGGATTCAACCCAATTCCATCATGGCCACAAACCTCCTCACCATCGAGGACATTTTCAAAAGGCAGTGCCTCAAGATGGCATCTATCATTAAAGACCATCATCCAGGACATCTTCTCTTCTCATTACTACTATCTTGAAGGTGGTATAGGAAACTGAAAATGCACAGTAAACATCTTAGGAAAAGCTTCTTCTCCTCCACCATCAGATTTCTGAACAGTCCATAAACCCATGAACACTGCCTCAATATGTATATTTTAATTATTGTAACTTAATATTCTGTCTTCTACTGCATTGTTGCCACAAGACAAACTTCACAATATTTGTCAGTGAAAATTAGCTCGATTCCAAAACATCTGACACACTTTACTGGTTCATCATATAGAAAATCTACTCTTATAAAGACAAGCAGAGTATTTGTGAATAAAATACTATTATTCATGGCCATTAAATAACTTTGCTCTTCTGTCAGCCAAGTTAATGTCTTTCATTGCTATCAATAGACAGAGACAGATGCAACCTACAACACAAATTCCTGGACTAGTAATCCCAAACCCTGGATAAACAATCCAGACATCAATTCAAATCCCACTATTGAAACTGTGGAATTTAAGTTGAACATGTCATAAGCACTGATGGTTATAAGCCTATCAAAAAAAAATCTGGCTCACTAACATCTTCAAGAGGAAGAAATTTGCCTACTTGGTCTGGACTATATGACCTGACTTCAAATCAACTCAATATGCTTGATCCATAAAATGACCAGTGAAATGGCCCAATAAGCAACTCAGTTATTGCCACCACTTTCCCAGGGCAATTACGGTGCACTAAACTTGCCAGTGACGTCCAGATCATGGCAAACATGGTCTTTGCAGACCAGCCATAAGCATAGTACAAACTGAAGACCATGAAGATCACCACTACCACACATGCTAGCCATTTCTGCAACCTTGCCCTGGTTGAACAACAATAGATTATCGCAGGCTTAATAGCTTCATCGATGCCCTCAAATGTAACTACAGGAAACATACTAAAGAAATTAAATTTCTATATTCAACTGACTTGGATTAGCAAATAGGCATCTTCAAAATATATGAAGTCCACCTTTAGATCTCAAATTACCATTGAGGGCAGCAGATACAAGTTTAAACCCTACAAATGTCACAGTATTTCAGGGACAAGAGATTCTACAGATACTGTAAACTGAGCAACACATACAAAATGCGAGTGAAACAGTCCTTTTGGGCCAAGATCCAAAATCTCTACAGATGTACCATGGAGAGCACTCTAACTGGCTGCATCACCACCTGGTATGCAGGGGGGTGGGGGGGGGGGGTGGAGAGCTACTGCACAGATTTGATATCAGTTGCAGAGAGTTGTAAACTTAGTCAGCTCCATCATGGGCATTAGCCTCTGTAGTATCCAGGACATCTTCAAGGAGCAATGTCTCATAAAAGCGGCTTCCATCATTAAGGACCCCCATCACCCAGTTCTCATTGCTACCATCAGGTAGGAGATACAGAAGCCTGAAGGCACACACTCAGTGATTCAGGTGCAGCTTCTTCCCCTCTGACAATTCAATCTTGTTCTGTATTATAATATATTGCAACGTATTGCTGCCACTAAGACAACAAATTTCACGACATATGCCAGTGATATTAAACCTCATTCTGATTCTGACCCTTTATCAGGACTGGAGGACTGGAAAGGAAAAGGGCAGAAGCCAGAATAAAGGGGAAGGGGGGGGGGGGGAACACAGCTAGAGGTCACTGGTGAGAAAGGGAAGGCAGGTTTGTGGGTGAGGGGGTATGAAAGGGAATGATGTGAGCAGCTGGGAGATGAAAGGTAGAAGAGGCAAACGGTTGAAGGCAGAATCTGATAGGAGAGGACTGTAGATCAATGAATAAACTTGAGGAATCAGAAGGTAGATGATGGATATGTTGTGAGGGTAGGGAAGGAAAGGAAACACATCTCCCTCACCACTATTCAAGACCCTAAACATTCCTTCCAGGTGAGGTGGTGCTTCAGCTGCAAGCCTGTTAGTATCATTGTGAGACTCAAGGAGCTCACTTTGCCAAGCACCTTTGCTTGGTTCACTGCAACAGTCAAGATCTGCCAAAGGCCACCCTTTTCGATTCCACTTACCATCAACATGTTTATCCACAGCTTCCTCTACTGCTACAAGGTGGGCAGACACAGGTTGGAAAAGCAACACCTCATGTTCTATTATGGTGGTTTTCAACCAGACATCAACATTGACTTCACCAACTTCTGGTAACCACTCCCCTTTGTCTTTCCTCATTCCTTCCCTTCCCCACAACCTGACCACTGCCTCTTGATGAAGTGATAGTGACCATTTTCTTCCAAAGATGCTGCTGAGTTTCTCTTAACAATTTTTTTTTTGCCCCTCTAGGTTCTCAGAGGTTTTGAATTATCCAGTGAACTTGGTGTTACTTAATAAGTTCACCCTGGTAGCTAGGCTAATCAGCAGTCTCAAATTTTCAAAAGTGTCGACTTTGCCAATTTCACCTTTACTTTTATGAACAAAAAGAATCACTTGTCTAAAGCATACTAAATGTTAGCTGTTAGATTTATTTCCCCAGGTTCTCATTTGTTTCCTGTTTACCCATTTTAAATAATGGAAATAATAGAGGAAAAAAAATCATAAACGGAAAAGAAAAGCAATACTTCTGGTATCTTCCCGGTACACAAGGTGTCAGTGGAACAGTTTGCACAAAAGAGGGTAAAACGGCGTTTCCATGTAGGTGGCAATCGACCGAATTATCCTTTTATGGGCTCTGCAGAAAAAGGAGTCGCAGAATTTGGGTATCTACCCTCATTTAGTTTTGGTTGATTATAAAATTAAACAGAAACTAACAGAAGCGCAAAAGAACCCGTGTTCTAAAAGAAATAGAAGGGTCGGTAGACTGAAAAGAAACAAGTGAATACAACGTGACTCGGATGTCCATCCAAATGGTTCCGTCAGGTCGCACTGACAGCTTCACCTTCACACTTCTATAGATGCTAGGAACAGCAAAGTCGCTGCAAATCACAACAATTACAAAGTATCCTTTATTTATCCATCACTAAAGTCCCTGCCACAACACCTCGAGCTATATTTTAACTGGAAACGCAGATTGCGCACGGGTAAAGTTGTTCAATGAGTCCGAGGAGACCAAAGCCTTTCCTGGTAAGAGCGGCCTAGCAACGCTGAAGCCGCCTCCTGGCAACCATCACAAACCCGGCGGGCAGTACTAATGGCGCTGACTCGGGTACTAACCTGTGTGGAGAGACCGCCAGTCAGGGCTCACTGCGGCCTCGACTGCGTGGCTCCGGTTCCAGCGCGGTCTCATTAACGGCACGGCTTCCACATCAGCGCCCACTGACTGCGAGATGAACCCGGCTCCGCTTGTGCGCGGCGGTGGCGGCGGCGGCGGCGCTGGAAAGGGTGAAGCGTTTCCAACTGCGTCACTGTAACCCTGAGACCCGTCCACCAATCACAGGCTCCTATCTCCGCCTGCTTCCACGCAGGGGCTGGAACCGGCGAACGGGACTTTTCATAACTTTCAGCATCGGAAGCACGAGTTCTGGCAGCCTGCCTGCGTAAGCTGGAAAGCCGTTATAGCTATAGTAACTGTAGAATTGGCACTGGTACCTTTTTGTCACATGTTCCGAGATACAGTGAAAAGCTTTTCATAGATCAAATCATTACACGGTGCGTTGAGATAGAACAAGGTAAAGTATCAGCAGAATGCAGAATAAAGTGCAACAGCTACAAAGTACGCGTTGTGTAGGATAAAACGAGTCGGATTGTGAGGACGAATACATCCCATCCTACTATTCAATAGTCTCATAACAGCGAGATAAAGGCTGTCCTAAGAATGATGATATGTTATTTCAGGCTTTTGTAGGGAGAGTGGAGGATGTCTGGAACGGGCGTGGTCTTCGGTTATGTTGACTTTAGAGAGGTAGCGAAAAGCTACATTGTGCTGGTCGAAATGGAGCGTCCGTAACCTCGCCTTCCAACACAATGTACCTGGCCCTGCAGGTCATAGATCTTGTACATGTGGAGATAATTTTTGGTACCGATGAATGAGTGAACAGAAATAGACGGAGAAATGAGGCCTGGGGCAGCAGATCAGACTTGAGTAGTACAGTAAGTGGGGGTGGGGGGGGGGGGGACCAAGTGCTTAATCCAATATTTTATCCTTTGGCCAAACCCTATCACTGGGCTGGAACCTCTGATAGTTGAGTTGCCCTCTTCTTCAGTTACTGTATTTCAAGTCCTCAATGGGCATTAGACCACAAGCTACTTATTCACTGTCTACCCCAGGCCCAATCCTAACCCCATAATCCAGGGTTAACTGCACCATAACATTAGCTAAATGATCTAGACATAATGGAGTACAAAGACACAAATTAATTTAACATTGTGATGCTGTTACAAAGACCATTAATGAGCAAACCAACCATTTGAACTTATTTCTATCAGAATGAAACTCAATTAGAAAAGGTATGCTAAACCAGTATAAAATACTGTGTGCAGTTCTGATAATAGGATTATAGAGGTGATATAAAGCTATTAGTAAATGCAAAAAAATTAAAATGTTTTGAGCAAATTTTGAGTTATTTCCAACTCAGTATGCGATGCTGGGCAGGCTACATTTTTAAAAATGTCTAACACAGACTCTTGTGACTCCATTACGAGGTGGTTGGAGATAACACAAGATTTGCTCCAAAGCATTTTTGAAGAATTGCATTATCTCCATGATTTTTGAGAATCTCTGGCCCATGACTACTCAGAGTGGTGAAGAAGGATTTTGGATGTAAGTCAAAGATTGGGACCTATATTGGGAACACACAAATGCATAAGTAGTTGTAATGTATGGATCTATATCTTTTAGAGCAATGACCACACCCCCCAGCACTACGTGTTGATCTGTTGTTTACACTTGCGCATTGTTGTATCTCTCTCTCGCTGCAATGTGATCACACCAGTTAAAGCCATCTCCCTCGTGTGTGCTTTTATTTAATTGATATGTAGTTGTGCACAGATACAACACATTGGCGACGAGTATGAACCTGTATGTCAGAAAATATCACAAATTGCACCGACAGTTATGGGACAAACCAGTGAGTTAAACAGCATGAGAAATACATCACAGACACTAACAAAGGTTAAGTACACAGTGAAGGACAAGCTGAATTTAAAGTGAAAATAACATGGCATTGGCTTCAGTCAAGAAAGTTGATGAATTTGATATCACCAATGAAGGCTGGGAGTTGTATATCAAGAGTGTGGAACTGTATTGTAATGCAAACAACATGGACGAGTAGAAGAAAGCCCGTGTTTCTTAGCTTTAGTGGCCCAAGAATGTACAGTCTCTTATGCAAATGAGTAACCCTTGCAAAGCCAGCAAGCAAAACATTTGATGAAATTGTTACAACTTTACAAAATCACTTGAGGCCTAAACCACTGGTAATAGCTGAGAGATTTAGATTTTACAAAAGGAATCAAAGGATGAAAGCATTTCTGAATACAGTGCAGAACTGCACAAACTTTCCCAGCACTGTGACTTCAGAAATGGACATTCTGGTGCATTAAGGGACGGGCTTGTATGTGGCATGCATAGTCAAAGCATTCAAAAGAGGCTACCGTCCAAAAGAGAGCTAACCTTAGAATGGGCATTAACCGTAGCAATATCATTAGAGACTGCAACAAAGGATGCAGGAGCATGATAGAAAAGGAGGTTAGAATGTGAAAAGCACAAAATGTCCCTGAATGGTACAAAATGCCAAAGATGTTATCATAGATAAAACATAGAACATAGAAAACCTACAGCATATGACAGGCCTTTTGGTCCACAATGTTGTGCCAACATGTAACTTACTCTAGAAGCTGCCTAGAATTTCCCGACTGCATAGCCCTCTATTTTTCTAAGCTCCATGTACCTATCTAACAGTCTCTTAAAAGACTTCATTGTATTTGCTTCCACCACCACCACTGGCAGTGCATTCCACACACCCACCACTCTCTGTGTGAAAAACTTACTTCTGACATGCCCCTTGTACCTTCTTCCAAGCACCTTAAAACTATGCCCCCTGGTGTTATCCACTTCAGCCCTGGGAAAAGACTCTGACTATCCACATGATCAATGCCCCTCATCATCTTATACACCTCTATCAGGTCACCTCTCATCCTCTGTCATTCCAAGGAGAAAAGGCAAAGTTCTCTCAACCTATTCTCATAAGGTATGCTCTCCAATCCAGGCAACATCCTTGTCAATCTCCTCTGCACTCTCTCTATAGTGTCCAGATCATTCCTGTAATGTGATGACCAAAACTGAACACAGTACTCCACGTGGGGTCTGACCATGGTCTTATATAACTGTAACATTACCGCACGGCTCTTGAACTCAATCCCACAGTTGATGAAGGCCAACACACCATACGTGTTCATAACAAAACTGTCAACCTGTGCAGCAGGTTTGAGTGTCCTATGGACATGGACCCCAAGACCCAAGATCTCGCTGTCCTCCATACTGCCCAGAGTACCATTAATATTACATTCAGTCTTCAAATTTGACCTGCCGAAATGAACCACTTCACACTTATCTGGGTTAAACTTCATCTGCCACTTTTCAGCACTAGTTCTGCATCCTTTTGATGTCTCACTGTAACCTCTGACAACCTTCCAGACTTTGCACAACACTCCCAACTTTTGTATCATCAGCAAACTTACTAACCCACCCTTCTACTTCCTCATCCAGGTCATTTATAAAAATCACAAAGAGGAGGGGTCTCAGAACGGATCTCTGTGGAACTCCACTGGTCACCACCCTCCATGCAGAATACAAACCTTCCACAACCACCCTTTTGCTTCTGTGGTCAAGCCAATTCTGGATCCACCAAGTAAGGTCTCCTTGGATCCCATGCCTCCTTACTTTCTGAATGAGCCTCGCATGAAGAACATTATCATGTTATCGATGTGGCAAATCCTCCCATAATGCAAATGACTGTAGGTCCAAAGAAAAAAGCTGCAGAAACTGTCACAGACAAGGTCACATAGAAAGAATATGCAAAAACAGACAAAAAGCACTACTGAGTGAAATGTCTGAAATTCAAAACTATTCAAATGCATAAAGTTACAAAAAGTAAAACAGAATCAGACACCATAGAGTCTGATAAAGGTGAACTGTCATGCCTCGCACTGAAGCTGATGGTAAAATCATTTGGATCACAGTAGATGTTTCTGATATAAAACTGAAAATGGAGCTGGATACTGGGTCAGCTTTGTCCATAATTCCAGAGGCTGACTACAACAGACTGCTTTCTAAGGTACCATTAGGGAAGACCACAGTGATGCTAAAGACTTCCGTAGGTGAAAAATAGTCTCCCAAAGACTAACGGAAAGTAAATGTGGCGTATGGAGGCCAAACACAAAGTTAGAACTTCATGGGTTGAAAATTGGAGGGCCAGCACTTTTCAGATGTGCATGGTTGAGAAAAATCCAACTAGACTAGCACTCAATCAAAGCTCTCGGTATGACATCAACAAGCAACAGCAGCTCAGATGGTAGCGCTAACCAGAGACTGGCAGAGCTGCTTAATGCTAATGAGACGATGTTTGAGAAAGGGATCTATAAACTCAAGGGCACAAAGGACAGGATTGAATTCAATGAAGCAGCAACACCAAGATTCCACAAAGCACATCCAGTGCCTTAAGTACTATGTCCTAAAGTGGATGCTGAACCCTAGAGCTTGGAAGCATCTGCAATTCTCTCCAAAGTGGAGCAGAGTGATTGGGCTATCAGTGATCAAGAAAGGGAAGGCTGGAGTTGTTTGCATACGTGGGGATTTCAAGGTGAGCATCAATCCAGTGCTGCACACTGTGCAGTATCCCTTACCACGAATAGAAGATGTTTTTGCATCTTTGGCAGGCAGGGAGAGGTTTTCAAAGATTGACTTGTCACAAGCCTATCTACAAATGGAAATTTAAGAGTCAAGCAGGAAGTTCCTCACAATCAACACTCACAGGGGACTGTTCCAGAATATTCATCTCATCATTGGTGTTGCAGCAAATTTGCTCCAGCAAATTGGCAAAGAGCAATGGACCAAGTGATCCAAGATATCCCAGGATGACATCATTGTGACTGAAGAGGACCTCCAGAACCTTGGTAAAGTGTTTACCAGGCTGAGTGAGTATGGTTTGTGCACAAAGACAGAGAAATGTGAGTTTTTCAAAAATAAAATCAAATATTATGAACATGTTATTGACAAGCATAAGTCACAAGAGAAGATTGAAGCAGTGCTACAGGCACCCAAACTGGAAAATGTGTCACAACTCAGATCATCGTTGGGCCTTGTAAACTACTACCACCAGCTTCCCCCAAACATTGCTACAGTGCTGCATCCATTGAATGCACTGTTACTAACAGGAGCAAAGCAGGAATGGTCAGAAAGATGTGAAAAAGTATTCTTTTCTTTTCAAATCTTTTTATTATTATTATCCAAAATACAAGAGTACATCAAAGTAAGTAACACTTACAATGTCTCAAAAGAGAAAAAAAAACAATATTAAGGATTGAAAAAGTATTCAAGGAAACAAAGAGAGTAATAACACCTGATGAACTGCTCACCCATTATGACCCATCCTTGCCCATCAGACTGGTGTGCGATGCATCCCCTTATGGCATTGGAGCCATTTTGTCACACATTATGAAAGATGGATTTGAATGCCTGAATGTGTTTGCTTCAAGATCACTGACGAGCGCAGAAAGCAACTACGCACAGATCGACCGAGAGGTGCTTAGTCTAGTATGGGGAATAAAGAAGTTCCACCACTACCTCTACAGACAAAAGTTTACGCTAGTGACATATACCAGCCCCTTGTGTCCATTTTCAATGCCAGGAAGGGAATTCCAGTGATGACTGCTAGCCGGTTACACTATTCCTAGGAACCCACACTTACGACATAGAGTTCAAGGGTACCAAACAACACAGCAATGCTAATGGATTGTCATACCTTCTACTATTGGCAACTGAAGAAGAAAAGTCTTCATACTGTGACCCAGCAGAAGTGTTCCGCACTGCATTGGTGGACCAGTTGCTGGTAGCAAATTCCAAAATACAAAGGGAAACAAGGAATGACCTGACATCGTCAAAAGACTATGAAATCATCAAGGATGGCCAGCTCATTGTAACCCTATATTTCCAACGTTCTCAGTCAGATGAGAACATCAAAGCACGCTGATGTGTGAATCTCATATTGTGGTTCCCTTTAAACTGCGTACCAAAGTGTTAGAAAATCTACATGAAGGACACTGGGTGAAGACAAGATGAAGAGTCTCACCTGGAGCCATGCATGGTGGCTGGGAATAGTTAAGCAAATTGAAAACTTGGCCAAGTTGTTTGGGATGTAAAAAAGTTCAAAATTCACCCCCACAGGCACCACCACGGGAGTGGCTGTCATCACCATGGCAAAGAGTACATATTGACTTTGCTGTGCCATTCATAACTGCTGTGGGTGATCAATCAAAGTGGCCAGAGGTTAAACCAATAAAGTCTACCACGCCAGCAAACACTGTCTCCACTCTGAGGACTATCTTTGCCAGAAATGGCTTACCCGAATGACAACAGACCACAATACACGTCAGAAGAATTCCGACTGTTCATGAAGAAAAATGGCATCAGATATTTCAAATCAGCTCCTCACCACCTGGCAATGAATGGGTTAGCTGAAAGGTTTACCCAAACCTTCAAGGTTCATTAAAGCAATGGACAAGGAGGACATTTTGTGTATCGGAACTCCGTTCCTGCGAAGAGAAATCAAACACTTGCAATGCTGTTCATGAGCAGGGATCTGAGATCTCGCATAGACCTCCTGAAACCAGACCTCCGGAGGGAAGTACAGAATAAATAGTTCATCCAGTTGCTGAGTGAAGTAGCATGGAGCTTTGAGATTGAACAAGAAGTCCTAGTGCGTGATTATCGAGAAGACAAGTGGACACCTGATAGGATAGCTGCAAGAACTGGACCACCGATGTACACAGTGGATGTTGGAGATCGGATATGGAAACTTCATGTGGACCAGATACTTGATGCTGAACTGAAGAACACACCCAAGTTGATTGCATCCGACAAGATGGACACATTATGGTCACCAGACTTATCTCTCAGTGATAATCATATCACTGACAGCGACGTGACTTCGGAAACTGAGAACATTGTTCTAGATAAGATACATAACAAACCTGATCCCACTCCACAGGTCCAGAAGCCCAACAAGAACGTTATCGTTGACAAGACACCTGCCAAACCTTATGCTGCTCCAAAGGTCCAGAGGTGCTATCCTGAAAGAAGCAGAGCGCCATCCAAAAGACTGAACCTTCAGAACTGTGAAGTTAGTTATGGACTGTTAGTGTCAAAGCATGTTTATTTGGAATATGGGTTTATGAAAGGAAAATTGAATGTTTGTACATATATAATTTTATGTTGCTTTAATCTAAAGGGGGAGAAAGTGTAATTATATGAATCTATTTCTTTTAGAGCAATGACCCCTCCCATTAGCACTACATATTGATCCATTGTCTATGCACGTGCATTGTTTTCTCTTTCTCTCTCTGTCGCTAAAATGTGAATACACCAGTTAAAGCCATCTTCCGTGTGCATGTTTTTATTTAATTGATATGCAGTTGTGCACAGACACAACAGCAGTGAAAGCAGCAGGCTGCCTCACAAACTACCCACCTGATTTCTGTGTCGGTCAACACTTGTATCATCCGCAGGAGTGTCTGCATTTTCCGCTTTGGCCTCATTAGCGTCCTTAGAACCCACAAAACTGGTGTGAAGGTAGATCATCCTCAATCCTGAAGATTCAGTATAGTATGCATTGTAGAAGAAAGTTAGCATCAAGTCATTTCATGAATGTTTATAGCTTTAGATTGAACGCAGATGGCCTGTGGCCTCAATTTCTTCATACATTAGCTATATGTAAATATTTTGTGAGTATATAAAGACTTCTTTAGGATCAACGCTTCATCCTTTGTACATGTAGATTCTAAATTCTAAAGTGCTTTTCAGTGATAGTCATCTTGTGTACTTTTTTTATCCATTTATATTATTTGGCTAGCAGCTATCGCCAGTGAAAGTGGAGACTCAACCACCTTCTTGAATTAGAGCAACACACACAAAATGCTGGAGGACCTCAGCAGGCCAGTCAGCATCTATGGAGAAAAGTAAAGTCAACATTTCGGGCCGAGACCTTTCAGCAGGATTCAAGCAAAATACACACAATGCTGCAGGAACTCAGCAGCCCAAGCAACACGCACAAAATTCTGGAGGAGCTCAGCAGGCCAAGATGCTGACTTTACTTTTCTCCATAGATGCTGCCTGGCCTGCTGAGGTCCTCCAGTATTTTGTGTGTGTGTTGCTTGGATTTCCAGCATCTGCAGATTTCCTCTTGTTTGTGATTGGACACCTTCTTGAATTGCTGCAATACATCTGGAGATTGTGCTCCCATAATATTGTTAGGTAGGGATCCAGGATTTAGATTGCAGCAATGGTGATATATTTCCTAGTCAAGATGATGTGCAATTTTTGAGTGAAACCTGAAGGTTGTGCTGTTTCCATGCATCTACTGCGGTGGTTCCTGGCTCCTGGGGGTGGTTGGAGTTTCTAGGGGGTGGTTAAGATAAAGGTGGTTGTGGGGGGAAGGTACTCAGTAGCAAGTGGGGAAGCTGAGGGATTATATGCTTAATTTAAGAAATGAATTACTTATAAGAAATTGATCTCATTGCCCCTTAATTGATTATAGTGATCACCTCATCTCTTGCTAATTGACCATTCTCTTAGACTTTGCTCAAAGCACATTATATTTGTTGAAAAGCAATGTGACACTTTGGTATTTGGCATATCATGAGAAATGTGGACTGTAAAAATTGTGTTATTTCTGGGCCCGGCCCACACATTATTGCCATTCACTACTGTAGTACAGTGTTAGCTAGTACGATCCCCATATGCTAATCATTCAATGATGCAATTCCTGTGAATCAGGGTATAGTGTTCAATGAGTAAAGTTCAGAATCTGCCCTTTCGAATGGTCTTGACCACACTTCTCTTTTCCACAGCGTAACTGAACTATCACTGCCCTTCTTCATGTACCTTCAGGCAGGGGGCTAGGTTTTGCCTGATATATGATGACGTCATAACTTTCCCCTTTTTTGATTGCTGCGCTTGAGATTGTACTTAAATAATAGGTGATTGACCGTGGTCAATAATCAATATTGAAAATGGCAGAAACAGACCAAGCAAAAAAGAAGTGTGGACGATATAGTGTGGAGTATCTGAAAGATGGATTTATACCAGCACCAAACAACTGACAGCAGGTAACGTGTCTGTGTGTAAAAACATTTTTTTCAAATGAGACAGTGAAACCGTCCAGGATCCTCGAACATATGAAGAGAATACACTCTAATAAAGCAAACAAGAACTTGACTTGTTTTTAGTCATTTCATGAAAACTTTGAGAAATAGAAAACATTTCAAAATATGTTTGCAACACTTTACAAGAAAACAGTGATGCTTTGTGTGCTTCAAACAGCATTTCACTGCTCATTGCTAAATCTCGAAAGCCCCATGCAATTGGAAAAGGACTATTCTGCCAGTAGTATACAAGGTTCTGAGTACATTTTTGCATAAGTCACCAGACCAAATAATTACAGTGATTATGCTCAGCAATAATTCTGTTCAAAGAGAAATGGATGAAATATCTGAGAATGTGAATAGAATTTGTTTTGCTGTTGGATGAGTCAACTTTGCCAGGCAACAAATCTTTACTTTTTGGCAATGTTTACATCATGAAAGATGAAGGCATGGTTCAATAGTTGCTATATGCAAGGAGACTAGAAGCAGATAAGAAGGGGAGCCAATATTTCAGGTTTTTGGGCAGTTTTTCAAGAAGAACATTCGGCTCACTAACATGCTTGCTTGTGCAACAGGTGGGGCACCATGAATGACAGGACACCACCGTGGGTTTATTACTTCCTTGAGAAAATAGCTGTAGATTTACTTTTCACAGAGAACACCTGGTCACAAAAAACCCAAGTGGTTGGCTGCTGTGGTGAACTACATATACCTGTCTGGACTGCTCCTGTGGCTCCTCCCACAGACCCCTGCTGACTGCTCCTGTGGCTCCTCCCACAGACCCCTGCTGACTCCTCCCACAGACCCCTGCTGACTCCTCCCACAGACCCCCTGCTGACTGCTCCCACAGACCCCTGCTGACTGATCCTGTGGCTCCTCCCACAGACCCCTGCTGACTGCTCCTGTGGCTCCTCCCACAGACCCCTGTATAAAGGCGATTGAGGCCTGAGCCCGGCCTCATTCTCCAGGATGTAGTGTTGTTCATTCTTCCAGTCAATAAAAGCCGATACCTTGCTTCTTACGTCTCAGCGTGAGTTATTGATGGTGCATCAGCTGCACAAGTTACGAAATACCATATTTACAACAGTAAATAAAATCAAGTTGCATGCTCTCAATTCTTTACTATTTCAAGAGCTTTGTATTGAGAACGCTGGACAGTTCAAATGCTTGCTGTTGCACACTGAAGTCAGATGGCTATCTAAGGAAGTAGCCTGAGATGCTTTTATGTGCTTTTTGGAACTGTGATAAAATTCTTTGAAGACTCAATTACTTCATTCAGTAATTAACTCAAGAATATGAGGCATGACATTGCTTATTTTTCAGAATTGTTTGCAAAGCTTAATTAAATCAATCTTCAATTGCAAGGAAATGATGCGAATCTTGTCAAAGTCAAATCAGTCATCTCCACATTTCTGTCCAAGTTAACCCTATTTAAGTGCGCCGTGACCTTTTCTAATTTCCGTACCTCTCTGATTTGAAGGAGGAAGGAAGAATACAAGGAGATGATCTCAAGTGTATTGTGCCCACCTGGGAGAGCTGCATAAGGATATGTCAGAGATGTTTCAGGATCTTCTCTTGATCCAAATTCCAGACTGGCCAATAAATCCATTCCTGAACACTTGTAATAAAGAATTAACAGGAAGGATGGAGGAAAAACTGATTTCACTGCAAAATAACTTTGAGCTGAAGCCAAGGTTCAAAATATCAGGAGTTTTGGTTGTATAAAGAAATCTCTGAGCACTATTCTGCACTATGGAAAATGGTCAAGATGTTCTTTATTACTTTTTCAAAATCATATTTAGTGGAACACAGTTTCTGAGCAGTCACCCAACTTCTTTCAAAGCAATGAACCAGACCGAAAATTACTGGACATGGTGATTTGAGGCTTCTGAGTGACATTAAGCCTGATGTTGAGAAGCTGATATCACCATACCAAGCCCATCCATCTCATTGAAAGATGAAAAAGCAATGAAGGAATAAATAGTTGGACTATTAATGTATGCCCTAAAATTGTTAATGAAAATTGTTTTTACTGCAATTAAATAAAGAAATAATTTTATTTATAGTTTTTATTTAAATAGGTTTGATTAATTTTTGTAATTATTTGGCATTGCTTTGAATTTACAGTTCCTATTTTCTTTCTCTGTGCATCGTAAATCAAAATTATTTCTGGTTTTTATGTAATGGCCGAAAGGGAGGGGGTGGGGTGCTGGGAATGTTATCTGGGAGCCAAGAGAAATAAAAGAAAAATTGGGAACCACTGATCTACTGCCTTTGCCCTTCTTAGTTGTAGAGCTTGCTGGCTTGGGCAGTGTTGACAGAAGAACCTTGGTGAATAAATGTAGTTGTTTTATAGATCTCCATCACTGTGGTCATGGTGTGCAACTAATGGGAGGGGCTAATTATCAGTCTGGTGAATAGGGAGCTAATCAGGTGGCCTGTAGCCTGCTTTGTCTTGGATGGAAGTCAGGTTCTTGAATATTGTTGGAGCTGCACTTATTTCAGTAGGTAGAGAATGTGGCATCAAATTCCTGACATGGCATTGGGAATGAGGGCACGAGTTTCTCACTGCCGTCTACCCAAACTTTGATGTTGTACAACTACTGTTTTTATGTTTCTGGCTAATGGCGACTCCCAGGATATCGCCATGAAATATAAAAAAAGGATATCTGGAGCCTTTCTTGTTAGAGGTGGCACTGAAGTAGCAAATAATATTCACGCCACACACCAGTGCATGCCCGAATATTGTCTGCGTTTTCTTATAAGCAAGGATGCACTTGCTGAAGAGTTTCTGTTGATTTAGGCATTATACAGTTACCACTTCTAATTTAACGAGAGCACGACAGCTGTTTACCAGGGAACTGAAGATAGTTAGGCCTAGGCTGCACTCCTAGGGGACAACTCTAACAATGACATGGGTCTGAAATATTTGATTTCCCATAACCAATACAAATGATCTCTGGTTATTGAATGGTTTCAGTTTTTCAGTTGGTTCTGTCTGCAAATTGGAAAATACACAAAGGTCATTTGATATAGCAACATACCTCCACAGTATTGTAATGAATGTCATCAAATGCACATAAGACTGATAAGAAAGAACAATTATTAAAAGTACAAACAGGAAATTAGTTCTGCTATTTGTAGGAATGATCATGTGTATGTACTATGGACCTTAGAATTTAAATGCATTATGGTAGCTCAGTTGCACCCAAGGACTGTCCATAAGATAGGTGTTTGCTTGCTTGGAATGGCCGGATTATTTTCCATTGCGTGAGATATGGCATCAGCCATTAGAGCTTCCTCACTAATGTCCATTGATGTCAGTTTGGTAAATGTTTCATAAAGAGATTAATTGGATTAAAAGAGACTATTCTCATTGATATTTAGGAATATTTAATAAATTTTCAATCAAAGAAAAAAATTGCCAGGAATATTTGAGACTTAATCAATTTATATTTTCAATCTTCAACTAATATGTCAGCATCTTAAACATCAATTTAAAGCTTTAGGGAGAAGGGTCTAGCTTTGCTTTAAAGAAACTAGTCCAAGATGATCATAAATTCACAGAGATTACAACATATTTGTAAAATTGTTTATAATGCCATTTTGAAAACAATGCTGTTTTATATCTTTTAATATTATTACAATAGTCGCATGACAAGCAACATCCACAAGGTGGCACTCGTGTTGTAATTATGCAGTGGTGTCTCATTGCTGAGCAAAGGTAACATTGTTGTTTACAATTACAGTCAACTATAGGCATGTTGCTTATCATATTAAATGATAAGACCATTTATGTTCTGGGCTCAATTTGTCAGAAGATGGTCTTACACCCATGAGTATTCAGAGCTCTCTTTCCACCTCTGTAAACATCAATGGCAATCAATAAAAAACTGTAGCTACTTTAAATCTGCCTCATCTAGAAGGCTGGTTTAAGACCCTGGTAGGAGCGAAGGGATAAGGAAAAAGTATCTGATTCGCCTGCACTTCTTTTAATCGTTGAGGATTATGGTGTTGTTAGGCCTCCTCTGCTTTGGAGAAAGCAAATGTAGATTGTGAGACCTCTTTGCAGAGCACCTATATTCAGTAAGCAGGTGTGACTTAGAGGTCACATTTGCCTGTCACTTTAACTTCTCAATCTCACTCTTGTCGCATTCTGACAGGTTCCTGAGGAGCAGTACCTTCTCACTGGGCACACTACAGCATTCCATACTCAATACTAAAATCAACTATTTCAGACCACTTGCTTGATAGAGATGGCACATGCTACAATCACGGAAAAGGTCTATTTTTATTAACAAGCAAATGCAACAATGTTCTAAAGCAATCCACCTATGACTCAGTTTTGCTCTGTCCATAGACATTGTCCGATCTGGTGGTCATTTTGGGTTCTGGGTCTTAGCAGCAGCTCTGACCTGCATCTACAGCTTTAATACGTCAAATTTACTTGTCTTTTCTTTCTCTATCATGATCATCAAATGCAATAGATGAGATTAAAAGAAGCAGATGCAATGGTTGTCGTCATTAACTGTTGATTTAAGCATTGGGAAAACCTCAGCAAACCTGGCCTCACACGCTCCAAGGTAGTCCCTTTGTTCTGGTCATCCCACTCAGTCCTCTCTGCAACATAAACCTGATAGTTATTTTTTTATTTACTTGAGCCCACATAGGGTCGCTCACCTGAGGTGCTAAACAATATTTCTGTCTCCACAGATGCAGTTTGGCCTCAGTTCTGTTTTTGTTTCAGTAATTATAGATGTTTAGAGAGCATGGTTTGTTCTGCTAAACTTTCAAAGATAATAATTAAATTTTAAAAACATGAGAAATCTGAAGACTAGATTGTGAGACATCAGTTGTTTATCAAATCATTTCAAACCACCACATACATTTCTGATTAATTTGTTAACTGGAAATGGATCATGGGAAATAACAGTTGGCGTTGTGATCCTGCACACCTCCAGGCAGTTATATACTTGATGCCAATGCATTGTTTCATTTTCAGTCTTTTTCCTTGCATGCATTTGAATTTTGCACTGATTGCAAATATTAACATTGTAGTGATAATTAAAATCAACTCATTTACTTTGAAGGGGCAGGGTTAGAATCCCTTGTTGAAGGTGTTCTGGGTAAAAAACAGTAATACTACTATAGAATGGTTTATGGGATAGAAGCCATTTATCCATTGTGCCTCAGGCTTCTTTTCCATAGCCTTGCAATTTTTTTCTTGTCATATATTTGTCAAATTCTCTCTTGAAGAACACAATGGAACCTGCCTCCATCAAACATGCATTCTGTGCATTTCAGATTCCACCCACACACTGCATGAAAAATCTTTCTCTTGTTACTATTAATTCTATTCTTCTTTTGTTTTGTACCTGAGAACTTTAGTCTTTGACCCCTCCACCAACAGCTTCTCACTTTCCAGATCCCCCATTCCTCACATACTTCTATCAGCCTTCCCCTCAGCTTTCTCTGTAAATCAAACAGTCCCATCCTCTCCAATCTATCCATTTAAAAGTACTTACACGAACAAGAAATATTTTTGTAAATCTTTTATAATAACTTCAAATCCTTCCTATAAACAGAAGACAAGAAGTAAGGCTAAACAAGTTTGATAATGGTTCAGCATGAGTTGCTCGACTTTATACTCCATGTTTCTATTGTTAAAGCCCAGAACTGTAGGCCGTGTTAACTGATTTCATAAATAGCCCTTCCTCTTTCAATGTTTCAATGTTTCTCTGCTCCTATGCACTTTTAGAACTGTATCCTTTATTCTATATTGTCTCCTCTTAATTCTCCCAACAAAATACATCAACTGACAAATTTCAGCCGTCTTCTTCCAGCCTGTTCAAATTCCACTTCATTCTGTCAGTATCCTTCTTGTAGTTCACAATGCCATCAAGTTTTGTGTCATCTGCAATTTAGAAATTGTGAATGGCGCCCTCAATTTTAGATCAATAATGTAGAGAACAAAAAAAAGGCCAAAACACCAACCCCTGTGTTGTCACCTGTGTCAAGGATGCAAAGAGCTCAGGGCAGATAGGCAATGTGAGTACACAACAGTTACCAATAACGACTAGGAATATTGTCAGTGATTTGTCATTTGTTGACGGTCAAGGCAGCATGTCATGGATGAATCTACAATATGTGACATCTCTTTCCCAGTCCTCTAAGCTTAAGTTGAATATTGACAAAGGCATAATTTCTGGAAATGTTGTGCAAGACACTCTAGCATCATTTGCATGGGTTTTAATGCTTTCTGATACAAAGTTCTCAACCAGCCCCTTTAAAGAATTATTTTTGTTGCTGGGAATAATGCTTCATATGGAAAGGATGGGAAACTTTGTACTATGGTACCCTATACCTATTCCTGTCTCTATTATGAACCAATAGAGTTCCACAAGGCATTAAGACCAAGAATATGAATGGCTTTACTATACCTAGTTTCTTTCTTGTAAGTAATTTCTGCATAAATATTTAATTTCCCAAGTGATAAGTCATTAAAATATCTGAATATTAATGCTCCTTCCCATCTCAACTAGCCAAATTCTAACAAGGAACTACTTTCTCCAGTTTCAGTACTCCTAGAATCATGATGGCCAGCGGAGCAAATGATGATCCTGGAGTCAACGGCCCTATTGCAAACTAGATGTTGTTTCAAATCCACTCTCTTTGCCAATATCTATTCATTTAGTTGCCAGGTTTAATTTCATATGTGTAACCACTGGTAATTTGTAAATCTTACCACCATAGTAATCTTTACAAGGCTGGCATAAATTGAAGAGTGAATTTGAAGTCATTGCTAACGTTAATGAAAGAGTGAATATGCTTTTTTTAATGGGAGGTGAGAGTTATGGTTCATTTACACTTGCCTTGAACTAAAGAAACATTTAAAAGTCAACCAAATTGGTTGATGAAAGCTGAAAGCAAAAGAGAGAACACACGTATAATATAGATAACACCAAAATATATAATATTAGCAAAATGAATGGGAGGTTAGAGGATTGGGAAGCATTTAAAAACCAACAGCAGGCAACTAAAAAGCGATAAGGAAAAAAAAGATAAAGTAAGAAAGTAAGCTAGTCAATAATATAAAAGGGGATACAAGAGGTTTCTTCAGATATATAAAGAGTAAAAGAGAAGCAAGATTGGATATTGGACCACTAGAAAATGATGATACAGAGGAAGCAATGGGGTCAAATAAACGGCGGACAAATTTAATATGTAGTTTGCATCAGTTTTCACTGTGGAAGACGTGAGCAGTATTTGAAAATTGAGTGCAGCTGGCTATCACTAAGGACAAAGTGTTTGGGACGCTTCAAGTTCTGAAGGTAGATTAGTCACAGGACCAGATGGACTACATCTCAGGGTTATGAAAAAGGTAGCTGAAGAGATTGTGGAGGCATTAGTAATGATCATTCAAGAATCATTCTGAAGAACTCGAAAATTGCAAACGTCTTTCCACTCCTTGAGAAAGAAGGGAGGCAAAAGACAAAGAAATATAGGTCAGTTAACCTGTCTTCAATGACTGGGAAGATGTTTGGAGTCCGTTATAAAGTTTTGGGGTACTTGGAGACGCATGATAAAATAGACCAAAGTCAACATGGTTTCCTTAAGGAGAAATTTTGCCTGACAAATCTGTTGGAATCCTTTGAGAAAAATAACAAGCAGGATAGACAAAGGAGAGTCCATGAAATGTTTACTTGGATTTTCAGAAGGCTTTTGAAAAAGTGCTGCACATGAGGCTGCTAACAAGATAAGAGTCCATGGTATTACAGGGAAGGTATTAGCCTGGACAGAATATTGGCTGACTGGCAGGAGGCAATAAAGAGGACCATTTCTGGTTAGCTGCCAATGACTGGCAGTGTTCCGCAGGGGTCAGTGTTGGGACTACTTTTCACATTATATGTCAAAGATTTGAATGGCAAGATCAATGGCTTTGTGACCAAGTTTGTGGATGATACAAAGATAGATGGAGGGGTAGTAGTGTTGAGGAAGCAGTGGTCTGCAAAAGGACTTAGACAGATTGAGAGAATGGGTAAAGGAGTGGCAGATGGAATATAGTGTAGGCAAGTGCATCATCATGTACATTGGCAGAAGAAATAAAGGTGTAGACTATTTTATAAATGGAAAAAAATTCAGAAATCTGAGGTGTAGAGAGACTTGGGAGAATTTTGGGACTTGCAAAATCCTCTAAAGGTTAACCTACAGGTGGAGTCAGTGGTAAGAAAGGCAAATGTAATGTTAATATTAATTTCAAGAGGACTAGATTATTAAAGCAAGGATGTGAAGCGGAGGCCTTATAACGCATTGATCAGACTGCACTTGGAGTATTGTGAGCAGTTTTGGGCCCCTTCTTTAAGAAAAAATATGCTGGCATTCAAGCGGGTACAAGGAAGTTAACATGAATGATAAAAAGATGAAATGGTAAATGTATAAGGAATGTAGGCCTATACTCACTGGAGATTAGAAAAATGGGGGTGGGGGGGAGGAACTCATTGAAAACTATCAAATATTTAAAGACCTAGATAGTGTGGACGTGGAGAGGATGATTCCTATAGTAGGGAATCTAGGACCAGAGGGCAAGCCTCCGAATACAAGGACATTCCTTTAGAATATAGATGAGGAGGAATTTCTTCAGCCAGAGGGTGGTGAATCTGTGGAATTCATTGCCACAGACTGTTGTGCAGGCCAAGTTATTGGGGATATTTAAAGCAAAGGCTGATAGGTTCTTAATTAGTAAGGTGTCAGAAGTTACAGGGAGAAGGCAGAGGAATGGGGTTGAGCAGGATACCAAATCAACCAGATTGCAATGGTGAGCAGACTCAATGGGCTGAAAGGCCGAATCCTGCTCCTATGTCTGCTCGTCCTATGCAAAGGCTGGCAGAACTCAGCCAGCCAAGCAGCACCTGTGGAAAGTTAAGCCAGTTAATGTTTCAAGTCAGTGAACCTTCCTCAGATCTAGGTGGTGGGGAACTGATGGATATTCCCTCTCCAGGGCCTGAGAGGTTTATTGTTAGCCTCAACTTACCAGCACAACAGCAAGAACTTTCCAAAGGGTTAGAGCTGTTTTTGACAAAGATAAACTTCTAACCAGCAGTCCTTGCTCAGCTTCTTGTTGTAAACAAAATAAACAAAGAGGTATTGTACACCCATGGTTAACCAATGTATGACAATGGAGTTATGTTAATTAGCCTGCATCAAACAAGACACCAATATGATTGAGGTTCAAGGAAGCTTGCAGACTAGGTTAATTTTTTCACTTAGCACATCAAACAAACATTGTCACAGGTATAGTTGATCAATCAATAATTGTAATATTTCTGTACTTAGAAAGCTAGCCCTCACAGCTTTGGCTGTCTCAGCTCTTTGTCTGAAGAAGCTTTGAGACTATGTATGTGAATTACCTTGTTCCAGCAAATATACCTGAAAAGCATCACATTCGGATGCTGCCATCAAGTAGCAAAAGCATATAAATGTTATAAATCATTGGGGTTTGTTAGAAATGACAATTTCAGTTATATAATGAGTAAAACGGAGATGAGAGTTGATATCCGACCACTGGAAGATGATGCTGTTGAGGTAGTAATGAGGGACAAAGAATTGCAGATGAACTTCATGGGTACTTTGCATCTGCCTTCACTGTGGAAGACACTTTCAGTGTGCCAGATGTCTGTGAGTGTCAGGGAGCAGGAGTGTGTACCATTGCTATTACAAATGAAAATGTACTAGGTCACTTCAAAGGTCTTAAGGTGGATAAGTCACCTGGGCCAGGTGGACTACATCCCAGAGTCCTGAGAGAGGTTGCTGAAGAGATAATGGATGCATTGGTCATGATCTTTCAAGAATCACTTGATTCTGGCATGGTCCCAAAGGACTGGAAGGTTGCAAATGTCACTCCACACTTTAAGAAGGGAGGAAGACAAAAGAAAGGAAATTATAGGCCGGTTAGCCTAAACTCCGTGGTCGGGAAAGTTTTGGAATCTATTATTAAGAATGAGGTTTCGAGGTACCTGGAGACTAATGATAAAATAAATCAAAGTTAGCATGGTTTTTGTAAATGGAGATCTTGCCTGACAAATCTGTCAGAATTCTTTGAGGAAGTAACAAGCAGGGTGGACAAAGGAAGGCCTGTATATGGGGTTGAGTGGGATCCGGGATCAGCCATGATTGAATGGTAGAGCAGACTCGATGAGCTGAATGTCCTAATTCTGCTCTTATGTCTGATGGTCTTATGGACAAGAATGACAGAAAGATGAGATGACAGAAAGAAAGGAATTCATTCCTTAACCCACAGTTTCTCTGACAGATGATTCGTTTGTCTGCAACTCAAGTCATATTTGGGGACTTCAGCCAGGTTTATATGAAGAAATCGCTGCCCATTTACCATCAGTAGCAGTAGAGGTTGTTACGAAAGTGCCACAACTCTGAGGGGCCGAAGGGTACAAAGTAGCCCCCTCGTTTTTGAGAATCGCAAGATCGCTACTAATTCAGGTCTGGGGACCCAGGAAATGAGAGAGAGAATCCTCAAGGGTTTGGAATGTGTGTCCTGCCCTCAAAGGGACAAAGCCACGGATACCAGCCATTGTCTCTTGGAGACGGAATTGTGTATTGAGTACTGTACTATTCATTGAAGCCCTCAGGGAATGACCAGAGTGGGCTGGTTGAGGGATTGCATCATCCCAACCTGATTGACATCTGAGACCCCGTGAGTAAGGATAAAAGAGGGTCTGGGGAACAACCCCTTTAGACACACCAGGAGAAACGCTAGAAATCCTGTGACAGCGTAATAGCGACAGTCGGTGGAGAGCCCACATGCGTCCTTTCCCGTTGTCGGGATTGGGGCCTTACCATGGAAGACGGCTTAGCTAAAGAAGAGACCACCACCAACGAAATTTCGAAGGATCGACATCATAAAAAGGAAAAGCTGGCAAGTTCTAAAAATCTCTCTTGACTCCAACCAAAGGCTGCAGCCTGCATGAACTAAAATGACTTTTTATATTTCCATCAGACAATACATTATCCCCTCGACAACAATAGAGCTTATTTCTTATTGATTATTATTATACCCGCACTTTTAGAGTTAGTATTGACAATGTATATTATCTGTATGTTTGCATTGATATTATTTTTGTATATTTTTACCAATAAATACTGTTAAAAATAGTACCATCAGACTTCAACGGACCTCTCTATCTTTGCTGGTAAGTGACCCAGTTATGGGGTACGTAACAAGGTCCCAAAACACTAGACCACTGAGATACTAAGACAAGGACAATCTACCTTATCATGCCCAGACCATTTTTCAGGAAATCTGATCTCTTGGCTATCCTTCTTCTACCTGCATACAGGCAGAGGCTAAAGAACAAGGCTCCAGAGATTCGGACGACAAGGAGGTGGTTGCAGGAGGCAGAGGAGAGGCTGTGGACTGAGCCGAGTTCAAGGGCTCATCTGTACATCTATGAGTACACCACAGTCATCCCAGAGTTTATAAGAACTGTCATAGATGGCTGTGTTCCCACAAAATCATTCAAAGTCTTTCCAGCCAGAATGAACCATGGGGTCTTCAATCAGAGGCTTTTAAGCCTGGTGACCAAGAAAGTTACAAGAGACCCAGGTATGATCTCTGGAAAGCCACCTCATGAGTGAAGTAGCAATTCTAGACTAAACTTGGATCAAAGAGGGATGCTTGACAGCTGTGACAGGGCTTGAATGCTATCACCTCTTAACAAAGTAAAATCAGGTGAAATAGCTGATGACAGGGCTTCGCTCCCAGAAGAGCTCAATGCCTTCTGTGCTCCCTTTGACTGTCAAAACATGGAAGGACCATCACAAACTCCCACAGCCCCAAAGAGCCTGTGGTTTCAATCTCTGAGGCCGATATGAGAGCATTCTTCAGGAGGATGAACCCATTTGGCCCAGCCTGCTGCCTACTGGCAGTCTGAGGTACCCACCTGCTTCAAGCAGGTTTCAATTACACCGGTGCCTGAGAAGAACGTGGTAACCTGCCTCACTGACTATTATCCAGTAGCATTTACATCCACAGTGATGCAGTGTTTTGAGAGGATGGTGATGAAAACAATTCAACTGCTGCCTGAGAAGTGACTTGGTTCCACCCGAATTTGCCTGCCAATAGCAGATGCCATTTAATTGGCTCTTCAATTAACCTCAGAACATCTGGACAACCAAGATGCATATATCAGGATGCTCTTTATTGACTACAGCTCAGCTTTCAATACTATTGCCCCCTCAAAACTAATTAGTAAGCTTCAAGACCTAGGCCTCAATACCTCCTTCTGCAATTGGATCCTTAATTTCCTCATTTGCAGACCCCGGTCAGTTTAGATTGGCAACAACATCTTCTCCACAATCTCCATCAACACAGGTGCACTATGCTTAGCTCCTGCTCTGCTTGCTTCATTCTTATGACAGTGTGGCTAAGCAAGGCTCCAATGTCATATTCAAGTTTGCTGATGCCCTTGAATGGAAAATGCTACTAAAAGTAGTTGATATTACTCAATCTATCACAGGTAAATCCCTCCCCACCATATGCAGATCCACACAGAGTGTTGTCACAAGAAAGCAGCATCGATCATCGGGGACCCCCACCACCCCGCAAGAAAATGAATCTCATGTTTGTATATCGTGACATATATGTATTTTGAAAATAAATTTACCTTCAAATAGGGCTGAAAATCTCCTTTGGAGTTTAGGGCTTTGCAGACAGAGATGTCATTACAGAGGTGGGAGGGATGAATGGAAAGTTTACAGTAAATTTCTCTTCCACAGATGCTGCTTGACTGACTGACTGAGCTCCTCTGGTTTTTCTGTTTTTCTTTCAGATTCCAACATCTACAGTTCTATTTGCTTTCCAACCATATGGTGAGTGAAGAGTCACATATAGCCCAGACTAAATGAATATGGTAGAGCTGTTCCCCTTTTAATGGTAGAACCAGAATAGTTTTTATTCTGGTTTCATCGTTACCTTTACAGAGACCAGCACTAACTCTAGTCTTATTTAATGACGCAGAAGTCCGGTAACTTGACCACTATATTGCTGTGCCCTATTTATTTCAATTACAGCACTGAATAAAAAGATTGTGGATTCAAAATTATATCCAAAGTCATATCTAATGCAAACACTTCAGTGCAGGAATGTTGAGGTCGTTGACCTTCAGATGTGTATATGACTATCCTCTCAGCTTGATCCTCTACAGGGCTATTCAAATAAAAACAGGGCACTTCCTCTGGTTCTTTAACTAAAGCTTACACCTTAGCTGATTGAAACATAAATCAGGAGCAAATTTTCATAATTGCTGCCACAAGTTTCATGCTATGTTTTAGAGCCAAAATTAACCCCTGGGAATGAATGTTAAATCACCTAATTGGTCAAAAATGTCTTGTCTATAGTCAGTGGGAAAATGGAGTGATCAACAAAGTTCATAAATCTTTGGAGCCTGAAAGTTAAACTATCCTTCAGTTAATCTAATTTGAAAGTGCAGACTTCTGAACAAATAAAATATCCCTTTGATTCATCAACTGTAAAGATAAAAAAAACAGAAAATGATGTTAGTTTGATGTAGGAACTGTTATGACTCATCTAAATTGGGATAAAGAAATGTTATTTACTTTACATCAAAGGTGTCCTACAAAATTTGATGCCAAAGCATGAAGGCTCTATTTTCTTAACATATCACCAGAAATGTGTGGCATTGCTTAAAATGAATCACAAGTTACGCTGTGAAGAATAAGTGAAAAGATACTTAAGAAAATTGGCAAAATCTTATGGGAGAAACTTTAGAGCTTGTAGAAAGTGTTTTTGGATTTAATCCTAAAAAATAAATAGATAGTGGCCTGTTCTTCAGACTTCCCTTGGCTTTCTGCATGGCATTTTTCTATCAGTAGGATATACAAACAACATAATGTTTGCGTTTGAGAACTGGACAAACAAGGAGACAACAGTCTGTTCTTTAACAATAGTATAACCTTATTAATTATGAAGCATATAAAGTCTGAGTAAGATGATGTAAATTTAAATGGTAAATTCAATCTTTACTCTAATAGGATGAAAGACATTGGGTTAAGATCATTAAAGTGAGGCAGTAAGGAAAATACATTGAAAAGCGATGCTAGAAATTGTTTAGTTGCTTTCAGTCAGGTTGTCTGCCATGGGCCAGTAAAGGTTTTATTTATGAGTTTTCTGACGGTATGTTCCACATGACTACAGAAGATCTTGGGGGTCCTTGGAGAAGATGAGGATGTCATTGAGGTTGATGAACATACTCCTGTGCAGCATGGCTTAAAGGATTTCCTGCATGAAGGCTTGGCAAATGGCCGGACTGTTGGAAAGTCCAAAAGGCATCACCAAGGGTTTGAAGTGAGAAATTGGTGTTATGAATGCTGTCCTCCACTCAACCGCCCCCAACAGATGCAGATCAAGTTGAATGTGCTTCATTGATCCAGCTTGGTGAAGATCTGGGCCCTGTGGGGTGTTCCAAGTACGGTATCCATCAAAGATGGAGGGCAGCAGTTCTTAATGGTAATTTTGTGGCCAATGCAGGTATAGAGACCCCCATCTTTCTTTTTGACATAGAAGAATCTTGTACCAGCTGGGGACTGGGATGGTCAAATAAATCCATGCTGTAGCACTTTGGCGATGTAGTCATTCATGGCTTGGGTGTCAGGAGAGCAGAGAGAGAATAAACGACCTCAGGGAGGAGCGGTGCCCAGGACGAGGTTGATCGCGCAGTTGTATGGCCTGTGAGGCGGCAGGGTACTGCCTTCCCTTTTACTGAAGGCGAATGCTGAAGCATGGTATTCCTGTGGGAGTTTGATGAGGTCTTCCTCCTTTTCCACAGGTTTGTAGGGTGTAATCAACTGAGATTGCAGACACATGGGTCCTTAACTCAGCAGTAAACCAAATGACCAGGCAAAGTGAGGGTCATGAGTTGAGAGCCAAGGGTAACCCAAGATGAGAAGAATGTTGGGTGTTGCTAAGGAGAAATTGGATGGACTAGCTGTGCTCTCCAATGCTCATGTGCACAGGCCATGTGTGTGCTTTAACCATCCCAGACCCCAAGAGATGTCTGTCAGTGGCCGTGATACAGAAGGGGTGAGAGATTGGCTTGTTAGGGAGTCCAAACTGCACGCAGAGTCCAGTCCAGAAAGTTGCCTGCTGCACTGGGACTGGAAGTTGCAGTATCGAATTGGGGATCCGTTGAAGCATTCAGACACTGAAATCCGGGGCTCCAAGGGAGCAGGTTGACCGGTGTTGGGTTGCTGTAACGAGGCAGAGAGTGGCAAGCAGATGGTCAATGGCTCCCTGCTGCTTCTGGGTTGTGCACTTGTGTCGGCAGATGACTTCCTTTAGGTGAGCAAACTTTGCTGGTCAATTGCAGGTTCACCCATCCTGTAAGGAAATGTAAAGGAGGCTTGACTCAAAAGCAGAGCAGCAGAGACGATTTAGCAGGGTGTGATCACTTTAACAATAAACTACAAAATAACGAGCCATGAGGGGCCACAAAGCGAGAGAGAACAGATACATAACACAAGGCAACAAGGTAACTGAAGGCTAGGAGCAACTGGTTGAGGCTGGCTGGTTTGATGGGTGAACAAGGACTGTGGATGAGGAGTGGTTTAAATAGGCTGCAGGTGATGAGTTGGAAACAAGTGGCAGGTGACTCCTGTTGGCTGGGTGATGAATGGGAGTTGCCTGTCTGTGTAGGCCTGACAAATAATGGTTGAACTGGTACTATTATCTTCCTTCTTGAGGTTTTTCGGTTCCATTCATATTTATTGCCATATTCTGATCACAACTAAGGCATCTCTGATAACTCCATAGTTATTTGGTTAGCTTAAATCAAATCTAATAGTAGGTTTCCCAAATAAAATCATCACTTTCACAGTCATTTCTGAACAAAAGCAAATTGGGACATCTTTGAAGCAACTACTGTTGAACCTATTTATGTTGAAAATACTGTGTGTTTCTGCTGCATGGATTCAGGCTTCTCAATACCATCCTGGAAATTCTTCCTCACTCTTTGATCACAGGCCTGGTATTACGAGGAAGTTAAACCTTTTGAAAAATGCTTAAAAAAACACACTTGAACCTTTCCCTTTGTTCACCTGGCAACCTCTTCCCATGATAAAGCTTCAACCAATGTGTATGTGCTGGGCAAACCTGCAATCTAATTTTTAAATACTAAGCAGTGGCCACTTTATTAGGTACACCCATACACCAGTTTGTTAATGCAAATATCTAATCAGCTAATCATGTTGCAGCAACTCAATGCATAAAAACATGCAGACACAGTCAAGACTTTCAGTTAACACACTCAAAATGCTGGTGGAACGCAACAGGCCAGGCAGCATCTATAGGGAGAAGCGCTGTCGACGTTTTGGGCCGAGACCCTTCGTCAGGACCAACTGAAAGGAAAGATAGTAAGAGATTTGAAAGTAGGAGGGGGAGGGGAAAATGCAAAATGATAGGAGAAGACTGGAGGGGGTGGGGTGAATCTGAGAGCCAGAAAGGTGATTGGCAAAAGGGATACAGAGCTAGAGAAGGGAAAGGATCATGGGACGGGAGGCCTAGGGAGAAAGAAGGGGGGAGGGGAGCACCAGAGGGAGATGGAGAACAGGCAGAGTGATGGGCAGAGAGAGAAAAAAAACCTAAATATATCAGGGATGGGGTAAGAAGGGGAGGAGGGGCATTAATGGAAGTTAGAGAAGTCAATGTTCATGCCATCAGGTTGGAGGCTACCCAGCCGGTATATAAGGTGTTGTTCCTCCAACCTGAGTGTGGCTTCATCTTGACAGTACAGGAGGCCATGGATAGACATATCAGAATGGGAATGGGACGTGGAATTAAAATGTGTGGCCACTGGGAGATCCTGCTTTCTCTTACTATCTTAAAGCTCTTACTATCTTTCCTTTCAGTTAGTCCTGACGAAGGGTCTCGGCCCGAAATGTCGACAGTGCTTCTCCCTATAGATGCTGCCTGGCCTGCTGCGTTCCACCAGCATTTTGTGTGTGTTGCTTGAATTTCCAGCATCTGCAGATTTCCTCGTGTTTGCAAGACTTTCAGTTGTTGTTCAGACCAAATATCAGAATGGGTGCCAGACAGGGTGGTTTGAGGATCTCAGAAACTGCTGACCTCCTGGGATTTTCACGCACAACATTCTCAAGAGTTTACAGAGAATGGTGCAATGAACAAAAAACATCCATTGAGCAGCACTTCTGAGGGTGAAAACCCCTTGGTCTGTGCAGAATGGCCAGACTGGTTCAAGCTGAGAGGAAGATGACAGTAACTCAAATAAACACGTGTTACAACGGAGGCGTTCTACCCCTGGTAGAACGTTCCATGCACCACTCACTCTGTAGAAATTTTACCTCTGACATTCCCCTTATACTTTCCTCCTGTCATCTTAAAGTTACGCCCACTCTTATTAACCATTTCCACCCCGGGAAAAACTTTCTGGCTGTCCACACAATCTTTGCCTCTCATTTTGTACACCTCTATCAAGTTGCGGCTTGTCCTCCTTCAGTCCAAATACAAAAGCCCCAGCTTGTTCAATCTACCCTCATAAGGCATAGTCTCTAGTCTGGGCAGCATTCTGGTAAATCTCCTCCGCACCGTTTCTAAAGCTTCCATATCCTTCCAGTAATGAGGCAACCAGAACTAAACACAATTTCCAAATGTGGTCTAACAAGGTTTTTATAGAGCTGCAACATTACGTCATGGCTCCTGAACTCAGTCCGCTGACTATTGAAGGCCAACGTACCATACGCCTTCTTAACAACCCTATCAAAATGTGCAGCAACTTTGAGGGATCTGTTGATGTGAGCCCCAATAACCCTCTGTTTCTCTACACTGCTAAGGATCCTGCAAGTAACCCTGTACCCTCCCATCAAGTTTGACCTACCAAACTGAATCACATATGGAAATCATTAATCTCAGTGCAAGTCCTAGCTCAGTAAATATTGCTCTCATCCTAGCATCAGTTGTTTATGAGTTTCATTCCAAAGATTAAACTTGTATATCTGTACTTAGCTCAGACTATGTTTAATCTTTTTTTTGCATGTGTAATTGTTTATTTGTCACATACATAAGTTATTTATAGTTTATGTTACTTTAAGTTAATGTTAACTTACGTTTGTTCTCATTTTGTAATGTACTGTGCTGCTGCATAAAGCTAATTTACAGATTAAGATTCAGATTCATTTATTTAACACATGTACAGTGAAACATACAGTGAAATGCGTCATTTGCACTAACAACCTAAAAGCAGCCCTCAAGAGTTGCCACATGTTCCGGCACCAACATAGTGTGCCCACTGTGTTCACAGTACACACAAACAGCAATGTCAGAACCACAACAGCAAAACAAGCCCCTATCTCCCCTTACCTCCTTCCCATCTGAAAACGATAAAGCTGAGCTTTATTCAGAACTGAGGAGGTGCTGCTTTCTTTTGAATGAGATTTAAAACCATGATTCACTGTTCTGAACAAAAAAACTTGTACAACACTTTTCCGGGAAGTGCAGTAAAGTTTTCTGCACTGTTTCGCACAATCAAACTCATTAAATTGTCTTTATCCAGTTTATTACCACAAGGCTGTTCACTGTTCCTGGGAGTGTCAAAAATATTTAATTGGCTGCAAACTGCTTTGGAACATTCTGAAAGTGTTTGCAAGTGCATATACCTTTGTAATGCTCTCTTGGGGTGGTCTCAAAATCAAATTTAGTCAAACGTTAAATTGAAGGAAGATATCTTACCCCCTGTCACTAGAGTAACGGCCTTGATAATTTTTCTAATTAGCTCTCTCTCTTTTCTAGTAACACAGAGGAAGATGAAATTGGTTTTAAACAGAGGCAAAACAAAATGGAGGGCGGATAATTAGCATTGGTTTTTAATCCTGAACTGATCAAATGTGGCAGGGAGGCAGTCGTTATCACCAAATTTATTTTGCTTCTGAGAAGCAATGGCACTGCATAATATCTGTGCCCTGTAGGGAAACATTTGGCTCTCAAAGTCCAACTCTTTAGAAGTGGTTCTGAGATATTGCTCTTTTGAGAGCTTGCATGTTTCCAATGATGAATGTCCTAGACAGATGCTAAAAAAGTTGTGTCCTGCATCGTGTGGATAAATGCTTGACTTCCAGCTGGTGTAATGCACTACTATAATGTTTGCATCAGTTGTTGGTATCTTTGTTAGATGATTAGGTTGCTCAATGCTGTGTTTTAAGTCATCTTCAAGTCAGCATTGTTAGTGTGGAATCTTTAACTTTGTCATGTTATCATCCGTTGACAACAATCAGACTCTAAATGTTAACAATTTTTATTAGATACTGATCTTGAGAAAAGATTTCAAAAATTGAATTAAGGAAGTAACTTAAGCAGTTTAATTCCAAGTAAAATACACAATCCGGAGAGTGCTGGTAAAATATGAATCACCCACATCTTTTGGGAAATTAAATCATTGTTCTCATTCACACAAATTTGTTTTTAAATCTAGCAGTGACCTTAATGATACCGAAGATTTTAAACATGAATTTATGGCTCATAGAATACTATATATATATAATATAAAGCAAAATGTTACTTTTTATATTTCACCCTACATGTTTTCTACAAGTACCTTTGAAATATAATAAATCTGGCAGCCAATCTTAGCACAGCAAATTTCCACAAACAGTAATGTGACAAAGTCAGTCAAAGTCAAATTTATGTGAACACATTAGCATGCATGCACAGGTGCAATGAAAAACGTCCTCGCAGCACATCACAAGCACATAGCATTATATAAGCAGCATTCACAAAAACACATAAACACAAATTGTACCCAATTTTTACAAAAAAAGAACACAATTAGAACAAACAAAACAAAAAAATCTACTCTTGTGCAAAGTGATCAATATAATCTATCAGAAGTGACATAGTAGATTAATTGAATGTTATAATGAACTGGTAGTATTCGTGCATTGAGATTGTTAAACTTATGAGATTTACTTTGAGGCTTCACAACTAACTTCAGAAGAACCATTTGTGGGACAATTTTCTAACAAATTAAATTTAATTTCATAACGTAAATATAAGGCACTAGTGACTAAAGTTGTGCCAATAAAAAATGAGACAATTCTTCTTAACCTTTCTTTTTATCTATACTATCCCATGAACTTGTACACAAGGTCATGAAAGACAGGAAAATAACTTTCTGTTATGTCCTTTCCCTGAACCACAGTAACTATAACAGTACCCATTTCACACTACATGTGATTTATGTCAGAAGACAGGAAATATAGGCAGATGTCCCCAGATTGATATTGAATGACGTGAATACAGTTGTAAGGCAGATGATTCCATTGCAAATAGGGCTGCCCACCAGGGATTTTGCCATGTATTTCCAGTAAAGCTGATCTACCACTTTATTTTCTTTTCTAATGACTGCACTTCATATCATTAAAACAGATGGCCAGGGACAAAAAGAAATCTATAGATCTTTTGGTAGAATCACTTCTGTCTGTAATTCATACAAATTAGAGGCTGTAATTAATCAGATAAAGCATCTAGTTCTACTTTTGATCAGTCAATTGTCTCTCAGTTTGTTCAAAACAGATTGCAAATATTATTGGTGAAATTGTTCTTTGCTTCCAACACTACTGAAATCATTACTACCATCGGGAAGGAGGTACAGGAGCAGGAAGAGGCACACTGAATGTTTAGGAACAACTTTGTCTCCACCGCCATCAGAACTCTGGACAGTCCATGAATTTATGAACAGCACCTCACTATTCTTCTTTGGCCCTGTTTATTTATGTTATACTTTATTGTAACTTACATATTGTTGGAATGTCTTGTACTGTACTGTTGCCACAAAACAATGAATTTCACAACACACATTACTGATATTAAACCTGGTTCTGATTCCCTTATTTTTGTTGGTCAATGCTGTACTCATATTCATAGTCTGTAACTATTGTCTTTTAATAAGCAATGGCGAGAGGTTTGAATATTTGAAATAAACAAACTACCCCAAAGCAAGTGGCTTGTTGTTTTAATTCAGAAATCTTCAAAAATATCCTTTAATTAAAGTCTGATTTAAATTTTTACTTATGGTCTTAAGATATAGATTATTTATTTGTTATGCCAAGGTGATGTTGGGCCTTTAGCCTGAATTGCAGTAGGGCATGTAGTCCCATGGTAGATAAGGAATTCCGGGATGATCTAAGGAACAATAAAAAAAGGTGAAAGCACTTTTAATATATAGGAAACACAAGAGGATATGTGATTTTAACTTAAGATGTGGGCATACCCAATGTTCTTTCATTTTAGATACTTTGAATTGTTAAAGTGGTTATAGGCCTTAAACTTCATTGGTAAGAGTTTTGGGAAAATACTGATCTTTAACACCTTGACCTGTGTAGTATTATTCAGGAAGTAAATAAAAGGGAGTACGGGTCAAGTTTTGATGAAAGAGATCTGGAGAAGGAGGCTTGGGGAAATTTACCTCTCCATCCATTCATTCTTCTGCAGTGAGGCTGCACTGTCTGGCTTCAGTCTTTTCCTGTTCATGTTCCTGACCAAAGGGAACTCCTGAAAGGGCAATCCTGACCAAGCTCTGTTGGGATAACTTAACTCTCCCAATAGTACAGTATTCATTTCCTTATGGACGATGCTTTGAGAATTTCCAAAATCAGCAGTCAAAGATGCTTCAAAAACCTTTATCAAAGCTCCAAAAGCAAGAGTTCAGAAAACACTTTTAATTAGTGCTTGAAATCCTCAGAAGTGCCTTTTTTAACTGCCAATTGTTTTCCATTGTTACGAAAGGACGTTCAGTTGCTGGTTAAATTTTCACTGTTATCCAATCCGTGATTGTAATTGTCAAACACTGTTCCCCCCAGATAGTCTGGGTGTTGGAGATTCTGTGCTAAGAAAATTTAATAACTCTTTTCACCTTTAGATGGCTTTTACTAAACATTGGTAACCACCCTGTCTTTTTCCAATTTCTCTGATACTGATGCCAATAGACAGAAATTCAGTGGGTTATATAACAGTTGTAGAAAATTTCTTCAAATGACTGCTAAAATTGACAATGTCACCTGCACGGCAGGGCAAATTTCTATTAAAAGCTTTGTTTGGGAAGCCTTCACTAGCTATCAGATGCCACTGCAGGGTAACTGCCATTGAAGGTGAGCCGGGCGTAAAACACCAACATGCATTGGGTCAGTGTATATTGTGTGTGGAGCCACATGTACAGTACTCTGTTGTCTGAGACCTAACACATCGTGGCCACAAGCAGTGTTAATCAGGGAGGTCATGAATCGTGAAGTCTACATGGAGACAGTGAGCCCATGAAAGGTGTCTGATCCAGACAGCATACCTGCCTGAATACTGAAGATTAGTGTGGACTAACTGCCTGGAGTATTTACAGACATATTCAACGGCTCACTCTTGAATTCCCATCTGCTTTAAAAAGGCATCTTTTATTCCAAAGTGCAAGAAGCGAGTTAAGAACTACCGCTGGTAGCACTTACATCAACCTTGATGAGGTAAGTCAGGAGGTTGGTTATGGTGCAATTCAACTCCCGCCTCAGAGGTGACCTGCATCCACTTTACTTTGCCATGTCAACAGCAGGTGTAATTTCTCCGACTTTTCCCTCTGCTCTGAACCATTCAGACAACAGGAACACAATATGTCAGGCTGCTATTTGCCAACTACAGCATCATCAAACGTTATTGAGCTTCAACACCTGGTTCTCTGTACCTCACCACCTTGCTTTTCAACTGGATCCTCATGGACAGACCTCAATCAGTGCATCTCCTCCTAAATGACCATCACCACAAGTATGCCTCATGTTTAGTTCCACCTCCCCTCCCCACACAGCCTGTCTCTCTAAGTACACATGATTGTGTGGCTAATCACACCTCTAATGCCATATACAGATTTGCTGATAATCCCACTGTTGTTGGACGAGTCGCCAGTGTCAGCAAGTTAGGCCACCTGTTCAGTGGTGCAGCAACGACAACTGCTTGCTCAGCAGCATCCGTAACATTAAAGTGCTGATTGTTGACTTCAGGAAGGGAAGGAAGCGTGAACATGTGCCAGTCTGCATTGGGGAGATCAGAGGCAGAGAGAGTCAGCAGCTTTCAAGTCCAAGGCAATAACAAATTAGATGACCTTTCCTGAGCCCAGCACATAGAACCAATCACATGGAAGGCGCGTCAGTATCTTTACTTTTTTAGTAGGTTAAGGAGGTTCAACTTGTCATCAAGCACTGAAACAAACTTCTACAGATGTATGGTTATATTATGGTCTGGTTCAGCAACTTGAATGAACAGGAACAGAAGAGGCAGTAGGGGAGCAGTGGGCCCAGCTCAATCCAATACTCGGTCACATCCTGCCCCACCATCATTGGTATCTGTAGGAGGCACTTTCTCAAGAAGGCAACACCTATCTTGAGCCAATCTGTACAAACTTAAACACTACCTCAGTATCACAACACTGTGACCTTTTTGACCACTTTGCACTGTATTGCACTGCACCAATTTTTTACATAGTTTTGCATTATTTGTGTTTAATTTATGTTCTTCTAGTGAATGTTGTGCCTCTAATGCTATGTACCTCTGATGCTGCTGCAGGTAAGGTTTTCATTGCACCTGTTCGTCTCTGCACTTGTGTTTGTGGCAATAAGCTCAGTTTGGACTTGGAGAGTGAGGGAGGACTGGGTTAGTTTCATGTGGGAGTGTGCTGGAACTTCAAACAATATCCTGTACACCAGAAGAGTTGAGACCATGAACAGATCAACCATGACTGCAAATGTTAACAGAGTTAACATTTTAGGTAATTGACTTTGATCAGAATGAGGAATGGGGAGAAAATTGTCAGTCACAACATGTCTGTAATATGTTGGACGGAGAAAACAAACTTTAAAAGGGCTTGATTTTGTAAGGGTAACATGAATACATTTCGGAAAGCTGAAATAAAAACTGATATTGTGCGGCTTATCTGGAAGTGTCAAGGATGAAAATTATAAGTTGAAGTGCTGTTTGTTTATCCTACACTATGTTGAGTTTTATAAGAATATTGGTGTGAGGTTATATTACTGCATCAGATTTTTCCAGTGTAGAGTAGACCATATTTTCTTACAATATGGAGCGAGGACATTCAACCCACTGGGTATACGCTGCCTCTCAGCAATCCTATTGATCTCATTCACCCATTTACTTACTTTGTATCCTATTCTCACATGTCCTCTGACTCCATCTTCATTCTCGGGATAATTTACAGTAGCCATCTACCCAGCATATTTTCAGAATGTGGGAAGAAACCTGAGCTCTCAGGAAAAACTCACGCATGCACGGGATAATATTGCAAGCTGCTCACGCACACACAAAACTGATGGTCAGGACCGAGCCCGTGTCAGGCAGAAACACCATTGCTGCGCCACTGAGATGTCCAGTTAGCAAACTGAAAGAAATAATAATAAATCAGGACTGCACCTGGAAAGAGTATCTGGGGTATGTGAACGGTGATGAGGGAAGCAGGAAGATGACTGATACTACCTCTCTTGTAGTTCCAAGGAAGGTTGCTGTGGGGAATGGATGGTGAAGGAAGGGTGAACAAGGACACCCCAGAGTAAATAGTTCTTCAGTATGCTGAAGGTAGTGAGAGCGGAAAATGCATTTTGTGTACCGTTAGGTCAGTGATGTCAAAAATTATTGATAATTGTCCAATAATGGTGAGGCTGAATTGGAATCATTGATCTGGAAACGAGCTATCCGCTATTGAGAGAAAAGGCGGGAGCACTGGCATAGAAGGTAGCATCATCACAGTGGATGTGATGGAAGTGGAGAAACTGGGAGAACGGAAGCAGGGATGGGGTAGCTGTAGCCAATTTCATGTGTGGTGTGGTCATTTCAACACAGGTTGAGAAAACAGTTTACAGAACACTTCCACTGAGCCCAGAACAATGGCCTCGAGCTTCCAGTCATCTCTCACTTATTTCTTGTCCCATTCCCACTCTGATTCTCCCGGACTCGTTGTAGAAGTTTGAGATCAATGCTAACCTACGAAATGGAGATGGAGAAATCAATGAAGGAAAGAAAGAGCCGGAGATGGACTATGCAAAGTCGAGGTAGGAACGAAGACAACAGAACATGTTTTAGTTCAGAATAAGAGCAGGAACACCACAGATACATTCATTAGTATACTGGAAAATGAGATGAGGGAGGGAACCTGAGTCAGGCTGAAATAGAAAAGGAACCTTCCTTAGTTTTTACATAGAGACAGACACAGCTCGGACTTATTGGGGTTCTGGAAGCTGTAGCTCGCCTTTGGGAGGAAATGAATGAAGATGAAAGAAAGTTGTTCACTGTGCTAGTCAAAGGAGTGTGATGACTAACCTACTGTTTGGGGAAGGGGAAACGAGCCTTCAGGTTATCCAAAGAAGGTGCTTTGTCAGTTATTGTCATTCAGGAAGAATGACATTGTCTTCACCACTATTATCAGCTGCCATTACCTGGAGGTTGTCAGGAAAATGGAACTGCATTGCTGCCCTACAATTGTCATCTACCAGCTCCCTGGGCTACTCTGTCCTTACTGATTGATCTATGGGCACAATCTTCCTATAGAAGTTCAAAAGGTTCATTTTATAATCGAAGTATGCAGCTCTGAAATTCTTCTTCTCCAGATAGCCATGGAACCAAGAAAGAAAAGAAAAGAACGGCAGCATGATTATCAACCACCAAATTCCTCCTCTCTGCACAAAAATGAACAAAATCAGAGCAGGCGCATCGAGCCCCAAATCCCCCTCCCCTGCACACAAAACTATGAGAAAGATCAGCCATAAAACACCGAATGTAAAAGAATATAAGACTAAAAAATGTCTATTGTTCATCCATATCCAAAATACAGAAAACCTGGGTAATATTGTCCAGATCCAGCGGCAGGCCTTTCCGTCGCTGTAGCAGAGCGATCCTGCCAGTGATATAGGAACTAGATTTCCAGCTCATGTGGTGCAGAGGGATGCAGGCTACATTCCAATATGGAGCTGTGCTACAGAATTCCTCTGATAGGCTGAGGACACCCATCCCAAGGCTCTCTCCTATTAAACACATCACTTTATTGTTTAAGTACATGCAAAATCACTCAAGATCTAAAATGGTTGGAAATATTTTAATGCTCGCATTTGCAGTCAAATTGTATTAATTCAAACAAAAATCTTTATGTTCTTCTTGCATTTAGTGGTCAGACCAAGGTAAAATGGTACAAGTGGAGTGAGCAGATTCCCAGCCTAGCAGCTGGGAAATCTCTGGAAGGTCTCCACTAGAGGGTAACAGGGCATTGGAGATCACTACATCTGGAGCACTGATGAGGAGAAGGCTGTATTACTTGCCTTTGCTCAGCAATGGCCACGAGGATAATTACACCAGCAAAGTTGTGCAGATCTCTACAGAAGATTTGTCACAATACTTGAGGTGAACAGAGAGAGAAACCCCAAAGGATACCATAAAACCATAAGACATAAGAGCAGAATTAGGCCATCCAGCCCATTGAGTCTGCTTCGCCATTCCATCACGGCTGATCCCGGATCCCACTCGACCCCATACATCTGCCTTCTCACCATATCCGATAGTGCCCTGACTGATCAGGAAACGATCAACTTCCGCCTTAAATATACCCACAGACTTGGTCTCCACTGCAGCCTGTGGCAGAGCATTCCACAGATTTACTATGCTATGGCAAAAAAATTGCCCTTCCTTCTGTTCTAAAAGGTTGCTCCTCAATTTTGAGGCTGTGCCCTGTAGTTCTGGATACCCCCACCCTAGGAAACAACCTCTCTACATCCACCCTCTGTAGTCTTTCAACATTCAGTAGGTGTGGTGAACTACATATACCTGTCTGGACTGCTCCTGTGGCTCCTCCCACAGACCCCTGTATAAAGGCGATTGAGGCCTGATGCCTGGCCTCATTCTCCAGGATGTAGTGTTGTTCATTCTTCCAGTCAATAAAAGCCGATACCTCGCTTCTTACGTCTCAGAGTGAGTTATTGATGGTGCATCAGTAGGTTTCAATGAATGCCCTCATATTCCTCTAAGTTGCAGTGAGTACAGGCCAGAGATGCCCTGCCACTGCAAAAGGCTGAGGTATCTTGAACTAGTTTAACTTTCAGGTTTTAGTTGTTTTATCTGCAAAATTATTTCACCAGATAAAAAGTGAGAGCTGGATATAGTAAATGGAGGTCTGTTTTACTCATTTGCTTTTGTTGAAGTTTACACTTTGATAACTTCATAGCGGCAGTGGGAAATGTCAGTTTTAGATCTCTCGAAGGCCCACAGCAAAAAAGTTCAAGAAACTGATCAGATCATCGGCATCTGCCACGTAACCCACAACAATGACGGCCTTCTCAACAAATATAATCCTTAACTCACATATTCATATGAAACTTGCTTTATTCAGGCAGATTTATTTTATTTCTACCTCAGTGATTCACTCATACTTTGATTTTTTTAAAAAAAGCTGATTTACATTGTATTTGTTCAAGGATTAAAAGTTCTGGCATGGACAGCGAGTGCGCTTAAATCACTCCTCCCATCTACACTGTAGCATGTTTTCAATTACCAAACTGATGGGAAAAAGACATTGTGTATCAAGTATGTTGCAGCAGAATGCTTTGGAGTTGTTTGATCTCACTGATGGTAAATCCTCTGTGATCATTCTAAATGAAGCTTCCTTTAAAAAAATAAATCAAATGGCAAACTGGTGTTGTGCCAAATTCAGTTCAATTTAAAATTCATTACTTACAGTAACACATGGTGTTGCAAATTTTCAAAACACTCGTGGAACCTCACTCAGAGCATTGCCTATAATTCGGGTCATTACACTATGGTTGCACTGGAGAAAGTTCAGAGGAGATTTGCCAGGCTGTTGCCTGGATTGTGGGACTTCAGATATGGGAAGAGATGGATAGGCGGGCTTGTTTTCTCTGGAGTGGAAGTTGCAGGGTGACCTGTTACATGTATTTAAAGTTATAAGAGGCATTGACAGGATAGAGAGTCAGATCTTTTTCCCATAGCAGGGATTATCAAAACAAGGTGGCACAGGATAAGGGTGAGAGGAAGGAGTTTTAAAGAGGATTTGAAAGGCAACATTTTTGATTACACCGAGTGTGATTAATATTTGGAACTTGTTTCCAGCTAAGGTGGTAGAATCAGATAATATCACTCTGCTTAAGAAGAAGTTTATTTTGAGGCTTCAACAGGCGAGGCATGGAGGGACATGGACCTAATAGGATTAGTGTAGACAAGGGAGAAAGGGTCAGTACGGTGGTCCAACGGCTCTGTTCCTGTGCTAAAGTGATATCTATAGATAGGCAATTTATCAGTAAGTATAAATTAATGCAGGACATTAATTTGACAAGGTGACAAGAGAGAGATTGATGAAGGTAGGGCAGTGGATGTTGTCTACCTGGATTTTAGTAAGGCAGTTGACAAAATCCCTCATGGAAAGCTAATCCAGAAGATTAAGATGCATTTTTGGGTAGTGGCTGAAGAGACTTATTCGAGCTGGAGGTCTGTAATTAGTGGTATTCCACAGGGATCTGTGCTGGGACCTCTGCTGTTTGTGATGTATATAAATGACCTGGATGAAAATGTAGATGGGTGGGTCAGTAAGTTTGCAGATGATACCAAGATTGGTGGAGTTGTGGGTGGTGTAGAAGTCTGACAAAGAATTCAGAGCAATATAGGTCAGTTGAAGGTATGGACAGAGAAATGGCAAATGAAGTTTAACCCAGATAAATGTGAGGTGTTGTACTTTGGCTGGGCAAATGCAAAGAGACCGTACACTGTTAAGGGCAAGATCCTTATCAGTGTTGCTGAACAGAGATATCTTGGGATCCAAGTTCATTGTTCCTTGAAAGTGATTACACAGGTTGAGAAGGTGGTTAAGAAGGCTTATGGAATGCTTGCTTTTAGTAGTCAAGGCATTGAGTTCAAAGGTCAAGAGGTTACGTTGTAACTCTGGTTAGGACACATAAGGAGTATTGCACACGGTTCTGCTCACCCCACTATAGGAAGGATATTTGGGCTTTTGAGAGGCTGCAGAAGAGGTTTACCAGGATGCTGCCTGGTTTAGAAGGTTTCTGATATAATGAGAGGCTGGACAAACTTGGGCTGTTCTCTTTGGAGTGGCGGAGGCTGAGGGGAGATTTAATAGAGGTTTATAACATTATGAGAGGCATATATAAGAGTAGACAAAAAGCATCTTTTTTCCCAGGATAGAAAGATCTAATACCAGAGGGCATGCATTGAAGGTAAGAAGGGTTAAGTTCAAAGGGGATGTGAGGGGTAACTTTTTTACTCAGAGAGTAGTGGATACTTGGAATGCAGTGCATGATGTGGTGGTAGAGGATACATTAGAAGCTTTTTGGATAGGCACACACGTGAGGAAGATAGAGGGACATGGGCATTGTGTAGGTAGGAGGGATTAGCTTTTGGGGTTTTTTGATTTACTTTTTAGCTGGTTTGGCATAACACTGTGGGTCAAAAAGGCCTGTTCCTCTGCTCTACGTTCTATTCAGATAAAGTGGTGCTTTTGAATGAAGTTGTTGTTGCTTTGCTCTCTAAATCTACTTCATATTGAAAACTTACTTCCAAAAGTAGTAGCTGTTAAGTAGCATCATAAAGGATTGTAGGGGGATGAGAAAGGAGATGAGAGGAGATTTCTCATGTGTATGTCCAGTCATTAGAAGACACTGCTGGTAAAGGTGGAGAGAACAGAAGTTGTAGTAGTCTAGGAGATCACAAAGTTAAGAGGTAAGTGTATTAGGGGGTTTGTTATGAAAGTGGGGACTTAAAAAACTTTAAGACTTCTCTTGTTGCTGAATGTTGACAAAGCCTTTTGTGGCATGGTTAACAATTGGTACTTTTTCAAATGGCAGATCTGCTGATGTGTGCTTTTGCTGTGAGGACAGTGCTTGACAAATCTAAACTTTCCGTATCATTAATGAGATTTTGTTTCAGTATCAGAGCAAGGCCAGCATTTATTGTTTCCTCTGAGAAGGTTGGTATGGTGCTGTTTTCTTGAACTGCTTCAGTCATTATGGTAAACAATGATGTTGGACAAGAAATTCCAGGGGCATAGATACAGAGACAATGAAGGAGCAGTTACTTATTTACAAATGCATGACTTGCAGGACGATCTGCTATGGTACTGTCCAGTGCGTCTGCTGCCCTTTCACTGATTCTTGCTTCCTCTCACTGGGTAGTCTTGCACATGTAGGAAGAGCATCCTGATTCATTGCTTTCTATAGAAGGATGGTAGAGACAGAAAAGAGAGGAATTTGGGAATAAAGATAAAGCCTTGATCTGTAATGCTGATAGAATTTTATAAGAATAAAATAATATTCCTAGTCTGTCAAGAATGGACACATTTTTGGTTTCCTGTTAGACCAGATTTTAAAAAATACTGTACTCTCTTTTTCCAGGAAATAGAAACTTTTTTGAGCTTTACTGGGTGCATTACCATGTAAAAAGTAAGGTGCCAGGATTCCAGGATTGAATGCCAACTTCAATCATGTAAATTAATTAACAAACCAAAACTCCATTAATAGCCCCTTAATCCTTCTTCCTGGTTTGAGGAGGGATCTTTTTAGCCCATTGATAGAGGAAGCTTCCTCAATACGTGAACAGGGACACTGCCATTAGACTATAACTTTAGAAATTCCAGAATGTGAACGGCAACAGGTCAAACAGCTCAATTGCAATCATTCTTGGTTTTCCAGAAAATAACATCATTGCATTACTCAACAGGAATGACTGAAGGCATCAGTTCTTTTGCAGAAAAGCATACATTTATTGGAGGGAAAACATTGCTGCCCGATCAAAAAAAAAGAGACAGCATTGTCCAACATACTGAGGGTAGTGTAGATACCACATCTCACCAGTCAGTTGTTGTGAATATTATGTTGCTGACTTAAACTGCATAGCAAAAATGAGCACATCATACAACTATTTAAGATAGTTCATTTTTAGCTTATAGTGCATCACTTTCACATTAGTATATTTGTATTCAGAAATGTAAGGTGGCGCAGTGCAGTGACTCAACATGGCTCCAGCACCCCAGATCCAAGTATGCCCTCTGCCTCCCCCGGGACCGTGTGGATTTCCTCCGCATGCTCCGGGTTGCCCCTACATTCTAAAGATGAGCAGATTGGCCACTGTAAATTAACTCCAGTGTGTAGGCAAAGGTGGTAGGAATGTGGGGTAAGTAGGAATGGGATTTGTGTCAACAGCAAGTCTGGTGATCAGCACAGACTCAGTGGGCTGAAGGCCCCATTAGATAGATAGATAGATATCCCCAACACGCCACCACAAAGAAGATTGCCAAGATGTGAAGCTTCATGACTCTGTACTTCTCCAACATTGAGAATTGTGTGAGGTGCACAGACTGATACAGATTTGCTGCTTCAAAAGACATCTTCAGCAAAGGAAGAGGATGATATTATTATTTCCAATTGTGCATTAGACTGTCATGTATCTCAATGGTATGAGTAACAGTAATAAGATTTTTGTAGTTATTGTTAACTTGATTGCCTCATACCTTAGTCTTGCTCCAGGGTGGATAATGTAATGTATTAAATGTGAAAAATACAGCTTCTAATTTGTTAAATTCCTGAAGCAAAAAGGCAATAGATTATGCTGGAGGTGATGTTTCTGAACCAATGTTCGGAGGAGAAAGGCAGGGGTTCCCAGCCTGGGGTCCACAGACTGCTGGGTTAATGGTAGGAGTCCATGGCATAAAAAAGGTTAGGAACCCAGGTTTAATGTTTTGCTGATGTTTCACAATCATTGTTTGACACCTCCATTCATTTAATCTCATCAGGGGTCATTGCCGTGTTGGAGTGGTTGATTCTGTTCTTGGGTTAGGGAGGGTATTTTGACAAGAAAACATAGTAGAATAAAAATGAAGAAAGAAGAGACTGGAGACTCCAGGAAGAGAGGAGATTATGTCCCAGTCTGAAGCACAAAATGCAAAGCATTTATCCATTTTAAGTGAAGTAAATACAACCACTGATGTGACAGTGTATAGGGATTTCATTATTCTACATTATTACACAAAATCATGACTGTTGCCCTGTTGTGTTCACAAAGTGAAGTAGCTGTACAATTCACATCAATCCTTGCAATACTCAGTGTCCTTTCAGAAAGATTTGAGAAATACATGTGTGTAATAGATAACTGTCAGGACAAGTCATTCCCCAGATCATCTTAGAGTACAGGCAGGAATAGGGCAGTGTAAAGGTGTTTCTGAATAAAAAATACTAATTCCCATTTAAGCGATCAGCTGCCTTTAGTGTATCAGGGGAGGCATCCAAAGGATACCTAAATCCATAACAATCTCCTGCAGTTTTCATTTTACAGAAAATGTTAATAATGCAGTATAATGCATTCGGCTTTACAATTCAACCGCCAGGGGTAAGATATGTTAAAGTGCCGGGGTTAGGACTGAGCTTAAGTTACCATTCAATGTATTTTAGTAAACTATTTAAGAACTTTTTAAAAGCTATTTATTAATGCTTTTTGAGAGGGTGATTTTAGATGCATATCATATTTATACTGAGTTAAGTATTGTATGTAATTAGTTTTGCTACAATAAGTGTATGGGACATTGGAAAAAATGTTGAATTTCCCCATGGGGATGAATAAAGTATCTATCTATCTATCTAAATGTTGTTAAATTAAACAGGTATTTGCCTTTTTAATTCAAAAGTCAATGTTTTCTGGCAAAGTATGACCCAAGTCCACAGGAAATCTACCATCGAGTTAGTTTGTGTTGCATTTTGACACCATTTTCCGGTTTATCTGTACAACCGTCCTTTCCTTTCCCAGGTTGTGCAAAGGAATGCCTGAGTATGGCTACCAAGTTCCCAGTTAGGCTTCACCATTGCTCAGTATGATTGTGGTTGATCTTCAAATTCAGTCGACCGTTCTAGCATTCTGCCAGTACTTCTGGATCCCGTTAGCCATCAGTCCACATCGCACTCTTTCTCGAATACATATGATTTGGCTTCGACTGCCTTGTGTGGTAGCTTATTTGCATATCTTTTTAAACTTAATGACTCACACCTTGCTTCCATGTGTATTGTTGGAATCACTCTGGAGACACGTAAAACTGCTGTAATCTGGAATGAAAAGATAAACCGCTGGAGGGACTCAGTTTATGTTTTCTCTCTAGATTACAGGATCTGTGATCTTTTGTGCCCCCAGGGTGAACAGATAGATTCCAACAACGCAGAGCAACAACCTGCTGGGAGAACTCAGTGGGTCAGGCAGCATCGGTGCAGACAGAGGGCTGGTCAACATTTCCCCACAGTTGCTGCCTGACCGTCTGAGTCCCTTCAGCAGACTGTTTCCCGCTACCTTTTCACAGGCTGCATCATTGTCTGGTATGGGTTCGGGTGGGGAGGGGGGATGCTATTCCACAGGATTGAAAGAAGCTACAGGAAGTTGTAAAATTAGTCAGCTCCATCATGTATACTATCTGCCGTAGTATCCAAGGCATCTTCGACGAGCAGTGCCTCAGAAAGACGGTGTCCATTATTAAGGACACCCAGCACCCAGCACATGTCCTCTTCTCACTGTTACCATCAGGAAGGAGGTACAGAAGCCTGAAGGCACACACTCAGCGATTCAGGAGCAGCTTCTTCCCCTCTGACATCCGATTCCTGAATGGACATTGAACCCATGAATACACAAATATATACTTGCTGAAATTCTTTTTTTTCCCTATATTTCTCATGTTTTTCATTGTACTGCTGCCCCTAAGTTAACAAATTTCACGGCATACACCGATGATATTAAACCTGAATCTGATTGCTGTGTACCCCAAGCCCATGATCCAAGTCCTGCTTCATTTTAATGGCATTGCAATGCTGCTGTAAGATAAAGCAAGTTTTGCACTCTGGAGCCTCTGGCCTACTATTAGGCCTCGCCACTTCACACGCCTTGCTCTTTCAATTTAGCATTATTCTTGGCCTCCATAAAGAATTTGAAGAATACAGGGCCCTTTGAACGTTGTAGGGTTGGAGCAACTTACAAACTTAAGAAAAGCAAGACAATCAGATGAAATAAACAGAGCACACAAATTTAAAATCTGAGGTACAGATAGGTGAGTAGGACTTTGTGTGTGGACCCACATCACTGTTTCAAATGAGTTCAGGCTAATAAAAGATGAAATCTGGCCAGTAAAGCCTTAAGTCTGGTCAGGTGTGAAGACATTAAATGTGTGAAGGATGGCTTCAGCAAAGGAGTATCAGAGGTGATGGATGATGTTACAGTCTAATTTAAAGGAGCTTGAAAAACAAAAAATAAACAATCAATTTCCATTCCTTCCACACTTTGAAGGATTATAAAACTTTGCACAATTTGGATGCAAATTGTCTTTATTTAATTCACAGTTCATAGACATGTTTTTCCTGTTATTAATATGTAGGCAGGTCTAGCAGTACATGCATCTTCATAGAGAGTCTGTCATAATTACTGTGCAATTTATGACTCTGAGGGACAGAACAAGACGATCTTAATCTGCTGCTTTATCCTAATCGTAACATGAGGAAATGTGCAGGAAAGTATCTTGTTCTACAGATGGTTCTGCTAATGTTTATGTGAAGGCAGAATAAGTATAGTGCAGTTTAGAAGGCAGCATCAGCCTATCAAGGCAGTGTATCAAGCTCCTCCAGGGACTTCCTGAGGACACTTGGCAACACTACATCACAGATAGTGAAAATTAATTCCTGATGGATTACTTTTACCAAAAGCAGCCAAATTATGAACTGGGAACAAAGGAAAGAGAAAATCGCATAACCTATAGGAAATTTGATAGCAACAGTCTTGTGACCATTTGTGTTCCCAGTCATAATTTTTCAAAAATAAATCTGACTTCCATCCAGGGTATTCAGCGGCTCTGGAGATGTTGTTACTGCATTCTTCAGCAACAGAAAAAAAACACATAGATCCAAGTTCCTAGCACTTGCTGTTTGTTTTATGGATCAGCTAGGACTTTAAATTCCAGTTTTATGCAGACATGAAAGAAATCAGAGCAATTATTTTGGAGAGTAATGGAATGAGTGAGTCCTTAGTGCTGGTAAATGGGTTCTAGCTTCAGAGATTACTGGGACAATTTTGGGAAATTTCAATTTTTGTGCAGAAACCTGTCACAGTATGCTACAGATATCATGATAACTAAGCAGCACCAAGAAGTGGGCTTCTAGAATTTCCAATCCCATAAAATTTTTTTTAAAAAGATGTAATTTCACAGGAAATGTGAACTTTTCCAGCCAGCTTCAAAGGAATGTTGACCCTGAAAAAAAGCGCCCCAAGGGATCTAGTGATCTCTGCAATGCAGATTTTTCTTTTTCCATTGTTGGTTCCTGTCAGGTCCCAAGATAATTGAACCCCTAAGCATTTACGTCAATAGGCTGGCTGAGCATCCAGCTGCATTGCAGAATTATCCCATCAGCATACCAGGAAGTAAAAAGTACGTTCCTTTCCCTCTTCTTAAACTTTAATCACATTTATATTAAGATGGAATTTGAAATATTGAAATATGAACTAAACTTCTTAAAAAGAAGTGCTGATCTGAAAGAAATATACTCTGCACAGGCCATGTAATTGTTTAGGGAATGCATCATCACTGAGAAGTGCAGCATTTTAATGTCCATCCCTGGATTCAGACCAGGGCCACTGAAGGACCAGCAATATAATTGCCAGTCAGGTTGGAGTGCGATTTGGAGGAGAACCTGCAGGTGGTAGCGCTTCCATTCACCTGCTTTCCCTGTAATTATGACTGGTACACCAGTAAAGATTAACACCTCATATAATAAAAATTGGTGTTTCTCTGTTCCACTTATTCATCTTGATTTCAGTGGCGAAGGGTACATATCATCACATCTCTCAGCTGAACAGTGAAACACTGGAAGGAACACTGAAACTGTCACATTAAAATCAAAATGCATGAAAAATCCCAATGGCATCCATTTCACAGCGAAATGATTCAAGATTGAAGTTTCTTTGTCACATGTACATTGAAACGTAGAGTGAAATGCACCATTTGCATTGACAGCCAGTATAACTGAGGGTGTGCTGGTTCCAAGTGTCACCACGTATTCTGATGCCAATATAGGAAACACCATTAGCTCGCTGTAGATTCACAAAAACCTGCAAACTAAGCAAGTGTGCTGTGCACCTTGTACTGGTGATGCTCTAAAGAGAACAGCTACTTCTTCCATAAGATGGCACTATAGCTCTCAAAGCTGTAATAGCACAAGGCCTAGGTTTGCATCTGTGATAGCACTTCAACATTCTGAATCTTTCACAACAGCTGAACAATGTAGGCTGCAGAACTAGACAGAATAGAACTCTCATTTTTGTGCAATTCCATTAGTATTAATTTCCATTGATTTTGAAATTGTATTGCAAGCATGCATTTTTAGTATGATTTGGGCTACTGTCAAATGTTTAACTTAGAAACACATGAATTGCTTGTGGAAGCAGTTGATGACATCAATCATCAAGTACCATTGATAATGTCAACCATACCAAATTTGGCTACCGTGGTGTGTGTTTAAGCTGATAGGAGAAACATAGCATTCACCAGTCAAAATTAACTAATACCTGTACTATTCAAAGACATTCTCAATGTCTTGCTAATTTGTGCTAGAATGACTAGGCATTACTTTTTTTTTGCAGAGGTTACAACTAGCGGGTGGTGATTCTGTGAATATTCATTGCCACAGATGGCTATGGAATCCGAGTCACTGGGTATATTTAAAGCAGAGGTTGATAGGCTCTTGAGTAGTGAAGGCATCAAATGTTATGGGGAGAAGACAGGAGAATGGGGCTGTAAGGGAAACTAAACTGGCCACGATTGAATGTCAGAGCAGATTCGAGAACCCAAATGGCCTAATTTGCCCCTATGTTTTACAGTCAGAGAGGACTTTTGCTGGGACCAGCTCAGGCTCTCAGAGAGAAAAGAAGGGAAAGGCTCTGGCAGGCAAGTACATTTTGTCTGTGGATTCCTGGAACAGAGTGATATCTTTCCAAAGGCCAAATGTGCTACCAGGTTCGGATATGGCCCAAGTGTGGAGTGAGAGACACTGAAGCAGGTCGATGGTTCACAGACTCTAATACGAACAGTGTTAAGGGGAAAAACAATAAACACTAGGCCAAACAGGGTCATTAACTAAAACTCTCAAATGGGAAATGAAGCCGACACTGAGCTGGGAAACATGGAACACTGGGTGGATCTTCAGTGATGCTGGTAGACGCAATCTATAGGACACCTTATTGACAACCTTTTCCACTACAAACAGTCCCACGTAGCATGGTGCCAATTTCCACACATCATCACCAAAATGACCAGGCTGGGCTTGGAATGTCAGCTCACATTGGGTAATAAAATTCCTGCAACCATTGGGATCACCAGAATATTTGCCTGGTGGTGGAATACTCGGTTCCTGTACGGTCGTGGGAGTCAGTTCTGGTCCAGGCACGGGAGCGGGAGCATTAGTAGCAGAGATTGTCAGGGCAGCAGCAAAGGAGGACCTGCGAGATGCTGGGAGTGCAAGAACGTTAATGGCTGTCAGCTGATGCTGGCTGTTCACAGTAAGTTCGTGGATGGTGGCCGTGAGTGCAGAAATCACAGACACTTGAGTGCGATTATCTGTGGTGAGCTGCTGAACAGTTGCGGCTAGGGACAATACCTGTTCCTCCTAGTGAGACTGGGCTTGTCAGCACAAAGTTATCTGCCTCATTGCCTCTGTAACTTCACTGAGAACAGATTCCATTGCCTGTAGCTTGTCTCCTACTTGACCAAGGTCAAGGTAGAAGACAGCCAAGGTCAGCTGCTCTCTCTCTGCAGGGTCCATCTATGTGTCGTCGAGACTTGCTGTTACCAGGTTCGGACATGGCCCAAGTGCGGAGTAAGAGACACTGAAGCAGGTTGATAGTTTACAAACTTTAATGTGAACAGTGTTAAAGGGAAAATAAATAATAAATGCTAGGCCAAATAGGACCGTTAACTAAAACTCTCATATGGGAAACGAAGCCTACACTGCAGCTGAAAAGAACATCTAAACATTAAACGAATACCGCTAGTCTTCAGAGTCAGTTGACTTGAAAGTCCAATTTCTCAGGGAAGGCCGAAAGCAAACAGGCAGCGAAGCGTTGCTGTGCTCTGTCCAAGGCTCGACGAGCACTATGATGACAAGTATGGAGTTAAATACTATCACGATTAAATAATAACTAGCTGACATGTGTATATTCACAAGCATAATTGCTGTATCTACTGTACTGCTGAATCCGTGGTTGTGACAAAATGATTACAGAAGCTAAAGATGGTCGGGTGGGTGGAGAGAATAAGTTGTTGTGGGCTGTGAGCAGAGCTGTTCTTGGAGAGATTTTCCTGTGCTGGTAAAAATCACAGTAATTCATTGCTTCTTTTCATCCAGGTGCTTTCAAAGAGGAACCACAGACATCAATAATATCACACTCTGACTCCTTCGAGGTGATCCAGCTCCTCCGCTAAGTGACGGCATGCAGTGAAAGTGATACTTCTGTGGGATTTTCCGTGATGCATTGGATGAAAATTGCATCCAGATGACAAGAGAGTCTCCACCAAATATCGTAGACATTTACTGAACTTGCGAATATTTTCACTCTGTAAGTGTATTAATGTGTGGAATAATACAGAAAGTACTCCTGGTTGTGGCAGTGCATCTGAGAATCTGATATATTCTTTCATGGGGCTGGAGTCTGAGGAAATATTCCTTTCTTGCTTACATGCCTAGTAACACTCAAAATGCTCAACGCCATAAGACATAGACTCTATTGGTACCCCACCCATCCAAAGACCTAAATATTTATTTATTCCCTCCACCATGCATCATAGCTGTAGCGTGTACTGTTGACAGAATACATTGTGGTTACCCTTCCAGGCTCTCCGATAACACTTCCCATTCTCATGATATCTAGAAGATCAAGGCAGAAGAGACATGGGAGGTTCCCATCACTGGCAGGTTCCCCTCTAAGTTACACACTGCCCTGATTTGCAAAATGATTGCTTGTACTCCATTATCACCAGGCCTTAATCCTGGCTCATCCTCCCCAAGTGCTGAAGCTGACCCTTCACCAAATGGATTGCAGCAGTTCATAGGCACAACTCACTGACACCTTTCTGAGCACCGTTAGGGAAAGATAATAATAGCTGGCTTTGTTCACTATGTCCAATTCCTTAAGTGAATAAACAAAGTTGTGATTATTACCCTTACCTGTCATATTCACACGACTCTGGAAAACTTGGCTCACTTTTCCATATCAACATTGGTACCGCTGGGCAAAGGCAGACATCGATGTTTGCTAGTGCCAACAGTGGCCGGCCACGGAGTCACAAAGTTTCCATGAAGACATGCAATGATGCTTTGGTTCTCCTCATCCATGACTGTTCAGTGTGGAGGAGAAGTACTTGAAAACCTCGAAACTCTGCATTGGGAGCAGATAAATCCTTATGTAATGGGTGAAGGGTAGTACCATCTCACTATCTACCCAGATGCCTGCCCTTTCAAGCAGCTCCATCAACAGAAGAGGCTGAGATTCTCCTACTGGCATCATTAGTAACCACCCCCCCTCCAAAACTAAAGAGCCAGAGTAGAAGCAAAACGTTCTCCATCCCAAGGGTCACTAAGAATAGCTTTTTGCTTCTTGTGAGCAATGTTAAGTCTGGGAGAATAGGGCAACTTTCTGACAAAGAGGTCCTTGATCTGAAACAAAATAGGAGAACACACTCCAGTCCTCATTGAGGGATCTGTGGTGGAAAAGCTGAGGAGTTTCAAGGTCCTGAGTGTCAACATTTCAGAGGATTTATCCGCACATTGATGCAATCACAGAGAAGGTATGCTAGCATCTCTACTTCATTAGGAGTTTGAAGATATTTGGTATGTCACCAAGGACTCTTGCAAATTTCTATAGATGTAGAGTGGAGAGCATTTTGGAATACATCTTATTCTATTCATTTTCAGGAATGTCTGACACTGTTCTGCAAAAACTGTGTCCATTATCACTGACTAAGTGCCCTGGAATACCAGTCCTTGAGAAGAGGCTTTTCAAAACATCAACAGTGTGCAAGGCTGTAGTGGAGGCCACTTCTGGCCACTTTATAGCTGCATCCACTACAATCTAGAAATTTATGGTCATGAATGGTCTGGCGAAATCGACACAACCTCTCTGCCAGGCAATCCTGGCTATTTCCATGGATGGAAAGGTGCTGCTGTTGGCATCTTCTGGACATGTTGACATCCCGAACAGTGCATAGCAAGCTGCTCCATCTGCTCTATCCCAGACCACCAGACAAAACTTTGAACCAACACTTTCATTTGGACCACACCAGATGACCCACATGTAGCTCCGCCAACACTCTTGATGGTAGAATAATTCTCACTACCCACACAAGGCAACCTCCCCAATTAGGGCAAGTTCACCCTGATGCTGGTACATATGGGGGAACTGGAATTACTGCTGCACATTCCAGGCATTTTGGGTTTCTATGTCGACCTGAGAAGGTATATGGTCTTTTCTGGTTTCCCCTCGGATTATCTCCACTTTAATAGGGACACTTCCAATTTGCATTGGGGGAATATATAAAGAGGGGTGTTTTCTGAGGGTAAGTGGGACAATCCATCAACTTTTCCATGATTAGTTGTCCTCTTGAATTCAACCTTGTGTCCTCCAAATAACACAGCTCATATCTGCCCTTGTGTTGCTGCTGTTAGTGGAACACCCTTCCGTGGATTGAAAATAGACACGAGTGGTTGATGATCAGTAATGAGGCTAAGTTCTCACCCATACAGGTACTGGTTGAAACGTTTTACACCCCAAACCAGTCTCAAGGCCTTTCTGTCAATCTGTGCGTAATTTTTCTCTGCAGCAGTGAGGGAGTGTGTGGCAAAGGCTATGGGTCATTCACTTCCGTCACTCATAGCATGTGGCATGCCTGTACCTATTCCACAGGGCGAGGTGTCACAGGGATGCTTCACGGGACGATGTGGGTCATAATGTATCAGTACAATGCCTAAACCACAGTTTCTTTTGTGCCTTGCAAAGCCAGCTCACATTGCCATTTCTTGTCGATCTGCAGTAATGAGTTCATGGGGTGGAGCACAGTAGTCAGATTTGGCAGGAACCTGTAAAATAATTGACAAATGCTAAAAAGGACCACAACTGCAACACATCCTTTGGCCTTGTGACATCCACCACTGCTAGAATTTTCTCAGCACACTTGTGTAATCCCAGTGCGTCAATTGTATTACTACAGTAAGTGTTGTGTCATGCTCTGAGCCTATAATCTTCTAATCTACTTAACACTGTTTTGACATTATGGAGATATTCTTTGTTATGCTCACCAGTAAAAATGATGTGATCCAGGTAACTTGCAGCACCCAGTCCATAGCTTTCTGCCAGAGTGCAGGTGCAGATGCTTCTCTCAAAATAAGCCTCATGTAGCGATAAAGCCCTTTGTAAATGTTTATGGTGAGAAAATTTTGGACTCTTTTTCCATTACCATCTGAGGGGAGGCCTCAGTTTAGTCCACTTTGCTGAAGTGTTTCCCTCCAGGAAGGTTTACAATGATATCCTTAACCCTGGGCAGAGGGTGTTGATCTACTCTCAGTACTAGGCTGATGGTGACCTTAAAATCACCATAGATCCTGACAGACCCATCCTGCTGTGACCACTGGCATTGCTCTTGGGCTCCACGCGATGTTGGAAAGAATTCCTTCAACTGCCATGTGCTCTAGCTCACCGGCTACTTTATCACAGATGGCATAAGGAACTGGACGAGCTTTGTAAAACTTGTGTAAGATATTTTCACTTCACACTATTTTACCCTGGTATGTTTGAGTTTTCCAGTGCCACCCTTGTACAGTGCTGTGGCTTCATCCAGTCCATTCCTTAATTTGCTTCCAGTTGTCTATTGCAGAGGATGTGGCAGGCAAATGGTGGATAGATCTCTAACCAGGTTGCACCCAATCAAGGCTCCACCATGCTGACCCTTCTGTATTTACCACATAGAAGTCTAATCAGGCTTGTTGGTTCTTGTATTTTACTGTTACAAATGTCATTCCCACTGCAGTTATATTTTCACTAGTATTAATTTTTAGTTGGATATCTGCAAGCTTCACTTCAGTATTTTTGAAATGCCTCACAATCTCATTTTGTGGAATGATGGAAACAGCCAAGCCAGTGTCCATTTTAATAATTTACCATTCACTTCTGGTGTAAGCCATTTTGCTTGTGTTTTATTAGTTTTCACATTGTAAATCTCAAGGCTATTCAGTCCTGTGATTCCATGGGCCTCGTAGCATGTTAAGCAGCCTGATGTGTAGCACCTTGTCGAAGGCCTTCAGTTCAGGATCAGATTTTTCATCAACAGCATACAGACTAGTGCTCTTTTTGAAAATGCAACAAAGACTTCTTATCTTTTTCTCTTCCCTGTGCAGTCCATTCATTTTTGTCTCCTCAATTTGGTCTTACTTTGTTGTATTTTCTGCAAGCTTTTCCTTCAAACCTGCATTGGTCTAGTTTATGTGAATCCCTCACAACAGTACATAATTTGTTTGGCCAGGTAGGTTTCTGTTTAGACGGTGCAATTTTGTTCATGTTCACTTTCATTCCTGACTGCAATTCAATTGTGTCTCTGTCGACTCTTTCCATTGATGCAGCAATTTTAACTGTTCTTTTAAATATGAGTTGCACTTCAATCAGGAGCCATTTTTGAATGATTCCTTGTAAGATTCCACCATCTAAGTGATCTCACAATATGGAACTGACAATTTTTTCAATTCAGCCATATAAGCTGAAATAGACTCCCCTTCCTTTTGATTCTGGTTATGAAACCTAAAGCATTCTACAATCAAGAATGGTTTGGGTTCTAAATGTTCCTGTATTATGTTCACAATACTAAAGATGATAACAGAAGTTTCCTCAGATGCATATAGTGTGAAAGAGGTGAGAATGTCTCGTGTACTGCTGGAAAACAATGCTGAGGAGGTTGTAATGGTGGAAGTTCCAGGGGTTGGGGACATGAAGTGGGTGAAGTTACCATAAGTAGACCGAAGTTTCTTGGATAACCGAAAGGTCTGAAAGTAGATAAGCCACCTGGACCAGATGGTATACACCCCAGAGCTCTGGAAAGAGGTGGCTGAAGAGATTGTGGAGGTTTTTAGTAATGATCTTTCAAGAATCACCAGATTATGGAATGGTTCTGGAAGACTGGAAAATTGCAAGTGTCACTCCACTTTTCAAGAAGGCAGAGAGGCAGAAGAAAGGAAACTATAGGCCAGTTATTCTGACCTCAGTGGTTGGGAAGGTGTTGGAGTTGATTTGTAAGGATGAGCTCTCAGGGTACTTGGAGGCACATGATAAAATAGGTCAACGTTAGCATGGTTCTGCAAGGGAAAATCTTGCCTGACAAATCCATTGCAATTCTTTGAAGAAGTAACAAACAGGGTAGACAAAGGAGAATCAGACACAAACATGAGAAACTCTGCAGATGCTGGATATCTGAGCAACACACACAAAATGCTGGAGGAAACTCAGCAGGCCAGGCAGCCTCGATGGAAAAGAGTACAGTCGATGTCTCAGGCTGAAACCCTTCTGCAGTACTCGGAGAATCAGTTGATGTTTTGTACTTGGATTTTAAGAAGGCCTTCGACAGGAGGCTGCTTAACATGCTACAAAGCCCATGGTATTACAGGAAAGATTCTAGCATGGATAAAGTAGTGGCTGATTGGCAGGAAGCAAAGAGTGGGAATGAAGGGAGCTTTTTCTGGCTGGCTGCCAGTGACTGGTGGTTTTCTACAGGGGTCTGTGTTGGGACTGATTATTTTTGGATTATATGTCAATGATTTGGATGATGGAATTGAAGGCTTTGTTGCAAAGTTAGCAGATGATATGAAGATAGGTGGAGGGACAGTTAGTTTTGAGGAAGTAGAGGGGCTACAGAAGGACTTAGAGAATGGGACAAGAAAAGACAAATGGACTACAGTGTTGGGAAGTGTATGGTCATGCACTTTGGTAGAAGAAATGAAAGGGTTGACTATTTTCTAAATGGAGAGAAAATACAAAAAAAACTGAGGTGCAAAGGGACTTGGGAGTCATTGTGCAGTAGTTTTTAAAGGTTAATGTGCAGATTGAGTCTGTGGTGAGGAGGGCAGATGCAATGTTAGCTTTCGTTTCAAGAGGACTAGAACATAAAAGCAAGGATGTATTGTTGAAACTTTATAAAGTACTGGTGAGGCCTCTGAGTATTGTGAGCTGGTTGGCTCCTTATCTTAGAGAAGATGTGTATTAGGGTGGGCGTTGAGAGCCGACCCAAGTGTGACACAGAAACTGAAGTACTAGGAACAGGACTAGGAGAGACAAGAAAGCAAGGGAAGTGGGGAAGAAACGATGCTGGACAAGACAAGCCCTGGACGAGACAAGGATACAGGGGCTGGGCTAGGACTAGACTAGGAAAACAGGACCTGGACGAGGAACTTGGAATCTGGACAAGGACTCCAAGCCAGAGACTGGACAGGGACCCGGAACCTGAGTCTTGACTCGGGTTCGGACTCCGGATCTAGACAAGGACAAGACGTGGCAAGGCAACAGGACTGGACGTGGGGGCAGGACGTGGGACTCCTGGGCTTGGTGAGGACATGAAGCTCAGACATGGACTTGGGAGACTGGAACACAGAGCCTTGGTCTTGGGAGACTGGAACACAGAGCCAGGACCCCTCCTTGGGAACAAGACATAGGGCCAGGATTCATACACAGAAAACTGAGCACGACGAGACACTTCCCAACACTAGGTAGCGGCAAATGGCCAGACCTACCTAGTGAAGGCAAGGACACAAAGAGACAGTTCCAAACAACGAAAGACAGTTCCTTATCTGGACACGGCAAGGCTCCAGTCTTGTTCTGGCAGTAGAACTTGATGGCAAGAATAGGCAAGGACGCAGGCGAGGCTCCAGCCAAAAGGTAGCAGTGAGGCTTCAGTCAAGGGCCACAGAAAGAAGGGGAAGGGAAGGAAACAATCCAGCCTCAGGGTAACAGTAAAGACAGCTTGGATTACCCAACAGAGGCGAGGACAGGAAGGGACAGATCCAACCGCAGGGTAATGGCAAAGCCGACCTGACATAGCCCACAGTGGCAAGGACAGGATACTGACAAGACAAACCAGCACCAACACTCCAACCCAGGGCCACTTATATTCCCAGCTTCAAGATGAGCATCAGGTGCCTGTGATTAAGCCTAACTGAAACAAGGGACAGACGGAAGACCCGGAGTCCGGAGTCCACAGACCGGACAGTGAACCGGAATGCAGACTTCATGGACCGGACCATGACAAGATGTGCTTGTTCAGAGGATGTCAAGCCAGGATTGATTGGCTTGTCATATGTAGAGTGTTTGATGGTTCTGGGTCTGTATTCACTGGAATTCAGAAGAATGAAGGGTAACCTCATTGAAACCTATTAAATGGTGAAAGACCTTGACAGAGTGGATGAGGAGAGGATCTTTCCTATGGTGGGAAAGTCTCAGACCAGAGCACACAGCCTCAGAACAGAAATGAGGAAGAACTTTTTTAGCCAGAGAGTGGAGAATCTGTGGAATTCTCTGTTGTAGGCAGCTGTGGAGACCAAGTCTTTATGTATATTTAAGGCAGAGGTTAATAGATTCTTGACTGGCCAAGGCATGAAGAGATGCAGGGAGAAGGCAAGAGATTGGGGCTGAGAGGAAAATTGGATCAGCATTGCTGAAATGGTGGAATAGACGCAATGGTCCAAGTGGCCTAATTCTGCTCCTATATGTGATAGTTTTATACAGACAAGCTCATTACATCTGATTTGTTTGGAGCAGCTAAACCTCTAAGCAAACTGTATACTTTCCCACCCACTGCACTCAGCAACACATGTGTATTTTACATCACCTATTTCACCTGCCTCAAAATGCCGTTCAATTTGTTCAGTTGTTTTCAGGAAAGTGAAAAATGGGGAAATGATTCCAGTTATAAACATAATCTCTGAGACATGTAAAAATTATGAATTGCTTTAAATATAAAATGACTTAATTTCTTTTTTATCAAAAGGTAAAATGATCTAAGCACCTGAAAATACTAGCAAATGACTTAGTACTGCCCTCACTGAGGTGTTTCACCATCAACTAGACAGTCAGCCAAACTCCATTCAAAAATGACATAGAGTCAGGATATAGCATCCCAGCTCCCTGGTTTTATTGCAACTCAATGGCATCCCATGGTGAATAAGGAGTGAAACTGAAGAACAACAAAATACATTGCAGTTACCACCTTGTTCCAGTCACACAAGAAAATACACACAGGTCAGTAAGAACTTGGTTAAGTTTCATGTAGGTAAATATTATCGGGTTCTGACAAGAATTACTACAGGTAAATAATATGTGTGAACCATTAGAATCTAGGCTAGTTTCTAATATACTCAAAAACAACATTTTATTTCAGCAAATTCTTTTTGAAAACTTTAGATTAACTTCTAAACAATATAATATCAACTTATAAGCAATGCTTCTGCTGGTGGAACAACATAGCAGTACATTACAGGCCCTTTGGCCCACAATGTTGTGATGACCACATAACCTACACCAGAACTGCCTAAAATTTCCCTACCGCATAGCCCACTGTTTTTTCTGAGCTCCATGTAGCTATCTAAGAGTCTCCTAAAACACCTTATTGTCTCCACCTCTACCACTGTTGTTGGCAGTGCATTCCACACACCCATCACCCATGTGTGAAAAACTTACGCCTGACATCCCCTCCAATACCTACTTCCAAGCACCTTAAAACTATGCTCACCTCATGTTAGCCCTGGGAAAAAGCCTCTGGCTATCCACACGATCAATGCCTCTCTTTATCTTATACACCTCTGTCAGGTCATCTCTCATCCTTTGTTGCTCCATGGAGAATAAGCCATATTCACGCAACCTATTCTCTTAATCACACTGTCCAATCCAGGCAACATCCTTGTAAATCTCCTCTGCACTCTCTCTATATTATTCACATCCTTCCTGTAGTGAACTGACCAGAACTGAACACAGTACTCCAGGTGGGGTCTAACCAAGGTCTTATGTATTTGTAACATTACCTCACAGCTCCTGAACTCAGTCCCATGGTTGATGAATGCCAACGCACCATATGCCTTCTTAACAACACTGTCAACCTGTGCAGCAGCTTTGAGTGTCCTATGGATATGGACCCCAAGATGTCTCCGACTCGTCACACTCCCAAGAGTCTTACCATTAAAGTTATATTCTGTCTTCAAATTTGATCTATCAAAATGAACCACTTCACGTGTATCTAGTTTGAATTCCATCTGCCACTTCTCAGCCCAGTTCTGCATCTTATTCATGTCCCACTGTAACATCTGACCACCCTCCAGACTATCCACAACACATCTAACTTTTATGTCATCAGCAAACTTATCAACCCACCCTTCTGCTTCTTCTTCCAGGTCATTTATAAAAATCACAAAGAGAAGGGGTCCCAGAACAGATCCCTGTGGAACACCACTGGTCACCGACCTCCATGCAGAATACAAACCATCTACAACCACCCTTTGCATTCTGTGGGCAAGCCAATTCTGGATCCACAAAACAAGGTCTCCTTGGATCCCATGCCTCCTTACTTTCTGAATGAGCTTTGCATGGGGAACCTTATCAAATTCCTTATTGAAATCCATATACACTACATTCACTGCTCCACCAGGATGGCTTTCAATAGAAATTTCTTTCACTCCTAACATGATCTGCCAGCTTTCCTACTTCCTATTTCTAGACAGAACAGGAAGTGACCTAATACAGATCTGAAACTGCCTATTTCAAAAGCTGAATGTAATTAATCACATGGCAAAAACATAACTCAGTTGCCCAGAGGGCAGAACAATCTCAACATCTTAAACTCAGGTACCAGCATACTTTAATTTATTTCCACTAGGTTGGCGATCTTGTTGAAAAGAAAGGGTTATTTTTTGGTATACCATCCCTGAGTAAAATGTCGACTATTGTTTTCCCACCATCGATTCTACCTGACCTGGTGAGTTCCTCCAGTATTTTGTGTGTGTTGCATAAATTAAACATTATATAGTTCAAAACCATCAATTTTATCACTCCGACTGAATTTTGCCTACTATAATGCCACATTTCAGACATTCTGCATTTTCTGCAACAGAATAGCTGACTATTCTGTGACGACATCCTAAGGTTTATTCATTATGGACTGTGCCTTTTAAAAAGAGAGAGAGTGTGTGTACACTGATTCAGAGAGAGAGCACAGAGCTGCTCGTGAGTCGCTATGGTGACGGAAGGGCAGAGCTATATAATGGACAGTGGGTTTGGGATATAGACAAGGTCAGCTGACTTTTCACACAGACACACGGAAGAAATACTTCTTCCCTGTAACAAAACGCTTCCATACTCTTTCTATAGCTACCTCTACATCTAATGAATCTATCATTTTCCAAACTCTACACATTGAAAGCAACTTTCTTTTAATTTAACCAAGGGATAATCATTCATTCTATTATGCTTGGTGAGATATATTAGATTCTCAACTCCAATGTGTTCTCATCCTTGAGCGGTAAAATCGGAGTGGTTGAAAGATGGCAGTGCCTCCAGAAATTCCCCATTGACTGAGACTCCAAATCCTGTGACTTTCTTGCTTCCTTTAAATCAAACCCCTAACTGGATTTGCAGCAAAGAGATTTTGCTGGCCTTTTTACTCACCTTGGATGTATCAAAGATAACCAATCATTCACTTCTACATGTTAGAGTCAATTATAAATGGCCAGGAGACTGGAACCATTTATGATATTTCTGACCATCCCACCAATTGACATAATCTAACTCAAGACAGACAGGTATTCAAACCAGTAGTAAAGTTCTATGATGATAAATACCCTTTAAAATTAGATCATTTGGGAACAAGGTCCTGATAAATTTATTCCTAAATTAGCTGTACAAATTCTGTGCAAAGCAGTCTTAAACTACAGTTAGACCAGCTGACAGCTCATTTTTTTCTCTTTATTGGAATAAGTGTGTTGTAACTGAACTTAAAACTTTGATCTTACACAATACAACCCGAACAAAGGTCATAGATCGGAAACATCATCGCTTTTACTGGTAAAATGTACTTGCATTATTTTCTGTGTTTTTAATGTTTGACCTTACTGGTAATATGATAATCTAATAGAGCTGTGAATGTTTTTCTCGATTCAAAAACAGTATAGAGTCTTTTTCAATGAGCTCAAGTTACAGGAAGGTTATGAGTTAAAATGTGAAAAACAACAGGAATGTACAGCTGAAGTTGCTTCCTATATCAGTCATAGGGTCATAGAAAAGTACAGTGCAAAACCAGGCCCTGCAGCCCTTCTAGTCTGTGCCAAACCATTTAAACTGCATACTCCCATCGAACTGTACCAGGGCCATAGTCCTCCATACCCCAACCATCCATGTACTTATCCAAACTTCTCTTAAGCATTGAAGTCGAGCTGGCATGCACCACTTGTGCTGGAAGCTCATTCCACATTCTGATGACCCTCTGAGTGAAGAAGTTTTCCCTCGTGTTCCCCTTAAACGTATCACCTTTCATCCTTAACACATGATCTCTAGTTGTAGTCCCACCCAACCTCAGTAGAAAAAGCTTGCTTGCATTTACCCTATCTATACCCCCAATAAATTTGTAAACCTCTATCAACTCTCCTCTCAATTTTCAACGTTCCAAGGAATGAAGTCCTAACCTATTCAATCTTTCCATTTCACTCAGGTCCTCCAGATCTGGCAACATCCTTATAAATTTTCTCTGTAGTCTTTCAACCTTATTTACATCTTTCCTGTAGGTAGGTGACCAAAACTGCACACCATACTCCAAATTAGACCTCAGCAATGTCTTATACAACTTCAACATCTCCTGTACTCAATACTTTGATTTATGAAGGCCAATGTGCCAAAAGATTTCTTTACTACTCTTGATGAGGAAGACAGAAGGCAGTGGAAACTTAATGACACTGGCACATAACATTTAGATTTATAACATAACTGTTGGGGAGGGTTTAAACTAATTTGGAAGGGGTATGGGAACTAGAGTGAAGGGACTCATAGTAGGGCAGATGGTAAAAAGCAAAGATAGCATGCAGTCTGACTGTCAGGACAGATGGTAGGACAAAATTGCAGCCAGCAGGGAAGAATATCAGTAGTGCAGAATCAAATGCAGTACTCAAAGTGTTATATTTCAATGCGTGGAGTATAAGAAATAAGGTGGATGATCTTGTTGCACTATTACTGATTGTCGAGTATGATGTTGTGGCCATCACTGAATTGTGACTGAAGGACGGTTGTAGTTGGGAGCTGAATGTCCAACATTACATGTTGTATTGGAGGGATAGGAAGGTAGGCAGAGAAGGTGGTGTGGCTCTACTGGTAAAGAATGGCATCAAATCATTAGAAAGATGTGACATTGTTGCACGGAGCGACTGAGGAGAACCCAAGTGCAGGACACAGGCACAGAGATGGAGTTGGGATGCTTGCGCAAACAGGAGGAATCTTGACACGGAGCTCTGATATGGAGTCTTGACATAGAGATGGGGTTTTCAGGGAATATCTTGAAACTGGAGTTGAACCTAGAACTAATGGTTCAAAGCAGTTGGGAAACGAAGTTATCACACGGGAGTAGACCAATGAAACAGCGACCAGTGGTTGCGATGCCAGGGTTCTTATACTGCAGTTCTTGATGGAGACCAGGTGTGCTGTCATCAAGCGAATTAGCAGTAATTAACGATTGGAATCAAGGCATAATCAAAGGAGATTAGGGGCAAGATAGGGGATTGACAATCAGGACCATGACAGACATAGGATCAGAAGCTGTTGAATCCTGCAAGGAAACTGCAAGAGTAAGAGGACCCTGATGGCAGTTTTATACAGGCTTCCCAACAGTAGGGATGTGGACCACAGATTACAACAGGAAATAGAAAAGGCATGTCAAAAGGGTAATGTTATGATAGTCATGGGCAATTTGAACATGCAGGTAGATTGGGAAAATCATGGTGGTAATGGATCTTAAGAGTGAATTTGTTGAATGCCTACAAGATGGCTTTTTAGAGCAATGTGTCATGAGCCTACTAGAGAATCAGCTATACTGGATTGGGAGTTATGTAATGAGCTAGAGGTGATTAGGGAGCTTAAGGTCAATGAATCCTTAGGAGGCAGTGATCACAATATGATTGAGCTTAACTTGAAATTTGATAGGGAGAAAGCAAAGTCTGATGTGACGTTTTTCAGTGGAGTAAAGGAAATGACAGTGGTATGAGAGAGGAGTTGGCCAAAGGAAGTTGGATGGAGATGCTTGCAGTGATGACAGCAGAGTAGCAATGGCTTGAATTTCTAGGAAAAATGAGGAAGATGCAAGGTAGATGTATGCTAAAAACAAAGAAATATGCAAATGGCAAAATAATACAAGCGTGGTTGACAAGGGAAGTCAAAACTAATGTTAAAACAAAAGAGAGAGCATACAAGAAAGCAAAAATTAGTGGAAAGACAGAGGATTGGAAAACTTTAAACATCTACAGAAAGCAACTAAAAGAGTCATTAGGAGGGAAAAGATGAAACAAGAAAGCAAGCAAGATGGATAGAAAAAGCTTTATCAAGTATATAAAAACTAAAAGTGAGATGAGAGAGGATATAGGACCACTAGTAAATGAGGCCAGAGAAATAATAATGGGGAACAAGAAGATGGCAGATGAACTAAATGAGTATTTTGCATCAGTCTTCACTGGAGACACGAGCGGTGTGCCAGATGTTGAAGGGTGCGAGGGAAGAGAAGAGTGCAGTTGCTATTACAAGAGAGAAGGTGCTCAAAAAGCTGAAAGACCTAGGGATACATAAGTCTCCTGGACCAGATGAACTGCACCCTAGGGTTCTGAAAGAGGTAGTGGTAGAGATTGTAGAGCAGTGGTTCCCAACATGGGGCATATGCCCCACAGGGGGTAATTTGATTTTTAAGGGGGGCAATTCGAGAATGAGTTATTAACAGTGAATTTTTTCTAGTAAGTCTGTGTGAGTATGAGTGTGTGTGCGAGTTAATACATATGTGTATATACAGTATGCATACATAAAAATACTTGTGTGTATGTACATGTGTAATTGCGTATGTACTGTATATATAGTGTATCACCATCATTACAACCATCAAATGGCTTTCATAATAAAATTAATGAATTGACTGATGTAGGAAGGAACGAATGAACAAGTCCAAACGCGTAAGAAACTCGTACGAGGTCGCGCCAATGCTGCTTTTTGCAGTAGCTTTCGGTTCTTGGTGGTGTGAAGGTGTGTACATTGCGTCATCTCTTTTAAACTGTGTATCTGTCTTTGTATGCTGTAGAAACGAATCGGCATTGTTTTATTTATTTATTATTATTATTTTAATATCACTTAATGTTCTTTTTTTGACAATTTCTTAGTAATTTCTTCCTCAGAACTTTAACAGTCCTTTGGTTCTTTTATTTTTCTCTTTCATGAATGCCATGTTCTTTGGAAGCTTGTTTAAACCAAGTTAATGGTCTTTTAGGCTTCCTCCAGGTGAATAGGAATTCACTTTTTGAATAATAAGAATTATATATCACCACAGGGGGCATCAGGATTTTAGAGGTGATTAGGTGGGGCATGGTCAAAAAAAGGTTGGGAACCACTGTTGTAGAGGCATTAGTAATGATTTTTCAAGAATCATTGGACTCTGGCATGGTTCCAGAGGACTGGAAAATTGCAAATGTCATTCCACTCATTAAGAAACAGAGAGGCAGTTGAAGGGAAATTATAGACCAGTTAGCCTGACCTCAGTGGTTGGGAAGGTGTTGGAATCAATTGTTAAGAATGAGGTTATGGAGGCTGATGCACCATCAATAACTCACTCTGAGATGTAAGAAGCGAGGTATCGGCTTTTATTGACTGGAAGAATGAACAACACTACATCCTGGGGAATGAGGCTGGGCAACAGGCCTCAGTCGCCTTTATACAGGGGTCTGTGGGAGGAGCCACAGGAGCAGTCAGCAGGGGTCTGTGGGAGGAGTCACAGGAGCAGTCAGCAGGGGTCTGTGGGAGCAGTCAGCAGGGGTCTGTGGGAGGAGCCACAGGAGCAGTCAGCAGGGGTCTGTGGGAGGAGTCAGCAGGGGTCTGTGGGAGCAGTCAGCAGGGGTCTGTGGGAGGAGCCACAGGAGCAGTCAGCAGGGGTCTGTGGGAGGAGCCACAGGAGCAGTCAGCAGGGGTCTGTGGGAGGAGCCACAGGAGCAGTCAGCAGGGGTCTGTGGGAGGAGTCAGCAGGGGGTCTGTGGGAGCAGTCAGCAGGGGTCTGTGGGAGGAGCCACAGGAGCAGTCAGTGGGGGTCTGTGGGAGGAGCCACAGGAGCAGTCAGCAGGGGTCTGTGGGAGGAGCCACAGGAGCAGTCAGCAGGGGTCTGTGGGAGGAGCCACAGGAGCAGTCAGCAGGGGTCTGTGGGAGGAGTCAGCAGGGGTCTGTGGGAGGAGTCACAGGAGCAGTCAGCAGGGGTCTGTGGGAGGAGCCACAGGAGCAGTCAGCAGGGGTCTGTGGGAGGAGTCAGCAGGGGTCTGTGGGAGGAGCCACAGGAGCAGTCAGCAGGGGTCTGTGGGAGGAGCCACAGGAGCAGTCAGCAGGGGTCTGTGGGAGGAGCCACAGGAGCAGTCAGCAGGGGTCTGTGGGAGGAGTCAGCAGGGGTCTGTGGGAGGAGCCACAGGAGCAGTCAGCAGGGGTCTGTGGGAGGAGTCAGCAGGGGTCTGTGGGAGGAGCCACAGGAGCAGTCAGCAGGGGTCTGTGGGAGGAGCCACAGGAGCAGTCAGCAGGGGTCTGTGGGAGGAGCCACAGGAGCAGTCAGCAGGGGTCTGTGGGAGGAGCCACAGGAGCAGTCAGCAGGGGTCTGTGGGAGCAGTCAGCAGGGGGTCTGTGGGAGGAGCCACGGGAGCAGTCAGCAGGGGTCTGTGGGAGGAGCCACAGGAGCAGTCAGCAGGGGTCTGTGGGAGGAGTCAGCAGGGGGTCTGTGGGAGCAGTCAGCAGGGGTCTGTGGGAGGAGCCACAGGAGCAGTCAGCAGGGGTCTGTGGGAGGAGCCACAGGAGCAGTCAGCAGGGGTCTGTGGGAGGAGTCAGCAGGGGGTCTGTGGGAGCAGTCAGCAGGGGTCTGTGGGAGGAGCCACAGGAGCAGTCAGCAGGGGTCTGTGGGAGGAGCCACAGGAGCAGTCAGCAGGGGTCTGTGGGAGGGGCCACAGGAGCAGTCAGCAGGGGTCTGTGGGAGGAGCCACAGGAGCAGTCAGCAGGGGTCTGTGGGTGGAGTCAGCAGGGGGTCTGTTGGAGCAGTCAGCAGGGGTCTGTGGGAGGAGCCACAGGAGCAGTCAGCAGGGGTCTGTGGGAGGAGCCACAGGAGCAGTCAGCAGGGGTCTGTGGGAGGGGCCACAGGAGCAGTCAGCAGGGGTCTGTGGGAGGAGCCACAGGAGCAGTCAGCAGGGGTCTGTGGGAGGAGCCACAGGAGCAGTCAGCAGGGGTCTGTGGGAGGAGCCACAGGAGCAGTCAGCAGGGGTCTGTGGGAGGAGTCAGCAGGGGGTCTGTGGGAGCAGTCAGCAGGGGTCTGTGGGAGGAGCCACAGGAGCAGTCAGTGGGGGTCTGTGGGAGGAGCCACAGGAGCAGTCAGCAGGGGTCTGTGGGAGGAGCCACAGGAGCAGTCAGCAGGGGTCTGTGGGAGGAGCCACAGGAGCAGTCAGCAGGGGTCTGTGGGAGGAGTCAGCAGGGGTCTGTGGGAGGAGCCACAGGAGCAGTCAGCAGGGGTCTGTGGGAGGAGTCAGCAGGGGTCTGTGGGAGGAGCCACAGGAGCAGTCAGCAGGGGTCTGTGGGAGGAGCCACAGGAGCAGTCAGCAGGGGTCTGTGGGAGGAGCCACAGGAGCAGTCAGCAAGGGTCTGTGGGAGGAGCCACAGGAGCAGTCAGCAGGGGTCTGTGGGAGGAGTCAGCAGGGGTCTGTGGGAGGAGCCACAGGAGCAGTCAGCAGGGGTCTGTGGGAGGAGTCAGCAGGGGTCTGTGGGAGGAGTCAGCAGGGGTCTGTGGGAGGAGCCACAGGAGCAGTCAGCAAGGGTCTGTGGGAGGAGCCACAGGAGCAGTCAGCAGGGGTCTGTGGGAGGAGCCACAGGAGCAGTCCAGACAGGTATATGTAGTTCACCACAGAGACAGTGACACAGGACAAGACAGGACAAAGTCGGCACGGATTCCTTAAGGGAAAATCTTGCCTGACAGGCCTATTGGTTTTCTTTGAGGAGATTACAAGTAGGAGAGGTAAAGGGGATGCAGTGGATGTTGTATATTTGGATTTTTAGAAGGGCTTTAACAAAGAGCCACGCATGAGGCTGCTTACCAAGTTAAGAGCCCATGGTAGTACAGGAAAAGTTACTAGCATGTTTAGAGCCCATTGGCTGATTGGTAGGAGGCAATGAGTGGGAGTCACATTATCTTTTTCTGGTTGACTGCCAGTGACTAGTGGTGCTCTGCAGGGGTCAGAGTTAGGACCTGTTCTTTTCAAGCTGTACATCAATGATTTAGGTGATGAGATAGATGGCTTTGTTACCAAGTTTGTAGATGATATGAAGATTGATGGAAGGGTGGGTAGCTTTGAGGAAACAGGAAGGCTGAAGAAGGACTTAGACGGATTAGGATAATGGGCAAGAAATTGTCAAATGAAATACAATGTTGGAAAACTGGTAAAAGAAATAAATGTGCAGACTATTTTCTAACTGAGATGCAAAGGGACTTGGTAATCCTACTGCAGATCACCCTAAAGATTAAGTTGCAGGTTCAGTTGGTGGTGAGGAAGTTAAGTGCAATGTTAGCATTCATTTCAAGAAGTCGAGAATACAAGAGCAGGAATGTGATGCTGAGGCTTTATAAGGCACTGCTGAGGCCTCACCGTGAGTATCGTGAACAGTTTTGGGCTCCTCATCTAAGAAAAGATGTGTTGGCATTGGAGAGGGTTCAGAGAAGATTCACAAGGATGATCTGGGAATGAAAGGCTTATCAAATGAGAAACATTTGGTGGCTCTGGGTCTGTACTCACTGGAATTTAGATGGTTGCGGGAGTGATCTCATTGAAACCTTTCAATGAATCCTCTACATAGCACCATCCAGAGACAGAGAAGCAGTTTCAGCGACAGGTTACTATCGATGCAATGCTCCTCAGACAGGATGAAGAGGTCAATACTCCCCAATGCCATTAGGCTTTACAATTCTACCGCCAGGACTTAAGAACTTTTTAAAAGCTATTATTAATGCTTTTTGAGATAGTGATTTAGATTCATATCATATTTTTTACTGAGTTAAGTATTGTATGTAATTAGTTTTGCTACAACAAGTGTATGGGACATTGGAAAAAAGTTGAATTTCCCCATGGGGATGAATAAAGTATCTATCTATCTATTTATCTATCTATCTAGACAGGGTAGAGGTGGAAGGGATGTTTCCTATGGTGGGGGAGTGTAGGACAAGAGGACACTGCCTCAGGATAGAGGGGTGTCCATTTAAAACAGCGATGCAGAGAAATTTCTTTAACCAGAGAGTGAATTTGTGGAATTTATTACCAAAGGCAGTTGTGGAGGCCAGGTCGTTGGGTGTATTTAAGGTGAGGATTGATAACTTCTTGATTAGCTATGGCATCAAATGTTACAGGGAGATAGCTGAGGAGGGTAAAAAAAGGGTCAATAAAGATTGAATGGCAGAGCAGACTCAATGGGGTATGTGGCCTAATTTTGCTCCTATGTCTTATCGTCTACGATCTAACATTTTGGACTCTCATGTGGATAGAATAGATCTTTAAAGATGTTTCAAACAAAATTCTTTAAGTTGTGAACCCAGTTGGTATTCTAGAATTATTCAAGAAGTGCCCCCATTGCTGTTCTGGCTGGTCTTCTTAGGGTCTTTGCCACATGGAAAAGCAGGAACCAATGCCATACTGGGCATAATCCTGGCAACTAACTCATGATGCCCCCAGACATTCCAGTTTGTACTCAGTCATATTATGTTTGGTGGTTACATGGTGCATGAGCTGCAATATCAATCCCGCTGTTGGACTCTGAAACATCAAAGAGAAAATTGACTCTTCCTGTGTACCTGCTACCTGCCCAGCGTCAAACTGGTAATGAAAGTATTGGTCAATGAATGAAACTGACAGAAAAGGCAAAGGTGCAGGGTTGCTGAAAAAAAACAGAACGAGAAAAAATCAGCAGGTTTCAGGCAGCATCTGTGTAAAGAGAAGCATGGTTAAAATTTCAGAATGAAAGCACTTCATCTGATGACAAGGCAGATGCAGTAGGTGGAGCTGAGTACACAGCCAAATCACCCACGATCTTACTGAGTGGTGGAGCAGGCTCAATGGGCCAGATGGCCTACTCCTTCTTCTTTTGTTTGTGTTCATATGTTCTTATGACATAAATTGTTTACCCTGTTTTTCTATCCACAGATTTCTCAGTTCTCCATTTTGATGGAAATTAAAAATAAATTAATTGTCATTATGTTTATACTGAGAGGTGTTTACATTGCAAATTCTACAAGATTTAATATTGGCAGTGGAATCTCATCAGACACAACCAATCTGGGAACAGTTTGGAAAAAGGAAACTAACATATCTCAAAATAGAAAAAGTGGGTTGATTTTTAAATAATTTCTGTTCTTTAACTTGTGGTTAGTGATATTCTTTTTACTTAGCTCTCCCCTTTTAATTATTTCAGTGGTAGCTATTTTTTTTCTATGTCATGAAACCTTCAAGTCAAAGGGATCTGAAACAGCAGCACTCCAATTAGACCTTTCTCATTTAGGTTAAACATGTGGATTTTTGAGATGGTCCCTGGCATGCCGTACATGTTTGCTGAAAGATCACAGTTTTCTGCAAACCAGCTGCAAGGCTTTCTGTCACACAGATTCAGCAAACTGTCCTTTGTAACCACAAATGTGGCCACAAAGTAACCCGAATGACGCAAATAGTTATCTGAAAGTGGCAACTGTTTCCTGCACCAAACTTAAAAGTTCCACATTATAACATTTTTGTTATTGCATAAACCTTTAACATTTAAAGGACAAAACCAAGGCACAAGCAATAAAATCCCAGTGTCTGCCTTGTTTTCATAATATAAATTAAATGGCCCCGTGGAGATCCAATTTTCACAAGCCTTACAGACGATGGCTATTTTTCCATAAATATCAAGCTTAACAACTCTGTGCCAGCTTTTTGTCATCTCCCCATACTCATGTTTTATTTGTTTGCTTCACATTTGTATTCACTTTTTCTTTAAAAGATGCAATGTTTGTTGCTTCAATCACTCCCTTTTGCAAAGCATTCTATGCTCCAACAACTCCTGATAACCTCTGACCTCACTTTTTCACTGATATCCCTGCCGGAGGAAATATCTTTATTTTGTGTTCATCCCGTCTTCATAATTTGTAAGTTTTCTACAAGTTTTCTTCTGATGCTTTCCAGCTGCAGGAAAATAATCCCAGTATGAGATGTCTCTGCTCATCCTCATCCTTGGGATTATCTGAGTAAACAGAGTCATGGAATTGTCACAGATCTTGGTTTCTATAGTTTTATTTACAGATCTCCTTTCCTTGTGTTGCTCCAATTATGCACAATGCTAATAAAAGTAGCTCTGCTCAAGTTTGGCAACACTATCTTTCATTACTGTATTTCTATTTATGAAGTCCAACGTAACACTGGTCTTCTTGTTCCGCTGTGATGTTGTTCATTTGCATTTTGACATTGAGGGGATTATGCATTTGCACCACTTGACAATGCTTATTCTTTACAGACACTTCAGCATTCATCTGCTGCCATGTTTGCCTTCTTCTCATGATACATCACGTTACATTTCCTCTCATCAAATTGCTTTCGTCATCGCGCTCCCCATTTTCGTAACCTGTCTTACATATTTACTACTTTGGAAACCACCTTCATTTGTGTTGTTAGTAGTCTTTGGTAGAACAACAGAGATAGTGTTACCATTAAATTGTTCTATGTGTTTTTTTAAAAGCATAGCACATCTCCAATAAACCGGCAATCCTTTCACCACCTGCTTACATAACCATATTCCATAAGGTCACACAATAAAAATATACATTTTTAAAAATTATAACTTAACCACACAGCATTTTTTGTGAATACTTACTCATGAAAAACACAATAATATAGCCTAGTCTCATTTTGTACTTGGCTAATTACAAGCAAACCATGAGTAAAGCATTGACTATATGTCCCTCCAACATCTTCTCTCAATTTCAGAAGAACATTGCAGTGCGTAAAACAAAATGGTACAAATTACAAACCAGATGGCTTAGAAATGTAAATTGGGCGGTTCTGCGACATGTTTTATGTTGATTACCTCTGGGGTCCAACTGCCTATTGATGTGTGTCATCCATCTTATTAAATTAAATAGCCACAAGATGTATTCCCTTGGCTCCTATAGTAAGCTGGGATAGATCTTGTCCATTCCTCTGGGTTTATCAACCCTTATGTGTTCTACGAAATCCAACATCTCCACCTTTCTAATTCTGATTGGCTCTCAATTATCCATGTACTCCTTCCTGAACTTACTAAGTCTTTTTCCTTCATGAATACAAGTGAGAATTATTAATTTATACCCTATAATCATCATTTGGATCCACACCTGAATTAATCCTTTGATGGCAAAGACCTCTTCTTTCCTTGCCACTGATTTAGAATGTCTTGGGATACTCCTCAGTCTGGCAGAGGGTATTTCATGACCCCATGTTGTCAGCCAAATTTCTTTCTGACCCACTCTATAGTCCTCCAGAGACTCCCTCAATCTTGGTTGCTTACACCTGCCATATGTTTTACTTTTCCTGATCAAACCTATATACTTGGTTATCAAACCAGAAACAAGAGAAAATCTGCGGATGCTGGAAATCCAAGCACCACACACAAAATACTGGAGGAACTCAGCAAGACAGGAATCATCTATGGAAAAAAGCATTGACGTTTCAGGTTGCGACTCTTCAGCAGGACTGGAAGGAAAAGGCTGAGGAGTAGATTTAAAAGGTGGTGGGAGGGAGGAGAGAAACGCCAGGTAATAGGTGAAATCTGGAAGGGGAGGGATGAAGTTAAGAGCTGGGAAGTTGATTGGTGAGATGAGGCATACATTGGTTATCTAAGGTTCCCTATCATCTTTGCCTTCCGACCTTGGAACATATTGGCCTAAAACTCTTACTAACTCTCTTCTCAGTGATTGCCACTTGTCAGGTGCTATTTTACCTGCAAGTGTCTGCTCCCACATTTACCTTCACCAGGTCCTCCCTTATGTTTTTGAAATCAGCCTTCCCCCAGTTCAATACCTTAACTCGATGACTGACCTTATCCCTTTCTATAACTATGTAGAAACTTACAGAATTATAGTCACTGTTCCCAAAGTGTTTCCTCACCGATTCTTCTACCACTTGCCCAGTTTCATTTACAAAGGTAAGGTTGGGTATTGTTCTGTTCCCTGAGTAGAAAGTATTACTCAGCTCTCTCATCTTATATCATGCTTCTTAAGATCTAATTGATTGAATTAATGTGTAATTGTGATTGTGAAATGTGTTTGACGCTACCTCAACAGCTCTGAATGCAAACTTAAGTAACAGATTTCTGTCTGTTTGATGCAGTCATGCATAAAGACGAGTGATATCAGTGATATCACATGTTTGGTAATGCAGCTTTAATGTCACTACATGTCTTCAAGTCAGTATTATTCATGAACCAATGTAGTAGTGTGTATAGGCCTCCGTTAATTTCGATAGACCATGGATTTGCGCCTTGGAAAGTTTCCAGGGCGCAAGCCTGGGCAAGGTTTTTTTATGGAAGACTGGCAGTTGCTCAAGCTGCAAGTCTCCGCTCTCCACGCTACCATAATCAATAATCAGGCCTTATCAGAAGAAAGCATTTATTACACTTTGGAAGGGATTATGCTGACAAAATCTCCAGGTCTATGCAGAATTTTAGCAGAATTGGCATAATCCCTAAAAAATGCCAGAGCCTTGCAAAAAGCACATGAATCTCACCACTTAAATACACTAATACATCATACATGCAGGAAAATTATTCCTGTACAACCTCAATTTTATGTGACAAAGTTCATCCCAGTGTGAGGTGGAATTTCTACTCCAATACCTTTGTCCTGATACTTAGTTGGAAGAAATTTCTGCTGCTCATGTATGATACTCTGACAGTTTTTGGAGAGTGAATGGGTTAAAGGATGTGTGGGTGAGGTAGAGCTAGTAAAAATCAAAGTATGTGCAGAATACGAAGCTCTGCAGATGATATTGCCCAAGTGCAGTATGTGTTAGGATGTGAACTCATGCATCACTACCAGAAATGGGACAGATTTAGGAAAAGAAGCTGTTATAACTGAATGGCTAAGAAACAAATGAATCAGATACTAACCAGCTGGATAACAGTGGAGAGGTGTGGTCATCAATGACAGAAACAGAAGACAGGTCAACTAAAATAAAGAGGATAGGTTAAACTTGTCACAAACAAAGGGTCTAAGGGCCTGTTTCCATACTATATATCTCCAATTACATGGAATGGAATTGCAGCTTTTAGAACTCATTTTATGAAATGGTGGAATGTCAAATCTGATGGAGGATTGAAACAAAAAGTTCTAAATATAGTGGGCATGAACTTAGGAGGTCACAGCTTTTTCAGGAGTTTTAATTTGGTATGGAATTTGGAGATTTCCCATTTCTCTGCAATTGTGTGTATGTGAGTGTGTGGAATGAGTGAGATGGTTGGGTTGGGTCCACAAGAACAAGTCAAACTAATGGCTGGAGGGACAGTGGGAGAGAAACTTAAAACACCACAACACCACCCAAATGGAGCATTAATGGTTTGGCCCAGTAGAGTCAGAGAAGAAGACAGTGGAGGCAAATGGCAAAATACTCCGACCAGATGAGCTCAATCTTAGTAACTAAAATGTCCCGGAAAATATTGTATTTGCTCATGATGAAGGAGAAAGAAGGTTAGGGTTGTGCATAATGCAGGGTGGGATTGGAAAACTTGATAGACATGAGAAAAATTATCTAGAAGGTTCTCATGTGAGGGTATGGATCTAAATCTTACCAGCCACCAATAACATCCACATATATGGGACTCCTTTTGCTAAAGTGTCTAAACTTGTCTTTCTGTTCATCCCCTGAAGTAGCTCATCAGAAAATCTCAAATTCTGAATTGCAATTTATGAGCATAAATTGATGTTAACAATAACCTAATAATCTAATGCAGTTTTATTTTACGCATTTGTCTTATGCTGAATATTACACATTATCTGTTTTCACAGAGGAATAAATTTGTTCTTCAGAAAATATGATGGTGGAAGAGTTATCATTCATAAGTTTATTAAAATTGAATTATTTCTTAGAATGAGTTGCAATATTGCAACAAAACCTTTCCCCCCAGTTCCTGTGAATTGCTTCATTACTTGCATTTCTCCAGTGTGTTATATCTGTAATAAAATCATAAAAGTTTCTTCAATGAATAATGAAAAACTCTTTATTTAGTGTTTGAATTATATCTTGAGTTATCATTAATTGATTGGTAAAATATTATTAGCCTTTTCCATTTAGTTTTATCACTAGGAAGAGTTCTTAGGTAAATCTTAAACTACCTATGAGATAGTAGAATTAACATAAAATAAATGCAATTTGTTATAGTGCACCATATTACACAGTTATGGTTCTTACATATGTCCAATATCCTTCCCACTTTAACCACTTTCTGTCTGTAAACAATTGCAGATGCATATTTTTCATTGCTCCACATAAGGTCTTAGTGTGGTTTCAATGTGCGTAAAAGAGGTATGGCCCATGGTCCTGCTAAAGATTCTGAGGAAATGGAGCAATGGGTATTAACTAATAGTTTTAGAAAATGTGTTGCCACTGCAAGTACATTCAAAGCTTCCATTTCTCTACAAATCAATGCTTTGAGTAGAACAAGATCAGAAATTCAGACTGACACGCTGTAGTTGGTATGTGGTGTTCCTGGATTGATTAAAGCTTAAATGAAAACGAAGACATTGAAGGGAGTTTTTGTTTGTCAGCACTAAGCATATCACATGACCGTGACTTCAGTGGAACTGAATTTTGCAATGAGAGTACAATGCACAAAGATGAGAGAATCTGCAGATGCTGGAAATCCAAGCAACACACACAAAATGTAGGCCAGGCAGCCTCAGTGGTGACCACTTTGCCACGTACCATCTGCCAGAAAAAGTGGGATTTCCCGATGGCCAGCCATTTCAATTCTATTTCCAATCCCATTCCAACATGTCAGTCCATAGTGTCCTTTCCGCCGTGATGAGGCCACATTCAGGTTGGAAGAGCAACAGCTTATATTGCATTTATGTAGCCTCCAACCTGATGGCATGAACATTGATTTCTCAAATTCCATTTCACCTCCCCTCCCACTTCACCATCCCTCATTCCTGTTTCCCTCTCTCAGCTTATCTCCTTACCTGCCCATCACTTCCCTTTGGTGCTCCTCTCCTTCTCTTTCTTCCATGGTCTTCTACTCTCTCCTATCAGCTTCTCCCTTCTCCAGCCCTTTATCTCTTTCACCAATCAACCTCCCAGCTCTTTACTTCACCCCTCCCCCTCTCCCAATTTCACCTATCACATAGCACCTTGTACTTTTCCTCCCCTCTCTCCACCTTCTTGCTCAACATCTCAACTTTTTTTCTGATTCTGATGAAGGATCTCGGCCTGAAACATTGACTATTCACACTTTTCCATAGATGCTGCTCGATCTGCTGATCTATTCAAGGCCACCAGACAAAACTTCAAGCTAATGTTTTCATTTTGACTATGCCTAGATGACTGGCATGTAGCTCCTCCAACACTTCAGTTCTCAGCTTTGATGGTACAACTCACAATCCCCACATAAGACAACTTCCATCAAGGGTAAATTCATCCAGCGCTGGTAAAAATGTGGGGACTGGGATGTCTACTGCACATTTGAGTGGCTGTGTAGACCTGAGACAGGGTGGGGTCTTTTCTGGTTTCCCTTTGGATCATCTCTGCCGCAATAGGGAGACTTTCAATTTGCGTTAGGGAGTACGTATAAAGAGGAGTGCCCTCTTTTGTAAGTTTTTGGGTATTTCCTTTTGCAAGGGTAAATGGACAATCCATCAGCATTTCCATAATTAGTGGGCTTCCTGAATTTGATCTTGTAATTACGTCCTCCAAGATAGAGAGCCCATCTCTGCATTTGTGCTGTTGCTGTTAGTGGGACACCCACCTGTGGATTGAAAATAGACACCAGTGGCTGATGATCAGTAATGAGGGTAAATTCTCTTCTATACAAGTACTGGTTGGAACATTCTATAGCCCAAACTAGACTTAAGGCCTCTCTGTCAATCTCTACATAATTTTTCTCCACAGCAACGAGGGAAAGTGATGCCAAGGCTATGGGGCATTCACTTCCATCACTAACAACATGTGACATGACTGCACTTTTACCATAAGGCGAGGCATCGCAGGTGTCTGATGTCACCATTTCCTTTGCTTTTTGGAAAACCACCTTGCGCTGCTTTGTCCATTGCCATTTCTTCCTGACCTGCAGTGATGAGTTCAAGGGATGGAGTACAGTAGTAACAAGGATATCCTGCAGGTAACCTGAGGCCTGTGAACCTTGCAGCACCTGGTCCATAGCTTTCTGCCAGCGTGCAGGTGCAGATGCTTCTCCATAAATAAGCCTTTTATAGCAATAAAGCCCTTAGTGAGTGTTTATGGTGAGAAACACTTTGGGCTCTTCTTCAGTCTCCATCTGTAGATAGGCCTCAGCTAAGTCCACTTTGTTGAAGTGTTTCCCTCCAGAAAGGCCTGCAAAGATATCCTCTATCCTGGGCAGAGGGTGTTGATCTACTTGGGTTGATGAAGACCTTAAAATCACCACAGATCCTGAGAGACCCATTCTTCTTGGCTACTGGGATTACCGGGACCACTGGCATTGCCCATGGGCTCCACTCAAACTTGGAAAGAATTCCTTCAGTCTCCATGCAATCTAGTTCACTGACTACTTTATCATGGATGGTAGAAGAAACCAGATTGGCTTTGTAAAACTTGGGTGTGGCATTTTCATTTAACACTATTTTACCCTTGGTATGTGTTGGTGTGTGGCCTAGTAGGCAAGGCATCAGACTAGTAACCTGAAGGTCACTGGTTCGAGCCTCAGCTGAGGCAGCGTGTTTGTGTCCTTGAGCAAGGCACTTAACAACGCATTGCTCTGTGACGTCACCGGTGCCAAGCTGCATGGGTCCTAGTGCCCTTCCCTTGGACAACATCGGTGGCGTGGGGAGGGGAAGGCCTGCAGTTTGGGCAACTGCCGGTCTCCCATACAACCCTGCCCAGGCCTGCGCCCTGGAAACTCCAGGCGCAGATCCATGGTGTCTCGAGACCGACGGATGCCACCACCACCCTTGATATGTTTGAGTTCTCCACTGCTATGAACACTGCTATGGATTCATCTAGAACCTTTCTTAATTTGCTTTCAGTTGATTATTGCAGGGGACATGGTAGGCAAATGGTAGATGGATCTCCATTGAAGTTGCAGTTTTCTCTGCCAATTATAGCCCCGCATTGCTGTCTTCCCTGTTTTAACCATGTTTAAGCTCAATGTGGCTTGTTCCTTATTGTATTTCACTGTTCTGAATGTCATTCACACCGGAGGTGCCTTTTCACCAGTATAAGCTCTTAATTGGATATCTGCAGGCTTCAGTTTCTTTGAAATGTTGCTCAAACTCATTCTGTGGAATGACTGAAACAGCTGAGTCAGTGTCCAGTTCCAATTTAATAAATTTGCCTTTCACTTCTGGTGTAAGCCATACTGGTTGCCTATTGTTGGTTTTTGTGTTATAAATCTTCAGGCTACCCAGTCTTGTATCACTTTCATCATTATCAGGTTTTTCATCAACAGCATGCAGATTAGTTTTTTTAAAAATCTGGAACTTTACCTCTAAGACTTTTCTCTTGCCTGTACAGTCCATTTATCACTGTTTGTGTGACACTCTCTTGTACGTGTCCTGCTTTGTTACATTTTCTGCAAGTTTGACTTTTAAATTTGCAGAGGTCTGGTGAATGTGAGCCTCTGCCACAACTGTAACACAATTAGTTTGGCTTGGCACCTTTCTGTTTAGATGCTGCAATTTTGTTCACACTCACTTTCACTCCTGACTGCAATTCAGTTGCCTCTCTGTCTGCTGTTTCCACTGATACAGCTATTGTAACTGCTCTTTTAAATGTGAGTTGTACTTCATTTAGAAGCCATTTTTTGAAATCTTTCTTGTATGTTTCCACAAACTAAAAGATCTCTCAGTGCTTCATGAAGCCCAGCACTGAACTGACAATGCTCAGACAATCTGTTCAATTCAACCACTTAAGCTGATTCCACTTAGGAAACCTAAAGCATTTTGGAATCAACAATAGCTTCAGTTCCAAATGTTACTGCATTCCTTTCAGCATACCAGCAATACTCATTTTGGCTGGTTTGGCTGGAGCAATTAAACTTCTAAGCAAATTGTATGCTTTTAAACCCAATGCACTCAGCAAAACTGGTACCTGTTTCTCATTTGCTATTGCATTTGCTTTAAGATACTGCTCAATCTGTTTAGTACACAAAATCCAGTTATCTCTTGTGCAGTTAAACACATCTAGCCAGCCATTTCTGCTTTTTTCCAAATGTATTAATGTTATGACCCACTGATTAGAAACCTGTGAATTTGTCCATTTCCTGCCTTTTTATTAAACTGGAATGATTTTCCTCTTCCCAAAGAAGTACATGCTGTATTGTATTTTTACTCGACTTGCCTGAAGCACTTTTGAAAAACTCAGATGTCTCGCTGTGCTTCAGCAGGCAAGTAGTCATCTCGGATTCATTTAAAACTTCCTCATCCCCACTGTTATGTTTTGTAACTCCAAAACATTAAACCAACTGAAAGCAAAAATGTGGAGCCATGAATAACGTTTTAGTTTCATTTTTAGTTTAAGCGAAGCATACATGTATGCTGTGGTAGCATTATGACATATTCACTTCATTTATTTTTATATATAATCCATAATGAATTATTTAAATGACCAAGAATGCTTAATCAAAGCATATTACTCAAATACTACTGAAATATTAAATACACTACAATGGTATTACACCACTTTGGTGTCAGATTTTAAAATGCTATATTTCCATTCTTTCTCCCAGAGACAATTAGAGCATTTCTAGACTTAGGAGATAACACCAAGCTGTTGATACATTGCACCAATGCACTGCAGTCTTTCAAAGAAGCATGTATACAGAGAGGAAGGTTAGTGCTTCTGGCCAATGGGATTTTAGAAATTGAATAAAAGATTGTTGATTTGAGATATTAACTTTATCTTCCTCTCTGCATGTGTGCTGCCTGACACACTGAGTGTTTTCAGCTCTTGCTGTTTTAATTCCAGACTACCACTACAATTTCACTTCCTGTTTCCTCTATTCAGAGTTGTTTTCTTCTCCTTGTGGTTGTGAAATCTTTTCCTTAAATTCACAGATGTACAGCATTTGGCCCATCCTACCCATGTAAGGTTATTTAATGTGATAAATAGTAGTAGTGAGGTTGGGGATGGCATTAAACAGGAAATTAGAAATGCGTGCAATAAAGGAACAGTAATTATAATGGGTGACTTCAATCTACATATAGATTGGGTGAACCAAATTGATAAGGGTGCTGAGGAAGAGGATTTCTTGGAACGTATGCGGGATGGTTTTCTGAACCAACATGTCAACGAACCAACTAAAGAGCCGGCCATTCTAGATTGGGTATTGAGCAATGAGGAAGGGTTAGTTAGCAATCTTGTCGTGCGAGGCCCCTTGGGTAAGAGTGACCATAATATGGTGGAATTCTTCATTAAGATGGAGAGTGACATAGTTAATTCAGAAACAAAGGTTCTGAACTTAAAGAAGGGTAACTTTGAAGGTATGACACATGAATTAGCTAAGATAGTCTGGCAAATGATACTTAAAGGGTTGATGGTGGATATGCAATGGCAAGTATTTAAAGATCGCATGGATGAACTACAACAATTGTTCATCCCAGTTTGGCAAAAGAATAAACCAGGGAAGGTAGTGCACCCGTGGCTGACAAGGGAAATTAGGGATAGTATCAAGTCCAAAGAAGAAACATATAAATTAGCAAAAAAAAGCGGCACACCTGAGGACTGGGAGAAATTCAGAGACCAGCAGAGGAGGACAAAGGGCTTAATTAGGAAAGGGAAAAAAGATTATGAGAGAAAGCTGGCAGGGAACATAAAAACTGACTAAAAGCTTTTATAGATACGTGAAAAGAAAAAGATTGGTCAAGACAAATGTAGGTCCCTTACAGTCAGAAACAGGTGAATTGATCATAGGGAACAAGGACATGGCAGACCAATTGAATAACTACTTTGGTTCTGTCTTCACTAAGGGGGACATAAATAATCTTCCGGAAATAGTAGGGGACCGAGGGTCTAGTGAGATGGAGGAACTGAGGGAAATACATGTTAGTAGGGAAGTGGTGTTAGGTAAATTGAAGGAATTAAAGGCAGGTAAATCCCCAGGGCCAGATGGTCTGCATCCCAGAGTGCTTAAGGAAGTAGCCCAAGAAATAGTGGATGCATTAGTGATAATTTTTCAAAACTCCTTAGATTCTGGATTAGTTCCTGAGGATTGGAGGGTGGCTAATGTAACCCCACTTTTTAAAAAAGGAGGGAGAGAAAAACTGGGGAATTATAGACCGGTTAGTCTGACATCAGTGGTGGGGAAAATGCTAGAGTCAGTTATCAAAGATGTGATAACAGCACATTTGGAAAGAGGTGAAATCATCGGACAAAGTCAGCATGGATTTGTGAAAGGAAAATCATGTCTGACAAATCTTATAGAATTTTTTGAAGATGTAACTAGTAGAGTGGATAGGGGAGAGCCAGTGGATGTGGTATATTTAGATTTTCAAAAGTCTTTTGACAAGGTCCCACACAGGAGATTAGTGTGCAAATTTAAAGCACACGGTATTGGGGGTATGGTATTGATGTGCATAGAGAATTGGTTGACAGACAGGAAGCAAAAAGTGGGAGTAAACGGGACCTTTTCAAAATGGCAGGCAGTGACTAGTGGGGTACTGCAAGGCTCAGTGCTGGGATCCCAGTTGTTTACAATATATATTAATGATTTAGATGAGGGAATTGAATGCAGCATCTCCAAGTTTGCGGATGACACGAAGCTGGGCGGCAGTGTTAGCTGTGAGGAGGATGCTAAGAGGATATAGGGTGACTTGGATAGGTTAGGTGAGTGGGCAAATTCATGGCAGATGCAATTTAATGTGGATAAATGTGAGGTTATCCACTTTGGTTGCAAGAACAGGGAAACAGATTATTATCTGAACAATGGCCGATTAGGAAAAGGGGAGATGCAACGAGACCTGGGTGTCATTGTACACCAGTCATTGAAGGTGGGCATGCAGGTACAGCAGGCGGTGAAAAAGGCAAATGGTATGTTGGCATTCATAGCAAAAGGATTTGAGTACAGGAGCAGAGAGGTTCTACTGCAGTTGTACAAGGCCTTGGTGAGACTGCACCTGGAGTATTGTGTGCAGTTTTGGTCCCCTAATCTGAGGAAAGACATTCTTGCTATAGAGGGAGTACAGAGAAGGTTCACCAGATTGCTTCCTGGGATGGCAGGAGTTTCATATGAAGAAAGACTGGATCGACTAAGCTTATACTCACTGGAATTTAGAAGATTGAGGGGGGATCTTATTGAAACGTATAAAATTCTAAAGGGATTGGACAGGCTAGATGCAGGAAGATTGTTTCTGATGTTTGGGAAGTCCAGAACGAGGGGTCACAGTTTAAGGATAAAGGGGAAGCCTTTTAGGACTGAGATGAGGAAAAACGTCTTCACACAGAGAGTGGTGAATCTGTGGAATTCTCTGCCACAGGAAACAGTTGAGGCCGGTTCATTGGATATATTTAAGAGGAAGTTAGATATGGCCCTTGTGGCTAAAGGGATCGGGGGTATCGATAGAAAGCAGATACAGGGTTCTGAGTTGGATGATCAGCCATGATCATACTGAATGGCAGTGCAGGCTCGAAGGGCTGAATGGCCTACTCCTGCACCTATTTTCTATGTTTCTATGTTTTCTAAAAGGAGTTTAGCTTGCTCTCTCATCTCTGGTCCATTTCAGTAGCTATCTTTAATCAAAATAAACCATTGGTTCATTCTTGCTAAAGGGCTCAATTATAAGAGTTGTTCTAAAGGAATAATTTAATTTATTTCCTTGTTTTGTTTTACATAACAAAAACCAGTAGTGTAGTCTAAGTAGAGCAATGTTAACAAACAATACTCAAGTCACGCATAAGCTCCCAAGGTCCTACAAAGAATGACGGTCTCAACTCAGTTACTACTAAGGACAAAGCCAAACTGGAGAACAATCTGAAGAACTGTACTAGCTCAACAACAATGACAATGAACAAAAATAATTCTATCAGCTCCAAGATAGGAAAGTGTTTAATTGGAGTAAGGGGAAATATGAGGCTATCAGGCAAAAACTTGGAAGTATAAATTGGGAACCAATGTTCTCCAGGAAATGTACACAAGAAATGTGGTAAATGTTCAGGGGATATTTGTGTGGAGTTCTGCATATGTACATTCCAACGAGACAGGGAAAGGATGGTAGAGTACAGGAACTGTGGTGTACAAAGGCTGTTGTATATCTAGTCAAGAAGAAACGAAGAGCTTACGAAAGGTTCAAAAAACCAGAAAATGATAGAGATCTAGAAGCTTATAAAATAGCAGGAAGGAGCTTAATAAAGAAATAAGTAGAGCCAGATGAGGCCATGAGAAGGCCTTGGTGGACTGGATTAAGGAAAACCCTAAGGCATCTACAAGTATGTGAAGACCAAGAGGATATGACGTGAGAGAATAGGACCAATCAAATGTGACATTGGAAAAGGGTGTAGGAACTGGAGGAGACAGTAGAGGTACTTAATGAGTACTTTGCTTCAGTATTCACTATAGAAAAGGATCTTGGCGATCGTAAGGATGACTTACAGTGGACTGAAAAGCTTGAGCATGTAAATATTAAGAAAGGTGATGTGCTGGAGCTTTTGGAAAGCATCAAGTTGGATAAGTCAACGAGACCAGATGAGATGTACCCCAGGCTACTGTGTGAGGCGAGGGAGGAGATTGCTGAGCCTCTGGCCATGATCTTTGCATCATCAATGGGGACAGGAGAGGTTCCAGAGGATTGGAGGGCTGCGGATGTTGTTCCATTATTCAAGAAAGGGAGGAGAGATAGTCCAGGAAATTATAGGCCGGTAAGTCTTACTTCAGTGGTTGGGAAGTTGATGGAGAAGATCCTGAGAGGCAAGATTTATGAACATTTGGAGAGTCACAATATGATTAGGAATATTCAGCATGGCTTTGTCAAAGGCAGGTCGTGGTTGAATTTATTGAGGATGTGACTAAACATGTTGATGAAGGCAGATTAGTGGATGTAGTGTATATGGATTTCAGCAAGGCATTTGACAAGGTACCCCATGCAAGGCTTATTGAGAAAATAAGGAGGCATAGGATCCAAGGGGACATTGCCTTGTGGATCCAGAACTGGCTTGCCCACAGAAGGCAAAGAGTGGTTGTAGATGGGTCATATTCTGCATGGAGGTCAGTGACCAGTGGTGTGCCTCAGGGATCTGTTCTAGGACCTTCTCTTCATGATTTTTATAATTGACCTGGATGAGGAAGTGGAGGGATGAGTTAGTAAATTTGCTGATGACACAAAGGTTGGGGGTGTTGTGGATAGTGTGGAGGGCTGTCAGAGTTTACAGCGGGCCATTGATAGGATGCAAAACTGGGCTGAGAAGTGGCAGATGGAGTTCAATCCAGATAAGTGTCAAATGATTCATTTTGGTAGGTCCAATGTGATGGCAGAATATGATGGCAGTATTAATGGTAAGACTCTTGGCAGTGTGCAGGATCAGAGGGATCTTGGGGCTCAAGTTCATAGGACACTCAAAGCTGCTGAGCAAGTTGACTCTGTGGTTAAGAAAGCATACTGTGCACTGGCCTTCATCAATTGTGGGATTGAGTTTAGGAGCCTAGCGGTGATGTTGCTGCTATATAGGACCCTGGTCAGACCCCACTTGGAGTACTGTGCTCCTCACTATAGGAAGGATGTGGAAGCCATAGAAAAGGTGCAGAGGAGATTTACAAGGATGTTGCCTGGATTGGGGAGCATGCCTTGTGCAAACAGGTTGAGTGAACTCGGCCTTTTTTCCTTGGAGCGACAGATGATGAGAGGTGACCTGGTAGAGGTGTATAAGATGATGAGAGGCATTGATTGTGTGGATAGTCAGAGGCTTTTTCCCAAGGCTGAAATGGCTAGCATGAGAGGACAGTTTTAAGGTGCTTGGAAGTAGGGACAGAGAAGATGTCAGGGTAAGTCTTTTACGCTGAGAGTGGTGAGTGTGTGGAATGTACTGCTGGTGACAGTGGTGGAGTTAGAAACAATGGGGTCTTTTAAGAGACTCCTGGACAAGTACATGGAGCTCAGAAAAATAAAAAGGGCTAAATAATTTCTAAGGTAAGGACATGTTCAGCACAGCTTTGTGGACCGAAGGGCCTGTATTGTGCTGCAGGTTTTCTATGTTTCCATATCAAATCAAGGTATGAATATTGTAGCTTTAAAATGAATTTAAGGAAGGTTTTTAGTAATAGACTGCCTGTCATTGTGTCAGATTACCCCCAAAAGCTTTATAAAAAAAAGGATTTCAAGAGTTGTTATTGTTAGAGTCATAAACAGGCCCTGTGACCCAACTCATCCATGCTAACCAAGTTGACCATCTGAGCCAGTCCCATTTGCCTAAATTTGGCCCATATCTCTCTAAACCTTCCCTGTCCATATACTTGCCCAAATGGCTTTAAAACATTGGAACTGCATCCATTACTACCACTCCCTCTGGCAGCTCATTCCACACATTCACTACACTCTGTGTGAAAAAATTGTCCATTGGGTCCTTTTTAAATCTTTCCACTCATTTTAAGTCTATGCCCTCTTGTTTTAGATTCCCCTATCCTGGAGAAAAGACTGTGATAATTCATCTTATTTATATCCCTCAGGTTTCTATCTTTTTCTGCAAGTTCATCCCTCCCCCTGCTCTGCTCTAGGGTAAAATGCTGTATCCTATTCAATCACTCATTTGAACTGAAGCTATCCAGTCCTGGTGTGAATCTTTTCTGCACCCATTCCAGCTTAGTGTTATTCTTCCTAAAACTAGACAACCAGAACTCCAAACAATGCACAAAATATAGTCTCACTAATATTCAGTTGTAAAATGTACACTCAGTACCCTGACCAACATAGGTAAACATATCAACTATCTTCTTTATTTCCTTGTCTACCTGTATCGCCACTTTCTGGCAATGATGAACTAGTGCCTCCTAGGTCCCTTTATTCGACAACACTCTGCAAGATTCTATCACTTTCTGTGCAACTGCTGCCCAGGTTTAACATGCTGAAATGCAACACTTTACGTTTGATTGAGTTGAAGTCCATTTGCTATTCATTGTCACCTCTCCCAGTTCATCTAGGTCCTTTTGTAACTTCAGGCAACCTTCTTCACTGTCCAATATATCACCAGTTTTGGTGTCATCCACAAACTTTCTAACCATGCCAACTACATTGTCATCCAGGTTATTAATACCATTGATCACAGGTCTCCAATCTGTGAAAAGCAACCTTCCACAACTACCTTCTGCCTCCTTATACCAGGTCAGTTTTGTATCCTATTGATTAGTTCTCACAGATCCCTTGTGATCCTACATTCTGGACCAATGTATCATTCAAGATGATGTAACAGGCCTTTTAAAGTCTAAGAAGACAGTGTCTACTGTTTTGCCCTCGTCAATCTGCTGGTCACCTCTTCAAAAATCTCAATCACATTTGTGAGACACATTTTCCTGCACACAACACCATCCTTGACTATCACTAATCAGTCCTTGTCTTTCCAAATGGATAGATCCTGTCTCTCACAATTCCCTCCAGTAACTTTCCCACCATTGATTTTAGGCTGACTGGTCCATAGTTCCCTGTTTTGACTTTGTTATCCTTTTTTTAAATGATGGCAGCAACAATTACATAGTGAGGGTGTCAGAGGTGGTGGTAGAGGGTAATATTTCAGACGGGAGCCTGTGACTATCAGTGTGCCACAGGAATCAGTGTTGGATTCATTGCTGGCAATGATTTACACTCAGTAGCCACTTGATTAGGCATGCCTGTATATCTGCTCATGAATATACATATCTAATCAGCCAATCACGTGGCAACAACTCAATGCGTGAAAACATGCAGACGTGGTCAAGAGGTTCAGTTGTTCAGACCAAACATCAAAATGGGGAAGAAGTATGATCTAAGTAACTTCCAAGATTTAAGATTCAAGATTGCTTAATTTAATTTCCAGTAGACAAGTGTAAAGGATAATGAGATAATTGTTAATCTAGGTCTGATGCAGCACAAAAAAACCCCACAATAAATATATGTGCATAAGATAGCTCATACACATAGATTGATTCTATGTTCATAAAGTGACTATGGAATGATTGTTGATGCCAGACAGTGTTGTTAGAGTATCTCAGAAACTGCTGATCTCCTGGGATTTTCACACACAACAGTCTCTAGACAGAGAATGGTGCAAAAAACAAAGAAAAATCCAGTGAGCGTCAGTTCTGTGGGTGAAAATGCCTTGTTAATGAATGAAGGCCAGAGGATAATGGCTGGACTGGTTCAAGCTGACTGGAAAGCAACAGTAACTCAAATAACCATACTTTACAACAGGAGAACATCTCTGAACACACAACACATCAAACCTTGAAGTGGATGGGCTACAACAGCAGAATATACGCTCAGTCGCCACTTAATTCGGTACAGGAGGTACTAAATAAATTGTCTACTGAGTGTATAAGACCAAAAGACCATTAGACATAGGAACAAAATTAGGCTTTTTGGACCATTGAATCTGCTCCACCACTCCATCATGGCTAATTTATTATCCCTCTCAAACCCATTCTCCTCCCCATATCCTTTGATGCCCTGACTAATCAAGAACCTATCAACCTCTGCTTTAAGTATACTCAATGACTTGGCTTTCACATCTGTCTCCAGTAATAAATTCCATAGATTTACCATTCTCTGGTTAAAGGAATTCCTCCTCATCTCTGTTCTAAAGGAATGTCCATTTATTCTGAGGCAAATGCCCTTTAGTACTAGACTATAAGAAACATCCTCTCCACATCGGCTCTAATCAGGCTTTTTAATATTTAGTAGGTTTCAATGAGATCCCCTCTGTCATTCACCTAAACTCTAATGAGTACAGGCACAGAGCTGCAAATGCTCCACCTACATTAACTCTCCATTTCTGGAATCTTTCTTGAGAACCTCCTCTGGACCTTCTCCAATGCCAGGTCATCTTTTCTTAGATAAGGGGCCCATAATTGCTCACAATACTCCAAGTGCAGTTTGATCAATGCCTTATAAAGCCTCAGCATTACATCCTTACTTCTATATTCTAGTCCTCTTGAAATGTATTTATTTATTTATTATTTATTAGGGGAGGAAGCATTAAGAAGAAGGATGCCTCACGTCTTAATAAGCTGATAAGGAAGGCGGGCTCTGTCATGGGCAAAGTACTGGAGAGTTTAACATCGGTAGCTGAGCGAAGGGCGCTGAGTAGGCTACGGTCAATTATGGAAAACCCTGAACATCCTCTACATAGCACCATCCAGAGACAGAGAAGCAGTTTCAGCGACAGGTTACTGTCGATGCAATGCTCCTCAGACAGGATGAAGAGGTCAATACTCCCCAATGCCATTAGGCTTTACAATTCAACTGCCAGGACTTAAGAACATTTTTAAAGCTATTATTAATGCTTTTGAGTTAGTGATTTAGATGCATATCATATTATTACTGAGTTAAGTATTGTATGTAATGAGTTTTTGCTACAACAAGTGTATGGGACATTGGAAAAATGTTGAATTTCCCCATGGGGATGAATAAAGTATCTATCTATCTATCTATCTATCTATCTATCTATCTATCTATCTATCTATCTATCTATCTATCTATCTATCTATCTATCTATCTATCTATCTATCTATCATTGCACTTGCATTTCTTACCACTAACTTAACCTGCAAGTTAACCTTTAGTGAATCCTGCATGTGAACTCCCAAGTCCCTTTGCACCTTTGATTTGTGAATTTCTCTGTTTAGAAAATAGTTTATGCCTTTATTCCTTCTACCAAAGTGCATGACCATACACTTTCCTACACTCTATTCCACCTGCCAATTCTTTACCCGTTCTTTACCCATTCTCCTAATTTGACCAAATCCTCCTGCAGACTCCCTCTTTCCTCAACACTATCTGCCTCTATACCAATCTTTATAACATCTGCTAACTTGGCCACAAAGCCATCAATTATGTCCTCAAGATCATTGACATATAACACGAAAAGAAGTGGTACCACACCAATGCCTGTGGAACTCCACTAGACACTGGCAGCCAACCAAAATGGCCCTATGTATTCCTACATTTTATCTCCAGACAGTCAGCCAATCTTCTATGCATGCTTGTATCTTTCCAGCAATACCATGGGCTCTTATCTTTTTAAGCAGCCTCATATACGACACCTTATCAAAGACCTTTCGAAAGTCCAAGGAAATAACATTCACTGTTGCTCTTTTGTCTATCTGCTTGTTATTTTCTCACTGGATTCTAGATTTCCTCACTTGTAGACCCCAGTCAGTTCAGATTGGCAAAACCATCTCCTCCACGATCTCCATCAGCACAGGAGCACTACAGGGTTGAGTGATTAGCACCCCTCCATTCACTTTACATCTATGACTATATGGCTTAGTACAGCTCCAACACCATATACGAGTTTGCTGATGACATCACTGTTGTGGGCTGTAGCAAAGGGGGTGATGAATCAGCATACAGGAGGGAGATTGAAAATGTTGGCTGATCGGTGCAATTAACTTCCCACTCAATGTCAATAAGAATAAGGACCTGATTGTAGAATTCAGGAGAGGGAAACCAGAGGTCCATGAGCCAGTAATCAAAAGAGAATCAGAGGTGGAGAGAGTCAGTAACTTTAAATTCCTGGGTGTCACTACCTCAGAGGGCCTGTCCTGGACCCATCATATAAATAGTATTGTGAAAAAAGCACAACAGCGCCTCAGCTTCCCCAGGAGGTTCGGGATGTCATTAAAAATCTTGGCAAACTTCTATCGATGTGTAGTGGAAAGTGATGACTGGCTGCATTATGGCCTGGTATGGGAACACCAATGCCATTGAGAGAAAAATCCTACAAAGGTAGTGGCTTCAGCCCAGCAGATCACAGGTAAAACCCTCCCAACCACTGAGCACATCTACATGAAATGTTGCCATAGAAAAGCAGAATCCATCATCAAAGATCCTCATCACCCAGGCCATGCTCTTTTCTCACTGATGCCATCAGGTAGAAGGTACAGGACTCACACCACCAGCTTCAAGAACAGTTACTACCTCTCAACCATCAGGCCCTTGAACAAAAGGGCTCTTAAGGACTCTGTTATATTGCCATTTCATGTTCATTATTTATTGTACATCTGCATTTTCACAGTTTGTTGACAATTAACCGTTTCTGATGTTTATAGTTTACGGTTACTGTTCTGTAGAATTGCTAAGTATGCCTGCAGAAAAAGAATCTCAGGTTTGTACGTGGTGACGTGTATGTACTCAGATAATAAATTTTACTTTGAACATTGAACTTCAGAATTCCAAAAGGCTTGTCAGGCAAGATTTCCACTTAAGAAAACCATGCTATTTTGGCCTATTTTATCTCAAGACACAGGAGCAGAATTAGGCCACTTGGCCCATCGAGTCTGCTTCACCATTCCATCATGGCTGATTTATTATCCCTTTCAAACCCATTCTCCTGCCTTCTCCCCATAACCTTGATGCCTGGCTTACCAAGAACCTATAAACCTCTGCTTTAAATATTCTCAAGGACTTGGGCTCCACAGCTGTCTATGGCAATTAATTCCACAGATTCACTAGCTAAAGAAATTCCTTCTCATCTCTATTCTAAATGGACGTCCCTCTATTTTAAGACTGTAGCTTCTGGTCCTAGAATCACCCACTATATGAAATATTCACTTCACATCTTCTCTGTCTAGGCCTTTCAATATTCAATAGGTTTCAATGAGATCCCCCTCATTCTACTAAACTCTAGTGAGTATAGGCCCAGAGCTATGAAATGCTTCTCATATGGTAAAACTTCTGGTCACCTTTCTGTAGGAAGGATGTTATTAAACTGGAAGGGGTACATCAAAAATTTGCAAGGCTGTTACTGGGGCTGGGGGGTTTTAGTTATAAAGAGAGGCTAGATAGATTAAGATTTTTATTCCATGGAATGTAGAAGGCTGAGGGGTGACTTTACAGGGTTTCATGAAATCATGAGGGGCATAGATAAGATGAATAGCCGGTCTTTTCTCCGGGCTAGGGAATCCAAAACCAGATGGCATAGGTGGGTTGGGGGGATCTGAGGTAATTTTATTATATAGAGGGTGGTGGGGATATATGGTATGAGTTTCCAGAGGAAGTGGTAGAGACAGGTACAATTATAACTTTTATAAATATTTGGACAGGTCTATAGATATGAAAGTAGAGGTAAATGAGCTCCATGCTGGCAAATGGCACTAGCTCATGCCAACATGTTATAGGAAACCAAGTGGATATGTACACTTCCATAACCTAAAATATGGTTTTAGTAATATTGTTTGAGGGACAAATATGAACCAGGACAATAGACATAACAGCACCCATCTTCAAAGTAAACTAACCAGCTGCCTGAGAGGGAGACTTTCCCTTCCCTTGTGTCCTGTTGGCCTAAAGTTTCGTACTTGAAGCAATAGCAAATTGTGTATGCAAGAGAATGTTTATTTCATTTTTCTAACACCTGCAGTGTTCACCAAAAAGAACGTAAAATGGAAAGAATGCAATGTTTTAACAGAAGTAACAAATTATTACTGGCTCATTTTTTTAATGAAAAGACTCATCTGTAAACTAAATTTTTTGGTATTGCATCTTTATTTCTCTCCAGGGTCAGGCAGCTTCTATGAGTGCACTGAGTTTATGTAAAACTCACATGGATTTTCGGTATTATTTTGTTTTAATTTCTATTCCTTGGCTTAAAGTGTATAAATGGCTCATACATACTGTATCTACAGCCTAGAAGCAGAGCATGAACTGCCCCAGTTGCTTAACTGACAAATGATGATGCACAAGAGTCTTCACTTGTTCAATCACCCCAGATGCTCATGTTTGTTTAATGGAACACAGAACTGTAAATAGGATGCATTCATTCCTCCTACAGACTATGCAGTTAGACTGCTCTAAATAAACACACGCTGGAGATGTAGACAAGAAAATGAATCTCAGAGCTTTGGCACAGAAGGAGCCTGTCGGAACAAATGCTACCTTTTAATCTGGAGGATCTACTCTTATTCAATTGCCTGCTCTTTTCCAATTTTTAAACATTAGCATCACCTCCCCAAGTCTAAATTCAAAGATGTAATAAAACTAATTGTTTTCCTACACACTGGGATATGATGAATCACCACTGTCAGAACGGGAATGCACACCAGTAACAGAGCCCACTATCAACTTTCCATCTGTTAATGTAAACAGGAGCCTAGGGCCACACATAGGGGGCACAGTCTCCCCTAAAATCTTAATCCAGTATTATTCCTCAAATTAATGTGTTTAATATCCCCTATAAGATGATTAAATTTTAATTCTTGAGCACAATGCTAACAGCTCAGATAAAGTTGGGGTCTGTCAACACAAATGTAGATATTTGAGAGTAACACACACAGAATACTGGAGTAACTCAGCAGGTCAGGCAGCATCTTTGGAGAGGGATAGAGTCAGCATTTCAGGCCGAGACTCTTCACCAGGACCTGAAAGCAAGGGAGGAGAAGTCGGCATGAGAAGGTGATGTAAGTGGACAGAGTACAGGCTGGTAGGTGATAGGTGAGGGGGAGGTAAGTGAGTGGGGACAAGGGGATGAAGTGAGAAGCTGGAAGATAATTGGTGGAAAAGGTAAAAGGCTGGAGAAGAAGGAAACTGATAGGAGTGGTGAGCAAACCAAAGGAAAAGCAGAAGGAAGAGGACACCAGCAGAAAGTGATAGACATGCAAAGAGAATAGAAGGGGTAAGAGGGGATCCAAAATAGAGAATAGAAAAGGAGAGAAGGGTGAGGGTGAGAAATGACTGGAAGAGAGAGTAATTGGTATTCATGCCATCAGGTCAGAGTCTACTCAAATAGAATATAAGGTGTTGCTCCTTCAACTTGAGAATGGCCTAATCACGGCAGTAGAGGAGGTCAGGAACCTTTGAGATCTTTGCCTTTGGTTCTGTGGTCAAGAGAGGGATTTTATGTTAATCCCCTTACTTGAAAGCAGAACCTGAATCCATGTCTATTTGAGGGCCTGGACATGACTTCTGTTCTGCTGTAGACGTGTAAACTAAATCAGGAGCTGGTAGTTCTGTTTCTGTGCTAGGCCTGCAAGCAGCTGCACAGTAACCAAGATGTTCCAGCACACGCAGCCTTTCTTACCTTGCAGCTGGAGTTCTCTTTCATATAGTGTTTTAAAGTGCTGTGCAGCTTTCGGGCCAAGTAAAAATTTCCTACTCAGAGCGATGATTGGACACGCAGCTGTAAAAAAATTCCAAGGTGCAAAGTTCATTTATTATCAAGGTATGTATACTCTATACAACTTAGAGATTTGTCTCCCTTACAGGCAGCTACAAAACAAAGAAACCCAAAAGAATCTATTAAAAAAAATCGTCAGACACCCAATGTGCAGAAAAAGAAACAAGTCATGCAAACAATTAAAAAAGAAAATAACATTCAGAAATGAAGTACACAGCCATGGAGCCAGTCACAGTCGATCCAGGAGCTTGTTAATTGCAGGCCACGGCCTCAGTTCAGAGCAGAGACAAGCAAACCTCACAAAGCAGTAAGCTGAACACTGCTTTCACCTTCAGCCCTGACATCCTGACCTTTTCAGTCTGGTGAAAACCTGGCACTTAAATCGGCTAAGTAGTGTTTTGACCCTTGTTCTTGGATCCAGGCCCTGCTGCTTCGATATGTTCTCAGACCCGAGACCTGACTCCACGAGTTGGCCCATATCCAACCTTTTCAAATTGGAACGGTGCTAAAATCAGTCAAAGCTTGGCTTGCTGCTCACTCTCGGGCCTGAGCCTTGCTGCTTCGACTCTACCTCATCTCAGATCTGCCACTTTGATTTGCCTCCTAGCCCACTCCAGCAGCCAAACATTGGCTTGCTCCCCACTCTTGGACCCAAGACCCACCACCTCAATTCTGCCCATACCCAATTTTCCTAATTTTCCTAGTGCTTAAATCAGTCAAAACTTGGCTTCTTACTTGGTCTCAGGTCCAGGCCCCACTGCCTCGACTCTGCCTTACCTTGGTTCTGCTGCTTTGAATTACCTCCAAGAGCACTCCAGCAGCCAAACATTGGCTCAACCCCCATTCTTGCGCCCGGGCCACGCTACCTCGATTCCGCAAGTACATGCCATGCAGCAACCATCCTACACTTTCGAGACTTTAGTTCACGCCACAAAAATACCAGATCATACAGACAGTTTAACAGCTCATCTCTAAAAGGGAAGTGGTAGTTATTTACGAGGAAAAGTGAGATTAATAAAGTAATTAGCAGTTGTTTTTGCTGCCTGCAAGTCATCACTGTGCTTCACCAACACCATATTAAACCAGAAGAATTTAGAGGGAATGTTGCCTCCAAAAGTGAAACAGGTTAATGTTGTAATCAGATTTGTTGACTTTTAGACAAAATTGAACCAAAGCAATGGCTTGACCTTAGATTGTTGGATTTGAGGAAAATGAAACAACATCCAGTTTTATCCAACTAGTTCTCTCCTGCCTATCATTGTTTGTCCTGTTGTAATGGCTGCGACTCCTGAAACTTCAAGAGCTCCACAGCTCCCTTAATGAAGAACTGGAAATCTGGAAAAGGATAAAAAGGAACAGCTTCTGGGTTCTCTGACTACTCTTTCTCCTCTATGTTTCTGGGAACCAGGAGATTCCCAGGAACATTGGTGCAGAATATCAGGGCTAATTTCTTTAATTGGGTACACAATTGTCCTAGTGATCCAGCACCAGATAGAACTGGAGTTCATCAAGCATATTCGGGTCTTGGTCTCCTCTGCCGAAACCGTGTGGCTGGACTGAAGCAGCCAGGCAGAAATTCTGTTCCAGTTGCAACTGGCAGCAAAGCATTAACTGGGCTGAGCACTCCAGTCACTCCCATCCACTAAAACGATGAGCAAACTTTGGAATCTGGAATAAAACAAGAAATTGTTGGGAATTCTCAGCAGGACAGGCAGCCACTCAGTGTCTTGCTGGCTGTTTACTTGGTGTGAACACTGTCGACAAAGCCAGACTCTTATTTCCATTGCTACTTCTCCTTATGGATATGGAAAGCTTTTGATGAGGATCTGGAGATGCCGTTTGCAGAAAGTGCAGGGCTCAGAATAATATAATAAATGGGCAGCAATCACTGCTGCACAGTGGGCAAAGTATTGTGTCAGATTTGAAGCCTGGATTTTCAAATTTGCTCTACCTCAGTTGAATAAAGCTTGTGCAGGTGCATTGAAGAGAGTAGTGAATTTTATAATTAATGCCTGCCTTTGCCAGCAGATCTCCCAAAATATGGGAAGTGAACCAAGTTTTCCTGGGTCTCACCATGAACCCCAACTGCTTATAGACAGTAGGGAGCGGTGGGGTAGGTTGGTAGATGATTTTGGTGTTGCAAATGTTGGGTGTGAGTCTCATTCTCTCATTACCTTCAATGTTGGTAATGTTTTGGTGCTCTGTAATGTGTGAGTGTAAATGCAAGTGTTATCTATGTACTGTAGCTCCACTACTGACTCGGCTTTAATTGTAACAGGCATAGAATAAACAGCTTCCCATTAGTTCTGAAGATTGGTTCCAACCGAACAGAGCATTTGCTGGAGCTGAGCTGCAACAATGTGGTGAGAAAGTGTTGGAACTTCCTGTCCTTTGCTGAGATTGACTCTATAGGAAAGCTATAGGTGAGTATTATACCCTGCTGACACGGAGGTCCATTTCTGTGGACCATACAGGGATTGAGGAGTATTTGCCACAGTCCCTCCCAGCAACAGGTTTCAAAGGCTTCAGTAAAATTTAATGATTCATGTTATTCACTGCATTTTGCTTTTAGTTGTTGTGTGGCAAAGATCATGACTCTTGATGACACTGTGATTCCAGGGACAGCTCCTTAACTTTTGGGAGGAGGTGAATGACAGGGAACACAACCTATAAATTTCTCTACAACAGACAGTAGAAGCAGTTACTAAAATCAGACAGCCCATCTAAACAAATACTGTTCACCATTTTTACAGTGACATTGAGAACATATTTGACAAGCAGATTATATGAAGGGGTGTCAGAATTAACATTGTTCCAAGTTATTTCAAGTTATTTGTTTTTGCATTGAGATGCTAAAACATTGTAATGCTAACGCAAAAGCGGATTACAAAACCTGCTGCAGACAAGTGTACATCTGACAGTGGGATAACTTTGGGTACATTAGCACGAATACTGACTGGAAACGTCCTGTCTTATTTTGCTAGTGGCATGATTTCACCCTGAAATGATTGCTAGCATGATTTACGCCAAAATGGAAAAAATAGCAGCCCTATGTATTCTGATTTCTAGGCATCTGGGTTGAAGATCTGTCCCACAGAAGCAATAGCTATAGATCAAGAGAAACAGAATCAATAAAATTAAAATTGTAAGAAAATAGATTGCATAGTTTTTTTTCTGTTTCCTTTTTGAAACTGTGGAACAGACTCAACCACAAAAGCATCATTTGATTTGTTTTAGTGTAAACAATCTCGAATCTATCTCTTGCAGTCAGCATTAAACCATATATGAAATGGAGGTATCCCATAGGGTTATCATTGAGATTGGTCTGATGCCCACTTGTAAGGTAATGTTGATGACTAGCAGGCAGTTCTGTTGAAATTATTTAGCCTGGAACCGATTGCCAACATGAGTTGCAATATTCCAGGTTGCTTCAGTTTTGGATTCCATTGTACTGTGAACAATAGTGCCATATGATCCAATATCTAGGTGTTTGAAGTTTGCAGATATGGAAATATTTATTGGTTAAAAAAAAAGCACTTTGGACAGATCTGTCCTCTCACTCCATCCTGGTCTTAACACTGAGTGCAGAGGTGTTTTGTAACCTTGTAACTAACTGCCCAGTTTTACAGCAATCCCAGCAGACATATCAACAACAGTTCCAGTTATTTGAATGTGGTTGCAGAACTTCAGTAAAAAGTTAAGATATTCCTCTTTATATTAAAAAGTATATTTTAATATATTTGAAATTTAGGTGTGTAAATTTATTAACATTTGCTGATATTTTTTAATGTTTTAATTCATTTTTTCAATTGTGTCTAACATTGTATGATCACCAGATATATTTGAACACAGGTTTTGAGATGCTCCTATGAAGCCATTGCTGAATGTACTGTTCCCTCTGTAGAAGGAGCACATTGGTCAGTGTCTGAATCTGCTCTGATCTAAATGATGGCCCACCTTCTACTCCACAGCTAGTTCTCCTTGTACAGTAGACCTGTGCAAAATGCATAAGGTGACAAGTATGACCCATCCATTGACAGGGAGATATTTTATGGGGGGCTATGATCTGTGCTTTTGGCCAAAATTTGTGTATCTCAAATAATTATTTTGCTAATGATATCAACCCATTTTATTTTCTTTTGTGAATGGCTGGAGCAAGGATAAAGTGAAGAATTTCTGTATTTCAGGTGCTGTTCTTCCAGTCACCCTTTTCATTTGGATAAGTTTGAAACAAATGATTGACGCGTTTGCGAGATCTGCAGATCCCACTTGTAAAATCCCCAGAGCTGCATGTTATGGCGTTAGCAGTACTGGTTTAGGTAGGATGGTTAAATGATGTTTATACTTGGAGAACTCCAATGGGTTGCAATGGGAAGCCCCAGTTATTAAAATTGAGTTGCGAATGAGATGATGATGTTGGACTTGCAGCACAATGACTAGTGTCACTTGAGTGGGACCTCATTGCACAGTCAGCTGACTTGAAAATGTCACTTGGGCTTACCTGGGAAGACAAAAATGCAGAAACATTGTGGCTGCAATTACTTTTAAAACTGGAAGCACTAATCTGTGGAGGAAGATGGCTGTTGGTCTCATTTAGGGAAATGGTACAACATCCCAATTTCTGAAAAGATCATTTGCGTTTCTTTGTTCCCTTTCATTCTCTTCAATTAAACAAATTAAAAGGAATCATTTATAAGTTCCAGGTCGCCAAAATGGGGCAGCAGCACGTGGTGTAGTAACTAGTGCAATACTCTTACAGCGCCAGCGACCTGGGTTTAATACCCGCCGCTGTTTGCACATTCTCACCGTGTGTACGTGGGTTTCCTCCCACGTTCCAAAGACGTACAGGTTAGTAGGCTGATTACTCACACGGGTGTAATTATTCGGTACGGGCTCACAGGTCAGACAGCCCTAGTAACGTGCTGAATCTCTAAGCAAGTAAACAATAAAGAAACACTATTGATGCTGTTTTAGTTCCTAAAAATGAAAGCCAGTCTAATCTTAGGACCAACTTAAATTGGGCACAATTAGTACACTACATATCTGATGAAAATTGCAGATCCTCCCTGAAAGAGGCCTCCTTCTGTGCTACATAGTCCCATGATTCATTACCTATTCACTTATTTGAATTACTAATGAAATGACTTCTTAAATCTTATGAGCAGAAATATACTACCTACGCAAATCATCTCTAATGTGAATTCAAGAATCTCCAAAACTGTAGACCTGCCCACATAATTATTACCAACTTAAGCAATTATAATTAGATGATTTTCCAGCTCCATTTTTCACTAGTCTTTTAAATACTCCAGAAATGATTAAACATGATCTGGAGCAGAATATTTTCACATCTGCAGTTTTCACATCCAGGAAAATAGCACTTTCAGCTAAGATAAATACAACTGATAGCATCACACACATCTTTGGGTTTTCTTCCACTCTGCTACTAAACATTTGGGTTTCATAGACTGATTTTCTGATGAGACCTATCTCCCCAAAGATCTGCAAGTATCTATCATGCCTTTGAGATGTAATTTAGCCAGATAAACTAAAGATAACAAGACAGAAAACCAGATCTATTGGTGACTTTGATGGATGAATTCACATTAAACTTTCATAAAACCTTCTTGGATTTTGTATGCAAATAGAGCAAGCGATCTAAAAGGTTTTAATGGCTTTACTTAATGGAAAAAAGTACAGCAATTGTATATTTTCAGTGGAAATCCTTCTTATTTTCACAGGTGGAAAAGAAGACACCAGTGTGATTTCTATGCTGGATGCACATTGAATAGTGGGAAGACTAATTGTGCAGCTTACAAGTGATGCCTTCAAGAAACTTAGACAACATTCCTCGTCAGACCTCATTACAATAATTCATGGACATACATGGTTTGAGAAAGATTGATAGATAGCCAAAAATTTATAAATCCAATGGTTCTCCATGGATCAAAACTGGAAAAAGGGCAAGGAGAGACTATTCTTGAATTGAAGTAGAAGATATGGAAAACTTGCAAACAGTTAGCTAAATTTTTCTGGGGTTAGAAGATACATCCATATTGTATTTGGAGACAAAATCTTTAATACCCTGTTATATAGAAACTATATATGTGTGATATGTAAATTTGGAATGTGATTACATTGCATGTATATTAATTATATACGTTGAATCTCTGAATCAGAATCAGAATCAGGATTATTATCTCTGTCTTATATGACGTGAAATTTGTTATTTGTGGCACCAGTACAGTGCAAGGATAAAAAATCACTAAAAATAACAAATAAGTATTGCAAAAAAAAGAGATAATGAGATCATGTTCATGAGTTCATGGATGGAACTTGTGTAAATATCTGTAAACAGTTTGCTGTAAACTAGAATTAATTTTTTTTTTAAAACCCTGTGGTTGCTGGGAATCTGAAATCAAAAATAGAAGCAGCTGAAAACCAGTGTTCCCTCTAAAGTGTGTGCAAGTGTGCACGCACACATCTTTTGCTACTAGTGCACAAAGGAATTTAAGCTGTGCACAAAATTTTGTCACCCTCTACCTCATTGGCACGTTGAATATATTTCAAGAGCATACCCAATTACATTTTCTTTTCTGGTTAACGATGTGGACGGTGTTGACAATGTGGAGTTTTCAATGCTTTGTCTGCAGATTTTAGAACTGACTTTATTTATACAGTTTTTATTGAAGAATTTATTGATTCACTATGTCAAATTGCAAAGAAGCAAAGGGCATGATCGCAAATTAATTGCTAGTTCATTTAAAGTGGAATGGCTTAATGAACAGTAGGATCTGCTACATTGGAAGCTCATGAGGTCAGGAACATGCAGCTACAAGAAATATTTATGTGCAATACAGAAACTGGTGTTACCTGCGTGTATTGTCATGATGCAAAAGTTGCTGGAGAATTTGCAAGTGGGAAGAAGTGGAGTGATATTTGGAAACTTGACTTTTTAAGATGTCATTTAGCAAGCAAATCACATATGGACAATGTGCAAAAGTTCCGGCGAGAAAATCCTTCGTTACCCACTACAGGCCTGCTACGTGTGTTTTGTGAGAATGCAGAAATACGAGAGCGAAAGTGATCAAACCAGAGGAGATCAAAGTTCTTACTGACGGTATTTTCTTAGATGTTAAAATGAATATGTCTATATATTTAAAATTCAGTGGGCGCACACTGTTGCTGGGCAAAAGGTAGCATGGGACAAGATTTTTGTGCAAACTTGTAAATACAAATTAGAGGGAACACTGCTGGAAACACACAGCAGGCGAATCAGTAGCTTGTGGAGAAAAATACAGTGTTAATGCTTCAGGTCAATAATTCTTCATCAGAAGTGATGAAGGGCATTGGTCTGAAACAGTAACTCAAGGTCTTTCTCCAGAGTATTCTGCTTGATCTATTGAGTATCTCCAGCACCTTCTGTTTCCATTGTTGTTTCAACTAAGACTGTATTTTAATCCAGTCTGCAAGAAAATATAAGCCTGGAGTTTCATCTGCACAATTTTTCCCAGTATTAAAACATTACCCAGCATTGTTTCAAAAACCTCAAAAATAAATTTGCAATTTATAAACATCAGATCCAAGACAGACTTCCTCATGTTACGCTGATAAGTTTCAGGAACAGTGGGCTTTAGTGTTGAATTTCCTATGTTAATAGCTCTGATTTCAGGAATGGCCTTTAAAGGATCACACAATCATTCAACCAGCACTCTTTTAGCTACTGGGGAATGCTGGCAAGGAATGTGGAGTCTACAATGATGGAAGGCCCTTGGCAGAATGCTTCCAAGAAGATAGATGAATCTGTCAAGATTTGCAAAGTATACTGATTGCAATAGGCAACCTCTTTTGCAAAGGGCACTAAGGCAGGATGTTGTTGGATATTTTCTATAGGGCCTTTGGGAATTGTCTGTAGGGCATAGTACAAAAGTCGGCATTTTTGGGATCCTTACATTGCAGCTACATACCCCTTCCAGGTGTGAGTAGAGAAATACCCATAACCCAACATCAATTGTTTCATGATTGTTTGGTTAGGAATTTTTAGCTTCTATAATGATTCAGTGGGTATATAGCAGCAGAGGAGCCTGGAATGGGCATAAGACAAGGTTCCTGAGGATGAAGCTGTTCTTGTATTTGACCTTGAAAACAGTGCAGACACTTGTATGAATTTGCACTTTGTGGTTTTCAGAAGTCATAGACAAACCTCAAGTAGTAAACAACCATAGACTGGGAAATCAGCCTGCAATTTGCTTGCAGAGCATTGTTCTGCACACTGCCTGTGACAGCAGGGGAGATGTCCAACTTTTAAATTAATTAATGCTGCATTTAAGCAATATACATTTCTACAACATATCCACAGATGTGTTTCTAGGTTACAGCTTTAAGATAAGGATTGTGGTTAGCTACAGGTCTGTTGCCAGGTCACATTCATGCGCAAATGACTTTCAGCAAAGGTAGATGATATCCAGAACGGTATTGCAGAAAATTTTTCTTCAGTTTGCTTTTCCATTATTAGGCAAAACATCTAGCTTCATCTTTGCTTTTCGCAGTTCTGAAAAAATTAACAATTCGACTTTTGAAGCATTAATTATTGTTTCTCCTTCTTTTGGAAGCTTTCTCCCGTCTTTGGGTCATTGTTAATGATTTCAAGTGTCAATTGGCAGCTGCACTGAAACCTGAATAGCTATCTGTGATGGGTTGCCATGGAGTTTTAAACTCAGTATTAAATTATGTAGAGAGTCATGACAAAATCTACAGTATATTACTGTTAATGTTATTCAGTTCACATATTGATTCAGATTTTGAAAGATCTGTGGAACATTTATGTGGGAAAAGTAAATGAATGATTACAAATAATAAATGATTATCACATTTAGTTGGTTGTTAATTCATTTTCTCATTTTTTCAGTGAGTGCACAGTTCATTGCATGAAATACACTTTTTGTTATTCATAACAGCTGGAGAAAAATTATTCCATAACACTAAAAAGTAATGTTGCACGATCCAAGAACCAAATCAGGTATCACTATTCTCTAATGAATTCTGTTGGCAGCTCTCTATCTTCCATTGTATTTTTCTCACAAATATAGCTAAGAGACTGTAATTCTTTGGAAATGTTACATGTTTGCTGCTGAATTACTTCAATTTGGTTCATTACTGTATTCTGGACATTAAGGTGATTTTACATGATTAAATCCTGTCCTTTCAAGATATAAAATGGTGATTTGTTGATTATGCCAGCAAATACACATGCACAGGTCCAATGCAATATTTAAATTTGCAGATTACACCACTAACGTTGGCCGAATCAACTCTGGTGACAAATCAGCAAATAGGAGAGAGATTGAAAATCTGGCTGAGTGGTGCCACAACAACAACCTCTCACTCAAAGTCATCAAGTCCAATGAACTGATAATGACTTCAGGAGGAGAAAAACTGGAGGTCCATGAGCCAGTCCTCATTGAGAGATCAGAGGTGGAGAAGGGCAGCAGATTTAAATTCCTCGGTGTTATCATTTCAGAGGATTGGTTCTGGGTCCAGTGCATAACTGCACCTCTACTTTCTTAGAAGTTATTAAACATTTGGCATGACATCTAAAACTTGTCAAACTTCCATAGATGCGTGGTGGAAAGTCTATTGACTGGTTACATCATAGACTGTTATGGAAATACCGATATCCTTGGATGGAAAAGCCAACAGAAAGGAGTGAATATGGCCCAGTCCATCACAGGTAAAGTCCTCCCCACTATTGAGCATACTTGCATGGAGCACTGTTGCAGGAAAGTAGCATCCATCATCATGGGTCTTCGCCATTCAGGCCAACATCTTCTTGCTGCTGCCATCAGAAAGAAGTTACAGGAGACTCAGGACTCACACCACTAGGTTCAGGAACAGTTATTACCCCTCACTATCAGACTCTTGAACTAATGGGGATAATCTCAATTGCCACATCACTGAACTGTTCCCACAAACTATGGACTCACTTTCAAGGGCTCTTCATCTCCTGTTCTTGATATTTATTTCTTATTTATTTGTTATTATTATTTTTATTCTCTTTTTTCTTTATTTTAATGTATTTGCTCAGTTTGTTTTTTTTAACACATTGGTTGCTGTCCATTCTGGTGGGTGTGGCCTTTCATTGATTCTATTGTATTTCTTGTATTCGCTGTGATTGCCTGCAAGACAATGAATATAATTACATATATGTACTTCGATAATAAACTTACTTTGAACTTTGATACCTTATCAGCTTTGTTCTTTTATCAATGGATTCCTCACAAATTTTGTTTGAATTTTTAGCAGATTATTTTAGCCCAGTAGGGAAAAGGAAGTGACTGACATTAAATTACTTTGTGGATGCATTTCAAAATAACTTTGCATATAAACTTACCAGTGCAGAAGGAAGTCAGAAGCAATTTTTTTTAAAAAATGTTGTTTTGTAAGAATGAGCAACTTTAGAATCAGAATCACTTTACTTCCAGTAAGTCAACCATTGTCTGATCATAATGCGCCATGTCGAATGACGTAAGCGATCATGTGCCATTGACTGTGATTGTTCTTGGCGAATTTTTCTGCAGAAGCGGTTTGCCATTGCTTTCTTCTGGGCAGTGCCTTTACAAGATGGGTGACTCTAGCCATTATCAATACTCTTCAGAGATTGTCTGTCTGGCCTCAGTGGTCGCAAAACCAGGACTTGTGATATACACCAGCTGCTCATACAACCATCCACCAGCTGCTCCCACAGCTTCACATGGCCCGAATCAGGGGGCTAAGCAGGTGCTACACCCTGCTCAAGGGTGACCTGCAGGCTAGCGGAGGGAAGGAGTGCCTTACACCTCCTTTGCTGGAGATATATCTCCAAAATCATACCGGAATTGATTGTAGCTCAGTGCCAGGCATAAAACACAGGACAATACCATAACAGAGAACACAACCAGAGCCAACAACTTACAAGTCAGTAGTGCAGACAGCTATGAGCAGTCAACAGTTAGCAAAATGGTCACATGCGCAAACATCAATAATCCAGCTTACATACTGTAAATGTGAACTTAAGAACAGACTCAACAGAACAAGGAGAACAGGAAAGACCATTTAATAATGGATGTTGTGCAAGAAAAGTTAGGATATCACACCTGAGTAAGTTTTACTGAGAAGCTGGATCGTTACAGGAAAGAAGCTTTGGAGATGACATAGTCCTGGTTGTGAGAGAAGAAGTAAGGTGAAGTCTTGCTTGGCCTTAAAACGAGCACAATTTTGACAAGTTTGTCGATGGGTAAGATACTTCATAATGAACACAGAAAGCTGAGATGCCTCCTTCTTACTACCTTTGCTGGAGTGTTCATACACTTGCTGTGAATACACCATCTGTGAGCTACTTCTTATCAAGTTGAAAACATACAGTGAAACATGCCACTTGCTTTAACAACCAACACACCCAAGAGTGTCCTGGACCTGGGGGTATCCCACAAGCGTGGCCACACATTCTAGCTCCAATATACCATGCCCACAATGTTCAAAGTAAATTTATTATTGAAGTGCATATATGTCACTGTATACAACTGTGAGATTCATTTTCTTGCAGGCATACTCAATAAATCCAAAATAGAATGACAGCCATATTAGAACAATGAAGGACCGCACAAACTATGGAGTTCAACCAGTGTGCAAAAGACAGCAATCTGTACAAATGCAAAAAGAATTAAATAATAACAAAAAATCAGTAACTATCAAGAACATGAGATAAAAAGTCCCCGAAAGCAAGACTATAGATTGCGGGAACATCTCAATGATGGGGCAAGTAAAGTTAAGTGGAGTTATCCCCTCTGGTTCAAAAGCCTGATGGTTGAAGGGTAATGACTGTTCCTGATCCTGGTTCTGAGGGTCCTGAGGATCCTGTATGTACCTTGTTGCTGATGGCAGCACCGAGAAGAGAGCATGTCCTGGTGGTGAGGGTCCCTGATGATTAATGCTACTGTCTTGTAACAACCCTTAGCTCAATGATAGGGAGGGTTTTACCCATGATGGACTGGACTGTATTCTCTATTTTTGTAGGATTTTCTGTTCAAGGACATTAGTGTTTCCATACCAGGCTGTAATGCAGCCAGTCAATGTATTCTCTCCACTACACATCTATAAAAGTTCATCACAAATCTACACAAGCTCCTAATGAAGTAGAGGTGTTGCTGTGCTTTCTTTATAATTGCACATACACGCCAGACCCAGGACAGGTTTCCAAAATAATAACACCGAGGAATTTAAAGTTGTTGACCCTCTCAACCTCTGATCCTCCAATGAAGACTGGCTTAAGGACCTCTGGTTTCCGCTTCCTGAAGTCAATAATCAACTCCTTGTTCTTGCTGACATTGAGTAAGAGGTTGCTGATATTGCACTACTCAGCTAGATTTTCAGTCTCCATTCTATATGTTGATCCATCACCACCTTTGGTACAGCACACAATAACGGTGTTGTCGGCAAACTTGAATATGGCGTTGGAGCTGTACTTGGCCACACAGTCATAAGTATAAAGCGAGTAGAACAGGGGCCTAAGCACACAGGCTTCTGGTGCACCTGTGCTGATGGAGATTGTGGAGGAGACGTTGTTGCCAATCCAAAATAACTGGGATCTACAAATGAGGAAATTGAGGATCCTATTGCACAAGGAGATATTGAGGCCAAAGTCATGAGGTTCAGTGAATAGTTTTGAGGGGATGATGGTATTCAATGTTAAGCTGTAGTCAATGAAGAGCACCTGACATATGCATAATTTCTGTCAGGTGTTCCAGGGTTGAGTGAAGAGCCAATGAGATGACATCTGCTTTGAATCTGTTGCTTCAATTTTCTGTAGGCAAATTGGAGCAGATCCAAGTTGCTTTTCAGTCAGGATTTGATATGTTTCATCACCATCCTCTCTAAACACTTCATCTCTGTGGATCTAAGTGCTAATGGTGATAGTCAATGAGGCAACACAAGAACAACACAACACAAAACACAGAATGACAACAGAAGAAAACAAGACGACAACAGCAAAACAACCCCCTTTCCCATCCTTCCACTCCCTCACACACACAGCCCTCCAACCCCAGGACAGAACACCTCTGGGCCCCTGTCCTTGGTCCCAGACTCTCAAATCCACAGAGAGCAGGCCTACAACCTCTAGATTCTGGCCCAGACTCCTAGACCTACAGGTGTCAGGCTTCCAAACTCCAGACATCCGGGCTCGCCGAGATCTGGACTTCAACCTTTGACTTTGCCAGCTGGATTTTGCAATCTCTATATGTTGACCCCAGGACACATCATTCATGGGTCTGACCTTTGGGCCTTGACTACAGGACTCATCACTCACAGGTTTGACCTTCGGGATTCAACCCCACAACTTGCCAATTATGGATTTGGCCTTCGGTCATCAACCGAACCGACCACCAGGATCATTGACTAGTGCATTGGGCTCGACTTTGGGACTCACACAGACCTTTGATTCTGATGGCCTGGGGGTTTGGTTCGCAGGCCCTCATGACTTCTGCAAGAACAGACATCCAACTTGGGAGCTGGCAAACTGGGGATCACTGGTCTCTTCGGTGCCTACGGCTTGACGTGACTTCTAGATCGTTGGCCTTCAACCACAGAACATTCCAACCTGGACTCCAAAGATCATCTCCTACCCTGGAATGCCTTTGGCTTTAAGCAGTAGAATTTAATAAGCAAGGCTTTTAACCATACGATTGACCTCATTCGAATTTCCTTGTAAATATGTAAAATAATTCATCAGGAAAAGGATCTTTGACATGATGCCCCTTTTGTACCTCAGTCTACAGCTGTGGAAAGCGAAAAACCAGAAAAGCGTAGTTTATAAAATTATAAGAATGTTAGTTTCACTGACAGTAAATATGAAGTTCGAGAGATTATATCGAAGGTGATGATCTTTAGCTATCACTTGCTGACCTTTTATCTTTCACTCTTGACTGATTAACTATATGACAATACTTATTATGCACAACTGCAGTTATTATCTCCATCTAATTTTATCTCCACACTTACCTTCCCAGAAATGTGGGAATTTTTGAATTAAGATTAGAAACTTCTGAGATGATAAGAATCCAAGAATTCCCTCAGGCAATTTTAATGAAAATGGTTGAGGAAACCCACTCACTGGTAGGTTTATTGGACAGATGCCTACCACAGGGAATACATTGAATAACAGTGAAACAGCTGAAATATCGGAAAATAGTTATAAAGCACATTCTCCCAGAGCAGATATTCATGCACCTCATGTTGGTATTGAGAGTTTCGGTGTGGAGATGAATCCACTTCCCAGAATTTTGCATTGAATATTTTTGAATGGACAAAAAATCCTTTGTGGCTCATGAGGACAAGAACTTGAATAAAGTCCCATTACTTAATTCGCTGTACAGAAGAGCACATTTGATCTGCTGGGTCCCGCTCCTGACAGGTCCCGATGAAGGGTCTAGGCCTGAAATGTTGACTCTCCATAGATGCTGTCTAACCTGCTGAGTTCCTCCAGCACTTTGTGTGTGTGTGTCGCTCAAGATTTCCTGCATCTGCAGAATCTTGTGTTTATGATTTGATCTGCTGAGTCCTATTTTCGGCTCACCACAAAACTAAGCCATAGGTGGTGAAGTGGATTCTATGGCCTAATTTTGTGTTGAGCATAAAAACACTGATATTCACTACTGACCTTAAAGTAAGATATCTACATGACAAAACAAAAACATCTTTTGTGTTCCCGGATGCTTTACCAAAGCTGTTTGGTGTCAACCATTAGAACCTTTGTATCTCACAACAATGATGAAATCAAACTGTCTGAACAGGCAATTTCCTTGCTCAATTCTCAATGACAGCAAACTAAGAAAGTAAAAGCACTTTTCTGAAGAACCTTTAGATATGTAACACCCTGGGAAAGGTTTCACTGCTAATGTAATGGTTTTTCTGTAGCAGCAGTGTTTGGGTTATGGCGAGAGATGTGGGCTTTGGAATATGCGCTGTCCAGTGAAGGGAGTGTTTTTTCTTGTGTGCCTGAGAACGAAGTGATCTGGGTCTTTTGTTTGGTGGAAGATGGAGAGAGAAGATGCCTGAAAGGAGAGGTCATGGACACCAGAAAGGAGAGGTCTTGGAGTGGGACTGGGAGTTGACGAACCCCGGGGAAATCGATGGAGGGCCAGCAGAAGGGAAGCCGTGAACTCCAACTTGTGCACGTTAGACTGTTTCATTAAAATGGGCCCTTTTCTTTTTGTTTTTCTTTACTAACCCTTTAGTCAAATTAAAAATTATAAAGCTAAATCATTTAATTGCATATGGTGTATTGTCTGTTATTTTGTGGCACTGATTTGTAATGGGGGAACCTATCACACAGCATCCACACAAACAAGAGGCATTGCACCTCAGATTCCACATGTTTGGTGGGGCCAGAGACTGTCTTCCCGAGACTAATGCTGCTAGCCGAATCTGAGGGTTACAAATGTTGTCAAGACAGAATTTTTTAAAATTTGCAACCAGCACATGAAATTAATATGGAAGCAAAAATATCATACTATTTAGAAACTTAAAACTGTAACTTTTGTTTTAAATTCTATTATATTTTGAAGGTCACTTGAGACATTTACAATTCACAAAAATAAGAACATTTTAAAGAGTAATTATGGTTTAGTAGACTATTGTGAATTCAATGCCTGCATCTGCAATAAAATCAAATGCTTTCACTGGATCCTAGAGGCTAAAAGGTATATTTGTAAGTATCCAAAGTTTGCGTCATTCACTGATTGCTAAAGATTACACAGAAGAACGTTGCAGAGCATTTCTCCCTTTGAATAAGCAGAGGATCACCTACATCACATTTTGAATTTCCATATTCAACTGTGTACTTCAGAATCTGCTGCTAGTTTTGATTTACAGTGATATCACTAAATTCAGACATGCATTGTAGAGGACAAGTAAATGGTAGGTGTGTGATCTTGCAATGTCGTAGTTCAGCATTCCCAAACTATAATTAATTCAGGCATGGTTGAGTGTTTTTTTCATAGCCAGGAATGTCAAAATGCATTAGAATTATGAGCAGGTAGGTCATTTCAGTTTTTGATGTTATGAAGTGTTGGTAAGGTTCTTCAACCATTAGGCTCCTGAAACAGTGTGGGTAACTTCACTCACCTCAACACTGAACTGATACCCCAACCTATGGACCCACTTTCAAGGACTCTACATCTCATGTTCTCAGTACTAGTTTGCTCTTGCACAGTTTGCCTTCTTTTGCACCTTGGCTGATATTTGTTTGTAGTTTTTCACTGATTCTATCGCATTTCTCTGTTCTACTGGAAACGTCTGCAAGGAAGTGAATCTCAAGGTAGTATATGGTCACTTACTTTGATAATAAATTTGCTTTGGACATTGAATTTGAACTTGTGATAGGAGGAAAACCTCAACACCAGTATATGGAATCAATCTAACTTGGTAGACAAGGGTCCTTTATTAAAGTTTGTCTAGAATAAAATTCCATGTTGAAGTGTGGTGAACTACATATACCTATCTGGACACGCCCCTCTGCTGACTGCTCCTGTGGCTCCTCCCACAGACCCCTGTATAAAGGCGATTGGAGGCACTGCTCCCCTCTCAGTCTCCAGGATGTTGTGTGGTGGTCTCTTGCTGCTAATCGTGGTCTCTTGCAGCTAATAAAAGCCTATTGTTCGCCTCCCGTCTCCGAGAGTTATTGATGGTGCATCATGAAGATATTCCTTTTTTTTTAAATGACAGTGAATAAAGGAGTATTGAGTTAGAGAGTATGAGATTGTTGGCTGCAAGTGGAAAGGATCTGGAAAGGGATTGACCAGAATTTCTGAAAAATATGTCTAATGTTAAAGAGGCAGAAAAAAAAGGGCATTTCATTTTAAGAGAGTGGAATGGATAATCAGCACAATGAAAAGTGTTCATCTCAATCAGAGCTAAAACACTCAGTAAAATATTGGATATTCAATTAATTTATGCTGAGGTAATGGAAATGTTTAAACACACAGTAAAAATTAAAACAAGAGTAAGTGGAAATAATAATGGGTATTATGGCAGTAAAAATCACCAGGAGGATCACTGGGATCTTCCTCCCAACTATTTGCAGACAAAAGGTCTTGTTGAAGATCCCTACCACCCTTCCCACAATCTCTTTGACCACTGCTGTCAGGAAGGGGGTACAGAAACATCAGGACTAGGACTGCCAGACTGGGTAACAACTTCTTCCCTCAGGCTGTGAGACTAATGAATACCCTGCCAGCATCAGGGTCTCATCACGAGGACAACAGGTCCACAGCAGATACAATCTCACTGGCTCTCTACTAGTAATAGCAATGCCAGGTTGCTGTTTATTGATTACAGCTCAGTGTTCAATAGAATCATACCCTCAGTTCTGCTCAACAAGCTGGGCCACTGTATCTCACTCTGTGACCGGATCCTTGATTTCCTCACTGGAAGATCTGTTAATGCAGATCAGAAATATCGTCTTCTCTTTGTGGACAATCAGCACTGGCGCACCTCAAGGATCCATGCATAGCCCACTACATCCACAACTGTTTGGCTGGGAACAGCTCAAACACCATCTATAAATTTCCTGATGACACAACTAACGTTGGCAGAATTTCAGATGCTGACGAGGAGGCGCACAGGAGCGAGATAGATCAGCTGATTGAATGGTGTAACAGAGACCTTGCACTCAACATCAGCAAAACCAAGGAACTGATTGTGGACCTCAGGAAGAGGAAGTCAGGGGGAATGAAGCAGTGGAAAGGGTGAGCAGTTTTAAGTTCCTGGATGTCAACATCTCTGAAGCACTGTCCTGCATCCAAAATGTAGATGCAATGACAAGGAAGGAGTGACAGCAGCTATATTTCATTCAGAGTTTTAGGAGACTTGGTACGTCACCGAAGACCCTCGCAGACTTCTACAAGTGTATCATGGAATAAGCTGCAGAAAGCTGTAAACTCAGCTAGCTCCATCATAGGCACTAGCTTCCCCAGCATCCAGGACACCTTCAAAAGCCCATGCCTCAAGAGTCCAGCATCCATCATTATGGACTCACATTCACTCAGGACATTCCCTAGACTTATCACTACCATCAGGGAGGAGATACAGAAGCATGAAGACACAGATTCAGTGTTTCAGGGACAGCTTCTTCTTCAACGCCATCAGATTTCTGAATAGACAATGAACTCATGAACACTACGTCACTATTTTTCTCTCTTTTTTGCACCACTTAATTTTTTGTACATAATTCTTATTGTAATTTTTAGTTTAAAAAAAACCTATTGTGTACTGCTGCCACAAAACAACAAGTTTCACAACATTTGCCAGTGATATTAAACCTGATTCTGATTCTGAATGTCAGTATGCTCCACTGCTCAGCTCCATGTGGATTGAAAGGTGGAGCTCCACCAAGCAGAGATTCCTCTACATTACACAGGGCGATTTGCCTCTCAAATCCTGTGCCAATTTAGTACTTGTACTGGGCCCTTTCCCTGTAGATATCAAGGGAAGAACAAGTTCCTTTTTTTAAAAAAAAGAAATTTGTTCAGTTGAATGCTTTTAGATTTTTATAAGTATTCATAATGATTTTACCTAATGATAATTTTCCCAATGCTTTTTATAAAATAATCTGCTCTATTTTGAATAGTTTTAAATGTCATTGATGGTATGAATCTTATGGAAACTATTAAAACTTCTCAGCTTTTAGGATATCAAAGCTAAGGGCAGTGCTGTGTCAGCCTCCGTGGTCCAGAGGAATTCTGTGGGTAATTCTTCCTTACTGTTCAGGAGATGTTGGTATTGGTCAGGTACAAGATACTTCAGACTAGAATAGTAGACTTTTTGTATCTGAACCAGTGAACTACAGACACAAGGAGAACACAGATGGCAGTTTTGATTAATTGGTCTTGTCCTTAGGTTTCAATCTCTCACCTGTGTTTGTCTCTAATGTTGAGGAGATGGTACTATCAGCTAAAGTAGATTAGAGGAAAGATGTGCACATTGATACCTCACAAAAAAGTATGCTTGGGGCTCTGTATAATAAGACCATAAGACCATAATATATAGGAACAGAAGTAGGCCATTCGGTCCATCAAGTCTGTTCCACCATTCAATCATGGGCTGATCCAATTCTTCCAGTCATCCCCACTCCCCTGCCTTCTCCCCATTCCCTTTGATGCCCCGGCTAATCAAGAACCTGTCTATCTCTGCCTTAAGTACACCCAATGACTTGGCCTCCACAGCTGCTCATGGCAACAAATTCCACAGATTTACCACCCTCTGACTAAAGTAATTTCTCTGCATCTCAGTTCTTATAGGACGTCCTTCAATCCTGAAGTTGAGCCCCCTTGTCCTAGAATGCCTTACCATGGGAAATAACTTCGCCATATCTAATCTGTTCAGGCCTTTTAACATTCTGAATGTTTCTATGAGATCCCCCCTCATTCTCCTGAATTCCAGGGAATACAGCCCAGGAGCTGCAAATTGTTCCTCATATGGTAGCCCTTTCATTCCTGGAATCATTCTTGTGAATCTTCTCTGAACTCTCTCCAAAGTCAGTGTATCCTTTTTGAAATAAGAAGCCCAAAACTGCACACAATACTCCAAGTGTGGTCTCACAAGTACATTATAGAGCCTCAACATCACATCCCTGCTCTTATATTCTATATCTCTAGAAATGAATGGCAACATTGCATTCGCCTTCTTCACCACTGACTCAACCTGGAGGTTAACCTTTAGGGGTGTCCTGCACAAGGACTCCCAAGTCCCTTTGCATCTCTGCATTTTGATTTCTCTCCCCATCTAAATAATAGTCTGCCCGTTTATTTCTTCCACCAAAGTGCATGACCATGCACTTTCCAACATAATGCTTCAGGAAGAAGTCAGTAAGCAGAAAGAGTCACCCAAAGCTGCCATCTGTGTTCACCCTGTGCACTTACTAACCTGGCACAGATGATTCCAGAGCAGTTCCATAACAATGTTTCCAGAGAGAGTACAGTACACTGGCACCAGCCAGCAGAGTCGTTGCTTCACAGTTCCAGAGACTTTAATTCAAACCTGACCTCTGGTGTTGCGCATTCTCCCTGTGACCTCGTGGGTTTCATCTGGTGCTCTAATGGCCAGTAGTCCTACATTCTAAATATGAATTGCCTCATGTGTGTAGATGAGTGATCAAATCTGGAGGAAGATGATGAGAATGTGGGGAAATTTAAAAATGGAATTTGTCTAAATGTGTGTTGATTGTGATTTTGTGCTTTACAATTTTATCAAGGGGATCCCGGAGAAACTAGGATATCAGAAAGGGGAGTGGGGTTGGGGGAAGGTAGATTTATAGAGAATGAACACACAAAAACATTCTGAATCAATCAGAGTGGAGATGCTGGAATTAAGAGTCAGGAGGAAGTCAATTATGCAGGTAGAAAATGGGGGTATATTTCATCTCAGCCAAAAGGCAATGGCCAGATTTAGTTCTTGCAAAGCAATGAATCTAAACAGTTTGGCAATGATTTTAATTGTGCATGAGCGCCAGGCAAGACACATTTCATTCACCCAGACATGGATCAAAGCAAGAATTTCCATATTAGAAATGCAGGTGTGACTTGGGTGTGTGCGAATGCAAGTGTGGCTAGGAAGTTATCTGACACACTAACCCCACTTTTGTGTTTGAACTATATACATGTTTAATTTGTACTTGGTCTTCTTATGCTATATTATATTAATGTATAGTGATTTTGAATAATGATGTTGAAAACATTTTTCCTTTGTTTCTTGTAGTTATTAAAACACACTTTATTAATGAGTTGCACAAATAACTCAAATGTTCAAATGCTCATGTTTAACTTAAATGTGAGGACTTTAGAGTTCAAGTCCTAGTGTTTGGTGATTGGCAAGTCCTTGAGATTGATGCCAAGGATTGTGGCTCGAACGTCAGATTGGAAGTCTGGAAGTTGATGTCCGTTATTTGGAGCTCTTGGACTGTGAATCACTGCAAGTCCACTGGAGTAGTTGAAGGCCCAAATCCACTGGCGGTTGGAGACCAAAGAAGACAGCCTGTCTTAGGGTCAGAGGATGTATGTACGTGCATAGGTGGATGTGAGACAGGGAAGAATGGGGCTTGTTTTGCTGTTCTTGCTGCTTGTTGTACTCTGTGTCATCTGTCAAGCATTGTGGACATGCTATGAAGATGCCAGAGTGTGTGACGACGCTTTTGGTCTGCTCCCAACGCACCCTCAGGTACTGTATTTTAGTTGCTTACCCAAACAACGCATTTTACTCTGTTTCGATGTCAACACTATAAATAAACTTAATCTTATGGATTTCAATCATTTGGAATTTAAAATTGATTTCCTCTGCTGCATGCATACTTACTTAACACATCTTATGTAACACAGGAACAGGTTATTCTTACAATAGTGAATATCTTTGACAGAATTTTAGAAATTCCAGCTAAAAATAGATGCAGAAACTCCTCCCTTCAAAGTATTAGCTGATCGTCAGATTTTTAAGAAGGTCTTAGTCATTTGAAAGACCATCTACTGAAGCAATGTGATAAGAAAGTATTCTGAGACCAGTAAATGAGTTAGTTTCTAATTGGCCATGAACGTGTTAAATAGAAAGTTATTCAAGAAATGGCTGCATCCACCTTCTCAGTGGGAGTTAGGATGAGCAATAAATGCACCCACTTGCTTGAATTCATTGTTGTCAAACTTACCCAGAAATATGGTCCCATGTGGACATCCAAATCTCCCAATTTGTTCTCGTTTCTCAGCAGTAAGAAAATATTACAATTCTCAGTTTCAAAGACGCCTCATACAATGCTAATCCCTAGAGAGTGTTTGAAAAAGTTAACATGCTCTTTCTGAGGTTTAACTAAGAAAAATGTGTTCTCTGGGTGAATTACCTCCCTTATCTAAGAATATTGTACCACAGTTCATGTAACTGACAACAAAGACATCAACGAATTTATATGTACTTCATTAAAATGGATAAACTTGGTATTAAAAGTATCTTCTGCAGTTTATCAACATGGATTTGGATTTGCATTTCCGTTTTGTTTATTATTCTCATATATAGTAGCCAGGATGTGGTCTACAAATTACAGCACGTGACAGAAAAAGCACGTCAAACAGGCAATGTTACATTAGCCATGGGGGATTTCAGTAGGCAAATAGATTGGGAAAACTATGTTGATGCTGGATCCCGAGAGAGAGAATTTGTGGAATGACTCTGAGATGGCTCTTTCATGGATAGGATTAGGGAGCTGAAGGTAATGGAACCCTTAGGAGACAGTGATCATAATGTGATAGAATCCACCCTTCAATTTGAGAAGGAGAACCTAAAGTCAGATGTATCACTATGAAACACTTTGCTTTCCTTGGCTGCTTAAGTCTAGGGAAGACACTCTCAAGTCCTGCCAAACCTGTGAGATTGAGACGGCTGTCCCACCCTAGTTTGTGTGGATGCTCTGTAATTTGCTACCTTGTAGAAATTAGTGTTATGAAATAACAGACAGTACACAGCATATGATTAAAGGAATTATATTTATGAATCTTAACTAAAGAGTTAGTAAAGAATAACAAAAAGAAAAGGGCCCATTCTAATTAAACAGTCAAATGTACACAAGTTGGAGCTCATCTTGAACTTCTATCACTCACACTCTGGGCCCTCGGTCAGCAGAACGCCCACACCACTTCCGAATGCCGCTCACAATCCATCTCGAACAAACGGGTCTCCCCCTGGATCGTATGTTATGACCGGTTCTCATCAGCATTTTCTTTCGTCGTCTCCCGCCAAGCAAAAGCCCAAGACCAACCTCATCGAGAAAACCTCCCGCTAATTGGATGGCACACATTCCCCATCATCCCTCACCTTCAACAATAACCCAAGCAGGCTGGAAGCAGAACAGCATCTCTTATGGAGCCGTTAAATGAAATATTTCCAGCTTAACAGTAAAGATGTGAACCAGGGCATTACAGCAATTACAGTGGAGTAAAGGGAATTACAGAGGCATGAGAGAGGAGCTGGCCAAAGTTGATTAGAAAGGGACACTGGCAGGGAGGCCAGCAGAGCAGCAATGGCTGGAGCTTCTGGGAGCAATCTGGAAGATACACGATCGATATACCCCAAAGAAGAGCAAGTACTCTAAAGGCAGGATGATGCAACCATGGCTGAAAAGGGAAGTCAGAGCCAACATAAAATAAGGCATTTAACAGAGCAAAAATTAGTGGGAAGTTAGAGGATTGGGAGATTTTACAAACCAACAGAAGGCAACTGAAAAACCATAAGGGGGGACAAGATGAAATACGTATGAAGGCAAGCTAGCCAATAATATCAAAAATGGCACTAAAAGCTTTTTTCAGATTTATAAAGAATAAAAGAGAGGTGAGAGTAGATATTAGACCACTGGAAAATGCATCTGTCTTCACTGTGGAAGACACTACTAATATTCTGGAAGTTTAAGAGTGTAAAGGGGCTGAAGTGAGTGCAGATATTTGGGAGATAGTGCTTGGGAAACTGAAAGGTCCAAAGGTAGATAAGTCACCTGGACATGACAGACTCCACCCCAGGGTTCTAAAAGAGGTAGCTGAAGAGATTGTGGAGACATCACTCATGATCTTTCAAGAATCAATGGACTCTGGCATGGTTTCAGAGGACTGGAACTTTGCAAATGTCACTCCACTCTTCAAGAAGGGAGGGAGACTGAAGCAAGGAAATTACAGGCCAGTTATCTCAGTGGTTGGGAAGATGTTGGAGTCTATTGTTAAGGGTGGGGTTTCAGGGTACTTGGAGGCTCATGACAAAAAAGGCTAAAGCCAGCTTGAGTTCCTTAAGGGAAAACCTTGTCTGGCAAATCTGTTGGAATTCTTTGAAGAAATAACAAGCAGGATAAACAAGGGAGAATTGGTGGATGTAGTGTGCTTGGATTTTCACAAGACCTTTGACCAGGTGCCACACATGAGGGTGCTAACCAAGATAAGAGCCCCGGGTGGTACATAAAAGATACTAGCATGGACATATAAAAGGCAAACATGAGGAAATCTGCAGATGCTGGAAATTCAAGCAACACACACAAAATGCTGGTGGAACGCAGTAGGTCAGGCAGCATCTATAGGGAGAAGTGCTGTTGACGTTTCGGTCCGAGTCCCTTCGTCAGGACTAACTGAAAGGAAAGATAGTAAGAGATTTGAAAATAGGAGGGGGAGGGGAAAATGCGAAAGGATAGGAGAAGACCGGAGGGGGTGGGGTGAACCTGAGAGCCGGAAACGTGATTGGCAAAAGGGATACAGAGCTAGAGAAGGGAAAGTATCATGGGACGGGAAGCCTAGGGAGAAAGAAAGGGGGAGGGGAGCACCAGAGGGAGATAGAGAACAGGCAGGGTGATGGGCAGAGAGAGAGAAAAAAAAAGGAGGGGGGAGAAAAGCTAAATGTATCAGGGATGGGTTAAGAAGGGGAGGAGGGGCATTAATGGAGGTTAGAGAAGTCAATGTTCATGCCATCAGGTTGGAGGCTACCCAGCAGGTATATAAGGTGTTGTTCCTCCAACCTGACAGCTTCATCTTGACAGTAGAGGAGGCCATGGATAGACATATCAGAATGGGAATGGGACGTGGAATTAAAATGTGTGGCCACTGCGAGATCCTGCTTTCTCTGGCGGACAGAGCGTAGGTGTTCAGCGAAATGGTCTCCCAGTCTGCGTTGGGTCTCACCAATATATAAAAGGCCGCGCTGGGAGCACCGGATGCAGTATACCACACTCACAGGTGAAGTGTCACCTCACCTGGAAGGACTGTCTGGGGCCCTGAATAGTGGTGAGGGAGGAAGTGTAAGGGCAGGTGTAGCACTTGTTCCGCTTGCAAGGATAAGTGCCAGGAGGAAGATCGGTGGGAAGGGATGGGGGGGAAAGAATGGAGGTAACTTCCGCCCCCTTCAACGGGATCCCACTACCAAGCACATCTTTCCCTCCCCCCCTTTCTGCTTTCCGCAGGGATCGCTCCCTACGTGACTCCCTCGTCCATTCTTCCCCCCCATCCCTTCACACCGATCCCCTTTATCTATCCTACTTGTAGTCTCCTTGAAGAATTCCAACAGGTTGGTCAAGCAAGATCTACCCTTAAGGAAACCACTTTAAGTAAGTTAAGGTGAAGGCTGATAGCTCCTTGATTAGTTAGGACATGAAAGTTTATGTGGAGAAGGCTGGAGAACAGAGGCGGTGTGTGCAAACCTTACAGCAGGCTAGCTGTGGGATGGGGCAAGGGCCGATGTTCGACTCTATTTCACCAATTAAAGCTTCCATTGTGCACCAATTAAAGTAGCGAGGGAAATCGAAGCATTGAAGTGAGTGCAGAGGGTGAGTGCTGTCTGACTGCTTTTTGATTGCTGAGGATCACTTTCCTATGCTACTGGTGAGTGAAGAGCCTGCCGCTATGCCCGGAGAATGTTGTCCTGGTTTTCTATGGTTTGGATGTGGACTTGGACTATAGACATTTTTTTGGTCTTCTTTTGTTTTCTGTGTTTTTCACCCAATCTTTCTCTTTTATGTGCAGGATTGGGAATTTGGGGGTTAATGTATCTCTTTCACTTTTGTTCATTATTTTTGTGCGGGTGGGGGTAGTTAGGGGTTGATGATCGTGCTGCCCTTCTTTCTTTTCCTTTCTTGGTTTCATGGCTATCTGGAGAAGAAGAATTTCAGAGTTGTATACAGTACTTTGATAATAAATTAACCTTTGAAGCTTTGAACAGGGTTGAGAGGGAAATGGATAAGCCATGATGAGCAAATTCAGTAGGCTGAATGGCCTATTTCTGCTCCTGTGTCTTATGGTCTTATATACCAGGTTACAGCGAAAAGCCTGTCTTGCATACTGTACATACAGATCAAATCATTACACAGTGTATTGAAGTAGAACAAGTTAAACCAGTAACAGTACAGAATAAAATGTTACAACTACAGAGAAAGTATAGTGCAGGTAAACAATAAAGTTCAAGATCATAATTGGGACAGATTGGAAGGTCAAGAGTCTATTTTATGTTACCAGAGAACCATTCAATAGTAATTACCTGCATAGGTAGGAGCCAATGAATTGTGCTCATTAAGAGATCCTGCAGTGTATAGTTTGGTAAATGTAGGATAATTGGGTGACTAATAGTCAACATGGACTTGGTTGGTTGAAGGGCCTGTTTCTCAGCTATAATCCTCTATGACTATGATAACTCAAGGCTCTCTGTACATTGATGGTCAGTTAATTATTCAAACGATGGTAAAACCACATTTAAGCACATTCATCCCAGTCCATCCTCTCAGGGTGTCACACACAAAATGCTAGAGGAACTAAGCAGATCAGGCAGCATCTATGGAAATGAATAAACCACCAATGTTTCGGGCCAAGACCCTTCATCGGGACTGGAAAAAAAGATGAGGAGTCAGGGTAAGAAGGCGAGGGGACGGGAGGAAGAAGTACAAGTACAGTGGTAGGTGATAGGTGAAACTAGGAAAGGGGATGGGGGCGAAATAAAGAGCTGGGAAGTTGACTGGTGAAAGAGATAAAGGGATGAAGGAGAGGAATCTGATAGGAGAGGACAGAAGACTATGGAAGAAGGGAAAGGAGGAGGAGGAGCACCAGAGGGAGGCGATGGGCAGGTAAGGAAAAAAGTGAGAGAGGGAAACAGGAATGGAGAATGGTGAAGGGGGAGCAATTACTGGAAGTTAAAGAAATCGATGTTCATGCCATCAGGTTGGAAGCTACCCAGACGGAATATAAGATATTGCTCCTCCAACCTGAGTGTAGCCTGATCACGGCAGTAGAGGAGGCCATGGACTGACATGTCGGAATGGGACTGGGAAGCAGAATTGAAATGGGTGGCTACCCGGAGATCCTGCTTTTTCTGGCAGATGGAGCATAACTTAAGAGTGCAAATCAATATGTGGAACTATGACATTGTGGCCATTACAGAGACTTGGATGTCTCATAAGCAGAAATGGCTGCCAGGCTTTAGATGTTTCAAAAAGAACAGACAGGGAGGTAAAGGAGGTAAGGTTGTGGCATTGCTAATTAGGGATAGTGTCATGACTGCAGAAAAGGAGTAAGTCATGGAGGGATGGTCTACTAAATCAGTGTGGGTGGAAGTCAAAAATAGGCAATAACTCTACGTTGTTTTTTCAAAGACCCTCCAGTAGTAACAGGTATATCAAGGAGCAGATAGGGAGGCAGATTCTGGAATGGAGCAAAAATAATAGGGTTGTTGTGATGGGAGATTCTAACTTTCCTAATATTGATTGGCATCTCCTTAGCACAAGGGATTTAGATGGGTAGAGTTTGTTAGGTGTGTTCAGGAAGGTTTCCTGACACATAATATGTAATAAGTCAACTAGAGGAGAGGCTGTACTTGATCTAGTGTTGGGAAATGAACCTGGTCAGGTGTTAGATCTCTCGGTGGGAAAGCATTTTGGAGATAGTGATCACAACTCTATCTCCTTTACCATAGCACTGGAGAGGGATAGGAGCAGACAATTTGGGAAAATATTTAATTGGGGTGGGGGGAAGTATGATGCTATTATGCAGGGACTTGGGAGCATAAATTGGGAGTAGATGTTCTCAGGAAAATGCACAGCAAAAATGTGGCAAATGCTTGCATAGAGTTCTGCAAAGAGTAAATGCTTGCATAGAGTTCTATTGAGTCAGGGAAAGGATGGTAGGGTTAAAGAACCATGGTACAAAGGATATAGAAAATCTAGTTAGGAAGAAAAGAAAAGCTTACAAAAGGTTCAAGAAACTAGGTACTGTTAGAGCTCTAAAAATTTACAAGGTTGCTAGGAAGGAGCTTAAGAATGGAATTAGGATAGCCAGAAGGGGCCATGAGAAGGCCTTGGTGAGCAGGATTAAGGAAAACCCTGTGGTATTCTACAAGTATATGAATAGCAAGAGGATGAGCCATGTGAGAATAGGACCAATTAGGAGCGCTAGTGGAAACGTGTGCATGGAGTCGGAGGAGGTAGCGGAGGTACTTAATGATACTTTGCTTCAGTATTCACCTGGGAAAAAGACCTTGGCAATTGTGGGAATGACTTACAGTGGACTGAAATGCTTGAGTATATAGATATTAAGAAAGAGGATGTGCTGGAGCGCTTGAAAATCATTAAGTTAGATAAGACGCCGAGACTGGATGAGATATAACTCAGGCTACTGTGAGAAATGAGGGAAGAGACTGCTGAGCCTCTTGTGATGATCTTTGCATCATCAATAGGGATGGAAGAGGTACCGGAGGATTGGAGGGTTGCAAACGTTGTTCCCTTGTTCAAGAAAGGGAGTAGAGATATCCCAGGAAATGATAGACCAGTGAGTCTGACTTCAGTGGTGGGCAAGTTGTTGGAGAAGATCCTAAGAAGTAGGATTTATGAGCATTTGGAGAAACATAATCTGATGAGTGATATTCAGCATTGCTTTGTCAAGGGCTGGTCATGCCTTGCAAGCCTGATTGAATTATTTGAGGAAGTAACAAAACACATTGATAAAGGTAGAGCAGTGGATATAGTTTATATGGATTTCAGTAAGGCATTTTCTGAGGTTGTCCATGTAAGGCTCCTTCAGAAAGTAAGGAGGCATAGGATCCAAGGAGACCTTGCTTTGTGGATCCAGAATTGGCTTGTTCACAGAAGGTAAAAGGTTCATAGTAGATGGTTCATATACTACATGGAGGTCAGTGACCATTGGTGTTCTGCAGGGATCTGCTCTGGGACCCCTCTTCTTTGTGATTTTTATAAATGACCTGGATAAAGAAGTAGAAGGGTAGGTTAGTAAGTTTGCTGATGACACTAAGGTTGGAAGTGTTGTGGATAGTCTGGAGGGTTGTCAGTGGGACATAAATAGGATGAAGAACTGGGCTGAGAGGTGGCAGATGGACTTCAACCCAGGTAAGTGTGAAGTGGTTCATTTTGGTAGGTCAATTTGAAGGCAGAATATAATATTAATGGTAAGATTCTTGGCAATGTGGAGGATCTGAGAAATCTTGGGGAAAACTGCTGCCCAGGTTGACAGCATTGCTAAGAAGGTGGATGGTGTGTTGGTATCCATCAACCATGGGATTGAGTTCAATAGCCATGAAGTAATGTTACAGCTATATAAGACCTTGGTTAGACCCCACATGGAGTACTGTGTTCATTTCTGGTCACCTCACTACAGGAATGATGTGGATACTATAGAGAGAGAGCAGAGGAGATTTATAAGGATGTTGCCTGGATTGGAAGGTGTACCTTATGAGAATAGGTTGAGTGAACTTGGTCTTTTCTCCTTGGAGTGATGGAGGATGAGAGGTGACCTGATAGAGATGAATAAGATGATAAGGGGAATTAATCATGAGGATAGCCAGAAGCTTTTTCCTAGGGCTGAAATAGCCAACATGAGGGAGCATAGATTTAAGGTGCCTGGAAGCAGGACCTGAGGGAATGTCAGGGGTAAGTTTTTCACACAGAGAGTGGTGGGTGTGTGGAATGCACTGCCGGCAGCGGCGGTGGAAGTGGATACAATAGGGTCTTTTAAGAGCCTCTTAGATAGGTACATGGAGCTTAGAAAAAGAGAGGGCCATGCGCTAAGGAAATTCTAGACAGTTTCTAGAGTAGGTTACGTGGTTGGTGCAACATTGTGGGCTGAAGGGCCTGTAATGTGCTGTTGATTTCTATGCTCAATGCTCAGTGAAGCAGTCTCTCAGTCTACATCGGGTCTCACAGGAGGCCACACTGGGAGCACCGGATACAGTAACTGACTCTGGAAGGACTGTTTGGGGCCCTGTAGTGAGGGAGGAGACATAGGGGCTGGCGGGGCACTTGTTCTGCTTGCAACTACCAGGAGGGAGGAACGAGTGGACAAGGGAGCAATCCCTGTGGAAAACTGAATGGGGGGGAGGAGGGAAAGGAGTGCTTAGTGGTGGGATCCGTTGGAGGTAACAGGTTACAGAGAATTATTTGCTGAATGTGGTGGCTAATGGTTGGTGGGTGAGGACAAGATTAAGTCTATCCTTGGTGTTGTGGCAGGAGGATGGAGTGAGAGCAGACATGTGGGAAATGGAAGAGATGTGGGTGAGGGCAGCATTGATGGTGGAGAAAGGAAAACCCCTTTCTTTGAAGGAGGAGGACAAATCATTAGTTCTGGAATGAAAAGCCTTTTCTTGAGAGCAGATGCAGCAGAGATGGAGGAACTGATAGAAGGGGATGGCATTTTTACAAGTGACATGTTGGGAAGAGGTTTAATCCAGGTGGCTTGAGAATCAGTGACTTTGCAAGATATTGGTGGAAAGGCTGCCTCCAGAAATAGAGACAGAGAGTTTGAGGAAGGACACGGTGGTGTCAAAAAATGGAGCAGGTAAATTTGAGGGCAAGGTGGAAGTTGCAGGAAGCAGCACCAATGCAGTGGTCAATGTAATGTAGGAAGAGTTGGGGAGCGGTTCCAGTGTAGGCTTGGAACATAGGCCGTTCTATGTAACCAACGAAAAGGCTGGCATAGTTGGGACCCTTGCAGATGCCCACGGCTACTCCTTTGGTTTGAAGTAAGTTGGAAGAGTTGAAGGCGAAATTATTGAGAGTGGGGACCAGTTCAGCCAAATGGAAGATAGTGGTGGTGGAGGGGAACTGTTTGGGTCTGTTGTCAAGAAGGAAGCGTAGAGCTGTAAGGTTCTCCTGGTGGGGGATGGAGGTGTATAGGGACTGTACATCCATAGTGAAAATGAGATGACTGGGGCCAGGGAACTTGATGTCATTGAAAAGATCAGGAGTGTGTGAAGTGTCACGGAAGGTAGGAAAGTGTGCTTGTTGTCCTACTTCCAGCTAAATGGCCTGAGCAACCTATCTATAGAAGGGCTTCCCAAACTGCGATCCACGGACCCCTCAGTTGACGGTAGGGGATGGTGGGCATAAAAAAGTTTGGGGACCCCAGAGCTACAGGTTGCAATGTAAAGATCGGGCTTTGACTCAGACAGTTCCTGTGATAATCTGGACAAAGCATCCACATGAACAATGGAAGTTCTACTCAGTCACTTGCTAACTAACCTGAACCTTCTATACTGGTCACACAGTCCAAAACAACATGGGTAAATTGAAACAAAAGCCACTGTCCCAATTGTCCCCAGCCTTTCAATTTTATTCTGTTTTATAAGTAACCATTTACTTTTACAGAAATAGATAAATGAACATGTGGCCAGATGCTTTCTTCCTTATAGCCTACACCTCAATTGGCTTTCTGTTCATCAGGAACCTCACTTTGTCTCACGTTGCAGTTGTTTGTAGCATACATATGGTACAAAGTAACTTATTTGGCCCCTGCTACATAAAAATCCCTGTTAGTGAATCATTTTTATATACCCCCAGTTGGCCCATAAAACCTGCATGAAACTGAACACCCATTTACCTTAACTTCCACCATAATGGTCTTACAGTACTCAGCGCTTTTGCACTTCTACTCATAGCTACTCATAGCTTGTTCCAATAATTGCAGAATCATTGTCTCTTCCTCGCTTTAATTTACAAAAAACAAATGCTTCATGCAACTTTGAGAATAAGCTCTGCTGTCTACCAAGAAAACACAGCTGCACGTTCTCTACATCTCCCTTTGATCTGACCCAAGGGACCCACGCAAAATGAACTTGCTTATCCTGAATGTGGGCTTGTTTCCTCTCCTTTTTGACCAGCTTTTTATAGTACCTATGGATATTTGGTGACAATAAAACAAGTAGCTTCTTATTGTTGAGTCCATGAGGTAAGAACATTGTTTTGAAAGGCAAACTTGGTTATTTAGAAAAGTAGTTTCAAGACACAGGAACTTTCAACATGCGTGCTTATTCTAACCTTAACAGCATGAAACTCACTGCTACTTACATCATATGATGTCATCACCCTTTCATTTGATCACATGACTATTTACAAATACACCTCACCTTTCCCTCCGGCCTTCTCCTCTCTGTGGCAGAACATTGTGTCCTCTGCAAGGGCCTTACCTTTTCCCCCTTTACCCACAATTCAATGAGTTCTGCGCCAGCCATGACGCCGAGCTCCCTTTCCTTTGCCTTCATCTCCGAGCCCACTTAAGAATTCCAAGAATTCCACACCCCACATTGGTGACCCCTTCTCACGTCTCCAACCCAATGCTCGATGGAAAGTTTTTGACGGGTAAATTAACAAAATGAGATTGGTAGCTGCTGTTCGTGAGACTGCATGATATTTCTTATAATTCAGGAGATTTCCAGAACTGATACAGAATTAATGGACAAGGAAAAGCAGTTACTGTTCAACAATATTGGAATTATTGTGATTTTCTTGTTGGCTATAATGAACTGTCATGGAGCATGATAAAACACCATTAACACCTGACTCTTCCAAAAGAAACAGGAAATTTTGTCACCTTGCACATTCTGAGTTAGAATTTCTAAGCATTCACCTAGTTGTAACTTCTGTAGAAAATTGTTTGAAAACCCAGAAAGTGGATACTCACAGCAATTTAAACAGTTACTCCAGCATTCTTGCTGCCTTCGGCAAAGTTATGATGGACAATCGAAGAATATCTTTGAAAATTCCAGATGCCAGGACATTGGCGAGGAGATAAACAAGCCAGTGAAAGATTACTTTTAGGGTTATAAAATCCTGAAGGGTGTCACTTGTGCAGTTATGTTGGGAATATCCTTGTCAATATCCTTTCGTACTGAGCTCGCTGCTGTTTATAGCAACAAATGAAGAAGATCTGTTTCACCTCCAATACATTAATTATCAGTACAGATCAGAAACTATGCATTCTGTTATGTGTGATTCATCTATTTCTCCAAAGCTTGTCCACAATCTACAAAGAATAAGTCAGCATTGAATCCTGGAGCCCAGAGACAAGTCCTTCAATTCATCGTGTTCATTCTGATCATCAAGAGCTTATCTGTACTAATCACATTTACTAGCACTTGGCCTGTAGCCTACTGTGCCTTGACAATTCAAGAACTCATCCAAATCCTTCTTAAATGTTGTGTGAGCACCTGTATCCACCACCTTCTCAGGCAGAGTGTTCCAAATGCAACACTCTTGGTGTGAAAACTTTTTTTTTCAGCTCTCCTCTGAACTTCTTACTCCTCACCGTAAACCCTATACCTTCTGTCTATGTCACGGGGAAATGTTTAGCACTATCCACCCTCTCATAATTTTGTATTAATGGAATATTTTCCTCTCTCACGCAAGGATGCAACTCTTACAAATCCCAAAGAAAGCTTGACATGATCCAAGACAAAGTGGTCCAATTAAACAGAGCTCCATTCAGCAGGTTAAACATCCACCCTTCTCCAGCAGTGTGTAATGCCAAGGCCAGTGGTGCCAAGCCCTTTAGCTATCCCATCCCCAATGACCATAACTCCTTAAAAGGAACTCAGGCTCTCTTCTTTGTAGATTGCTCACAGCCCATTGGCCTCCTTTATGTGACTATTATGCTTTTTTCTGTGATTTTTAAAAAAACTTTCTAAGTACTTTTGTTTTATTAAAACTTCCTTTAACTTTTGAGGTACTCCAAGCATGTAGGGCACCTCAGTATGAGGACCACTGATCAACTGGATATATCAAAGCAGTGTGGATGAGGTTTCTTTTCAAAGACTGGTCTCTATTGCCTTGAGGGATAAGGTTGCATGGAAGCATTCTGAAAATCATTTCCATGGCACACATCATCCAGGTATGATAACATTGCACTATTGCAACTGGATCAACATTCTGGAACATCCTACTTGGAAGAACTGTGGAAGGACATCCACTGTATGGTTTTGCAATGATCTTCAAGGGCAGGTGTGGATGGCCAATGAGATTTTCTCCTTTTACAGAAAACAAGTAAGACAATATTAGGTCAATTCTTTATAATCAGCAACAGGCCGTGTGTAAAAAGAACCACTTTTCAGTCAGGTCCATGTTCAAGGTTTAAAAAGGCAGAGCTTCGCAGGCAGTCTGAGCTGGACAATCAATGTTAAGGGGTACATAAAAAGAGCTCCCTTTCAATCTGGACGGCGATCAAGATCAAAAAGGCAGAGCTTCGAGGCAGTTTCTCTGAGCTGAGGAGCGACCAATCAGCAAGAAGGCTTCGTTAGAAAGGACCAATAGAAATAACTCAAGTGCAAGCTGAGTGGCTATTCTTCTGAGTGTGCCAGTGTTTTGTGAGGCTTTGGGTCATCAGGCTTGGGGTGAGGTAAAGTATCTGGTAAGTTTCTCTATTTCTGTTATTTGTTCATTCCTCATCTGTCAGGGCACAGTAGTTTAGTGAGGATGGCACCAGGGGCAGTGTTTTGTACTGTGTGCAGGATGTGGGAAGTCTGGGAGAACTCCAGTCTCCCAGATAAACAGATCTGCACCAGGTGCACTGAGCTGCAGCTCTTGAGAGAACATATGAAGGAAATGGAGCTGCAGCTCGATGACCTTCAACACATACGGAAGAATGAGGAGGCGATAGGCAGGAGCTACAGGGAGGTAGTTACCCTAGATTGGAGGAGACAGGTACTGGGTGACTGCCAGCAAGAGGAGGGGAAATGCATGGCCAGTGCAGAGTACACTTGTGGCCATTCCACTCAATACTATTGCGGGCGATGACCTACAGGGGAGCCACAGTGTTCGGGTCTCTGGCACTATCTGGAGCTATGGCTCAGAAGAGAGGTGAAGAGGGCTACAGTATTGATAGGAGGTTCCATACTCAAAGATGAGATTCTGTTGGCATGATAGACCCCGGATGGTATGTTGCATCCCTGGTGCCAGGATCAGGGATGTCTTGGATTTGGTCCATACCATTCTCAGGGGGGAGGGTGAGCAGCCTGAAATCTTGGTACATATTGGCTCCAATGACATAGGTAGACAAGGTGAAGAGGTCCTGAAAAGAGATTTTAGGGGACTAAGTAGAAAGCTGAAAAACAGGACCTCCCGTCCTGGATTGCTAACTGTGTCACATGTCAGTGAGGGTAAGAATAGGATGATTTGGCAGGTCAATGCCTGGCTGAGGAACTTGTGCAGGGGGCAGGGGTTGGGATTTATGGGTCATTGGAATCTCTTCTGGGGAAGGTATGACCTGTACAAACCTGAACACGAGGGGGCTCAATATCCATGCAGGCAGGTTGCTAGAGTTATCTGGGAGGGTTTAAACGAATTTGTCAGGGGGGTGGGAACCAGAGTGATAGGGCTGAAGATGAGGTAGTTGGTTTACAAACAGAGGCAATGTGTTGTGAGTCTCCTAGCAAGGAGAGGCTGATGACAGGGCAAAATTGCATTCAACGGGATGAGTTACAATGTCAAAGGCGGACAAAATTGAAAAGGGTGAATACAGGACTGGAGGTATTATATTTGAATCTAGACATTATATGGAATAAGATAGATGAACTTGTAGCACAGCTGCAGATTGGCATGTATGATGTTCTAGGCATCACAGAATCATGGCTGAAAGATTATAGCTGGGAGCTTAATGTCCAAGGATATGCACTGTATCAAAAGGACAGGCAGGAAGGCAAAAGGGGGCGGCGTTGCTCTGTTGGTAAAAAAATACCATCAAATCATTAGAAAGAGGTGACATAGGGCCAGAAGGTGTTGAATCATTGTGGATAGAGCTAAGGAACTGCAAGATGCTGATGGGAGTTACGCAGTATACAGACCCTCAAACAGTGGTAAGAATGTAACCTTCAAATTACAATAGGAAATAGAAAATGCTTGCCAAAAGGGCAATGTTATGATAGTTATGTGGGATTTCAATATGCAGGTAGATTGGGAAAATTGGATTGGTGCTGGCTCCCAACAGGGGGAACTTCTAGAACGCCTATGAGATGGAATTTTAGAGCAACTTGTGGTTGAGCCCACTAGGAGATCAGCATTTCTGGGTCGGGGGTTGCTTGCCCAATGCCAGCCCCCTAGGTCTGAGTCGACGTAGTAGTAGTAGGTTGTGTAATGAACTGGAATTGATTAAAGAGCTTAAGGTAAAATAACCTTTAGAGAAAAGTAATCATAATATGATTAAATTCATGCTGAAATGAGAGAAGGAGAAGCTAAAGTCTGATTTATCAGTATTACAGTGAAGTAAAGGAAATTACAGAGGCATGAGAGAGAAGTTAGACAAAATTGACTGGAAAAAAACACTGGCAGGGATGATGGCAGAGCAGCAATGGCTGGAATTTCTGGAAGCAATTCAAAAGGCACTGGATATATACATCCCGAGGAATAAGATTGATTCTATAGGCAAGATGACACAACCATGGCTGACAAGAGGTCAATGCCAACATAAAAGCCCAAGAGAGGGCATATAATAGAGCAAACATTAATGGGAAGTTGGAGCACTAGGAAGCTTTTAAAGACCAACAGTAGGAAACAGAAAAAGTCATTAAGAAGGTGAAAGTGGAATTCCAAAGTAAGCTAGCCAATAATGTTAAAGAGAATATCAAGAGTTTCCTCAAATACAAGAATTGCAAATGAGAGGCGAGAGTGGATATTGGACCACTGGAAAACAAGGCTGGAAAGGTAGTAATGGGAACAAAGAAATAATGGAAAAACTGAATAAGTATTTTGCATCAGTCTTCACTGTGGAAGACACTAGCAGTATGGCGGAAGTTCCAGGTGTCGGGTCATGAAGTGTGTGAAGTTACCATTACTAGGGAGAAGGTTCATGGGAAACTGAAAGGTCTGAAAGTAGATAAGTCACCTGGACCAGAAGGTGTACACCTCAGAGTTCTGAAAGAGGTGGCTGAAGGGATTGTGGAGGCATTAATAATGATCTTTCAAGAATCATTAGATTCCAGAATGGTCGAGGAAGACTGGAAAATAATAAAAGTTACTCCACTCTTCAAGAAGGGAGCGCGGCAGAAGAAAGGAAATTACAGGCCAGTTAGTCTGACCTCAGTGGTTGGGAAGATGTTGGAGTCAATTGTTAAGGATGAGGTCTCAGGGTACTTGGAGGCACATGATAAAATAGGCCACAGTCAGCCTGGTTTCCTCAAGAGAAAATTTTGTCTGAAAAATCTGTTGGAATTACTTGAAGACATAACAAGCAGGATAGACAAGGGAGAATTGGTTGATGTTGTGTACTTGGATTTTCAGAAGGCCTTTGATAAGTTGCCATACATGAGGCTGCCTAACAAGTTATGAGCCTATGGTACTACAGGAAAGATTCCAGCATGGATAAAGCTGTGGCTGATTGGCAGGAGGTAAAGAGTGGGAATATAGGGAGCCTTTTCTGATTGGTTGTCAGTGACTAGAGATGTTCCACAGTGGTCTGTTTTGGGACCGACCCTTTTTATGCAAAATGTCAATGATTTGGATGATGAAATTGATGGCCTTGACACAAAGTTTGCAGATGATATGAAGATAGGTGGAGGCACAGGTAGCTTTGAGGAAGTAGAGAGGCTAGGGAAGGACCGAGACAAATTAGGAGAATAGGTAAAGGAATGGCAGATAGAATACAGTGTTGGAAGTGTATGGTCATGCACTTTGGTAGAAGAAATGAAAGGGTTGACTATCTTCTAAATGGAGAGAAAATACAAAAAAAAACTGAGATGCAAGGGGATTTGGGAGTCCTTGTGCAGGATTCCCTAAAGGTTAATTTGCAGATTGAGCCTGTGGTGAGGAAACCAAATACGACATTTGCATTCATTTCAAGAGGACCAGAATATAAAAGCAAGGATGTAATGTTGAGACTTTATAAAGCACTGGTGAGGCCTCACTTGGAGTATTGTGAGCATTTTTGGACCTCTTATCTTAGAAAGTACATTCCGAAACTGGAGAGGTTTCAAAGGATGGACATGAAAATATTCCAGGGTTGAATGGCTTGTCATATGAAGAGCATTTGATGGCTCTGGGCCTATATTCACTGGAATTCAGAAGAGTGAGGGGTGACCTCATTGAAATCTATTGACTGGTGAAAGACCTTGATAGAGTGGAGAGGATGTTTCTTTTGGTGGGAGAGTCTAGGACCAGAGGACACAGCCTCAAAATAGAGGTGCGTCCTTTTAGAACGGAGATGAGGAGGAATTTCTTTAGCCAGAGAGTGGTGAATTAGTGGAATTCATTGTCACAGGCAGCTGTGGAGGTCGTCTTTATGTCTATCTAAGCAGAAGTTGAAATACTCTTGATTTGTCAGGCAAGGAAGGGATATGGGGGGAAGGCAGGAGATTGGGGCCGAGAGGAAAAATGGATCAGACTTGATGAAATAGCACAGCAGACTCAATAAGCCAGTGGCCCAATTCTGCTCCTGTATTTTAAGGTCTTATAAAGGAAATATATTGATAGTTGTCACTGGTGTACAAAATTCATATGTTCTGTGTAAACTGGTTATTTGCACAGGCACAGCTTTTCTTTATTGACAACAGAACTGAAATGCTACAAAAGGGTATTCGTGAGACCCATGTTGGTTTTAATTGAAAAAGCAAAGTGCACATTGGACAGCAAGTTGTATATTCTATTTCCTGCATGGTATCACAAAAAGATATCAAATCAAAGAAATGTACACTGTGTAAGGATAAGAAATTACAATAATGAAGATGAATGGAGAAGCAATGTAGCTTTATTTGCTGGAGGTGGGAAGATCAAAAGGATGACCTAACCAAGATCTTCAAGAGTATGTTAGGTGAATATTTGGGATAATTTTCCTCCATTGCTCAACACAATGACAATGTATTGTCATAATTACATGATCATATAACTAATGAAAGATTACAAACTAATTTTTCTATGGAAGGCTTATAGTATGGATTTTTCTTACTACAAATTGGATCTGTAACACAGTTTCTAGCTGCTTAGGAGACTAGTCTCATTTCAAATGGAACCTCTGCATGCAAGTAGAATTGGACCAGCTGGCTCATATGGCAAAAAAAATCTCATGGACTGGTGTGAAACACGGTCTTTTACTGGAAGACTGGACATTGTGATATGACATTACTATTTCAGATTCACTTTAGGCATCATTCAAATAGACATTTGAAATCAGATCCATAGGTTTCAGGCTGTGGACTGATGATTCATGAAAGTCCATGAATTGGCAGGCTATCCCAGTCTGATTAGTTGATTTTTTTTTGAAAAGGCAGTTATTGAAAATATGCCAAGTTATTTAGAATCTAAGATATAACCATATGTTAACAGTGTATTATAGATAATGATAACATCTGAATTGCTAGCAATATTTATGAAAATACTATCTAGCATTATATGTTACTGGAGCTTTAAAGAAGGGCACCCCAGGGGAATAGTAGGTGGGATGTATTGTATTATTTAATAATGGAGCCTATCAGAAACATGCAGGAGCCCACTGAAATCAGATCCGCCTGAGATTAATATGATCTCTATGTGGTGCCATGTTTGACATTGCTCACCCAATCATAGGGTCATATAGATGCAAAGAGTTGCAAGAACTCATTGGGAGCCAAACACCTGACAACCTCCTGAAATTGAGACTTGTGGTAATAATGAAGATAGGCTGTGTCCCATGATGATAACTGGACGAATGTCAAGGTTTGAATAGTGTCTGCAGTGGACAATAGACCTCCTGAGTAGTTTGGAGGCTGAGAGATCAGAGGAGGAATGCAGCCAAAACTATTAACTTCACAAAGAGGGGAAAGAAGAAATAATCAACATAGGCTACAGCTGCAAAAAATAAGAAAAGCAGTCTGCACAGGTTTTGCATGGTAGAAACTTCTTACTCATACATTTAAATTGTGCCAACTCTAATTTTAAAGGGTCCACTAACAGACCTCTAAAACAAAGAGGACCACTATAGCAGCAGTCATATTTTTTATATTAAATTCATATAGCTTGAAACATTTACAAGGTTCTTCTACATATTTTGAGTAGAGGGGTGAGCATCAATTTGAAATTATCGAAGTCAAACTGTGTGGAATAAAACACAGGGCTTTTTCTGTATTGTCACAGAGTTTCTCAGCTGGATGTTCAGTTTTCTGGCTCTGCACATGGTGTGGATTATTTGCCACATTTGCTTACTTGGGGCCTTAACATGACTCACTCAACAGGAGAAAGGAATTGTCATAGATGGTCCACAATGCCATGCTTTTTGTTGTCAGGCTCATAGAGTCAGGAAACCAAGGGAACAGCCGTACATCCTGCATAAATTTTATTGAACTAGACTTTGTGGGACAATGACAGTACAAACATCAGCATTGGCCAATATTACCTTGCGTGACTGCCAGCAACTTCGGATGCAAGTGCACATGAATGTGGAAATTCTGAAGCTGTGCCCGACTAGGTGTGAACCTGCTTCAATGCTGTGGTTCAAGGCAATGACAGCTTTCGATGGGCTCCTTACCCAGGTAAGAAGAGGTGCAAGAAGAATGTTCACATTTACTTAAATGAGTTAATTTGCTTATTTAGATTAGGTAAATGGAGAGTTTTTAAGCTTTTGATATATTTTACAGCTACCGATTATTTCTGAATGATCTCTGAATCTTTCATAGGGATTCAGTACTAGCAATTTAGGTACATGTGATCTAACTAGATGACTGCTTGGATAACAATTCTCATGTATTTTCAGGGTAAATCTGGAAAGATTTTTAAAACAACATTATTTTAAAAAAAATTAACATTTAGAATACCATAAATAATTAAAATATTAATCACAATTAACTTATGAAACACTTTCTTCCTAGCATTAACATATGGGGAAGTCAGCAAGCTGCAGTTGTGTTGTTGGACTTGTGGAAAACAGGAGTGGAGTATAGCCAACCCTTCACTGGCTAAACTCAACTGGCATGACTGGGCCTTTAGCATTCACTCAGGAGACCCAAACTTGCCAGCAGTCAGGAGGCTGTTGGCATTTACCAGCAAATTGCATCCCCTTGAGTTCTGCATTTCACCTCGAGGTTTTCTGCATCCTGTGTTTTTTTGATGTTTAGTCAATAACATTATTATAGCAATGATATATTGTACACAATTCTTCACCACGCTGCTCTTTTCCTTTGTATTTCAAGCTCCAATCCCAAGTGACACCTGCCCATGGATTATATTCTTGCATTCCACATCTCATTGTTAATATCTCTTTGCTGGTTACTAATACTCTTAAGGAGTTTCAGTTAGAGACATGATGATAACAATTTTAAAAGGAACTGCCCAATTCTGCCAGATAACCTTGATTGGTTTGAGCCCCCATTATATTGAGTCTATTTATTTTCTGCAGAAAAACTAACCTTAAATTACAAATAACTCTTAAACCCTATTCTGTCTGTGTTTTCTTAAATTCACTTAATTATCATCTTTAGCAGCAAATAAAAATTGGCTTTAATTATGAGTTGGTCCAAAAACTGTTTTCCATAATACATTCCTCATCTGCATCAGACTGTTATCTATTTGACTCAAGGTATGAAAATGTCCACATACCATAGTGAGTGCCAGCACTCGTTAAAATATTTGACAATTTCATGGAGATAACAAAGCTCTGCGGGTTTATAATTGCCGTATTTTGATTTTTAGGAGACTTAAGCTTTGTGCCAACATGGAAAACTGCCTTCAATCTTGTCTCCCCACTCTGAGAACAATAGCACATAATTGAATAATATAAGAAAGCAATTGTGTGAAGTCCATTTCCTTGCCAATGCACAGCAAGACTATTGCCTCCAGAAGTGTGTCCCAACAGATCTGGTAAGATACTTTCATTTCCGCACAATCTAGGATCGAGGCATGTGAAATAATTAAGGTCTCCAATGTGACACAGAATATTTGACCTCAAATTTGATGACTGATGAATATTGGCTTATGCACAACTATCTATCAAGAATTGTCATAAAGGTTTTGTTTTTGCTACACAGAAGGAATGTGTGCTAGAAAATCATCTTACATAAGCTTTGGCAATGGTGCAGCAAGAGATGCTTTGAAGCACATTGAATCCTTTGAACAAAATGAAGTGAAAAAATCCCCAAATCATTCAATATTTGAATGCTTGGTATTGTTTGTTGATTAGCAGTAAAATCATAGAAAATTTATAACAGAGAGGAAAACCATTTGTCTCATAATATCCATGTGTTTACCTAAGCTATCCCCACCTTCTGCGTTGATCCATAACTTTGCAGGTCAAAGTTCTTCAAATGGACACCCAGGTACTCCTAAAATTCACTGACATTTCAGGCAGAACTCGCCACCCTCTGGATAAAAAAAATGGCCTGTTTCTACTCTAATCATTCCACTAACAACCTATATCCTGCTTTTTTGACCCGTCATTTAAGGGAAATGGGCCTTCCTATTTATTCTACCCAGACCTCTCTTTAACTTTATATGCCTAAATGTGGACTTCTCACCCCTCCATTCTCACCATACTCTATTGAAGCACCATTGAGAGTGTCCTGACCAGCTGCATCACCATCTGGTGTGGAAATTGCAATGCATCAGATTGCAAGACTCCGCAACAGAGAGTGAGGTCTGCTGAAAACATCATTGGGGTCTCTCCTGCTGCCCCATTCAGGACATATATCGGAATTGGTGCATATGTAGTGCCTCCAGCATTGTCAGAGACCCCTCCCCCCTCTTCCCACCATCTACTTGACCTCCTGCCAAACTTCTGTAGATGTGCAATGGAGTGTGGTGTGGTGGAAACTTTGACAAACTTCTATAGAAGTGTAGTGGAGAGTGTATTGACCGGTTGCATCAAGGCCTGGTATGGAAACACCTCTGTCTTTGAATGGAAAGTCCTACAAAAGATGGTGGACCTGCCTCAGTACATCACAAGTAAAGCCCTCCCAGTCACTGCGCACATCTACACGAAATACTGTCACAGGAAAGCAGCATCCATCATCAGAGATCTGCACTACCCAGGCCATGCTCTCTTCTTGCTGCTGCCATCAGGTATAAGGTAGAAGAGCCTTGGCACTCACGTCACCAGATTCAAGAACAGTTACTACCCCTCAACCACAAGGCTCTACACTCACTTGCCCACCCATTGAAATGTTCCCACAATCAATCTCACTTTAAGGATTCTTTATCTTGTTATTTCATGCTTCATTTATTGCTATTTATTTATATTTGCATTTGCACAGTTTGTTGTCTTCTGCACTCTACTTGATCTTTCATTGATCCAGTTATAATTACTATTCTACAGATTTGCTGAGTATGTCTGCAGGAAAATGAATCTCAGGGTTGTACGTGGTGACATATATGTACTCTGATAATAGAACTTACTTTGAGCTTTTGCCATTAAGCAGAAGGTACCACAGCATAAGAACCAGAGCTGTCAGCCTGGGTAACAGCTCCTTTCCCCAGATTGTTAGACTTCTTAACTATGATGAAGGGTCTTGGCCCAAAACATCAATGGTTTATTCCTTTCTTTGCTGCCTGACTTGCTGAGTTTCTCCAGCATTTTGTATGTGTCACTCTGGATTTCCAGCATCTACAGAATCTCTTGCGTTTTGAGTTCTTAACACCTTGTTGCCATCCAGCACACATGTACAGCCTGTCTGAATGCACTGCTGTCAACCCCACCCCCCACCACCAATACTCAGAGACACACTCACATCCTGCACCGTTCATTTTTCATCTTCTAGTATTTCAGTTTTACATACTTATATGACTGTGTTATATTATAATAGTGCAGTAATATTATTCTGTCTCACATAAACATGCACCTCAGACTTTGTCAACCCATCAATCTTCAGGCCAGGCCTTGTTTGTTTTGTGACTGTACGTGCTGGATCACAACTTTATGTGTTGTGTTTTGCACCTTGGCTCTAGGGGAATGATATCTTGTTTACGTGTATACATGTGTATGGTTGAATGTGTCACACTTCTCTAGATTCAATTCTATTTGTCATTGTTCTGCCCAACTGACCAGGCCATCTATATCTTCCTGCATTCTAACGCATTCCTCCTCAGTGTCAACCACACTGCTAGTTTGTGTTTTACCTGTAAATTTCTTTATCATGCCTCTTACATTTAGGTCTAACGTCATTAATATGTGTTATAGAAAGTAAGAGACCAAAAACTGATCTTCGATGGAACCTCATCGCAACAGTCTCCAATTACACACAAAAAAAATCTGTCCATCCATTATTACTTTTGGTTCCTGTGGCTGAGTCAATTTTGGATCCAGTTACAACATCAAGTCAATTATTCGCAGTTTATCCTTGTTACCACCTCAAGACGTGAACTCCTTAACCAGTCCAAGTGACTGTCATGAATAACCTGTCTTGCTAAATGCAGGTGTATACTGATAATTAGGATTGATTGCAATAGTTTGCCAATGTTAAAGTAGCATGACTCTTGTCCATTTGTCCCTCACCACGAATCTACCTCCTAACACATATCCCTGCAATTGACAGAAATGCTACACATGCCCATTCACCTCCTCCCTCAACTCTATTCAGAGCCTCCTCTGCATTGATGAAACCCAAAGTAAATTGCGGTCGAGCACCTCCGCTCCATCTATCAAAAGTGGAATTTCCCAGTGGCCAACCATTTTAATTCCTATCCAAATTCCCATTCAGATATGTCGGTTTATAGCCTCCTCTTCTGTCACAATGAGGCCACTCTCAGGATGGAGGAGTAACATCTCGTATTCCATCTTGGTTGTCTCCAGCCTGGTGGCATAAACATTGATATCCCCTTCCAGTAATTCTTTTCTTTTCCCTCCCCCTTCCCTCTTCTTCTATTCCCCGCTCTGGCCTCTTACCTCTTACCCTCACTTGCCTATCACCTCCGCCAGGTCCCCTCCTCCTTCCCTTTCTCCATGGTCCACTCTCAGATTCCTTCTTCTCCACCAGTCCTTTACCTTTCCCACCCACCTGGCTTCACCTATCACCTTCTAGCATGTCCTCTTTCCCCTCCCACCTTTTTATTCTGGCATCTTCCTCCTTCCTTTTCAGTCCTGATGAAGGGTTTTGGCCCAAAATGTTGACTGGTTCCTTAGATGCTGACTGACGTACTGAGTTCCTTCAGCATTTTGTGAGTGTTAAACTAACATTTTTTTTGGTTTACCTCTTACTTCTTTTATTCCTTCCTTGTTAAGCATTGGTACAACATTTACAGTCCTCCAGTGCTCTGAAATGACTCCCTCCCACAGCCAGGAAGGATTGGTAAGTAATGCTCATCGCCTCTCTGAACAGTCCGGTGTATATTTTGTACAGATCCATCAATGTCAAAGATGATGAACCCCTTAGATCTTCCGTTTTTGCCAAGTTTATCCCATCCAGTACTTCTTACTTATTCGCTCTAATCATTATATAGTAATCAACCCCACTCTTTTAAAGATAATCACAGAATATTTGTCCTCTGCCTCTGTTCATGGCTTAATATTTTTAGTCTCTAATATGCTCAAATCTTTTCTTAGCCATCTTCTTACTCCATTCTACTTGTAAATCTTTTTTGTTTTTTCTTACCAATTCCTTTCATATGCTTTCTTTGTTTTCCTAACTTCCCTTTTAGTTTTACTCTGACACTTTTAATCCTCTTCTAGTCTTCTACAGTATTAGTCTCTTGGTGTTTGACACAATCTTCCATTTTTTTATCCAATCATATCATCTTTGCTTCTTGTTATCCAAGAAATTCTAGATTTAGCTGAAGTCCTCCCTCCTTTTTCTTTATGATCACTATCAAACTTCATTGTCCTGTTGGCACACCTTTTATCTGCGCAGGCATAGTTAAAACTAAGTCGAGGCTTGCCACCCCACTTCTCTTTCCTCATCTTACTCTCATTGGGCTTGAAGTATGCTGTGCAGTATTGGAATTTTCTACGTTCTGTACTTTTTACATCAACTGTATCCCCCTTAAGGTTGGAGGAATTCTTTCATTAATGCATATCAGAAATTGGCTTCCAGTTTTGCACTGCTATCTTTCTTGGGCAGTTGGGAGATTGATAGCACAATCCGAACAGCGCGAGTGTCTCTCTTTTTTCATTTTTTGGTTCAAAGTAAATGCATCATTTTACGTGCTCTTCCTTCTCACAGCTGTGATTGTTTCTCTAACCAACATGCAAACTAGCTCCAACTTTATTCTCATCCTTTTCTCATCTGAAAATTCTGTAAAGTGGAACATTTTCAGTCCTGCCCTCTCGGGTATATAGTACTTTCTACATGATTACCAATCCTCTCCACCCACTTGCCTTATTCATTGAGTTGTAGACCATTAAGCACTGACAAAACTTCCTTTCCCCATTTTCTGTCCACTCTTTAATTTCACTCATTAATTCTCTATCGGTCATTTTCCGTTCTGCTTTTTTCTCCTTCTAAATCTTTGACCAGTATTTTTCAGCTTGTCCAAACCCTCTCCAACAATACTTAGTGAACCTGTCTTGAAGATGTTGGTCTCAGTTCAGTGGACGTACAGTCTTCTGACCTATGCAGGTCCTACTCTCCCCAGATATGTCCAAGAGGTCTAAAATCTACCTCCTGTACTTAGTGGTCACTGCACTCCATGCTAAAACATACTGTGAACATGGAGATCTATAATCCCAGGTACTGGAAGTTCTTCAGCTGACAGTGACTTCATTCATCTAGTTTCAGCTGGAAACCTAATTGGGAAACTGACAGGCAGCTTGTGTACCTTTTTTTTTATTATTTGCTGACTGCTAAAATGAAAATTGCAAAGTTAAGAAAACCTAACAGTTAACCAAAATTAAACAAATAAACATTTAAAATGAAATCAGCCTTTTACCAAACTCGTTAGACATGGCTCTCAGCAGGTGCTGCACATTGTGCTAAAACAACCTGTGCTCTTCCAGAATCCACAGATTTTTGAACAAGCTGACTGAAGATCATTTTCATCTGCCAGTGTTACCTAAAATGAGTATCTCTTTTCTTTAAACTTGTATCTCTAGCCCACCATGGCATTTCAGTACTTGAATGTCAGGATGAACGTTTTGAATACAGAATGCCATCTGTTCAAAAGCAAGGTTTTATTGATGTACACCCTCCACGCACATCACACCATAGTACAGAATGTGATGTACGCAGACGGTGAACATCAAGAACATATGAGGCGAAATCACTGGAATGATCATTTTTAACACATTCTCATTAAATCGTGCTCCAATTTTAGAAAGTGTTAAAGCATATAATACAAATAGGTTCACAATTCTAATGAAATTGTAGACTGAGATTTTATAAAAATGAATAGTGTCCAGATGCTAATATCAGCTTGTGTAATTCACCTCAGAAATGAAGGGAATGAAAGGATCTTCTAGACTTAACTCTAGTTTTTCCAACAAATTTTTGCAGCTCCCAAATTTTTTTCGACTAGTATTTCCATTTCCTTCAAATAATTAGCAAAACTCCATACATACAATCTGAATTCCTGCATGTCTAGATGAAGTATCAATATATGTGAGTAGCTCCTCTCTCCCCTGAGTCAGATAGTTTTGGAGAAGGCCATACTCTAGAGATTTAAACACAAGATTTAGGCTGTCATGAAAAAACTGTGCATGCTGGAAATATGAAACAAAGAAAGAAAATGCTGGGAAAGTGCAGCAAGTTGGGCAGCATTAACTACTTTTCATCAGAAATGGGAAACAGAGAGATGCAGATTAGTTTTCAGTAGCAGAGGAGGCGAGGGAGTATGTGTAGAACAGACAGTGATTTATGCTTCATACCAATGGAGTTCCAAGACAGTATTGCACTGTTGAAAGTGTACAGTTCAGATACAATGATAAACCAATATCCCATATGCCCTTTCTGTTGGATGCAAAACATTTCTTAACTATTAAAAATACAATGCAGGAAGTAATAGCTCATAATTATTCTTCATGTGTTCTTAAAGTATTCAAAATGTTCTCCTTGTGCACAACAAGCCTCAAGGTTTGTGAACAATACCTCAAGGTTTGCACAATACCTCAAGGTATTAACATGATGTAAAGTTCATCAGATCATCCTGAAGTCATAAACAGTAGAAAGTAAATACAAATTCATACAGGTACGCTCAAGGATGTTTGCATTCCTTAAGTGCAGTCAACAGCAAATACAATCAAAGCATCACAAGTTATTCAGAGCAGGCAGGGGGTAGATAACACATGCCTGTTCTAGCTCTCTGAAAGAGCTACAAATCCTCCACCGCCCCCACCCCCGATCTTTTACCATAGCTGGAATCTGTACCCATTTTTGTTTGGAAAGCGTAATATAGAATATTTGAAATTTGCAGAACAGAAATTTCTTCCGATCACACTTCGAATGTACTGTACTTGAGAATTGTTTCCTCCTCTGCCACTGGAAACAACATCTCCATATTAAATCTATAAAAAACATCATGATTTTATTCACCTTCTCTGAGTCTCTCAAGGCTACCCAAGCTTCTATAGTTTTTCCTAGAATTGCGAGGGACCAGAAGCATTTCAGATTTTAGATTTTGGAATATGAGGTAATGTACCTTAGGGATGGGACCCAAGTCTGAACATGAAATCTATTTACATTACATATGCAGCTTATGCATACAATCTGAAGGTAGTTTTATATATTGAATAGCTGTCACTACTTTGTCTGTCCACATGGACAGACATTGGCTGTCTGACATCACCATCATTCCCGATTCTGAATTTATGTGCTACCGGTAAGCAGTCTTTGTCTTAAACTTTTTCATCATACATATGTACTGATGCAGCCGTAGAGTGTGTTAGATTTTCATCAGTGACGATCTTGGCAAACTCATTAGTGAAATCTGCTGCTTCATGGTCAGCAGATAGATGCTTTATCACTACAAATCTTTAAAAAAATTGATGCCATGCCTTTTCTTAAATTTCTGCAACAAGCCTGCTGAATATTCACAAAAACCTTCAATTTTCAGTCTGTCATGACAGTTTGCTTGTTTTGTGATTAGCATACCGTTAAGTGGCATATGTTCACTCCATCTCTGATTAATCCACTCTTTCAATACACAATCGAGATCTTCATCTTTGGCCTTATGCAGTGTTTTTCTATTTCTCATTAATTTATGTTCGTTACCTATGTGAGGTCACTTCTCGGGAGTGCCTGTGCTGCGCAGGGACCTGTGCATCACCTGGGATCCTTTTGGCTTGTGGAATTTTCCATTTTTGATGTCATGTTAATGCTCAAAAAATTTTGGATTTCAGAAGTTTTTGAATCTTGGAATTTTGGACAAGGGGTGCTAAACCTGGAGTTGTATTCATTTATTTCTAACACAATGCCAGTAAATGTCCTATGCACATTCTTCAAGGGGTTAAGTATTTATTAAAGAATACATCTCAAAACTGAATATAGTTCCCACAGCAGGATCTAACAGTAAGGTTTACCATTTTTGAATCAATATCTGAGAGAATCAGAGCACAGAGTTAACTTCCTTCTGTAGGAATTGGAATCAAATATCTTTAGCCTTGAGGAGTAGCAAGAACAGTAAAAATAGTATCGATCGGGCAATATTATAACAGTCAAAAGGTGTACAGTATGGAGTACATTAATTATTATGATTGTTCTCTGAAACTATTTATTAAACTTCTTTTGAGGACAAATTATTGTATCCTTGTCTCACTTAAACTTGTAAAGTTTGCAATTTACTGCTTATGCACAGAACGCACCTGTCAGATTTAGGAAACAATAATTCAAGGTAGAAAACTTGAGAATGTAGAAAAAGGAGCCAAAAATTCCACTTTGGCCTGACAGTCAGAGGTGATGTCGCATTTATTGGCACATGAGAATAAAATACTGGTTTAAAAGCTGCTGTTTATCACAAGCCTCTTTTTTGTGCTTTACTTTTTTGCCTCTTAGTAGTCCGAAGAATAACAGTCTTTACTTTCCTTCTTGTGAGAATAGTTTTGGTTTGGCCTAGAACTTACTCTCCCCACAGCTGAATTACTGTATTTTGTCATTCCTTAACTTCAATCCAACTGGTCTGAATATCATTTTAACTCATTAGAATAAGGTGCCTCACATGAGGCTGCTTAACAAGATAAAATCCTATGGTATTATAGGAAATGTACTGAGATGGATAGAGGATCGGCTGACAGGCATGAAATAGTGAGTGGAATAAATGGGGCCTTTTCTGGTTGGCTGCCAGTGACTAGTGTTATTCCTCAGGGGTCAGTATTGGGACCGTTACTTGCATATTGTTTGTCAATGATTTAGATAGAGGAATTGATGGCTTTGTGGCAAAGTTTGTGAATGATATGAAGATAGGTGGAGGGGTAGGTAGTACTGAAGAAGCAATGTGGTTACATAGAAACATAGAAGACTACAGCACAATACAGGCCCTTTGGCCCACAAAGCTGTGCCAAACATGTCTTTACCTGAGAAATTACCTAAGCAGGTTGCAGCAGGACTTGGAGGAATTGGAAGAATGGACAAAAAAAGTGGCAGATGGAATACAGTGTTGGGAAATGTATGATAATGCATTTTGGTGAAAGGAACAATAGTGCGGAATATTATCAAAATGGGGAGAAAATTCAAGCATCAGAGGTACAAAGGGACTTAGGAATCCTCATGCAAGACTTCTAGAAGGTTAATTTACAGGTTGAGTCTGTGGTAAAGAAAGCAAATACAATGTTGATATTTATTTCAAGGGGATTAGCATATAAAAACAAGGAGATCATTCTGAAGCCTTATAAGACACTAGCCAGGCTGCCCTTGGAATATTGTCAACAGTTTTGGGCCACTTATTGCAGAAAGGATGTATTGTCATTGATGGGAGTCCAGAAGAGGTTCACAAGGATGATTCTGGGAATAAACAGAGTTAATATATGAGGAGCATTTGGCAGCTTTGGGCCTGTACACACTGAATATATGTGTAGGTCTCATTGAAACCTACCGAATGTTGAAAGGACTACCGGTAGATAGGGTGGATGTGGAGAGGATGTTTCGTCTGGTGAGGGTATCTAGAACTAGAGAGTACAGCCTCAAAAACTGAGGGGTGGCCTTTTAGAACAGAAGTAAGGAGGATTTTCTTTTAGTCAAACAGTGGCGTGTCTGTGGAGGCCAAGTCCATAGCTATATTACCAGGTATGATGTTGTAGCCATCACTGAATCATGGCTGAAGGATGGTTGTAATTGGGAGCTGAATGTCCGAGGTTACACATTATATCGGAGGGATAGGAAGGTAGGCAGAGGGGGTGGTGTGGTTCTGCTGGTAAAGAATAGCATCAAATCAGTAGAAAGATGTGACATAGGATAAGAAGATGTTGAATCCTTGTCGGTTGAGTTAAGAAACTGCAAAGGTAAAGGGTAAACAGTGGCTGGGAGGTGAACCACAGATTACAACAGGAAATAGAAAAGGCGAGTCAAAAGGGCAATGTTATGGTAGTCATGGGAGTTTTTAACAAGTAGGTCGATTGGGAAAATCAGGTTGATAATGGATCTCAAGAGAGTGAGTTTGTTGAATGCCTACGAGATGGCTTTTGTTGAGCCTACTAAGGAATCAGCTATACTGGATTGGGTGTTATGTAATGAACCAAAGGTGATAAGGGAGCTTAGAGTAAAAAGACCCTTAGGAACCAGTGATCACAATATGATTGTGTTCAACTTGAAATCTGATAGGGAGAAAATAAAGTCTGATGTAGCAGTATTTCAGTGGAGTAAGGGAAATTACAGTGGTATGAGAGAGGAGTTGGCCAAAGTAAATTGGAAGGAGCTGCTGGCAGGGATGTCAACAGAGAAGCAATGGTGTGTGTTTCTGGGAAAAATGAGGAAGGTGCAGGCCATATGTATTCCAGAAATGAAGAAATACTCAAATAGTAAAAGAGTACAACAATGGCTGACAAGGGAAGTCAAAGCTACTGTAAAAGCAAAAGGGCAAGAAAATTGATGGCTCTGGGTCTGTACTCACTGGAATTCAAAAGGATGAGGGGGGATCTCATTGAAAACTTCCAAATGTTGAAAGGCCTAGACAGAGTAGATGTGGAAAGGATATTTCCCATGATGAGAGAGCCTAGGACAAGAGGGCACAGCCTCAGGATAGAGGGGCTACCTTTTAAACCAGAGATGCAGAGAAATTTCTTTAGCCAAAGGGTGGTGAATTTGTGGAATTTATTGCCACATGCAACTGTGGAGGCCAGGTCGTTGGGTATATTTAAGGCAGAGATTGATCGGTTCTTGATTGGACATGGCATCAAAGGTTACAGGGAGAAGGCTGGGAACTGGGGCTGAGGAGGGGAAAATACAATCAGCCATGATTGAATGGCAAAGCAGACTCCATGAACCAGATGGCCTAATTCTGCTCCTATGTCTTATGGTTTTATATTCAAAAGCAGAAGTTGATAAATTCCTGATACGTCAGGGCATCAGAGGGTATGGTGAGAGGGCAGGTGTATGGATTGAATGGGATTCGGGGTCAGCCATGTTGATATGGTGGGGCATACTTGATGGGATGAATGGCCTAATTCTGCTCCCATGTCTTGTGCTCATGGAATTAACTCTCCATTGACTGAATATTCTGATATCTGTTCTTGTCTTTGTCCATATCACTCTAAATTTAATTGTACTGAATTCCCTGTTTCCCAAATGAATCACCCAGTTAAATGAACCTCAGATAAGTATGTACTACAGTGTTTTGGCTGCTACGGTAGCCTGGTGATTAGCGGCATACTATTACAGCTCAGGGCATTCCGGAATTCAGAGTTCAATTCTGACACCGTTCTGTAAGGAATCTGTACATCCTCCCTGTGGAATGTATGGGCTTTCCCCAGTGCTCCAGTTTCCTCCCACTGTCCAAAGACATACTGGGTAGGTTAATTCGTCATTGTAAATAGTCCCGAGATTATGTTAGGGTTAATTGGGTGTTGCGTGGTGTGGCTTGAATGGCCAGAAGGGTATACTCTGTGCTGCATCGCTGAGTAAGATAAAAAGTATTCAGCCCCCACAACTATTTTCACATTTTACTGTCTCATTTCTAAACTTTATATATATTAAAGTAGGATTTCTTGAGCTGATCTACAAAGCACTGTGCATCATGTCATATCAAAAGAAAAATTCCAAAGCCTGTCAACAATTTACTAAAAATTAAAAACCAAAATTGTGAGGTTGAAAAAGTATTTCCACATTTTTAATTACTATGCTAACTTTCCCCAGGTGCAATATACTGTATTACCTTACCAACTTACCTAATTTATTGACGTAGAAAATTGGAAGTTCACCTGTTTTCAATGAATTTCTATGAATAAATACCCCACCTCATCTTTTGTAAGGTCCATCAGTTTTGGTAGATTTTCAACAGACCAAACCAAAATGAAGACAAAAGAGATTTCAAGACGAGTCAGGGAAATGACAAAAGAGAAGCAGAGATCTGGGGAAGGGGACAAGACTGTCGCAAAGGTACTGAACATACCTGGAGCTCAGTGCCGTTCATTGTGAGAAAATGGAAAAAATATGAAACTGCAGCCGCACTGCCCAGGTCAGATTGTCACTCTGAACTTAGCTGCAAGAGAAGAGCAGCACCAACAGTCACTCTGAGTGAGCTGCAGAAAATAGTGGCTGCAACTGGAGATGAAGTTTATGCTCCGCAATCTCTTAGCCCTTGCACAGAAAGGAAATTTATGGAAGAGTGGCAAGAAAGAAGCCACTCTTCCATAAGGTGGGGTCCCTGATGATGGATGCTGCTTCTCCATGACAACACTCCATGTTAATGTGCTCAATGGTGGGAGGGCTTTACCCATGAGGGACTGTGCAATATACACTACTTTTTGTGGGATTTTCCATTTGAGGGTATTGGTGTTTCCATACCGGGCTGTGGTACAAACACTCAATATCCTCTTCACCACACATCTATATAAGTTTATCAAAGTTTTAGATGTCATGGTGAACCTGTGCAAACTTCTAAGGAAGTAGAGACACTGCCATGCTTTCTTTGTAATTACACTTATGGTCCTCTGAAATGATAATCCAAGGTATTTAAAGTTGCTGACCTTCTCCACCTCTCATCCCCTGATGACAGCTGGTTTATTGACCTCAGGTTTCCTCCTCCTGAAATCACTATTCATCTCCTTAATCTTGCTGACATTAAGTGAGAGGTTGTTGTTGTGGCACCACTCAGCCAGGGTTTCAGTCTCCCTCCTCTATGCTGACACGTCACTATCTTTGGTTCAATCAATGACAGTAGTGTCATCAGTAAACTTAAATATGTGGCATTGGAGCTGTGCTTAGCCTCACAGTCATAAGTGTAAAGTGAGCAGCATAGGGGATAAGCATACAGCCTTGTGGGGCACCCATGCTTATGGAGATCCTGGAGGAGAAATTTTTGCCAATCCAAACTGACTGGTTCAGTTTGCAAGTGAGAAAATCGATGATCTAATTGCACAAGGAGTTATTAGGGCCAAGGGCTTGAAGGTTATTGATTAGTTTAGAGGGGATGATAGTTTTGAACGCAAAGCTGTAGTCGATAAGGTGCATCCTGATAGATGCATATTTTTTGTCCGGATGTTCTTGGGTTGAGTGAAGAGCCAATGAATGGCTAACACAAAGTACACGGCAGACACTGTGTACAAACGCGTACAACGCATACAAACAAGCTGGATGAACTCAGCAGGTTGGGCAACATCTGTTGAAAAACCAACAAATGACACCTGCTGTGGACGTGTTGTGCTAGTATGCAAACTGGGTCAGAGTGTGGTGTCTTAGGCCAAGACAGGTTAATATGCAATGGATAAAATTGTCACTTATTAGACTTGTGGGAATTGCAGTAACTTGAAGATCACTTCTCTTAACAGTGTTCCATTATTCAAGAAGGGAACCATGCATAATCCTGAAAATGTAGACCAGTGAGTCTCACATCAATGGCGGGGAAGTTACTGGAGAGAATTCTTTGGGATTGGATTTACGAAAACCATGGCCTAATTGGAGGAGCCGGCAGGGCTTAGTGCCAGGCAAGGCATCTCTTACTGACTAAACTGTTTTTTAAAGAGGTGAACAGGATGATTGATGAAAGTAGAGTTGTAGATGTTGTTTACATGGATTTTAGTCAGGCATTTGACAAGGTCCTGATGGGAGGCTCATCCAGAAAATTAAGGGGCAAAGAATCCATGGTAAATTGGCCTTTTGGATTCAGAATTGGCTTGAGACAGAGGGCAGCGGTTGAAGAGATTTTAATCCAGCTTAAGGTCTCTGATTAGTGATGTTCCACAGGGATTGTACTGGGTCCTCTGCTTTTTATGACATATATAAATGACCTGGATGAAAATGTAGATGAGTAGGTTAGTAAATTTGTAGATTCTGCAAAGATTAGTGGTGTTGGGGATAGAACAGAAAATTGAGACTGGCAAAGAAGACAATAGGATATACAAACAACAACACACACAAAATGCTGGTGGAACACAGCAGGCCAGGCAGCATCTATAGGGAGAAGCACTGTCGATGTTTAGGGCCGTGACCCTTCGTCAGGACAAAACGTCGACAGTGCTTCTCCCTATAGATGCTGCCTGGCCTGCTGTGTTCCACCAGCATTTTGTGTGTGTTGTTGTTTGAATTTCCAGCATCTGCAGATTTCCTCGTATTTGCACAATGGGATATAGATCATTTGCAGATATGGACAGAGAAATGGCAGATGGAATTTAACTTGGTCAAATGTGAAATGCTGTACCGTAGGTCAAATGTAAAGAGACCCTTCACAGTGTAAAGAGACAGTATTGATGAGCAGAGGGATCTTGGGTTCCAAGTTCATGGCTACACGGGTTGAAGAGTGGTTAGGAAGGCATATGGCATGTTTGCCTTTATTAGTCAAGGCACTGAATTCAAAAGTCAGGAAATTACGTTGCAGCTTTATAGAACTCCAGTTAGACCTCATCTGGAGTATTGCATAGTTCTGGTCGCCCCAATAGGGGAAGGGTGATGAAGCATTGGAGAGGGTGCAAAAGAGAATCAGAAGGATGTTGGTTGGATTAGAGGGTATATGCTATAATAAGAGGTTGGACAACCTTGGGTTGTTTTCTCTGGAGCAGCGGAGGCTTATGAGTGGCACAGATGTTATACACAGACAGCATCTCTTTCCAAGGGTTGAAATATCTACTACCAGGGGCATGCATTTAGGGTGAGAAGGGGCAATTTCAAAGGAGATGTGTGAGGTAAGTTTTTTTAAAAAACACAGAGCAGTAGATGTATGAAATGCGCTGCCTTGCGAGGTGGCAGAGACAGAAATATTGGAGACTATTAAGAAACATCTAGATAAACACATAAATGTGAGAAAGATGGAAGGATTTGGACATTGGAAAGGCAGAGAGATTAGCTTAGTTACCCATTTAATTACTAATTTAATTGGTTTGGCTCAACATTGTGGGCTAAAGGGCCTGTTCTATGTTTTATGTTTTTCTACTCATATTAACTTCCTGACTTTAGACCACGGTTTTCAGCCTAAGTGATTTGACATAGCAATTTTTAGCTTGAGCTTTTCTACCTTCAAACTCTTCTGCACACTGAGATCTCAAAAATGCACCTGGATGGTAACTAGACAGTAAGTGTAATATTAAAGTGTTCCTGCATAACTTGGACTGCAAGTTCTGCATATTTGCACAATATCCATAAACTCAAGTTGTTCCTTCATTTTTGAATAATACCACAGGTCATTAGGATCAACATTATTTCATAGCAAATTTTGTCTCATTGTTGTCAGATTCTGTTAATAGTGGCTTATCAGAGTGGGAAGCAGCCAGTTTACCAACAATTAAGAGTTGATACTATCACAACATGACAGACTTACAGTTAATGATACAATTGCCTGCTGGTGTTAAGTTTGCTTTGCAAATGGTTTCTCTGATTCAGATCTGTGAATCATAACCAAAGATTGCTCAAGTGGTTTATCTCATCGTGGAGAGTTATTGGGTCATCCCCCACCTTCATGACCATTCAGGAAAGCCCAGAGCCAGTCACTCTGTGGTTTCAATTTCAAGTCAGCAAAAAAATCTGAAATTTGAAATCTTACAACCAATATTGTGTAGTGTAGTTAGGCATAAATGAGCTGAATTAAAACTGTAATTGTACAGAAAAATATAAACTATTGCTGTATGCAGAAGCTAACAATTCCAATAATTGTATGTATGTATACTCATTCTATGGGTCTAATTCAAAATTGTTTTAGGATGATTCATTTCTAAAAATGTATATGTAAAGCAAAACAAAAACTAGAATGAGCTGAAGCTATTCATCATCCAGAGGTTTTCAAAAATTCAAATTTGTTTAATGTCATTTCCAGTACACAAGTGTAAAAGAGAACAAAATAATTGTTGCTCCAGATCCTATGCCATATACAAAGAAACACAATAAGAGAAAGAACAGTAATAAAAAAACTCAATAAATGTAAATACACATGATAGATTATATACATAGATTGATTGTATGTCTATCAGGTGTTGCTAAGCACAGGGGTGTCTACACATAAGGTGATTTTGACAGGAAATGATAAAGTAGAGGTGGTGGGGTGTGGAGAGGTGGGTTAATGGGTGGAGGTGTTCATCAACCTTATATTCACTGCTTGGTGAATTGATTGTACTGTTGTACACACTCAAGAAGATCAACGTGTAACATTAATAGCATTACTGAGTATTGCTGGCAGAAGGAGGTTGTAGATCTTTATAAATTTATAGAATTTGAGGGAATCAATGGATACAAGATAGTTCAGGAAATTGGCAAAGGGGTAAAAGAGCTGGATCTCATTCAGCTGTGGGGCACACACAGAGGCAAAATGACACTACTTCCACTTTTTACATTCTTATGCTATATTCAGTCCTTAATGCTTGCATTAGGTCTTTGAAATACAAGCTTAGACTGGTCTGAGACTCAGATATTTCCATCTCACTCTGAAAATTAAACTTCTTCACATGCAATCTCTTTTATGAGATCATAAGACCATAACATATAGGAGCAGAATTAGACCATTTGGCTCATCAAGTCTGCTCCACCATCTCATCATGGCTGATCCAATTTTCCTCTCATCCCTAATTCCGTGCTTCCCTTGTCCCCCCCCCCCCCATGTCCCTTCATGCGCTGACCAATCAAGAATCTGTCAACCCCTGCCTTAAATAAACATAAAGACTTGGCCTTCACAGCTGACTGTGACACAGAATTCCAAAGATTCACCACTCTCTGGCTAAAGAAATTCCTCCTCATTTCTGTTCTAAAAGGATGCCCCTTATTCTGAGGCTGTGTTCTCTGGTCTTAGACTCTCCCACCATAGGAAACATCCTCTCCACATCCAATCTATCAATGCCTTTCACTATTTGATAGGTTTCAATTAGGTCACCCCTCGTTCTTCTGAATTCTAGTGAGTATATGCCCAGAGTCATCAAACGCTCTTCATATGACAAGCCATTCAATCCTGGAATCATTTTCATGAATCTCCTTTGAACCCTCTCCAATTTCAACACATCCATTTTAAGATGAGGGGCCCAAACCTGCTCACAATACTCCAAGTGAGTCCTCACCTGTGCCTCATAAAGGCTCAGCTTAACATTCTCCCTTTTAGTCCTCTTGAAATGAAAACTGAGGTGTTGTTCCTCCATAGACCTACGCTCTGTCTGCCAGAGAAAGCAGGATCTCCCAGTGGCCACACATTTTAATTCCACGTCCTATTCTGATATGTCTATCCATGGCCTCCTCTACCGTCAAGATGAAGCCACACTCAGGTTGGAGGAACAACACCTTATATACCGGCTGGGTAGCCTCCAACCTGATGGCATGAACATTGACTTCTCTAACTTCCGTTGATGCCCCTCCTCCCCTTCTTACCCCATCCCTGATTTATTTATTTCCCCCCCTTTTTTTTCTCTCTCTGCCCATCACTCTTTTCCTGTTCTCCATCTCCCGCTGGTGCTCCCCCTTCCCTTTCTTTCTCCTGAGGCCTCCCGTCCCATGATCCTTTCCCTTCTCCAGCTCTGTATCACATTCACCAATCACCTTTCCAGCTCTTGGCTTCACCCGACCCCCTCCAGTCTTCTCCTATCATTTTGGATTTCCCCCTCCGTACTTCCTAATCTTTTACTATCTTTCCTTTCAGTTAGTCCTGACGAAGGGTCTCGGCCCAAAACATTGACTTTGCTTCTTCCTATAGATGCTGCCTGGCCTGCTGTGTTCCACCAGCATTTTGTGATAATTTTGCACACCTGTTTTAGTTTTTCCCATAATTTCTTGATTAAAGAGAATAATCCCAGCCTGCCAATTGTGTCTGCATGACTAAGGAGTGTCATTCCCACTAGCATTCTGATGAAGCTCTTTATATGCACTCCAAAGCTTTGATATTATTCCTGAAACCTGGTGAACAGAATTGTACGCAATTTCCAGCTGAGGCCTAATCATTGACTTGTAAAGGTTTACCGTGACTTTCTTCTTTTTCATTCAGAAACCTTATCTGAAAAGCTGAATATTCCTTAAAAACAATCTTTTCAGCTTGCTCTGCAGCCTTGAAAGTTTTGTGAAAAAATACCCTCTTGTTCCTGCACTCCCTCAATATCCACATTATACCACAAGTTTATGCTAAGGTTCCCTCTGCCCCCCCCCCAAAAAAAATTACTGCTGCTCTGCAAACAACCTGTGTTTGATTAAGAGGGAAAAATTAATATTTTCACAATTCATTTTTCATCGCCAAAAAGAATATCTTCCAGTATTAATTATGTGCAGGTTGAGAGGAGACAATGCCAAGAGTTTAGTTCATTGAACATGGCTACCATGCCAAAAGAATTATAATGACCTCAGTGGAGCTTTCAAGGTAAGAATCTGCACACTGGCTTCATGTTATTACTATTCTCTGCTTCCTTTCTTATATCGCCACCACATTTCCTTCCCTCACAAGAAGTCATTTATCCAATTTTACCAGATGGGAAATGCTCATGGAAGAGGTGGATTTATCCGAATAGAAAAACGAGATCATAACCTTCCATGAAGGTGCTTCTTCCAGTCTGACCATGGCATGTCTGTAACAGAATGAGTAACTCATTCTGGAGAGTCATTGAAATACTTAAAAAGGGCTCTGTCCATCCTGCTTTCATCCAGTGGAATTAACAACTAAAGACCAGCTGAAAGGTGGCTGACCCTCTGGAAGTTGCTTTATGAGTGATGAGCCAGGAGGAGTGATGCATTCCTCAAACTGGTACATTCGCCAAACCTGCAGGCTGAAGCAGGTTCAAACACAGAACGTTAGTCCTTTGGTCCAAATGGTCCATGCTGATCAAGATATCCATCCTCGCCTGTCCCATTGGTTAGGGTTTGGCTCATATCCTTTCCAGTCAACAGGGTGAGAGAAATGGAGCTCACATTTTAGGTTGCTGACCTTTCATCAGACGAGGAGAGACTAGAAATCAAACATGCTTGAAGTTACAGAGAATGGGGAGGTGTGGAAATAATAGAGGAGGATGTCTGCAGTGGGATGGAGACAAAGAATTGGTGGTGGGTGTGCTGGCTGAGCAAGGGGGCTGAGAGCTGAACTGCAGCCAAATCACCAACATGTCTCTGCCAGCATGACCACTATTTATCTAATTCAGCATCTAACCTCAGTTTGCTACAACTTAACACGTGCTTGTTCTCTGGTTTTACCTCATTTTGGTGAAAGGTCATCAATCTAAAATATTAATTGTGTTTCCCTCTCTATCACTGCTGCCTGACACACTGAGTATCCCAGACTCTGTCATTGAGAGGCTCACCTTCCTTTTGTCTCTCGATGGCCTGGGTGCTAGTGTTTGGGCCACTGCCAGTATTTTCTGTTTTTATTCCACAGTTCCAGCCTTTGGAATATTGTCACCTTACAAGGCTGAAACTAGGTTTTGGTTTACAGACAACTTATCCGGCAGAGGGCAACTGGATGATGGAGAGTAGAAGGAAAACGTAATAGGTGGGTGAAAGGTTTATAGAGGAGAGTTATCATAGGAGGTCCTGTACCTTGCATAAAGAGACAACCCTTTGTCTGTACATGCAAATGTTCCATTCTCTCTTCCAGCTTCCCTCTGCCCACATAACGTGGCAATGAGGCCACACTTAGGTTGTAGGAGCGACATCTTATATTTTGTCTGGGCAGCTTCCAACCTGATGGCATGAACATCAATTACTCTAACTTCCGGCATTTGTCCCTTCCCCCTTCACCATTCCCATTCCTCTCTAAAATTATCTCCATACCTGCCCATCACCTCCCTCTGGTGCTCCTCTCCTTCTCTTTCTTCTATGATCTTCTACCCTCTCTATCAAATTCCCCCTTTGTCTTTTTCACCTATCACCTTGCACTTCTTCCTCCCCTCCACCCACCTTCTTGCTCTAACCTGTCATGTCTTTTCCCCCAGTCCTGATGAAGGGTCTCGGCCTGAAACGCTGACTGATTACTCTTTTCCATAGCTGCTGCCTGGCCTGCTGAGTCCCTCCAGCACTTTGTGTGTGTGTTGCTTTGGATTTCCAGCATCTGCAGATTTTCTCTTCTCTCTTTCCACATATCCCAACCCACTTTCCATTGTAAACTGCCACCCACTTATCCCTCATCCTATCTCAGTCCCCCTTCGCCAGGACATGATCTTCTCTTTTTGACAGGGGTTTTCTCCATGGCTTCAGTTGTTTGCTATTAATTGAGGGTGCAGTGAGCAGGGCAGCAGGTGAAGGGAGGCCCTGTATACTCCTAGTACACAGTACATGCCGCCTCACTTCTGCAGCAACCCAGATTCACTCTGATCGCTGCTGTCTCTGTGGAGCTTGCTCCATCTCCATGTGACCACAGGGTCACCTCTGGATGCTCCAGTTTCCTCCCATAGTCAAAGTGTGCAGATTTAGTGGGTTATTTGACCTCTGTAAATCACCTCTCGTGTGTAAAGGAGGTGCAGAGTTGTGGGAGTTGAGGAGGATCTGTAGGGAAGAAAATGGGATTAGCAGAGTATTGATGCAGATGTGTAATGGTTGCTCTGGGCTTGCAGGGGGTGGGGGAAGAGGGACTGAAACTCCTGTTACCGTGATCCAATGATTCGACAACTCCAGTTCCTGCTCCATCTGGTCCTGACCCACCAGTCCCGGTGTTAAAGCACTTGCCTACTGTATCTGGTATCTGCCCCATCTCCTTTCAGTTAACCTGGTTTTAACCAAGTTTAACCAAGTTAAACTTGACTTCAGGCTTTGCAACCCAGTGCCTAAATCTAGTCAGCTAGAAATCAGGCTTCAGAAAGAAAAATAGTTGGAGATCTTGCTTTTTACTTCTACAGGAATTCCTCCCATCTAGCATTTCTAAACTTTCCAGCATTGGTCCCTACTCTTTTACACCTCCCTAGAAAGCTGGAAGCATTTTTCGATAACAGGTCTTCATACTACCAGTGTTACAAAGGAGTGTACTGATTATAAAAATGATAAACATAATAAACCTGTATGCCTATACTGCAAGGGCATAACATGAATCTGACTTCTGCAGTGTTACCATTGGTTACCTTCCCAGCTGGGCTGTCAGCATGGGAATACTGAGAAGTATTAGAAAGCTGGTAAATGTTTTAGTTAGTTTGTGCTTGAAAGATCTGCAGCAAAAACAAATATTTACTGTATCTGCATTGATTTGGAGGCTACCTGAAGATGCTCATAATGTTGCAGGACTGGAGGGTTGTATCTGCTTATTCATTCTTATACTTTGTGATAGCAAATAATAATTAAGAATGTAAGAACATAGAAACAGGAACAGGAGTAGGCCATTTGGCCCATTGAGTCTGTTCTGCATTCAGTAAGATCATGGCCAATCTGTTTGTGGACTCAATTCCACCTACCTGCCTTTTCTCTTCAGACCTTTATTTCCATACTATGCTTTAAATATATTTAATGAGGTAGCCTCTACTGCTTCTCTGGACAGAGAATTCCAGATTCACTGCTCTCTGGGAAAAGCTAGATCTACTCCCCTGAATCGAGGCTATATTCCCCTGGTTCTAGTCTCCCCCACCAGTGGAAACAACTTTCCTGCCTCTATCTTATCTATCCCTTTCATTATTTTCTATTAGCTTAAGCCTCTCACCCCAACAGCAGCTTGCAGGGTTCTCTATCCTGGGCCAGTCTTTCAAATTGTCCCCAGGCGTTGCTCATCTTCGAACATCCTCCTCCCAGGGATGAGGTCTTTAGAACTTCTGTTGGCATTTCTGTAGCTCTAAGTTTTTACGGATGCAGTTGTTAGCCTCCTTTTGCAGCTGGGCTTGGGACCGTCTATTGCAGTGTTATAATTGTATACAGTATGTTTCTATGAAATCCTCTATCATTCTTCTGAATTGCAGTGAGTATAGTCCCAGGCAACTCAATCTCTCCTCATGGGCTAATCCCCTCATAGCAGGAATCAATATGGTGAAACTTGTCTGCACGGCATCCAAATCCAGTTCATCGTTCCTCAAGGAGACCAGAATTTCACACAGTATTCTAGATTCAGCCTCACCAGTACCCAGTACAGTTGAAGCATGACCTCCCTGCTCTTAAATGCAGTTCATCCAGCAACAAAGGCCAACATTCCAATTCCTTCTCGAAAACCTGTTACACCTGCAAACCAGCCTTTTGCAATCTGCACTCCCTCGGCACACCTGCATGCTACATTCTTTCACCATTTAAATAATAATCTAATCTTTTACTTTTCCTTCCAAAATGGATGATGTCACATTTACCAAAAATGCACTCCATCTGCTAAACACTTGTCCATTCAATAAACCTAACTATATCTCTCTCTCTGCAGGCTGTCTACAGCCTCTGCACAATTTGTTTTCCACTTAATTTTGTGTCATCAGCAAACTTAGATACACTACACTTCTTCACCTCTTTCAAATTGTTAATGTATATTTTGAACATTTGCAGCAATCTCCAGCACAAATCTCTGTGGCATTCCATTTACCACTGATTGCCAACCAATGAAACACCTATTTACCCCTACTCTCTGCCTTCTGGTTAATCAGACCTCTATCCAGTCCATGCCAATACATTATCCTCAACTCCATGCATACTAATCTTAAAGAAATGTTTCATGCAACACTTTATTGAACATCTTCTGAAATCCAAGTATATAACATCCATTTTTTCCCCAACTATCCACTGCACTCATTATATCCCCAAAGAACTCCAGTAAGGACCTACTGTTCTTGAATCCATGCTGTGTTTGCCTGCTGGAACCAATTCTATCCAGATGCCTTGCTATTTCTTCCTTGATGATAGCTTCAAGCATTTTCCTGACTAAGACGTTAAGTGAACTGGCTTATAGTTAACTGCTTTTTGCCTACGTCCTTTTTTTTAAAAAAAACAGTAGTGTAGCATTTGCTGTCTTCTAATCTGCCAGTACCTGCCAAGAGAGTTTTGGAAAGTTATCACAAACACATCTATTGCTTTCAGTACTGGGGGATGCATTCTAACAAGCTCAGGGGACTTGCCTACCTTTAACCCCACTAATTTTTCTCAGTGATAACAATTGCATCAAGGTCCTCACCACCCATCACATGCACAAGATCTCTCTTTGACATGCTAGACATGTTCACCACTGCGACAGCTGCATCCATTTCAGCATTACCCGATGTTATTTGCCCATTCTCATTTTGCAGGAAACCTGCATTCACTTCCGCCATCCTTTTTTGTTTTATATAATTATAATAACTCTTTCTATCTGCTTTTCTATTTTGTGCTAGTTTACTTTCATAATCTATTTTCTCTTTCCTTGCTTGCTTGATGGTTCTTTGTTGCTTTGTGAAGTTTTCCTTATCTTCCAGTTTCCCACTGCTCTAGACAAGTTTATGTGCAATAAATTTTAGTTTGATGCCCTCCTTTATTTTCTTAGTTATCCAAGGCTGCCTGTCCCCACGTTTACTGTCATTATTTTTGACCGGAATACCTTTTTGTTGAGCAGTGATGCCCAGGTGGCCTGTTGGTTTGTCTGGGGAGCAGATGGGTATGAGCAATCCTCCCACCACAACATATTTCCTGAGATTTAATTTTTTCCTTCGTCCACATGGGTCGGGTATGGTGGAACATCCAGACAGGAGCTATGTAGTACAATGACTCACAAACAACACCACTTTCAACTTTGCACAGATACGATATTTATCAACATTTCCCTCCATATAGTCAACAGTCATTAAAGACAGGAATACCTGCTGACTGCTGCTTTGACCTTTAAAACTTGCCTACTGCACAGAAAACATGTTATTTGTTTCATTCTTTTTCAGATGAGGATATTGCTGGCGAGAACATCTATTGTCCACCGTCATTTGCCCCTGAGCATGTGATGGCGGTGAGGAAACGAGAATTAGCAATAAATCCCGATCCTGGCAGCAAAACATTCGTCTGAAAAAAATGGGGGGAAATATCAATTTGCTCCTTGCAGTCTGCAAGTTTCTGGCCCCACCTTGAATCTCTGCAGTCCTTCTGTAGTGTTTTATGTTTGAAGCATCACTCCAACCATGAAAGAGTTTTAGAGTCACGGAGTTATAGAACAATACAACATGGACACGAGCCCTTCAGACAAACCAGTCCATGCTGACCATCTAGACCCAATTTCCTGTGCTCAGCCCATGTCTGTCTGAGCCCCTGCTCCTCCATGTACAGAACTGTGGAAGAGCCTTAGGCACTGAAATATAGATTAGGGTGCCCAAGACTTTTGCATGGTCTGCATTTGTCAACGTGGAGCAGAGAGTGAGTTTGTAAATGTGGCGGGAGCAAAGGATGTTGGGAATGGTGAAGGTGGAGCACTGTGTGCGAAGGGTGGAACTCCTTTCAGTTTAACTGCATCATTCCCATAACAGAGTGACCAAAACTATCCCCAGCACCCCATGTATGGCTTCACTAACAACATATACAACTGCAACATGCACTGTGGCAACTTTATGAGGTACCTCAGGTTTGTGATCTTCTGCTGCCGTGTCTGATCCACTTTGTGATTTGAGCCTTTTTGCAATCCCTTGCTGTAACACTTGGTTATCTGAGTTCCTGTCAGCTTGAACCAGTCTGGCCATTCTGCTTGGGCCTCTCTCATTATCAAGGCACTTTCTCCCACAGAACTGCTGTTCACCAGATGATTTTATTTTTCACACCATTCTCTCTAAACTTGAGAGACTGCTGTGCATGAAAATTCTACAAAATGAGAAGTTTCTGAGATATTCAGACACCCCTGTCTGGCACCAGCAAATCATTCCATAGTAAAAGTCACTTAAATCAGATTTCTTCCCCATTCTGATGTTTGCTCTGAACAACAGCTGAACCTCTTGACCATGTCTGCATGCCAGAGTTGTGAGTCTGTAGAACTCCTTGCCACAGGCAACTGTGGAGGCCATGTCATTGGGTATACTTAAGGCAGAGGTTGATAGGTTCTTGATTAGTCAGGGTATGAAGGGATATGGGGAAAAGGCAGGAGAATGGGGCTGAGAGGGAAAATGAATCAGTCATGATGAGGTACAGAGCAGAATCGATGGGCCAAATGGTCTAATTCTGCTCCTGTATCTTATGGTTTTAGTCATTGAGTTGCTGCCACATGACTGGCCAATAAGATATTTACTTCAACAAGCAGGTAAGCAAGTGTACCTAATAAAATGTCTATTGAGTGTATATATGTATAACAACATTCCCAACACCAACTCCTGCATACACCACTAGTCACTGATCTCCATTCCATAAAACAACTTTGAATCCACCTAACCAGCTCCCCATGTATTCCAGGGGAACTAACCTTCCAGACCAGCCTATCATATGGGTCCTTGTCGAAGGCCTTGCTAAAGTAGAGATAGAAAACTTTCACCACCCTACACTCATCTCCATTTTTAGTTACCACTTTAAAAATAAAAGTTTCATCAAGCATGACTTCCCATACACAAAAATATGCTGACTTCTAATCAGACTATTTATCCAAATACTGTCCCTCAGAATTCCCTCTAGTAATTTCCTGTCAACTGATGTCAGGCTTATTAGCCTGTAGCTCAATGACTTGTCCTTGCTTCACTTCTTAAACAGCAGAACAACATTAGCCACCTTTCAGTCTTTGGGAGTCTTACCAGTGGATAACAAGGGTCTCTACAATTTCTCCTCAGTCCTCCCACAGAGTCTGAGGATGATCTGGGTCAGGCCATGAGGATTTATCCAGCTTGTAAATTTTCTCTGCATTCTTTCAATCTTATTTACATATTTCCCGTAGGTAGATGACCAAAATTGGACACAATATTCCAAATGAGGTCTCATCAGCGCCTTATGTAATTTCAACATAACATCCTAACTCCTGTACTCAGTACATTGATTTATAAAGGACAATTTGCGAAAACATTTTGTTATGACCCTATCTACCTGTGATGGCATTTTCAAGGAATTATGGATCCATATTCCCAAATCCCTCTGTTCTACTGTACTCTTCAGTACCCTAGTTGGTCCTTAGAAAGTGCAACACCTCATACTTGTCTGCATTAACTTCCATCTATCATTTTCCAGTCCATCTCTCCAGCAGGTTCACGTACTGCTGTAATCTTTGATACTCTTCCTTGCTGTCCACTACACCCCCAATCTTGCTGGCATCCAGTGAAGCCAATGTCTAATCCAATTTACTACCTTGTCTTGAATGCCAGTCATCTTGATTTATACTTACTTTGTCTCTTGGGCTTACTATTTCTCCTCTAGCTGTTTATCAACGCTCCTCTGGATACCTACACTGAATCTTGTTACCCTGCCAACTCAGTTTAAATCTTCAGTGCCGATAGATTTTTGTCCCTCTGTGCTATTTAATTGTCCACCATCATTCATAGCCAGTTGCTGAGCTGTCACCTGATTCAGACTTTTATGTTTTGTGGAGAAAAGGATGCAAATTCACACTGTGTTCCAATATGTTCATTGGCTTTACTCTCCTCTCTCTCCGATGAAACACTTTAGTTTATTTTTTGTTCTTAATCATGCAATATTAAAGAGTTTTCCACCTGATCTTCTCTGGAGCAAAGCAGTTTGGGATTAGATCAAAAAGAACAAAGCAGGCAAGGGAATGATAAAGCAATGAAATTTAAAGTTAAAACTCATCCCTAATTCATGCCTCTATCGATTTCAAAGCTGTCAGATTGGCTATCATCATCATCATTGGTCTGTAGTCTTTTCAGCAACATTCAGGTACTGAATCAGACTAAATGGGACAGAAGGGAAATGGATTCTGCATGCAGAGATTTAGGTAAATATGTTAGCTTTTCTTGGACAAACTGTCAGTCCAAACTGTCATCTATGTCCTTGGCTGTGTTTCCTGCCCCAGAAGCTTCTATAACTTTCATCATGCTAGAAAGTTAACATAAATTACACATCTACAATACAGGATAGTGCTGCGTTAGATTGAACAGCCCTCTAAATAATACGGTGGAATTACACTAACTGGCCCAGTAGCTGTGTGATCCACTGAAAGTTCTTATACAATTTTTCCTACCTGTCATCCACGGTTAGAGAGCAAGTGCAATTCAGGCAGACAAAAGGTGCAAGAACATTACAAAGTTGATTATTAGGTCAATGGTCCATCTCATCATACAAGGGGACTGTTCAATACTCTTGTAACAGAGGAATAGAAGATGTCCTGGAGCCTGGTGGCATGTCCTTTCAGGCTTCTGTTCCTTCTGCCTGATGGGAGAGGGGAGAAGAGAGAGCGTCTGGGCTGAGTGGGGTCTTTGATTAAGATGGCTGCTTAACCAAGGCAGTGAGAAGTATAGACAGAGTCCATCGTGGGGAGCCTAGCATCCGTCATAGGATGTGTAAAGGGTATTAACATTTGTCCATTGTGTTGTTTCCTTCAGATTTAATAACAACTATATTCCTCTTTCTCTGAAGTAGTTTTATCATGACTTTTTCCTAACATGAACAATAAATTAGGAGTTTAATTTATTTATTTTTTGTGGTGTAATATATAATTGATGTAAAAAATTATATTGCACTAATCTTAACCGGACATTTGTTGTATTTGTCATACTGTCAAGACATAGTCTTGACCAACTTGTTTCTTCAATTTTAATATTCAAATCAGTTTCCCATTTTTGTCTTGACTTATGAATTCCTTGTTTAATTGCCTGTTTTTGAATCAAACTATACATACAAAAAATTTTTTTAATTTTTCCTTTTTGAATTAAAGTTTCTATTTCATTAGGTTTCGGCAATAACATTGTTTGACCCAATTTATCTCTCTTAATTGGAAATAACAAAAAAGAGTGTTGTTTGATATTTTGTATTTATTCTTTAATTGATCAAATGACATTAATATACCTCCTTCAAAACAATCTCCTTTTTTATCTAATCCCTTTTTGAAACCAATTGTATAAAAGTTGGTTATCCATTGTAAAAGGAATAAGTTTATTTTGAATTAAAGGTCTCTTTGCTAATAAAGATTTCTTTATCTCATCATCAACATTTATCTTATCCGATAAATCAATCAAATGTTTTAATATAGGAGTTTCTTTCTTTTCCCGTATCCATTTAGATTCCCACTTATATATAAAATCTTCTGGTATATTTTCTCCTATTTTATCTAATTCTATTCTAATCTATGCCGGTTTATCTTCATCAAAAAAAGATGCAATAAATCTAAGTTGATTTGCTTTGTAATAATTCTTAAACTTTGGAAGTTGTAACCCTCCAAGGTCAAATTTCCATGTCAATTTTTCCAACAATATTCTTGATATCTTACCTTTCCAAAGGAACTTCCTCACACATTTATTTAACTCTTGAAAAAAACTTCTGTGGTAATTGTATTGGTAGTGTTTGGAATAAATATTGTAATCTAGAGAATATATTCATTTTTACAGCATTTACTCTACCTACTAATGTTTTTGGTAACGTCATCCATTTATCAAGATCTTCTTGAATTTTTTTCAATAATGGTAAATAATTTAATTTATATAAATTCTTTATATCATTATCAACTCTTTACCTAAATATTTTATACCATTTATCGACCATCTAAATTGAGTTATTAGTCGACATTGACTATAATCTCCTTTAGTAAGGGGTAGAATTTCACTTTTATCCCTATTTATTTTATAGCCTGAAATTTTCCCATATTCTTCCAATCTAGAAGCTAATTTACGCAGCAAATACAATGGGTTTGTTAAATAAAGCAAAACATCGTCAGCAAGTAAATTAATCTTATATTCTTCCTGGTTAACCCTGAAACCCATAATATCTGGGTCCGTTCTAATTAATTCAGCTAATGGTTCTATCGCCAACACAAATAAAGCAGGTGATAATGGACAACCTTGTCTAGTTGACCTTGTTAACTGAAATGATGTTGAAATTTGACCATTTGTCACTACTTTAGCTTTGGGATTAGTATTTAAGGTTTTAATCCATTTTATAAAAGAGACTACTAATCCATATTTTTCCAATACTTTAAATAAAAAATCCCATTCCAATCTATCAAATGCTTTTTCTGCATCTAAGGCAACTGCCACACTCATTTCCACCCTCTTTTGTGCCAAATGAATTATGCTAAGTAACCGAGTTACATTACCTGCCGATTGTCTATTTTTGATAAATCCTGTTTGATCCATATGTATAAATTTTGGTAAGTAAGATAATCTATTAGATAAAATTTTTGCTATTATTCTGTAGTCAGTATTCAACAAAGAAACAGGTCTATATGATGTTGGGTTTAAAAGATCTCTGTCTTTTTTTGGCAATACTATTAAAATAGCTGTCGAAAAAGATTCTGGAAGTTTATGCATTTTTTCCGCTTGGTATATTAACTCCATAAAAGGAGGAATTAGTAAATCTTTAAACTTTTTATAAAATTCGGGCAGAAAACCATCTTCTCCTGGGGATTTATTACTCTGAAGTGATCCTAGAGCTTCTTCGACTTCTTTTAATGTAAAAGGCATATCTAATCCCTTCTATTCTTCTGAATTCAATTTTGGAAGAGTTATTTGTGATAAAAACCTTTCTATCTCGACATTATCATTTTGTGATTCTGATTGATACAGTTCGGAATAAAAATTCTTAGAAGTTTCATTAATTTCTAAAGGTTTATAAGTAATTTTATTTACACTTATTCTAATTGCATTTATCGTTTTGGAAATCTGGTCTGTTTTTAACTGCCAAGCAAGAATCTTGTGTGATCTTTCACCTAGTTCGTAATATCTCTGTTTAGTTCTCATAATTGCTTTTTCTGTTCGATATGTCTGAAGTGTATTATGTTATATATGTCTTGACAGTATGACAAATACAACAAATGTCCGGTTAAGATTAGTGTAATATAATTTTTTACATCAATTATATATTACACCACAAAATATAAATAAATTAAACCCAAATTTATCTGATCAATGTTTCCGATGTAATCAAGAAATTGGTACTTTTTTACACTCTACTTGGTCTTGTTTTAAAATTCAACCTTTTTGGACAAATTTAAGAATTTTATTGGAACAAATTATTGGAACACAACTTCCACATAATCCAACATTATTTTTACTAGGCGATATTGAAGGGATAAAACCGAAATCCAAACTGAATAAATATCAGAAAGAATTCATAAAAATTGCATTGGCAGTAGCCAAAAAGCCTATTGCAGTTACTTGGAAATCGGATTCATACTTAAGTATAGATCGTTGGAAGAATGAAATTTTTAGCTGCATTCCACTTGAAAAAATTACTTATAATTTAAGAGATAAATATGAAATATTTCTGAAAATTTGGTGCCCTTATTTACAAAAGATAGGATTAAATATATAGGTGCTCCGAAGATAAAATTATTCATTATCTGGGGAAATAAATAAATATACATATTAAAGCTATTATGAACTCCATGGAGCATGTGGGGATCTTCCGATATCCAGGCATTCATTCTTTCTTTCTTTCCTTCTTTTTTCTCTCTCTATAGGGATATGTTAGGGGGGAGGTGTTAAGGGAGGGGGGAAGGGTTGATAATTTTTTTAACAATTTTTTTTCCTTCTGTGACCTATTTGAAAATTCAATAAAAAAATTTATATAAAAAAAATTAGGAAACTGGTCTTTGACAAAGCTCTAGAAAAAAATGCTAACAAATTAGCAGTCTACCTTGAACTGTCTATTTTATTCTCCCATTGAATTTAAAAACCAAAACATCATAACTTTGTTTGATCTCCTGCCCCTTTTACACACTGGTTGAGGCAATCACCAATTGACTATTAAATTATTCCAATTTACGATGCCACCAGGGTCTGAAATACAGCATCAGATTGAAAGTGGGAATTACTTCTGAGTTTGCATGCAAGGTAGCAGAAATGATACAAATGATGATGAAAGATGACTGGCTTTAGTTTACAAGAAACTGTTTCCTGCACATGGAAACTGTTTACCCTCTGAGCCCATATTGAAGGCGTTGGGAGAAATCACGAAGTACTTCCAATGATAAACCACACTATTTACTGAGGTGAGGTTCCAATTGACAGGTGAATAGAATTTGATGGACCACCTAAATGATAACTAAGAAAACATGAAATAGGTTTTGAGAGAGAAGTGGGGAGAAATCCCAGGCCTTATGGTCTGCTCGGCTGAAGACATGACTACCAATGATAAGCCAAATTCAACAACAGAGCATCCATATGTTTGCAACTCAAAGTACATTTCAATTGAGGGAAGGTATGGGCATCTGGGTAACTGTTCCCTTCAGAGTGTAGTTTTACAATCAAATTCATAGCGGTTTTCCAGAGAACATAAAGTAATATGATGCAGTTCGAAGGATTATCTCATTTAATATTCAACAGCTTTGCAGCAATGAATTCTATTGCAGCATGATACAGCTCACTAATGTAGTAGATTTTCAGCTAAATGGCAACTCCTTTTCTTGCATCTTCAGAAACAGCTCTATTTCCATCTTTAATATCTCTATTTTTCCCTTTCTTTTGAAGACCCCGACCTGGAGTTACACGCTGACTTCGGCCGTTATCCGACATGCCAATGGCACGGCCTAAGAGTCCGGCTCACCTTTGGAGGCCTCGGATCTCGGGGCTCTGGAGACAGGTGGATCGAGGTTCGGTGTCCCGACAGACTGGTGTGTCGTGGGAGCCGGAAGATCTTTGGCTGTGTGCCCAGAGACCCGAGATCTTTGGGCATAGAGCTCAGAAAAAGTGATGCAACGGACTTTTAACATCATAAACCAGCATGTTGTTTGTTATGTCTCTCCTCTCGCTGCGGAAGGAAGGCATCTCTTTCTCCCTTATTAGGGAGAGAGAGAGCCTGTGGTATGTTGAATACTGGGAGAATGCATAGTCTTTGGAGTACTGCAAATCTGTGTCTTTGCTGTTGCTTTTGCTGCACGCCTGAGTGCTCGGTGGTGGGTGCTGATGCTTTTTTTTTGCCGCTGGGGGGAGGGGAATTGCAGCTCACTGCTGCTTATGTGCAGGAGGGAGGGGACTTTGTCATTCTTTGGGGGCACTCCTCTGTTTTCGTGGATGGTTGCAAAGAAAAAGCATTTCAGGATGTATATTGAATACATTTCTATGACATTGAGTGTACCTTTCAAATGGATCTACCTTGTCATGGAATTCATGAAGACTCAAAATGCAGCAGATGCTGGATTCTGGAGCAACACCAATGTGCTGGAAGACCCCAGTGGATGAAGCAGCATCTGTGAGGGGGAAAGGAAATTGTCAGTGCTTCAGGTAGAAACCCTGCGTCAGGGCTGATAAGCTCTGGCCCATTACAACTCAAAAGGGAGATGTACGCTGGATAGTATTGAGAGCCTTGAGGCCATGTGTTGGAATCAAAACCCTGCAGAAGCAATGGAAGCAGAACACCCCCTCAAAAACTTGTACCTGCCCAATCACCCTATCAAGCTACCCCTCTACCGGTCTCAGTGGTTCCCACATTGGACTCAATGACTGTCTCAGAACCCACCAATCCTGAGTGGAAGTAAATTATCCTCAATTCCAAGAGAATACCCAAGAATAAGAGATGAAGATATTTAAGACAGAGGTTGATGGATTTTGAGGGAATTCAGAGATGTAGGATTAGTCTGGGACAGTGGCACTGAGGTGAAAGCATGAAGGGCAGAATGGCCAACTCCTTGTGAAATGATCCTGCTACAGGTTACAACTGGTGCAGGAGCAGCAAGTCCTTTCCCTTCAATACAAATCTTTGTGGTAGGTGCGGGATAATTTTCATTGTTCAAATTATTGAGTTAAGTGTTTTAAGTGTTCAGTGCATTTAAATTCTTTCAATTTCTGGTTTATCTTTTTACATTTGTGTTAGTTATTAGTTAATAGTAAGATTCAGTAGCATTCATAAGTTTTTGAAATCTTTAGCTGCCAATTAAATTTAGGGGCAATGGCGTAATGTGTGTCACAGTTTTTCCATGTAACAACCATTTCTGACCTATTATGATAACTGGGATGCTAAGAACAGTCATAACAACATGGATGGTATCGTATTCTATTTGAACAGAATGTCTGAAAGAGTGGTAGAAATAGATTCAATGGTATCGAATAGGTAAAAGGGTATTCAAGAAAAAAGGACATTCTTCTGCAACATGGGTACGTGAATGGAACTACTAGGCTAATTTTTCCTAAGGGGACTCTAATAGACATGATGGATTGAACTGTTACTCCATGTGCACTCTGCTTCTATTATTGATTTGGTTATTTATTTAATAAATTCATTAACTAGAATCTTTTCAAAGCTACCTGGTGAAGTTTTAACAGGTCACTTTCTAAAGAACATGGGATAGCCTAATGATTGTGTGGTCCTAGCTTTGTCTTCTATCTTTTTAGGATTTGTGGGGCTACAAGTGTATGAACACCATCACCAATCTCCTTCTTCAAATCACCCGGTAGCACTCACATCTACAGCGATGAAATGCTTTGAGAGGCTGGTCATGACTAGACTGAACTTCTGCCTCAGAAAGGACCTGGACTCACTGCAATTTGCCTATTGCCACAATAGGTCAATGGCAGACACAATCTCAATGGCTCTTCACATAGCCTTAGAGCACCTGGACAATACAAACACCTATGTTAGGATGCAGTTCATTGACTATAGTTCAGCATTTAACACCATCATTCCCACAATTGTGATTGATAAGTTACAGAACCTGGGCCTCTGTACCTCCCTCCTCAACTTTCTAACCAGAAGACCACAACCTGTGTGGATTGATGATAATATCTCCTCCTCGCTGACAATCAAAACACTGGTGGTTAGTCCACTGCTCTACTCTCTCAATACCCATGATAGGCATATAAATATCATCCATAAATTTGCTGATGATACAACCATTGTTGGTAGAATCTCAGATGGAGAGAGGGCATATAGGAGTGAGATATACCAACTAGTGGAGTGGTGTCACAGCAACAACCTGGCACTCAACGTCAGTAAAAAGATTGTGGACTTCAGGAAGGGTAAGATGAAGGAACACATACCAGTCCTCATACAGGGATCAGAAGTGGAGAGAGTGAGCAGCTTCAAGTTCCAGGGTGGCAAGATCTCTGAGGACCTTACCTGGTCCCAACATATTGATGCAGCTCTCAACAAGGCAAGAGTTAGAAGAGATTTGGTATATCAACAAATCACTCAAAAACTATAGATGTACCCCTGTGGAGAGCATTCTAACAGCTGCATCACTGTCTGGTATGGGGGAGCTACTGCACAGGACTGAAGGAAGCTGCAGAAGGTTGTAAATCTAGTCAGCTCCATCTTGTGTACTAGCCTACAAAGTACCCAGGACATCGTCAGGGAGCGGTGTCTCAGAAAGGCAGCGTCCATTATTAAGGACCTCCAGCGCCCAAGGTATGTCCTTTTCTCACTTTTGACATCAGGTCGGAAGTACAGAAGCCTGAAGGCACACACTCAGTGATTCAGGAACAGCTTCTTCCCCTCTGCCATCTGATTTCTAAATGAATATTGAACCCGTGAAGACGACCTCACTTTTTTGATATTATTTTGCACAGTGTTTAATCTATTCAATATACATACACTGTAATTTATTTATGTGTTTTCTTCTATATTATGTATTACATTGAACTGCTGCTGCTAAGTTAACAAATTTTACAACACATGCTGGTGCTGATTCTGAATATTCCAAGGAGTGGAGATCGGAGAACCAAAATGCACAATTTGACCAAGTCAGACCGTCTGCTGTAAAGTAATCGCTGCACAGTAATCTAAGATGAAATTGTCTCTCAGCTTACAAGGTAGGGTGAAAAACATCGACTCAAGCTCAGTAAGGAATCCTCCGAAGCTAAAGCTAAGGGAAGAAACCACAGTACGTAAATGAAGCTCTCGTTTAGAAAGGCTCTTACTCTGTCTGTCTTGCAGCTTTAAAGACAGGCAGGTCGGTGTCACCTGACTCCAGCAAGTTTTCTGAGAACCAAGACACTGATGGCACCTTCCAGAAAGCAAGCTAATTTTCCCTCCATTGAGCGATCTTAAAAAGAAATTGCTCCAGCTGGCAGAAAAATTAATAATTGCATTCAGGAAATGTTGCAGTACTCAGTGCTAGGCATTGAACGGATATGAGGTCAAGGTGTGATAATGCTGCTCAAATGAGCTTTGTTATATACATTGAAAATCTGCCTCCTGATTTATCAGACATCACAGTGTGAGCAGTAGATACTTATACTGAAGCAAAACCCATTTTGTTATTAATGGGGCAAAGGATAGCACAAAAGGTCTGATAGAAAAGATTATCCTGCGGCTAAAGATTACTTTCAGCTTTCAGTAGAGAATCACACTGCTTTCCAGTAATTTAAGAATGATCGCATTGTCCACTGTACTTTACAAGTTTTATTTTTATTTAGAGATATAACAGAATAGACCCTTCCAGCTCTTCAACCTACACTGTCAGCAACCCACCAATTTAACCATGGGACAATTTACAATGACCAACTAACCTACTAAATGTGGGAGGAAACCGGAGCACCCGGAGGAAACGCACGTGTTCACGGGGAGGACATACAAACTCCTCACCGATGATGTTGGCATTGAACTCGGAATATCCGATGGCCCAAGCTGTAATAGTGTTGTGCTAACCCCTATGCTTACCGTGGTGCTCATTATTCAGTGTTATTCTAAACTTCAAGGTGCAGAGTAAATGGATTGTTCACTCTGCATCTTGCAACTTACAATGAAATGTGATAAAACTACAGTTCAAGACCCAAATTTTTGTAAGTTATCATTACTTGCTACTGATTGCATTTTAAAAATTGTTGCTATATTGAGCAGGTACTTGCATTGTTAATAGTGCATTAATGCCTGTAAAAGCTGTTGAATGATAATGAATATAGATATTTAATAATATTTAACATTTGACTAATAGAATCCAGTTACCCAAATGTAAATGTCACCATGTCTTCAGGCAGAGGAACCTGCACTGTGCTGCTATATCTAAAAGAGTCTAATTTTTTTTTCCATTCCCCCCTTGGCCAGATCTGTTTCCTTTAAGGTGTTTTTTTTTCCATCTGTGTTGCCAAGTGAACCTTGGTCAACTTCTCATCCTGTTAGTAGAATCCACACTGAGATTTCCTTCAGCATCCACATATCTCATATGTGACCAGACCACTAGTAGCCTCTTTTTTATCTCCTGATTCATTAATAAGGAAATAGAATAACAGGGTGGCAGAAGTTTTAATGATAAAGGATGTAGTGTTTCTCTCTCCTGGCACTGTATTACAGGAAATAGACATAGAGTAAAGCTATCTATACCACAGAGGACATGTGGCAGCTGTGAAAGAGACTGAACAACCACTAACCACAGCCACCATTTACTCTTGCCCACTCTGCACTGGAAAATGTGCATCCTGGATCAGCCTCTGCAGCCACAGGAACAATCAATAGATTACCCCTTAGGGTAGCTTGACTCTTCATATTCAGCTGGAGTGATTGTACTTCTAGTGGTAGGGGATTTTGTGATAAGGGGAATAGACAGAAGCCACAGAAACAGGACTCCAGGTTGGAGTGTTGCCAATGTCAGGGATGTCTCGGAGCAGGCTGCAGGGCATATCTAAAAAGGGAGGGTGTACAGTCGGTTGACGTGGTGCATGTAGGTACCAACGATATAGGAGAAAAATAGGATGAGCTGCATTTAGAGCTAGGAGATAGAAAGAAAAAGGTTCTGGAAGGCAGTAATCTTGGGGTTGCTACCTGCTGCATAGTACAGATAAACTGGTGTTTCATTGGAGAGAGGAGAGTAAAGCTAATGAATATATTGGAACACAGTGTGAATTTGCATCCTTTCCTCCACAAAACATAAAGTCTGGATCAGGTGATAGCTCAGCAGTCCTGGAGCAACTGGCTATGAATGATGGTGGACAATTAAATTACACACAGAGGGACAAAAATCTATCGACACTGAGGAGTTAAATTGAGTTGGCAGAGTAACAAGAGTAGATATTCAGATGAGTGGAAATAGTAAGCCCAGGAGACAGTAAATGGAGATCAAGGGAACTCAAAGCTAAACTGCATCTATTTTATTGCAAGGAGACTAACTAATAAGGTACCAAGTTGCAGTGAAAAACTTGTCTTGCATATCAGTCATACAGGTAATTCCATTGCACGGTGCATTGATACAGTACAGGGTAAAGGAACAACAGAATGCAGAATAAGGTGTTACAGTTAGAGAGAGTGCAGTGCAGGTAAACAATGAGCTCATAAGGTAGAGTGTCAGAATAACAGTCCATTTTATTGTACTAGGGGACTGTTCAACAGTCTTATAACAGAGGAATATGGCAGAAGACATCACTGGGCATGGTTGCATATGCTGTCGGGCCTTAATTGACATGTGGGATTACGATATTGTTGCCATCACAGAGACATGCTTGAAAAATGGGCAGTGTGACAACTCAGTATTTCTGGATATAGAACTTGCAGACAAGACAAAAGGGTTGTAAAAGAGGAGTTGGCAATATTGTATTGTGCAATTTGAAACAAAGAGGGTGTCATTACTCTGTCTAGGAGGCCACCTATAGAGGTGAATAGCAGAAAGACGTGGTCAGAATAAGGCTATAGTTCCAGGAGATCTCAATTTCACAAATACTAACTGGGATTGCCTTAGCACACAAGGCTCAGTGAGGTCAGAATTTCTAAAGTGTGCACAGGAGACTGCGTAAATAGACCAACAGGGACAGAGGATTCATGGATATTATCATAGATCATTTATCATCACGTGTTAATTGGAGAGATTGCATTTTAGAGAGAATGACCATGGTTCCTAGGTTCCAAAGCAATTATGGAAAAATGGGGAAAGATCAGGAAAAGGTCTTAATGAGGTGGAAATATAGGATTAGTGGGAGATTTTAATTTCTCAGATAGTGATTGGATGACCAGAGTGTTAAGGCTCTGGATAGGGAAGAATTTGTGTAATGTGTCCAGGAACAATTCTGAGTCAACCTACCTGGGATTGTGCAACTCTGAACTAGTCAGGGCATGTAACTGAAGTTTCAGATAAGACAGGTCCAAAGGTTAGGGCCCTAAACTGGAACAGGACTAATTCTGGGGGAGTTAGATAGGAGCTAGCAGAGGCCTATTGTATGGAAAGGAATAAACAGCAGTTCTGAGGATTTTAAGAGTGTGATATCAAGTGTTTAGGTGTAGTATGTTCCTCTTAGGATGAAGGGTAAACCAAGTAAATTTAGGGAGCCTTGGCTGACAATAGGTACTGTATTGAGGAATACAGTACAGCCAAGAAATTAAACAAAGGCTTTAGAAGTTGAGGATGAGTGAACCCCTTGATGATCATAAAAATGTTAAGAATACTCTTAAGATAGAAATCAAGAGGACAAAGAGAGGGTATAAGATGGCTTTTGCAGGTAAGGTGAAAGAAATCTGAAGAGGTTCTATAGCTATATAGTCATGGAGTACTCACAAAGGACTTGACCCAGGTGCAGAGGAATGGCAAGATCCCCAGGAAGAGACATTATCAAAGAGTGACACCACAAGAATTCATCCTCTCTGACACAATAACCCCATTAAGACATTGGCTGAGAGTCTTCTTTAAATAATCATAGACCACAGGAAACACATGCCAGGCATAATCAACTTGACAAGATTAAACCAATGACTTAACAACTCTAGTTAGGATAACAATTAGAAAATACAGATGCTTATAAACCCGAGATGCTCTATGGTAAGCCACAGAGGTTATGACATATATGAGGAGTAAAAGGGTGGCTAGGGTGAGAGTAGGCCTCCTTAGAGATGCACAGGAGATGTGTAAATTCTTAACAAATATTTTTTTCTTGGTGTTTACTGAGGTGAAAATTATCGTTGCTCGAGTGATAAGGGAAACAAGAGATTTTTGGTGAACATTCATATTCCAGGAAGTATTTGTAACCTTTGAGCACATTAAGTGGATAAATCCCCATGGCCTAACTCAGAACGTCCTTAGAGTTTGTGGGAGGTCTGAGGAGAAATTGCAGAGGCTCTTATTAGCCACTGGTAAAACTCCCAAAGACTGAAAAGTGGCTAATGTTGTTTTGTTGTTTAAGAAGTGTAGCAAGGACATGTCAGAAAGCTACAAGCTGGTCAGCCTGTCATCAGTAGGAAAATTACTGGAGGGAACTCTGAGGGACAGGATCTCCCTGTATTTGGATAAATAGGGTCTGATTAGGAGGAGTCAGTGTAATTTTGTGTATGGAAAATCAGGCTCCTTGAATTTTTTTTAAAGAGGTAAACAAAAATGTAAATGAGTGTAGGATGGTGAAAGTTTTCTATCTGTACTTCAGCAAGGCCTTCAACAAGGACTCATATGTTAGAATGGTCAGGGAGGTTAGGTCCCCTGGAATACATGGAGATGCAGTGAGGTGGATTCAAAAATGGCTCAGAGTTAGGAAGCAGAAAGTGGTTTGGTGTAGTTTCTCAAAATGTAGACTGGAGTTAGTGTTGGGAACTTTGTTATTCATTATTTATATACACATAATGAACATTTTATTGGGTACACCTGTACACCAGCTTATTAACATCTAATCAGCCAATCATGTAGTAGTAGATCAATGCATGAAAGCATGCAGACAGGGTTAAGTGATTCAGTTGTTGTTTGGACCAACCAGTAGAATGGGGAAGAAATGTGCTCGAAGTGATTCAGATTGTGGAATGATCATTAGTGCCAGATGGGGCTGTTGTCTCAGAAACTGCCGATATCCTGAAACTTTCGTGCTCAGCTGTCTCTGGACTTTACAGAGAATGGTACAAAAAGCAAAAAAAAAATCCAGTGAGTAGCATTTAGAAAATCTACAGCTCAATACAGGCCCTTTGGCACACAATGCTTTTCCCACCATGTACTTACTTTAGAAATTAACTAGGGTTGCCCATAGCCCTCTATTTTTCTAAGCTCCATGTACCTATCCAGGAGTCTCTTTAAAAAAAAAACCCTATTGTATCCGCCTCCACCACCGTCACCGGCACCCCATTCCACACACTCACCACTCTCTGCGGTAAAAAACTTACCCATGACATCTCCTCTGTACCTACTTCCAAGCACCTTAAAACTGTCCTCTCATGCTAGCCTGTGGGTGAAAACACCTTGTTAATGAGAGAGGTCTGAGCAGCATAGCCAGACTGGTTCAAGCTGACAAGAAGGTGCTTGTAACTCAAATAATCAAGTGCTACAACAGCGGAGTGCAGAAGAAAATCTCCGAGCACACAGCACGTCAAACCTTGAACTGGATGGGCAGCAGAAGACCACAAACCTGTAGTCAGTGGCCACTGAGGTGCCTAATAAAGTTGCCACTGAGCGAACGTTACAGTTCGTGAAGCCACATATGGAGGGCTGTGTACAGTTTTGGTCACCGTGTTATGGGAAAGATTTATGGGAATGTTGCAAGGACTGCAGTGCCCCAGTTATCGGGAAGGGTTGGCCAGCCTTGGATTTTATTCCTTGGAACATGGGAGAATGAGGGGGTTTAAAATTATGAAAGGCATAGATAAGTTGGATGTTTGCAGTTTTCACCCCAGTGTAGATGAGTCCAAAACTAGATTTTGGGTGAGAGGGGAAAGATTTAAAAGGGACCCCAAGGGCAACTTTTTCACAGAGAGGGTGGTGAGTATCTGGAACAAACTGCCAGAGGAAGTGGTTGAGACAGGTACAATAATATCACTTAAGAAGCACTTGGTTAGGGATCTGGAGGAGCAGGGGCTCAGACAGACATGGGCTGAGCACAGGAAATTGGGTCTAGATGGTCAGCATGGACTGGTTTGTCTGAAGGGCTCATGTCCATGTTGTATTGTTCTATAACTCCATGACTCTAAAACTCTTTCATGGTTGGAGTGATACTTCAAACATAAAACACTACAGAAGGACTACAGAGATTCAAGGTGGGGCCAGAAACTTGCAGACTACAAGGAGCAAATTGATATTTCAGATGAAGGTTTTGCTGCCAAGATCGGGAATTATTGCTAATTCTCGTTTCCTCACCGCCACACCTGCTCAGGGGCAAATGACGGTGAGCGATAGATGTTCTCGCCAGCAATATCCTCATCTGAAAATGAATGAAACAAATAACATGTTTTCTGTGCAGTAGGCAAGTTTTAAAGGTCAAAGCAGCAGTCAGCAGGTATTCCTGTCATTAATGACTGTTGACTATATGGAGGGAAATGTTGATAAATATCGTATCTGTGCAAAGTTGAAAGTGGTGATGTTTGTGAGTCATTGTACTACATAGCTCCTGTCTGGATGTTCCACCATACCCGACCCATGTGGACGAAGGAAAAAATTAAATCTCAGGAAATATGTTGTGGTGGGAGGATTGTTCACACCCATCTGCTCCCCAGACAAACCAACAGGCCACCTGGGCATCACTGCTCCTAATGTAAATATGACCAGGCTTTCCCAGGGAAGTATTGAGATTTGCATTATTCGCTGCAAGGAGATCTCACGACCAACATTACATCTTCATCTTAAACTTGTGCTTACTCCCAGGTTGCCACTGAAAGCAAAGGTGAAGTGAAGGTTTTAGAAATTAAATAATTTGCTGAGAATTCTGTGATTTGGATCATCATGACACTCTGCCATTCCATCATGGCTGATTCATTATCCATCTCAATTCTATTCTCCTCCCTTCTCCCCACAAGCCTTGACGCCCTGCATAATCAAGAACATCTGCTTTAATATATACCCAAAGACTTTGCCTCCACAGCTGTCTGTGACAATGATTTCTACACATTCACTTCCCTCTGGCTGAAGAACTTCCTCCTCACTTCTGTTTTAAATGGACATCCCTCTCTTCTGAAGCTGGTCTTGGACATCCTCACTATAGGAATCATCCTCTCCATGGCCACTTTATCTCGTCCTTTCAATATTCGATAGGTTTCAGTGAGATTCCATGCCCCCCTCTCATTCTTCTAAACTCCAGCAAATGTTATAAACCAAATGTTGTAGGACAAGTTTACATGCAGTTTTACAGATGAATGATTTAAAATATTAGATAATTTAAAATCTGATTGTGCATATAAAATAATCAGATCTATGGAAGTGGCTTCTAAAAGTGTTATAAATTTCAGCTGATGTAAGTATAAAACAGCTCCAGCCAAGACTTAAGCTTCAGGGGTGCCACTGTAGCGTTGTGGTTAGCATGACACTATTACAGCTTGGCGCCTTGAAATTTGGAGTTTAATTCTCAGATCATCTGTACGTCCTTCCTGTGGAATGTATGAGTTTTCTCTGGGTCCTCCAGTTTGCTCCCACAGGTCAAAGACGTACCAGGTGGTAGGGCAATTAATTGGTCATTGTAAATTGTCCTGTGATTAGGCGAGGGTTACCTGGGGGGTTGCTGGTCGATGCGACTCAAAGGGCCAAAAGGGCCTATTCCACATTGTACCTCTAAATAAGTAAGTAAATAAATAAATAGCAAACCTGAGTCTCGTGATCAAGCTTGGTGTGAAAGATGAGAGTGTTGGGAAAAGTTGCTATCAATGTAATGGAGGTCATCTATCAAAGATATGGCATTTTGGAGCAGTGAAATGCTTGAGCTGTAAAATGAAAGAGCTTAGCCTTAATGCGCAATGCTAGGCCCAGCGTACCAAGCCAAATTAATTTTAGCCAAGCAAGTGGTCGATATAGGAGCAACACTGACGACAGAGTTGTCAAAACTTAAGCAGCATTAATGCCAAAGGCCACAATAATCAGAAATTTAGCAATTTTAATATTAATGATCAGTTTATCGATATGACCATATATATTGTGGTTGACTTTTCAATTCTGGGTAGTTACTTCAAGAAGTTCAATAAAGGGTCATTATCAGAGCTTGAGCACATGACCTGAAAACTTTAGTATAGTTTCTCAATTGTCAAAAAATAAAGGTACCAATCAATGTAGTTGACTACACAGACTGACATTATTAGGATGATACTTAGTATTAGGATAATAATTAGTTTCAAGGTATTAATTAGGATAATAATTATAATTAGTATTCATAATTAGGAGCAATGCACATGCTCCCATCTACGTCAATAAAGTTGAGGTTGAGAGTTTCAAGTTTCTGGGTGTGAACATAACCGATAGCCTGCCCTGGTCCAACCATATAGACACCACAACTGAGAAAGCTCATCAATGCCTCTACTTCCTCAGGAGGCTAAAGAAACCTGGCAAGTTTCCATCAACCCTGACCAATTCTGGTTGATGCACCATAGCAAGCATTCTATTTGGATGATTAACAGATTGGTATGCCAACTACTCTGCATGTAACTGCATGAAGCTGCAAAGAGTTGTGAATACAGCTCAGCACATCACTGAAACCAACTTCTCCTCCAAGGACTCTGTCTACATCTTTCGCTGCCTCAGTAAAGCAGCCATGATAATCAAGGATCTCACTCACCCCACACATTCCCTCTTCTCCCTTCTTCCACTGGGCAGAAGATACAAAGCACCTTCCACCAGGGACAAATACAGCTTCTATCTCACTATAAGACTATAGAGCACTCACTCAGCATAATAAATTGGACTCTTGACCTCAGTCCGCTTGTTATGATCATGCACCAGCAGGCTGAAGGACAGCTTCTACCCCACCATTATAAGATTGTTGAATAATTCCCTAGTACAATAAGATAGACTCTTGACATCACAAGCTACCTCACTATGATCTTGCACCTTATTGTCTACATCTCTGCCATTTTTCTCTCGCTGTTAACATTTTATTCTGCATTCTGCTAGGCAGTGTGTAATGATTTAAAGATTAATGCACTGTAAAATGATCTGATCTGTATGAACAGTATGAAAGACAAGCTTTTCTCTGTATCTTGGTACATGTGACAATAATAAGCCAATTACAATAAGACTGGCTCAAAGAATTGAAAGTAAATTAGAACAATATATTTAATGTGAGTGCATTATAATCATGACCACATAAACCTCTGTAAGGATTATGGAGACTTTTTTTCAAAGATACAATTAACAATAAGGGGCATTGATCTATACAAACCAATAATCTATACAAATCTATAAACCCAAACAACTTGTCAATTTACAGCAGGCCAGGACTGGAAGTAAGTTTGATGAAGGCTTAAGAAGAGAAAGAGTTCAACTGACTCAAATAACATAGTCTGTTGATCCGAAATGCATGAAGTGGCTGTGGGTAACACTCAGTGCTGTGGTGCACAAAGTGAACTGACATGTTTTGTGAATATATAGTAATCCTCAGCTGAGACACAGATGATGAATTATTCAACTCTATAACAGGATTTGTGTGCTGAATTGGCAACACCAACATCTTCACCAAGTTGGAACTCCTGCATACTCTATGTGCAATTAAACATGGATAAAGAAAGCTTCATTACCAAAGGAATCAGCCCTAAAAGATCCATCTGCACGGATAAGAAGGAAATCCAACATATGCTGTGCATCAAATTGATGTTTCAATCAAAATCACCGCAGAGTAAAATTTCATAATGGGTGATGATATTCAAGAGAGTTCAATGGCATAACATTAAGCCCAAACATTTATTTGCACTTTGGAACAAAAACAGAAATGATTTCTACGGGATGAGGATGGGTACAAATGTTTCACAACCAGTTAGGGGGGGGGGGGGGGTTGAGGTTTGCTAGTTCTGTTTCTTTTTTCTTTTTAATGCAAGAGGGGGGTTGAAGTCTTTTCTTTCAATAGCTTTCATGATTTTTCTGCATCTATGGCTATCTGGAGAAGATGAATCTCAGAGTTGTGTTCTGCATTCATACTTTGATAATAAAATGCAGGATGTGTTTCATTGTACCTTGGTACATATGGCAATAATAAAGCACTTTACCAATTCACCATTTTCGATGCAGTTACGATGGTAATGAGCATCTCATGTCCATGCCTAGACTGTGGGTCACTGCCACCATGAACACAAATCCACATTGATCATTCTGTGTAAGGTGCGAAAACTCTTTAGTATTGGTAGATTACTGTTCAGATTGAGGTAAAGAATGTGGGGCCATGCCAACCACTGAATGCACTATCAATGAATTCGCATCTAAAATCCATTTATTATGCATAGTCTTCTGAAGAGATTGCATTGGATAAAGATCTAACATTTTGATTATGTCAATTTGCAGATTTTGAAATGAAATGGTAATCAGATATCTCTCCAAATATCAGTATCATCCACGCTCAAAGAGAGAAGCTGGAAGATTAGTACACAGAATGAGAGAGTCATCGAAGGAGACAGTCACGCAAGGCAGATGGGTTCTCACAATCAAACTTCAGCCTGCAGATTTCCTTCTGAACCACAGATCAACACTGCTCTTCACAACAGGATATAGATGACTCAGAAGAACGCTGATGCACAGAAAACTCAGGGCAGACTTGATTGGAAAGAAAGTTGAAACAACACAAACATTACAACAAATAGGAAGATAACTGGTGTCACATGAAAAGGATCATGTCCAGAGATTTACATGGTCAGAGATTTTTAAAGAAATGGGATACTGGAGCAATTATTGATGTTTATGTTTCTTGGAACTGTCCCGTAAGAGTAGGTGAGAGCCTCAGAAAGGTTCATATAGATCACAATGTAAAGTACACAGGGTAAGTAAGGAAGATGAAGTGTTTAAATTTACTCCCAAAGTGAATTCTACCAAGAGAATGAGGAAGAGAACCTTGACTGGAGATAAATCTCAGTTACAAAGATTGAAAAGAATTGGTTAAATTCATATATTTATAAATAATGTCAAATGAGTTTCAGCCTAACAGGGTAAGTAATGTATATGCAATTGCAAGTGACACCAGAGTATGCTGTATACAACTATGTACGGTAAGTATAATTGTGCCCATGAACAATTAAACCAGATTTGCAGGCGGAGGGGAACCAGAGTGTTAGAGCAGATAGTGAGGTGGAGGAGGATAAAGGTCATGCGAGAACTGCAAGTATAGTGCATGGAGTAAAGCCAGATCTAACATATAAAGAGGCGTTGAGGAAAGAGAAGCAGAATAAAGGGTGTAAAGGCAGAAGGGCTAAAGTGTGTGTACTTCAATGCAAGAAGCATCAGGAACAAAGGTGGTGAACTGAGAGCTTGGATACATACATGGAATTACGATGTAGTGGCCATTACAGAGAATTGGCTGGCACCAGGGCAGGAATGGATTTTCAATATTCCTGGATTTTAGTGCTTTTAAAAGGGATAGAGAGGGGGGAGAAAGGGAGGGAGGGGTGGCATTACTGGTCAGGGATACTATTACAGTTACAGAAAGGGTGGGTAATGTAGCAGGATCCTCTTTTGAGTCAGTATGGGTGGAGGTCAGGAACAGGAAGGAAGCAGTTACTCTATTGAGAGTATTCTATAGGCCCCCTGGTAGCAGCAGAGATACCGAGGAGCAGATTGGGAGGCAGATTTTGGAAAGGTGCAAAAATAACAGGGTTGTTATCATGGGTGACTTTAACTTCCCTAATACTGATTGGCACCTGATTAGTTCCAATGGTTTAGACAGGGTAGAGTTTGTTAAGTGTGTCCAGGACAGATTCCTGTCACGGTATGTTGACAGACCGACTAGGGGGAATGCCATACTAGATCTAGTATTAGGTAACAAACTGGGTCAGGTCACAGATCTGTCAGTGGGTGAGCATCTGGGGGACAGTGATCACCGCTCCCTGGCCTTTAGCATTATCATGGAAAAGGATAGAATCAGAGAGGACAGGAAAAATTTTAATTGGGTAAGGGCAAATTATGAGGCTATAAGGCTAGAACTTGTGGGTGTGAATTGGGATGATGATTTTGCAGGGAAATGTACTATGGACATGTGATAAATGTTTAGGGATCTCTTGCAGGATGTTAGGGATAAATTTGTCCCGGTGAGGAAGATAACGGATGGTAGGGTGAAGGAACCATGGGTGACAAGTGAGGTGGAAAATCTAGTCAGGTGGAAGAAGGCAGCATACATGAGGTTTAGGAAGCAAGGATCAGATGGGTCTATTGAGGAATATAGGGTAACAAGAAAGGAGCTTAAGAAGGGACTGAGGAGAGCAAGAAGGAGGCATGAAAAAGCCTTGGCAAGTAGGGTAAAGGAAAAACCCCAAGGCATTCTTCAATTATGAGAAGAACAAAAGGATGACAAGAGTGAAGGTAGGACCAATTAGAGATAAAAGTGGGAAGATGTGCCTGGAGGCTGTGGAAGTGAGCAAGGTCCTCAATGAATACTTCTCTTTGGTATTCACCACTGAGAGGGAAGTTGATGACGGTGAGGACAATATGAGTGAGGCTGATGTTCTAGGGCATGTTGATATTAAGGGAGAGGAGGTGTTGGAGTTGTTAAAATACATTAGGACAGATAAGTCCCCAGGGCCTGATGGAATATTCCCCAGGCTGCTCCACGAGGTGAGGGAAGAGATTGCTAGGATCTTTATGTCCTTGTTGTCCAAGGGAATGGTACCGGAGGATTGGAGGGAGGCGAATGTTATCCGCTTGATCAAGAAAGGTAGTAGGGATAGTTCGGGTAATTACAGACCAGTGAGCTTTACATCTGTGGTGGGAAAGCTGTTGGAAAAGATTCTTAGAGATAGGATTTATGGGCATTTAGAGAATCATGGTCTGATCAGGGACAGTCAGCATGGCTTTGTGAAGGGCAGATTGTGTCTAACAAGCCTGATATAGTTCTTTGAGGAGGTGACCAGGCATATAGATGAGGGTAGTGCAGTGGATGTGATCTACATGGATTTTAGTAATGCATTTGACAAGGTTCCACACGGTAGGCTTATTCAGAAAGTCAGAAGGCATGGGATCCAGGGAAGTTTGGCCAGGTGGATTCAGAACTGACTTGCCTGCAGAAAGCAGAGGGTCGTGGTGGAGGGAGTACATTTGGATTGGAGGGTTGTGACTAGTGGTGTCCCACAAGGATCTGTTCTGGGACCTCTGCTTTTTGTGATTTTTATTAACAACCTGGATGTGGAGGTAGAAGGGTGGGTTGGCAAGTTTGCAGATGACACAAAGGTTGGTGGTGTTGTAGATAGTGTAGAGGATTGTCGAAGATTGCAGAGAGACATTGATAGGATGCAGAAGTGGGCTGAGAAGTGGCAGATGGAGTTCAACCTGGAGAAGTGTGAGGTGGTACACTTTGGAAGGACGAACTCCAAGGCAGAGTACAAAGTAATTGGCAGGATACTTGGGAGTGTGGAGAAGCAGAGGGATCTGGGGGTACATGTCCACAGATCCCTGAAAGTTGCCTCACAGGTAGATAGGGTAGTTAAGAACGCTTATGGGATGTTAGCTTTCATAAGTCGAGGCATAGAGTTTAAGAGTCGCGAGGTAATGATGCCGCTCTGTAAAACTCTGGTTAGGCCACACTTGGAGTACTGTGTCCAGTTCTGGTTGCCTCACTATAGGAAGGATGTGGAAGCATTGGAAAGGGTATAGAGGAGATTTTACCAGGATGCTGCCTGGTTTAGAGAGTATGGATTATGATCAGAGATTAGGGGAGCTAGGGTTTTACTCTTTGGAGAGAAGGAGAATGAGAGGAGACATGATAGAGGTGTACAAGATATTAAGAGGAATAGACAGAGTGGACAGCCAGTGCCTCTTCCCCAGGGCACCACTGCTCAATACAAGAGGACATGGCTTTAAGGTAAGGGGTGGGAAGTTCAAGGGGGATATTAAATGAAGGTTTATTACTCAGAGAGTGGTTGGTGCATGGAATGCACTGCCTGAGTCAGTGGTGGAGGCAGATACGCTAGTGAAGTTTAAGAGACTATTGGACAGGTATATGGAAGAATTTAAGGTGTGGGTTATATAGGAGGCAGGGTTTAAGGGTCAGCACAACATTGTGGGCTGAAGGGCCTGTACTATGCTGTACTGTTCTATGTTCTATCAGCAACAACCATCAGCAATCCCCATTCCAATTCCAACATGTCAGCCCGTTGCTGATGAGGCGGTGCTCAGGGTGGAGGAGCAACACTTCATATTCGGTCTAGGTAGCCTCCAACCTGATAGCGCGAACATTAATTCCTCTAACTTCTGATCATTTCTCCTCCTCGCCCTTCTCTCTTTTTCCATCCCCCTTTCTGGCTCCCCTCTTCTCTTCTCCTCACCTACCTATCAGCTCCCCTGTGGAGCTGCTTCTCCTTCCCTTGCTTTCATGGTCTACTGTCCTCTCCTGTCAGAGTCCTTCTTCCTCAGCACTTCGCCTCTTCTACTTATCACCTCCCAGCCTCTTACTTTATCCCTCGTCCCCACCCACCCACCTTCTCCTTCAGCTGGTTTCACCTATTACCTTCCAGCTTATACTTCTCCCCCTCCCCACTGCATCTTCCACCCTTCCCCCATTGATGCTACCTGACTTGCTGAGTTTCTCCAGCACTTTGTGTATGTTGCTCAAGATTTCCAGCTTCTGCAGAATCTCTCATGTTTGTGTTTACCAATCCAATATCTGGAACTCCTGATGGTTTATCACTTTGCTCACAATGATGTTTGCTGTGTTTCCTTTCAATTCACAGGGATCCTGTTTCCTTTTTGTTCCCCCATAGTTCAAGCAAGCAAGATTATTTGTATAGCACTTTTCAAACACAAGGCAGTTCAAAGTGCTTTACATAGAACAAGATATAAAATCAAACATCAAGTCGCAGACAATATAGAAGATAATAAAATCACACTAAAATAGATATGATAGATAGAAGTTATAGTGCAGGACATTCTAATTAAAAGCTACAGCAAAAAGAAAAGTTTTAAGCCTCGATTGAAAAGAACTTAAAGTAGAATCATTTCAAGCATGTATAAGGGGTTGTCAAATCTTAAAACACACTCGACTTCATACATTAAAACAAAATGGGAGAAGCAAGGAGGGATAATTATATCTGAGGAAGAATGGACAACAATATGGAGATATCAATGGAAATGTACCAGTTCACAGAAATGGAGGGAGTTTGGATGGAAAAACTTGATAAGATATTTTATTACACCCTCTCAGAAATCCTATTATGATAGTAACCTCCCTGTTTGCTGGAGAAATTGTGGGGAAATCAAACTGCAAATCATTATCATATTTTTTGGGACTGCCCTGTTATCAAAAACTATTGGAGGGGGATACACAATGCCCTACAAGACATCTTTAAATGTGAAATACCCTTGGAGAGTAAGACCATATATTTTGGATATATACCTCAAGAATGGTTGAAAAGAGATAAATATTTAATGAATATACTGTTGGTGGCTGGTAAAAAGACTCTTACTAGGAAATGGTTATCACAGGAGAGCCCAACTTTAAATACATGGATGGAAATTACAATGGACATTTACAAAATGGAGAAGATAACAGCATCTGTTAATCATAAGCTGGAACAATTTGATTCATACTGGGAAAAATGGTTTAACTACATAATGCCTCATAGGCCTGATTTTATTCTCACAAATAAATGAATCTGTTGTGTTACGCCTGTGCCCCAACTCTGAGGGGCCGAAGGGTACAAAGTAGCCCCTCCTTTTCGAGAATCGCAAGATCACTATTAATTCAGGTCAGGAGACCCAGGAAATGAGAGAGAGATGCACAGAATCCACAAGGGGTTTGGAATGTCCTGGCCCCTCAGCGATACAAAGCCACGGGAAACGGCCATTGTCTCTTGGAGACGGAATTGTGTATTGAGTACTGTGCTATTCATCGAAGCCCTCAGGGGATGACCAGAGTGGGCTGGTTGAGGGATGGCCTCATCCCAACCTGATTGACATCTGAGACCCCGTGAGTAAGGATAAAAGAGGGTCTGGGGAACAACCCCTTTAGACGCACCAGGAGAAACGCTAGAAATCCCGTGACAGCATAATAGCGACAGCTGGTGGAGAGCCCACGTGCGTCCTTTTCCATTTGCCTCGGAATTGAGGGGCCTCACCACGGAAGAACGGGTTTAGCTAAAAAGGAGAAACCAGCCCCAACGACATTTCGAAGGATCGACATCATAAAAAGGAAAAACGGGCAAGTTCTAAAAATCCGTCTCTCTCTCTCTCCAACCAAAAGCTGCAGCCTGAATGAACTAAAGTGACTTTTATATTTTCATCGGACAATACATTATCCCCTAGACAACGATAGAGCTATTTCTTGTTGATTATTATTATACCCGCGCTTTTAGATTTAGTATTGATGACGTATATTATCTGTATGTTTGCATTGATATTATTTTTGTGTATTTTTATCAATAAATACTGTTAAAAATAGTACCATCAGACTTCAACGGACCTCTCTATCTTTGCTGGTAAGTGACCCAGTTACGGGGTACGTAACAGTTGTAAAAGAAAGATCACTCACGACTTGTACATAATTCTTTCCTTTTGCTTGTTTTTTCTTTCCACTCTTTTCTGTAAGTGTATACCTCAGATAAATACTTTGTGGAGATTTGTGATATATATGATTATATGATATATATGTACAATGTCTGAAATACATCTTATGGAAATGTTTGTTTGATGATGAACTTCAATAAAAAAAATAAATTACAAGAAAAAAGAAAAGAAAAGAACTTAAAGTTGCTGCAGACTTCAGATTCTATGATTTTTAAATGAACCAGGACCCTGTTTCTTTTAAACTTAGCCATTTCACTTGGAGGTTTATTATATTACTATCTAAAAAAAGCGAGTTAGAAGTCTGTTGGGTCTGGAAAATCTGAAAGCCACTCACAGTTGGGAGCTGTCTCAGCTTCATTTTAAAAATACCTCATGGCCATTGTTATGTTTTGTAGCTTCAAAAAATTGAACTTCCAAGGAAGACACGGGAGTCATTTGTAGGTCCAAGTTGCGTTTACTTTAACTGAGGTGTGCACATATCACGTGGTAGCGTGTTGACGTATGTAATTCACAAATTTATACATTTAACCCATAATGAATTATTTAAAGAAGAATGCTGTACTCAAGGGCACAGCTTTACGGTGTTTGGAAGCAGGTACAGAGGAGATTTCAGGGGTAAGTTTTTTTATGCAGAGAGTGGTGAGTGCATGGAATGGGCTGCCAGTGCTGGTGGTGGAGGCGGATACGATAGGGTCTTTTAAGAGACTCCTGGATAGGTACATGGAGCTCAGAAAAACAGAGGGCTGTGGGTAACCCTAGGTAATTTCTAAAGTAAGTACACGTTCAGCATTGTGGGCCGAAGGGCCTGTATTGTGCTGTGGGTTTTCTATGTTTCTAAATATTAAATAAGCAACACCACAAGTACCAGATGATTGGTTTATTTCAGACATTTCTTTTAGAGCTCACTGTTTCCCCTTAGTGCTGTACAGATTACATGTGACCTCACAACAAATCAGGAAACTACAGCAAAATGCAGTTTACACCTAGTACTTGAGGAACTGAAGTTGCCTGTGGCTTTCACTGGAAGCCTGATCTATAGTGACTTCCTTTCAGCAGCCAAAACCTGGAGAAAGGAAAGCAATGAGGTATGAGTATCTCCCCTTCCCTGAAGAAGCTCCACTCATTCCTTCATCCTTCATTTCTTAGTACCTACCATCCTCCAACAACAGCTTCTACACACCATATTTTTCTACCACCCAGGATCTTGCTGTCAGCACAGAATGATTTCTGGCAGGTCTAGGGAAGTCAAAGCGCGACAGTTAATGTACGTTATAAGGCCTCTCACGTGGTGCTCTTCTAACCCATGATGATATCAAGGCAAATATCTCTGATGCCTTGGCCCTTGCTTCTGTGTCAAAATTGTATGTCGGCATTGTAGTTTGTTTCATTGACCTTGGACTGTGCAAAGAATTACCCAAAGGGTAGCCTTTAAATCACTGTGAAGATACTCAAACAGGTCATTGTTGATGTCGAGTCTCCAATGTTATCTAACAAAGGTGCCACGGTAATGGAGAGGTTAGCACAATGCTATTACATCTCGGGACATCAGAGTTCAGAGTTCAATTGCAGCCCCATCTGTAAGGATTATGTACGATCTCACAGTCAGAACGCTTGTATGTGACCGCAGAGTTTCCTCCGGGTGCTGGGTTTCCTCCCACAGTCCGAAGATGTACTGGTCAGTTGGTTAGTTTGCTGTTGTAAATCCTTTGATTAGTCTGATATTAAAATAAGTGGGCTGCTGCTCAGTGTGAAGGGCCTGTTCCACACTGTATCTCTAAATAAACACATAAAAGAAAGAAAGATCTGGTTAATGAGTCATTTACATACTCAACCCCCTCTTCCATACACCCTGCACTAACAATCCTGCCATATATCTTCCTACTCCTTACAAACTGCATTCCCTATGCCTCAGGCAATAACTAGTCCTCAAGAGCCAAATAGTCTAATCGTCTTATTTCATCTCATCTCAAATTACAATGTGAAAAAGCATAACTGAAGTTCTAATAGTAATGTAAACAGTAACAATTTACTTCAATATTTTCCACCCTAGTATTGGTACATTGAGTGTCAACTCGATGAGTAGATCTGGAGAATGGTGGACATGTCAATAACCAGGTGTATTTTTTTTGTGAACAGCGTCTGAGTTTTTGGCTTCTAGGGTCATACAGATACTTGGAAGGTCTGGCCTGTTAATGTGCAGGTTGACTGACAATAGCATAGTAGTGCAAAGATTATCTATTTCCAAGATTACTCTAGTCTCCCTTTCTCCTTGACCTCTGTTTTGCAATCACTACTCTCCATGAATCTTGACTCTCCCTGTCTCCCCCAGTTTCCCTGGAACCATCTCTGTCCCTATGTCCGCACAATGTCCCAACCCCATCCTTACTTTCCCCCAGCCCTTCCTCCATGCACAGAACATAGAACATAGAAATATACAGTCACATTACACTGTGCCAACCATGTAACCTACTCTAGGGACTGCCTAGAATTTCCCTAGTGCATAGCCCTCTATTTTTCTAAGCTCCATGTATCTATCTAAGAGGCTCTTAAGAAACCCTATTGTATCTGTTTCCACCACCACCAGCAGAGCATTCCATGCACCCAACACTCTCTGTGTGAAAAACTTACCCCTGAGATCCCCTCGGTACCTATTCCCAAGCACCTTTAAACGGTATACCCTTTTGTGCTAGCCATTTCAGTCCTGGGAAAAAGCCTCTGGCTATCCACACGATCAATGCCCCTCATCATCTTATACACCTCTATCAGGTCACCTCTCATCCTCCGTTGCTCCAAGGAGAAAAGGCCAAGTACACTCAACCTATTCTCATAAGGTACCCCCTCCGATCCAGGCAACATCCTTGTAAATCTCCTCTGCACTCTCTCTATCGTATCCACATCCGTCCTGTAGTGAGGTGACCAGAACTGAACTCAAGCGGGGTCTGACCAAGGTCTTATATAGCTGTAACATTACCTCATGGCTCTTGAATTCAAACCCATGGTTGATGAATGCCAACACACCATCTTCTTAACAACACTATCAACCTGCACAGCAGCTTTGAGTGTCCTATCAACACGGACCCCAAGATCTCTCAGGTCCTCCACACTTCTCAAGAGTATACCATTTATATTATATTTTGTCTTCAGATTGGACCTACCAAAATGAACCATTTCACACTTATCTGGGTTTAGGTAAGTTAAATGTTAAGTTTAGTTAAATGTGTTTAGTTACATCCTCAAAGAACTCAATCAGGCTCGTAAGGCACGACCAGCCTTTGACAAAGCCATGCTGACTATCCCTAATCAGATTATGTCTCTCCAAATGCTCATAAATCCTGCCTCTCAGGATCTTCTTCAACAACTTGCCCACCACTGAAGTCAGACTCACAGGTCTATAATTTCCTGGGATATCTCTACTTTTCTTGAACAAGGGAACAACATTTGCAACCCTCCAATCCTCCGGTACTTCTCCTGTCCCTATTGATGATGCAAGGATCATCGCAAGAGGTTCAGCAATCTCTTCCCTCATTTTCCACAGCAGCCTGGGGTATATCTCATCCAGTCCTGTGACTTATCTAACTTAATGCTTTTCAAAAGCTCCAGCACATCCTCTTTCTTAATGTCTGTATGCTCAAGGGTTTCAGTCCACTGTGTCATCCCCACAATTGCCAAGGTCTTTTTCTCTGGTGAATATTGAAGCAAAGTATTCATTAAGTACCTCCGCTACCTCCTCTGACTCCATGCACACGTTTCCACTATCGCTCCTGATTGGTCCTATTCTCACATGGCTCATCCTCTTGCTCTTCACATACTTGTAGGTTTTCCTTAATCCTGCTCACCAAGACCTTCTCATGGCCCCTTTTGTCTCTCCTAATTCCATTCTTAAGCTCCTTCCAAGCAACCTTGTAATTTTCTAGTATCTAGTTTCTTGAACCTGATATATTCACTAAACATCTAATATAATTTAATGCTTGGGTTCTTAAGTTTCCCTGATACTTTCAGGATTTCAACTGCCCAATGAGACTTTTCAGCAATAGAAATGGTTATTGAACTGTTGGCTACATTGTTAAAAATCAAGTGAAATCCCATTCTGTCATTACTTTGACAAGTGCTAAAACAAGTTGAAGTTTAGATCAAATCACTGATTCGATATTAATTGTCTTCATGAAGATAGTAACAGTTCTCCCAAGGTAGGAACAGGGCAACAATGTCAGAAATTTATGAATTTCTGCATTGAATTGCAAATGGATGGAAGCCATAGTTTCCATGTTTTACCATTGAATGATAGTTATTGGCATATGAATCAAGCATGTGTCTATCTGTAGATTTCGCCTACCCTCACCAGCTGGGACACAAACCTGGCAGCATGACTCTATTTGTAAGATGTCTTTCTGAATATATACCTGCCTGAAACTGGAACAATCACTTTAACATAAATAAAATACCACAAATCAATGAGTGAGTGTTTCATCTCTGGAACTGGAAGCACTCCGTCAGACCGGGTTCAAGTGCCCAATGTCAGGAAGCTGAACCATGCTGCAAGAATAAAAGGAAAAATATGCCACCAGTTTTCTTTTAATTGAGCACTATTACTGCACAGCAAATGATTAAATTATAGTTTTGGAATTTGTTTGAGAAGCACTATACAAGAAGATTGTACTTTGTTAAGTATCTTCTCTAAGGAGAAAAAAACGTGAATATTGTTGATACTTTCTTTCTGTGAGGCACGAGGATCACAGCATTTTGAGGAGATGAACTGTAGGGTCCTGGTAAAAAAATAAAGAAGATGTAATCTGCTTGGCAATTGTGTGTATACTATTTGTCTAAAAAAACCTCAGAAAAGAGGCAAGTCAGCTGTACTGCGAAGAACCACAGGCCTCCTGTAATGGTTGATAGTGTGGTGTTTAATATGAATAAGTAAAGAGCTGCTTTCCAATTTTATTCATTCCAGAAAATTGCTTTTTTGACCAAAAAATGTAAGAGCAAGAAACAATGTTCAAAGAAGCACTGTGCTATTTACTTATAAAACCACAGCTGCTCAGCTGGATACAGATTAACATGTTTTATTTCAGTGCAAGCTTCTGTAGTGCGTTATGCCCATGCAGCATACTGCAGGAGATTGATTATTCTATAAAATGACAAACCTGGTCATTTATAAATATTTGTAATATCAGCTTGCGCAGTGTTTATGTAATAGGTCCGTTAGGCAGTGAAGAATTCCATGGATTTTACAGAAACTGTAAATGTTTTAAATGTGATCACTTCTGCGAAACATAGAATGGATGGATATTTGAGGCAGACACTCACAAATATACACCAGCCTACGCCTTTGCAAAAAATGGGAATCCAAAGTAGTAAACTCATGACAAGTCCATTTTGAAAGTATTGCATGGGTATGAGAACTCCTGGGATTTGAGAGGGTAATAAAAGGGGGAATAGATAGCAATGTGCCAGAACCTTGTTAAAGAGCTTCTTTTCCTGGCCCTTTAGATGCTGGTGAATGGGGTTGTGGGTGATGACAAGGGCAGATCTCTCCTTTCTCAACTATGTCAAGGGCATGGCTGCAGGAGCTTTTGAGCTTCCCAATGAAATCTGGCAGCACAATAACATTCCAGACCTGCTATGCACTTTTGAAGATCTTAGAGATCTGCTTTTTCTCTTCTAAGGCCCTGGTTCGAATGCTCTGGGATTTATAACAGACGGTTGTGGTTACTGACATGCCCAAAAGTTTGGAGATGAGTCAGTTGACTCCCTACAGGAACTTTGGCTTCTCTATGCACCTTGGACTTTTACTTTTGATTTCAGGTTCACAGTCTTTCTCTAGTGTGTTGCAACATGAAGCCTCTTTCTACGTGCAAAATAGTCTTGGCATCACTCGACCTCCAACAATAACACAAGTTTTATACCCTCTAGATATTACATACATTCATAACAGCAAATAGGCAAGCATGGTTCAATTAATAGGAAAGGTAATACCTACATGTTGTGAACTATTTGTGGTTTGCTAATATCCATGGTAAAGAATCTGGTGGCTGTTTTCTTTCCTCAGGACATGCTGATTAATTTGCAGATGAGTTGGTATCCACCCAAGAGGAAATACTCAACCTGAAATATGAACTGCAATCTGTTCTGCTTTGTACACATGTATAAATTTAAACAATGTTACAGTTTTAATACTTCTCAAATCACTGACCCAGAAGGTACTTTCTCACCGACAAGATAAAGAAATTCTCATATCACTTGATTGCAGATTTTGACCCAGACAGAATGATTAAAAGACATTTCAACTGATCTGTGAATAATTTATGAAACTGGCTTAAGCTGTTACACAACAGAAATCATTACAACTTCACCGTTCAACTCTCTATAGCATCTTTCAGCCAGATAACTCAACTACCAAATCACTTGATTGTTACAGAAAGTCTTCAGCTCAGGTGGAAAACAAAATCTGCTTTTCCTTAGCTACATGAGCAGAAGAGCTGTCTGCCAACTTGTAAGCTATTGGTTGGTATCTCTGCAGTCAGTGACATTCAGGACTGAACATGCCAATTTGAAACAAATGGAGGCCTGTAAAATTCAAAGCCAAATTATCAAAATCAAAGTAAATTTATTATCAATGTACATATACGTTACTATATACTACCCTGAGATTTTTCTTGCGGGCATACTCATTAAGTACAAGAAGCATAATAGAGTTAATGCAAGACCAAATCCAATAAGACAGACAACCAGTGTGTAAAAGACAACAAACTGTGCAAATACAAAAGAAAAAAGTAATAATAATAATAATAATAATAATAAATAAATAAATAAATAAATAAATAAGCAATAAACATCGAGAGCATGAGATGAAGAGTCCTTGAAAGTGAGTCCATATGTTGTGGAACCAGTTCAGTGATGGGGCACGTGACATTCTCCCCACTGATTCAGAGCATGATGGTTGAGGGGTATAACTGTTCCTGAACCCGGTGATGAGGTTCCTGTACTTCCTTCCTGATGGCAGCAGCAACAAGAGACCATGGCCAAAGTGGCAAGAGTCCTTGATGATGGATACTGCTTTCCTGCGACATCACTCTGTGTAGATGTACTCAGTGTTGGGGAGCGCTTTACCTGCGATGGACTTAACATATCCACTACTTTTTGTAGGATTTTTCCATTCAAGGGCATTGGTGTTTCCATACCAAACTGTGATGCAACCAGTCAATTTCCTCTCCACCACATATCTTTAGAAGTTTCTGCATCCTAGATGAAGATATACTTAAAAATACAGGAAAAATGACTACTTGTGTGAAAGAAAAACACTTTGAAATGTAAAATATAATTTCTTGCTTGTTGAATATTTAACCAGAGATGTCACCTCAACATACCAGACAGTTAGAAGGCTGTTAATAAATTTTCAAAGTTCAAAGTAAATTTATTATCAAAGTACATATATGTCACCAGATACAACCCTGAGATGCATTTTCAATAAATACTCATACTCATATTCAATAAATTCATAACAGAATTAATGAAAGACTTCACCAATTTGGGAGTTCAACCGGTGTGCAAAAGACAATAAACAGTGCAAGTACGAAAAGAAAAATAATAATAATAAATAACTAAGCAATAAATATCAAGAACATGAGGTTCAGTTCAGTTCCAGTTTATTGTCATTTAGAAACCACAAATGCAATGCAGTTAAAAAATGAGACAACGTTCTCCAGAATAATATCACAAAAGCACCCGACAAAACAGACTACACCAGAAAATCCACATAACGCTTGGTAATCCCCAAATCCAGAGTCCAGAGAGGCTGCTGTGTATTAATAATGTGCTACTATCTTAGCACGTTCCCCAGAAAGGAGCTCCAAAGCCACCAGACAAAACAAGTCTACCCAGACTCACCAAGTCAAGAGACCAACTCTACCACCCAACAAACCAAAAACTAAAGCTACAAGACCTACTCAAAACCACATAGTTACATATAGTTATAGTTAACATATAGTTACAACAGTGCAGGCAATACCATAATTGATTTAAAAAAACAGACTATGGGCACAGTAAAAATAGTCCAAAGATGTTAAAAGACTATAAGTTCAAAAGAAACCACCACACAGTTTCCACAAGTCCTCAGGGTCCCGATAGACTCGTCACCCCACACAGGCGGCGTGAAGAGTCCTTGTAAGTGAGACCATAGGTTTTGGAAACATTTCAATGGGGCAAGTGAAGTTGAGTGAAGTTATCCCCACTGGTTCAAGAGCCTGATGATTGAGGGGTAATAACTGTTCCTGAACCTGGTGGTGTGAGTCCTGAGCCTCCTGTACCTCTCCCTGATGGCAGAAGAGAGCATTACCTGGGTGGTGGAAGTCCCTGATGATAGATGCTGCTTTCCTGCAACAATGCTTCATGTAGATGTGCTCAGTGGTTAGGTGGGTCTTTACCTGTGATGGACTGTGTTGGATTTACTACTTTGTAAAGGCATTTCCATTTAATGGCATTGGGGTTTTCATACCAGGCAGTGATGCAGCCTGTCAGTACTTTCTCCACTTCACATCTATAGAAGTTTGTCAAAGTTTTAGATGTCCTGCCGAATCTTAGCAAACTCCCAAGAAAGTAGTGGCATGGCCATGCTTTCTTTATAATTACACTTACGTGCTGAGCCCAGGACAGGGCTCCTGAAATAAAGCACCTAGGAATTTAAAGTTGATTACCTCTGCACCTCTGATCCTCCAACGAGGACTGGCTCATGGACTTCTGGCTTTCTCCTGCTGGTCAATAATCAGTTCCTTGGTCTTGCTGGCATTGAGTGAGAGGTTATTGTTGTAGCACCACTCAGCCAGATTTTCAATCTCCCTCCTATACGAGGGGTGATTTATAAGTTTGTGGCCTAAGGTAGAAGGAGATGAGTTATTAACTTAAAAGTTTCTGCATTATCACTCAAAGAGTTGAACTGCATGTGCATGTAACGAGAGCGTCTTGGACCTCCAGGTGGTCCACAACAGGGGTGATTGATAAGTTCGTGGCCTAAGGTAGAAGGAGATGAGTTATACAGCTCTCATTACATGCATGTGCAGTTCAACTCCTTGAGTGAAAATACATAGAACATAGAATAGTACAGCACATTACAGGCCCTTCGGCCCACAATGATGTGCCAACCCTCAAACCCTGCCTCCCAAATAACCCTCTCTGAGTAATAAACCTTCATTTAATATCCCCCTTGAACTTCCCACCCTTTACCTTAAAGCCATGTCCTCTTGTACTGAGCAGTGGGGAAGAGGCGCTGGCTGTCCACTCTGTCTATTCCTCTTAATGTCTTGTACACCTCTATCATGTCTCCTCTCATCCTCCTTCTCTCCAGAGAGTAAAGCCCTAGCTCCCATAATCTCTGATCATAATCCATACTCTCTAAACCAGGTAAATCTCCTCTGTACCTTTTCCAATGCTTTCACATCCTTCCTATAGTGAGGCGACCAGAACTGGACACAGTACTCCAAGTGTGGCCTAACTAGAGATTTATAGAGCTGCATCATTACATCGCGTCTCTTAAACTCTATCCCTTGACTTATGAAAGCTAACACCCCATAAGCTTTCTTAACTATCCTACTGTGAGGCAACTTTCAGGAATCTGTAGACATGTACCCCCAGATCCCTCTGCTCCTCCACACTACCAAGTATCCTGCCATTTACTTTGTACTCTGCCTTGGAGTTTGTCCTTCCAAAGTGTACCACCTCACACTTCGCTGGGTTGAACTCCATCTGCCACTTCTCAGCTCATTTCTGCATCCTATCAATGTGTCGCTGCAATCTTTGACAATCCTCTACACCATCTACAACACCACCAACCTTTGTGTCGTCTGCAAACTTGCCAAAACACCCTTCTACCCCCACATCCAGGTCGTTAATAAAAATCACAAAAAGTAGAGGTCCCAGTTCAGATCCTTGTGGGACACCACTAGTCACAACCCTCCAATCTGAATGCACTCCCTCCACCATGACCCTCTGCCTTCTGCAGGCAAGCCAATTCTGAATCCACCTGCCAAACTTCCCTGGATCCCATGCCTTCTGACTTTCTGAATAAGCCTACCGTGTGGAACCTTGTCAAATGCCTTACTAAAATCCATGTAGATCACATCCACTGCACTACCCTCATCTATATGCCTGGTCACCTCCTCTATCAGGCATGTTAGACATGATCTGCCCTTCACAAAGCCATGTTGACTATCCCTGATCAGACCATGATTCTCTAAATGCCCATGGATCCTCTCTCTAAGAATCTTTTCCAAAAGCTTTCCCACCACAGACGTAAGGCTCACTGGTCTATAATTACCTGGACTATCCCTACTACCTTTTTTGAACAAGGGGACAACATTCGCCTCCCTCCAATCCTCCGGTACCATTCCCATGGACAACGAGGACATAAAGATCCTAGCCAGAGGCTCAGCAATCTCTTCCCTCGCCTTGTGGAGCAGCCTGGGGAATATTCCGTCAGGCCCCAGGAACTTATCTGTCCTAATGTATTTTAACAACTCCAACACCTCCTCTCCCTTAATATCAACATGCTCTAGAACATCAACCTCACTCATATTGTGATCAAGTTCCCTCTCATTGGTGAATACCAAAGAGAAGTATTCTTTGAGGACCTCACTCACTTCCACAGCCTCCAGGCACATCTTCCCACTTTTATCTCTAATTGGTCCTACCTTCACTCTTGTCATCCTTTTGTTCTTCACATAATTGAAGAATGCCTTGGGGTTTTCCTTTACCCTACTTGCCAAGGCTTTCTCATGCCCCCTTCTTGCTCTTCTCAGCCCCTTCTTAAGCTCCTTTCTTGATACCCTCTATTCCTCAATAGACCCATCTGATCCTTGCTTCCTAAACCTCATGTATGCTGCCTTCTTCCACCTGACTAGATTTTCCACCTCACTTGTCACCCATGGTTCCTTCACCCTACCATTCTTTATCTTCCTCACTGGGACAAAATTATCCCTAACATCCTGCAAGAGATCCCTAAACATCGACCACATGTCCATAGTGTATTTCCCTGCAAAAAAATCATCCCAATTCACAACCGCAAGTTCTAGCCTTATAGCCTCATAATTTGCCCTTCCCCAATTAAAAATTTTCCTGTCCTCTCTGATTCTATCCTTTTCCATGATAATGCTAAAGGCCAGGGAGCGGTGAACACTGTCCCCCAGATGCTCACCCACTGAGAGATCTGTGACCTGACCCGGTTCGTTACCTAATACTAGATCTAGTATGGCATTCTCCCTACAGAAAGTTTGAAGGTAATAACTCACACCTCCTACTACCTTAGGTCATGAACTTGTCAATCACCCCTGCTGTGGCCCACTTCTGGAGGTCCAAGTCACCGACTTCCACAAAGAATGGATCCGTATGCTCCACGACCGCTGGACTAAATGTGTAAATGTAGGAAAAATAAATGTGCTAGGTTTTCTAATATTGACTCCCTCTATCTTAGGTCACGAACATATCAATCACCCCTCATATGCTGATTTGTCCATACCAGTGCTGTCATCAGCGAATCTGAATGTGGCATTGGGGCTGTGCTTAGCCTCACAGTCATAAGTGTAAATTGAGTGAAGCAGGGGGCTAAGCACCCAGCCTTGTGATGCATCTGTGTCGATAGTGATCATGGAGGAGATGTTGTCGCCAATCCATGTTGACAGGGGTCTGCAAGTGAGGAAATCGAGGATCCAAATGCACAAGGAGGTATTGAGGCCAGAGTCCTGGAGCTTATTGATGAGCTTTGAGAAGGAGAATGTAAAACATAGAATGGAAATGAACAAGAGCAATATGAAAAGAATAGCAGGGAAAAAAGAACAAAGATTTTCAGACAAAGGTAGGCTTGAACTGATCATTGCTTCTTTTTTTCTGTTCAATTCTAGGTTTGTATTGATGCCCAGATCAGCTTTAATCTTGAGAATAGTGATTACTTGAGAAACTTCAGTCTTCAGAGATAGAGAATTCTAATTAATTATATCATCGAAAAAAGTAAATTTCTAATTTGTTTTCTGCATGACGAACCACCACCCTTTCCCCCTAAAAAAAGTCTGAGATAATGCTCCTATATTCCAGATCTCCTAGTCTGAAGATATTATTTCTCTCCATTCATGCTGCTGCTCCCTTTCAGAATCTCACAGCTCCTATTTAAACTCCAGTTAATATAGTTCAATCTTTGTCAAGCTCTCCTTATTGGAAAAACTCTTTCATCCAGGATTCAATAAATCCAAGTCCAAGTATATCCTTCCCAAAGCAATAAGACCAATGCTGGAACCCCTTTGTAGATATTTTACATCCCCCTTGAAACACTTCTTTAGTTAACAGCAATTTTGTAGTAGATTATTAAATGCAATTTTGAAAACCATTCCCAATTTCCCTATCAACATTGCTTTTTAATGTGTTCACAAAACATGATTAGATTTGCCAGACAGTTTCTCTATAAATGACATTGTCTTTGCTATAGTATAATTTAATAACTACCATGTTTCTAAATCCAGAACGATCCACTCCGGTATTTTTCAACAGCCGTTGGATAGCGTCATCCAATCTGTAGTTCTCAATTTTCTATCTCTTTTCTCAAATAGTTGTTTATTTTCTGCCTTTCAGTTTGATGTGACTGCTCATGAATTTTGAAAGATGATCACAAATTGTCAGTAACTTCATTCAGACACAAGAGAGACCGTAGATGCTGCGAATCTGGAGGAACACACAAAATTCTGGAGGAACTCACCAGGTCAGGCAGTGTCTATGGAGGGAAATGAACAGTAATATTTTGGAATGAGTCCCTCGACAAGGCCTGAAATGGCGACTGTTCACTTCCATCCGTAGATGTAATCGGACCTGCTGATTTCTTCCAGCATTTTGAGTGCATCTTCAATGACTTTATGGCTACCGCTTTTAAAACCCTAGGATGTGGGTTATTAGATGCAGGGATTTTACTGGCTTTTAGATCTTTTGATGTCTTCTGCATTTTCACTTTGACAGTGTTAATTACTTTAAGTGCCTTGCTATGATTAGGCCTTTAGTTCCACAATGTTTCTGTAAGTAAACATAGACATAAGATTCTACTTTGCGCTTCAACAATGTCTTTTATTTTCTATTACAATTTTCCTGTCCTCGTATCAAACAACCCATATTTACTTCTGTACTCGTTTCCTTTTTATATCATCAAATGTTTCAGCAGTCTTTTTTCCGTGACTTACATTTTCTAATTTCTTTTTATCAATTTCTTCATCACAATTGTTGCTTCTTAAAGCTCTTCCTGTTCTCAGTCTTCCTACTCATCAAGGCAAAAGCAAATTGCCTGTCTTTAATAGAATGCTATATCCTTCTCATTGGTTGATAAGTTGTTTTATTTTTACCACATGTAGCAAGGTACAGTGAAAACTTGCTTTGCTTTCCATCCTTACAGTTGAAACAGTGGATTGAGATGGTACAAGGTACACGAATAACAGAATGCAACATAAAGCATCACGGTACAGAGAATGTGTGCTGTATGTAGACAGTAAGGTGAGAGTCCATTTTATCATATGAGGGAATAATTCAATAGTCATACAATAATGGAGGGGCAGTGGTAGGGTGAGGATATGTCTCTACCGAAGGAGGTGTAAGACGCGCCTTCCCTCCGTTAACCTGCAGGTCACCCTTGGGCACCTGCTTTGCCCCCCGATCAGGGTCACGTGAAGCAGGTGGCAGATGGTCGTATGAGTAGCTGGTGCACATCACAAGCCCTGGTTATGCGACCACCAACACTATGCAGACAATCTCTGAAGAGTATTGATAATTGCTGGGGTTACCCGTCTTGCAAAGAGACTGCCCAGAAGAAGGCAATGGCAAACCACTTCCATAGAAAAATTTGCCAAGAACATTCATGGTCGTGGTTAGAGAAAAGAATAAGAACAAAAGCGTTCCCAAAGGCAACGATCCCTCTCAGATTAAAGACAGACAGAAGACCATGATGGCTCACATCATATGATATGGCACATGTGGTGAACTACATATACCTGTCTGGACACGCCCCCCCTGCTGACTGCTCCTGTGGCTCCTCCCACGGACCCCGGTATAAAGGCAATTGGAGACACAGCCCCGGTCTCAGTCTCCAGGATGTTGTGTGGTGGTCAATTGCTGCTTGTTCTTTCTTCCAGCCAATAAAAGCCTATATCTCGCCTCACGTCTCCAAGAGTTATTGATGGTGCATCAGCCCATAACGATGACGCTGATATAAAAACAAGATAGAAGCTGTCCATGAGCCTGGTGGTATGTGCCTCCAGGCTACTGTACCTTCTGCTCAATGGTGGAGAGGCGGCAGAAGAGAGAATGGCTGTTGGGAGGGAGGGGTGTTTGATTATGCTGGCCACTTTACTAAGACAGCGAGAAGAATAGACAGAGTTCAAGAAGGCAGGCTGGTTTCTGTGATGCGCCGAGCTGCACAATTCCCTGCAATTTTATTTTGCAGTCATGTGCAGAGCAGTTGCCATACTAAGTCATAATGCATCCAGATAGGATGCCTTCTGTGGCTCATCTATAAAAATTGGTGAGGATCAATAGGGAAATACTAAATTTCTTGAGTCTCTTGAGGAAATCGAAGTGCTGGTGATCTGTCTTGGCTGTGGTGTCTATGTGGACCCAATCAATCATTAGATTTGGTAATAATTAATGTATTAATTATTACCAAATTAATACATAGGAGCTTAGCTATTGCCTTGTGGGACAAGGCCCACCACTATTTCTTTTTCACTAAGGTACTTTAGAAAATACTTTGTCAGCATTAATCATTTAAGAATGATTACTAATGTTTTGAAACAAACTTTTAAAAGAAATGTTGAATTGTACTTGCATTTTTAATATTTTCCTCTTTTACACAAGACTATCATGGCTCTCCACATGGCCTTGGACAGCTGAACAACAGCAATTTCTATGTGAAGCTGCTGTTTATTGATTACAGTTCAGCATTCAACATAGTCAGTGCTAATTGGAAATATCATCTCTTCTTCCTTAGAATCAACGCTGATGCACCTCAAGGATGTGTGCATAGCCCATTGCTCTGCTCTCTGAAACCCATCATCATGTGGCTAGCTACAGTGCAAAAGGCACCTAAAAATTCACTGACAACACAGCTGATGTCGGCAGAGTATCAGCTGGAGGAGGTGTACAGCAGGTGAGATGGATTGACTAGTTGAGTGATGTCACAAAAACAACCTTGCACTCAACGTCAGTAAGACCAAATAATCGATTGTGAACTTCAGGAAGGGGAAGTCGGGGAATGCACAGCTGTCCTCATCGAGCGATCAGCAGCAGAAAGGATGAACAGTTTCAAGTTATCATCATCTCTGTAGATCTATCCTTGGCCCAACATTTGATGCAATTACGAAGAAGGCATACCATCAACTTTATGTCATTCAGAGTCTGAGGAGATTTGGCGTGTCCTCAAAGACTTCAGCAAATTTATACAGATGTACCCTGGGGAGCACTCCAGTTGGTATGGAGGGGCCACTACACAGGGTCAGAAAAAGCTGCAGAGGATTGTAAACTCAATCAGCTCCATTATGGATACTATCCCCGCCATCACTGAGGACATCTTCAGAAGATTATGCCTCCACCACCCAGGACCTGCACTCAATGTTATAGGAACAGCTTCTTCCCCTCCACCATCATATTTCTGAACGGACAATGAACCCATGAACACTATTTGCTATTATTGCTCTCTTGTTGCCCCTCTTACTTTTTTTTAATAGATGTATTTCTTATTTGAATCTGGTAGTATTTTATGTATTGCATTATACAGCAGTCACAAAGCAACACTTACATGACATATGTCAATGATAATAAATCTGATTCTGATTTCAATAGGACCTGAAATTCAAAATACATGTTGACCATTCCCACTTTTTGCTTGAACTACAGCTGTAATTGCCGAAAGTCATTACACATAATTGTGTTTTCCCAATGCAAAGAAGTGAGTGTCTTTTTCATCGAAAAGGAAAACTATCTCTTAGGCTTTTTTTTGGATTTTCCTGACCTTTTCTGGGCATTTGTTCCTACTGGGTTCACACTTGCAAAGTTGAATGCTGATTGAGAAGAAATAAAATCTAATCAATTAAACATTTTTAGTGTTTCATGTCGATGTTAACAAAATGCAGCAACTGAATTGTACCTAAGGCCCTGTCAAATATCTGTCAAACTTCCTGTCCGGTCTGTCTTTTCCTGCATAAGTGGACAGAGGGACTCTTTGTAGACAGGTGTTCAGTGGCACAATGATCAGTTCCTGAACCACTTTGGACTATAGATCCAGAGAAACGAGTTCAAATTATACCAGTGCTACTGGGGAATTTAAATTTAAGAAATTCAAATAAAAAACTGGAATTAAACAAAAGGTAGTCTGAGGAATAACAACCATGAAATGACCAGATTAATATTTAAGTTTCATTCATTTCCTCAGGGGAAGAAAAGGGAGACAAGGAAGGAATTCCAGGTTTTAGAGGCTAGCATTTAAAGACATTGTTGATAATAACTGGGAAGAGAAATTCAGGGATATATCAGAGGCCAAAATTGGAAAAGTACCGAGCACTCAGAAGGCAGAGAAGTTGGATGAGTTTATAAAAGCTGGGAAAGCCAAGGACGTGAAATTGTTTGAATAAAAGGATGAAAATGATAAAATTAACCTGTTGGTGGATCAGGAACCAATGGAGAGCACTGAGGTGAGGTCTGAGTCAGGTGGTAAACAGGCACAAACACAAGAAAATCAGCAGGTGCTGGAAATCCAAGCAACGCACACAAAACGATGGAGGATCTCAGCAGGCCAGGCAGCATCTATGAAGAAGAGTAAACAGTTGATGTTTTGGGCCAAGACCATTCAGCAGGACTGCAGATGTTTGCATTAGTATGCTATATCATGCATCTTCAATGAAACACAACAATGGTATCATCCAATAAATATGAGAGAAATACAAAACAGAATGTAGTAGAGTTTTTTTGGCTTCTTGTCCCAAATAAAGTTCATGTATTTATCATTGTATATTGCCCACTATCTGTACATTGCTTTAAATTGTACATTTCCAACATTTAAGATCCATTGTTGATTTTTGAATATGATAGGGTCTTTTAAGAGACTCCTGGATAGGTACATGGAGCTTAGAAAAATAGAGGGCTATGGGTAACCCTAGGTAATTTCTAAAGTAAGCCTTTGACAAGGTTCCGCACGGAAGGTTAGTTAGGAAGGTTCAATCGTTAGGTATTAATATGGAAGTAGTAAAAATGAATTCAACAGTGGCTGGATGGGAGATGCCAGAGAGTAGTGGTGGATAACCGTTTGTCAGGTTGGAGGCCAGTGACTAGTGGTGTGCCTCAGGGATCTGTACTGGGTCCAATGTTGTTTGTCATATACATTAATGATCTGGATGATGGGATGGTAAATTGGATTAGTAAATATGCAGATGATACTAAGATAGGTGGCATTGTGGATAATGAAGTAAGTTTTCAAAGCTTGCAGAGAGATTTAGGCCAGTTAGAAGAATGGGCTGAAAGATGGCAGATGGAGTTTAATGCTGATAAGTGTGAGATGCTACATTTTGGTAGGACTAATCAAAATAGGACATACAGGGTAAATGGTAGGGCATTGAAGAATGCAGTAGAACATAGTGATCTAGGAATAATGGTGCATAGTTCCATGAAGGTGGAATCTCATGTGGATAGGGTGGTGAAGAAAGCTTTTGGTATGCTGGCCTTTATAAATCAGAGCATTGAGTATAGGAGTTGGGATGTAAAATTGTACAAGGCATTAGTAAGGCCAAATTTGGAGTAATGTGTACAGTTCTGGTCACCGAATTAAAGGAAAGATGTCAACAAAATAGAGAGAGTACAGAGAAGATTTACTAGAATGTTACCTGGGTTTCAGCACCTAAGTTACAGAGAAAGGTTGAACAAGTTAGGTCTTTATTCTTAGGAGCGTAGGAGGTTGAGGGGGGACTTGATAGAGGTATTTAAAATTATGAGGGGGATAGATAGAGTTGACGAGGCAGCTTTTTCCATTGAGAGTAGGGGAGATTCAAAGAAGAGGACACGAGTTGAGAGTTAAGGGGCAAAAGTTTAGGGGTAACACGAGGGGGAACTTCTTTACTCAGAGAGTGGTAGCTGTGTGGGATGAGCTTCCAGTAGAAGTGGTAGAGGCAGGTTCAATATTGTCATTTAAAGTAAAATTGGATAGGTACATGGATGGGAAAGGAATGGAGGGTTATGGGCTGAGTGCAGGTTGGTGGGACTAGGTGAGAGAAAGCGTTTGGCACGGACTAGAAGGGCCGAGATTACCTGTTTCTGTGCTGTAATTGTTATATGGTTAAGTACATATTCGGCACAGCATTGTGGGCCGAAGGGCTTGTATTATGCTGTAGGTTTTCTATGTTTCTAAGTAAATGGCTTAATTTTCAATGTTTCTTCATTCACTAGGTCACGGAAAGCAAACACTCTGAATTGCCTCTGACTGACAAGACATTTAAGGTTCAATAACATTGAAGGGTCTGGAGCCATATAAACAAGTACCTGTCAAATCTATATTCTCTATCAATAACCATATAATTACTTCTTCAAATAAATCTGACATTTCACTGACAAAAACTTGATGGAAAAGCATAGCTGTTATCAGCGATGGTATTAATGATTACAATTGTTCACTTTAAGATCATTGACTTTTATTAGCATAGATGTGCCAATGTTCAACCACATAGCATGTTTCCTATGCTACTTTTTATTTTCCTTTAAATCTTTTGTATTTAAAGAACAATCATACTGACATATAGCATAATTAAAAATGTCAATACAACCACAAAGCATTGACATTAAACTGGCTGATTAAAATCAGAATTCTTATTCTCATCCCAGGGGTGTGAATTATGCCTGTGGTTATTTCTAAACCACAATGTGCAGCAACATCATTCAATCCAAAATGTTAGTACATGCACAGTAGACAGCTGCACAGACATAAAATAGTATAATAAAAATAATTCAGAATATTAATTTTGAATATTGGGCTTTTGACTGCATCTTGTCTATGGCTCCATATTAACACTCATATCTTTGAAACAGATACTTCTGGCTATGGCTCTCTTGAGTCTGGAAAATAAATTCTATCATGACAGCATTTAATGTTGCACTCTCTGAGTTCTTGTCTTTCATATGAACTACTTCTAGTTTAGTTAAGTTAGTTAGGTTTTTAATTACAAGCTTTGTTATTTCAACATCCTCACAGACTTGGAGGTCAGTTTCTGTGCTATAAAGCTTTATGTTTCGTTTTCTTCAAGACTGTCTCTGCCCTCTCAGGAAAAAGTAAAATATCCCCTTTCATTATATGAAGAGTATTAGTTTGAGTCACCTTGTTTTTGTTTTAGTCAGTGTTGATTTCTTAACCAACATCACATTGCAGTTTATCTCATTGCTGTATATGGCACCTTGAATACACAAAATGGCTGCTGGGTTTATTGCACTATAACATGGATGACTCTTTGACTCTCTTCATTGCTATAAAAGGCACTTGGGATGTCCAAAGGACACTACTGAAATCTGCATTTAATGGAATTCAATGAAACCCCAATTTTCTTTCCCATTCCCCATCCTACTTCCTTCTATGTTCACCTTTGAGTAAGACATTACTCTTAATTCAAATGAAATTGGAGTTTTAAAGCTCCAGCTATTATCAACTGTAACATTTCTACGACTTCCGATTTGCTCAATGCCACAGCTATGTCCTCCTTTGGTCCATTGATACCAATTAAAACCTGTACTCTCATCCTTATTGGTACAGTCCTCATCTTCAGTCCTTTAAGTTCAACCAATGCAGATTTGCTTTTTTCTATTAAAGTTCATCTTCTTGAACTCTACTTTTCCATATCATGGACTTCTTGTCACTATGATCTGATCACCTGTCAGCTACTTCTGTTGCTACCCTTCCCTCCTCTTAACCATTGGGCCAAACTTCTTTTAAGGTTCTTTTATATCCTGAATGCACATCTTCATCTTTTATGTGCTTCCTATCTCCCACCCACTACCATGCAATCCATTAATCTATGAAATAATCTTTTCATCTTAGACCCACAATACTGTTGACCACACAGGTTTTCACCTAGGCTAGCACATCAGCTGATATTGTTAATGGGTCCATCTTCTCAGGTATTACATTCTTCAATTGCAAATTTTCAATGGTAACCCCTTAACTGAAAAACAAAAAATCCTGCTTGATTTACAAAGTATTCACTTCTCATCTTCTCCACAAATTTCTTGAAAATGCTCTTGCCCTGAGCCTATGCCCATATTTCTCAGGAGATTCATGTTCATGTTTCTCTCTGTTTCTTTTATCTTTTTTTTAAGTTACCCAGTTAAAGTACCCAAGATGTCCTTCAAGAGGACACCAACCTTATTATGGTTTTGAGGCTTGCATGCCTTAATGACCCAGAGGCTACGCTGGCTGGAGTCAGGATGTTATGCTCTGGCTCTTGGTAGGGTCACCCATGCCAAACAGGTCAAAGGCTGGAGGCCAGACTAAGAGTGGTCCACTGGTCATTCAGATTTGGGGGTTCAGCTCAGGGCTAACACCCTGATTCTTAAAACAAAACTGCTATGGAAACAGCAATGAAGAATCCTTCTACATCTGAGTGTGATGGTATTCCTGAGTCTCCACCCGGGACTTGCATGACGGACAGTAGTGAAAACCAAGCGGAAGCTACAGACACGATGAAGGAAGCCATGAAAACTGCCAGAGATGGAGGACCTTCATTTTTGCCCTAAGTGCCAGCAGTGTAACAGAAAGTAAGTACCCAAGATGTACATGCCTTAAAAATTAGCTTTTTACAGCAATGCAAAATGACAAATATAAGTAACAGAAACATCAATTCTGTAAATGATACATAACTTACACAACAAAACAAACATAATGGCTTAAATACGCTCTTTAAATGTTAGACCTTCGATTAAGTCTGATGTTGAATGTAATTGTTTCTTTCACGGTGAAGTGTCAAATGTCCATTGATATCACTGGTGACAAGATTTTACTTAGCAAATACCATGTTATAAATTCCATGAAGTGATCACTGTGTAAACTTATACAGAGCGTTCCTATACCACCAAGTAGTTATGCAGGAAATCTCAGAGGAGAAACTTTAGTGTGGTGGGCTGGTCGGAGGAGATGCAGTTCTGTGATTTGTATCTTCAGGGGTGCATGAGGTGTCTAGAGAGGGGCAGCACCTCAGGTGGGGGGCCTGCCGTGCCCTTTTCAGGGCAGCTCGTCCACCTTTGGTCCCCACCTGGCGCTCAGCTCTCACCTGTGGCTCCAAGTAGCTGTAGCACACACAGCGGCCACACCCTGGTAAACCGTCTCGGCAGACGGGCCAAACCAGGCGGGGGTAGCTGACGGGTCTTTGATCCTCGGTGAGGTAGGGGATCTGCCTATCCCAGCGTGTGAAGTTTGGCCCCGGGGAGATTGAGCGGAGGAGACTGATTAATGGTCCAACGGTCAAGAAGGCAGGCCAGCAGGCATTGTGGAGCGCTAAGAGCACAACAAGACACTGAGATGTCCTAGTCATCCACTGCAGCAGGAGAGGTCTCCAGCCGTAACGGTTGTCCATGCCACTGGATCAAGGTCTTTTCTACCAAGAGAGTGGGATTGCCCCTGTGCAATGGCTGTTCTACTTAAAACTCCATCACGCACAGGTTTCTGTTGTGCGATTCATCCCAGTCCAAACTCAAACTCCAAACTCAACTTGTCGAGCCCTGCAGCGATGGGGGAGTGGTGAAGCCACAGCTGGAGATGACCACTGGCAGTTGTAGTCACCAACCTGCACATGGGCAGTCGTTCGTCTCTGTACCTGGGGCAGCAGAGACGTCTGGCAGCATCCAGGGCGACTGGGCAGCCCTTTTTAGGACAGCACTGCCCACCCTCACATGAGGGAGGGGGTTAGAAAAGGTACCCTAAACATTGCCTGCCCCACAACATCTGGCTAGCTAACCACGGCTGGCGGATCATCTCCTTAGCGGTCGACATGCACCAAGAGAAACACATCAAAGAAAACTCATCTTTGGAGCCTGGAACTTCCGCACCTTGCTGGATAGAGACAAGGTGGCAAGGCCTGGAAGATGAACAGCACTCATAGTGGCCGAACTTCGCCGTTATCGCATTGATATCGCTGCACTCAGTGAGACCAGGCTTGCAGATGAGGGTTCATTACAGGAAGCAGTGAGTGGATATACGTTCTTTCGGAAAGGGAAACCACAGACTGACAACAGGTAGGTTTTGCAATCAAAATTGCTCTGCTGAAGAAGATCCCTGCTCTGCCCACTGGAATAAATGAACGTATCATGAAGTTCCGCTTTCCTCTCAGCCTGTTCCGGTATATCACCATTGTCAGCGTCGATGCACCAACTCTCGTGAGTCCAGACGAAGACAAGGAAAGTTTCTACAAGGACCTGGACCAGACTATTCGGACAACCTCTGCCAGCTTGGGCGACTTCAACACCAGGGTGGGGACAGACAGTGACAACTGGGACGGAGTCCTTAGGAGACATGGGGTGGGAAAACTAAACAGTAATGGCCTGCTGCTTCTGAGCAAGTGTGTCGAGCACAACCTGTGCATCACTAACACGATGTTCAGACTTGCAAACAAGTACAAAACAACCTGGATCCAAACACTGGCACCTATTCGTCTATGCCATAGTACGCCAGTGTGACCTTCAAGACGTCACCGTCACCCGGGCCATGCGAGGTGCTGAGTGTTGGACAGATCACAGGCTGGTTCGGTCGGTCCTCAACCTGCACATAGCCCCTTTGCATCGTAAGCAACAAAAGACTGTCAGAGTGTCATTCAACATCGGCAGACTGCAAGACCCAGGTCAGGTCCAACGTTTTCAAGATGTACTTAATGAAAAACTCTCCGGCAATTCACCGCTTCTGGGAACCTGTGCTGAAAAGTGGACACAGTTCAAAGGTACTGTCACACAGACTCCAACAACTGTACTCGGACTGAAAACCCAAGTGCATCAAGACTGACGAAGGGTCTCGGCCCAAAACGTCGACAGTGCTTCTCACTATAGATGCTGCCTGGCCTGCTGTGTTCCATCAGCATTTTATGTGTGTTGTTTGAATTTCCAGCATCTGCAGATTTCCTCGTGTTTGCATCAAGACTGGTTTGATGAAAACCACGAGACCATTTCAGCAGCCCTTCAGGCCAGGAACAAGGCCTATGCAGACTGGCAGAATGATCCGTCACCTGTCTCAAAGAAAGACAAGTTTAAACACCTGCAGTCCGAAGTACAGGCGAAACTGCGAGAGATGCAGGACGAGTGGTGGCAGAGAAAGGCTGAGCAGGTGGAACGCTATGCAGACATGCATGCCACCAGAGAGTTCTTCAGCGCCATAAAGTCAGTTTATGATCCTTCTAAATCAGGATGCTCCCTCTTGCTGTCATCTGACAGGTCGAGCCTGATCGAAGACCAGGAAGGACTGAAAAACTGCTGGGATGAACACTTTTCCAACCTACTCAATAGGCTGTCCACAGCAGATCCCTCAGCAGCCAGTCCTGGATGGCCTAGACCTGCCGCCCTCTACTGATGAAAGCCATCTCACAGATGAACTCAAATAAAGCAACAGGGCAGGATGACATTCCTTCCAAGATCTACAAAGCATTCTGCCCAAACGCCTTACAGGCACTCCAAGACATCCTGGAAGACATCTGGATCACAGAGGAGATGCCTGACAACTTCCGCGATGCCCTCATAGTGGCTCTCTACGAAAACAAGGGAAGCAAATCGGACTGTGGAAACTACAGGGGTATCTCACTGCCATCCATCATAGGCAAGATTTTTTTGCCCGTATTCTCCTGAACAGACTTGTCACTGTCTCGGAAAGGAACCTCCTGGAGGCGCAGTGTGGCTTTTGGCCAGAATGGAGTACAGTAGACATGATATTTGCCATGAGGCAAGACCAGGAGAAGTACATAAAGCAGAACAAGCCTCCTTACTGTCTTCATTGACCTGACAAAGGCATTTGACACTGTAAACAGGGAGGCTCTCTGGATCATCCTGAGACGTTATGGATGCCTGAGGAAATTCGTGAAGATGATTCAACTGCTCCACGACGGAATGACAGGACAGGTGGTGATACGTCAGCTGCATTTGCTATTTCCAATGGGGTGAAGCAGGGCTGTGTACTAGCTCCAGTCCTGCTCAATCTGTTCTTCACCTGCATGTTGTCACGTGCTGTCCAAGGTCTGAAGGAGGGAGTGTACATCAGGTACGACTGGACAGCTCTCTCTTTGACCTTCGCGCTTGAACGCACGGACGAAGTGCCTCCATACAGGCATTCAAGAAACCCTCTTTGCTGACGACTGTGCGCTCCTGGCACACAAAGACAGTGATCTACAGTTGATGCTGAACAATTTCTCAGACGCTGCTACACCCTTTGGCCTGACTATCAGCCTGAACAAGACTGAAGTACTTCACCAGCCTGTGCCAAACACCAACCCCATAGAACCAAAAATCACTGTTGACGACACCCAGCTGACAAATGTAAACAGCTTCAAATACTTGGGAAGCATCATCTCGCATGATGGGTCTTTGGACAAAGAAATCAATTCCAGGATCAGCAAGGCCAGTCAGGCTCTGGGGAGGCTGCGTGCCAGAGTGCTCAATCAACACAACGTCCGCATCTCCACAAAGCTGAAAGTCTACAGAGCTGTGGTCATCCCTTTCCTCCTATATGGATGTGAAACCTGGACTCTGTACCGACGACACATCAAACAACTGGAGAAATTTCACATGTGCTCCCTTCGCTCCATCCTTAGCATTCATTGGCAAGACCATGTCTCCAATCTGGAGGTCTTGGATAGCGCGGAGTCCACCAGCATTGAGCCCCTGATCATCAGAGCCCAGATGCGGTGGGTGGGGCACGTCATCAGAATGGACGACCACCGTATGCCTCGCAAGCTGCTCTATGGTGAACTGGCGACCGGAAAGAGACCTCAAGGTCATCCGTGCAAGCACTATGAAGATGCTGTGAAGGAAACCCTACACTACTGTGACATCCAGCCAAGGGAACTCGAAGCTGCGGCTGCTGGCAGAACCCGCTGGCGAGCCCTGTGCGTTGAAGCTGACACCAGTTTTGAAGACAGGTGCTGCCAAAAACTGATGGAAAACAGTGAGCAGTGTCACAGAACAGCAGCCTCAATTATTACAACAACGGACTTCCAGTGCCCCCATTGTGCTGGAATCTGCGCTTCCAGACCTGGGCTGCAGAGCCACCTCCGTGCTCACAGACGAACTGCACAACAGCGTGTCTTCTTCGAATCCGAAGGACTACCACCATCTTCATGGCACAGTCTGTGATGTTCAAATTAAAAGCTCAAAGCACGTTTTCTATTAAACTATGTAGACTATATACACCTTGAGATTCATCTCCTTACAGGTGGCCACTAAACAAAGGAACCCATTTTTTAAAAAAGACCATTGGGCAGAAAAACAACAAATCATGCAAACAATAAAAGAAAGCAACATTCAGAACTGAAGTTCAGGAAACTGAGTCCACAGCCATGAGGCCTGTCATACTGAAGCTGATCTGGGCTACAGCCTTAGTTCAGTGTAGAGATGAATAAACCTTGCACAGCAGCGAGATGAACTGGCCCATCCCTCGCCTCTGCTGTAGAAGTAAAATAGTTGTCCAGAGCATCAGATAAGTTTATATTACTTTTAGAGGATTACTGTAACTTCCAGTAGATATACCAAATAGTTAAAATAAATTAAATGTGAAATGAATAGAACCCTCAACTAATCGAATGAATCTGACTCATAGAGTTGTGACAGGGCATCTCACTCCAAGTAAATGCACATCCTGCATCATGTGGGAAACCCTGGATACCTCTGGTGTCCGTGACACCTGCAGTTGCTGCAAGTGCTGTCGGCTGGATGAAATTGAGCTCCAGGGTTCAGACCCTGAGCAGCAGCTGTCATCATTGAAATCCATGTGAATTTCAGGAGCAAGGCACCCCTCGGCTGAAGCGAGCTGCAAACGGTGAGGAAATGGTTGACAGTCAGAATAAGAGAACCAGGCAGATAACGTGACAATCCCCTGAGTGTGACTCATTCTTTTACTAGATTTCAACTCTGAATACTAATTAGGACAAGCTTTGCATTTTTCGAATGGGATTCACTGATCTTCATCAGAAACACCAACAGAAATATCAATGCTGGTAAGATTTTTCATAGCTTTTTAAGCAGGTAACTCCCAGAGACGTTAGTACCAGCGACCAGAGAAAGTGGCATGGGCAGGTAAATTAATAAAATTTAAAGGGTACTTGGACACATACATGGATTGGAAAGGTTTAGAGGGGCATGGGCCAAATGTGGGTAAGTGAGGCTACCTTTAATGGGCTGATGGTCGGTATGAAACAGTTAGACCAAAATGCCTGTTTCCATGCTGCCTATAACCCTAACAACATTTATTATTATTTTATGTTTAATTATCTTTAAAGCAATTTTATTTTTCTCAGTTATTTCACTTACTTCCTCTTAAGCTCATCACCCTCACTGGGGTATAGGTCGCCGACAGCAGCTCGCTAGTGTTTCCTCTCCTGGGCCAGACTTTTAGGTGTAGCCCAACTTCAAAGATCGTTCCTTTCCCAGGGAAGAAGGCTTTGGAGCTTCTGTAGCCCGGGTTTTTACAGAGGGGTTTCTAGCCCCATGTCCAACCCTCCTCCTTTTGCAGTCAGGCCTGGGACCATCCATGGCAGAATTTACTTAACTTTAAGTTTATAAGGAATATTTCTGAATATTAGAGAGCAAGATGAACAATCAAAGCAGTTTTGACAACAGCAAGCAAGAGTATCAGGAGGAAGAGCCGCAGGTTCCGCTGCCTGAGGCCTAGTTGTCACTAGCAGCTCTCTGCCTCATGAAAGGACTATGAAATTCAGGTCTGCAACACTTCTATTGTAGGGAAGTGAGAGCATTCAAGAACTTGGCCTGAAGTCGAACAAAATCCTGACATTTAATGCACATCTGGAACTGACTCTGCACAAGTGGAAATTATACAAAAGGAAGATTTTGTTTTGAAGGTTGTTTTCAGTGACTGCAGACATCATACTTGGAGTTTTCCAGTTCACAGATATTTGTTTAATTTATAAGAGCTGTCTCCATCACTGGCAAGTGGAGACACTTGACTATTCTTCAGATTTATTCTTTATCATTATCATGGTACCATGCAATAATCTCTGCACGGAAGGGAGCCAGTCAGATTTTATGTATCTGCTGCCTTTCTGCAAGAGGCTGTAGGTTAGCAAAATCAGCGCCTATCGCTGGACAGTAACGTGAGATGTGGGATAGGTGATGAGTGATCCAGGTTAGAATCTGTCCTAGGCATGGAAAGAGAAAGAAAGTGTATCATTAGGGGTAAGCTGGGGCCAAATATTGACTGATATGGAGGTCCGGTCAAGAAGTCAGATAACGTAGATAATGTACTAACTGGGATTTTTTGCATTAGGCTGCATCGAGGCTGTTAAGTTCACTCTGAAAGAGTCTCATCGGTTACTCTAGGTCAGGTTGGCGAAGAGGTATCAGAGATTTGACTCTACCTCAAATGGATAATTCACAGAATTTAAATAGAATATTTTCTGCATAGCTAAGGGAAATAAAGATAGCAAGTGCAGAGATACTCGCCACAGTATTCCAGTCATGTTCCGATCCATGTGGGATGCTAGAGACTGGAGAATTGCAAACATCTTTGCTTTGTTTGAAACAGAAAAAAAAGCAAAGGTAACACCAGCAATGCTAGGTCAATTAGTTTAAATCTGTTGGAGGGGGGTATATTTTAGAAATAATCATCCATTTTAAAGTGAATTCTTACTTGGAAAAAATATACATTATATATGGGAAACCAACATAGATTTTTAAAAGGCAAATTGTATTTAGTTAATCTAACAGAGGGTTGTCTAGTAAAGAATAGTTCCTAAGACGAAGGAATTCGTTGCAGGGAACAGCTTCAGCTGCCGGGCTTGTTCTCCATAGGTTGTAGAGTTGTGTTCGGAATACAGAGGAGTTTTAAAGATCAGTGCTCAAAAGAAGTAAAAAATGCAAGGCTATAAGGTAAGGTTGGGGAAATGGGTCTCAGGGCATTACTGTTCCAGAAAGCTGGCATGCATTTTAAATCTGGTTGGCTTCCTTACGTGCAGGGATAACTGCAAAATGGCATGATGATTATGAAGTATAAATCTGAAGAAGTCAAGTCAGTCTTTAAATTCATGGAGACGTCTCTTACATCTGAAACAACTATTGAAAGTAAGTTCCAAAACAATATTAATATTTCATGCATATCTGAACCAGTGTTTGGTGTGAGTGCAGGATATGCCAGGATTTTGATAGATCTCAAGCAGTGTTCCTGAATTCTCCATACCCCCACTAATCTGGTCAGTAAGATATATGAGCCCTTTTGAAGTTTATGTTTTTATACATCTGTCATGAGCAAACTGTGCACACTTAATCAGAGCCACACAGGTAGTTTGTGTATTGGGATATGTTTCAGAAATCCTCTTCCGAAAACCAAGCTTGATGAAAGAGGAAAGACGATTGTAGAGGGAAGAATACAGGGATGTTGCCTGGATTGGGGAGCATGCCTTATGAGAATAGGTTGAGTGAACTCGGCTTTTACTCCTTGGAGCGAAGGAGGATGAGGGGTGACCTGATAGAGGTGTATAAGATAATGAGAGGCATTGATCGTATGAATAGTCAGAGGTTTTTCCCCAGGGCTGAAATGGCTAGCACAAGAGGGCATATTTTTAAAATGCTTGGAAGTAGGTACAGAGGAAATGTCAGGGGTAAGTTTTTTTATGCAGAGAGTGGTGTGTTCATGGAATGGGCTGTCAGCGGTGGTGATGGAGGCGGATACAATAGAGTCTTTTAAGAGACTCCTGGATGGGTACATGGACCTTAGAAAAAGAGAGGGCTATGGGTAAAGCCTAGGTAGTTCTAAGGTAGGGACACGTTCGGCACAGCTTTGTGGGCCGAAGGGCCTGTATCGTGCTGTAGGTTTTCTATGTTTCTAAGAAAGAGCAGAGAAACTGGCAGTGCGCAAAAAGATTCTGAAGGAACCAGGCATTACTGTGACTTATAATCTCATAAAAAACAAACTCCCTCCTTCTTTACTGTTTCCCAAACATTTTATAAATTAGGTTCTTCTAAGCCTTCTGAGATGTAATAAAGTAAGTGATCCTTTATAATTATAGGTTGGCCACCTAGTAATAAATGCACAAAAAGATGGCAGCTTTGAGGAACATTCTGAGTTTACACTACCAGCAGACACCCATCACAAGTACACACTCAAGTATCAACTCCACCAAACATATTCCCAAAATCTGTAACCATTGCATAGTCCCTTTCGAATTTTTCAACATTCCTTTAGATTTTCAACATCCATAAATGTTTAGGAGTTTAGCTTATGATTGAATGATTTTATTAATTTTATATGAAAATGTAATTATTTTAATATGGCTTTAATAATTAAAACAGCTTAGTGTGTTTACATGGGCTTCCAACTGGGCTCTTATTGTTTAACGTAAAAATACAATTTCCAAAAGACATCTCTGTGAAAGGTGCATACTATTTTAATGCCAGCTTAGTAAATAAACATATTGAACATGCTGAGAAATCACTTGTAAAAACATGTTGCTATTAAATATTTTATATCATGCATGTTTTAGTAGAACACAACAAATAAAAAAATGTTCAAGTATAAAGATTCAGTGGGATAATTGATTCAGTATGCTGCTGATCCTATCATTACAATAACATGAGGAGACTCAACTTGTGTTCATTAAAATCACCACAAGAAGCAAAACTAAAAGAATTTGCAACAATTCTTAAACATTACTAGTCACAAGATTCAAACATATGCAAGCATGCCAGATAGAAATCATAAACTTCAGTTAGCCTGAGACTCAAGCCTGTCCATACTGTTGGTCTGCACTGGATCATGGGAGACTGAAAATTTTAAAAGCTGCAGACTGAATATCTGAAAATGAAACTGAAAATTCTGCAGTGCTCTGTTGACCAATGAGAAGTTCTGAAATGCATTTTCTGGGGTGGTGAAAGAAAGATTGTATTTAATATGTGCACAGGACAACCCACCAACAGCACTGAGATAACATTCAGATAATTATCCTCTCCTCCCCCATCGTTATTTACTTACTCAGTCTCGAATTTTGCTAGTGATTTTACCATTCTGACCAAAATTTTTGTTTTAGAAAATTTACCCTTGTTCTCTTACTTGATTTCTTATCATTCTCAGCTCAATGGAGCGTTCCTGAATGTGAATCAGCAGGTGACTGGCTCTGTATTCATTGCACTGTAAGAGCAGTTCTCATCAATGGAAGTGCTAATTTAGAACAAAACAGCCAAAGCTCGGTATTTCCAAATTTAAAAGATCCTATGGGTGTATTTAAAGAACAAGAAACTCCATATTTTTCAATCTGCAACTGATTAACTTTATATCAGATTATAAGAACATTATCTTAATGTTGTTGTGGTGGGACAGTGCTGTGCACAAATTCAATATGATTGTTCCTATGTCAGCAGAGAGACCACATTTCAAAATCTTTATCGATTGGGTATAAATAGGATTGGGAAATGCTGAGACCATGCAAGGCACTACCTATACAGAACTTACTTCTATGAAAGTTTTTTTTTGCTTCTTTCCACTGCATTTCTACACTATATTCTTACTGTAATCTAATCTAGACACTAGACACTAGAATACTACAGCACAGTACAGGCCCTTCAGCCCTCAATGTTGTGCCGACCCATATATTCCTTCAAAAAAATTACTAAACCTACACTACCCTGTAACCCTCTATTTTTCTTTCATCCATGTGCCTGTCCAAGAGGCTTTTAAATACCCCTAATATTTTAACCTCCACCACCATCCCTGGCAAGTCATTCCAGGCACCCACAACCCTCTGTGTAAAAAACTTACCCCTGATGTCTCCCCTAAACTTCCCTCCCTTAACTTTGTACATATGCCCTCTGATGTTTGCTATTCATGCCCTGGGAAACAGGTACTGGCTATCCACCCTGTCTATCATTATAATCGATTCCAACAATTTAATTTTGTTGGGACACAGAAGACTGCAGAAGCTGAAATCTGGAGCAACATTCAACTTGCCAGAGGAACTCAGCAGGTTCAGTAGTAACAGTGGGGGAGACTAATGGAATTGTCGATGTTTTAGGTTAGGACGAAGCTTAGTTTTGTTGTCCCTGCTTCTAATTAGGCCATTATATGCAATTTATAGGTACAAAGTTGGAAAAGGAATGGCTAGATTATGATGTCAAAGTGATTCTTACCAGGAAATGGAAGCAAATGACTGCTTGATGGTCTAATATGCCAAAAATCACCCCACAAACAAACACCAACCCATATTTCCTTGACGAAAAATAATGGTTCTAAGTCTTCAACAAATTGACATACCTTGGAATATTAGTCAGCAAGGCCACAGTTACTCTGAAGTGAGGACAAAATGATTTGGGAAGAGAGTAGGATGCAGAACAGTCATCAGTGAAGAAGAACAAAGGACTGCACATAGGATGACAAAACGACCAAGAGAAATATTTATTCTGTAGTTTACAGAAAAACTGCAAGCAAAGTTCAGACAGATTTAGAAGTACTAAAATAAATCCATTGTATAATACTGTACAAATAGAATATTGAATTCTACTGATAAAACAGTGGATTAGAACTGTGCTCACAAACTGCACTGAACTCTGACCACATCATATCTTTACTCCTTTTCATTATGATCAACTATTTTATATTATGCCATGATACTATATAAAACAACACAGGAAGTCTTTCACACTATTGGTGTATACCATTCGCCAGGGGAGTAGCCCTGTTATTGCTACTCTTTTCATTCCCCTGTAAACTCCTGTAACCTATTCTCTCTCATACAACATCCTCTCCCCACCCCCATGATTCTTTTCACATTTAACTTCCCTGAGGGGTAATTTACAGGAGGCAATTATTTTATCAGCCTGTGGAGGGGATCCACACAGTCATGGAAAGAATGCACAGCCTCTGCACTGAGGCCACTTGGGATCGAAGTGTAGCGCAAACTGATGAACGCCATGCTGAAAACTGCTTGGAAGCAAGAGAGAGAGATATGGGCCTTGGAAACGGTTCATATAATCGTCTTAGGGATGATCTCTGAATCCCGAGCACTACGTTAGAAAGAGAGAGAGATATGGGCCTTGGAAACGGTTCATATAATCGTCTTAGGGATGATCTCTGAATCCCGAGCACTACGTTAGAAAGAGAGAGAGATATGGGCCTTGGAAACAGTTCATATAATCGTCTCAGGGATGATCTCTGAATCCCGAGCACTACGTTAGAAAGAGAGAGAGATATGGGCCTTGGAAACGGTTCATATAATCGTCTCAGGGATGATCTCTGAATCCCGAGCACTACGTTAGAAGGAGCATGTTTAAAAGAAATCACGTAAGATGAGGAAATGAAAATCAAAGAAAAACTGCAGTTGCTGGAAGTCTGAAATAAAAATACTGAAACATTTAGGAGGACGGGTGCAAACTGTGTGAAGAGGAAGGTAATGTCTCACATCAAAGAATAAAACTGGAAGAGAGAGAGAAAAAAAGTTGAAGAAAGAGCAGTGCAGGGAATGGGGGAGCAACTTCAATACAAGGAGGGAGAGATATGCAGAATGTGATTGACTGGAATGTCATGATATGATTTTCTTTAAGATTGAAAATGGCCTGAAAAACTATAGGTTCAGAAATTAATTAAAACAAAGCCTGATGATTATGACAAGGAAGCAGTAGCGTTTTGAGTCTTTCTGTGAACTAGTCTGTTGAATATATTACCACCCCACTCAGTAACGGTTGAGAGTGGGTTTAAAAGTATGAAATCCACCTACCGAGCCCCCTCCTCCCTGGGATGATGAATAATGAGAAGCTGAGTGTCCCACTGTGGGGGACAGGATTGCTTATTAACATGTTGTAATTGGACTTGGACTGTGGGATGGGAGAATGGCTTGAAATGACATAATGCTGCATGGATATCTTTGGAGTGGAATTTAATATCACTTTGAGCCTTCCAAATGGGGCTGGAATGCTCCCACGGGCATCTTTAGGACATAGATGGCCTCTCCTAGCCCTGATTTACTGAACTTACAGGACAGCAAATGGATCAGTATTCCACTGCTGTGGTAGGGTTTCCTCTTTACATATTCAGGGAATCATTCCCCATAATAATGAACAGAAACATTAATGATTTGCATTTTTGACATTCTTAACTATCGACAACTTACTCTGATTGTATCAATGAAAATTAATGGAAGAAAATGATTTGAAAGAAAAATCTACCTTTTTAGTTTAGATGACATCAGTAGATCAAGAATAATAAAATCATTTAAATCTATAAATCAAATGTTATTACTTCCTACCAACCATTTATATTTCAATGCAGTAAGTGATTTACCAGAATGCCATCATATTATTTGTTTTTAAAATAAATCAAATTAACACATCAGATAAAGAATATATTTTTTCACAATCACTCAGCATGAGGGCATAAGGTGATGGAATATTGAGGCTCTGCCATGGAATCCAATCCTGAGACAAGCATGAACACAGTTAAAGGAACTCCTCTATGGAAGCTTCTAGATAATATTTTCAATGCTGAATAGGAACATAACATTTCCTCTTCAGTGGCTGAATGTACAGGAAACTCCATCTGCTTCCTGGTTTGTGAGGTGGCAGAGCTGTCTGGGGCAGCCAGCAAAAGCAACCTTTTCAAGATATGACAGGATCTACTGGCCCTGATGAGCTGCTCTGGTGTCATCCTGTCAAAGAAAACAGTCAGCATGAAATCAGCCAGTGCAAATTGTCACTGTGGATGCTTTAACAGGCACACAACCCACACTGTAAAATGGATTCCTTTTGCAAAACACATGAAAATATATTGCCAGCAATTTACTGGATTCGTGTCCTAGACCTCTTCACATGTTCTGTCTTGTGTGGAAGTCCTACACTTATTGATGGACTTGAGATCCTGAATATGAACAGAAAATACTTCAAGTGGCTACCATTTCAATTCAGCTTCCCATACTCATTCCCAACAAGTCTGTCCATGGCCTCCTCTAATGTCCTGATGAGGCTGGAGGAGCCATATCTCATATTTCGTCTGCATAGTCTTCAGCCGGATGGCACGAACATCCAGTAATTTCTCCCACTCACTTTTCCTATTCCTCACTCCAGTCATTCCCTCACTCCTACTGTTCCTCTCACTGGACCATCACCTTCCTCTGGTTCCCCTCCTCCTTCAATGGTCCATTGGCTTCTCCTTTTCCATTTCTTATTCTTCAGTCCTTTACCTTTTCAACCCATCTCCTCCCAGCTTCTTACTTCACCACCTTTCCCTACCTGCCCTCCTTCCCCCTCACCTGGTCTCACTTGTCACCTGCCAGCTTGTCACCTGCCAGCTTCTCCCCACCTCCTTACTCTGGCTTCTTCCCCCCTTCCTTTGCAGTCCTGATGAAGTGCCTCAGCCTGAAGTGTCACCTGTTTATTCCTCTCCATAGATGCTGTCTGACTTGCTGAGTTCCTCCATTGAATTCTGTGTGTGCGTGCAGGATTTCTAGCATTTGCAGAATATCTGGCATGTTAAGAAAATGCAGGCTTGGTTAGCATTTGGGCAGCACTGGCTGAGAGAAAAACAGTCACATTTCAGATTGGTGGCCTTGCATTAGAACTGATAAAAGTTAGAGACAAGTTTTAAGATCTAGAGAAAGAGAGGGGTGTCAAGAGGACAAAGATATATTTGTGTTAGGTAGAAGGCAGAGAGAATACAGGGTAACAGTGCAATAGGGCATAAAAGTGAACAATGAATAATTGATGCAGTCCCATTGCAGACTTTTAATCTTGAATGCTGACTACTTCTTTGCCCTCGCTGATGCTGCCTGACCCACTGAGTTCCTGCAGCAATTTGTTTTATTGCTCCAGATTCCACCCTTTTTGGTTTATTGCAAGGCAGTTTTGGAGGAAGAGTAAATGGTAAAAATAGAAATAAAACAATTTGAAATGACTAGAAGGAAGAATTGTGATCACTGAGATTGCAAAATGAAAGCTGGAAAATCTGGATATCTTGAGGCCCTCTGTTGGTCAGGATCAAAAATAGACATTGTATCCTAGCTGTCTACGTGATACACAAGCCAGTTGTACAATATGGAGAGCAAATTGTTGCCCATGCAGCAGGCTCCTCTCCACGTGGTTGATGAATCCAAAGAAGTGGCAGAGACTGATACGGTTTGGCACCTGTAGCATCACAGGAGTTGCCTGTCAGCGTTGAACTCAACATAGGACTGCTTTCAGGACTCTGCCTCTGGAGTGTTCCTCAGGGTTTACTCCCAATGACTTCCCCAAGACCACCCAAGCTGCAGGGCAGCGGAGATTTGAGATCAGAGATTTCCTTCTCCTCGATGAGCTGCCAGCCACGGCTGATGAAGCCCATCTGCCCAAAGCGAATGGTTTTAATGTGCCAGTAACCTGCCTTTGTCCCTTTTCCTGTCAGTAGAAATGGCTCTGCTGGGCTTAGTAGCTAAGCCACACACGAAGGCCAGGAGCTAGATTTGGTTGTCAGAGGCTATTTGAGAGCCAATGGGAGCATTTTAATAGGTAGTGGGAGCTTGTCCCCACAACTTCCCCCCCCCCCCCCCAACTATGACAACCTTAAGGAATTGCTGGACATCTGAACCTGATGAATTCAGTATTGAATCTAGAAATATGTAAAGGGACTAGCTGGGGATGTTACTCATTGAGGGTTTGTAGGCAGCTCTGGACAAATGTGCTGGATTAAAAATTAAATGAAGAAGGCAACTTGGAATCTCCATCACTGGGCCACAGCAGAACAACAACATTCTACAGTCTGAAGAATCTGTCTTCAGAATTTCAGCCAGTTACAGTTGGCACATTTGCAAATATTTGACACTTCTGATGGCTGGCAGATCTGACAACATATTTAAATTGTCTGTTGGGCAGACCTGTGAGCAGGATGTGCTCAAAACTCACTCTTCACTTTGATCTATTAATTTGAAAACAATTACGGAGAAGAGTATGCCTGGTTCTCAGGTTGAAATTCTAAGGCCGTTTGTGAGGATATCAGAAAGGGTATGGAAAGAGTAGAAGAGGAAGGAGGTACAGAGCAGCCATAAGCTGTAAGAAAAAAATGAGGGGTTTGAGAATTATAAGAAATGCAAGAGAACATCTAAGAAGGAAATCAGAAGGGCTAAAAGAAAACAAGGTGAAGGAAAATCCCAAGAGCTTCTACAGATATATATTAAGAGCAAAAAGATAGCAAGAGACAACATTGGTCCTCTTGAAGATCAGAGTGGTCATCTGTCCCTGAAGCCGAAAGAGATGGAGGAGATTTTGAATAGATTTTGAAATGGATATTCACTCAGGAGATGGATACAGAATCGAAGAGAAGTGAGGCAAAACAGCAGAGAGGTCATGGACAGTATGCAAAAAAGGAGGAGGTGTCTGCTGTTTTGAGGCAGATTAGGGTGGATGAATCCCTAGGACCTGACAAGGTGTTCCATCATACCTTATGGGAGGCTGATACAGAAATTGTAGGGACCCTAGCAGGGAGAATGAAAGCATCCTCAGCAACGGGCAAGGTGTTGATGGAGTGGAGGTTATCCAATGTTGTCCTATTGTTTAAGAAGGGCTTTAAGAATAAGCTAGAAATTATAGGCCAGTGAGCCTGACATCAATAATGAGTAAGTTATTGGAAGGTATTCTAAGGGGTTGGATATATATTTGGATAGACAGGAACTATAAGGATAATCAACACGGCTTTGTGCATGGTAGGTTGTGTCTAACTAATCTTATCGACTTTTTCAGGGAAATCACCAGGATAGTTGATGAAAGCAAGGTAGTGGATGTTGTCTACATGGGCTTTAGCAAGACTTTTGACAAGGTTCCGCATGGGAGGTTACTTGATATTCAGGATGAAGTTGTAAATTGGATTGGACGTTGGCTTTGTAGGAGAAGGCAGGGAATGGTAGCAGATGGTTGCCTTCCAGATTGGAGGCCTGTGAAAAGTGGTGTGCCACACAGATCGATGCTGGGTCTGTCATTGTTGGTCATCTAGATGATAATGTGGTAAATTAGAGCAGCAAATGTGCGGATGACACCAAGATTGGGGTTGTAGTGGACAGTGAGGAAAGATATCAAAGCTTGCATCGGCATCTGGACCATCTGGAGAAGTGGCCTGAAAAATGGCAGATGGAATTTAATGCGGACAAGTGTGAGGTTTGCACTTTGGGAGGACAAATCAAGTTAGGACTTACACAGTGAGCAGTAGAACATGTAGAGCCAGGTAGAACAAAGACATCTGGGAATACAGATTCATAATTGCGTGAATATGGATTTTCAACTATTTAGTTCCTATTTACAACTAAATAGGATTGTAAAGAAAGCATTTAGCATGTTGGCCTTCATAATCAAATTATTGAATGCAGGAGCTGGGATGTTATGTTAAAGTTATATAAGACATTGGCTAGGCCTAATTTGGAGTATTGTGTGAAGTTCTGGTCACATACCTACAGGAAAGATATCAATAAGTTTAAAAGAAGGCAGAAAAGGACAGGGAGTGGGAGGAGCTAAAGATGGTACCAAAGGTTTTTGCAGACCTGGGCAACTTTTTCAAGCTTGTCTGCAAAACAGTTTAAGTTCTGCTCTTTAAATGTCTCTTCTTTTCCTTTTCAAGGCGGCTGGGTCCTGTCAGAGTCCATGATCTACAGCTACACTTGCAGATCCCCATGGCAGTGGGTTCTCACTGTCAGAACTTGTCGAGCCGCCTGGTGTTTCGATATTTCCAGCTGCAGCCTGGAGGACAAGGGCCTTCAGGGAGCAACAACTGTGGACAAACAGATTCCTCACTGGTGTTGCTGACTGAAGTGTTGCAGGAGACTGAAACATCCAAACAGCAGTGCACTTAAGCAGTCTCTCTCTTAATGGTGAGTTGAGAGAACTCAAATAAATGATGCTGCAGATTGTGACATTGAAACAGCGAGCTGTGGTCTGTTGCAGGAGCAATATCTCTCTCTCTCCCTCAGTAGTGAGAGAGAGCCTGTCTGACATGTCCAAGTGTTGGGATGAAGAGTAGTTTTTGATGGTCCAGATCATAGTCTCTGGGAGGGTGGGGGCTTTGCTATTGCTTGCATAGAGGGTGGTGGGGGGCGATGCTTTAGCAGCTGCATCTGTGTGGGAGGGGTGCTTTGGAGTTCTAATGTTTTCTGTCATTCAGTTTTTGCATTTTTTCTTCTGTTTCATGGATGTCTGTGAAGAGTAAGGATTTCAGGTTGTATACTCTATACAGTCTCTGATTTAAATTGAATCATTGAAAATTTCCAAGGGTATTGCCAGCACTTGAGGACCTGAGTAACAAGGTAAAATTAAATAGGTTAGGACTTTATTCCCTGGAGCATATGAGAATGAGGGGAGATTTGACAGAGGTGTACAAAGTTATGAGGAGTATAGACAGGGTAAATGCAAGCAGCTTTTTTCCACTGAGGTTGGGTGAGACTACAACTAGAGGTCCTGGATTGAGGGTGAAAGGTGAAATGTTCAAAGGGAACATGGGGGGAACTTCTTCACTCAGTGGATGGAGAGAGTACAGAATGAGCTGCTAGTGGAAGTAGTGGATGCGATTTTGATTTCACGTTTAAGAGAAGTTTAGACAGGTATATGTATGGAGGGGTGTGGTGGCCTATGGTCTGGGTGCAGGGAGATGGGAATAGGCTGATTAATAGTTCAGCATGAACTAGATGGGCCGAAGGACTTGTTTTTGAGCTGCAGTGTTGAATGACTCTATGTAATGCCAGTTATTAATGCATACCCTAATAGCCATTAACCAGGATATTAGAAGGTAAAGATCCACACGAGCTAAAAGACAGCCTAGACCAGTGGCTCCCAAAGTGGGTTTATTCATCTCCCGTGGAGGCGGTTGGAGGTTCTAAAGGAGCGATAAAGATTAAGGAGGCTGTGAGGGGCACTCATTAGTAAGGGGGACAGCAGAGGGATTACAGGAATGAATTAGTTATTATTTGATCCTCATTGCCTAAATGATTTTGTCCAGACTCCTTGAACATTTACAGAAAATATGCTCTGATAAAACAAACAAGAACTTGGCTTAATTTCAGTCACTTTATGAAAACTTACAGAAATGGAAAACACTTCAAAACATGTTTGCCAGCATTTCACACTAAAACAACGATGCTTTGTGTGTTTCATACAACATTTCATTTTTCAATTTGGAAAGCCCCATACAATTGCAGAACTGATTCTGCCAGCAGTAAGGGAGGTTCTGAGTACAATTTTGCACAAGTCACCAGACCAAATGACTAAAGCGATTCCGCTCAGTGAAGACTCTATTCAAAGGTGAATAAATGAAATGTTTGAGAATGTGGAAGACAACATACTTAGGACAACAGAATTTGTTCTGCAGTCAGATGTGCCAACTTTTCCAGACAACAAATCTTTACTTCCTAGCTATGTTCGCTTCATAAAAGATGATAGCATGGTTTGAGAGTTGTTATTTGCAAAGAGGCTAGAAAAAGATTTGAAGGGGAATCAATATATCATATTTTTTTTACGGACAAAAACATTCTGCTCAACAACATTCTTGCTTGTGGAGCAGATGGGGCACCATCAATGATGGGATGCCACTGTGGGTTATTAAGCACGTTACGCATGAATATTAGGCATGACATTGCTTATTTGTCAAAATTATTTGTAAAGTTTAAAAACCTCTCCCTTTGCTTATTTATTTGACCATTGAAAGATCACTTTTCTTGTGAAGTTCTTATTTTTCTCTCTCATTGAAATTCAATTATGAAAGATTTCCCTGTTTGTTTTAGATCGGCTATTTAATCTACTTTAGCCAACTCACCACCTCTCATCCACTACCAACCTCAGATCAAATGCAACAGTTTATTTTCTTACTGGCATGTATCCTATTCAAATTAAATATAAAATTCACTCATATTAAAGTTATTTTCCCCAAGTCAATACTTTGCAAATTAATCCAGTCCCATTACGCAAGACAAGATCTAAAATAGCTTGTTCTTTAATTGATATAACACTAGAAATTAGTCCAAATGCTTTGATTTTCCAAACTAAATTTGATTTCCTAGATCCATATGAAGATTAATGCCCCCATGGTTGTTGTTTTACTTGTGCTCAAGCATTCCTTATTTCTTGATTTGATTTCTGTCCAATAGTTTATCTGTGCTAGCTGTTATGCAATATTGACACCAAAGTTTCTGTCCCTTGTTATTTCATTCGAGTCATACTGAGCCTATTAACTGCTCCTCCAAGACAAAAGTACTGCACTGTTACCTTGTGTCATCTTTTAATATAAAACCATTGCACCAGTCACCTTTGCCTGCCTGACTCTTTCTGTTCCTAAACAATGAATATCATGGAGTTTTTAATCCCTGACCACCACCCATCTAGTTTGTTATGAATATAAAGTCAAATGACTTATCTCTGTTATGCCCTGTGTTTGCATACATTATTATGAATGTTTCAAGTATTCAGATCAGTACAATGTATTTCACTTTATATTTGTACCATTTTCCTCAATTGGACTTTGTTTGCTGTTGTAGTAATCTCTCCAACTCTTTCTGCCAACCTTTGCTTATCATTTATCTTAATAATAAAAGGCATCATGAATTAATCTGTTTAACCCTTCTTATTAAAAAAAAACCTGGATAACAGGTTTCAGGATAGAAATAATAAAATTGCACGTATTGCCTTCACAACTCTGAGATGTTACCAGGTTTTTTTAAAAAGATTTCTTCATCAGTTCATTTTAAGTTTAATGTTTAATGGATTGTATTAGATTGTATTAGAGGGAATAATCAGGCCAATTTCTTATCCTGGTGTTTTTCTCATCAAACTGCCATCTTTTGAGAAAAATTCATGCTGGTGTCATGACATTTTGTCCAGAGTTGTGCTTATTTTCCAGTGCTCTTACACTTGTGACCTTTGAGTTACACTTGTTCAATCATGTAATAATGATTTCTGGAAGTAAATCTTTGTCTTCTGCAGAGTTAAATCTGATGTTCAAAATTTTAGAAATATAGGACTGCTAAAACATACAGAAGCTTCAAGGGAACTAATAAATGTACATATGAACTGACAGAGGCAATAATCAATAAACTCTAAATGGATTTAGTGGCCACTGTAGCTCCAGTACTACATTAGCCAGTCAAAATTTTCTGGTATTGAAAGTCAGGATAAAAATATGAAACATATCTCCATTGTATGCCATAATATTTTCCAGTTGCTGAGGCCTCTGCTGTAATCAGGGTCAAGGGCACTGCTTCGTGGCTGAACACAGAACAGGAACAGGCCCTTCAGCCTACAATGGCTGTGCTAAGCATGATGCACATTAAACTAGTTTGGTCTGCCTGCACTGGGCCTGTCAACCACTGCTTCTGCATATCAAAGCTCTGCAAGTCATGGATATTGATTAATAGACAGTCTTGGAAGCTGGCAATGTGTTGAATTGACCGAGGATTGCACATTTGATAGGACATGGCATTCACTGACCATGCAGGTTAGGTCATTGAAATCCTCGGGGAATGCTATCTAAAGTCTTGTGATTTTATTCCTGGCATCAAGCTCCACCATTAACCACCCCTTCTGCCTTCAAACATCTATCCAGAGGATTTCCATTTCCTGTGCAGACACAACACATCTCTCCTACGTCCTCCACTGCCTCATGAAACAAATCTAACACACCAGTTCCATCCAAGTGTACCACTCTTTACTGTTTACTGCAGATCCACTTGTAGAATGATTGTCAGCATCTGCTGCAGCCACAGATCAGGTCAGTTTATTGGTGCTTAAGAACAGAAGTTTCCTGAGGTACAGCAGGTTATTTTGCGCCCATGAGAAGGACAAATTGGCACATTTCTTATACATATGAGTCATGACTTTTATGTAAAGTTGCTCACAGCCATGGCACATTATGTTGCAATAAAGACCCAGTTACAGTTAATTCCTGTTAAGAACAAAATTCATTTTTCCAAGAAATTGCAACAAGAATTTAATTTATTTTTGATGGTGTAAATTAAACATTTTGTAGCAACATTTCACTTACAAACCGTTACCAAAATAAATGCGGCTCAGCAAAGTGACTGTAAGGCAGAGTAATTTTCTAAAAGCTGCAGTAAAATCGGTAACAGGCAATTAACTTAATTTTAAGGTGACCCTGTCCTCTTCCTGCCTGTGTGAAGCCTGAGCAGCTTTAACTCCTTGCCTCTTCTGCCCAGCTTAAGTTTCTTTTCTTCGTACAACTGGAGCATCGTTTCTCCACACCTACCCTAGTGGACTGCATTAGGCCAGCTGCCTTCAACTCCTTTCCTAATCAAGTACCTGCCCAATTGCCCTCTAAACATAGTAAACACGTCTGGCTCTACTACCTCTCCTGGAAATTTATTTCAAATATTCATCACCCTCTGGGTGAAAAATCTTCCTCTTATATCTCCTCTAATTTTTTCCCCCTCAAATTTTAAACCTGTGCCCTTTAGTTCTAAACCCCCCTGGTCTTAGAAAAAGTGCCTGACTCTCCATGCCGCTCATAATTTCCCTATGAGTACCCTCGGGCATCCTCCATTCTAGTGAGAATTGGGACTGGGATGGGAACTGTTTTATTGTTGTCATATGCATGGAGATGCAATGAGAAGCTGGCCATGCATGCTGTTCATACAGATCAGATCACTGCACAGTGTATTAAAGTAGAACGAGGTAAAACAGAAACAGGATGCAGCTACAGAGGAAGTGCGGTGCAGGTAAACAATAGAGTGCGAGATCATAACGTGGTAGATTGCGAGTTTGTCTTATGATAAACTAGTATGATAAGATGGACTGCATAGTGATATAGAACAAACTCAGTCTATCTAAGTTCTCCTTACAGCCATACACTTCAAGCAACATTTTGGTGAATCTCTTCTACACTCTCTAAGTTACGACCACATCCTTCCCATAGTGCAGTGACCAGAATTCCACATAATACTTAATCAATATCTTTGGTTATCGCTTCAAAAACTCAGTCAGATTTGTGAGATAAAAATCTCCCTGCACAAAGCCATGAGGACTCCTACTAATCATTTCCTTCAATTGCCTGTAGTCTTTCCGTGGCCACACTGCCCCTGTGGATCGTTTTGAGGATCTCCTTCAGATCTGCATGTTGGCTCTTGTGTCTCCTTCACTCACTGTAAGTGTGCGGCAGCACCAGGAGGTTTGCAGAGGTCGCCATTGTCCCCCTCAAAGTGACATTTTGCTGTGAGTACAATGCAAGTGCACAAGCTAGCAACAGGTAACAGGAGGATGATCAGCAAGAAGAGGAGCAGTAGGAAACTTGGAAGGAGCATGAGGAGAAAGAGGGGAAAGAAGAGCAGGACAAGACATGGGGGAGAGGGTGGAGGGAAAATTGCCCCACCATCAACACCATGCATGTCAATTGTTAATGGGGCACTGCGCAGAGTGAGCTCCCATCTGCGTGCACTCTCATCGACAGTCGGATACTGTCCGGGGTAGAATAGAGGACAGTGACAGGCAGCTAGTGTCACTAAGACAGGCATCTGTTAGTTCTGGAACTGAATGAGCCAAACAGCATGTGAGGGAATTGTCAGTGTATCAGGTTGAGATCCTGCAACAGGACTGAATGGAAAGGGAAGATACCGGTATAAACGGCCGGGGGTCGGTGGGGGGGGGTTGCAGTGGATGGTAAAATAGGAGCCTATAAGTGTTTGGTGGACTGAGGAGAGGTGAAGAATAATGGGCTGATGAAGCCAGGTGGTGAGTGGGGGCAGGGAGAGAGGTGGAGCTTTCATCCTCTGCTGTCTCTTGTGTCTCCATCTTTAAGTTTTAAGATTTCCAGCCATTAGGGAAGTACACCAGCTTCCATATAAATTCAGAGGCAAATAAAGGAAGCTGCAGCTCTTCATGTTCCCTGTTCATTCCCATTAAATAGCAAAGGAGCATGTACACATTCCTGACAGCCACAGAATAGCACAGCAGAGAATCAGCTTTCGGCCGAACTTCTCCAATCCTATTTACATGCATTATTCCACTGTCTTGATGATTCAAGTACTAGCCTAGATGCTTTTCCAAGGTTATGAAAGTCTCCTTTGCCCTCACCTCCTCAAACAATTCATTCCCTGTGAAAATAAAATTCCCCTCAGATTCCCTCTTATCTTTGACCTCTCGTGTTAAACCTATGTATGCCCTCCTGTCTCAGACATCACCAGCATGAGATAAAGATACTTACCATTTATTCTATCTACCTCCACCCCTATCGGGTTACCCCTCAGTATTCTTCACTCTGGCAACACAAACCCAGCTTATCCAACTTCTCCTTACAAGTGAAATGCTCCGGTCCAGGCAATGACTTGGTGAATCTCCACCCTTCAATCCCATCCTTCCTGACTTCTGATGTTGCTAAAAGCTGCAGCTGTGTCAATTTAGCAGTCCAATTTCCCTCAAAATAGCTAGTTATAGGATAATTCTTTATAGTCATACAGCACAGAAAGGGGCCCTTCAGTCCAAAATATTTACATATTTCATTGAGCACCCTTCTGTACTAATTGTGTGTCTTGCCCTTTGTACCTCCATTATCTGCTCCCCTCTGAACTAGCGGTCATAGGTTAAAGGTGAAAGGTGAAATGTAGATGAGAATGTTTAAAAGGTAGATGTGGGTTCGATTCCAACATTTAAGGAAATTTCAAGACTATAGACCAGTTACTGGAGAGAATTCTTACTTAATTATTTAGCAATACAGTGCAGAGTAGGCCCTTTTGGTCCTTCAAGCCATGCTGACCCATCAACCCCTGACAAACCCAGTTAACCCTAAACTAAACACAGGACAATTTACAATGACTAATTAACCTGACAGGTATGTCTTTGGACTGTGGGAGGAAACCAGAGCACTCAGGGAAAACCCACATATTCCATGGGAAGGATGTACAGACTCCTTGTAGATGGCAGCAGAATTAAACTCCTTACTCCGGACTAGTCGCTGCTCTACTAATGTGCCTTGTTCTGTGCATAACTGTTGGTACTATGTTTTACACCTTGGCCCCAGAACAACTCTTTCTTTTGGTTAGAATGGATTTATGACCAATTAGAAAACCGTGGTCTAATTAGGGAGAGCCAACATGGCTTTGTGCAGCCCAAGTCATGTCTCGCTAGCTTGATTGAAATTTTGATGAGGTGACAAAGGTGAAGGATGAAGGTGGAGCTGTTGTTTACATGGATTGTTTACATGGATTTTAGTAAGACGTTTGACAAGTTCACTCATGGGAGGCTCATCCAGAAGATTAAGATGCATGGTGAAATAGCTGTTTGTATTCAGAACTGGTTTGCCCATAGAAGACAGAGTGTAATATGTCAGTACTATTTGAATAATATTGGAAATATATTGCTTAATTAAGCATTCCTGTTCATTTAAGTAATTGATTATGGGTCATATGTAAAAGTACGTGAATGGCATTTGTCATCACGCCACTACATAATGATGTGCGCATCTCGCTAAAAGCAAAACTAAGAACGTATAGCTCCTTGTTATTCTTGCCATTAGTTTTTATGCTTTTGACTTACAAAAAGTAACAGTGCTGACAAATAAGTTTTAAAATGAACCCAATCATTTGAGTTTTTGAAAAAGTGCAGCGAGATGTCTAGTTAAAAGGATGTGCAGCACCCTTTCTTAACAAGAGAAGGCATTTGAGTTTTAAAAAAAGGCAGGAAACAGACAAAATTCATGAGTTTATAAACAGTGAGTACTGAGTGAAAAACAATAATAAATTAAAAGAAGCTGAAATGGCTGGCTACATTGGAAAGATAGACGTGTACAATTGCACAAGATTTACAGTAGTGCTAGAAAATTTGTGAACCCTGTAGAATTTTCTCTATTTCTGCATAAGTATGACCTAAAACCAGATCTTCACGTAAGTCCTAAAACTAGATAAAGAGAACCCAATTAAATAAATAGCACAAATTAATTTTATACTTGTTCATTTACTGGTGCAGAGCCAACAACCTGTATCTGAATGTGAACAAAACAAAAGAGATGGTTGTTGACTTCAGGAGGGCACGGAGCGACCACTCGCCGCTGAACATCGACGGCTCCTCAGTAGAGATTGTTAACAGCACCAAATTTCTTGGTGTTCACCTGGTGGAAAATCTCACCTGGTCCCTCAACACCAGCTCCATAGCCAAGAAAGCCCAGAAGCGGCTCAACTTTCTGTGAAGGCTGAGAAAAGTCCATCTCCCAGCCCCCATCCTCACCACATTCTACAGAGGATGTATTGAGAGCATCCTGAGCAGCTGCATCACTGCCTGGTTCGGGAATTGCACCGTCTTGGATCATAAGACCCAGCAGCAGATAGCGAGGTCAGCTAAATGGATCATCGGGGTCTCTCTTCCCGCTATTACAGACATTTAAACCACACGCTGCATCCGCAAAGCAAAGAGCATTGTGAAGGACCCCACTCACCCCTCATACAAACTCTTCTCCCTCCTGCCATCTAGGAAAAGGTACCGAAGCATTCGAGCTTTCACGACCAGACTGTGTAACAGTTTCTTCCTCCAAGCCATCAGACTCCTCAATACCCAAAGTCTGGACTGACACCAACCTACACACACACACACACACACACACACACACACACACACACACACACACACACACACACACACACACACACACACACACACACACACACACACACACACACACACACACACACACACACACACACACACCTCCACTCCCTTTGCAACTTTTGCTCATTTCTTTCTCAATTCTTGCTAAAACATTGTTTACATTTACATCATTTATTATTATATTGTAATTTGCCCTTTACTGTGCCTATTGTCTTGTTTGTTAATTATTGTACTGTCTTGCACTGTTTTCTGCACCTTATGTAGCCCCGTGTAGGTCTGAAGTCTAATGAAGTTTTGTGTTGTTTCATGTAGCACCATGGTCCTGGAGGAACGTTGTTTCGTTTTTACTGTGTACTGTACCAGCAATTATGGTTGAAATGACAATAAAAATGACTTGACTTGACTTACTTATTGAGAAAAATGATCCAATATTACATGTATTTGTCGGAAAAAGTATGTGAACCTCTGGGGTAATGCCTTCTATTTGATATTTGGAGTCAGGTGTTACAATCAATGAAATGAGATTGGAGGTGTAGTTTGTAGAAGTGCCCTGCCCTATAAAAACAACACCCAAAGTCAAATTACTGACAGTCTGCTCTTCTCAAGAAAGATCTATTTATGTGCACCATACTTTGATCAAAACAACTTTCAGAGGACCTTAGAAGAAGAATTGTAGAGATGCATGAAGGTGGAAAAGATTACAAAAGCATTTCTAAAGACCTGAGTGTTCATCAGTCCACAGTAAGAGAAACTGCCTGCAAATGGAGGAAACTCAGTACTGTTGCTACTTTCCCAGGGAGTGGGTGTCCTGCAAAGATCACACCAAAAACACATGTGCAATGCTGAAGGAGGAGGAAAAGAACTCAAAGGTAACAGCAGAAGACCTGCAGAGATCTTTAAAACTTGCTGAAGTCTCTGTTCATGTGTCCACTATAAGAAAAACACCAAACCAGAGTGGTCTTCATGGAAGGAAACCACTGATTTCCAAGAATAACATTGCTGCACATCTCAAGTTTGCAAAAGACCACCTGAATGTTCCACAATGTTTTTGGGCCTAATGTTCTGGGACAGACGAGACAAAAGTTGAATGCACTTTGCTATATTTGGAGGAAAAAGGACACTACACACCAACACCAAAACCTCACCCCACCTGTGAAGCATGGTAGGAAGAGCATCATGGTTTGGTGCTGCTTTGCTGCCTCAGGGCCTGGACAGCTTGCAATTGTTGAGGGAACAATGAATTCAAAATTGTATCAAGACATTTTACAGGAGAATGTCAGGGTAGCAATCCATCACCTGAAGCTGGATAATGCAACAAGACAATAATCCAAAAAGCAAGAGTAAATCAACAACAAAATGGTTTAAAAAGAAGAAAATTCAAGTGATGGAATGGCCGAGTCAAAGTCCTGACTTTAATCCTATAGCAATGTTGTAGAAGGACCTGGATCAAGCAGTTCATGCAAGGAAGCCCACCAATATCTCAGAGTTGAAGCAGTTTTGTAAGGAGGAATGGCCTAAAATTTCTCCAAGCCAATGAGTAGGACTGATCAACAGTTACCAGAAAAGTTTGATTGAAGTTATTGCTGTACAATGGGGTCACACAAGTTACTGAAAGCAAAGGTTCACATACTTTTTCCAACAAATACATGTAATATTGGATCAATTTTCTCAATAAGTAAACGAAAAAGTATATTTTTTGTGTTATTTATTTAAATAGGTTCTCTTTATCTAGGTTTAGGACTTACATGAAGATCTGATCACATTTTAGGTCATATTTATGCTGAAATAGAGAAAATTCTACAGGATTCACTAACTTTCTAGCACTACTATGACTGGAATATGTATACTGAGCAAATTAAAGCATTATTTTAAAGTAAATGAAATAGCTAGTGAGAGCATGTACCAGTTTTGCTAAGTTTAATAGGTGAGAAAGCATTCTGTCTGTTTAGAAGTTTGACTACTCCAACCAAACCAGCCTAAATGAGCTTTGCTGATATCATGAAAGTAATGCAGAAATATTTAAAGCCAAAACTAATGCTGTTTGTAGAATATTTTAAGTTTCATAAGTAGAATCAAAAGGAAGGGAAGTTCATTTCAGTGTATGTTGTTGAATTGAAGAGATTGTCTAAGCATTGTGAGTTCAGTAGTAGGCTTACTGATGCAGTAGGAGGTCATTTAGTATGTAGAATCTTCCAAGAAAGCTTTCAAAAACAGCTCCTAACTGAGGCATAACTTACATGTAAAAGAGCAGTTGAGATAGCAATATCAATGGAAACAGCAGACAGAGATGCAATTGAGTGTGAACAAAATTGTAACCTCTAATCAGAAACCTGTCTGGCAGAACAAGTTGTGTTACTGTTGTGGCAGGGGCTCACATTCACCAGACCAATGCAGGTTTAAAGTTGAAACTTGCAAAAAATATAAGAAGATAGGAAATAAACAAAGAACATGTCAACAGACAAAAATAAATGCACTGCACAGGGAAGAAATAAAGATAATAACTCAAATTGTAGTTTCAAAAAGAGCACAAATCTGCATGCTGTTGATGAAAATCTGATACTGATGTGAGTGACACAGGTGAAAACTAACAATAGACCAGAAGTGTACAGCAAATTAATTAAAATGGAATTGAACACTGGCTCAATTGCTTCATTCTTTCCACAAAATGAGTTTGAATTGCATCTCAAAGATACTGAACTGAAGCCTGCAGATATCCAACTAAGAACTTATACTGGAGAAAAGATAACTCCCGTGGAAATGACATTTGTAACAGTGAACTACAACAACCAACAAGCCACATTGGGCTTGTGTGTGATAAAACAGGAGAGCCAGCATTGTAGGGTCAGGAAGGCTAAGACAACTATAACATGATTGGAGATCCATCCATCATTTTGCATGCCACATCTACTGCAATAGAGCCAAATGAAAGTGAATTAAGAAAGGTACAAGCTAATGTCACATCTGTCTCCATGCTATAAACATGAATGATTCCTCAACAGTGAGAAAACAGGTGTTGGTGCCAACCTCTGTGCCTCTGGTTGGAAAATATATCGGACCAAGGAGGGACCATGCTGCTCAGAGGAATCATGGAAGTGGCAAATGCAGTTGTCTGACTGAACAGTTTTTGTAGGAAACTTATCTGAGAAAACTTTTGATTTGTTAATCAGGCAGTTACTTGTGAAGCGTGGCTTAGTTTTAAGCTGGAAGAGAGTTCAAGGAACTTCAGGAACATTTTAAGTATTCTGCTTTTGTGAGTATAAAGAACCAGAATCTACTCTGCATGAACTTCCAGTGGGACACAAAAAGCTGTTTGTAGAAGTAGATGCAAAGACCAAAGCCTAGTTGGATAAATGAAAGGCCAAAAAGAAAGGAGTCAATGGAGATATAAAAACAGAGGATTCATCAGATGATGCTATGGATGAGGAAACCAAGAGGACAGATCAGATCGTAAAAGGAGCTGAAGGATTAATAAGAGAATGCTCTAGTAAACTAAGGGCACCTTCCCTAGATCGAGATGCACAAACTAGAAGAAGAAAAAGGAAGAAGAAGAAAGATGTCCAGAGCTGTCAGAACCACTTCCTGCCACCTCAGAGTCAAGTCCTACAACCACCATTGAGGTCCCAGAACCTGAGATTGTTTCACAGCCACAAGTCTCACCGGCCAAGCAGAGCGACCTCCCTTGTCAGGAAAGACATTATCTCACAAGAGTAGGAAATCCTCCACCGCAAATGAATCTTTATACCTGAATGGTACAATTTAAAATTGACTATGCTGTGGACGTCTGTATAAAGCAGTTGTATTATGTAGTATACTTTGTATACAGTTGAGATAAATTCTATGTTGAATTGTATTTTATAGCTAAGCAGGGTGGAGTGTTGTATATTGAATATTTTGAGTAATATTGTTTGATTAAGTATTCTTTATTTTTTATATAACATGATTATGTGTAAAAATATGTGATTTGCATACGTTATGATGCCACCATGTGATATATGCGCACCTCGCTTAAAGTTAAAATCAAAGTTCAGACTCCTATGTCTTTCTTTAAATTAGGTTAAAGTTTTGCTGTTACAAAACATAACACTTTCTAATTTGATAACATCCTGGATGACAAACTTCAAGTACGAGGATGGCCAATTACTGTCTGTAAATTGCACTGATATCTGGATGAAGCAGGATGAGAGGAGATCTTGAGATGTTAACAGTGGCTTTCTCAGGCCAATGAGGCTGAAAGTTTGCGACCATGTAAGGCCATCCCCAGGATAAGATTGCCCAACTTATGGACACTCCTACATATGAACGAGCTCTCGTAATATTAATCACTTCAAAAGTCTGATGTAAGTGTATACTCCTGCACTTTTCCCATGAACAGCAGAATTAATACCTCTCTCTTTCCTGTTAGTAATTGTTCTCTCTTATTAGCTTCATGATGCTATTCATTACAATACTGTTGAGGTGTAGTTACAATAACGGGTGCTTTTTGTATGTTTGCTGACATGAATAAATTAAGTCTATGGACATCTGTAATAACAGAAGCTATTCACTTCCCAGGGATTGCCTGTACATATGATATTGCCAGAGTGCCTAACCCATGTAGAAGGAGCAGCTAGTTCCTAGAATCTGGGTTTTTCCCTTGAGGGCTGCTTCCAGCACAGTGGCAGATACAGCATCTTACATTTCTCACCAGGGGCCACCCACAACAATGACATCATGGACTGCTCTTGGAGAAATTGACATAGCTCACTGAGAGATTGAGTGAAACATTGTTGACAATTGCCTGGACAATCAGGAAACACAAAGCCTTGGGAAATCATGGATTTTGGCATGAGCAGAAGAGATATTTTAGAGGAGGAGGAAGAATAAGCCTGTGAAATGAAACTCATTAACTTCCCTCTTCCTTTGCTTATGTATAGCCTCATGGATCTTACATGAAATATCAGGTGCAAAATCCACAAGTGAAAGTATGATTGATTTAGGGTAACAAAATAATATCCAGATTTTATGGACTCTTAAGATTCGTGGTTAAGACCATAAAGATATGGGAGCAGAATCAGGCCATTCAGCCCATTGAGTCTGCACCACCATTCCATCAGAGCTGATTTATTAGCTCTCTCAACCCCATTCTCCTGCCATGCTGTAACCATAGAGAAAAATTTGTGAAGCAACAAAGACATTAGCTGGATAATCAGCTTCAAAAAAGTCTTTGACAAAAGAAAGAATAATTGATGATGTCTGACATTCCCAGCAAACATAATTGCTTTCAGCCTTACAGTAGATTCAGAAAACAAAAATTAAAGGAAATAGAAATATAGTTTAGCACTGCATACCCTACAATATCTAACTAGTCATCTTCCATATATTTTGCGTGGCTGCATGTTTTTGAACTTTCCCCGCAGGGGTCATTAGTTGTGTAATTCTCTGCCCAACCTCAGGCAAAAGTTAGTGTTGAATATTTCAAGATATTTAGGAAATCCTAAGAGGTTGGCTGGCTTAAATTACTTTTGTAAATATGGAAAATCTGCTCAATAACTGCTTCATGGATAATCAAAAAAACTTCATATGTCTGTCTACTTGCACATTCCCAGCAGGAAGATAAACAATTTTATGAACAGGAAATATTTGATTCAGCATCCTGGCATGATTTAATTTATTTGCTCACTGGATGAAGATGTTGTTGGCAAGGTTGGTGTTTATGTCCATTCCTGATTGCCCCTAGGCCATTTCAGAGGGCAGATTTCCTTCCCTCTAGAATATTAGCGAACCAGATAGGTACTTACAGCAAACTAATTTTTTATGGTTATGTTTTTGCTTTGTAATTCCAGACTAATTTAGTGACTCATTTTGCAGTTCCTGTCCTTGGACTCAAACACGTCTCTAGATCAATTGTCTAATAGCACACTTTATATAGGATAATGTAATATAATGACTTGGACTCAAACATGAATCTCTGAGTCAATTATCTAATAGCACACTTTGCACAGGATAAAATAATATAATGATAAACATGTAAGCAAGTAACTGAGATTTTTGGAGGCCCATTTCCAAAATTGTGATCCTCTTTTACCCAAAAGGCTCTTCTCAGTTCTAGAAACACACCATTGCACTTTTGCTCACTCACACTGTTAAACACTGTTGTCTCCAGGAGCTGTTAGAGGAACTGTTGTAATGCACATAATCTGACGCCGAGATGTTTGGTGTTTTACAAAGTTTGCTTTCTAAATACAGCATCTGCCAATTTTGAGTTCAAACAGTTGTAAGTAAACTTCCAGCTAATATTGCTTTGTTTAGTTTCTGGTCGTAAATGGGACTCAGTCTTCAGTGCTTAAAATGTAAATGGGAAGCAGTAATCAGTATGCAGTTAAAACAGGTATTGACTATAGAGTGGCTTTGAAGACACTCTGTCTGTGAGGAGCAGATGCTAGCTCATAACATCTTGTCCTGTTGCTCAAGAAAATAATATAAGTTGCTTAGTTCAAAGGAGCTCACCTGCAATATTGATATTATCATTTAAAACATCAATAACTGATATGTTTATAGTTGGAAGGATGAAGTACTCAAGGAAGATAGCTTTGCAGTATTAATGGTAGCTAGCTGAGACCTATGTATCCAAAGTTGCTTTCAGACCATTTGTGTAAGAAGGATATATGAGGAAATACCATACATGTGTGAAATCATCCAAGTGGGGAAAAGAGGGTATAAACATAGAGAGCAGTTCAGGTTTAGCAGGAATGTTAAAGAGCATCAAGAAACGTGAAAGAATCATGGGGTGAACTAGAATCCATTCCTCTGGTTTTGGTTTCTACAATTGATGACTTTTTTATCTGCATCTTTGGTATGTCTTTTTAGTTTTATAGGAATTGTGCCTGTGCTTTGGAATTCCTTTGTGTATTAGAAAGCTTTTGTGCTTTGGTAATCTGGAAATATTTAAGATAGAAATCTCTGTAAGTTTTAAATGTGTTTTAAGAGTGCTGTTTGGATTTAACATGTATCTCTGGAAAAAAAAAATGAACTGTGTTTTAAACTACTTTGTTATCTGGAAGTACCTTCTCCTTGATAGGGAGAGAGGACTCATTGCTTGAGAATAAACTGTGGTACTAGTCTTTGACAATTGGGTAGTTACAGTATAATCTTCCATTAGTGAGAGTACTCATGGCTCTTTGTATTGGATAGGGCTTCAGGTCTTCATTTGAGTTTAGAACTTCGTGATCAGCAAACCCAATAACATCACGATGCACGTGAACTTGAACAGTCCATCTATTTGACATCACTGGATCAAGTTCAAGGAAATCAGAAAATATCAAAGAGGCTTTGAATCCATTGTCCAGACCAGCCCTCCAGAAGATAAATCATTGACTTTCCTCATGAAGTAAATTTTAGAATTGCTTTCCTTCAACCTCAACCCTCCCCATTTCAGCCCTTGTTGATCAATGTAGGGAAATGATTTGACAAACTGGCATCTCACCAGAATGACCAAGGATAAACTAAGAGCCAGGCATTGACAGGTTACATGAGCATGGGGTACAGACATAAGCACCAGGCCTGAAAAGGTCAGAGTCTCATGGAAGAACTCAAGGTCTTAAAAGCTATTAAAATTCTTAATAGAAAGTCCCAAGCTCCACAATCACTAGGGAATGCAAACCTAGATTAATAATAAAAAGAATGATTGAGTTAAAATGGTTCTTCATGCACTCCAATGTTGATTTTTCTCTTTGCATGCAGCATTGTATAAAAATATAGAGACAATATTGTTGTTTGAGAGAGACATAAATGGCAAAGGGGATGAACTGGTGAAAATGGAGAATTGTATTAAACCAGCATAAACTCGTGCACTTGTTTCTTTGATGGAGAACTTCGAGATTTTCAAAAGTGGCAGAGGGTGTGGATTGGCAGAAGTCAAGCACACAGGCAGAAAACTGTCCAGAAATGTGGAGGCCTAGTAGGGCTTAGCAGTTTTAACAGTTAGGCATCGATTACAAATGTTCTTAAGCAGTTGCCCAAAACCCTGGTCTGCAGTCATGGCTGGGAACTAAATGGCAAGAGGCCACTACACTGGGAGCAGTCCCAATGATTACAAGCAAGTATGGCTCTGGTGCAAATGGATATTAGTAGGGATTCCACAACCATCCGAGGAATAGAACAGGAATACAAAAGGATTCATTGTAAAAGTCTATGTGGATCTCTTAAAGTCTGAGATAGCAGAAGTAACAACAGGGAATGAGGTAATGGCAGAGAAATTAAACAAATACTTTGAACTTGCCTTCTTGGAAGAAGGCATAGAAAGTCTTCCGGAAGTAGGGGAGAACAACAAATCTAGAGTGAGCAAGGCGTTGAAAAAAGTAACAATAGTGGATACAAATAGTCTTGGAGAAATTGGTGGATGAAGTTAATAAATGCTCAAGATCTCAAGACCTGCATTCCAAGGGTTTAAAAGAAGTTGCTATGGAAATAGTGGGCACACAAGTTCATATCTTGCAAAGTTCAGAATCAGGTTTAATATCACTGGCATAAGTCATGAAATTTGTTGTTATATTAAATAAATAGTGCAAAAAGAGAGAAAAAAAGTAGTGTGGTTTAATGTTCAAAGTTCCATAAACTTGTGAACAGTTCCCATAGATTGGAAGGTAGTAAACATAATTCCACTATTAAGGAAAGGAGGGAGGGAAAAAGCAGGGAACTAATGACCAATTAACTTAACATCAGAGGAAGGTAATATGCTGCAATCTATCGCTAAGTAATCAGAACGAAACAAATGGACAATAATAATGGGACTTGGGAGAGTCAACAGGAGTTTCAGAAGAAAAGTCACATTTGACAACTCAATAAGAAATTTCAGTGTGTAATTTGTAGAAAAAAAAGTGAAAAAAGTGATTGTGTAGAAAATAGACTTTGAAAAGTTCTTCACTAAAATGCTACACGAGAGATATTTTGTTTATTGCTCATACTTGAGTAAGACCATGAAATCATCTATAATGTCACATTGTGTATGGAGATTAAAGTTCAAAGTTCAAAGTAAACTTATTATCAATGTAGACATATCTTGAGATTTGTATTTTTACAGGCATTAACAAAAAATAAAGAAATACAGAAGAATTCATTAAAAACTATAAATAAGAAAACCTGACAAACAACCAATGTGCAAATCAAGGCAAATTGTGAAAATAATTTAAAAAGTAAATAAATAATGCTACCAACAGGCCTCAAATTCCAGACTTCTGATTGACCTTCAGACTTCGGTTTTGATATTAACCTGGTACCAGCTGATGACAATGAATGAGGACCCTGGAAAAAGACACTGAACTCCAGGCCAACGACAGGAGCCGCAAACAATAAGCCTCGAATGCCAGACTCCCTGATGACCAGGACACCAACACTAGGCCTTGAATTCTGGTCTTGCTGATTCATGTACGAAGGGGCCATCGTTGTTCGGGCCTCTTGCCCACACAGAACTCCGATCCTTCTGCCTACATAATGTGGTGAACTACATATACCTGTCTGGACACGCCCCCCTGCTGACTGCTCCTGTGGCTTCTCCCACTGACCCCTGTATAAAGGCGATTGAGGCCTGAGCCCGGCCCTCAGTCTCCAGGATGTAGTATGGTGGTCAATTAATGTTTGTTCTTTCTTCCAGTCAATAAAAGCCAATATCTCGCCTCACGTCTCGGAGAGTTATTGATGGTGCATCACACGTCCACTGCATTCATTGCCTGCTGTTGAGCTGCAGAAGGATGCTGTTAGTACCGTTTCAGAATGTATCTTTTCTTCCTCTATTCTAGCTTGCTCACATGAGTGAGCATTGCTTCTTATGTGAGTTCACTAAACAGGGTGTTCCCAGTGGTATGTGACAATGTTGAATTCTTCACTAATCTTCTAAGAGAGACTTTGAATCACTTTTTCCATTTACCATATGACTGTTTGCCCACAATCAGCTCCCCATGAAAGAAGTTCGAGCATGGAATATGTGGGTTCGCAAACTGACATGCTCTGAGGCTGGATTGATGTCAGAGTGGAGCTTAGGAAACATCTTATTTGAGTTGGAATACTCCAACTACTGAGTGCCACTGGGATTTGTGCTGGAAGCCCACAGTCTGTCTCAACAATGTGGGTGAGTGAACCAATCGTAACGTGTCCACACTTGCTGATTTTACAAAGCTGGGTTGCAGAGAGGAAGGACGGTGATGATGATGCAGAGAGACTTCCAGGAGATATAAGTTAATGGAGATGACATGACCAATGTGGAAAATATGGGTCATCCACTTTGGATGGCACGGTAACGTATTGGTTAGCACAACGCTTTATAGTACTGGCAACCCAGGTTTAGTTAATGTTAGGATCTGACTGTAAGGTGTCGGTAAGGAGCTTGTATGTTCTCCCCATGATCACGTGGGTTTCCTCTGGGTATTCTGGTTTCCTCCAACAGTCCAAAGATATACTGGGTGGTAGGTTAATAAGTTAAATGGTCATTGTAAACTGTCCCGTGATAAGGCTAGGATTAAACTGGGAGATTGCTAGGGTGTGTGGCTGCAGAGCCAGAAGGGCCTATTCCAGTCAATCAATCAATAAATAGATAGATAGAAAATATTGAAAAGCAGAACATTTTTTCAAATGGCGTGAGATTGAAAGACGTTGATTTCCTGTGGTAACCGGGTGTCCTTGTACAGAAAATAGTGGAAATTAACACACAAGTTCAGCAAGCTGTTAGGGATGCAAACAATATGTTCGTCTTAAATAAAAACAGAAAATGCTGGAAACAATCAACGTGTTGGATAGCATCAATGACAGAGAAACTTTATCACTGATAGTCCATTTACACTATCTATCCCTCTTTTACCTCCCTTTCCCGGTTCTGTTGAAGGATCTCTGACCTGAAATGTTATCATTTCCCAAACCAGCTGCATCTTCTGCTTTTATTCAAATATCTGCATCTGCAGCTTTTACTTTGTTTCCATGTCCTATATGTTGGCCTTTATTGCAAGAACATGTGAATGCAAGAGTAAAGTCACTTTACTGGAATTATATAGGGCTCAGGGGAATGTCCTGTCTGGCCATTTGAAAACCCCGATGGATTTCCCCAGATGATATCTGCAATTTCCACTCACTGGTGATCCAGTTCCAGTGTTCCCAGCCACCTGCTGCGGCTCTGTTTCAAGCATTCCCCTACCTCTCCTTGGGCCCCATTTCCCACAATTTGCATCCACTCATCAGGACCATGGCTTCTTTGCTCCCCTTCCTCGCACCAGGATCCCAGTTCCTGTCCTCTCTCATTCACTGGGGCCCTGCTTTCTTTTCACTCTTTCTACTCACCAGGATTCCTGTTGCAGCTCTCCCCCTTCACTTGCTGGGTTACCACACTCCATGTACATTCACTGGGACTCCATTTCCCACAATCCTTGTCCACTTGCTAGGACCTTGACTCCTACATTTCCTATTCACTTGTAGGAACACAAGTTCCCACACTTCATGTTCCCCAGCAGGTACACATCCCACTACTCAGAGTTCTGTTCTGGACCCCAGAACAATCATATAAGATTATCTGAGGGTGTTACATGCAGGGTTACCAAAACAATACGGCTGTTTAATGAATTCAATTATATTAGTTGTTTTGTAGTTGAATAGCTTGAAAGGTTGAGGGGTGACCTAATTGAGGTGCAATATAATAAGAAAAAAACATCTGATTGAATATGTACATTTAAATTGCTTCCACTGATGGAGAATCCAGAGCAAGGGGTGTACAATCTTGAAATTAGAACTATGTATTCAAGAATCACAAAGATGGACGATTGATCAACTTGCATTTCAAGGATGGCAGCACCAAGTTTTGATGAGGTGAATGTGTCAAAGGATACAGTTCAATCCAGTTATTGTTTAGACTATCCATAATGTTCCTGAATGGCTGGATGGGCTCAGGAGTTTAACTGCCTAATCCTTACCCATAAAGGAAGGGAATGATGCAAATACCACTGGAGCAAAAAATTTTGAAAAAAGTGATATAATATTTTGCCACGTTATATAAAAATTTCTTCCCATGACATTTAAAAACAACTCGTGAGGATTTTGGTTAGAATCCAAGAAGCACCCATGGCTTCAGAAATACAAAGATATAATTCTTTAACAGATAACTTAGGACTACTTCATTTTTATTTTTGATTAAAATATGTCAATCAATATTTTGAGAACAGATTATTATCAGAATGGCTCATTCAAGTCCATGCCAGTGTCTTGACTTCATGATAATTTCAGCGGAATAGTTAACTCATCATTTTTATATTCCACCAACAATGGATGTTTAACAATCTGTCAACTCTTAACAAAGGCATCGCATCAAAATGCATCAAATTCTGGAATGGCTCACAGTTATAAAGAAAATAATTGCCGATTAACCAACATGCTAATTTACCAGTCACACATTCGATCGACTGATTCTGAACACAAAGCTGGATTCAATTTGTCTTAATGTGAACCAATCAGCATTTTGTGCAATTGGTTTGAACCAGTATCTTAGATTTCCCAAGAGATTTCTCAATCAATCACTATAAACAAAGACTTTGATGATCTTCTGTCCATTTTGAAGGGTGATTGGAAAAAAGCCTTAAGAGAAGTTCCCATGCAAGTAAAAATTACACAATAATTGAATAATTTTGTATGAAATACATGTTATAAAATTTAATTTTCTTCTTTGCATTGGTTGTGTGGCGGGGGGAAATACATTACAAAGCTCCTAGCTGATGCTTCACTATTGGCTTGGTTGTTACTGACCAGACCTTCTGCAGACATCTTAATTCTTCTTGATACACTGACTTCAGTTTGCAAATTTTTTCCCAGAATGTAACAGAAGAATCCCTATTTTATAATGTAATGTGTAGGCTGCCCTTCAAAGTAGATGTTTCGGAGAAGTTTTTTTTTTGTTTTGATTGGCAGCAAAACAAACTGTCATATGTTTTGCCAAAATCTGCTGTTTTGATGCTTGTTTTCTACCAGTGGTGAAAATGTGTCTTCAAGCCAACCCATACTTGCTGTAGGTCCCAATGAAACAAACATTGTAAATTTTTAAGATCTTACTGGAGGTGCTTGACATATAAAACCACAAAAAGTCCTGTTAGCACCACTCTTTAAGGAAGAGAATGCCAAAGAAACATGGCATCTTAAGAGAAAACAAAATTTCATTTATATCTTAAATGGACTACTTCCTATTTTTAAACAGTAAACTTTAGTTCTATTTTCTCCCACAATAAAAAAAATCTCTCTATATCCACTCTTTCAAAACAACTCAAGATTATGTACATTTCAATCAAGTCACTCCTTGTGTTCTTCCAGCAAATATAACCTGTCCTGTCCCTGTCCAAACTCTCCTCATAAGACAACCTGCCAGTTCCAAATAGCTCCTTATAAGCTACATGCTGTCAAAGAAAGAGAAATGAAAAGAGAAAGAAATGCATTGTCTTCCAGATGCATTCTTAACCTTCTCTAATGAATACTGTCCTTGGTTGTTAAAACATAGAAACATAGAAAATAGGTGCAGGAGTAGGCCATTCGGCCCTTCAAGCCTGCACCGCCATTCAGTATGATCATGGCTGATCATCCAACACAGAACCCTGTACCTGCTTTCTCTCCATACCCCCTGATCCCTTTAGCCACAAGGGCCATATCTAACTTCCTCTTAAATATAGCCAATGAACCGGCCTCAACTGTTTCCTGTGGCCGGGAGATTCCACAGATTCACAGAATCTTTTTCTTTTCACGTATCTATAAAAGCTTTTACAGTCAGTTTTTATGTTTCCTGCCAGCTTTCTCTCATAATCTTTTTTCCCTTTCCTAATTAAGCCCTTTGTCCTCCTCTGCTGGTCTCTGAATTTCTCCCAGTCCTCAGGTGTGCCGCTTATTTTTTGCTAATTTATATCTTTCTTCTTTGGACTTGATACTATCCCTAATTTCCCTTGTCAGCCACGGGTGCACTACCTTCCCTGGTTTATTCTTTTGCCAAACTGGGATGAACAATTGTTGTAGTTAATCCATGCGATCTTTAAATACTTGCCATTGCATATCCACCGTCAACCCTTTAAGTATCATTTGCCAGTCTATCTTAGCTAATTCACATCTCATACCTTCAAAGTTACCCTTCTTTAAGTTCAGAACCTTTGTTTCTGAATTAATTATGTCACTCTCCATCTTAATGAAGAATTCCACCATATTATGGTCACTCTTACCCAAGGGGCCTCGCACGACAAGATTGCTAACTAACCCTTCCTCATTGCTCAATACCCAATCTAGAATGGCTTGCTCTCTAGTTGGTTCGTTGACATGTTGGTTCAGAAAACCATCCCGCATACATTCCAAGAAATCCTCTTCCTCAGCACCCTTACCAATATGATTCACCCAATCTATATGTAGATTGAAGTCACCCATTATAACTACTGTTCCTTTATTGCATACACTTCTAATTTCCTGTTTAATGCCATCCCCAACCTCACTACGACTGTTAGGTGGCCTGTACACAACTCCCACCAGCGTTTTCTGCCCCTTAGTGTTATGCAGCTCTACCCATATCGATTCCACATCCTCCAGGCTAATGTCCTTCCTTTCCATTGCGTTAATCTCCTCTCTAACCAGCAATGCTACCCCACCTCCTTTTCTTTCCTGTCTGTCCCTCCTGAATATTGAATATCCCTGGATGTTGAGCTCCCATCCTTGGTCACCCTGGAGCCATGTCTCTGTGATCCCAACTATATCATATTCATTAATAACTATCTGCACATTCAATTCATCCACCTTGTTATGAATGCTCCTTGCATTGACACACAAAGCCTTCAGGCTTGTTTTTACAACACCCTTAGCCCTTATACAATTATGTTGAAAAGTGGCTCTTTTTGCTTTTTGCCCTGGATTTGCCTGCCTGCCACTTTTACTTTTCACCTTACTACTTTTTGCTGCTACCCTCATTTTCACCCCTCTGTCTCTCTGCACTTGTTCCCATCCCCCACCACATTAGTTTAAAGCCTCCTGAACAGGAGTAGCAAATGCTCCCCCTAGGACATTGGTTCCAGTCAAGCCCAGGTGCAGACTGTCCTGTTTATACCGGTCCCACCTCCCCCAGAACTGGTTCCAATGCCCCAGAAATTTGAATCCCTCCCCCTTGCACCATTTTTCAAGCCACGTATTCATCTGAAATATCCTCCTATTTCTACTCTGACTAGCACGTGGCACTGGTAGTAATCCAGAGATTATTACCTTTGTGGTCCTACTTTTTAGTTTATCTCCTAACTCCCTAAATTCACCTTGTAGGACCTCATCCCGTTTTTTACCTATATCATTCGTACCTATGTGCACCACGACCACTGGCTGTTCACCCTCCCATTCCAGAATGTCCTGCAGCCACTCAGAGACATCCTTGACCCTTGCACCAGGGAGGCAACGTACCATCCTGGAGTCTCGTTTGTGGCCGCAGAAACGCCCATTACAATCCCCTTACAATCGAATCCCCTATCACTATAGCTCTCCCACTCCTTTTCCTTCCCTCCTGTGCCACAGAGCCACACATGGTGCAATGAACTCGGCTGCTGCTGCCTTCCCCTGATGAGACATCTCCCCCAACAGTATCCAAAACAGTATATCTGTTTAGGAGGGAGATGACCCCAGGGGACTCCTGCACTACCTGCCTACTGCTATGCTGTCTAGTGGCCACCCCTTCCCTTTCTGCCTGTGTAGCCTTTACCTGCGGTGTGGCCAACTCACTGAACGTGCTATTCACGACTTTCTCAGCATCGCGGATGCTCCAGTATGAATCCAATCGCAGCTCCAGACGCTCAATGCGGTCTGCCAGAAGCTGCAGTTGGACACACGTCCTGCACACATAGTCGTCAGGGACACTGGAAGTATCCCTGATTTCCCACATGCTGCAGGATGAACAAACCATGGGGCCGATCTCAGCTGCCATGACCTACCCAATACTTGCCTCAACTTTTGAAACTTTCTCCTTTGAAAGGAACTTACCCGTTCCTTGTTCTGTTCCCTGAGCCCCCAGCACTCACACTAAAGTGCCAGCTTCATTTTTAATCATTTTAGACTTTGTAGTTGAAACTTATCAGTTAAAATTGCACACCCCCCCCCCCCCCGAGCATAATGGGAAACTTTTGATTTCAAAGGTTACAAAGGAATTTTACAAGATTATCATCATTTTGTTTTGGCCATGATGCAAATATGAGGTGTCAATGGTGAGTTACTGTAGGAAAGTACCTGGTCAGATTTCAGTATGATTTGACCCAGAACAGGTCAAAAAAACCCGATTTACACTGAACTAAATAATTCTTCAAATACCAACAACATGCAACAGAACATAGAGACATATGTCTCATCTTTCTACCCATCTGAGTTATAGCAGATTTTGTATTGAATGGTAGTTCTGTAAGCACTTTGAAGCTTGAGGTATTATAATCATGAAATCTCCTGTGTCTTTGCTCCAGGTACTCTCAGTCCCCTCACCCACCTACATATTCCTGGTTATCACCTTCAATTTGTGCTGATTTCCTATTGAATTTTAATCCGTCATCACTAAACTCCAAAACTTTAATAGCCCATAACAAGTTAAAAAAAAGCTTTTTTTCTATTTTTGCTGGTGTGTTTGAAAAGCACTTCAACTCCCTGCCCTCGAGCTTTTGGCTCTTACGCCATTGTGAAAAGTTTCACTTGAATTGATTTATTTTAACCTTTTCTGATTTTAAGCACTTTCATTAAATTCACTCTCAGTCAGCTCTTCTCTAAGATAAACAAAAGCAACTACTGTATATTTGCCTTGTAACTGTAGTCTCTCTTCCCTAGAACCATTCTCAGAGATCTCTCCTGTACTCTGTTCAGAACATTGACATCTTTCCTAAAGTGCAGTAGCCAGAAATGGTCAAACTACTTCAGCTGTGGTCAAACAGGTACTTCATATAGGTTTATAATACTCCTATAAAGTACTCATTTAACACATTCAGAAATCGATGCATGTAGATCATAGCTAAACATGAACGTTTTTTAGCAAATCCAAGCTGGCTATTAGACCATACTTCCTTGTATGTAACTAGTTAATTTCCTTCAGTGATTTTAAGCTTCTGTATAAAAGCATTAAAAGTATTATTACATTTTCTTATTAAAAATCAAAGATTTTTTTGTCGAATTAGCTTAACATAAACAACTCTCTTCCCTCTGCCAAGTTTCCATGGTGTGATTTAAATTCTCAACCAGATACTTAGGCTGCAAGACTAATATAGCAACATAACCATAAGGTTATGATACCCCTGTATCTAATTAAACTCAAACTTGGTCTCGCTGTAACAAGTCCTTCCGGCACCTGAACTCTTCTATCACATTGGATGGGTGATTCTAACAGCATTTATAAATCTTTCTTGAGAATACTAAAACAAAAGATTCCACACTGCTTCGGGATCACTTCAGTTTCTCCCTCTGTATTACAGCTATCCTTCATTTTTGTTTTATACAATTATATCAGTCAGTGCTCCACCAGTCTTACCTTCCTTGTTCCTTTCATGTTTGAGATGTACCAGAGCAGACAATATTCTCTATTCTCACTGTATCTCAGAATCATCACTCATTCCAGTCAAGCTCACTTTTTTCATTCTTCCCACACACTTCTGTTCCTCCTACAGTCATAATATTTTTAAAACTCAATCTTGGCAAATTCAAGACATTATTTCCAAGAATGCCTCCTCAGGTATTTAGATTTTTTTCTGCATTGTAGCCCTCATCAAAACACTGATCCTAAAAAATAATCATGTAAAATCTTGAGATGCATATACTTAGCAATGTGCTTCTGAAATTCATTTGGCACAATTTATCAGTTCTAAACTTAAAGCAACATACAGTCATGTTTATATAAACATAAAGTTCCATAGATTTTTGTTGTGCTTTCTGACAGCTAATAGGAAACTGTTTCCTAATCACCTTATGGCTTCATAATTGGAACAAAAAGAGCATTCTCTCTTTTCCACGTGTTCATCAGTATTTGGAAAATGTCATTTTATTTTCTCTTCAAGGGGCAATGTTGTCAGAAATGTCATACACATGTGAACAATACTCAAAATAGTGTTAAATTTACAAGTAAGCATTGATATAATGAAAGGACTTTTCGACATGTGATTGATGCATCCTCAGATATTCATCGTTCTGAATGATAGCTGTGTGGTGAACTACATATACCTGTCTGGACACGCCCCCCCGCTGACTGCTCCTGTGGCTTCTCCCACAGACCCCAGTATAAAGGCGATTGGAGACACAGCCCTGGCCTCAGTCTCCAGGATGTTGTGTGGTGGTCAATTGCTGCTTGTTCTTTCTTCCAGTCAATAAAAGCCGATATCTCGCCTCACATCTCCGAGAGTTATTGATGGTGCATCAAGCTGCTCTGAAGATTTGGAATTTTTTGGAATTTTACTTTGAAAACAAATATATCAACTGTCGTTGTTACTTTAAAAATATAGGGCTATTTAGCACAGAAACAGGTACTTATTTATTGAGGCTGCACCAACCAGTATATTTTTATGTTTCAGAAGATCTGACCCTGGGTCCAGCACATAAGTGCCATTACAAAGAAAGCACGGCAGCACCTTTGCTTTCTTAGAAGTTTGTGAAAAACTTCTATAGATGTGTGATGGAGAGTATATTGACTGGCTGCATCACACACTGGTATGGAAACACCATTGCCCTTGCAGAAAACAAGCCCACAAAAAGTAGTGAATAAGGCCCAGTCCATCGTTGATAAATCCCCACCACTAATGAGTACATCTACAAGGAGCACTGTCGCAGGAAAGCAGCATCCATCATCAAGGACTCCTACCATTCAGACCATGCTGTCTTCTCACTGCTGCCATTAGGAAGAGGGTACAGAAAGCTCGGGACCCACACCACCAGGTTCAGGAACAGTTATTACTCCTCAACCATCAGGCTCTTGAACCAGAGGGGATAACTTCACTCAACTTCACTTGCCCTATCATTGAAATGATCCCACAAACTATGGATTCACTTTCAAGGACTCTTGATCTTGTGTTCTGGATATTCATTGCTTATTTATTTATTTATTTATCCATTTATCTATCTATTTATTTATTTATTTATTTATTTGTTTGTTTGTTTGTTTGTTTGTTTATTTATTTATTTTCTATTTCTTTTTACATTTGTACAGTTTGTTGATTTGTTTTGCATATTGGTTTTTGTCCATCTTGTTTGATGAAGTCTTTCATTGATCCTATAGAACTTCGTACTTTTTAATTGTATTTATTCTCTCCTTATTACTATTAGCTTCTCCTGGATCCTACCATCCATCTGGAGCAATTTATAGTGGCCATTTAACCTTACAACCTCCACATCTTTGGGAGATGAACAGCCAGAGAGAGTCCATGCAGTCACTAGGAAAATATGCAAACTCTAAGCAGGTGTTCTGAAGTCAGGATTGAACTTGGTTTACTAGAGCTGTGCAGAAGCAGCTGTCCATCCTTATCCCACTGTGCCACTCTAATAAAGTTAAATAAAGCATTTAGTAATCTGCTTGATTCATCATTGTTTCTGAAGTTGTTTCTCATTCACTAATTCTATTGCAAATAACAAAAGGACCCAAACGGATCATAGAGCCAGAACTGTGTGACTCAAATAGATCATTAATAGCGTATCTAATGCTTAGTTTTCCTGTCTCCAAACTATCCCACTCTGTTCTTTAATTCTTAATTTATACTTTAAGAAGCCCAGTAGTAATTTTTTAGAACTGAAAGAAAATCCTTACTTATTTTGCTAGTTGCAACTTCAACACATTCTCATGGAATGAACATAAATGATCTTTGTTTTATAAATCCACATTAACTTCACTATCTCTGTGAAAGAGCATGGCAGATGGAACATTATGTGGACAAATGTAAGGTTTTGGACTTGGTTGTAAGCTGTAAAATGCAAAAAAATAAAGCATTTTTAAAATAGTGACCCATCAGAAATGTGAATGTTCAAATGTGTCAGCAGACAAGTCACCAAAAGCGAATATGTATGTGCAGCAGAGGATTAAGAAGATAGAGGCTATGTGGGGATTCAGCATGTCATTTAAAACTTCAACAAATTTCTAAAGATGTACAGAGGAGAGTATTCTGACAGGAAGCTTGATGGTCTGGTAGGGAAACACCAATTCCAGAACAGAAATGTCTACAAAAAAGTGGTGGATAAAGCCCAGTCCATAGCAGGCAAAATCCTCCCCGCTATTGAGCTCATCTACACGGAGCGCTGTCACGAGAAAGTAGCATCCTTCACCAAGAACCCTCAGCATCTGGGCCAGGCTCTCTTCTCACTGCTGTCTCTGGGTTGGAGATACCATAGGTGCCTTAGTTCCCATTCCACCAGGTTCAAGAAGAGTTATTATCCTTGAACCATCAGGCCCCTGGACCAGTGTGGATAACTTCATTCACCTCAACTCTGAACTGATTCCACAACTGATGGACTCACTTTCAAGGAGTCTACAACTCAGGTTCTCCGTGTAATGTATCTGTTTGTTTGTTTATTTACTTATGTATTATTTATTTATTATTTCTCTGTTTGTTGAGTTATAGTTTTCACAGCTTGTCTTCTTTTGCACATTTGTTGTTTGTCAGTTTTTGATTGTGTGTAGTTTTTCACAGATTCTATTGTATTTCTTTGTTTATCTGTGAATGCCTGCAAGAAAATAAATCTCAAGTTAGTATATCGAGACATATATGTACTTTAAAACTAACTTTAATTTGACTAAAATGTTAGACAATACATATCTATCTCCAGAAAGAAAGCATTTAACTGACATTTAATAGTATTATTGACACTGAGTCCTCCACCATCAATGTCCTGGGGGTTAATATTGACCAAAACCTCAGCTGGATCAGCCCCATTAGGACTGTGTCCGCAAGAACAGATCAGAGCCTGGGTATCGTGCTGCAAGAGATGTACTTCCTCATGACCAACTATTTAGAAAGCACAGGTAAGGATGATGACCATTTGCAGGAAGGGTGCACCTCCAACAACTCTGAGGAGGCTCAGTACCATTCAGGATCTTGGTTATCACCATATTTTAACATACATTCCCTTGAACAGTTCACGCAATGACTGCAGTATGCATTGCAATTTCTCACCCAGGTTACGTCATTTGCACCTCCCAGATCCAGGACTGAGAAGGACAAGTTCAACACCAGCACATGCCGGTTACCACCCCCCCCCCCACCACCAAATTACAGACTTGGAAGTGCATCACCCATACTTGGTAACACTAATGTGAAGTATTGGAACGCCTCTATTTTCTGAAGAGGCTGAAGACAGCTGGACTATGCAGGTCTGTGCTCACATCCTTCTACAAATGGTCAGTGGAGAGCATCCTAACATGCTGCATCACTACATGGGATGGAAACTGCACTGTGGCAGACAGGAAGACTCCACAAAGGGTAGTTAAAACTGCCCGACACATCACTGGCACCAGCCTAACTGCCATCAGGGACACATGTACAGAAAGGTGCTAGAAAAGGACGAGGAACATGATGAAGGATCCCACCCACCCTGCTCATGGACTATTTGACCCACTCCCATCAGGGAGAAGGCTACATCGCATGATAGTTGGCTGTTGTTTGCGATTGGAAGCCTTTGACCAGTGATGTACTGTAGGGACCTGTGGTGATCTATTTTCTTTACATGCATCTATATATGATATATAGATATGTAGATATAAAGAAAAATATGTATGATTTAGATATGAATGTAGGAGCTCTGATCTGAATATATGAATATCAGTGCTGTTGCTAATGGTGAGGCGGGCAAACTTGGGCTACAGAACAATATTAGCTGGTAAAATGAGCAAAGTAATGGCAAGAGAGGAGTGGGTCTACACAAAGAATGGTGAGACCCTAAGAATTTTAGGGATGAAGACCCATGTCTAATGATTCCAGAAGGCAGCAGCATAAGTAAGTAAAGTGATAGACATATATGATACTTCCCCTCACTAATTGGGGCATAGAATATAAGACCTGGGAGGCTATGGTATGAAATTATAAAATGTTTGTTAAACCATAGCTAGGGTACTAATTGCAATTCTAGCTGCCACTTGATAGGAAAGATGTGATTGTACTGGAGAGGGCTTAGGGGGGGAATTCACCAGGCTATCTGAGATGGACTGTCTCTGTTGGAAGGAATGAACAGGCTAGGTTTGTTTAGCTTGGAGTGGATGAGTCCACAGATGACCGTGACTGAGGAGTTCAAAGAAATGTGGCATAGGCAGTGTAGTTAGTAAGTGACTTTCCCCGTCAGTCTAGGACCAAAAGTGTGTGCGTTTAAGTGAGTGAGGAGGAGATTGAAATGAGGCATGAGGAAGGACTTTTGTACCAGGAGAGTGATTAATGCCTGGAACACTTGGCCTGAGAGTGTAATGGACTCTTACAGCACTTAGCAAGTGTTTGTTTGAGCACTTGAAGTGTTATGGCATAGAAATCTAATGGTTGAGTACCGGAAAATGGAATGAACATAGACAAAAACTTAATTGCCAGCAAGGACACATTGAGCTGAAAGTTCTATTTCTATCGTGTATTTCTTTACGACTCTATGAATCTAAAAATGGCAATCCAGTTCCACAGGAACATTTTATTTAGACACTTAATCAACTATTAAAGAATGACGATTCATAGTAGCAAATGCAATATAAGAAAATCCTCAGTAAGACCATAAGACACAGGAGCAGAATTAGGCCATTCAGCCCATCAAGTCTTCTCTGCTATTCCATCATGGCTGATCATGGATCCCACTCAACCCCATGCACCTGCCTTCTTGCCATTTCCATTGGTGCCCTGATCTATCAAGAAACGATCAACTTCCACCTTAAATATATACATGGACTTGGCCTCCACCGCAGTCTGTGGCAGAGCATTCCACAGATTTACTACACTCTGGCTAAAAAAAAATTCTCCTTACTTCTGTTCTAAAAGGTCACCACTCAATTTTTAAGCTGTGCCCTCTAGTTCTGGATACCCCCACCATAGGGAACATCCTCTCCATATCCACACTATCTAGTCCTTTCAACATTCAGTAAATTTCAATGAAATTCTCCCCCCCCCCCCCGCTACATTCTTCTAAACTCCAGTGAGTACAGGCCCACAACTGCCAAATACTCCTCATATGTTAACCCCTTCCTTCCCAGAATCATCCTCGTTAACCTCCTCTGGACTCTCTCCAATGTCAACACATCCTTTCTGAGATATGGGGCCCAAAGCTGTTGACAATACTCCTAGTGCAGCCTGACTAGTGTCTTATGAAGGCTCAGCATTATCTCCTTGCTTTTATATTCTATTCCCCTTGAAATAAATGCCAACCTTGCAATTACTTTCTTTACCCCAGACTTGACCTGTAAATTAACCTTCTGGGAGTCTTGCACGGGGACTCCTAAGTTCCTCTGCACCTCTGAAATTTGAAACTTCTTCCCATTTAGATATTAGTCCACACTATTGTTGCTTTTACCAAAATGCATTATCATACACTTCCCAACACTGTATCCCATCTGCCACTTTTTTGCTCATTCTCCCTATTTCTCTAAGTCCTGCTGCAATCCTATTGCTTCCTCAGCACCTACCTCTCTACCTATCTTCGTATCGTCTGAAAACTTTGCCACAAAGCCATCAATTCCATTATCCAAATCGTTGATAAACAATGTGAAAAGTAGTGGTCCCAAAACTGACTGCTGAGGAACACCACTAGCTGCTGGCAGCCAACCAACTTTTACTCTGATTCTTTGTCTCCTGCCTGTCAGCCATTCCTCTAACCACGCCAGTATCTTTCCTGTAATGCCATAGGATTTTATCTTGTTAAGCAGCCTCACGTGCAGCATCTTATCAAATGCCTTCTGAAAATCCAAGTAAGTGACATCCTTTGTCCACCCTGCTTGTTACTTCCTCAAAAGAACTCTAACAGATTTGTCAGGCATGATTTCCCTTTACAGAAACCATGCTGACTTTGACTTATTTTGTTATTAGTCTCTAAGTTCCCCAAAACCTCATCCTTAATAATAGACCCTCCGTAGATGCAGTATGGTCCACTGAGTTCCAACAGCATATTACTTTAGAACATATTGGACCCAGAACAGTACGGTACAGAAACAGGCCTGTTGACCCATCATGTTGTGCGGAACCAGCTAAAAAGCAAATCAAAAACACCCAAACATTAATCTCAGTAGATGAATAACAGTATTTTTTCCATACTGGTCTTCAACATAAATGCACCTCAAGGCTGTGCTTAGCCTCCTACTCTCTTTACACCCATGACTGTGTGATTAAGCACAGCTCCAACACCATCTATAAATTCCATGACAACATCACGACTGCTGGCCAGATCAGGGGAGGTGATGAATCAACATACAGGAGTGAAATCAAGCATCTGGTTAAGCAGTGCCACAATAACAACATCGTGTTTAACATCAATGAAAGCAAGGAGCTCATCATTGATTTCAGAACAAGGAAGTTGTATAACCATGTACCAATCCTCATTGGTGGGTTTGGGGTGGAAGGAGTGAGCAGCTTCAGATTCCTGGATATTAACATCTGGGATGACCTGTCCTGGGCCCAGCACGTACAGGAGATGCAATTTTTTAAAAAGCCTTCCAGGGCCTCTAATTTCTTAGAAGCTTAAGGAAATTTGGCATGTGACCAAACACTCTAACAAACCTCTGCAGATGCACTGTTGAAAGTATCCTAATGTATTCCTTCCACCAAAGTGCATGACCATGCACGTACTTCTTTACCCATTCTCCCAAGCTGACAAATCTTTCTGCAGATACCCTGCTTCCTTAACACTACCTGCCCTTCCACTTGGCTTCATATCATCTGCAAACTTGGCTACAAAACCACCAATTCCATCATCCAAATCATTGACACCAACACATACATAAAGAGTAATAGAGAGGTGAGAGTAGATATCAGATCATTGGAAAATGACACTGAAAAGATTGTAATGTGGACAAAGAAATAGTGGATGAACTTAATAAGTATTTTGCATCAGTCTTCACTGTGGAAGACACAGGTAGTATGCCAGATATGCGAGAGTGTCAGGGGACAGAAGTGAGTGCTGTGGCTATTACTAAGAAGTGGTTCCAATACCGATCACAGCAGAACACCATTAATCACTGGCAAGCAACCAGGGAAGACCCCCTTTATTTCCACTCGCTGCCTCCTGCTAGTCAGCCAATCTTCAATCCATGCTGGCATCTTCCCTGTAACAGAATGGAATCTTATCTTGTTAAGCAACCCCATGTGTTGCACCTTGTCAAAAACCTTCTGAAAATCCAAATAAACAACATCGACTGACTCTACTTTGTCTATCCTGCCTGTTATTTCCTCAAAGAATTCAAACAGATTTGTCCAGCAAGGTTTCCCCCTTAAGGAAACCATACTAACTTTTGCCTATTTGTTATGTGTCACTAAGTAGCCCAAAACCTCATCATTAATAATAGACTCCAATATTTTTCCATCCACTTAAGTCAGGCTAAGTGGTCTATAATTTCCTTTCTTCTGTTTCCCTCCATTCTTAAAGAGTGGAGTGACATTTGCAATTTTCCATTCCTCAGGAACCATGCCAGAATCTGGTGATTCCTGAAAGATGATTACTGATGCTTCCATAATCCCTTCAACTACCTCCTTCAGAATTTTGGGGTGTAGTCCATCTGGTCCAGACTTATCAGCTTCCCAAGCACCTTCTCCTTAGTAATAACCACAACACTCACTTCTGTCCCATGACACTCTTGTATTTCTGGCATACCGCCAATGTCATCCACAGTGAAGACTCATACAAAATACTTATTAAGTTCATCCATCATTTCTTTGTCCCCATTACAATCTCTTCAGCATCATTTTCCAATGATCTGATATCCACTCTCACCTCTCTATTACTCTTTATGTGTCTGAAAAAACTTTTTGTCATAGATTCATAGTCACAGAGCCATAGAAAATTACAGCACAGAATAGGCCCTTTGGCCCATTTAGTTGATGCTGAAACCATTTGAACTGCACACTCCCATTGACCTGCACTGGGACCATAGCCCTCCATATCACTACTATTCATGTATCTATCCAAACTTCTCTTAAACATTGAAATTGAGTTTGCATGGACCACTTGTGCTGGCACATCATTCCAAAATCTCGTGACCCTCTGAGTGAAGAGGTTTCCTCTCATGTTCCCTTAAACTTCTCACCTTTCATCCTTAAGCCATGACCTCTGGTTGAGGTCCCACCCAACCTCAGTAGAAAAAGCCTGCTTGGATTTACCCTATCAATACCCCTCATAATTTTGTATACTTCTATCAAATCTCCTTTCTATCTTCTATGTTCTAAAGAATACAGTCCTAACCTATTGAATTTTTCCATATAACTCAGGTCCTTCAGACCTGGCAACATTCTTCTAAATTTTCTTTGCACTCTTTCAAACTTGTTTAGATAGATAGATAAATAGATAGATACTTTATTGATCCCAAAGGAAATTATAGTGTCACTGTAGCATTACAAGTGCACAGATATACAAATATTAGAAGAGAAATAAGAAAGAATAAAAAATAAGTTACCTCAAACAGTCTAACAGGAGGGGGTCATCACTTCCCCGGCTATAGGTTGACTCATTATAGAGCTTAATGGCTGAGGGTAAGAATTACCTCATATAGTGCTCTTTGGAGCAGCACAGTCTTCTTAGTTTATATCATTCCTGTAGGTAGGTGAACAGAACTACACACAATACTCCAACTTAAGCCTCACCAATGTCTTATACAACTTCAACATTACATCCCATCTTCTGTAATCAATACATTGATTTAGGAAAACCAAAGTGCCAAAAGCTTTCTTTACGACTCTATCTACCTGTGACACCACTTTCAATGAATTACGTACCGTACCTGTATTCCCAGATCCCTTTGTTCCACCACACTCCTCAGTGCCCTACCATCCACTGTGTAGGACCAAACATGGTTGGTCCTACTGAAGTGCAAAACATCACACTTGTCTGCATTAAATTCCACCTGCCATTTTTCAGCTTATTTTTCCAGCTGATACGAATCCCTCTGAAGCCATGATAGCTTTCCTCACTCTCCACCACACCCTCAATCTTGGTGTCATCTACAAATTTGCTGATCCAGTTAATCACATTATCATCCAGATTATTCATATAGATAACAAACAACAACGGACCCAGTACGATCCCTACGACACACCACTAGTCACAGGCCTCCAGTCTGAGAGGCAACCCTTACTATCACTCTCTGGCTTCTCCCACAAAACCGATGTCGAATTGAATTTACTGCCTCATCTTGAATGCTGAGGGACTGAACCTTCTTAACCAGCCTCCCATGCAGGACCTTGTCAAATGCCTTACTAAAGTCCATGTTGACAACATCCATTGCCTTGCCTTCACCCATTTTCCTGGTAACTTCCTTGAAAAACTCCATAAGATTGGTTAGACATGACTTACCATGCACAAATCCATGCAGACAATTTTTAATCAGTCCATGTCTATCCAAATACTCATATATCCGGTCCTTTAGAATACCTTCCAATAACTTTCACACAACTAATGTCAGGCTCATCAGCCTATAATTTCTTGGTTTCTGTTTATAGCCTTTTTTAAACAGCAGAACAACATTGGCTATCTTCCAATCCTCTGTTACCTCTCCTGTCGCTAAGAATGTTTTAAATATCTCTGCTAAGGCCCCAACAGCTTCTGTACTTAACTCCGTAGGGCCCAAGGGATCACCCTGGGAATTTATTCACCCAGATTTGCCTCAGGGTGGCTAACACCTCCTCCTCTGTAATCTGTACAGGGTCCAGGAAATTAATGCCACTTGGCCTCACTTCTATAGACTCTGAATCCATCTCCTGAGTAAGTATAGATGCAAAGAATGTATTTAAGATCTCCCCCACCTGTTTTGACTCCACACATGGGATTACCATTCTGGTCTTCCAGAGGACCAATTTTGTCCCAAGCAATCCTTTTACTCTGTAAAATCCTTTAGATTCTTTTGCTCTTAACCTACCTGTAGATTCTCCTTCATCCTATCTCTTAGAGCAACTTACTGCTTTTTTTGAGTCTTCCTGATTTCTTTCTTAAGAGTTCCCTTGCCTTTCTTGTACTCCATTAGTTCTTACCTGCCTATAGCTGCTCGGCACCTCCTATTTTCTCTTAACCAACACCCTCAATATTTCTTGAAAACCGAGGTTCCCTACAATTATCTTCACCTTTTATTCTGACAGGCACAAACAAGCTTTGTACTCTCAAAATTTCATTTGTGAAGGCCCCTACTTGCCAAGTACAGATTTGCCAAAAAGCAGCCAGTCCCAATCCATACTTGCCAGATTATTTCCTATACCTTCAAAATTGGCCCTTCTCCATTGTAGAATCTGAACCCACTGACCAGACTTTTCTCTTTGCATATTCACTGAAACTAATAGATTGTGGTCACTGGATGCAATGTGTTTCCCTACGTACTTCTATGAACCGATGAAAGAAACTTTCCTGAACAAAATTGACAAACTCTATCCCATCTAGTCCTTTTACCTATGGGTGTCCCAATCAGTATGTGGAAAGCTTAAATGACCTACTATAACAACCTTTTGTTTCTTACAACAGCCTGTTATCTCTTTACAAATTTGTTCCTCTAAATCCTTACGACTGTTGGATAGTCTGTAATATAGCCCCATTAACATGGTCATACCTTTCTTCTTTCTCAGTTCCACCCATAATGCTGCACTAGTTGAGTTTTTCAGTCTATCCTGATGGAACGTTGCCGTGACATTTTCCCCCGACTAGTAACACCATCCCTCCTCCTTTAATCCCTCCTGCTCTGTCACATCTAAAACAACAGAACCCCGAAATATTGAGTTGCCAGTCCTGCTCTCCTGCAACCAATCTCACTAATGGTTACAATGTCATTATTCCAGGTGTTGGTCCAAGCCCTGAGCTCATCCACCTTTCCTATGATACTTCTTGCATTGAAATATACGCAGCTGAGGACACCAGTCGCACCATGCCCAGCCTTTTGATTCCAGCCATGTCTGAGGCCTTAGCAACATCTGCCTCCACAACTTCTGCACTGACTGTTCTGATACTCTGGTTCTCATCCCCTGAAAACCTACTTTAAACCCCATCATGTGGCATTAACAAACCTTCCTGCTAGGATAGATAGATAGATACTTTATTGATCCCAAAGGAAATTACAGTGTCACTGTAGCATTACAAGTGCACAGATATTCAAATATTAGAAGAGAAATAAGAAAGAATAAAAATAAATTACCTTAGAAAAATAAGACTTACAAGTCAAAGATTACAAGATCACTTCTCCGGATATAGGTTGACTCATTATAGAGCCTGATGGTTGAGGGTAAGAATGATCTCATATAGCGCTCTTTGGAGCAACACAGTTGTGTTAGTCTATTACTAAAAGTGCTCCTCTGTTCAGCCAAGGTGGCATGCAGAGGGTGAGAAACATTGTCCAGAATTGCCAGGATTTTGGAGGGTCCTTTGTTCTACCACAACCTCCAGTGAGTCCAGTTTGACTCCTATAACAGAACCAGCCTTTCTGATCAGTTTATTGAGCCTGATGGCATCATTCATGTTGATGCCATTGCTCCACACACCACCGCATAGAAGATTTTACTGGCAACAGCAGACAGGTAGAACATGTGAAGGAGAGGCCTGCATACTCCACAGGACCTCAGTCTCCTCAGGAAGTAGAGGCAACTCTTGCTCTTCTTGAACACAGCCTCTGTGCTCAAGTCTGTCATCAGGTGCACTCCCCAGGTACTTGTAAATCGTCACCACATCCACGTCCTCACCATCAATAGCAACAGCAAACAATGCAGGCTTAGTCTTCCTAAAGTCCATCACTGTCTCCTTTGTCTTATTGATACTGAGCTGCAGATGATTCAGCTTGCACCATTCAACAAAGTCCTCCACCAGGGCCCTGTCGTCATCCTCCCATCTTACCCTTATACAACCGACTATTGCTGAGTCATCAGAGAATTTCTGCAGATGTCAGGGCTCAGTGTTGTATCTAAAGTCCGAGGTACACAGGGTAAACAGGAAGGGAGCCAATACAGACCCCTGTGGGGCCCAAGTGCTGCTTATAGCCATGTCTGACACACAGCTCTGAAGCTGCACGAACTGTGGTCTGTGAATATTAGTCGCCCTCCAGTTCAAGTGCAAACCATCCCTTCTGTACCAGCCCCACCTTCCCTGGAAGACAGTCCAGTGATCCAAAAGTTTTATGCCTTCCCTTCTGCACCAATTCCTTAGCCACATATTAAATCTGTATAATCTGGCCTCACTAGCTCATAACATGGGTAGCAATCCTGAGATCACAACCCTGGAGGTCCTGCCCTTTAACTTAGCAACTAACTCCCTGAATTCCCTCTGCAGAACCTCATCCTATCCATGTCATTGGTACCTACATGGACAATGACTTCCCACTTAAGAATACTGAGGACTCGGTCAGAGATATCCCGAACCCAACGTACCATCCAAGAATTTAATTCTCGTGTACAAAACCTCCTGTCCATTCCCCTAACTAATGAACCACAGCATGCCTCTTCTCCTCCCTTCCCTTCTGAGCCACAGAGCCGGACTGAGTGCCAGAGACCTGACACTGTGACTGTGACTTTCCTCGGTTAGTTCACTCCCACCAGCAGTATTCAAAGTGATATAGCTGTTGTTGAGGGGGATACACTGCACTGGCTCCATTTCACCTTCCCAGTCTCCACCATCCTGTACCTTGGGTGTAACTACCTCTCTGTATGTCCTATCTATCACACCCTCAGTCTCTTGAATGATCTGGAGTTCATCCGGTTCCAGCTCCAACTCCTTAACGTGGATTGCTAAAAGCTGCAGCTTTGTGCACTCTCGTGGTTGTAGTGCTCAGGGACACTGGAGGTCTGCCTGCCCACATCCTGCAGGAGGAGTATTCCACTATAGTGCCTAGCATTTCCACTGCACGAGCTGAGCAGATATAAACAAGGGAATGGAAAAAAAAACTTAATCTAGAACTTTACTTCTCTTTGGTTTCTCTGGATGAAGTCTCTCCTCACTGAAGCTTCAAAGAGCTAAAGCCTCGAGATCACCACCCTGACTCTGTTTACTCAGACAATGGCTGCTGCACTTGCCCCGGCTTTAATTTGCTCTTGCTAATCAATCTCAAACGTGGATTGGTCAATGGTCAAACCTCTGTTATGCTGCCACAACTTGCTGCTCCCTTTTTCTACTCGAACAGAGGACCTGAGTGAAATCCCCTACTCTCAAACTTCCGATGTCTGGATTGGTCACTGGTCTAAGTTTCATCTTTGCATCCTTTTTTATATTATTGGCGAGTTTACTCAATATATTTAATCTTTTCTCTGTTTATGGATTTTTTAGTTGCCTTCTGGTGTTTTTTTAAAAACTTCCCAATCCTCTACCTTCCCACTAATGTACATGCCCTCTTTTTTGCTTTTATGCTGTTTTTGACTTCCCTTATCTTTGGATGTATCTTTCCTGTGCCTAATGAATTGCTCCCAGAAACTCCAGCCAATGCTGTTCAGCCATCATCCCTGCTGGTGTCCCCTTCCAATTAACTTTGGCCAGCTCCTTTCTCATACCTCAGTAATTCCCTATAAATCACTGTAACACTGATAAATCCAATTTTTGCTTCTCCTTCTCAAACTGCAAGGTGATTTCTATCATATTATGAATATTGTCTCTTAAGGGCTCCATTACCTTAAGCTCCCTAATCAAATCAGGGTCATTACATAACACCTAATCCAGAATTACTGTTTCCCTAGCAGGCTCAACCACAAGCTGCTCTAAAAGGCCAGAGTGTAGGCATTCTACAAATTCCCTCTGTTGGGATCCAGCATCTGCCTGCCTATGAAAACCCTCCATGACTATTGCAACGTTATCTTAATTGCTCTTATTTGCTGGACCCAGGATGGATCGTCTGAAATGATGAAACTGAGGAATTTAAAATTGCTGCCCCTCTCCACCTCTGATCCCCTGATGAGGACTGGCTCGTGGACCTCTGGTTTTCTCCTCCTGAAGTCAATAACCACTCAGCCAGATTTTAATCTCCTTCCTATATGCTGGTTTATCATCATCTTTGTTCTGGCTTATGTCGGTGGTGCTCTCAGCAAACTTAAATATGGCATTGGAGCTGTGCTTAGCCATATAGTCATAACTTTAAAGTGAATAGAACAGGGGGATAAGCAGTCAGCCTTGTGGTGCACCTGGGTGGATGGAGATTTTGGAGAAGATGATGTTGCCAATCTAAACTGAGGTCTGCAATGAGGAAATCAAGGATCCAATTACACAAGGAGGTACTGAGGCCAAGGATTTGAAGCTTATTGATTAATTTTGAGGGGATAATAGTATTGAACACTGAGCTGTAGTCAATAAAGAGCATTCTTTTGCTGTCTGGATGTTCCAAAGTTGAGTGAAGAGCCAATGAAATGGCATCTGCTGTGGACTTGTCACTTCTCAGGCAGGAGTTGATATGTTTCATCACCAACCTCTCAAACTACTTCATCATTGTGGATGTAAGTGCTACTGGAAGATAGCCATTGGGGCAGGGGTTATCGAGTTCTTAGGCACAGGTATAATTGAAGCTTGCTTGAAGCATATAGGTTGCTCACTGATGAAGCGAGAGGTTAAAGATCTCAGTGAACACTCCAGCCAGTTGATGAGGGCAGCTCTTGATTATTCAGCCAGGTACCCCATCTGGGCCAGATGCTTTCCAAGGGTTCACCCTCCCGAAGGATGCTCTCACATTGGCCTTGGAGACTAAAATCACAGGGTCATTGGAGGTTGTGGCAGTTTGTGAGACTTCCTCCAAGTTTTGACAGTCAAAGTGAGCATAGAAGGTATTGAGCCTGTTGTCATCTATGTAGGTATCAGAGAGACTGTTGGTCTCCCAAAGTTTCCACATCTCTTGCAAGAAACATATCATGAACTCTGGACCCATTCTCAGTGCACGAGCTATGTATTGACAAATAAAAAGTTACTAGAATCTTACTTAGAACCTCTGCCTGTACTTGCCCAAGCTTGTTCTTGCCTAAACCTGTTGAGCCAACACCAGTCCGCTCTAACACTGTCCACTCACACAATGGCCGCTCTGCTTACACTTCACTTCTTTTTATTGGCCCCTGCCAACTGCGTAATAGATCATTATGATTGCAGTATGCGATAAAGTCTCAAAAGCGCCTAAGCTCTTGTTATGCAATCACGGGTGTACTGAATTGTTCAACAACTAACATTGCATAAAATGGAAATAAACTGCAGTGATATTGAAAGAAATGCAAGGCAAGGTTGTTGTAAGAAAAATTGATAATAAATATGAAATCAGTGGCTGGGCGATTTGTCTTTCACCAAAGATGTAGAAGATCTGGCCAGTTGATACACACCATGACAGAACCGCAAAGCAAGCTGCCTAAAGCACCTGCGGAAGAATTCTACAAGAACACCAGTGGCTCCATACCCATTAGTGTGAATAACTTTTTACTACTTATGTCCTATCATTCAAAGCGTTCCTCCAAGAGGACCACAACCTTGTCATGGCTGGGAAGCTTGCTTTTCTCAATTACTCAGACAGCAACATTGGCTGGAGACAGGGCTTTATACTTTAGCTCTTTGTAAGGTCACCCATGTCACCCTCTGAGGCTAGAGGCCAGACTAAGAGAAGTCCACTGGTCCTCCAGGTTCAGGGGTTCAGTTTAGGGCTAACAACCCTGACTGGTAACAGAAAAGTGTTATTGGAAACAGCAATGGAGAATCCTACATTTGAGTGAGACAGTGTTCCTGAGTCTCCACTCTGGACTTGCATGGTTGACAGTAGTGAAAACCAAAAGGAAGCTATTAGGACAATGAAGGAAGTCCAGTACAATGCCAGAGATAGAGGACCTTCATTGTTGTCCTAAACACCAATGGTTAAATGAGTTGTAAGTATTCAAAACATCAGAAGTTAAGCGGATATGGTCATGCATCACTACGGAATGCATAATACAGGAATCAAAGATCTATTTTTGGTATATATAGTCTTAGAGAAGAAATTGCAAATAAAATTGGTAAACAACTTAGATCACTTTAGTTTATGAAGCCAGTAGAATAAATCCCTTTCAGTTCTCCTTACCACTTAGCTTCAAATGGGGAAACAGAAATGCCAATTTACACAGCAAAGAAGGCATTAAACGTCATTACATATCAATTGAACATCACCATGAAATACTAATTTTGAGCATTTCCCTAAGCTGTAAGAACAATGCCACAATGTGTAACAGGACACTGTCCTGCAGAAATGCAGATGGCCAGAAAGGTCATGATAGGGCTGAGTCTTGGTCTTCCCAGTCTGAAAAGAAAGGTGAGAAAAGACCGTTGAAAAGTCATAAAACCACAAGGTTTAGTCAGCTTGGATCTAAAAATTATCTAGTTAATATTACAGTGAATGTTTATAGAGATTTAGAAAAGTTCTGAAAGGCAATTGAATTAACTAAGAGCAAGAATATTCTTAAAATAAATCCCACAATTGTGAGAACAGATATACAAGTTTTCTTCCAGGAGTCCAAATGAGATAACAATCGACTCCAGAGGTGGAATTATCTAATGATATCAGGAGAATTTGCATGTATCACAAAGATCACAGAAATAATGAAAACTAGGACAGAAAATCACAAACATAAGAGATTTTCTAGATACTGGAAATATTGAGCAACACACAAAATGCTGGAGGAAGTCAGCAAGTCAGGCAGCATTTATAGAGGGGAATAAATAGTTGATGTTCTGAGATCCTTCATCAGCACTGGGGCAGCCTTTTAGTCAGTGTTGCTGCCTTGGAGATCAAAGTTCAGGTACTCTTGGGTGGTGTGTGTGTGTTGTCCCTATATCTGTAGAGGTTGAAAGTCATATACTTAGAGGGTCATAGTGTCTTTCAGCACAAAACAGGCCACTTAGCCCACCATGCCAATTCCAACCTTTACGTGCATCTGCACAAATCCCAGTTGTTTTCATTACTTATAATTCTTGCTAATTTAATTGTTTAAATGGTTCTTAAACATAGTAATTGTATCTGAGTCAACCACCTCCTCTAGCAATGTGTTCCAAATATCAATTACTCTCTATATAAACAAAACTTATTCTTAAGATTTCCTTTAAATCACGTACCTCTCATGTTAAAAGCATGCACCATGCCTTGTTGTTTTTGATACCCCTCCACAGTAAAAAGATTTTGACTATCTACACTATCTATGCCTCTCATAATCTTTTATTCTTCTATCAGGTCACGTCTCAGCCTCCTTGATCTAGAGAAAACATGCCGAAATTATCCCATTCTTCCTTATAACTAAAGTCTTCCTGTCCAAGAATCTCCTATGCCCTCTCTCCAGAACCATCACATCCTTCCTACTGTGCAATGACCAGAACTGCACACAATACTCCAAGCACAGCATAGCCACTGTTTTATAAAGTCACAGTATATTGTCCCAACTCTCATATTCTATGCCACAGCTTATGATGGCAAGCATTCTGTATGCCTTCTTTGTCATTCTATCCATCTGTGTTACCACTTTGAGGAAACATTTGACTTGGATCCCTGGGTCTCTCTGTTCATCTACATTTCTTAGAGACCTTCCATTTACTGTATATTTCCATGTCCTATTTGACTTCCCAAAATACATTACATCACACTTGTCAGGATTAAATTCCATCTGCCAAAACTCCAACCAGCTTTCCAAGTGATTTATGCCCTGCTGCAGCTTTAAACACCATGATATTTTTGTGTTATCCCTGAATTTACTAATCATTTCTCCTACATTCGTATTAAAGTTATTAACATATACCACAAGTAACAAACTCTCAGCAGCAGTCGCTGCGGTATACCGCTAGTCACTGCCTAGTGCTCTGGTTTCATCTCACATCCCAAACGTATGTGTAGCTTAATTTTCAATTATAAATTAACCCTAAATTGCTGATGAGGCTGATGTCAGGTGAAAGAGAATTAGTCGCTAGGCTACAGGTTGATTAAGAAAAGAGGGAATGGAACTCAGTAATAGTGAGGGCAAGATCTCATTGGAACATGTCAAATATTGAAAGGTCTAAATAGAGTGTACGTGGAGAGAATGTTACAATAATGGGAGAGTCTAGGATCAGAGGGCACAAACTCAGAATAGAAGGACATCCCATTAGAGCAGAGATGAAGAGGAATTTCTTTAGTCAGAGGTTGGTCAATCTGTGGAACTTGTTGCTACATACAGCTGTGGAGGCCTATATTCATTGGATGTATTTAAAGAGGAGGTTGACAGGTTCTTGATTAACAAGGATCAAAGGCCTTTAATAAAGGTGTCAAAGCTTACAGAGAGAAGGCAAGAGAATGGGGTTCAGAGAGATAATAAATCAGCCATGATGGAATGATGCAGCAGATTCAATGGGCCAAATAGCCCAATTCTGCTCCTGTGTCTCATGGTCTTATGGAACTGATGGGATTGCTCTGCTGGGAGCCAGCATGGATCCAACATGACATCCTGTGCTGTAAAAATATTTCTAAAGTTACTGAATATTTTGAATCAGTCTAAATATTTTGATAAAAGTGTAGTATACTGTATGTTATATCAATGATGTAATTTATGACATATCATGCACAGTCTATACTGTACACCAAGGCAGCCTATGAAGAGTTTTTAAGTAAAATGCACATACTTTATTTTGATCTCCTTGGGTCCCACATTTACCTGTCTGTATCTCTCCAATGGACTGCAAAAGAGGTGAAGAAACCACTCACTATAGATAACTTTAACCTATCTAGACAGGTGGGTCTCCATTGGTCTTTGAGTAATGGCTTCTTTTCAAAAACTATTCACCATGTTTGAGAGAACTGTTGGCAATTCTTTGCTTTAAAGATGGAGTGAGTCTGGCTGCAGATGAGCTTGGTTCGACTGATTGCACCACTGCCCACAGAAGTTCCTGTGACATTTCCCTCTCCTTTATATTCTTGTTCATTTTAATTGCAGTTTCTGTTGGTGCCTTGGAAAATGAGAATTGATTCTTTCAGTTTGTGTATAGTGAAGGTGCTTTGAAATTTGACAAAGCCACAGAAGATACATTTCTACAGGAGTTACACACTTGTCCAGGCCTTGCTTAATTGCATCTATAGTATTTTTTAATGCTTTAAAATAGATTGTTTTCCATTTTCAGTTTTACTCTACTACTTTATCTCACTAAAGTTATCAAATAGAGAGATGTTTATGGTCAGTCACTCCAGTGATAATTTCCAGATGGTTTACTGATGATTAAGAAACTGACACAGTGCATCTGGCCAAGATCCACCTTGGTATGGTTAATGTTTGTCCGGCATTGATTGCACAGTTAAGGATGTCACGGGTTACACACTGTATGTTTCCTATATTGCCAGCTATATTTTAACTCATGGAAAAGCCAACAGTGCATCGTGTATTGTTCAGGAAAGTGACGGCAATGAAAGGGTCCGCACTGTCCCATCCATATTCGCCACAGCATTGCGGCCTCACATTACAATGGCAGACAATGGGTTAAATAACCTCTAGACTACTCCTCACTGATCACGACCTTTAGTTATACAATCACTCATGAGCTACAGGCTGGATCTCCATGAACAAGAGCATTCATTTAACTGTTCACAGCTTGGGGCAGCTTGCAACATAGGACACTGAGTCCAGCTCACGACATGGAGTGGGGAAGGTCCATACTCCCCTCCCCTCTGCTTATCTACCTCTCTGTGACAGCCTGCTGCTGTACTGTGGCTGCAACAAAAAATGATCTTTAGATGCTACCGAACTTCCCAGCAGTCTAATCAGCAATGTCACAACAGTTACTAACTCTGTAGAGACATCTCACTTTGCCAATGAGTTAGTCTGCAAAACACCATAGCACTACTTTTCACAGTTTGTGCTCACTTTGATGAAAATTTTCAGGAGACTGAAATAGATACTAATATATCCAAATAAGAGGCAACTCCAATTTCTATATACATGCTTTAAGTATTATATCACATAAAGTTAAATGTAATTTCAGTACAATGTCTTGTCACAGATTAATTTGGATTCAAGGATATATAATAAGATAGATAATAAATGCAAAGATTTGGATATATTTAAATGATGGTTTGTTGCAAATCGGAAAAAGTCAATATGACTTTTGCAAGCTCTGACAAGTTGCAGTCATTGAAGAACCACACTGCAGTTCTTCTGGGAACTGAATCTGCTAGAAAACTGGCATTGTTAACACTATGATATCATTTAGAGTTGTGCATCAGCCGGCCACATCCACACCAAACATCATGCTTGTCTATGTACAGTCAGTGACTACTTTATAAGGCACTGAGTGTCTGTTCATGATTCAACATGTTGTGTGTTCAGAGACATTCTTCTGCACACCACTATTGAAATGTGTGGTGACTGTTGCCTTCCCGTCAGCTTGAAGCAGTCTGGCCATTCTCCTCTGACCTCTCTCAACAAGATATTTTTGCCCACAGAGCTGTTGCTCACTAGATATTTTTTGTTTTGTTTTTCACATCATTCTCTCTAAACTCTAGAGACTGTTGTGAAAATTACAGGAGATCATCAGTTCCTGAGATACTCAAACCACCCTGTCTGGCACCAACCAACTTCATTGGATGGACAAAGTCGCTTAGGTCACATTTCTTCCCCTTCAGATGTTTGGTCTGACAACGACTAAACTTTGACAATGTTTGCATGCTTTTATGCATTGAGCTGCTGCCACATGATTGGCTGATTGGGTATTTGCATTAACGAGCAGGTGTACAGGTGTGCCTAATGAAGTGACCACTGAGCACACACTCCACATCAATCAAATCAAATTTAATTAACATTCAAACCGTACACAGACACAGCTGAACAAGACAGCGTTCCTCAGGGGCCAAGGGACAAAACATTCAAAGTAGCAAGCAGTCATTAAAAAATATGAGTAACATAATTCAAAATATTGTGGAAAGAAGCATATTCACTCAAAAGAAAAAAAATCACATATATAGTCAAAGACCCTGAGTGACAATGTCCAGCAATCGATGGTACGGTCGATGGATAGTTAACAATGCAAGCAATCTATACCCCCTTTAGCAGCTCATTCCAGTTACCAGCAACTCTTTGACTGAAACATTAATCCCTCAGATTCCTCCCTCTAATCTTAAACCAATGGCCTCTAGTTTTAGACATATCTGTCTTGGAAAACAGACACTGTCTATCTACCCTGTCTAATGATTTTATACGTCCCCATCATGCAATCCAGAAAAAAAAACAGACTTAGCCTGTCCAGTCTCTCCTCATAACATAAGCCCTCTAGTCTCAGCAACATCCTTGTGAATCTTTTCCACACCTCTTTGGTTTAGCATGGTGACCAGAAATGCATGCAGTATTCCAAATGTTGCCTAACTAAGATTATAACATAACTGTGGCATGACGTCTTGTTCTTGAACTCAATATAAATTTTTCCATGATTTAATATACATTTTAAGGGCATCAGACACGCTGTCCTCTCAATGTCTGGGACTGGGAGTCAGACACACTGTCTTCTCAACATCTTGGATTGGACATCAGGCACACCATCCTCTTCCCACTTCTGGGAGCATCCATCAAACATGCCTATCCCTCTGGGTGTGATGGATATTCACTGTCTTTGGGTCAGGGGGCCTCTTGTTTTTTGCCAAGCTCATCGATCTAAACACAGCAGCTAACACTTACAAACAACAACAGTTGTTTTTGAGTAAGTTAAACTTCCAACTAATATTCTTTATTTAGTCAAACATGAGGAAATCTACAGATGCTGGAAATTCAAGCAACACACACAAAATGCTGGTGGAACGCAGCAGGCCAGGCAGCATCTATAGGGAGAAGCCTGATGAAGGGTCTTGGCCCGAAACGTGGACAGCGCTTCTCCCTATAGATGCTGCCTGGCCTGCTGTGTTCCACCAGCATTTTGTGTGTGTTTCTTTATTTAGTTTCTGGTTGTAAACAAGAGCCAGTCTTAAGTTCTCAATGTAAATGGGAAGCAGTAAAAAGCTTCCTCTACACCTTTCCATCGCAAACTCCCTGGATCAGGCAGAGTGGAGCTTTCTCTACACTGCCCCATCACACACTCCTGGGGTCAGACACAGTGAAGCTCCCTCCACAACATCCCATCACACACTTCTTAGGTCAGACACAGAGTGAAGCTGCCTCCACAACATCCCAAAACACACTTCCAGGGTCAAACAAAGAGTGAAACTCCCTTTATTCCTGTTCCACTGTAAACAACATGAGACTGCAGCAGAGATGTTATTCAAGAAGCTGATAGATCCCTTGACCTAACACTTTGTTCTTTGACACACTTTGGAAATTTTTGTGTTACTGCTCATGCTGTTTGTCTGTGAGTTCTCCACCAAAATTAAACCCTTTGGGAAGTAAGAGTGGAAGAAAAACTGCATGTTCCTGACTGTGCCTGTCCCTCTCCTGCACTCTTTGTGATTCTGATCACCATCCTCCTCCACCCCCTATTATAACCACCATCCAGAAAATTAACTCCACCCCAAATAAGAACTGCCAACGTATCTTGACCAATTTGCACACACTCAAAACATTTCTGCCTTTACTACAGGCTATTCAATGTTCTACTCTTACAGAGGGGCAACAAGAATGTTGGGATGCTGTCTGGATAAGAGGGCATTATCCACCAGAAGAAGCTGGACATCTTGAGTTGATTTCTCTCGAGTGATAAAGACTGAGGGAAAACTAAAAGAAATGCATAAGATTACGTGAGGCATTGAGTAGACAAGCAGAAGGATTCCTCACTAAAATGCAGTTGTCTAATGCTTTATATCATGCATTTAAAGTGAGAGGGGTAAGTTCACAGGAGATATGTGGGATAATTTCTGCAAGGAGAATAGTGGGTGCCTGGAATGCACTGCCAAGGATGGTAGAAGAGATAGATATGATAGAGGTGGCAAGAAAACTCATAGATATACTCATGAACGTTCAGAGAATATGGATCCTGTTCAGGCAGAAGGAATTAGTTTAGTTAAGAATTTAGCTATTAGTTTAATTAGTTTAGTACCACATAGAGTCATAGAGCCATAGAAAAGTAGAGCTCAGAAACAGGCCCTTCGGTCCATCTAGTCCATGCCAAACCACTTCAACTGCTTACTCCCATTTACCTGAATCGGGACCATAGCCTACTGTACCTCTGCTGTCCATGCACCTATCCAAATCTCTCTGAAAGATTGAAAATGAGCTTGTGTGCACCACTTGCATTGGCAGATCATCCTACACTCTCATGACTCTCTGAGTGAAGAAGTTTCCCCTCATGTTCCCCTAAAACTTCTCCCCTTTCACCCTTAACCCATGACCTCTAGTTGTAGTCCCAGCCAACCTCAGTAGAAAGGCCTGCTTGCATTTACCCTATCTATACTCCACATAATTTTGCATACCTCTATCAAGATCTCTCCTCAATCTTCTACATTCCAAAGAATAAAGTCCTAAACTATTCAATCTTTCCTTGTAACTCATGTCCCTCAGACCTGGCACCATCCTTGTAAGTTCTCTCTGTACTCTTTCAGTCTTACTTACATCATAAGCTGAAGGACATTCCCATTTGATGTTCCCCAAAGAAACTCTGGGATTGAGTTATCCAAGAATTCAACACACCCAGAGGCAGGACATACTGCCCCACCCTCTTATAACCAATGTGCAGTAACTCAGTAATAGCAGCTGCTTACCTGCTTCTATTTTGATATATTCCCTAATTTTTTTTTAATCTTCTCTTATGAGACATGAGATAACGCTAGCTCTTCAACTGATGCCAAGTCTCTGATTCTCAGAACACTGTTTGTTGATCCAGTCCCTGTATTCCTGGGTCATATCACACCAGGAGCACAGTCCCGGTCAGTGTAATGATAGGGGAGAGGGAGTGCACAGCGATTTCCCATGGGAGGCGGGAAGTGTGCTGTAGGAAGAATGCACTTTGGGATTCACAGGGTCACTCTTTGGCCAGGCCTGCAATGAGGCGCAAGGGGTGAGAAGCAAATGGCCAACATATGGCCTGCCCCTCCTGGGACTGGGTGTCAGACACACCACCATCTCTCCCTCTGGGAGTGGGCGCCAGACTCAATGTCCTCTCACACTTTGGTAACGGATGTCGAACACGCCAACTTTTTCCACCTTTCGGATCAGTCCTTGGAGTAACTGTTCTGTCCCTGGGATCAGGCACTGGACAGTAATCCTCTCTCAAAAGATTGTGGTGGCTTGTGTTTGCAGAGGATAGATGTGATCAAAAACATCACACACACTCTCAGGGCCAGGCAAAAGTGAGATCCTCCTGTCCACAACATCCCCTCACACACTCACTGAATCAGGTACAGAGTGAAGCTCCCTCTCTACACCATCCCATCACACACACTGGGTCAGACACAGAGTGAATCGCTCTCTACACCATCCCGTCACACACACTGGGTCAGACACAGACTGAATCTCTCTCTACACCATCCCATCACACACACTGGGTCAGACAAGAGTGAAGCTCTCTCTGCACCATCCCATCACACACACTGGGTCAGACACAGAGTGAATCTCTCTCTACACCATCCCGTCACACACACTGGGTCAGACACAGACTGAATCTCTCTCTACACCATCCCATCACACACACTGGGTCAGACACAGAGTGAATCTCTCTCTCTACACCATCCCATCACACACACTGGGTCAGACAAGAGTGAAGCTCTCTCTGCACCATCCTGTCACACACACTGGGTCAGACACAGAGTGAATCTCTCTCTACACCATCCCATCACACACACTGGGTCAGACACACAGTGAAGCTCTCTCTCTACACCATCCCATCACACACACTGGGTCAGACACAGAGTGAATCTCTCTCTACACCATCCTGTCACACACACTGGGTCAGACACAGAGTGAAGCTCTCTCTACACCATCCCATCACACACACTGGGTCAGACACAGAGTGAATCTCTCTCTACACCATCCCATCACACACACTGGGTCAGACACAGAGTGAATCTCTCTCTACACCATCCTGTCACACACACTGGGTCAGACACACAGTGAAGCTCTCTCTCTACACCATCCTGTCACACACACTGGGTCAGACACACAGTGAAGCTCTCTCTCTACACCATCCCGTCACACACACTGGGTCAGACACAGAGTGAATCTCTCTCTGCATCATCCCATCACACACACTGGGTCAGACACAGAGTGAATCTCTCTCTGCATCATCCCATCACACACACTGGGTCAGACACACAGTGAATCTCTCTCTCTACACCATCCTGTCACACACACTGGGTCAGACACAGAGTGAAGCTCTCTCTACATCATCCCGTCACACACACTGGGTCAGACACAGAGTGAATCTCTCTCTACACCATCCCATCACACACACTGGGTCAGACACAGAGTGAATCTCTCTCTACACCATCCTGTCACACACACTGGGTCAGACACAGAGTGAATCTCTCTCTACACCATCCCATCACACACACTGGGTCAGACACAGAGTGAATCTCTCTCTACACCATCCCGTCACACACACTGGGTCAGACACAGAGTGAAGCTCTCTCTACATCATCTCGTCACACACACTGGGTCAGACACAGAGTGAATCTCTCTCTACACCATCCCATCACACACACTGGGTCAGACACAGAGTGAATCTCTCTCTACACCATCCTGTCACACACACTGGGTCAGACACAGAGTGAAGCTCTCTCTACATCATCCCGTCACACACACTGGGTCAGACACAGAGTGAATCTCTCTCTACACCATCCCGTCACACACACTGGGTCAGACACAGAGTGAATCTCTCTCTACACCATCCTGTCACACACACTGGGTCAGACACAGAGTGAAGCTCTCTCTACACCATCCTGTCACACACACTGGGTCAGACACAGAGTGAATCTCTCTCTACACCATCCCATCACACACACTGGGTCAGACACAGAGTGAATCTCTCTCTACACCATCCTGTCACACACACTGGGTCAGACACAGAGTGAAGCTCTCTCTACATCATCTCGTCACACACACTGGGTCAGACACAGAGTGAATCTCTCTCTACACCATCCCATCACACACACTGGGTCAGACACAGAGTGAATCTCTCTCTACACCATCCTGTCACACACACTGGGTCAGACACAGAGTGAAGCTCTCTCTACATCATCCCGTCACACACACTGGGTCAGACACAGAGTGAATCTCTCTCTACACCATCCCGTCACACACACTGGGTCAGACACAGAGTGAATCTCTCTCTACACCATCCTGTCACACACACTGGGTCAGACACAGAGTGAAGCTCTCTCTACACCATCCTGTCACACACACTGGGTCAGACACAGAGTGAATCTCTCTCTACACCATCCCATCACACACACTGGGTCAGACACAGAGTGAATCTCTCTCTACACCATCCTGTCACACACACTGGGTCAGACACACAGTGAATCTCTCTCTCTACACCATCCTGTCACACACACTGGGTCAGACACAGAGTGAATCTCTCTCTACACCATCCTGTCACACACACTGGGTCAGACACAGAGTGAATCTCTCTCTACACCATCCCATCACACACACTGGGTCAGACACAGAGTGAATCTCTCTCTACACCATCCCATCACACACACTGGGTCAGACACAGAGTGAATCTCTCTCTGCATCATCCCGTCACACACACTGGGTCAGACACACAGTGAATCTCTCTCTCTACACCATCCTGTCACACACACTGGGTCAGACACAGAGTGAAGCTCTCTCTGCATCATCCCGTCACACACACTGGGTCAGACACACAGTGAATCTCTCTCTCTACACTATCCTGTCACACACACTGGGTCAGACACAGAGTGAAGCTCTCTCTACATCATTCCGTCACACACACTGGGTCAGACACAGAGTGAATCTCTCTCTACACCATCCCATCACACACACTGGGTCAGACACAGAGTGAAGCTCTCTCTACACCATCCCATCACACACACTGGGTCAGACACAGAGTGAAGCTCTCTCTACACCATCCTGACACACACACAGGGTCAGACACAGAGTGAATCTCTCTCTACACCATCCCGACACACACACAGGGTCAGACACAGAGTGAATCTCTCTCTACACCATCCCGTCACACACACTGGGTCAGACACAGAGTGAAGCTCTCTCTCTACACCATCCCATCATATCCCCCTGGTCAGACACAGAGTGATTTCCCTCTGCATCATCCAGTCACAGACTTCCTGGGTCAGACACAGAGAGAAGCTCCTCTATTCCTGTCCCACTGTGGTGAAAATGACAGCACATGGAGCAGATGAACCAAGAAGACGACGAATACCTCACCACTCAGTCCATACTGAGGAACATTCTGTGTTACTCCTCATGTTGCTCTTTTTTTTGTGTGGGTTCTCCACGAAGACTAAACCCTGTTTAAGAGCGTGAGTGAGAATTTCACTCCACTGATCTAGCCTGTAGTGATGGATTTTCACTGTCCAGGGAAGTGGGGGCAGTGGGATGCTTTTTGCCGAGCTCAGCTTTTTAACACAGCAGCTGACTCTCCCAGGGATCAAGGAGTAGTATCTAATTAAGTTAAACTTCCATCCAATATTCTTTGCTCAGCCTCTTGTAAACATCTTTCTGAAGCAAATTGTGGTGAACTATTGCCGCGGACAGTGAGAAGGCAGGCAGAGGTGAGGCTGGTTTGGGGGATGAATCATGCTGGGGTACTGTGAGGCACAACGTGTTCAAGCTGCAGACAGAGACAGAGATCATATTGCTGCCGGAGATGGAGTGAGCAATTTGAAGGGGAGTCGATGCGGAAGACTTTCAATGCCACCCACCTAACCCGGGTATGACATTGGATTGTTCCAAATGCTAAGCCAACTTGGTGAGATCAAGAACGGCTTCAGGTTGCGTGACCCAAGTGTGTCAGGCAGTTTGGATTCCGCTCCTGAAGCGTGGCACTACCCAATCGCTGGCCCAGATAGATTGGAAGCCCAAATATCGAGTGTGGCGGCAAGAGTTGGGCTGATTTTACTCGCTCTCCCCTGAATGTTTATTCCTTTCACCACGACGCCGAGATCGTGAACTGATCCAGCTGCTCTGTGTTTCTGCCCCACTGTGTGGGGATTGAGGCACTGGGCCTACCCCAGCTGCTCCGGGAGAGGATCTGGGACTCAGGCTGGTCCGGGATCCTGTTTGCATGTTCTCTTTTTTCCCTCTCTCTCTCGCTTTCTCTGCACAATGGTTTTTGGTCTTTTTTTTAAACTGGGTTATTCGGGTTTCTTGCCTTGTGGCTGCCTGTAAGCAGTCAAATTTCAAGGTGTACAAATTATACATTCTTTGATAAAGAAGGTGCTTCAAATCTTCGAACCTTGACTCTTAAGTAAGAGTACCCGAAGCTGTATCAGATAGCGTTTAAGAGCTCAGAACTTGGCAGACAGTAAACCCAATACCGTCAAACCGTCCCCTCTCCTGCATTCTCTGCAATTCCAATAATTTCTTCTCCCTATCCCATAATTACCAACCATCCAGAAAATTAACTCCATCCCCCAACCCCACACCCCCCCCCATCTCCAGAGAAGGCAACACACTGATTTGCAGCTAGTCTAAACAAGTCTGCCTTTACTACAGGCTTACCCGAGTTCTGCTCTCACAGGGGAACAAGAAGGTTGTTGGGATCCAAGTGCAGAGCTCCCTGAAGGTTGGTGCACAGGTTGAGGGTGGTAAAAAAGGCACATGGGATGCTTGCCTTTATTAGTCGTGTCTCTGAGTTCAAGAGTCAAGAAGTTACGGGCACATGTATAAAATTTTGCTTAGGGCACATCTGGAGCATTACATTCAGCCTGGTTACATCAGTATATGCAAGGGGAGGCTTTGGAGAGGGTGCAGAAGATATTCACCAGGACGCTGTCTGGACAAAAGGGGTACAGTCCACAAGAAGTTGGACAACTTGGGTTGTTTGCTCTGGAGCAATGAAGGCTGTGGGGAGACCTAGGAGAAATGTATAAGATTATGAGAAGTATTGAGTAGACATCTGGAATCTTCCCTCCTTACAGTAGAATGGGCTAATACTAGATATCGTGCCATAAGACCATAAAGAATAGGAGCAGAAGTAGCCCATTCGGCCTATTGAGTCTGCTCTGCCATCCAATCATGGGCTGATCCAATTCTTCCAGTTAACCCCACTCCCCTGCCTTCTCCCCATACCTTTTGATATCCTGGCTGATGAAAAACTTATCTATCTCTGCCTTAAATGCACCCACTGACTTGGCCTCCACAGCTGCACATGGCAACAAATTCTACAGATTTACCACCCTCTGCATCTCTGTTCGAAATGGACATCCTTCAATCCTGAAGTCGTGCCCTCTCATCCTAGACTCCCCACCATGGGAAATAACTTTGCCATGTCTAATCTGCTCAGGTCTTTTAATATTCGGAATGTTTCTCCTTGTAAGCCCTCTCTTTTGCTTTTACTTTGGCTCTGACTTCACTCGTCAGCCATGTTAGTGTCCTTCCATTCGAAAATTTCTTCTTATTTGGATCACATCTGTCTTGCACTTCTTTAATTTTTCGCAGAAACTCCAGCCATTGCTGCTCTGCTGTCCTTCCTGCTAGTGTCTCTTTCCAGTCAACTTTGGCCAGTTCCCCTCTCATGCCATTCTAATTTCCTTTATTCCACTGAAATACTGATGCATTGGAATTTAGTTTTCAAATTTCAAAGTCAACTCGATCATATTGTGATCACTGTTCCCTAAGGGTTCCTTCACCGTAAGCTCTCTTAACACCTCCAGATCATTGCACAACACCCAATCCAGCACAGCCGATCCCCTAGTGGGCTCAACAACAAGTTGTTCTAAAAAAGCCATTCCTTAGACAGTCTACAAATTCTCTCTCTTGAGGTCCAGTACTGGCCTGGTTTTCCCAATCTACTTTCATGTTAAAATCCTCAATGATTATCATGGCATTGCCCTTCTGACATGCCTTTTCTATCTCCTGCTGTAATTTGTAATCCACATCCTGCTGCTGTTTGGAGGCCTGTATACAACTGCCATTAGGGTCCTTTTACCCTTGCCATTTCTTAACTCAACCCGTAGAGACTCTACACCTTCCGATCCTATGTCATCCCTTTCTGATGATTTAATATTATTTCTTGTACACAGGGCCACACCACCCCCCTGCCTACTAACCTATCTTTCCGATACATCACATACCCTTGGACGTTCAGCTCCCCATAGCTGCCATCCTTAAGCCAAGTTTCAGAGATGGCCACAACGTCATACTTGTCAATTTGTAGCTGAATTTCAAGATCGTCTATTTTATTTCTTATGCTGCGTGCATTCAAATATAACACCTTCAGTCCAGTATTTGTTGCTTTCATTTTTAACTGCACTACACCTCTATTGCCCTGTAAATCATCTCACTGGCTGTGATTCAGCCTCATCTCCCACCTGTCCTTTCTATTATTTCTGTTGCACGCTATCTTTGATTTATTTCTGTTTTCCCCTTCCTCAGCCCTATCACTCCGGTTCCCATCCCCCTGCCAAATTAGTTTGAACCCTAACAGCTCTAATTAGCTTCCCTACTAGGATTCTGGACCCCTTTGGGTTCAGATGTAACCCGTCCTTTTTGTACAGGTTGTACCTCCCCCAGAAGAGGCCCCAATGATCCAGGAACCCGAAGCCCTACCCCCTACACCAGTCTCTCAGCCATGCATTAGTATGCCTGATCATGCTTTTCTTGTGCTCAATAGCATGTGGTACAGGGAGCAATCCTGAGATTACTACCCTGGAGGTCCTACTTTTCAGCTTCCTACCCAACTCATAGACTGTTCATTATTCAAAACTTCATAGTAAATGTATCATCAAAGTACATATATGTCATCATATACAACCTGAGATTCATTTTCTTGCAGACATATCCAATAAATCCATAATAGAATAGCCATAATAGAATTAATGAAAGACCACGCCAACTTGGGCATTCAACCAGTGTGCAAAAGACAACTAACTATGCAAATACAAAAAGAAATAATTGTAATAATCGTGGGTGAGAGTTTGGGAGTGAGAGGGAAAGAAGGGCGAGAGCGCGGGATAGAGTGAGAGCAAGAGAGATGGTGAGTGATGGGAGAAGGATGAGGCAGAGAGACAGGAGGAAGGTTCACACAGCATAGAACATAGTTCAGCAAAGGAAGAAGCCCTTCAAACTACAATGAAATCATTAGTCATTAAATGCCTAACTAAACTAATTGCTTCTGCATCATGATGTCCATGTCCCTACATTCTCTACACATTCAAGTGTCTAAGAGTCCCTAACCCTATCACAGGAAACATTTCAATACACACATGCTCCTGTTCCCAAGCTTTCCATCCCTCCCCCACACTCCACAACACTTGGGATCACTAATCTCCCCTTTAAAATAAACAATCAAGGCTTCGGCAAGGAGAGCTGTAGGCTATAGATAGATTTTTTTTGTTATTTATTCTTTCCTTCTTATTGCACATCTAGAGCAGTGGGGATGGCCGGCAGGCTAGTGGAATGCTACTCTTGCGGGATGTAGGAAGCAGGGAAAACTCCAGTGCCCCTGATGACTACACAAGCATTCGGCTGCAGCTCCTTACAGACTGAGATGGAACGGGATGAACTCCGGAGCATTTGTGAGGTTGAAGGATTGATAGACAGGACACAGGTAACTGGGTAACCAGCAGGAGGAGGTAAGGAGGTAGGCAGCCAGAGCAGAGTATGCCTGTGACTATTCCCTTCTACTGTTGGTGAGGGGAGGATTACCTAGCAGGGCAAAGCCACAGCTGTCAAGTCTCTGGCACTGAGTCTGGCTCTGTGGCTTAGAAGGGAATGGAGGGAGGTGAAGCGAGTTGTAATGATAAGGGATTCAATAATAAGGGGAACAGAAAGGAGGTTCTGTGTATGGGAACGAGATTCCCCGATGGTTTGTTGCTTTCTGCGTGCCTGTGTCAGGGACATGTCAGATTGAGTCCAGAGCTTTCCCAAGTGGGAGAAGCTAGAGATTGTGGTCCACGCCAGCACCAATGACATGGGTAGGAAGGGTGACGTGGTCCTGCAAGATGACTTCAGGGAGTTGGGTGCTATATTAAAAGACAGGACCTCCAGGGATGTCATCTCAGGACTGCCGAGATGACATCCCATGTGCTAGTGAGGCCAGAAATAGGAAGAGCCCATAAAAGGCCATTCCTTATTAATGACTGCTGTAAACTCAGGCAGAAATAGATAACATCATGCAGTTTATCACATGGCTAAGGAGATGGTGCAGGATGGAGGGCTTCGGATTTTTGGATCACTGGACTCTCTTTCAGGGAAGGTGGGTGGGACTTGTACAGAAGGAATGGTTTTCACCTGAACTGGAGGGGGATTAAAATTCTACCAGAAAGGTTTGCTGGTGCTGCACAGTGGGTGGAGTTTAAACTAGAATTGCAGGGGTATGGGAATCAGAGCACCAGAACAGATAGTGTAGTAGTTGTGGAGGAAGATGTTAAGCCTGCATACAAAGTTAGGGATCACAGGATGGGACTAATGTTCTGAGCAGTATATATATATATATATATCAATGCAAGGAGTAAATTTATTGTATTGCAGCAGTACAATGCAATGCATATAAAGAAACTAAATGACAATGAGAAAATACATACATATAATTAAGTAAGTAGTGCAAGAAGAGAGTGAAAAAGAGAGAGAGTTACTGTTCATTGGTTCATTGTCCATTCAGAAATCTGATAGCAGAGAAGAAGTAAGAGGCTGTGCCAAAACTGTTGAGTGTGCCTCCTGTACATCCTTCCTGATGGTAGCAATGAGAGAAGGGCATGTCCAGGCTGATGGGGTATTTAATAATGGATGCTGCTTCTTTGAAGCATTGCCTTTTGAAGGTGTTCATGATGCTGGGGAGACTAGTGTTCAAGATGGAGCTGGTTGAGTTTGTAATCCGTTGCAGCTTTTTCCAATCCTGTGCAGCGGCTCCTCCTGACGGTGATGCAACCAGTTAAAATGCTTTCCATAGTAATCTAAAGAAATTTGCCAGAATCTGTCCTGAGCTCAGCACGCAAGTGCCATTATCAAGTCAAGTCACTTTTATTGTCATTTCAACCATAATTGCTGGTACAGTATACAGTAAAAACGAAACAACGTTCCTCCAGGACCATGGTGCTACATGAAACAACACAAAACTACATTAGACTTCAGACCTACACATGACTACATAAAGTGCACAAAACAGTTCAAGACAGTACAATAATTAATAAACAAGACAATAGGCACAGTAAAGGGCAAATTACAATATAATAATAAATTATGTAAATGTAAACAATGTTTTAGCAGGAATTGAGAAAGAAATGAGCAAAAATTGCAAAGGGGGTATGTAGAAAAGGAAGCACCTCTATTTCCTTAGAAATTTGCAAATATTTGGCATGTCATTTAAAACTTTGATGAACTTCTATAGATGTGTGGCGGAGAGTATATTGACTGATTGCATGATGGCCTGGTATGCAAACATCAATACCCATGAATGGGAAATCCTTCAAAAATTAGTGGATACAGCCCATTCCATCATGAGTGCATCTACTTGGAGCACTGTTGCAGAAAAGCAGAATCCTTCATCAAGGACCTCCACCATCCAGGACATGCTTTTCTCTCCTTGCTGCCATCAGGCAGCAGGTACAGGAGCCTCAGGACCCACACGACCAGGTTCAGGAACAGTTATTACCCCTCAACCATCAGGCTCTTGAACTAATGGGGATAACTTCACTCGACTTCACAAATCCCATCACTGAAATGTTCCAACAGCATATGGACTCAATTTCAAGGACTTTTTCATCTCATGTTCTCAATATTTATTGCTTTTTTAAAAATCTTTGTATTTGCACAATTTGTTGTCTTTTGCACATTGGTTGTCTGTCTGTCCTGTTGGGTTTAGTTTTTCAATGATTCTATTTTGTTTCTTGGATTTACTGAGTAAGCCACAAGGTAAATGGTGATTATATATGTACTTAGATAATAAATTTACTTTGAAATTTAAAAATAGCAAATCTCTTCAAGCTGTTATTGAAATATAATCACTGTAATTCTTTGTAATTGCATCAGTACATTGGTCCCAGGATAGATCTTCAGTGATGTTGACACCCAGGAACTTGAAACTGCTCACCCTTTCCACTGCTGATCCCTCACTGAGGACTGGAGTGTGTTTTTACGACTTGCCCTTCCTGAAGTCCACAATCAATTCGATGGTCTTACAGACATTGATGCAAAGTAGCTGTTATGTTACCACTCAACCAGCCGACCTATCTCACTCCTGTGCATCTCCTTGTCACCATTTGAGATTTTGCCAACAATTCAGCAAATTTGTAGATGGTCTTCAAGCTATGCCTAGCCACACAGTAACAAGTAAAGAGGTAGCAGAGCGAGACTAAGCACAAATCCTTGAGGTGCGCCAGTGTTGATTGTCAGTGAGGAAGAGATGTTATTTCTGATCTGCACTGATTGTGGTCTCCTGATGAGGAAGTCAAGGATCCAGTTGAAGAGAGAGACACAGAGAGCCAGGGTTTGGAACATGGAACATACTGTAGAACAGGAACAGGCCCTTCAGCCCACAATGTTGTACTGAGCCAATTAAATTACTAATCAAATGGCTAACAAAACTAATCTTTTCTGCCCACATCCTATCCATATCCTTCCATTTTTCTCACTTTCATTTGTCAATCTAAACACCTCTTAAAAGTCTTTGATGTTTCTACCTTTACCACCATCCCAGGCAACACATTTCAGGCACCAACCACTCTGTGTATAAACAATTTGCCCCTCACATCTCCTTTGAAATTATCCCCTCTCACATTAAGTGCCTGCCTTCTAGTATTAGATATTTCAACCCTGGGAAAACAATAATGTCTTTCTGCTCTATCTATGCCTCTCATAATTTTACAAACCTTGATCACATCTCCCCTCAGCTTCTGCCGCTGTAGAGAAAACAAACCAAGTTTGTCCAACCTCTTGTCATAGTCCTTGCCCTCTAATCCAGGCAACGTCCTGGGAAACCTCTTCCACTCCCTCTCCAAAGCCTCAACATCCTTCCTATAATGTAGTGACCAGAACTGTATGCAATACTTCAGATGCAGCCCAACTAGAGGTTTATAAAGCTGCAACATAATTTCTTGAAATTTGACCCCAGTGTCTCAACTAATAAAGGCAAGCATGCCATAAGCCTTTTTAACCACCCTATTGGTGGTTGTCAAATTGACATGTAAATTTGATTTAGGAGGGTTACAACTTCCAAATTTTAAGAATTATTATAAAGCAAATCAACTTAGATCTATTGCGTCTTTTTTTGATGAAGAAAAACCAGCATGGATTAGAATAGAATTAGATAAGATAGGAAAAAACATACCAGAAGATTTTATATATAAATGGGAATCCAAATGGATACGGAAAAAAAAAAGAATCTCCTATATTAAGACACTTGATTGATTTATGGAATAAGGTAAATATGGACGATGAGATAAAGAAATCTTTATTAGCAAAAAGAACTTTAATTCAAAATAGGCTTATTCCTTTTACAATGGATAATAAACTTTTACATAATTGGTTCCAAAAGGGGATTAAATATATAGGTGATTATTTTGAAGGAGGTATATTAATGTCGTTTGATCAATTAAAAAATAAATATAAAATATCATATAATACTCTTTTCTGTTATTTTCAATTAAAAGCCTATTTACGAGAAAAGCTGGGTCAAACAATGTTGATACCAAAACCTAGTGAAATAGAAATATTAATTCAGAAAGGAAAAATTAAAAAATTTACATCTTGTATGTATAATTTGATTCAAAAACAGACAACTAAATCAGGAATTCATAAATCAAGACAAAAATGGGAATCTGATTTGAATGTTAAAATTGATGGGAAAAACTGGTCAAGATTATGTTCTGATAGTATGAGAAATACAATAAATGTTCAACTTAGATTAATACAATATAATTTTTTACATCAATTATATATAATACCACAGAAAATAAATAGATTAAATTCAAATATGTCTGACCAATGTTTTCGATGTAATCAAGAAATTGGTACTTTTTTACATTCTACTTGGTCTTGTTTTAAAATTCAACCATTTTGGATAAATTTAAGACTTTTATTGGAACAAATTACTGGAGTACAACTCCCACATAGTCCACTATTATATTTATTAGGAGACATTGAAGGGACAATACCGAAACTTAAATTGAATAAGTATCAGAAAAAATTTATAAAAATTGCATTGGCAGTAGCCAAAAAAGTTATCGCAGTTACTTGGAAATCTGATTTATATTTAACTATGGATCATTGGAATAATGAAATACATAGTTGTATTCCACTTGAAAAAATTACGTATAATCTAAGAAATGAATATGATATATTTTTGAAAATTTGGTTCCCATACTTACAAAAGATAGGATTAAATACATAGGTCCTTTGAAGATAAAATTATAAAGTAATTGGGGAAAGTAAAAATAAATATCAAAATTATTTTGAACTCCATGGAGCATGTGGGGATCCTCCGATATCCAGGTAATCTTTCTCTTCTTTCCTTTTTTTCTTTCTTTAGATAAAGGTTAAGGGGGGGAGGGTTAAGGGGAGGGGGGAGGGTTAATATTATTTTTCTTACTATTTTATCATCACATTTATTCTTTGTAATTTCTAAAATTTAATAAATAAATAAATAAATATTTTATTTTTAAAAAAACTCACCCTATCAACCTGTATAGCCACTTTCAGGGAGCTATGAACTTGGACTCCAAGTTCCCTCTGTTCATCACCACTGTTATACTGCCTCTTTGCATTTGTCCTACCAAGGTGCAATGCTTCACATTTGGCTGAGTTATACTCAGGACTTTGTGAAATGGTGCAACTCAAACTACCTGCGTCTCAATATCACCAAGACCAAGGAGATGGTGGTGGACTTTAGGAGATCTAGGCCTCATATGGAGCCAGTGATCATTAATGGAGAATGTGTGGAGCAGGTTAAGACCTACAAGTATCTGGGAGTACAGTTAGACGAGAAGCTAGACTGGACTGCCAACACAGATGCCTTGTGCAGGAAGGCACAGAGTCAACTGTACTTCCTTAGAAGGTTGGCGTCATTCAATGTTTGTAGTGAGATGCTGAAGATGTTCTATAGGTTGTGGAGAGCGCCCTCTTCTTTGTGGTGGCGTGTTGGGGAGGCAGCATTAAGAAGAGGGACGCCTCACGTCTTAATAAGCTGGTAAGGAAGGCGGGCTCTGTCGTGGGCAAAGTACTGGAGAGTATAACATCGGTAGCAGAGTGAAGGGCGCTGAGTAGGCTACGGTCAATTATGGAAAACCCTGAACATCCTCTACATAGCACCATCCAGAGACAGAGAAGCAGTTTCAGCGACAGGTTGCTATCGATGCAATGCTCCTCAGACAGGATGAAGAGATCAATACTCCCCAATGCCATTCGGCTTTACAATTCAACCGCCAGGAGTAAGATATGTTAAAGTGCCGGGGTTAGGACTCAATGTATTTAAGTAAACTACTTAAGAACTTTTTAAAAGCTATTATTAATGCTTTTTGAGAGGGTGATTTTAGATGCATATCATATTTTTACTGAGTTAAGTATTGTATGTAATTAGTTTTGCTACAATAAGTGTATGGGACATTGGAAAAAATGTTGAATTTCCCCATGGGGATGAATAAAGTATCTATCTATCTATCTATCTAAACTCCATCTGCCACTTCTCTCTGCAACTGATCTATATCCTGTTGTATTTCATGCGATCCACAACACCATAAATCTTTGTATCATCTGCAAACTTACTCACTCACCTATCTACATTTTAATTGAGATCACTTACATATGTCACAAACAACAGAGGAACTCCACTAATCACAAAGATGATTCCGCTAGAATTGATGTCATCGACTACTACCCTCTGTGTTCTATAGGCAAGCCAGTTCTGAATCCAAACAACCAATTCACCATGGATCCTATGCATTTTAATCTTCTGGATGAGCCTCCCATGCCAAGCACCTTACTAAAATCTATGTCTACAATATCCACAATTCTACATTCATCTATCACCTTCCTCACCTTGTCAAAAAACTCAGTCAAGTTATAAGAGATGACTTGCTCCATACGAAGTGTGGCTGGCTCTTCGTAATTAGGCCGTGCTTTTCCAAATGCTCATAAACCTTAAATTAAGCCTTAGAACTCTTGCCAGTAACTTCCCTGCCACTGACTTGAGACTCATCGGTATATAGTTTCCATTGTTATCCATGGCTTCCTTCTTGAATAATGGAACGAAATGAACTAGTCATCAATCCCCTGGGTCCTTGCCTGTGGCTAGAGAGAAAGGTCTTGGTCATGGCCCCAGAAATCTCTTCCCTTGTCTCGCTCAATAAATTGGGGTATATCCAGTTAGGCCCTGAGGACTTGTCCAGCCTAATGCTCTTTAACTAAGAGATTCAACACTACCTTTACATTGAAATGCCCTAGCATTTTAATACTTGGCACTGATCTCCTTATCCTCCACATCCCTCTCCTTAGTAAATGTTAAAAACCTCAACCACGTCTTCTCATTCAAGCAAATGACCCCCCCCCCCTTTATCCTTGAGTGGCCCTACGCTCTGCCTTGTTATCCTCTTGTACTTAATGTACCTATGTATAGAATGCCTTTGGATTCTCGTTAACCCTACTTTCCAAAAGACCTTTCAAGGTTCCCCCTACTTCCCTAATTCCCTTCTTGAGTTCTTTTCTGGCTTCGTTATAATCCTCAAGAGCTCTGCTTGATTCTAGCTTTCTAAGCTTTGTATATATTTCCTTTCTCTTTTTGACTAAATTCATCACTCCTCTCAACATCCACGGTTCTCTTACCTTACCATCCCTGTCCTTCCTTCTTACTGGAACATACCTGCCCTGTATTCTGTGCAGTTGGTCTTTAAGCACCCTTCACACATCAGATGTGGACTTGCCAATAAACAGCTATTCCCAATTAACTCTGCCTAACACTCTCATAATTTGCCCTGCCCTAAATTTAATACTGTCTGGCAAGGTCCTTTCTTATTCTTGTCTATAGCTATCTGAAAAATTAAGTCGTTGTGGTCACTGTTCACCCACTGAAATGTCAGTCACCCGGTCAAGTTCATTACCAAACACCAGGCCCAGTACAATGTGGTCTGACCAGTGCCTGATAAAGCCCCAGCATTACATCCATGTTTTTGTATTCTAGTCCTCTCAAAATGAATGTAAAAATTGCATTTGCATCCGCCCACCTCCCCTCACTCTTCCCTCTAAGCTGCGGCCACACAGTAACTGAAATGGTCCAGCACACATAGTCTTTGTGGCTGTGTTGCTGGAACTTCCTCACTCTGCTACTATTACAACCCACAATCAAAGCGTTGCCTCAAAAATATCGCAGCAAAACTGTGATTCAAATATGTCACTTCTGAGAAACTTAAGACTGGTTCAATTAAGACATTCGCTGATATGTTGAACTCCATGCTTAGAAACAAAGAATGTGAAGAACTGTCAATTCTTGTTGATATCATTGGAACATTTCAAGCTTCTAGTGCTGACTGCAGATGTGGATTCAGTCTTATGAATTCACTCCAAGTGTAAATACAGAAACAGACTAGAAGTGAAACATTTGGATGATCTAATGAAGATTAAGCTGTATCTTTCATTTGGATATCAAATTAATCTGGACAGTGTTTATAGACAATGGATTTGTAATAAAGACAGGCAAGAAAAAGATTATGAAACGGAAGGATTTTTTGTCGTACTGTATTTCATTATATCCTTCAATTAATAAATAAAATCAAAAGCCTGCTTTTTCATTTTCATTCTAGACATTCATAGTATGCATATTACAAAACAAAAATGCCAGGTAGTTTTCAGGCCATGTAAAAATTCAGAGCAATGGTTGGTCTCCACAGCTGTAAAATAAATTAGAGGGAATGTTGCAGCAGGGGAGGAGATAGAGAGAGGTGTGGAGGTTGATAATATTAAGATTGCAGTCACCCTCAAGCAAAAAGCAGCCAAGCAGGTCGAACTCTGGCCTCTGGAGTCTCTTTGTGGAGCAAAGTGTGCAGCTTCTCTTCCCAGAGCATTGGGGAATTTCACCCTTTTCTATAGAGCTGTCAGACCAGGGGCAGAAACCCCATAGTGACTGAGGAGGCTCATGTCTGGTTTATGGGAGTTATTCACTGATGGAGAACTTTAAACATTCTCCATCAGAGAATAATTTTAAAGGGCAGAGAGCAAGTTTGTAAATTTGGTGGGAGCAAAGGACGTTGGGAATGGCGAGGGTGGAGCACCATGGGAGGGGTGTCAAGCAGGAAGGGACATGAGAGAGGTGGCAGAGAAGGAGTGTCTGGGTACAGGGCATGTGGCAGATGTGCAGACATGTCCAATTCTGGTGAGACACCAGGCAAATTCATTTGACTCCAAACAATGTTTATTGATCATTACATAATGTCCCTCTGATGCCTCCCACTCCCTCCCAGCTCCCTCACTTTCTCCCAGCCTTGATTCCCCTCTCCCTGCCACCCTCCCCTACTCTCAGTCCACAATAGAGACCAATATCAGAATCAGGTTTATCTTCACTCACGGAAGTCATGATATTGGCTTTCCTTTTGCAGCGACGGTGCAGTGCAATGCAACCAGTTGAAGGAGAGGGGTTGAAATTTCCAGCCTCAGACAGTGGTGAATCTTTGGAAAATTCAACTCCAATGGGCTCATCCTGCCAAGACGGAAATCTCCCTCTGTTGTCCTGTAGACTAGAATTTTCCATACTTTGCATATCTGATGTTCTAAGTTGTCAATTGGAAGATCTTTGTTGGTCGTCCCTGTGCCAGGAACTGCCTGGTATTAAAATGGATCAACGCAGATCTCAGATAGGTGTGCAGCAAAGGCAAGTGAAACAGTCGAGAGGTGAGGGGTTCCCATATGGAGAGGAATTAATTCTTTGGATGATTGAAGGGGGTAGGGTTATAGTTGGAAGGGTCTGAAGAATCACAGAGAGTAGAGACTGAATCACTGGGGAAGAGGAATAGTCTGAGTCAAGGGGCTGAATGGCTTCTTCCTGCTCTTACATCTGACGAGGATTTGTGTTCATGGAGGACTCACCGAAAGGCAGTTCTTGCAAAAGGCACGGCTTGGTTCTTGGTGCTTGAGAGATTGATGGATGGATCTTTGAACCAACCCTGGTGTTTCCTACATTGGGACAAGAGAGAGAATTCACACTGTGCCTGACCCCAGGAGTGTGTGAAGGGACTGATTCAACTTACTACTGACCTCTTGAGTTCTATCCTCCCTGTACTCCTGCCTCAATGCCACCCCTGTAATATCAGCTGCCACCCCACCAACAACCCTGGGGTTTGCAGTTGCTTCCTTACACCCTCACCCCCATCCCACTCCCTTATTTACATGAGCCCATTTACTCCACCCACATGCCAGCAATTCATGTGTAGAAATGGTTTGTACAGTACATTCAGGTAAAGAGCCATTAGCTTTAACGTAACCATTTTCCCTCCACTGTCCCTGTTCACTGCTGCCATCAGACGCTTTGCCCATCCAGAACTACTCTGCTTCTCAGCATTCCTACAGCTGCCTTATGGTCAAACCTCCTCTTCTCCTGTTAAATCTCAACATCTCTATTGTCCTCTAAGCACACGCCTTGCCAAGTTCGTGTTCATCCCACTTGGGCTGGGCTCTCATTTCCTTCTTTTTTCCGAGTCACCCACGCTTCTTTGCTGCTCTCTGTCTACTCTCATCCATTCACTGCTCCTCTCTGCTTACTCTCATCACCTCTCTCCTTTCTCCCCACTCATTCTCACCCCCTCTCCTTTAACTGCACACATTCAGTCATTTTCACAATGCTATTTCTATACTTACTCCCTCATTTTCTCACTTCTTCCTCTTTCTCTGGTAGCCTCGTCGCTTTTTCTCTTCACCCTCTCTCGCTCTGCCTCACACAACTGCTTGCGGCTTCACTTCTGCCATGTACGGAGGAAATGAGTTCTGTAAGTCAGGTGACTACACACAGAGAGTGAGCCCAGCTCTTGACCACCATCACCTCTGCCTCACTCTGCTTCACAATTTGTTGCTGACTTGAACCAAATTGCTCCTTCCTCCTCCACCGGTTCTCACCAACTCACACCAATCATTTCACTGTCGTCACGGTTACCACTCTGATGCCCATGTGAAATCACTGCCATTGAAATGTAAGTTCAATTCTAGTTCCAGAATTTGGCAAACAAACCACCAATCACCATGACAACAGTGACCAGGAAACAAGTGAGTTAAAACCAGTCGGGTTCAGTCACATTCCTCAGGGGAGGGCATACCCTGCCTCCACCCGGTCCATTCCATATGTGATTCCAGACCCAACAGTTTTTGGACACCCTCTGAAATTTCCTTGCAGGTCACTTTATTATACCATTGCAGCAACATCCAAACAGAACTCTGGAAATTTGTTTGCAACACACTCACTACCCCTGCAGCAACAAATCAGAATCAGGTTTAAAATCTCTCATTTCATTTATCATGAAATTCAGTGTTTTGTGGCAGCAGTATATTGTAATACATAATAAAACAAATCTATAAGACAATAAGAAGTATATTTATAAAAAATGAAATGAAATGATTTGTGCAAGGAGAGCAGAAATAGTGAGGTAGTGTACCTGGGTTCACTGTCCATTCAAAAATCTGATGATGGAGGGGACGAAACTGTTGGGTGTGTGTCTTCAGGCTCCTGAATCTCCTCCTTACTGGTAGCAATGAGAATAGGGCATGTCCCGGGTGATGGGAGTCCATAGTGATGGATGCTACTTTTTTGAGGCATGGCCTTTTAAACAATAGACAATAGGTGCAGAAGTAGACCATTTGGCCCTTTGAGCCTGCACCACCATTTTGAGATCATGGCTGATCATCTACTATCAATACCCGGTTCCTGCCTTGTCCCTATATCCCTTGATTCCCCTATCCATAAGATACCTATCTAGCTCCTTCTTGAAAGCATCCAGAGAATTGGCCTCCACTGCCTTCCGAGGCAGTGCATTCCAGACCCCCACAACTCTCTGGGAGAAGAAGTTTTTCCTTAACTCTGTCCTAAATGACCTACCCCTTATTCTCAAACCATGCCCTCTGGTACTGGACTCTCCCAGCATCTGGAACATACTTCCTGCCTCTATCTTGTCCAATCCCTTAATAATCTTACATGTTTCAATCAGATCCCCTCTCAATCTCCTTAATTCCAGCGTGTACAAGCCCAGTCTCTCTAACCTCTCTGTGTAAGACAGTCCAGACATCCCAGGAATTAACCTCGTGAATCTACGCTGCACTTGCACTACAGCCAGGATGTCCTTCCTTAACCCTGGAGACCAAAACTGTACACAATACTCCAGGTGTGGTCTCACCAGGGCTCTGTACAAATGCAAGAGGATTTCCTTGCTCTTGTACTCAATTCCCTTTGTAATAAAGGCCAACATTCTATTAGCCTTCTTCACTGCCTGCTGCACTTGCTTATTCACCTTCAGTGACTGATGAACAAGGACTCCTCGATCTCTTTGTATTTCTCCCTTACCTAACTCTACACCGTTCAGATAGTAATCTGCCTTCCTGTTCTTACTCCCAAAGTGGATAACCTCACACTTATTCACATTAAACGTCATCTGCCAAGTATCTGCCCACTCACCCAGCCTATCCAAGTCACCCTGAATTCTCCTAACATCCTCATCACATGTCACACTTCCACCCAGCTTAGTATCATCAGCATATTTGCTGATGTTATTCTCAATGCCTTCATCTAAATCGTTGACGTAAATTGTAAACAGTTGTGGTCCAATACTGAGCCCTGTGGCACCCCACTAGTCACCACATGCCATTCCGAGAAACACCCATTCACTGCTACCCTTTGCTTTCTATCTGCCAACCAGTTTTCTATCCATGTCAATGTCTTCCCCCCGATGCCCTGAGCTTTGATTTTACCCACCAATCTCCTATGTGGGACCTTATCAAACGCTTTCTGAAAA